>NC_137892.1:0-1232000 GCF_963455335.1 Martes martes | reverse complement strand
TCTTCCTGTATGTTATCTTGATATCTTTGTTAAAGGAGTCAACTTTCCTAAGATAAAAGGGGGAATAAAAATTGGTTTACCTATAGGGTTAGCATTGATTGGAGAAAGGGGGTTACCTTGAAGTTTAACTCTATATGAATATTAGAAAATAAAAATAAAAAAGGAATAAACTGGACTAAACTAAACTAAAATTTTTTTTAAAAAATTAAAAAAATATAAAAGCAAAAGAAAAACACATGTGTATGTATCAAAAAATTCAGGTTAGAAGTTTATTATGGAATTTGATGTATTGGACATCATACTGTGATGGTAAATAGGTTAAAAAATTATCTATATAAAAAAAATGAACCAGAATAGTGGGAATGAGTTAAAAGTAAAAGTTGTATCTATGAAGTAGTGGTGGTTGTTCTCTTGTAGTCTTTTTTTTTTTTCTTTCCTGATTTGTTTTCTGGGGGAGGGGGCTGCCACGTGGGTTTTCAGTCAGTGATGTTCCCTGAGTTAAGTCCTCCAGCCCCCCTCAAGGGGGTGGGCTCTGAGGAAAACAGTTTTTTCAGGCTTTTGTTCTCTGGAGGTTTTTATGTTTGTTCACTTCTTTTCTCTCGCCTTGACAGCTTTTGATGGTTTTTGGAGGTTTAGAGGAAAACAAACTGCACCCCGACCTCCCTCTCAGAGAGAAGCCTCAGTCTGCTCCCCTACAGGTGCTGCAGCCGCTGGGCCGCTGGCAGAGCAGGTTCTGAGTCGCGGTCCCTGGGGCGCAGGATTTCCTGCTTGTATGCAATACCACGGCAGCGGCGGCTGTCTGGGCAGCACCAGACAGCCAGAGAGGTTCCAAGCAGCGATTGCACACTGAGATTTTCCCGCTGGCCGGGGATGGGACTGCCTGGTCTTTCCAGGTCTAAGGGTGCAGGGCTTGCTCGCACCTCTCCCAGGGGAGGTTGTGGGGTGTGGCTGTCTCCAGCTCTTTGACAGCGCGGATCCCAGAGCACCAGGGTGGGTGTTCATGCACCTCTCTCAGGGGAGGGAGAGGCGCGCGCGTGCGGGCGTATCTCAGGCATGGTGCACTTTCTGCCGGCTGGCGTGGCTCCCAGCCCCTCAAGGGAGATGGACTCCACTAGTTCTCTGGCGCGCTGGCGGCTCAGGGACCAAGACCTGGTTTCTCCGCCACACTCTCTGGCTCAGCGCCAGGGGAGGCTGTCCTGGGTCTGGGGACTTAAGCCCCTGTCCCTAGCCGCCCCGATTCCCACAATTTCCCCCCACGATCCTTTGCTATTTTGAGTGCTTTCAACCAGAGTCCAAGTTAATGCTGGTCCCCAGTCACAGGGCACTCTCGTATTGGGGTATTATTTTCCAATCAGTCGCCTCTGGTGGCTCCCTCCCCATTTTGTTTCTCTTCTGATATCAGTCCGACGTTCCCACTCCGCTTTACCTGCCCACTGGCGTCTTCTGACCCCCATAGAGATCCAGACGTGTATAATTATGATCTCAGGCTGATTTCATGGGTGATCAGAGTTCTTTGGTAGGTAAGCAGCTCACTTTAGGGTACAGGTTGAAAAGGCACCTCCTCCTACTTCCCCGCCATCTTGTCTCCCCCCCAAGACCACTACTTTTAAGCGTTGATGAACATTTTTTCATGTGTCTGTTAGCCATTCATATGTCTTCATTGGAGAAGCATCTGTTCATGCCTTCTGCCCATTTTCTGACATGATTATCTGTTTTGTGTGTGTTGAATTTGAGGAGTTCTTTATAGACCCTGGATATCAGCCTTTTGCCTATATTGTCATTTGTCAATATCTTCTCCCATTTCCTGGGCTGCCTCTTTGTTTTTTGACTGTTTCTATTGCTGTGCAGAAGCTTTTGATATTGAGGAAGTCCCCAAAATTCACTTTTGCTTTTGATTTCTTTGCCCTTGGAGACATATCTTGAAAGAAGTTGCTGTGGTTGATGTCGAAGAGGTTACTGCCTATGTTCTCCTCTAGGATTCGGATGGATTCCTGCCTCACATTGAGGTCTTTTATTCATTTTGAGTTTATCTTTGTGTATGGTCTAAGAGAATGGTGGAGTTTCATTCTTCTACACATAGCTCTCCAATTTTTCCAGCACCATTTATTGAAGAGACTGTATTTTTCCACTGGATATTTTTTTTCCTGCTTTGTTGAAGATTATTTGAACATAGAGTTGAGGGTCCATATCTGGGCTCTCTCCTCTGTTCCACTGGACTATGTGTCTGTTTTTATGCCAGTACATTGCTGTCTTGGAGATCACAACTTTGCAGTAAAACTTGCAATCAGGCAATGTGAGGCCCCCACTTTTATTTTCCTTTTTCAACATTTCCTTATCAATTCGGGGTATCTTCTGATTCCATACATATTTTGTAATTGTTTGCTTCAGCTCTTTGAAAAATGCTAGTGGAATTTGGATCAGATTGGCATTGAAAGTATAGATTGCTCTTGGCAGTATAGACATTTTTAATTTATTTGACAGACAGAGATTACAAGGAGGCAGAGCAGCAAGTAGAGAGAGAGGGGGAAGCAGGCTCCCTGCTGAGCAGAGAGCCCAGTGTGGGTCTCGATCCCAGGACCCAGGGATCATGACCTGAGCCGAAGGCAGAAGCTTAACCCACTGAGCCACCCAGGCGCCCCAACAATGTTTATTTTTTGATCCATGAGCATGGAATTGTCTGCATTCTTTTTGTGTCTTCTTCAATTTCTTTCGTGAGTGTTCGGTAGTTCCTTGAGTACAGATCCTTTACTTCTTTGGTTAGGCTTATTCTCAGGTATCTTATGGTTCTTGGTGCTATAGTAAATGGAATCGATTCTCTAATTACACTTTCTGTATTTTCATTGTTAGTGTATAAGAAAGCAACTGATTTCTGTACATTGATTTTGTATCCTGCCACATTACTAAATTGTTATATGAGTTCTAGTAGTTTGGGAGTGGAGTCTTTTGAGGTTTCCATATAAAATATCATGTTATATACAAAGAGAGAGAGTTTGACTTCCTCATTGCCAGTTTCAATACCTTTTATTTCTCTTTGTTGTCTGATTGCTGTTGCTAGGACTTCTAATACTAGGTTGAACAAGAGTGATGAGAGTGGACATCCTTGTAGTGTTCCTGATCTCAAAGGGAAGGCTGTCAGCTTTTTCCCATTGAGGATGATATTTGCTGTGGGTTTTTCACAGATAGATTTGATGAAGTTCAGGAATGTTCCCTCTATCCCTATACTTTGAAGTGTTTTAATCAGGAATGATGCTGGATTTTGTCAAATGTTTTTCTGCATCAATTGAGGGGACCATATAGTTTTTCTCTCTTCTCTTATTGATTTGTTCTATCACATTGATTGATTTGTAGTGTTGAACCATCATTGCTACCCAGGGATGAATCCCACATGGTCATGGTGGATGGTCTTTTTAATGTGCTGTTGGATCCTATTAGCTAGGATCTTGCTGAGAATCTTAGTACCCATATTCATCAGGGATATTGATCTGAAATTCTCCTTTTTGGTGGGTTCTTTGCCTTGTTTGGGGATCAGGGTACTGTAGGCTTCAAAAAACCAGTCTGGAAGTTTTCCTTCTGCTTCAATTTTATGAAACAGCTTCAGGAGAGTAGGTATTATTTCTTCTTTCAATGTTTGCTAGAATTCTCCAGGGAATCATTCAAGCTCTGGGCTCTTGTTTTGGGGAGGTTTTTGATCACTGCTTCAGTCTCGTTACTAGATATCATTCTATTCAGGTTGTCAATTTCTTCCTGGTTCAGTTTTGGAAGTTTACTGATTTCCAGGAATGCATCCATTTCATCTAGGTTGCTTAACTTATTGGTATATAACTGTTGATAATAATGTCTGATGATTGTTTCTATTTCCTTGGTGTTAGTAGTGATCTTTCCCTTTTCATTCATAGTTATATTAATCTGGGCCTTCTCTCTTTTCTTTTAGATTAGTTTGGCCAATGGTTTATTGATCTTATTGATTCTTTCAAAAAACCAGCTTCTAGTTTCATTGATGCGTTCTACTGTATCTCTAGTTTCTATGCCATTGGTCCCTGCTCTAATCTTGATTATTTCCCTTCTTGTGTGTGGAGTTGGCTTAATTTGTTGTCGATTCTCCAGTTCTTTGTGGTGTAAGGACAGCTAGTATATTCGGGATTTTTCCATTTTTTTGAGGGAGGCTTGGATGGCTACATATTTCCCCCTTATAACTACCTTTGCTTTATCCCAAAAGTTTTGGACGGAAGTGTCTTCATTCTCATTGGTTTCTATGAATTGCTTAAGTTCTTTGATTTCCTGGTTGATCCAAGCATTCTTAAGCAAGGTGGTCTTAAGCTTCCAGGTGTTTGAGTTCCTCCCAAACTTTTCCTTGTGATTGAGCTCCAGTTTCAAAGCATTGTGATCTGAGAATATGCAGGGAATAATCTCAATCTTTTGGTATCAGTTGAGCCGTGATCTGTGACCCAGTATGTGGTCTATTCTGGAGAAGGTTCCATGTGCACTTGAGAAGAATGAGTATTCTGTTGTTTGAGGGTGGAATGTTCTGTATACATCTATGAGGTCCATCTGGTCCAATGTGTCACCCAATGCTCTTATGTCTTTATTGATTTTCTGTTTGGATGATCTGTCTTTTTCTGAGAGTGGCATGTTAAGATCCCCTACTATTAACGTATTCATATCAGTATGACTCTTTATCTTGATTAACAGTTGTCTTATGTAGTTGGCTGCTCCCATATTGGGGGCATAAATATTTACAGTTGTTAGATCTTCTTGGTGGATAGAACATTTAACAATGATGTAGTGTCCTTCTATATCTCTGACTACAGTATTTAGTTTAAAATCTAATTTATCTGATATGAGAATCCCTACCCCAGACTTCTTTTGAAGGCCATTGGCATGAAAAATTTTTCTCCATCCCTTCACTTTCAGCCTGGATGTACCCTTAGGTTCAAAATGGGTCTCTGTAGGCAACATATATTTGGGTCCTGTCTTTTATCCAATCTGCAACCCTTTGCCATTTTATGGGCACAGTTAGGCCATTCACACTGAGAATGATTATTGAGAGAGACTTTTTTATTGACATCATGTTATCTGTGAAGTCTTTCTTTTTATAGATTGTCTCCATAAATTTCTTTTCAATGATATTCTTGGGTTTTTTACTCTTTTGTAGAGCCCCCCTTAGTATTTCTCATAGTGACAGCTTTGTGGTCACATAGTTTTTTGAACCTTGCCGGCCATTTGTTCTTTATCTACCCATCCATTTTGAATGTCAGTCTTGCTGGATAAAACATTCTGAGCTGTATGTTCTTCTCATTTATTGTCCTGAATACATCTTGCCAGCCCTTTGTGGCTTGCTAGGTTTCTGTGAACAGGTCTGATGTTATTCTCATGGGCTTTCCTCTGTATGTAAGGAATCTCTTTCCCCTAGCTGCTTTCAAGTGCTCCTGTCTACAATTATGATTCATCAGTTTCACAATAAGCTGTCTCGAAGTCTTTCTAGATTCTTTGACTTGGGGGGAGACCTTTCTGCCTCTAGCAAATGAACGCTAGTTCAATTTTCCAGGTTGGGAAAATTTTCATGGAAAATTTGTTCAACTATATCTCTAGTCTTCTTTGTTTCTCCTCTCCCTCAGGGATTAAAATAATTCTGATGTTGGAATGTTTCATGGCGTCATTTATTTCCCTATTTTTGTTTTCCAGGCTTCTAAGCTGTTCCAGGCTTCCTCCTGATCCGTTTTCTCTATCAGTGTGTCCTCTAGATCACTAATTCTATCTTCTTCCTCAATTACCCTAGCTGTTAGAGAATTTAGATTAGAGTGGAACTCATTGAGAACATTGTTAACATCATCCCTGGTGGCTTTCACTTCTGCCCTAATCAGTTCCATTTTATCATCAAAAGCTTTCTCCAACCTAGCCATTGTCGGATAATTGTTAGCCCAAATTCCCTTTCCCACATACTGTTTATGTCCATATCCAATAGCTCTGATGGAGAGGCCACAGTCTGAATTTTTCCTCTCTTGGGCATTCTTCCTCCTAGTATTTTGGTGAGAATTGGCTGAAGGAATGTGTAACTGAATGTATTAACCGTGGTGCAGGCAATGTGCACTCTGGAACACTTCTGAGCTATAAGGTGTCCCCACCAAAAAGAAAGCAAAAGAAAAAGTGAGTGAGTGAGAGAGAGAGAGAGAGAGAGAGAGAGATACAGGAAAACAATGAAAAAAAAATAAAAGAGAAGACCCAGCCTGAATGGGCCCCAAAGGTAAGATTTAAAAAGTATACAAACAGAAACAGACAAACAAACAAAAAAAATTAAATGACAAGGGAAAAAAATGCAGCCAAAATGAACCCCAAATATAAGATTTATATACTACCAGAGCAAAAACAAATACACAGAAACAGTGACAGAAAAAAAAAAAGATGGGAAGGTCAGTATAAATTCTCTATACCTTTAACAAAGATATCTATTGATATCTATTGATATCTTTGTTAAAGAGGACTCAGCTTTCCTGAAAAAAAGGGGGATTAAGCTGGATTATATATAAGGGTAGAACTGATTGGGGAAAGGGGATTACCTTGAAGCATATCTCTATAGGGATATTAATAAATAAATAAATAAATAAATAAAATTAAAAACTAGGAAAGCATAAGAAAAACACAGGTAATGTTTCAAAAACGTTAAATTTAAGAGGTTATTATGGAATTTGTTGTACTGATCCTCTCATTGTGTTGGTAAATAGGTTAAAACTATTTAAAAACTGAAAAGAATGAGAATAGTGGGAACCAATTAAAAATAGAAGTTGTATCTATGAAGTAGTGGTGTTTGTCCTCTTATTTTTGCTTTTATTATTATTATTTTTTGTCTTTCTTTTGTCTGGCTTTCTGAGGGAGGGGACTGCCACTTGATTTTTCTGTCAGTCTTGCTAGAGTTGAGTCCTCCTACCCCCTATCAGGGGTCTGGGCTCTGAGGAAACAGGTTTTTCAGGCTTTTGTTCTCTGGAGCTTTCTGGCTTTTTTCTCTCTCTCTCTTTGGTGCCTTTTGGCTGTTCTTTGGAGGTTTAGAGGAAAGCAAACTGCACCTAGAACTCCGTCTCAGAGAGAGGCTTCAGTCTGTTCCCCTCTGAGTGCTCCAGAGCACATAAATTTCCACTCTGCTGCCATAGGGCACATCCCCAGCCACGGTCTCGGGGGTCAGAGGAACTCCCTCTTTTACCCAAAACCACGAGAAGTACTAGTCCAGAGAGCTGGCTTCCAGAGGATGCCTACACGGCTGCTGTCTGGGCAGGTCCAGACCTCCAGAGAGGTCCCAACCAGAGATAGTACACTGAGATTTTCACTCTGGTCCAAGCTGGGAGTATTCAGACTCTCTGGGTCCTAGAGAGCACTGGCTAGTGCCTGTGCAGACCTCTCTTAGGGGAGGGGTTTTTGTTGCTGGACCTACTGCTTGCGCATGCAGAGTGCAAAAGGCTTTGGTTCTAGAGAGCACCAGCTGGCATCCACAAGAGACTTTCTCATGTGAACCACCACCCAGATGCTCTCCCGTGTGCCAGCAGCTTGGGGACCAAGGCCTGGCTTCTTTGCTACACTCTCTCTGGCTCAGCACCAGTGGTGGCCATCCTGGGTCCCTGGGCTTAAGCCCCTGTCCCTAACTGCCTGATTCCACCAATTTCCCTTGAAGACCTTTTCCTCTTTTTGAGTGCTTGCAACCAGATTCCAAGTTAATCCTGGTCCCCAATCACAGGGCACTCTCATATTGGGGTATTACTTTCTAATGGGTCACTTCCAGAGGCTCCCTCCAGAAGTTTGTTTGTCTCCCAATATCAGTCGGGTATTCCCACTCCACTTTACGTGTCCACTGGCATCTTATGTCCCCTTAGACATCCAGAAGTGTGTAATTTTAATCTCAGACTGATTTCATGGGTAATCAGAGTTCTTTAGTAGATAATCATCTCACTTTAGGGGACCTGTTGAAACAGCACCTCCTACTTCTCTGCATTTTTGTCTCCACCCGATAAGAGAGACAGAATCCTCAAGCAGACTCTGCCCTATGTACGCAGCCTGATGAGGAGCTCGATCTCAGGATGCTGAGATCATGACCTGACCAAAACCATGACTCTTAGGATCCAGCCAAGGAACCACTCAGTCACGTGACTACCTTAATGTCTGTGGGCCCTCTTGTTATACGTCCTGCCATAATTCACTGGGATCTTGGGGGATTGGTCTGTGCTTCAACCCCTAAACCTCCTGGGGGCTATAGCATTGTCTCATGGATCCTCTGCTTCCCCAAAGGGAAAAAAAAATGTTCACCAATGAAGAGGATTGAAACCCACGTGCAATGGACAAATGGGGCCAACCTGCTAGAGAAGCAAACAACTCATCTGGTGCCAGTCCTAGGAGACCTCAGCTATGTTGACATATTCCTGGGTTCATACTGAGCCTTTGCCACCACCCAAGAGGTGCTGGACCTCCTGTTTTCAAGGTGAGCACCCTGCCGCTAACTGCCCAGTGGGATTTGGCCATGGCTTCATTGTGAGTGTGGGCATGTCCAAAAACTTCCCAAGCATCGGATTTCTCCTCTGACTTGGGTAGATTTATTTTAAGGACTCAGTGGGGTTTTGAAGGGAAAGTTCAGGTGGGTTCCTGGGGCTGTGCAATGGTCTGCTAGACAGCCTGTGTTTCTACTCATTTAACATTGTTCTGCTTGTCATGATGAAGCCACTGCCCTATGCCTCACTATCATGATGGTCTTTATACGGGCTGTTTGGCCATTTAAAAGGAGATCTGAGACTCTATCTGGGGTCTGTGCCTGGGAGAAACCACAGCACGGGTCCCCAGGAGTAAGCAGTGGGCCCAGGTCCCCTCAGATATCTGTGATGGACTGGGTAGGGACCTTTCATTTAGTAAGCATTCAGGAAACCCCACTCAGCAGAGGGTCTCCTCTAGGAGCTGACTGTGAGCCCTGCACAGAGCAGACAGCACCCCAGGGCTCTAGACTAGTCAGGGGTCAGACAGTGTCACTGGACACGATGACAGTTAGTATCCACAGGACATTTCATGTGATGCTCCCTGGCCTCCTCTAGATATGCTTGCATTTTCTCCAGTTGTGATGAGGTTCGCAGAGTGCAAGAGCAGTGGCATATGTGAGTGAACTTCAGCTGATGCGGGAGGACCTCCCCCCTCCCCCAGGGCAGCCAGGGGACTGCGAGTTGGAGGAAATCTCAAACCCTCATCCCACTCATCTGTGATTCCTCCTTAAATGTAAAGGTCTGAGAGTTTCTTCTGGATAAAGGAAAGGGTCCAGGGGATCTGTGGGTCGGGGCATTGTGGCAGAGAAGATGGGGCTGGGGGACAGCTTTAACCCCTAAGAGAGGCATTCAGAACACAGCCTACTCCCAGCCCTGACTCTCCTTCAATCCGAGGACCCAGAACAGAGGCTGTGGGAATCATCACACTCAACAATCTGTTAGAACCTGAACACTGGGTACTCACAGGGTGCTCAGGAGACCCAGCGAGTGATCAGGGACCAAACATTGCACACCCTGTGGGAGATTAGTGTCAATGAAAGGAGACCCACTCGTGGCACCTAGTGAAAGAGGCAGCAGTTGGGCACAGGAAGTAATGATTGAGGTATTGGGAGGGTACTGGGAATGCCTGGGTAGAGACAGAGTCCCTTTGTTCCCTCCTTGGTTGGATCCTCACAGAACAGTGGTGTGAGCAGTGAGGGCAATTAAGAGGCCAGATACAACCCCTCGCTGGGCACATGCAGTTGAATTCAAGTGGCAAGTGGGCAAGGTGACAGAAAGAGGAGTATGTCCAGCTCCCCTGGGAAGGACAGATGTGCTCACACCATTGATCAAGGACTCACACTCATAAAGGCAACCTGTTGTCTGAGACCAGGCCTTTTTCAGGCATGACTGCCAGATCACAGATGGACAAGGACTAGGACTGGTCTCTGACAGGAACTGGAAGCCCAGGGACCCAGGTTTGCACAGGGGTTCACTGGGATATTGCTTTGGGAGGGTGCCCTCTCCTCTGAATCCTCTGCCCAACTCTCTGTCCGCAGGGCCATCTCCTCCATCCTGAACACATGGTTGGAACAATAGCCCGAGGATTTTGTCCAGCCCCCAGAACTTCCCAGCCTGAATATGTTGCTGGTATACCTGGGGCTCAATATGCCAGGCTCAGATTTGGAGCACCATGCCCCACTTCTGCCCTTATAGCTGCAACAGCTTGATCTCACGGAGCCAGAGTCTCGAAGTGAGAAGGGCTGGGCTGACTGATGTGGGCCTGTGGAGGGGACTCAGTTGGCCACACTGAGCAAGCCTCCATAGAGTGCAGTTGGGCCGAGAGGAGTGAGTAGTCTCAGATCTCTGTCCCCATGGTCTTTAGTCAGGGAGAACTCCCAGGGATTGTTTCTTGGACACAGACAGGATGGAATGGTGGGAAAAGTTTCCTTTATTTAGAAGGTACATGGGAAGTCAATCATGCTGATGATACTGTCTCTTCATGGAGCCATAAAACTAGGCCCAGAGCAGGATCCTGAACCACCTCAGGAATTCGGCCCAGCTCCCAATGTGGCACCCGCTGTATCATCGGAGACAAAGCTGGCCCACCCCATCCGTGGTGCTGGAGCTCACCCCTCAGCAAGAACAGTGGTGCCACCTCCCCTGTGCAGGTGGTACTCAGGGCTCTAATTCACTCTCCTGAGATGTCAGCCCCTTTGCCAGACCCAGTGGTCCAGCGGGGTCCTGCCCTTACTTCTGGGGTCCCTGAAGGGCTCGATCCAGCAGTGGCCTCAGTGGAATAACCAGCCTCAACCCCCAAGCAGCAGCTCATACTGGCTGGAACCCCACAGATGTATTCCCATTCCCTGTATTTGCCCTCTATGTAATTTTTTGTGTTTTGTATACACCTGCATAATGGCTTAAAAGATTTTTTTGCATTAAATGAAGTAGAATTTGAGTTTACATAGAAGTTTACTCTGATCCTTTTCAATGGTATATAGAGGTGCCTTTAAGTACAGTAAGAGTGTTGCACAACCATTGAATTGTAGAACATTTCCATCACAGAGAAACCTGGGCTACTTATCACTCACTACGCTTTCACCCACCTCAGTCCCTGCAAACACTCTTCTTCACTCAGTCTCTGGTATCTTACTTCCTCTGGGATTTTCATGTGCCTGGAATCCTACAATATGGCCTTCTCTGTCTGACTACAGAATATAAGAAAGATACATAATTTTTTTCAATGTATTATAAAAATAACATTTTATTACAAAGGAATGTTTCTGAAAGAACAATCATCATGGGAAGCCCCAAAATAAAGTACTTTAATCATCTGGGGTAGTGTTCCTTGTCTTTTCTTTTTTTTTTTTTAATTTACTTTCAGCATAACAGTATTCATTGTTTTTTCAACACACCCAGTGCTCCATGCAATCCGTGCCCTCCCTAATACCCACCACCTGGTTCCCCCAACCTTCCACCCCCCGCCCCTTCAAAACCCTCAGGTTGTTTTTCAGAGTCCATAGTCTCTCATGGTTCACATCCCCTTCCAATTTCCCTCAACTCCCTTCTCCTCTCCATCTCCCCTTGTCCTCTATATTATTTGCTATGCTCCACAAATAAGTGAAACCATATGATCATAGACTCTCTCTGCTTGACTTATTTCACTCAGCGTAATCTCTTCCAGTCCTGTCCATGTTGCTACAAAAGTTGGGTGTTCGTCCTTTCTGATGGAGGCATAATACTCCATAGTGTATATGGACCACATCTTCCTTATCCATTCTTCCGTTGAAGGGCATCTTAGTTCTTTCCACAGTTTGGCGACCGTGGCCATTGCTGCTATAAACATTGGGGTACAGATGGCCCTTCTTTTCACTACATCTGTATCTTCGGGGTAATTGCAGCAGTGCAATTGCAGGGTCATGGGGAAGCTCTATTTTTAATTTCCTGAGGAATCTCCACACTGTTCTCCAAAGTGGCTGCACCAGTTTGCATTCCCACCAACAGTGTAAGAGGGTTCCCTTTTCTCCACATCCTCTCCAACACACGATGTTTCCTGTCTTGCTAATTTTGGCCATTCTAAATGGTGTAAGGTGGTATCTCAATGTGGTTTTAATTTGAATCTCCCTGATGGCTAGTGATGATGAACATTTTTTCATGTGTCTGGTAGCTATTTGTATGTCTTCATTGGAGAAGTGTCTGTTCATATCTTCTGCCCATTTTTAATATGATTGTCTGTTTTGTGTGTGTTGAATATCCAGTGGAAAAAAGACAGTCTCTTCAATAAATGGTGCTGGGAAAACTGGACAGCCATATGTAGAAGAATGAAACTCGACCATTCTCTTACACCGTACACAAAGATAAACTCGAAATGGATAAAAGACCTCAACGTGAGAAAGGAATCCATGAGAATCCTCGAGGAGAACATAGGCAGTAACCTCTTTGATATCAGCCACAGCAACTTCTTTCAAGATATGTCTCCAAAGGCAAAGGAAACAAAAGCGAAAATGAACTTTTGGGACTTCATCAAGATCAAAAGCTTCTGCACAGCAAAAGAAAAAGTCATCAAAACAAAGAGGCAACCCACGGAATGGGAGAAGATATTTGCAACTGATAGTACAGACAAAAGGTTGATATCCAGGATCTATAAAGAACTCCTCAAACTCAGCACACACAATACTGACAATCATATTAAAAAATGGGCAGAAGATATGAACAGACACTTCTCCAGTGAAGACATAGTGTTCCTTTTCATAAGGACACCTTGAATGGCAGAAACCGGGGAAATATCTCAGTCCATTTGACAACTTTAAATTCTTCATTTCCTGCATAGACCACATTTAAACTATTGTAGTGTTCTTTTTATTAAAATATATATATATATTAAAATCACAATTAAATATTCCCATTTATTACTAACAAATCAGTAATAGAATTAATTATTCTTTAGTCTTTAGCCAGACTGTGTTTATGTAGTAAAATAATGCTTTAAATATGAAGGAAAAAAGGAGCATTCTTTGTCCAAGAAATAATCGCCCATAATGGATGGTGTCCCGATTCCATGATTTTCCCTCTGGGGTGTGTGTGTTTGCATGCGCATGTGTGTGTGTGTGTGTGTGTGTGTGTGTGTGTGTGTAACACTGCAGGAGGCAGGGAGAGTTTATGGCTGCGCTCTTGTTCTACCTAATGTTCCCACAGTGGACAGGCACTGTTGCTGCGGTCCCCTTGGGCATTCTCAGTGACAGCCCTCAAGGACCCATCTTTGAACAACCGATCCATTTCAAATTACTTCACTCTCATGATTCATGTGAAAATTACATCTGTGCCACAAATCTCTGTTTCTTTCTGTCTGATTCCTTGAAGCTTTACCATTTGAACGCTTTTAGTTCAGGGGGGTTCCCCATGTACTGATGGCATCAGAGGTGCATTATAACCCAGAGAGTGAGAAGGCCCATGATGGAGGGGCTCTGGGATCCTGACAGACCACATGAAGGAGTTCAGTCTCCAATCTGAAGATCCACTCAGATCTGTCATGTGGGGAAATCTATGGTAACATGCCACCATAATTTGGGGAGTTATTTGGTAATTCAGCATAACGTAATATACTGTTGGGGCTGATTCCATGTTAAAACCTGTTAAACCCCTAGGGCCTGCCTGGGCCTACTTAGCCATAGTGACTCCATGTTGCCTAGGTAGACATTTTGTTGTTTAATAAATGCCTCAGCAGTTGCTGATGTCAGTTCCAGGTAACTGTTGCTAAAACACACCTGAAACAAGGCCATTTTGTTTAATAAACGCCTCAATGGTTGCTCTCGGTTCCAGGTAACAGTTACTAAAACACAACACCTAAAACAAGGCCAGACAGGTGGAAACATCCAATCAGCGAAAGCCACATATGTAGAGGTCTGTGGTTGTGCCCTATAAAACTAGCCTGTAAGACCAAGGAGTCGTTGCCCTCTTCAGAGGTGGCCCTGACCAGTCAGTCTTGTTCCTGATGCTTGGCATAAGAATAAAATTTTTGTTAAACCTTAATTCCATGTCAGTCTTGCTCCTTTGATAACGGGCCCAACAATACCTACAACATGTTGAAATCAGCAAGTAAACTTCGATAGTTATCAGCGTAGAACCTAAAGAAAATGACCAAAGAATCACCTGGCTTCCTCAGTCAGTAGGGCATGGCGTACTTGATCTCAGGGTCATGAGTTTGAGTCACACATGGAACACAAAGTTGATGTAGGAAGCAAAAGAAAACAACAGGATTTACACATTACCAAATCAACTGGGCTTGAACAATAGAGCTGGTCGGTGGTGGGCTGGATCCTCTCTACTGTTCCTTCAGCCACAGGACCCTGAGTACTCGGTACCAGTGCTTATCAGGCAACCAGTTTCTCCCTCGAGGAGCTCTGTGTCTAGAGGAGCAGCTCGACAAATGTGAACTGAAAAAGTGAATGAAAACAGCATTTTCTCCATAAGAAAAGAGCAAGGGACTACAACTTTGTCCAGAGCTCCAACAGGTGAGGTGTCCGACAAGGCCGTGCTGAGATGATATTGAGATTTCCTGTGGCAGGAAAAGAAGGAGACGGCCCTGCACAAATCTGAGTGTATTTAGCCCAACAGAGGTTCCCACGGTGCACAGGATTGGAAGCAGAACATGATGTTCCCAGAGTGGGGGTTATAAAGCGGGCCATGGTGATTGGAGGAATCTGATGTGGAGAGCAGAGAGGAAAGGGAGGAGGACCAAGGCCTGGGGCAGGTGGACAGTATCAGTACCCTGTCTCTAGTGCTGTGTGACCATATTACCCCACACTCGGTGGCTTAAAAAAGAAACACAGTCTCACTGTCTCACAGGAGACTCTAAGTACAGCAATCCAGGAGTGTACAGCTAGGGGGTCCTGCCATAGCCCCTCAGTACTTTGGTGCTGTTTCCAACACCAAGGCAGGACCTGCTTCACTGAGAACCTGAGCTCATTTAGGGGTGTTGGCAGGATTCAGTCCATCTCAAAAGACCTGAGTTCTTCTGTGTGTTGTTAGCTCTCATTACTAGGGCACATGCTCATGTGTGTGTCAGGGTTCAACATAGGGGCTTGTACTCCAAGGTGAGGATCTGAGAGAGAACACGGGTCAGAGGCAGCATGGGGTGGGCAATGAGATTTTAGAACTAAATCTCAGATAGAGCTTTTTGTCATGTGGCCATGTTCTGTGGAATGGATAGAATCTCTAAGTCCAGACCACATTCGAGAGACAGGGTTACAAAGATGTTTAAACCAGATATGTGTTTTCAGGGAAGAACTGGGAGGAGAAGGTGAAGACCCCTGCAGGATTAGTGCCTTGCAAAGAATCACAGAAAGTAAGAAAGCTGAAGCAGGCATGAACTCAGCTCTTTGTGAGTGTCTTCAAATTTGGGGCCCTGGATGCATCCATCCAATCGCTTGAGGGCTCTGGAAAATGTTGTGTGGAAGGAAGGGGCTGGAGATATGGAGAAGGTTTCAGGACAAGGGTGAGCATTGATATTGTAGACAGGAGGCATTCCAGCAAGATCTTGTCTGAGGGGAGCCCAGGTCATGGCAACCCACTGAGTGGGACCCTATCTACATGACACCCATTGGAAAGGAGGTAATAGCTCTCAGCACAGGATATACAGTCTCTACTGGTAAGGGTGGTTTCTGACCATTAAGGCCTAGTTCCAATCCCATTATTAGGGTTTGCTTTGCAAATTAGAAAGCCTAAGTTCTTGGTAAACTATGGCTCACCTCTCAGTAGATGGGGCTGTCACCGCCTGGGACTCCAGAATGTGAGCACTGATGAACAGATGTGTGCCCACAGGAACGATTGTGCACACACACACACACACACACCATTAGGGACTGTAGAGTGGTATATAATGAGTTGCAGAGTAAGACAAAGTGAGAAGAGGAGGAAAATGTGCTTGAATTTATCTCCTATATGTGACACCATTCCTGCAGTATCATAGATATTATTCCACATATGTCTGTAGACATCTGGATGAAGTCCATCCTAGAATCATCTTTGCTGTACAGATCAGATAAAGACCACCTCTGACAGGGATAATGGCTTATCCAGGGACACAAACAGGTAAAAGTGGAGAGTTGTGTCTAAAGCCAGATAGGGCCCTGGATGCACTCAGCCCTTCCTTGGGGGTCAGTGGAGAGGGGTGTGTTGGTGTCCGTGTGTACAGATGTGGCTTTGTATGCAGAAAGGAGATGAGCATATGGCAGTCCTGATCACTGTTTATATAGGTGATAATCCAGGGGGTACTTGGGTAGGTTATCTCAAGAAGAGACGTCACTCTCTTGACCAGAGACTCCAACAGAATTTGGAACCCCTCAACCAGGTGCCCACATTCTAGTGTAGTCCAGTACCAGAGTTACATGGCTGGAGACTTCTGATACAGAAAGATATCTCTTGCTGTTTGCCTACTTCCTGGGGCTCTGTCTTCCAGAAACCCCAGGGAATGGCTTTCTCAAATATTGCCGACATTTTCCCAAACCTCCTTCGCAATGCCTCAGGGCATTTGGTAGGAGTTTCATAAAGTGATTCGAGAGCAGAGTTCTGGATAAGGGTACCTGAAAACATGTAGGGTTAGGATGAGGGCCTCAGGGCTTGGCAGGTCTGATCTGCTGGCACCTAGGCCAGCTGTCCCAGTGGCTGATTGGAGGACAGGACTCAGGTTGTGTCAGACTGGGCATTACTGTCCAGGGTGGCATACGAAAGTGGGAAGGCATTGGAAGTCATACACGTTGCCCCTAGTCCAGGGTATGATACAGTTCCATAGGGCATGGTTTCCTTCTGGAGAGCAGGGAGAATCCTGTTGTGTGGCTCTGGAGTGCCCAAACTGGAGGGCTTATGTTCCAGGACTCTGGGGACAGAAGTCTGAAAACCCAAGCTAAGTTTATGGTAAGGTCTAGGGCATGGATCACCGATCCACAGAGGCTGACAGGAGGTACTGATTCTGAAGTTAGGGCGAGGGTCAGACATTCGCTCAGACAAAATCTGTGACCACAAAGGCCACTGTATGTTGAGGTGGGCTCCTGAGGACATGGAGGTTTCTCCTGCTCGGGGGTTTTGCACAGTTCCAAAGAGCAAGCTTTCATTCTTGGGGAGAGGTGGAGTCCTGCTGTATGACTCTAGGATCTCCCATATGGAGGGATTCAAGAGCATGGCTCTGGGTATGGATACCTAAAAACTCAACCTAGGGTTAGTGTTAGGGCTTAGGGGTATGGCAGGTCTGATATGATGACTCTGGCACCAGCTACATGGGTGGCTGACTGCAGGATGGGCCTCAGGCTGAGGGACGGAATGTATATTACTGTCCAGGGTCGACTTCCGCAATGAGGGGGTGGGATTTCTATCTTGTGCAACTTGCTCCTAATGTGTGGGTTTCATGCAGCTCCACAGGGCACGTTTTCCTTCTGGAGGGCGGGAAGAGTCCTGTGGTGAGATCCAGTGTTCCCTATCTAGAGGGCTTGTGAACCAGGACTCTGAGGACAGAAGTCTGAATACCCAAGCTAGGGTTAGGGTTTGGGCCTAGGGCACCACAGGCCAAATCTGTGGATACTGAGGCGAGCTCCCTGATATCTCAGGTTAAGGGGAGTATCAGGAGGTTTCTCAGGCTGAAGTTTGTGTCCATGAGATGTGCCTTACGTGGGGGTGTCCTCACGGGACCATGGAGTTTTCTCCCACAGTGGGGCGCTTGCTCAGATCCAAATAGCTTGTTTTATTCTTGGGGATAGGCAGTGTCCTGTTTTATGGTTCAGGGTTCTCCCATATGGAGGGATTTGAGAGCAGGGCTCCAGTATGGATGCCTGAAAACTCACAGTAAGGTTAAGATTAGGTCCTTGTCTTTTGGAGCTATGTAAAACCTTCAGAGATGGAAGAAATCTGCTTTGCTCCTGAGGCCAAACCCACTTTTGCAGGCCACCATGGACACATTCACCCATTACAACCCTTAGCCTGAGCCCCATTTTGAACATAGCAGCAAGGGTACCTCAACCCAGAGCCAGGTATAAGGCCTGCCATGCCACTAGGACCTAATCCTAGTCCTCAGTTGGCTTTTCAGGCATAAATACCCAGAACGCTGCTCTAGAATCCTTCGATGTGGGGGACCCCTGAGCCATAAAGCAGGACACCACCTACAACCCAGAATAAACCAAGCTATTTGGAACTGCAAAATCCCCAGAATGGGAGGAAACTCCATGCCACCATGAGGCCACCTATGAGTTTGGCAAAACTCATGGACACAAACTCCAGCCTGTGCAACATCCTGACACATGCCTTCACCTCAGATCCCAGTGAGCTCGCCTCAGTGTCTGTAGATGGGGCCTGCCACGCCTTAGGACATAACCCTAGCCCTAGTTTGGGATCTCAGACTTCCATCCTCAAAGTCCTGGTCCACAAGCCCTCCAGTTAGGGAGCACTGATCCACACCACAAGACTGTGCCTGTCCTCCAGAAGGAAAATGTGTCTTTTTGAACTGCATGCAACCCCCATATTAGGAGAAAGCTGCACGAAACCCCGAAGCCAACTCATTGATGGAAGCCGGCCTTGGACACGAATACACATTCTGCCCTCAGCCAGAACACCGACAGCCAGAACACCAGTCAGCCTCCAAGTAGCTGGTGCCAGCGTAATACTTCAGAATTTCCATGCCCCTAGGCCCTACCACGAACCCTTGGTTGAGTTTTCAGGCATACATACCCAGTCCTTGTTCTTGTATTACTCCATATGGGGGACACTTGAGCCATACACAGGACTCCACCTGTCCCCCAGAAGGAAACCATATTATTTGGAGCTTCACAAAACCCCCAGAGCAGGAGAAAACTCCATGGCCCCAAGAGGCCACGCACACACATACAACGGCCCTAGTGGACATAAATTCTAGCCTGAGCGAATGCCTGACACTCGCCCTCACTTCAGAATCTATAGCCTCGCCTCAGCATCTGCAGATCGGTGATCCACGCCTTAGACACAAACCAGAAACCTAGCTTAGGTTTCAGACTTCTGTACCCAGATTCCTGTAACACAAGTCCTCCAGATTGGGAACTACGTAGCCACACCAGGACTCTCCCTGCCCTCCAGATTGATATTGTGCCCTATGGAGCTGCACAAAACACCTATATTACGGGAAACATGCACTGCCCCCAATTTCATCCACTTATGTATGCCACCCTGTATACTAAAGTGCAGTGTGACACACCAGAGTCCCATCCTCCAAGCAGCCACTGAGACAGCTGGCCACAGAACCAGGAGAACAGACCTGCCATGCCCCTAGGCCCTTATGCTAAATCTAGTTTGGGTTATCAGGCATTAATACCCAGAACTCTTCTCTTGAATCCCTCCTTGCCCTCATGAGGCTAAACCTACATTCAGCAGATCTCATCGTCAGAGACTCCAATCAGCCCTCAAGGTAGCTAGAGCCAGAGGCAGCTGATTGGACCTGCCATGCCCCTAGGCCAAAATCCTAACCCGAGTTTGAGTTTTCAGGCATCCATACAGAGTCCTTCTCTGGAAACGCTCCACATAGGGGATCTCTGATCCATAAAACAGATCTCCTCCTCCCCTCAGAGGAAACACTGCTTATTGGAGCTATATCAAACCATCAGAGATGGAAGATATCAGCTTTGCCACTGAGGCCACGTCCAATTTGCAGGCCGCCATGGACACAATCACCCGTTTTGACCCTTAGCTTGAGCAGCATTTTGAACACAGCCCTAAGGGTACCTCAAGCAGAACAAGGGTATATGGCCTGCCATGCCACTAGGACCTAATCCTAACTCTCAGTTGGGCTTTCAGACATCAATACCCAGACCAGTGCTCACGAATCCCTCGATAAGGGGAATCTGTGAGCCATAAAAACGAACTTCTCCTGTCCCCAGAGGAAACCTTGCTATTTCGAGCTGTGTCAAATCCTCAGGTTTGGAGAATCCTGCATGGCCCCTGAGGCCTCCCCAATTTTATAGACTGCTCTGGACCAAAGTGCACAGTTTGACACACCCTAAGCACCTACCTCCAGTCAGAATCCCAGGTAAATGGCGCAGGGACAGAAGATTGAACCTGACATGTGCCTAGGCCCTAATTTGAACCCTAGCTAATGTTTTCAGGCATCTGTCCCCAGAGGCCTGTTCTCGAATACCAACATACAGGCATTTATGAGCCACAAAACAGAATACCTCTTTTCCCTAGAAGGATAACTTGCTATTTTAAGCTGTGTCAAACCCTCAGGGTAGGAGAATCCTGAAGGGCCCCTGATCCAACCAGCATATTCCAAGGTCTCCCTGGACACAAACCCACATTTTGACCCATCAGCATGAGACTCCATTTCAACTCACACCCTGGGTAGTTTGCCTCAGAGCCACCAGATCGAACATGCCATGCTCTGAATCTGCAATGATAATGCAAGGTGGGTTTCCAAACATCCATACATAGAGCCATGCTATTGAATCTTTCCATATGAGGGACTCTGGAGTCATTAATCAGGATTCGCCCTGTCCTGTAGAATAAAACCTTGCTGTTTGGATCAGCTCACAACACCTAGCATGGGAAAATCTCCATGGCTTCATGAGGCCACCCCTCCATTAGTCAGCCATCATGGATACAAACTCCATCGTGAGCGAATGTCTGACACATTGGCCCATACTTGGGATGCTGGAGATCTCGATTCAGCCATTGCAGATTGGGACTGCAATGCCCTAGGCCCTCAATATAACCCTAGTTGTGTTTTCAGACTTCTGTCCTCACACTCCCGGCCCACAAGCCCTCCAGATTGGGATTCTGGAGCCACAACGCAGCACTCTGCCAGCCCAACAGAAAGAAATAGTGCCCCATGAAACAGCCCAAAAAACCCAAATGAGGCTCCACCTGCAAGGGCCTTGACAGCACCCCAGTTTCATAGGCCACCCTTTGCACTAATGCTCTAACACAGCCTGAGCCCCAACCTCCTGTAAGCCACCCAGATAGCTGGCTGCATATCCAGCAGATGGGACCTCCCATGTTCAGAGTCCGTCATCTCTACACAACCTGGGTTTTCAGGAATCTGTCTCCCAGACCATATCTCAAATCCCTGCATATGGGAGAACTCAATGCACCAAAGAGTATCCCTCCTTCCCCATGGCAGGAAACCTTGCTATTGGGATGGGTGTACAACCCTCAGAGAAGGAGAATCCTGCATGGGCCATGAAACCAAGCCCACTCAGGATGGCGGCCCTGGGCCAATAACACGCATTGTGACCCCCAACTGGAGCCCGTTTTCAAACAAGCCCCCTCTGTAGCTGGAACAAGAGCCTGAATATCTGGCCTGCCATCCCCATAGGCCCAAATCCTAACCAACAATGGGACTTTTCAGGCCCCTGTACCCAAAATCCATCTCTGGAACCCCTGTTTGTGGGGGACCCCTGAGACAGAAAACAGGAATATTCCCTTCCCCCAGAATGGCACCAGACTATTGGGAGCAGGGCAGAATCCCCAGAGAGGGAGAATCTTCCAAGGTCCCATGAGGCCATCCCTACATTATGCGGCCATCCTACACAAAATCCAGAGACAAAAGCCTGAGCTACCTCCTCCCACTCGTCCTAATTTCAAATCCTGAGGAGCTCCCCTCAGGGTCTGAAGATCGGGCCTGTCATACCCTCGGCCCAAACCATAACCCATTTGGTGTTTTCAGAATTCTGTCCCCAGAGCCCTGGCCTGCACACCCTCTAGGTTGGGGCCTCCGCAGCCACACTGGAGGACTGTGCTTGCCCTCCCTAAGGACACTGTGCCCTTTATAGTTGCCCAAACCCTCGAGATTAGGAGAAACCTGAAAGTCTCCGGAGGACACCCAGTTTTGTAGGCCTCCCTGCACAAAAATGTGCAGTCTGACACCCTGGGAACCGCCTTCCAGGCAGACACCCATGTAGATTGCCCCAGAGACAGAAGATTGAACCTGACATGCCCCCTGGCCCTAATATGAACTGTAGCTTAGGTTTTTAGACATATGTGCCCAGAGGCCTGGTCTCGATTACCAACATATGGGGAGTCTGTCAGGCCCGAAAAAAAAAACAATACCTCCTGCCCCAGAAGGGAACTCTGCTGTTTGGAGATGTGTAAAAGCCTCAGGGCAGGAGAATCCTGCATGGCCACTGAGCCACAGCCACATTTCAAGGTATCCTTGGACAAAACCCCACATTGTCACCCATCAGGATGAGACTCCATTTCAACTCAGCCCCCTGGGTAGCTCGCCCCAGAGCCAGTGGATCAAAACTGCCTTGTTCCTAGGCACCAACGGGAACACGATGTGGGGAATCCATGCATCCATACATAGAGATCTGCTCTCGAATCTTTCCATATGGGGGGACCTGGAGCCTTCCAACAGGACTCCCCCGTCCCAAAGAAAGGAACCTTGTTTTTTGGAGCAGCTCACAACCACCAGCATGGGAAAACCTCCATGGCCTCATGAGGCCACCCTTCCATTAGGCAGCCATCATGGACACAAATTCCAACCTGAACAAACGTCTGTCACTCACCCTTACATCAGAATCTGGAGATCTCAATTCAGCCTCTGGAGATTGGGCCTGCTGTGCTCTAGGACCTAAGTATAACCCTAGCTTGTGTTTTCAAAATTCCATCCTCACACTCCTGGCACACAAGCCCTCCAGATTGAGAATCCTGCAGCCAAAGTGCAGCGCACTACCTGCACTCCAGAAGGAACAAGTGCCCTTTGGGGCTGCCCAAGAACCCCTAATGAGGATCAACCAGCAAGGCCCTCATAGGCACCCCAGTTTCATAGACCGCCCTGTGCACTAATGCTCTGACACAGCCTGAGCCCTGTCCTCCCATCAGCCACCCAGATACCTGACTACACATACATCAGATTGGACCTGCCATGTCCCTTGACTACCATCTCATACCAAACCTGCGTTTTCAGGTATCTGTCCCCAGACATTATGTCAAATCCCTGCATATGGGGAAACCTGATGCAGAAAACAGACTCCTCCTTCTCCGTGGCAGGAAACCTTGCTGTTGGGATGGGTGTCAAACTCTCAGACTGGGTGCCACCTGCATGGCCCATGAGACCACACCCACTATTGAGGGCTGCCCTAGGCACAAACACCACATTGTGACCCTCAGCCTGAGACTGTTTTCAAACAAGCCCCCTAGGGAGCTGGACCAGGAACCCGAATTTAGGGCCTGCCATGCCCTTAGGCCCAAATCTTAACCTATGGTGGGGTTTTCCAGGCATCCATACCCAGAGCCCATCTCTGGAATCCCTGTTTTCAGAGGACACCTGAGACAGAAAACAGGACTCTTCCATTCCCCCAGAAGAACACCAAACTATTGGGAGCCGGGTAGAATCCCCAGAAAATGGGAATCTTCCATGGCCCAATGAGGCCATCCCTCCATTCCACGGCCCTATTTGACACAAAATCCAGAGACAAAAGCCTGAGCAACCGTTTCCCACTCACCCTTTGTTCATGTCCTGAGGCGCTCCCCTCACGGTCTGTAGGTCAGGCCTGCCATACCCTCGGCCCCAAACCTAAGCCAAGATTGTGTTTTCAGACTTCTGTCCCCAGAGCCCACAGCCCTGGCCCTCACAACTTCCAGGCTGGGGCCCCTGGAGACACATCACAGGACTGTGCCTGCCCTCTCCAGGAAAACTCTGCCGATTCCACTGGCCACAACCCCACAGATTAGGAGAAACCTCCAAGGTCCCCGAGGCCATCCCAAATCGTGTAGTTCGCCCTGAACAAACAGGGGCGATCTGACAAAAGCTGAGCAACTACCTCCACTCAGCCACGCAGACGGATGTCACCAGACACAGAAGATTGAACTGGACAGGCCCCTAGGCACAAATCTGAACCCATCCTTTGGTTTCCACGTGTCTCTCCTCAGAGGTCTGGTTTCCAATACCAGCGTTTGGGGGTTTCCTGAGGCACCAATCAGAACACCACTCGTCTCCACATGGGAAACTTGCATTTTAGAGCTGTGTCCAACACTCCAGTTAGGAGAATCCTTCAGGGCCCCTACCACCACAACAATCCAAGGTCTCCATAAACACAAACCCACATGATGACCCATCCTCAGGAGAGTCCATTTCACCTCAGCCCTCTGGGTAGCTCCCCCAGAGCCAGCAGATCGAACCTGCCTTGTCGCTAGGAGACAATGGGAATGTGAGGTGGGGTGCCCAGGCATCCATCCATAGAACACTGCTCTCGACTCTTTCAGTATGGGGCGTCCTGGAGCCATCCAACAGGACTCGACTCTCCCGCAGAAGTTATCCTTGCACTTTGGAGCATCTCACAACTCCCAGCGTGGGAAATCCTCCATGGCCTCATGAGGCCCCCCCTTCCTGAAGGCGCCATCATGGACACACTCCAGACTGGGCCAACGTCTGCTATTGCCCTGACTTCAGATGCAGGAGATCTCGATTCTGCCTCTGCAGAGTGGGCTTTCCATGCCCTCACCCCGAAACCGCACCCTAGCTTGTGTTCTCAGACCTCCGTCCTCACACTCCTGGCCTACAAGTCCTCCAGACTGGGAATTCCAGAGCCACAACAGAGCACTCTGCCTGCCCACCCGAAGAAAAATGGTTGCCCTATGGGGCTGCCCAGAAACCCCAAATGAGGATCAACCTGCATGCCACTTGACCGCACCCCAATTATATAGGCTGCCCTGGGCACTAATGCTCTGTTTGCCACAGCCTGAGCCCGGACCTCCCGACCGACAACCAGACAGCTCGCCGTACACCCAATACCTCGGACCCACCATGGCCTTAGGCCGTCCTCTCTTCCCAACCTTGGTTTTCAGGCTTCAGAACCTAGACCTTATCTCCAATCACTGCACAGGGGTGAACCTGATGCAGAAATCAGAACTCCTCCCTCCCCATGGCAAGAAACCTTACTGTTGGCATGGTGTTCAACCTTCAGGGTAGGAGAAACCAGCATGGCCCATGAGGCCATAACCATGCCTGAGGGTCGCCTTGGGCAAAAACACACATTGTGACCCTCAGTGGGAGCCCCGTGCTCAAGTAAGGCCTCTCAGTGGCTGGAACAAGAGCCTGCATATGGGGCTTGCCATGCCCCTAGGCCCCCAATCCTAACCAGTGGTCAGGTTTTCCAGTCGCCCATACCCAGGGCTCTGCCCTGGAATACCTCTTTTGGAGGGACACCTGAGGTGGAAAACAGGACTCCTCCCTTCCCATAGAATGACCCCAAAGTCTTGGGAGCTGGGCCAAATCCCCAGAGAGGGAGACCCATCCATGGCCCATGAGGCCACTATGACCTTCCACGGCCATAATTGACACAAAATCCAGAGAGAAAAGTCTGAGCAACTGCCTCACACTCTCCCTTCCTTCATGTCCTGAGGAGATCCTCTCGTGGTCTGTAGATCGGGCCTGCCATACCCTCAGCCGCAAACCTAAGCCAAGTTTGTGTTTTCAGACTTCTGCCCCCACAGCCCTGGCCTCCACACCCTCCTGGCTGGGGACCCTGGAACCACACCGTAGGACTGTGCCTTCCCTCTCCAAGGAAACTTTGCCCATTCCATTGGCCACAACCCTACAAATTATGAGAAAGCTCCACAGTCCCCAAGGCCATCCTAATAGTGTAGGCCGCCCTGGACACACAGGGGCGATCTGACACAAGCTGAGCAACTACCTCCACTCAGACACACAGACGGATGTCCCCAGAGACAGAAGATTGAACCGGACAGGCCCCTAGGCTCTCATCTGAACCCTTGCTTTGGTTTCCATGTGTCTCTCCTCAGAGGCCTGGATTCCAATACCAGCCTATGGGGGTTTCCTGAGGCACCCATCAGAACACCCCTAGTCTCCATATGGGATACTTGCACTTTGGAGATGTGTCCAACCGTCTACTTAGGACAATCCTTCAGGGCCCCCAAGTCGCCGCCACATTCCAATGTCTCCATGGACACAAACTCACATGATGACCCATCCTCAGGAGAGTTCATTTCAACTCAGCCTCCTCATAGCTCCCCCAGCACCAGTAGGTCGAACCTGCCTTTTCGACAGTAGCCAATGGGAATGCGATGTGGGGTGCCCAGGCATCTATCGTTAGAACACTGCTCTCGAGTCTATCCATATGGGGCGTCCTGGAGCCAACCAACAGGACTCGATCCTCCTGCAGAAGGAATCCTTGTTGTTTGGAGCATCTCACAACTCCCAGCGTGGGAATACCTCCATGGCTTCATGAGACTCCCCTTCCTGAAGGGGCCATCATGAACACAAACTCCAACCAGAGCCAATGTCGGATCCTTGCCCTGACTTCCGATGCAGGAGATCTCGATGTAGACTCTGCAGAGTGGGCCTGCCATGCCCTCGCCTGGAAGCCTAACCCTAGCTTGTGTTCTCCGACATCCATCCTTACACTCCTGGCCCCCAAGCCCTCCGGATGGGGAATTCTGGAGCCACAACGGAGCACTCTGCCTGCCCACCCAAAGAAAAACGTTGCCCTATGGGGCTGCCCAGAAACCCCAAATGAGGATCAACCTGCATGCCACTCAACTGCACCCCAATTATATAGGCTGCCCTGGTCACTAATGCTCTGTTTGCCATAGCCTGAGCCCAGACCTCCCGACCGACAACCAGACAGCTGGCCACACACCCAGCACCTCGGACCCACCATGGCCTTAGGCCATCCTCCCTTCCTAACCTGGGTTTTCAGGCTTCAGAACTTAGACCTTATCTCCAATCACTGCACAGGTGGGAACCTGATGCAGAAATCAGAACTCCTCCTTCCCCATGGCAAGAAACATTGCTGTTGGCATGGCATTCAACCTTCAGGATAGGAGAATCCAGCATGGCCCATGAGGCCACACCCATGCTTGAGGGCCGCCTTGGGCACAAACACGCATTGTGACCCTCAGCCTGAACCCTGTGTTCAAGTAAGGCCTCTCTATGGCTGGACCAAGAGCATGCATATAGGGCTTTCCATGCCCCTAGTCCCTCAATCCTGACCAGAGGTCAGGTTATCCAGTCACCCGTACACAGGGCTCTGCTCTGGAATCCCTCTTTTTTAGGGACACCTGAGGCAGAAAAAAGGACTCCTCCCTTCCCACAGACTGACCCCAAACTCTGAGGAGCCAGGGCAAATTACCAGAGAGGGAGACTCATCCATGGTCCATGAGGCCACTCCAACCTTCCACGGCCATCTTTTTCAGAAAATCCAGAGACAAAAGCCTGAGCAACCACCTCGCACACGCCCTTCGTTCATATCCCGAGGAACTCCCCTCACGGTCTGTAGATCAGGTCTGCCATACCCTTGGCCCGATACCTAAGACGAGTTTGTGTTTTCAGACTTCTTTCCCCACAGCCATGGCCCATACACCCTTCAGGCTGCGGCCCCTGGAGCCACACCGCAGGTCTGTGCCTGGCCTCTCCAAGGAAACTGTGCCCATTCCATTGGCCACAACCCTACCAATTAAGAGAAAGCTCCAAGATCCGCGAGGCCATCCTAATAGTGTAGGCTGCCATGGACACACAGGGGAAATCTGACACAAGCTGAGCAACTACCTCCACTCAGACACACAGACGGATGTCCCCAGAGACAGAAGATTGAACCAGACAGGCCCCTAGGCCCTCATCTGAATCCTCACTTTGGTTTCCAGGCGTCTCTCCTCAGAGGCATGGTTTCCAATACCAGCATATGGGGGTTTCCTGTGGCACCCATCAGAACACCTCTCGTCTCCACGTGGGAAAGTTGCTCTTGGGTGCTGTGTCCAACCCTCTGGTTAAGATAATCCTTCAGTGGCCCCAAGCCACCGCCACATTCCAAGGTCTCCATGGACACATACTCACATGATGACCCATCCTCAGGAGAGTCCATTTCAACTCAGCCCCCTGGGTAGCTCCCCAGAACCAGCAGATCAAACCAGCCTTGTCGCTAGGAGACAATGGGAATACTAGGTGGGTGCCCAGGAATCTCTTCTTAGAACCCTCCTCTCAAGTTTTACCATATCGGGCATCCTTGAGCCATCCAACAGGACTCGATTGTCCCGCAGAAGTAAACATTGCAGTTTGGAGTATCTCACAACTCCCAGCGTGGGAAAACCTCCATGGCCTCATGAGACCCCCCTTCCTGAAGGGGCCATCATGGACACAAACTCCAACCTGAGCCAACGTCTGATCCTCGACCTGACTTCAGATGCAGGAAATATCAATTCAGCCTCTGCAGAGTGGGCCTGCCATGCCCTTGCACTGAAACCTCACCCTAGCTTGTGTTCTCAGACTTTCGCCCTCACACTCCTGGTGCACAAGCCGTCCTGACTGGGAATTCGGGAGCCACAACAGAGCACTCTTCCCGCCCACCAGAAGAAAAATGTTGCCCTATGGGGCTGCCCAGAAACCCCCAATGAGGATCAGCCTGCACGGCCCTCAACTGCACCCCAATTCCATAGGCTGCCCTGGACACTAATGCTCTGTCTGACACAGCCTGAGCCCAGGCCTGCCAATAGACACCCAGACAGCTGGCCACACACCCAGCACATTGGACCCACCATGGCCTTAGGCCGTCATCTCTTCCCAACCTCGGTTTTCAGGCATCTGAACCTAGACCTCACCTCCAATCTCTGCACGGGGGGAACCTGAGGCACAAATCAGAACTCTTCCTTCCCCATGGCAGGAAACCTTGTCGTTGGCATGGTATCAAGCCTTCAGAGTAGGAGAAACTTACAAGGCTCATGAGGCCACGTCCATGCTTGATGGCTGCCTTGGGCATAAACACGCATTGTGACTCTCAGCATGAGTCCCACGTTCAAGTAAGGCCTCTCTGTGGCTGGACCAAGAGCTCGCATATGGGGATTGCCATGCCCCTAGGCCCCCAATCCTAACCAGAGGTCGCATCATGCACTTGCCTGTACCCTGGACTCTGCTCTGGAATCCCTTGTTGGGAGGGACACTTGAGGCAGAAAACAGGACTCCTCCCTTCCCACAGAATGACCCCAAACACTTGTGATCCAGGCCAAATCCGCAGAGAGGGAGACTCGACCATGGCCCTTGAGGCCACCGTGATATTCCATGGCCATATTTGACACAAAATCCAGAGACATAATCCTGAGATACCACTTCCCTCTCGCCCATCTTTCCTATGCTGAGGAGCTCCCCTCAGGGTCTGTACATCAGGCCTGCCATACCCTCGGCCTGAAACCTAAGCCAAATTTCTGTTTTCTGATTTCTGTCCCCACAGCCGAGGCCCACACACCCTTTAGGCTGGGGCTTCTGTAGCCACACCATAGGATGGTGCCTGGCCTCTCCAAGGAAACTGTGCCCATTCCATTGGCCACAACCCTACAGATTAGGAGAAACTTCCAAGGCCCCCGAGGCCATCCCATCGTGGAGGACGCCCTGGACACACAGGGCACTCTGACACAAGCTGAGCAACTACTTCCACTCAGACACACAGAAAGATGTCCCCAGAGACACGAGTTGAACCTGACAGCCCCCTAGGCCCTAATCTGTACCCTAGCTTTGATTTCCAGGTGTCTCTCCTCAGAGGCCTGGTTTCAAATTCAGCATATTGGGGTTCCTGAGGCACCAATAAGAACACCTCTGGTCTTCACAAGGGAAGCTTACTCTTTGGAGCTTTGTCAAACACTCCGTGTAGGAGAATCCTGCAGGGCCCCTTACCCACCGCCTCATTCCAGGGTCTCCATGGACACAAACCCACATGATGACCCATTCTCAGCAGAGCCCATTTCAACACAGCCCCCTGGGTAGCTCGCCCCAGAACCAGCAGATTGAACCTCCCTTGTCGCTAGGAGCCAATGGGCATGCGAGGTGGTATGTCCAGGCATCCATCCTTAAAAGCCTGCTCTCGAGTCTTTCCATATGAGGTGTCTTAGAGCCATCCACCAGGACTCGACAGTCCCATAGAAGGAAACCTTGTGGTTTGGAGCAGCTCTCAACCCCCAGCGTGGGAAAGCCTCCATGGCCTCATGAGGCCCATCCTTCATGAAGGGGCCATCGTAGACACACTCCAGACTGAGCCAACGACTGCTATTCCCCTGACTTCAGATGCAGGAGATCTCGATTCGGCCACTGCAGAGTGGGCTTGCCATGCCCTCAGCCCCAAACCTAAACCTTTCTTGTGTTTTCATGCATCCGCCCTCACACTCCTGACCCACAAGCCCTCCAGACTGGGAATTCCGGAGCCACAATGCAGCACTCTGCCTGCCCACCATAGGAAAAATGTTGCCCTATGGAGCTGCCCAGAAACCCCAATGAGGATCAAACTGCACGCCACTTGACTGCACCCCAATTTCCTAGGTTGCCCTGGGCACTAATGCACTGTCTGACCCAGCCTGAGCCCTGACCTCCCGACAGACACCCAGACAGCTGACCGCAAACCCAGCACATTGGACCCGCCATGACCTTAGCCCGTCATCTCTTGCCAACCTGGGATTTCAGGCATCTGAACCTAGACCTTATCTACAATCCCTGCACAGGGGGAACCTGACCCACACATCAGAACTCCTCCTACCCCATGGCAGGAAACCTTGCTGTTGTCTGGTGTCAAGCCTTCAGGGTAGGAGAAACCAGCTTGGCCCATGAGGCCACGCCGATGCTTGAGGGCCTCCTTGGGCACAAACTCGCATTGTGACCCTCTGCATGAGCCCTGTGTTCAAGTAAGGCCTCTCAGTGTCTGAACCAAGAGACCGCATATGGGGCTTGCCATGCCCCTAGGCCCCCAATCCTAACCAGAGGTCGGGTTTTCCAGTCGCCCGTACCCAGGGATCTGCTCTGGAGTCCCTCTTTTAGAGGGACACCTGAGGCAGAAAACGGGACTCCTCCCTTTCCACAGAATGACCCCAAAGTCTTGGGAGCCGGGCCATATCCCCAGAGAGGGAGACTCGTCCATGGCCCATGAGGCCACTCCGACCTTCCACAGTCATTTTTGACACAAAATCCAGAGACAAAAGCCTGAGCAAAAGCCTCACACTGCCCCTTCATTCATATCCCCAGGACCTCCCTCATTTGACTAGTTTTATATGTACAACATACTGTGAAGTGATCATCACTCTAAAACAAGTTAACATACATTACCACATATAGTTACACATTTTTTCTTGTGATGAGAACTCTTAAAGTCTATCTTCTTAGCAACTTTCAAATGTGCAAGACATTGTTAACTATAGTTACAATGATTATTAACTATAGTCACTATGTTCTCCACAAGATATTACCTCACATTTAACAGAATGGGTGTTATTTTTTTTTTAAGACCACAAATAACAAGTGTTGACAAGGATTTGGAGAAATGTTAGACTAATTTGTGATTCCTTCTAGTCCAGATTAAAAATGAAAGCAACCAATCATCCCAATCATAAAACCATGAGCACTTAAAGATAGAACAAACCTCAGCAATGACTTCTCCTCCTGTCTAGTTCAGGAATTCTTCTTTAGCATCATTGGTTCAGTAATCGATAGCTGAAGACTAACTCTGAGAAGAAGCTCTTCATCTTATAAAGCAGATTCTTCTAAGACACAGGTGGAAGAACTCCATGGTTGACTGTTGGAGCTCTAGGGTTCTTGCATTCTGAGTTTGAATCCCCGCTTACTAGGTGAGTGACCTGGGGAAGGTTAACTTCCAGAAGCCTCAATGTCATCACTTGTTTAAAAGATAATGTTATTACTATGATTGGTGTAACTATTATTGACAAAGACTCTCTTTGACCAGACTTGAGTTAAGCTCCTTTGAGCCCTCTTCTCAACTAGGTCTCTGTGCCCATCTGTGATAAGCTCCAATTTAGCAAGAATTCTGCTAAGTCAATTTATCAAGAATCCCCACCCTTGATGTCTACTTGACAGAGAACACTTGGTAGCTGATCAGATTCCACATACCCACCCTTTATATCTAATCCCTCTCTCTGTCCTCTATAAGAATCCTATTGCATGAGTTTAGTAAGAATCCCCTGTTCTTGATGTGCCCTCTTGGTAATTTTCCAACCACTGACACCCTCACTCTGCTTCTTGGCTACAAATATCCCCACCTGTCTTCGTTGTATTTGGAGTTGAACCTAACTTCTCTCCCCTGTTCAATATCCCCTTTGTAATAGTCTTGATAAAAGTCTTCCTTACCATTTTTGACAAATGTCAGTATAATTTTTCTTTAACATTTATTATTAGAACGTTCTCTTTCATGTTGCTGAGAACCTATTATCGCCTCCTCCACACTCATCTTAGCACTTTCCTTTTGGAAACATAAATAACATTTCTATTCCTTCTTTCATGTGAAATCTTTCAGATACATGAATAAAGAGACCACATATATCAAATCTTCATTATTTCAGGTGAAATATGTCCATTCTCTTAAGAGTTCCAATGATTGCCATTTTGTCCCTTTTTATGAACATGTTTGAATATGACATTACAGCAGTCATAATACTTCAAAGGTCTGCATACAATCTGAGGACACATGACACCATTATCTTTCTTGGTTTAAGCCCTACAATTCTATGAAGTTGATATGAGATGTAGTTTACAGATGCACTACATGTTGGCAGCTACATCACACCTTGGTGCACAAATACTGATATGAATCTGGATTTTCTCTAACCTTGAATCTTAGCAGTTGATTTAAAAAAAGAAAGTACAGGATTTAAAATTAGGATGGAATTACTCAGGATAGACTACCCAAAAAAGATATTTCTAGTTATCTAATGAAACAGTAATGGATGTGTATCTTGAGCCTTGAAAGATATGATGGACACTGACGATGAATCATGAATGTTTTCTAATGATAGGTTGGAATACAGAAAGGCATGGAGAAGGGAATTAAAGTAATATGTCAGCTAAAAGCTGAATTATTATTACTCGCTGCTTTTTTTTTTTTTCCCACACGCCATTTGCTAATTCCTATCTCCAAGCCTTGTACATCTTTCTTCAATAGTGGTGGATTTGTCTTCAAAGCACCTTAGACCCTGATTATGCCAGGTTTGAAACTGGATTTTTTAGGCATGTGTTACTATTTTTCTGAAACAGAAAAGCAATTTAATAGAGAAAGTTTTGAAAGTATAGAAATTTGATCTGAATTATATATATAGTGATTCATATGTATATTGATATCAATGAATTAAAGAGACGTATATATATGTCACTGAGTATATTTATATGTCATATATGTGTGTGTGTGTATATAAATGGAATCTATAGGGAAGAAGGATAAATTTATATATATATATAAATTTATATATGTATATATATGTATATATGATCTGAATTATATATATAGCGATTCATATATATATTGATATCAATGAATTAAATACATAGATGTATGTTTATGTCACTGAGTATATTTATATGTCACATATATATGTGTATATATATGTATATAAATATGAAATTTGTAGGAAAAAAGGATAAATTTATATATATATAAATTTATATATAAATTTATATGTATTATATATATTATATATATTGTATATATTGTATATATTATATATGTATTATATATTTATTATATATTCATTTATATATATTTATATGTTATTTATATATAAATTTATCCATTTCAAAGCAATATATATATGTATATATAAGTATATATGTATGTATATATATGTGTATATAAACACATGTATATGTATATATTTTATATATATACACATACATATATGCATATATATACACATATATATATAAAATATATATATATATAATCTGTAGCTTAAGGATGGACCCAGACAAGTAAATAGCAATGTTTATTGCTTTGAAATGGAATCTGTAGGGAAGAAGGATAAATTTATATATATTTTATATATATAAAAAATTTATATAATATATATTTTATATATTTTTATATATACATATATATTTACATATATTTATATATATATACATATATATATAAAAATTTATCCTTCTTCCCTACAGATTCCATTTCAAAGCAATAAACATTGCTATTTACTTGTCTGGGTCCATCCTTAAGCTACAGATTCTTTGAATATGTAAACTGAATTTATTCAAGGTTGTTAAGCTCATGATCAAAGATAAAGTCTTTTGAAGATGAGATCCATTAAGTATCAACCCTTACCAGGCAAAATTTCAATATCCAGCTGTACCGTATATGACATATTGTATAGAAATAATACATAAGGGTGAAAAGGGGAGTTCTCTACCCCATAACACAATTACGAGATTCGTGAGAAAATAGTTTTGCCTGAAAAAAACTAGGCAACAACTAAGCATTCTTGATGCCATTTAGACTTTTAGAAAGCACTCTGGGAAATAAGCTTGGGCCGCACACTGACAGAGGAATTTTGCCAAAAGAGACAGTCTTGTTAGCCTCTGTGCATCTCAGCAGCATGCAGCAGCACCAAAAATGAAAACTGGATTTAACTATATCAACAAACATTGTCACGTAGGGTAGACAGAACAAAAGTAACCAGGAGAACAAGTGTTAGAGATGATAAAGCTCAGTATCTTGGCAACATTTTCTGTTGTGTTATTTTTAAAAATGGGTAATATTGCATTCTATTTCTAATTTCTTGTTTTACTTTTTATTAACATATAATGTATTATTAGCCCCAGGGGTGCAGGTCTGTGAATCACCACGTTTACACACTTCACAGCAATCACTGTAGCACACATATTCCTCAATGTCCATAACCCAACCACCCTCGCCCTATCCCCCTACCCCCGGCCCCCCTCAGTTTGTTTTGTGAGATTGAGTCTCTTATGGTTTGTCTCCCTCCACATCCCGTCTTGTTTCATTTTTTCCTTCCCTCCCCCCCAAACCCCTCACTTTGCTTCTCAACTTCCTCTTATCAGGGAGATCATATGATAATTATCTTTCTCAGATTGACTTATTTGACTCAGAATAATACCCTCTAGTTCCATCCACGTCATAGCAAATGGCAAGATTTCATTTCTTTTGATGACTGCATAGTATTCCACTGTATGTATGTGTGTATGTGTGTATGTGTGTGTGTGTGTATATATCACATCTTCTTTATCCATTCGTCTGTTGAGGGACATCAAGGTTCTCTCCATAGTTTGGCTACGGTGGACACTGCTGCTATAAACATTCAGGTGCACGTGCCCCTTAGGATCACTACATTTGTATCTTTAGAGTAAATACCCAGTAGGGTGAATGCTGGGTTGTAGGGTAGTCCTATTTTCAACTTTTTGAGGAACCTCCATGCTGTTTTCCGGAGTGGTTGCACCAGCTTGCATTCCCAACAACAGTGTGGAAGTGTTCCCCTTTCTCTGCATCCTCGCCAGCACCTGTTGTTTCCTGACTTGCCAACTTTAGCCATTCTAACTGGTGTGAGGTGGTATCTCATTGTGGTTTTGATTTGTATTTCCCTGATGCCAAGTGATGTGGAGTACTTTTTTATGTGTCGGCCATCTGGATGTCTTCTTTGCAGAAATGTCTGTTCATGTCCTCTGCCCATTTCTTGATTGGACTATTTGTTGTTTGGGTGTTGAATTTGATATGTTCTTTATAGATTTTAGATACTAGCCTTTCATCTGATATGTCATTTTCAAATATCTACTCCCATTCTGTCAGTTGTCTTTGGTTTTGTTGACTGTTTCCTTTGCTGTGCAAAAGCTTTTGATCTTGATGAAGTCCCAATAGTTCATTTTTGCCCTTGCTTCCTTTCCTTTTGGCAATGTTTCTAGGAAGAAGTTGCTGCACCTGAGGTTGAAGAGGTTGCTGCCTGTGTTCTCCTCAAGGATTTTGATGGATTCTTTTCTCATATTATTTCTAATTTCTTCAGCCACTTACTGAGTGATAGCAACATCATAACTACAGAAACTATATGTCATTTTGGCCTTATAAGTATTTCCTAACTGCAGTAATACTTGTTTTATTTTTTCTTGTTTAGTTATTCTGCTTTGGGAAGATATCCTTAAAGAGGTACTTACGGATGAACTCAACTATGCTGCCAGGCCAACAAGTCACTATCTTGTCTATTTTTTTTTTTAATTTTGAGAAATATTTCTTAAAATTTCTATTTGAGAAAGACTGGAGACAATGTTATGTCAGCCTCCTCTTGTCACTTGTTAATATGTTTGAAAGAACACTCTGGGGTATCATTTTATTAGTCTAAGCATATCCGTGAAATTATTTTTACAAAGTGATTGGTAAAGGCATAAGTAAACAGGGTCACTGAAGGATAAACAGATCCTTCATTAAGTTCCACAAATACGAAATGCCATTTCCGTGCAGTGCACTATACTGGGGGCTAGCTCTGTAGGTAAAGATATATATGAAAAAGTCCTAGCCCTTATGTAGTTCATAGATCAATGGTAAGTAATAGTCCCTTATAACTTTCTTGATTTATATCTTTCAAATATCTTTTAAACTGAAAGTGAAATGAACAGCTTAAAGTTTATTTATGCATTATTCATAACTAGTTGTTCCCTTAGACATTGTTCAGAAGGAGTGTTAACCTTTGTTAAATTCATACATCTCTGCTCCTCCTCTTCCTTCAAGGCTGAGAACTGTGGATGCTCAAAGCATCTCAAAGGCAAATCAAAAAACCTCTGTGAAGCATGCTTCCCTCCTTATTCCCCAAGTGCAACTGGCAGGTTGAGTCAGACCAACTAAAACCTGATCTGAAATTTATGAAAATCAGACCAGGAGTTTCACATGACGCTATGTCCTATATGTAGTGCCCCAAATTGCCCCTCCCCTCCTCCTCCTCCTCCTCCTTCTTCTTCTTCTTTGTATAAAAGCATAAACACTTTTTCTTTTATAAAAGGAAACTTTACACCCAGTGCAGGCCTTGAACTGAAAGACCCTGAGATCAAGAGTCACATGTTCTACTGACTGAACCAGCCAGGGTAACCCTAAATTTCTGGGTAGAGATTCTTACTCTACTATGATCACCATCCGGCATATCATAATCAAATATTTGTGGTGCTTTTCATCTCTTTTTCTATGTAATTCCTTTTCTAATCAGTTCTCTTCACTATTTCACTATGACTAGCACAGTAAATACTTGTGAAATCTGTGAGGGAATGAATGAGTGAATGAGTGAATGAATGAATGAATAATGCTTTACCCTTTCTGCCATTCCCTGGAGAGCATTTCCCAACTGTGTTTGCTCTCGGTGCTATTCTCTTTCAATCGTGCCCCAACCTGTGATTGCAGTTGACTCATCCCCTCAACTCCCAACGTGTAGAGGAGTGCCTCCAGAAGCTCTCTGTTGTCTGTTGTCTCCTCACATTTCTCACGCTTTGTGCTTTCTGTGATTTTGTGTTCTGTGGAACACTCCGTATCACAGTGACTTCTAGGAACTGCCTAGAAATATGTCTAAAATTTCAAGTTTAAATTTTTCAGTTTTGTTTTACTATTTCAGTGTTGTCTTCCCACCCACCCCCTTCTGAGTCTTTAGATTTTGAAATTCTACCCCCACTAAAGTCTACAGCAGTCTTTGAGCACTTTGGGTCTATCACCCTGTCTAATTCTCACTGTCACTTTAGGATGTACACATAAGAAAACAGATTCCAGTGGGGTGGCCAGTGGCTCAGCCCTGCAGCTGAGATGGTTGAACCTGATTTCAGAGGGGCCTATTTCTGCCAAAGCGGATGCTTTTCCACCCTGCTGTGCATCACCCTTGGCCCAGTTTTGGCCACCATCTGCCTTCGTGTATTTGAAAGACAAAAACACTGACTGATGAAATGCCTTGACATAGATCACCCCCTCATAAGAAGTACGAACAATCCTGTTAAGTTTCCTTGCCCTCGCTGTGCCATGAGGACTTTCAAATGACTCCTTAATGAAGGAGCTGCATGCAGTGGTGGGAACTGTCATGTGCACACATGGATTGGCACTTGGCAATGCTTAATTATACGTGTCTTGCTTCCCAATATTGTTCAAATCCCCTCTGCTTATTTTCGTCTTCTGTTCTCTTATTTTCACTGCACTAATGCCATTCTGTGTCTTCTTCCTCCCCAAAGCAAGTCAAGCATTGCCAGTAGCTTGGCCTGCACTTTGACGTTTTCAATATCATCTCCTTCTGTCTCCCTTGATGGCACTGTTCCTCTTGCTACAACTTTCCTGGAGAACCCTTTATAAATTTTAAATATTCTCATCTTTGGTTTGTACGCTACTGTCAAAATGAGTTATCTGCAGAAGGCACCTCGGCTTATTAACTAACCTCCGATAGCATCTCTTTTTCACATCATTTCAATTTGTCTTCTCTCTGATTTGTAATTTATTTTCTGTTGAGAGGGTCTACAGAGCACACATGAAAATAAAGGACTGTGTGGATAGACTTGCCTCTGCTCCTTGTCATATTAATTAATTTCTTCCCCCACCCATTGAGCATTAGAACGTGGGTCATTTTGATATATAACATCCTCACTTATTTCTGCAGCTTATCTGCCAAACACTATTTTGGGTCCAGATTTACAGAAAGAATCATTGTAGTTTAACACCAAAGCCATATTTTTGAATAAACTAATAATTTTCCCACCTCTCTATTTTGGCCTGTTTCAGAACTCCTCTGAAATTCACAATCAGCCATTTTTGGATGTCTGACACATCATTTGCCCTGTGTGTCATGCTTTCTGCTAAGCTTGCCAACCTTTGCAGCAACGTGTCTATGTAAATCTTCTGATCAGTACTCAGTTATGCTCCTGGTTTCTGGGTTCTAATGCCTTTCTTCTCTCTTTTGTAATTATTATTGGTAGTTTTCCTTGTGCTGAATTTTGCCCTTTTATTCATATACTTGAATCCAAAAGCTTTTTAAAATTCCTTTTGTTTAAAGAGCTGAAAAACTCAGCAGAGAATCATCAAATGTCAAACTCAAGAGAAACATCACATTCTACCTTAATCGCTCTGTGCGATTTTTGAGTTGATATGTTTGCAATAAAATAATTTTAGCTTCTCTTGGGGTAGGTATGTGTTATGGTGAGTGTTGTGAAGTGTGTAAACCTGGCGATTCACAGGCCTGTACCCCTGGGGCTAATAATACATTATATGTTAATAACAATTAAAAAAAATAGATTTCTTGATTAATTCCTTGGCATTGGCACATATTTTTTCTGTTTTATGTAAATATCATTCTCTTTCTTTAAGAATTCTCTTTTTGTCCTCTTACTGTTTATTTTTAATATGTGAAAAATCAATCCTAATTTCCTTTTCTTTGCATATTCCATGTTTCCTGTGTGACATTTTATTGTTGTCTGAACTTTTCTTTATACTTTCTACCTTGATGGTATATACAGATTTTCTCGCCTGTATTCAGATTTTTGCTATGTTAGCTTTAACTTATTTTCTCTCCTTTGCTGTTCTGTTCTTACATTCTCCATCAAAAGTTTCTTCAGTCTTATAAAATATTGATTTCTCCTTGAAAGACTTGTCTCTACTCAGCCCCTTTCAAAACCATTCTTCATCACTTTTAACTTTTTCACTCACTCTCTGACATCTTAAAAGGGCCATTCACCATTCACTCTCTTAATCCAGCCTCCTAGAAAGTTTGTCCTGTTCTAGAAACTCATCCTCTGTTTACCATTATATGTTGGTTTTTTTTTTTTGCTCTAAAATTATCCTACAAAAACCTTTATAGACTTTATTCAAAGGAAATATAGTATGCTATGGATTATTAAAAAAATAAAAGAAAGAAAAGAAAAGACTGAAGTAGAGAGGCAGGTTTCCCATGAATTCTCCCCAGAATTGTTCTGCCTGCAAGGTTGTGGCCCATTCAGTTACTCAGGCATTTTTTACTGTAAGTGGGACTTTGGAAGGTGAGTCGGACATTACCTTTTTGGACGGACCTGTAAGAGAAGAAGAGGGGCTGCTGCTCTAGCGTCTGGACTTTGTTATCTTAAATCTTTGGGCTCATCTGCATCATCCTCCCCTTCAGGTGCAGTGAACTTTATGTCATTCCTCAAACCTTATTCTCCATCACCTCAGGGCCTTCACGCTGTTTCCTCTGCCTGCAACATTTTGACCTCTCATCCCAGCATCCAGTCTTCACACTTGATGCATCAGGCTTCAGTTGAGATGGGTCTTTCCTGTTCTCATTCCTTGGGTTACAGAGTTCTCATTTGTGTTCTCATTAACACCTTACATACAACCCAGTGTAGCTTTTGTCATGCTTTATTATAACTATTTGGTTCCTTGTGCCAGTCTTTAAGTTTTCTGAGAGCACATGCTCATGTCAGAGGCATCTTCAACATGATGCCTAGAGGTACAATCTTGCTACCTATGACTTTTACTGGCTTACAGTCTTAGGAGAGTGACCCACCTAAGACTCTCATTTACTCGCCTATACATCAGGGGTGTTATTATACTTGTCTCGTTATTTTGTGTTTCTGATAATCAAATGCTAAGAAAAATTCCCAGCCTGACTCATAGTGAGTACTCTTTATAAAGCTTGCTATAATAGCAGTTCTTAATAATTTTATATATATTATGTGTGTGTGTATATATATGTGTATATATATACACACACACACATATATATATAACCATACTATAGGTTATTGTATATGCTATATATTACTCTATAATTTTATATTAATATTATTATTAGTCACAGACATATTCCCAGGATATGTAGCACAATATTTGCCATAGAATAGTGCTAAACCAATGTTTGTTGAATAAATGAACTAAAGAAGAATGTATCTAAATCTGAATTTTCCACAGTCCACTTTTAAAAATAAGATTTATTTATTCATTTTAGAAGGAGAGATAGTGGAAAGTGCACATAAACATGGGAAGGGCGGAGGGAGAAGGAGAGAATCTCAAGCAGATTCCATGCTGTGTGTGGAGCTGGCATGGGGCTCATCTCACTATCCTGAGATCATGACCTGAGACAAAATCTAGAGTCAGATGCTTAACCAATTGAGCCTCCCAGGTGTCCCTTCCACAATCCACTTTTGCATTTTGCATTCTTTGACTAGATTTCCAATCAAATCTTACAAGGTGGTATAAGGAAGGTATAAGCCATAGGTCTTTTAAAGAAGTATATATTTTTAAAGATTTTAGTTATTTATTTATTTGACAGAAAGATCACAAGTAGGCAGAGAGGCAGGCTAAGGGAGTAGGGGAAGCAGGCTCTCCATTGAGCAGAGAGCCCAATGTGGGGCTCGATCCCAGGACCCTGAGGTCATGACATGAGCTGAAGACAGGGGCTTAAACCACTGAGCCACCCAGGTGCCCCGGAAGTGTATTTTATTTTGTAATGTTAATATTATGGTGTTTTCCATACACTAATAATAAATGATAATAGGAATAAAAATTCTAGTAAAAAATAACATTTATTTAGTCCTTCCAATCTGTCAAGCCTTGTTCCAAGAATTTTACATACATAAAGCCACTTAGTTTTCACAAAAAGCCCATAAGTACTATGTGTATTTCCACTTCATAAATGAAGAAGCTGAGTAACAGATCCTAACAATTGCTGGTTATTAAACATATATTGAATAAAAATATAACAAATAAGCAGCATATTATAGTTAATGTAATCAGATAAAAATCGCTAATTTCCAATATAGTAGGTAATACAAATTCCAAGGAGGGAAAGAGAGTCATGATATGTGATATTCTGAATTGTGACCTCTGAAACTCTCTAAATACTGTACATTTATTGTCTAATGTAGGTCTCAAATTATTTGCATAGTTCTTATTATTGGCTCGGTTTTATAGAAAAGGAAACCAAGGCTCAGAGGGAATCAGTGTGTGACTCAAGGTCACAGACTTACAAACTGAAAAAGGAAATTCAAGAGATCAATAACAAACATGAAAAAATTCAACCCTACTAATTAAGAAATGCAAAGTAGTAAAAAAGAAATATCATTTTCGTTACCAAATCAAGCAAAATTTTAAAAGCAATATTGACTAATGACAATAAAATGGTTGTAGAACATACAAAGCCAAGAAGAGTTTTAAATGTCACAAACTGTATGATGAATACTCTGGGAATATATATATATAATTTTTTTTAACTTTTTTACCCCCTTTCTTCTCCCACTGATGTTGGGTCCCTTCTGATTTGGCCAGCATATTTTTTATGGTGTCTTTGCCACGCTTTTATTACTTTATTCTCTCATTCATATATTCTTATCTAGATAAAATGATAAGGCGGAAAAACTCACCACAAAAAAAAAAAAGAAAAGAAAAGAAGAAGAAGAAGAGGCAGTACCAAAGGCTAGGGACTTAATCAACATAGACATTGATAATATATGAGACTAAATTTCAGAATGAAGATTCTCAAGGTGTTAGCTAGGCTTGAAAAAGGCATAGAAGATATTAGGGAAACCCTGTCTGGAGAAATGAAAGCTCTTTCTGGAGAAATAAAAGAACTAAGATCTAACGAAGCTGAAATTTTTTAAAAAAGCTATTAATGGGGTGCAATAAAAATGGAGGCTCTTACTGTGTGTATAAATGAGGCAGAAGAGAGAATTAGTGATATAGAAGACCAAATGATGGAGAATAAAGAAGCTGAGCAAAAGGGAGACAAACAAGTACTGGACCATGAGAGGAGAATTAGAGAGGTAAGTGATACCATAAGAGAAAAAAAATTAGAATAATTGGGATTCCAGAAGAAGAAGAGACAGGGGGATAGAAGGCATATTGGAGAGAATTATTATAGAGAATTCCTCAATATGGCAAAGGGAACAAGCATCAAATCCAAGAGGCACAGAGAACCCCTCCTCAAAGTCAATCAAAATAGGACCACACCCCGTCATCTAGTAGTAGAACTTACGAGTCTTAGTGATAAAGAGAAAATCCTGAAAGCAGCTCGGAACAAGAAGTGTGTAACAAACAATGTTAAAAATATTATTTTGGCAGCAGACTTACCCACAGAGACCTGGTAGGCCAGCAAGAACTGGCATGGTATATTCAGAGCACTAAATGAGGAAAACATGCAGCCAAGAATACTATATCCAGCTAGGCTATCATTGAAAATAGAAGGAGAGACAAAAGCTTCAAGGTCGAACAAAAACTAAAAGAATTTGCAAACACTAAACCAGCCATACAGGAAATATTGAAAGGGGTCCTCTAAGGAAAGAGAAAGCCTAGAAGTAGTAGACCAGAAAGGAACAGAGACAATATACAGTAACAGTCACCTTACAGGCAATACAATGGCACTCAATTCATATCTTTCAATATTATCCTGAATGTACCCTTTCAATAGTTACCCTGAGTATAAATGAGCTAAATGACCCAATCAAAAGACACAGAATATCAGAATGGATACAAAAACAACACCCATCAATAGGTGGTCTACAAAAAACTCATTTTAGACCAAGAGACACCTCCAGATTTAAAGTGAGGGGGTAGAAAACAATTCACCTTGTTAATAGACATCAAAAGAAAGCCTGGGTGGCAATCCTTATATCAGATAAATTAGATCTTAAGCCAAAGACTATAATAAGAGATAAGGAAGGACACTGTATCATGCTCAACACGTCTGTCCAACTTGAATATCTAACCACTTTAAAAATCTATGCCCCTAACATGGGAGCAGTCAACTATATAAGCCAATTAATAACAAAATCAAAGAGACACACCAACACTAATACACTTTAACACCCACCTCACTGAAATGGACAGATCATCCAAGCAAAACATCAACAAGGAAATATAGGTCTTAAATGACACACTGGACTAGATGAACATCACAGATACATTTAGAACATTCCATCCCAAAACAACGGAATACACATTATTCTGTAGAGCACATGGAACATTTTTCAGAATAGATCACATCCTGGGTCACAAATAAGGTCTCAACTGGTACCAAAAGATTGGGGTCACTCCCCATACACAATGCTCTGAAGCTAGAACTCAATCACAAGAGGAAAGTTGGAAATAACTGGAATACATGGAGGCTAAAGAGCATCCTATTTAAGGATAAATGGGTCAACCAGGAAATTAAAAAAAGAATTGAAAAAATTCATGGAAACAAATGATAATGAAAACACAGCTATTCAAAATCTGTGGGACACAGCAAAGGCAGTCCTGAGAGGAAAACATATAGCAGTACAAGCCTTTCTTGCAAAACAAGAAAGGTCTCAAATACACAACCTAACCCGACACTTAAAGGAGCTGGAGAAAGAACAGCAAAGAAAGCCTAAACCCAGCCAGAGAAGAGAAATAATAAAGATCAGAGCAGAAATCAATGAACTAGAAACAAGCAAACAAACAAACAAACAAAAAACAGTAGAAGGAATCAATGAAACTAAAAGCTAGTTCTTTGAAAGAATTAATATGTTTGATCAATCCCTGGTCAGACTTATCAAAAAGAATGAGAAAGGACCCAAATAAATAAAATCACCAATGAAAGGGGAGAGATCACAAGAAACACCAAATAAATACAAACAATTATAAGAACATTTAATGAGCAACTATACGTCAACAAATTTGACAATCTGGAAGAAATGGATGCATTCCTATAGATGTATAATCTACAACAACTGAACCAGGAAGAAATAGAAAACCTGAACAGACCCATATCCAGTAAGGAGATTGAAATAGTCATTAAAAATCTCCCAACAAACAAGAGCCCAGGGACAGATGGCTTTCCAGGGAAATTCTACCAAACATTTAAAGAAGAATTAATACCTATTCTCCTGAAAATGTTTCAAAAAAATGGAAGGAAAACTTCCAAACTCATTTTATGAGGCCAGCATCACCCTGATCTCAAAACCAGACAAAGATCCCATCAAAAAGTAGAATTACAGACCAATATCCTTGATGAACACAGATGTGAAAATTCTCACCAAAATACTAGCCAATAGGATGCAAGATGATGTTAAAAGGGTTATTCACCACGACCAATTGGTTTTTATTCCAGGGCTTCCAGGATGGTTCAACATCCACAAATCAGTCAACATGATACAATACATTAATAAAAGAAATAACAAGAACCATATGATACTCTCAATAGATGCTGAAAATGCTTTTGGCAAAGTACAGCATCCTTTCTTGATCAAAACTCTTCAAAGTGTGGGGATAGAGGGTGCCTACCTCAATATCTTCAAAGCCATCTATGAAAAACCCACAGCAAATATCATTCTCAATGGGGAAAAACGGAGAGCTTTTCCCCTAAGATCAGGAACATGGTAGGGATGCCCTTTTTATCACCACTGTTATTCAACATAGTACTAGAAGCCCTAGCCTCAACAATCAGACAACATAAAGAAATTAAAGGCATCCAAATCAGCAAAGAAGAAATCAAACTATAGCTCTTTGCAGATGATATAATACTCTATGTGGAAAATCCAAAAGACTCCATTCCAAATCTGCTAGAATTTGTACAGGAATTCAGTAAAGTGTCACTATATAAAATCAATGCACATAAATCAGTTGCATTTCTATACACCAACAACAAGACAGAAGAAAGAGAAATTAAGGAGTCAATCCCATTTATAATTGCACCCCAAATCATAAAATACCTAGGAATAACCCTAAACAAAGAGGCAAAGAATCTGTACTCAGAAAACTATAAAGTACTCATGAAAGAAATGGAGGAAGACACAACAATATGGAAAAATGTTCCATGCTCATGGATCGGAAGAACAAATATTGTGAAAATGTCTATGCTACCTAAAGCAATCTACACGTTTAATGCAATCCCTATAAATACCAATTTTTTTTCGTAGAAATGGAACAGATAATCCAAAAATTTGTATGGAACCAGAAAAGACCTTGAATAGCCAGACATATGTAGAAAAAGAAAGCCAAAGTTGGTGGCATCACAATTCCAATCTTGAAGCTCTATGACAAAGCTGTCATCATCAAGACAGCTTGATGTCAGTATGGTATGGGTACAAAAACAGACACATAGATTAATGGAACAGAATAGAGAGCCCAGAAATACACCCTCAACTCTATGGTCCACTAATCTTTGACAAAGCAGGAAAGAATTTCCAATGGATAAAAGACAGTCTCTTCAACAAATGGTGTTGGGAACATTGGACAGCCTCATGCAGAAAAATGAAACTGGACCATTTACTTACACCACACACAAAAATAGACTCAAAATGGATGAAAGACCTCAATGTGAGAAAGGAATCCATCAAAATCCTTGAGGAGAACACAGTCAGCAACCTCTTTGACCTCAGCTGCAGCAACTCTTTCCTAGAAACATCGCCAAAGGCAAGGATAGCAAAGGCAAAAGTGAATTATTGGGACTTCATCAAGATCAAAAGCTTTTGCACGGAAAAGGAAACATTCAAAAAAACCCAAAGACAACTGACAGAATGGGAGAAGATATTTGAAAATGACATATCAGATAAAGGGCAAGGATCCAAAATCTAAAAAGAACTTGTCAATCTCAACACCCAAAGAACAAATAATCCAATCAAGAAATGGGCAGAGGACATGAACAAACATTTCTGCCAAGAAGACATCCAGATGGGCAACAAACACATGAAAAAGTGCTCCCCATCACTCGGCATCAGGGAAATACAAATCAAAACAATGATGAAATATCACCCCACACCAGTCAGAATGGCTAAAATTATCAAGTCAGGAAACGACAGGTGCTGGCGAGGATGCAGAGAAAGGGGAATCCTACAATGTTGGTGGGAATGCAACCTGTTGCAGTCACTCTGGAAAACAGCATTGAGGTTCCTCAAAAAGTTGAAAATAGAAGAACCCTATGACCCATCAATCGCACTACTGGGTATTTACCCTAAAGATCCAAATGTAGTGATCCAAAGGGGCATGTGCACCCGAATATTTATAGCAGCAATGTCCACAATAGCCAAACTATGGAAAGAGCCTAGATTTCCATCAACAGATGAATGGATAAAGGAGATAATATATATGTATTATCTCCTTTATCCATATATATATATATATATATATATATATATATATGTATATATATATATGCACACACACATACACACACACACACACGCACATACACACATACACACAATAGAATACTATGCAGCCATCAAAAGAAATGAAATCTTGCCCTTTGCAATGACGAGGATGGAACTAGAGGGTATTATGCTTAGTAAAATAAGTCAATCAGAGAAAGACAGTTATGATATGATCTCCCCGATGTGAGGAATTTCAGAGGCAAGGTGGTGGGTTTGGTGGGTAGGGAAGGAAAAAATGAAACAAGGATGGAGTGAGACAAACCATAAGAGACTCTGAATCTCACAAAACAAACTGATGGTTGTCTGGGAAATCTGGTAGGGAGAGGGTGGTTAGGTTAAGGACGTTGGGAAGGGTATGTGCTATGTTGAGTTCTGTGAAGTGTGTAAGACTGACGATTCACACACCTGTAGCCCTGGGGCTAATAATACATTATATGTTAATTTTAAAAGATGATAAAAAATAAACAAATATATGAGCATATTATTTTTGGCTCTTGAAAATAACATTTTAATATTTATGTGTGAGGTTAGAGTATGAAGACTAGCCATCTTGATTTGAGAGTGAAAAGGGATAGTTCATTTCTATTTTGTTGGTGAGAGTATAAATTGAGGAAAGATATCTAGAAATTCTAAATCCAAGCATTTAGCCTAACAAAAAAACTAAGTTTGCAAATAGAACATCCTACTAACACATATGCATACCAATTAAAAAAAAAACAATTCTTTACAGATTTCAAGGCAATTATATATATTATATTATATTATATTATATTATGCATTATTACTTATATACAGTTTATATTATATATATGACATATTATTTTAAGGCAATAATATATTTTAAGCCAACATATTATTTAAGACAATTATTTAAGACATAAACATGCAATTGTCTCTACAGTTGACCCTTGACTAACACAGTTTGGAACTACCTGAATCCATTTATAATGTGGATGTTTTTCAATAAATATATTGGAAAATTTTTACAGATTTGTGAAATTTAAAAAATTCACAGACAAACCACATGTCTTATTGAAAAAATTAAACAGATTTTATTGTATGAATTCTGTGTACAATACATATACCGTACAAAAATATGTGCTATTGACTATTTATGATGTCAGTAAGTCAACAGTAGTATATGAATAGTCAGTGTTTGGGGAGGCCAACAGTCATACACGGATGTCTGACTGTGGGGACTGTTGGTGCCTCTAATCCCATTGTGTGTGTGTGTGTATGTGAGAGAGAGAGAGAGAGAGAGACGTTCTTTCCTACTAGACACTTTAAAGGAACTATCTAGCACTGCCACAAAGAGAGATCATCCGTCATTATCCATTAACTGACTTGGAATAATATCCACAGTATATTTTATGTGAAAAGGGGAGTGAAAATACTATGAACATTATAATGCAAAAATGGATTTTTTATAAGATGAGAAATTTTATCTATTGATAGTCTCCTGGGACAGAGCTTCCTGTATATTTGAGAAAAAATGGTTTAGAGTGGTGTAGAGACATGAGGGCCATACTCATGTAGCAGGTGGTTGTCTTCAAAAGAGGGCAGAGATTATGAACACAGGCATTTAGTTCATCAAGACGGGCTTGGACATATTGATGATGGGGTGTCAGCTCAGGAAGAACCAACCAAATCACTGTGTGTAACAAAATAGATATCTGAGTGATATCTGTTAAGAAGAGACCAGATATTGGCGAAGAAGGTAGGGAGAAGAAAATGTAGATAGCTCTGTGATTAGGGTTGATACTGTACGTGTGGGAGATAATAAATTGTCATGGAGATTTTTTTTTTATTGTGGGATATGTGATATAAACAACTGCATTCATCTCCTCAGTGAAATCCATAAGTTTTGCATAGCTCACCATGAATAGGAGTGTATGTTTCCAGAGAGTGAACCAGAGAATATGCTGAATTATGTATCCAGCACAGACACAGCCACAGAGATGCTGAAGTGAGAGGAACAGAGACCAGTGATATGTTTGTACCGTGTGCAAAAGTCAAGAGGGACAAGTGCCGGAGCTCTCCATACAACGCACCAAAGTGTTAAGTGCCATTTGTTGCTGTATGTTTCCTCGTTTCAAATTATATATACCTAATCTTTCATAACAAACATGTGCTGATACCTAGGACATACATTGTTTTCATTAAAAGAGCTGTGATTATTCAGTGGCTTGTTTAGAGTTTCATCCATACTGGATGTGTGTGGATCATATGCCAGGTGTAATGTGTTTCTTGACTTTTAAAATTGTACTTGCTCAAAACTCCCATCATCCTGACCGGGGTTTCCTTGCAACTGCATGAGTTCCAGGTGCTCTTTACAAAGCCCTTTGTCCTTCCTTTCTCTTGGCCCAGACGTCACCCCGCATCACAGCATGAAGGTGTCTCCACCTCCTGCCACTCCCTGGTAATACATCCTTTTGAGAGGGTGGCCCCACCAATCCTGTCCTGTCTGCCATCTGCACCGAGAGTCCCTAGGTGATACTGCTGGTGACAAATAGCTTCCAAGTCTGAGCACTTGACACATATCTTGCCCACCTCCTGACTATCAGGTCATGAAACGTCATTCGGTGATTCAGTCCAGCCTGATACCTAAGCCATAAAATATTGCTTAGTAGGAATCAAGTGAGTAGCATCTTGATGGCAACCAAAAATAGCCAAGAACTCAGAGCTTTTATTTGCCATGGTAGTTTTTGCTTTTGGTTCTCTTTGCTCCCCTGCTCCCAGCATGGCATCCCAACTAGAATCTCACCGATTCTCCAGAAACCTTAGTATTGGGTGCCCTGAAGAACAATTGCCTATGCCTGTGAGTTGCCTTCTTGGGTTTCCCATTAAAATTTTGAGTAAAGCACATAAGGAAATATATTAATATATATTCTGTATATACCACTCTAATTTGGTCAATATCTGCTGAAGATTTTATGATATAACAGAAAAAAAATGTGTAGTCTTATTTTTGCAGTCGTAGCAACAAATGTCAGTCTCAAATAATATTTATTTAAGATAATTTAATTAATAGAAAATGCTGAAAGAAAGAGGTAAAAATGTTAATAAGAGCTGTTCTTGGGTGGTACATTGATCTATAGGTTTTTAAAATAAATTGCATAAATTTTATGTATTTGGCATACATATTAGTCAGAGACCAGTCCAGAGAAAAAGAGAATACACCAATTATTTAAACAGATGCATTTGCTGTATGGAATTTTTAACCACGTATTTCAGAATGGGAGTAGCAAAAAGAAAGCACAAAGACATTATGGAATAGGAACGGTACAAAGGAGCTGCTACCCTCAGAGGTCAGGAAATAAAAGAAAGAGATTATAATTTTTAAACCGTGGATACTTGCAGAGGGGCTGATGGCTGGCCTATGTGGCTAGAGCTGAGACTGGCATAGAAAGAGCTGTGCACTTAGTGTAAGTCCTTCTGCGGCTCAGAGGGCTCACAGTGCTTCCATCTTGACCTCAGATCATGCAGTCATTGATGGTGTAACGGCAGAGAGTGCATAAATGGGCAGGAGCCATCCTGTACCACTCCTCTCACCAAGACATATCCCTCTGGGGCTCACTTTGAGCTGCCACAAGGATGGAGTTGGAAGCTCAAGGGGGAATGTGGTTGTCTGTTGTCTGAGATGACCCACAAATCCCAAAAAGAGAAGTATGGGTCGAAGCTTAGGACAACAACATAATACTTGGTGAAGAATATATCACTTCAATGGAAAAAAGGCACCCCCATGTTTTATTAAAGTCAACAGACCATTTAGTGCCTAGATGGGAATCTATACACAGTAGAAGATCATTGATGGAAGTCCAAGTTTACTTGGCCATTAACAAGCTAATTGGAATTAGCAAAATGTGATATACAATCTCCTCAACTGTGACAAATGTATAAAAATAACAACAACAACAGCTCAATACACCTTCACAAGAGTAGGAAATCTTGGGAAATTATTGTGAGATATAAAGTTTGAGGACTTGTCTTCCAGAAGCTGAGAAAGAGAGTTGAATTCAGTAATCGCTTTTACATTTTCAAAGCTCAGATATTTTCTGTTTAAGGCAGAAGCAGTTTGATCTTTGGGTGATGGTATTCCTGATTTGACCCATTTCTCAGTAAATGAGTACACACACGGAGAAGATGATGATCCCTCGATTTGCACAGTGGTATCCATCAGCGTCCAGTAAAGAATTGGATTCCCTGGAATCATTCCAATGAGTAGAATTTATTGAAGGGGAGCAAGCATGGTTCTGAGAACCCACAGATGAGCTACTGCTGGAAGCCACTGCATCCCCCGGGGACAAAAAAGCAAGGGGATAATCTGAAGTGGAAGCGGTGCCTCTTGGAATTCTACAGTGTGAAGGAACATTGCAATTGTTCTCACTCCAGACCTACAACCAGGAGTAAGAAGGAGAAATCCTGAGGCTTCCTCCAGGCTAGGCATATTCTGCCAGTGCTCAGGTGGGCTAACCCTCACCTCTGGACATCTATGATGGTAGCCTTGGTTATGCAGACCAAGGCTATAGCCTTTCTGTGTGAAGGTCAAGGCAAGCATGAATAGAGATTAAGTTAGAAGGAGGATGATCAGCAAAAGAGCTCCAAACGGTTTTCCAGCCCACCGTTATAATGCAACTTGTGAATGAGTAGCTCTCTTTTTTAATTAATTAATTAATTAATTTTTTATGAGTGGATTTCTGTATACAGGTTATGACTAGTTTACGAGATAAGAACTAGTTTGGATGACTGGGAGGTTTTATGTTCTGCCAACAGCCAGAATCCATCCAGATTTCACATATTTTTAAAAAATGAAATATCTTATCATGTTTCCTATGGTAATAATTATCTATTCATTTTATTGAACCCACAGTGCCTATCAAAAATTTTACACATTTCTTGTGAAGAAAAACCACCACCTACATAATGGGGGACCCTAAAACAGGATCTTTGGTGAATCTTCCAATGGCAAGTGGCTTAAATGTCAGACAGTGAACAAGACAAATCATGGCAAATACAAGCAAAAGTAATAGAAACAAAATGCTAATATAAACCTTTTCCTTGTATTTTGTACAGAATATTATTTAGAAATGTGTTTGAGAGATGGTTAATACAGCTAGACTAAATTGGAATGAAGTCTTTTTAAGATAAATTTTTATTTATCAGCTGCAATTGTGACATACCTTAGTGCTGTTTATTAAAGTATTCCCAAAATTTTGTCTTCTAGGAACAAGTGAGAGTGGCAATCCCCTTGTTCTTTACTTTAGCCAATGAAATGTGAATGGGAGTGTCATGTTCATTCCTAGGGGCACTTGAAGACTCTCCCCCCACTGCCACAGTTAGCAGCAATTCTGCAAAGAGTGGCCACTGTGCAGGCTCAGGTCCTTAATGAGAAGCATGCAGGGAATCATAGTGGCTATATTGTTTGAAGCCACCATTTTGTGAGTTTGTTTTACTGCAGGGTAATTTTTCTTGTGTTGTTTGGTAGAGCAAGTGTTCGAAATAAAAGCAGCTCACACTTGCAAAGCCTGGCATCAACAAAGGATGTGGTAGCGATGATATGATCAAGTTATTCATGATGGTGGCTTCTTGGCTTGAGAAAATGGCTCCCACCTACAAACCTTCCCTTTGATACATATTTTATATTAAAACAAAACCTGAGGCCTGAGAGACTCTTGGGAATGGAGGTTATTTGTGTCTCATCGGTCTGTTACTGAGGTGCTTTGGGTAACACTAACCTCTGCACTGACGCCATCATGCAGTACCTTGGTTGGTGGCAAACAGTGGGTTCCCAGATTTATGCAAATTCTGAGCTTCACACAGCTCACACATCTGAGCTGTGGGGGGTCTCTTAAAAATAATTAAAAGCAGGCATCTGGAAAACACTGATTCCTGAGGCATTCATAGCCTCAGCAATATTCTCTATGGACAACCAAGGCTTAGTTAAAAAAAAAAAAATAGGAGTATTTTCCATTTAAAAGAAGCTCATTGTCCATGCATATGAAACACAAATATTTAAGTGGGGAGAGCTCATTCTGAATTTTTTTCTTACTAATTTCAGAAGCAGAATGATTTCTCCAAAAAAGAGCGTTTGTCAAGATCACAGTAGGCATTGCACAGTAGGCAGGTAAAGTTTTATGCCAGCGTTGAATGAGACATTTTCTCCAGTCTAGTGGGATTTAGAAACAAATCAGTGGAAACAGAGTGGTGCTCTAGTGGAAGCATGCACATTGTTGCTCCAAAGCAAATTTATTGGCTAACTTTTAGGGATAAATTTGATGCCATGCTTGGTTTTTAATAAATGACCAGGAAAACTGAAAATATCCTTAATTCCTGCTCATTTTAAAACTCTGTTCTTTACAACTACCATATGATCTCCCTGATATGAGGAAGAGGAGATGCAACATGGGGGGTTGGAGGGTAGGAAAAGAATAAATGAAACAAGATGCAATCAGGAGGGAGACAAACCATAAGTGACACTTAATCTCACAAAACAAACTGAGGGTTGCTGGGGGGAGGGGATCGGGAGTGTGGGGTGGGGTTATGGACATTGAGGAGGGAATGTGCTATGGTGAGTGCTGTGAAGTGTGTAAACCTGGAGATTCACAGACCTGCATGCCTGGGGATAAAAATACATTATATGTTTATAAAAATAATAAAAAAAAACATAAAAATAAAATTCCAGCTGCTCAACACACCATGTTATATTATTTCCATGTGCACATTATAATGATTCAACACTTCCTTCCATCACCCATGCCCATCAGGACAAGCACAACCTGCAATCTTCATCTCCTATTTCACTGATCCCACCCCATGTCTCACAATTTTTATGGGTAATCTGAGTGAAACTGTTAAGAACACGTTACATTGAATAGATGTAAATAAACTTAGAAATTTTAGATAAAGTCTTAGTCTTCCAAATCTTTCTGGTAAACTAAAATTTTAAAGGTCAATGGTTAAATGAAATTACTTTCATTAAATATCTAGATCATTACTAGGTAAGATAATACTAAGTTATTAGTAAATGAACATGAGTTTATCTCCTTTTGGTTCCCTTATTGCAAAGAAACTGGGCTTTCTTTAAACACATTTTGTGCTTTCCTGAAAGATTGTTTAATGAAGAAGCACATATTTCAGCAAATTATGAAATGAGTTCATAAATTTCCCAACCAAAAGAATAGTTATTCAGAGTTCACAACTGCTTTCTTTGAAAATGAAAGTTTCCAAGGGTTAAGAATTCTAAGTAATGTAATGAAGGCTACTGAAAATAATAAGAAAAACAACTCAGAATGCAAAGAAAGTAAGGTGTGTGTTTTTCGTAAGTAAAGGAGTGAGGAATGGAAATTTATTTTTCCCCCAGGGAAAAAAGAAAGGAATTTTGTTCTACAGCAAAGCTGGGTATCTAAAGAGGGTAAACTCAGGACAAAAATCTGACTGTAAAAGAGAAAGTTGTAAAGCCTTCTAAAAAGGGAATGTTTGGAAAGGAATGTTATGCGTAGTCAGGAGGGTCTAAGATTGGAATGAAGAATTTTCCAATCAAAAGTAAGCTGGTAAAACATCAGAATTTGGTTTTCCTTCTTCAAGAGAATGAAGGATTTTGTGGATTTTTTTTTTTAATTTTCTTTGGAGTATTGGCCCGCTTAATTCTCTTTGACCTGGAACATCCCATAGGATTTGCTAAATTAATCTAGCTTATTTGATATGTTAAATTATATGGAAATCATTGTCAAATAAAACTTCATACTAAGTTTTTTGTTTGTTTGTTTGCTTGTTTGTTTTGCTATTCTAGTTGTAATATTGTGGCACATGTAGATAAGGTCCATTCCGGTTCAACAAAACACGGCTCCTCATTGCCAGATGCAGGCCATCCTGATGTCCTTGTAACATGGCACCTGTTTCCCTTTGAGTCAGAGAGAAGAGGCTGGGTAAAGAATGGGAGTGATTTAAAGAAAGAGTCAGGGCTACGGGAAATCCAAGACAACCACTTGGTTCTTCCCAGATCCCTGGCAAGCCCCATTTTTCTTGATTTTTTTTTCATTCCTTCATCCACCATAGGGCATTTAAGAGGATTCAAATGATACATGTACATCAGTGGGAAGCCTTCTAAAACAGTAAAAAACAAAAACAAAACAAAAACAAAACAAAACAAAACAAAAAACATGTTTACCAGCCGTGTCTAATCTGTCAGGTCCATAATCCTGAACAACTTTCTTTCTCCAAAGGTTTCAAGTGTCCTTCCTGTGGACCCTTTGAACACCTACAGCTGGGTTCATTCCATTGCCACTTAGTAAGATTTTTCATATACCCTGTTGTTGTTTCTGTATTTTCTGGATCAGTTCAAGCATTTCCCTGACAAGAGGCTGATGATTGCACTGTGGTAAAGACCCTGTTAAAAATGGGCAGAAGATATGAACTGACACTTCTCCAATGAAGACATACAAATGGCTATCAGCCACATGAAAAAATGTTCATCATCACTAGCCATCAGGGAGATTAAAATTAAAACCACATTGAGATACCACCTTCCACCAGTTAGAATGGCCAAAATTAGCAAGACAGGAAACAACGTGTGTTGGAGAGGATGTGGAGAACGGGGAACCCTCTTACACTCTTGGTGGGAATGGAAGTTGGTGCAGCCACTTTGGAGAACAGTGTGGAGATTCCTCAAGAAGTTAAAAATAGAGCTTCCCTATGACCCTGCAATTGCACTACTGGGTATTTACCCCAAAGATACAGATGTAGTGAAAAGAAGGGCCATCTGTACCCCAATGTTTATAGCAGCAATGGCCACGGTCGCCAAACTGTGGAAAGAACCAAGATGCCCTTCAACGGATGAATGGATAAGGAAGATGTGGTCCATATACACTATGGAGTATTATGCCTCCATCAGAAAGGACGAATACCCAACTTTTGTAGCAACATGGACAGGACTGGAAGAGATTATGCTGAGTGAAATAAGTCAAACCGAGAGAGTCAAGTATCATATGGTTTCACTTATTTGTGGAGCATAGCAAATAATATAGAGGACAAGGGTAGATGGAGAGGAGAAGGGAGTTGAGGGAAATTGGAAGGGGAGGTGAACCATGAGAGACTATAGAATCTGAAAAACAACATGAGGGTTTTGAAGGGGCGGGGGTTGGGAGGTTGGGGGAACCAGGTGGTGGGTATTAGGGAGGGCACGGATTGCATGGAGCACTGGGTGTGGTGAAAAAACAATGAATACTGTTATGCTGAAAAGAAATTAAAAAATTTAAAAAAATGGGTTTCTCCCTTGGAGCATACTTTCTGTGATCTCCAGTGACCAGGGCACATAGTTCACTGGGCAAATCACAGAAGCCTTTAGGAAATCCTTGCAGACTTCATTGAATTATCTCAGTGTACAACCTTTTACTGATCTGTTGTGTTGTATGCTGGTCTATTCAATTACTGTAAGTCTGCGATGTCCAGTGCTCAAGCCTGTCATCAACTGGTTATGGAAGTCTTCCTAGATCACGGTTAAAAGGATCCTCTCCATCACAGTTTACAACCTGGTGATTAAGTATTTGAGACACATCATTACAGGAAGACCAGCCCTTGAAAGCCAGTAAAAGAGGGACCTTACTAAGTCTCCTTCTGTAAAACTCAAAGGAATTGAGCCTACGGTGCACAACCCACAGCTACAGAAGTCTCCACCTGACACCTGGTCCTGCACGAACACTTGATATTTCTGAATCTACTTGGAAGAAAGTGAAATAGCTGACATCTAGGTAGACCGTGTTCACCCAAGGCAATGAATCAAGACTCCAAGCTTTGACCAAACATGTGATCCTTTAACTCTCTTGTCTTTTCCTTTATTCTGGCAATGGCCTGGAATGGTAACACCCTCATCTGTATTGCCCAGGTCATTACTACAGCAGTATCCTCTGGAATTTAGAGCAAGCTTTTATTTCAGGCTGCCAGAAAATTCAACCCTGGTCTGAAATTACTCAAGCTAAGTAAGACATCTCATTGGTTAACTTCCCTGCATTCATGTTCTGAGTTAGAAGGGAACTATCAGGAAAAATTGTGTTCCAAGATTCATGTCTTTGGCCGGTCTTACTTCCCTGGTTAGGGATAAACGTAGATGGAGTATGATCAAGACCTTTTCCTTCATTCTTGAAATTGTTGCAGAACCCCTTGCCAAAGCAATTTCTGCCCAACGAGAATTCTTACACTCTGGCCAAAGGAGTTCTTGAAAATAAGATAGCCCTTGGTTATCTCTTAGCTGAGCAAGGCTGGGTCTGTGCTGCAGACAACAGCATGTGCTAAACCCCGATGAACAGTTCTGGGGGACGTTGAAGCCCAATAATATCACATTACTGAGGAAGCCACGTGGCTTAAAAGAGTGACTCCTTCAGCAGGGTCTTTCTTACTCATTTGTTTTTAATTGCTTTGAGTCTTGGAGTACATAGCCTCAAATTGCACTCCAAACATTGGGAATTATCTTGTTTGTCATAATCAATATAATCTGTGTGGTGCTTTATGTTTTCTCAAAACCTCTAAATGCAAATTCAGAGACACTAACCTGCATAGTAATAATCTTTCTGAGAGTGGAACACCAGAAAAAGAAAAAACAAAAACAAACAAAAAAAAAAAAAAAAGAAGAAGAAGAAGAAGAAGAGCATGACCAGCTCAAAAATTGTAAGACTGCAGTGGTGACCTGTGAACATCACAGGGGTTAATCAGAAAGGTGAAGAACTCTGAATACTACACTGAGGAGCATCAAGTACTGTGAGCACTTCAGAGCAGTTACTGAGAGTGACATTAATGCCTTCAATTTATATCTGTCAGTTAAGCTGAGAGTCTGTTCAAAAGGTGGGGTTGTTGAAAAGGAAAACCACAGGCTCAAAATGCACTCACATGGCTTAAGGTTCCAAGTTGGTTAGCCAAGACTTAATATCGACCCAACTGGAGTTTCAACGTCCAGAACTATATAACCTTTAGCCAGCCCAGGTGGGAAATTCCTGGTCAGTGCTAGGAAGTCTACCGATTGGCCCCCTCTGTTTCCCTTAGGAGGGTGATCTTGCCTAAAACAATGGATTCTTAGCTGATTATGTTTTATTTTCTCCCTTGCTGCCTTATTTTTAAGATTTATTTATTGGTGGGAGGGTCAGAGGGAGAGGGAGAGCAAAACACAAACAGGCTCTGTGCTGAGCACAGATCCCTGTGCAGAGCTGGATCCCAAGACCCTGAGATCAGGACCTGAGCCAAAGCCAAGAGTGTGACACTTAACTGACTGCACCACCCACGCACTGCATCTCGCAGGCTATCTTGGAAGTCTTTTCTTTCTTGTGGCCATTTGGACCGCCCCTCTATCTACTGGATAGGATACTATGCAAGTCATTATTAGATCAGTTAATACAGCCCATTAGGTCTTAAAACTTACGGGGCTGCATTTGTCTTATTTCACACATTCTTATTTTGTGCATATACCTTTGTTTACCTTTTATATACCATAAACATTTACTTTTGCTTTCACCTGGACTGTGATGAAGATCCCATGAAATTATGTCAGTGAAAATGCTTGCTGTGGAAAACATAACAAGGTTGAATTTATTCACATACTTATATTAATATACATCTTATCCTAAAAGTAACACAAGTATGATCACAGAGTCGGCCCCAAGGTTTCAGTTCTACCACTAACAGAGAGCAAATCATAAATTTAATACAACCACTGGGCTACATGTGCTGTTAAGTTTTGATTTTTGTGTGATCTGAGAAAAATAAAATGGAGCGTTAAGTTCCCCAGTGAGCATTACGGTAAGGGAGAAGTTCTTGTTTATGATGTATTTCCCTTGACACTTATTTCTCAAATGAGTATCTCCCAAGGTCTTCTCATACAACAAAGCTAATGAATGCATTTCTGTTCATGCAATTCTACAGTGGACATCTAGTGTTGGTTCTTGGGGGCTTTTTTTCCCTTTAGTTTTTGAGAAAAGCTTGTTCATATGTATGTACACTATACATGAAGTCAAGGAACAGTGAGTGATTCTGAAGAGAAATAAAACTCATCTTTTCCATGATTTTGACCAGCCTTGGTTGAAAACGAACACATAGACACATATACACAGTTTATTATGCAAACTCTTACTTTAATGTCTGTATGTCAATTGACGCATGATGTTAAAAGATTTTTATTTAACTTTTTTACAGTTTTTTTTTCATTCCAGTTAGTTAACGTGAGATTTTATTATTTTCAGGTGCACAATATGATGAATAAAGTCACTGTATGGAAAAGAAGGAGACATTGAAAGCACTTTACATTTAGCTTTTTAGGCTATTTTAACACTTAACATAATTATGCTAACATTTCCTTCTTGGGATTTACCCCCGTGTCTATACCTCCAACCCACTTCCAGAACACACCTGCCGCCAGCCCCTATGCAGAAATTCTCTTAGGGCCTGTCTCCCACTGATGATGTCCAGGGCGCGCCAGGGACGTCAGAGCAGCCAGGCAGACCCTGGGCAGCGGTCGGGTGGTAAGGAGGGTCTGCGTGGGGGACGCGACAGTGGCGGGGTGGGAAGCACAGCGGGGAGGGGTGGCAGAAACCAGAGGGGTGCAGTGAAGCAGTGGGGGCAACAGGGCGGGGCAGTGGGAAGCAATGTCACTGGGTCGCAGTCGCAGCGGGTTGGGGAGGTGCAGTGGGGTGGCAGTGGCATTGGCGGGGCACAGTGGGTCAGCAGCACAGTGGGGGTCATCAGGACGGTACTGGGGTGGGGGTTAATGGTGGGAGGTGGGCAGGACCAGCAGGGCTGCGGTCTCATGGTAGTGGGGCAAGGCAGCGGCCGCAGGGCCACCAAGGAAGGGGCGGTGGCCTTGGAGACCCTGGCAGCAGCACCAGGCCGGCGGGTGCCGGGGCGGGGATGGGGGCGGGGGCAGGGATGCAAGAAGGGCAACGTGGGGAGTAGCTAGGGGAGGGCTGCAGTGGCGCTGGGGGATGTGCAGCGGGACCCCAGGTCCTGGGGTGCGGTAGCGGTGGGGGGCGGGGAATGGCAGCGGGAATCAAGGGCAACTCAGTGGGGCAATGGGGCAGTGACAACATGGGGTGGTAGGTGGGGCCGTGGGGCTGCCCAGGCGGGAGGAGGTGGCAGCCAGGTGATGACCCTATGGTCAGGGGGTGGGACCGGTGGGGGAGGGAGCCAGGGTCCCCAGAACCAGGTGAGGGGACCACCAGGCGGTAGTGGCACAGGGAGTGGTGGTGGGCCATGGTGGGGGAGCTCCGTGACAGCCAAGTGGGGCAGCCGTGCGGCGACTGTGGGGGGAGAGGAATCGAGGCAGCAGCAGCCGGAGTGGGGGTGGGACCAGCCAGGAGCCAGCGGCTCAGCAGCAGCAGCGCAGCAACGGGGCGGGGGTGGTGGGCGGGCCCGTCCTGCATGCCAAGGGGGCGGGGCAGCGGCAGTTAGGAGGGCGTGGTGGGCGGGCCCTTGTGCACGTCAAGGGGCGGGGCAGCGGTAGTTAGGAGGGCGTGGTGGGCGGGCCCATTGTGCTCGTCAAGGGGGCGGGGCAGCGGCAGTTAGGAGGGCATGGTGGGCGGGCCCATTGTGCACTCCAAGCGGGCGGGGCAGCGGCAGTCAGGTGGGCGTGGTGGGCAGGGCCATTGTGCACGTCAAGGGGGCGGGGCAGCGGCAGTTAGGAGGGCGTGGGGGCGGATCCACAGTGCACGTCAAGGGGGTGGGGGCACAGGGCAGCCGCGGAGTTGCGGAGCTGCGGCAGCTGAGGTAAGGGGGGCAGGGTGAGGGGCACAGCAGGGTGGCAGGGGTGCGTGTGGCGGTAGCCATGTGGTGGAAGTCCAGGGAGGGGTGTGGATGTTCAGGGCGGTAGTAGCCGGGGAATGGGCCTGGCAGCGGGGAGGCCACGGAGCAGGGGGAAGGGCAAGCCTTTCGGCGGTGGTGGCGTGTGGGGGCAGGCGGGACGGGCCGGGCATCAGCGGGGCGTCAAGGTCAGGGCGTGGTGGGCGGGGCCACATGGGCCCAGGGAGCTGGCGACGACGTAATCACACTCATGTAGGGGGACTGGACATGGGGGGTAGTGAGCAAGGGTCACCAAGGCAAGGGAGGAGGCCTCCAGGCAGTAGTGGCACAGGGAGCGGTGGCGGCCCGTGGTTGGGGAGCTGTGTGACAGCCAAGTGGGAGACCCGTGCGGTGACTGTGGGGCGTGGGTGGCATCTAGGCAGCAGCAGCGGGCGTGGTGGGCGGGCCCAGAGTGCACGTCAAGGGGGCGGGGCAGCAACAGACAGGAGGGCGTGGTGGGCGGGCCCAGAGTGCACGTCAAGGGGGCGGGGCATGGAAGCACAGCAGAGGCTGGGGACACAGGGCATCAGTGGAGTGGCTGCAGTGGTGGTAAAGGGCATTGTGTGGGGGGCACAGCAGGGTGGCAGGGGTACATGTGGGGGGCAGCAAGGTGGTAGCAGTGCGAGGGGTGGTGGACGTGCTGGAAGCCACACGCTTGGCAGCCAGGAGGCATCGGAGTGCGGTGGGGGAGAAGCTAGGCGGTAGTGTCCTTGGGGGTGGGCAGGACTAGCTGGGTATAAGCGGGATGTCCATGTCATTGCGTGGTGGGTCAGGCAGCGAAGCAAGGGCCTGGCTTTGCTGGGCTTGGTGCATTTCTACAGGGCGGGACCACTGATAGCAGCAGCAGCGGGGACCCAGGGTAGCAGCGGAGAGGCAATGGTGGTTGTAAGTGGGGGCGCCGTGGATGGGAGTGCAGCACGGTGGGAGCAGCTCATGTTGTGGGGGCAGCCTGGTGGTACCAGTACGGGGAAGGCGGAGTTGGACTCATGGGGCGGCAGCAGCACGGCAACAGGAGTAGGGAATCGGGAAGGCTCCAGAGTGGGGGACAGGGGTAGCGGCTAGGTGGTAGCTGCAGGGAGGGGTGGGCGGGAACAGCAGGGGGCAGCGTGGCAGGTGGGTCATCGTGCAAGTCAATAGGGAAGGGCTGCTTAGCGCTGGGCTATGAAAACCAGCAGCAAGGGGACACAGGGCAGCAGCGGGACATAGGGCAGGAGTGGGACACAGGACACCTTCTGTGTTTGGTGAAAATATATCTCCTTAAGCGTGTATCTGCACGCCTTTCATCCCCACTTTGCCATTAAATGCCTGTGACTGTACACGGTGCTGTGTCTCGTAGGGTCTTAGTGTCCGATTGTGAAAACTATCAAACTCTACTGGGTAGGGATTTGCAGAAATCATGGAAAAGCTGCATTCAAGCTGAACAAGAATTAATAAGGGGGGACTGAGTGAGTTGAGAACGATGAGTCTACCTTTGGGACTCTTGTTTGAAACATTGCTGGTTCTTTATTGTTTCTTCTTACAGATTGAGGGAAACTGTATCTGAAAATATCCACGATGTACAGAAATGTGATGAAATAGTTCTGTGTGAACAAATGGGAGCATTTAACTTCTCTCCCTCCCTGAGCCCTCCATCATTCAGAAACTCTCAGGGAGAATTCTTTCTTCCAAGGTACTTAGGATTATTGGCGTAAATTCAGCACAAGCACCTTTTTCTTGTAACAGATACCGCTGGAAACATTGGTTATTTTACCAAGGGATTGAGTGAAATGTCCAATTTGAGAATAATATGTATAGACTCAGATAATGACCAGACAATTTTCAGGAATTAACGGTGACTTTGTGGAGCCCCTTGGCAATAGCAGCTTCTCACCTCCATGACACAGTGCCCAGGAGCCTTGCCAGATGAGTAGGGAATGTTACTTGTTGGCAAGTATAGGAACCTCAGGATATTTGGGGGACCTCGAGAAGAGGAATCCACCCAAATCAACAGGTATTGCAGTCAAGTCTGATGGGAGTATTGCACTTGGCTTTGGCCTGGACACACTACTGAAAGTTCACTCTAGAGATGCCTCATGAGAAGTTCCAGCACAGCACGGTTTCAAAATCTGCATGGAACGGTCCGTCACTGTGCCTGCCAGGCTTAGTTAGAATAGATGCTAAGAAACCAAGTGTGCTTGCGGCTGCCTTCTTGCATCTAAGAAACCATCCCAAATCCGTTGAACTGAAATCCATCACCCATGTGGACTGGCACCCGCTGCCAACACCGCCAGGCATTTCTATGCCTCACAGTGGGTCCCATGAAGCTCTGAATCTGTTTAGTTCACAATCAGGTTTGGGGACCTCACTTTAGAGGCTGGCAGTGTTTTCTGATTGGGAAAATCCTATCAGAACTATACCCCAAATCGTCCCAGTCTCCTCTAGAAGCTGGTTGTTAGAGGGCTTGCCCTTTGGGTCAGTAGCATAGTCTCTGGTTAGGAGTGAAACAACTTCAGTCTCCAAGGTATAGGTTATATTTGTATTGGGTGGTGATTAGTTGTTGGTTTTTTTATTTCTTTTTTTGAGTTCCAGGGTCCATGAGAGGCATGTCTTAGAAAGGAAAGACCGGAGGCTCCTTTCAGCCAAATAGAGTTGTGAAAAAAGAAAGGAAGCAAGACAAACAGAGTCACTCATGTAGTGTAGAAAAGACGTTGAGGAGGTAGAGTTTATGCACATCTCCTGTGGGAGTTCCGTGTCATTGAAGTGACGGGGTAGATGAATGAGAACCATGTCAAAGTTGAAAGACGATTCCAGGAGAAGTAAGCATCCCTAGGACGGTCATGCAAAATGCAGTTGAAATAGGGTTTATGCAGATTTTCTGTTTTGGTTCTGGGAGCAGCAGGAACTTTATTTAGACGCCTGCCACTTGTTGCACATGGTGATTGACCTCTGGGCCATTTCCTGGCCCACATCCTCCTGCTTGGGTCTGGCAAAGATATCATGGACCTCCCGGAAGCCAATTGACCATGCATGTATTAGTTGAAGGACTGCCAGCAGCAATGCTAAGTCTTTCACAAATTTAGAGATTCTGTGGTTTCGGCCTCTTTGAGCTTGTGCTCTCTGCTGGAAGGGAGGGGCATGCTTTCAGTTTTGTGTGACATTGTGTCTTCCTGAGCGCGGATCCTGAGACCTAAACTAAATACTATCCCTGTTTTTACAGGTGGTGCTTTGAGTCTCCGGTGAGTTGGCCTCGTTGGCAGCATCCAATGCATCTGGCCTCTGTCTCTTCAGTGCAGATTCAAGTGCAAAATGTACAGGAGCGTGACCTGTGTCATCTCCCTGGTGGCTGTACATCACAGTGGTAAGTTGTCTTAGTTCAGAACCTCCCGCCTGGGTTGAGGTTCAGGCCTTGACTTGGGTGTCTTTTTTGCCGGCTTCTGTCTTTCTTCTGGAGGGAAAGATACCCTCTTCTTGTCGATTAAATTGGAGATACACCCTTAACCAGAATATCTAGAGTTTGCTGCTTGGGGAAAATTACTTAGCGGCACATATGGACAAGGTTCCTCAAGTCCCTGCCCCACACAAAACTTCTGAAATCCAGGTTGCCTCTGGTCGCATAATCCTGAGTTATTGCAGGCTGACCTTATAAATAGACATTCTCTCAACGATCGACCTTCTTCCCACAATTGCTTTATTGCGCCCTTCCTCTAGAGCAAAGAATCCCAGGCATCTTTACAAATGGATGTCTGAGTTGACTTCCACACAAGTTCTCTCTCTGTCCCTTTCTTTCTCTCTCTCCTTTGTTTTTTTTTGGAGGGGGGGAGTGGGAGTTGCAGAGGATGAGAGAGACCCTTCATCAGGCCCCACATGCCTTGCATAACCGGACACGGGGCTCAATCCCATAACCCTGACATCATCACCTGAGCCAACACCAAAAGTTGGTCCCTTCACTGAAAGTACCACGCAGGCATTCCTGGACATGCTTTGACTTTATGGAAGGGAGCGTAAGAACCCCCTCCTCTTCTAAAATCTTCTGAATCAGGGAGTATTTCCACGTCTGCAGTGGACGTACACCCTCTCAGGCCCAGAGATACGTAGCTGTTCTTGGTGGTGGAGAAAACCCCTTGGCTCCCACGTTCTCATCGACGGGGAGGAAGCCCTCCCTGCCTGATGCTGAACTGTAGAGGTTTTCCTGCCCTGGTCCCAGCAGGTCTTCCAGAAGAGCCCCTTTGTAAAAGATGAAATTAATTTGCCAGCCTCGGGGTTGCGCAGTTCGGTAAGCATCTGCCCTTGGCTGAGGTCAGGATCCCTGGATCCTGGAGGATCAAGCCCTGCATTGGGCACCCTTCTCCCTCTTCCCCACTGCCCGACCCCGAATGTTCTTGCTCCCTCCCTAGCTCTGTCGCTCTGAAATATGTGAAGTCAATAGAAATATTTCTAAGCGTGTAATAAATTTGTAAACCCTTTCCAATTTGAGAGGACAATATTAGTAGAATTAAGGACACAGGAGAGGTAGATCACAATCCGTGTGTTTGTTGAATCTTGTGGCCATTCATCCTTGCGATCTACATGCATCGATAGGTTAATGTTTTCGTGAACATACGTCGATCACCTCGTGTTCTGAGATTCTGAGTTCACCCTCCGATTGATGTTCTCATGGATCCCAGGCAGGGGTCCTTCCTGGGATCCAACTTCCTACCAAGAGACAGTACCTGTGTCAGTTGTGAAAAAAGGAAAAGTCCCCCGTTCTTACTTGGCACAGTGTGCACGGCTGTGAGACCCCCCCCCGCCTGTTCAGTGATCCTGGCCTTTATGCAAGTACTGATGGATCAGAGCAGATGTGCTTGATTTCTAGCTACTGGTTACAGGAATAGCGCATTCCACATCTGTCAGAACAGGACCGAGTTGTAGGTGTTTGTAGTGTCTGAGTTTGTATCTCAGTGTCACCTCAAGAAATACCTTGGGAGGTCTTTGCCCAGTGATTTTCTAATGTGAGTGTCTGGGGAAGAGTTTCCCCCTGTTGCGTTGGGATCAGCGATTCCTCGGCGTGAGGGTGTCATTGCTGGCTAAGGAAGAAGGGATACCTGAGCCCATTCCTTTCCTCATCACACAGGGAGGATTTTCTTGTGTGCGAATCCTCCCAGGTCCTTCCCGTGTTGGCTCCGTGAGGAATGGGATTCCCATATGGATTTCATCGACATTCAGCCGCAGCGATGATGCAGGGGGTCCCAGGAGGTCCCTGCACCTTCGCTCCCGTGAGAGGGATGACGTGCACTCTGAGATGGTAGCGGGAGCTCAGGCCTGAGCCCCGCTGAAGCTTCTCCCACCAGGCTACAGCGCTAGTGGTTCTCCCCGTGTGAGTTCTGTGGTGTTGGGAAAGGGACACTTCTGGCAGAAGGCTCTGCCTCAGTGACGGGAGACACGGTGTCTTCCCTGTGTGGTTTCTGTGGTAGTGAGAAAGGTGGGCGCTCTGGGTCCAGGCGGGACCCCAGTGATGACAGACCCAGGTTTCTCTGCTCTGAGTTGTCTGGTGTCTCCAAATGTGAGAGCTGTATCTAACGGCTCTCCCATGTTGACCGCATCAGTTGGGGTTCCCGCCAGTGTGGATCCTCGGATGCTGGCTCAGGGTGTGGCTGGACTAAATGCTTTCCCCTGAAGATGGCATTCAACCAGTTTCTGTCTGCCCGAACGTGCCCATGGCCTCGAAGGGATGGGTGTTGCTGTGAGCTCTTGTGCAGCAATCCCACCACATGGCTTCTACACCGTGGGAGGTCCTGGGCATGAATGAGAGCAGAGCTCTCTGAAGGAAGGGTCTCCCACCTCCGTTCCCTCCCTAAGGTGCCTCTCCGGTGGCCTTGCTGTGTACCGAGGTGAGCACTGCCCTGGAGTTTTTCCCCCATGCGTGTCATGTCTACTTTCTTCTGAAGGGTGAGTTCTCTCGTGTCTCCCGAGGTTAGAGCCCCGAGTAAAGGCTCTCCCACCCTGGGGACATGTGTGTGGTGCGATCCAGGATGAATGAGCTCTGATGTCCTTGGCACCGGGGACACATGGCTGAAGGCTCTTCCACATTGTCAGTAAATACAAGGTTTGTCTTCCCAGGACACAACACACATGGAGTGAGGTGGGGGACGTGAGACATCATCCTGTGCCCCAGCATTGGCCGGGTTCCTGTGCAGTGGGAACCCTCTGCTAATGGCCAGAACAGGAGGGTCTGTGGAAGGATTGCTCCCTCATGTTCCTCCCTTCCTGATGCAATGTACGTATTCCAGCCCCTTCCTTCAGGAATCGTCTCTGCGTCTGCCTCTGCAAGCCTCTTGTAGTCGGGTGCAGTGTTAACTTTCCGGAATTCAGATAGATCTTTCTACATGGTAGCCTCACACCCACGTCAACTGCTGCTTAAATTTTAGATGTTTCCGTTCCAAAGACCATATACCTGTGAGTCGTGCTGAAGCCAGTGACTTTTCCAGACACTTGGGCGGTGGCTCGCCTTGAGGCCCATTTCAGCCGAGAAATGAAACTCTCCAGATTTCTGGTGGACAGTCCGTATGCTCAGGGTCTTGGAAGACAGGAGAGTGTGGGGAATGCTTAGCGTAGCCCATGTCCAGCTGTTGTGTGGAAGGCCAGGGTTCATGACCCTGAAGCCTCCCGTCGACTTGCAGAGAAGCAGACCTTTGAGATGCCCCCGTGTGGGCATCCTTTCATCCTTTCTAATAGAGAATGTGTCGCCGTGAGCTCCTGGGTCTTCTACAGACAGAATGAGTCACAGAACACTAGGCGAAAAAGTACTGAAGTGCTGTATGGGGACTACCAGAACAGAACGAAAGAATGAAAGAGGGGGAGGGAGGAAGGAATACAAAGAACAAAAAGATACTGCAGGAGAGGAAGGAAGGGAGTGAGGGAGGGAGGGCAGGCGGGCTTGAAAAAGGGAGACGAGAACCTGGTAGAGAGGCATTAGGGGAAAGAAGAATTTTGAAAGTTGTGAGACAAACATCTGAGAGTTAAGGTTTGAGCTTGATGACGAAGGGAAGGAATGGAGTCCTCTACTCAGGAGCAGAAACCTGTTATAGGGTCTTGGTGATGAGAACCTATCGACCAGATAAACATGCGAGAAAAAGAAGGTGAGGAAGGGATGCTGGGGTGTTTCAGATGCTCAAACTCAACCACGTCGAGGATGGAAAGAGGTGCCATGTGAGGGTTTCACTGCAAGAATCACAGAAGTGTCCTGTCCTCGGAGGACACAGAATGTGCAGTGGGTTAGTTGGATGGAGTCGGAAGAGTTGACAGAAATGGACCCATGTGGCAGGGTTGTTTCCACAGGAGCCCTACGAAAGACAGGACTGATGTAGGAAAGACGTTAGCGTTCAAGGCCGACGGTCAAGAAGGAAGTCTGGAGATGGCTTTGCTGGCAGGAGGTGATTTTTATTAAAGCACAGGGACATGGCCCGTGGGTAGAAAGGGTTTCTTCCTGGGGTGGTGATGGGAGGCTGATTCTCTGGGATGGCATTGGGGGAGGTCAGGCCAAAGGGAGGTTTTGCAAGAACGTTGCAGGAGGACAGAGGACACTCAGGTTACCGGAGGCTTTGCTCTTGTCAATGGAAGGTGGTTTTTCCTCCTAGGAAGGCATTAATTGAAAGATGGTGGGGGGCTTCCTGGAGGAATGTTACCTTCCTCCTCTCACAGGTCCTTCTCAAGGGACTGCAGGTTTGAAAAGAAACTCTGTCTTACGGATATTTCCTTCGGCCTCAGCCTCCCTCAGTGTCGAGGAGGGGAGGGAGACGTTAGGGCTTCAGGAAACGGAGATCCGGGTCTCTGGAAGGTCGCTAGCCTCTTGTTAAACAAGCCTCTTCCTGGAGAATCACAGGGACTTTGAAAAACCGAGGGAGACTCTGGTATTGCCGGGTTTTGATCTCCATCGGTGGAGAATCTGTTTTTTTCTTTCATTAGTTTTAGGGCCGTCAGAGCGCCTGAGGAATATCCCCCATATAGCAGGTTGTGGGGGGCAGTGTGGCGTGCCAGCTCCTGCCTGGTGCTCAGCTAGCCTTCTCCTCCCTCCTCGTGTGCCCCTGACCAGGTTAGAGCCTTGCGTGGTTAAGGTTGTTGAAGGAGGATGGTCTCATCTTCTGTAACTTCTTCCTGCTGAATAGGGGCGTAGAGCTGCCCCTACCTGTGGGTCATTCCTGGTCAGCTGGGGGAGGCCCAGCTGGGGGAGGCCTCTGTTGTCAGAGTTGTAAAAGGAAGAGGCCGCCGAGTGCAGGGGAGAACTTGTGACAGGACCTTCCTGAGTGGAAAGGACCATTTGTCCTCTGGAAGTTCCTGCAGTGAAGGGTTCCTGGCACCACCTGCAGAGACGGGGCAGGGTGGTGGGAAACAACACAACAGGGTGAGAAGAAGAAAGAGAAGGAGAATCCCCATGAAGAGTCCTTTGATAGTGGGTGAGAACCCTCCCCAGGCCACGAGTTGAGCCAGTCCTTAAAGAGAGGGATCCTTGGAAGTGCGGATTGGAGCAGCGGCGTCTGTTAGGAGCCCAGAAATCTCTTTGTGATCGTGGGGAATGTACACACAGCATTGTGTCTTTCAATGGGCACAGGCTCCACCTTGTGCAGCAGTTACAACATCTAAAGCTTTTGTGTTTTGTAGAACAGCCTTGTGTGTTGGGATCATTCCCGTATCTCATTGAGAAATCCTGTTCAGGGTGACATGTAGGGCCTTGACTGTGTACTCAGTAAGGTCCTCCCCATGCTCCACGACATTCTCCAGTCCCAAAGAGGGGCAAAGATGGATGCTAGGTGGCCACATCAGTGGAACAGAGCACACGTGCACCGTTGCTTGAAGTGGGGAAGGTCGGCTGGGTCGGTGATTGTTTTCATAAGGCGCCCATGCATCTAGGCCCACCCCAAGTGTCCGGTGGCCTCTGGAGCTTGGGGCAGCCATGGGCCCAGGTTAGAGCTTCATGGCCATTGGGTCCCAGCTAGGGGCCCTTATCTAATCCTGAGTCTCCTTGAACTGTAGCCAGGCTTTCAAGGGCTCCTCGGGTTGGGAGGGCCCTTCTTGGAATGTGCAACCATTTCAGGCCCATATCGGGTTGGCGGGTTATGGCTTGGGAAGAAGATCCTTTTCTGTCAATTGCTTCACAGGCGAAGAGGACGAGGAAGGCCTGTCGGAGTCCAGATAAATACTTGTGTGATTTTTTGCCAATTAGAACCAACGGGTGGGCACTAGGATCTCTGCTCTGGGGGCAGACATGTTTGCTGACAGGCTTTGGCCTCAGCAGTCTGAGTTCGACTGATGACAGCGTCCCTGGTTCTTCTTACCCCCTTTCCATGAAACTGTTGCTGTTGCTAAAGCACCTGTCCTCTGCACTTTCGTAGGGACATCATCAGTCAGGTGGACTTAAGAACCTTTCCAGAGTTAAGAGCCATGGGCATAGAGCAGTCGGGTCCAGGCCTAAGGGTCGCTGGGTTTCAAGTTGGGCTGGTTTCGGGTGTTAGTTCAGGCATATCTGGAAGTGTAAGGCGGTACTTGACAGATCGGGCTCCTATCATTGTTTGGTGGCCTTGGTTCTCTGTGACACTCTGGAGCTGATGCCGTCTTTAGAGTCAGGGGCCATCCCCGTATGAATTGGGAGGTTCCTTTTCCCAGGAGGGCAGTTGGATGCTTAGCTGAAGCCTTTGTTTGCCATTGTACCTGAATAGGGGTGGCTTCTTGGATCAGTAGGACTGGGAGGGAAGAAACCATTACAGGAAGCCCTTTTTACTGGAGGTCTCGCCTGAAGATCCTCGTTAGTAGGAGTCGCTGGTAAGTGGGAGAAAACTTGTCTGGGAGATAAGGGCCTCCGCAGGGGCACCCTCCACTCCATTAGAGAGCAGGGTCCTTCATTGTCTCCGTAAGTCCCCAGAGGACCCTGTGGAGTGGTGTATGTTCTCTGGCTTTGAGGGAAAGAGTTCCTCATCCCAGCCCCATCCAGTTGGTGAAGGTGCTCGTTGAGTTCTACAGTCGTGGGGGAATCGATCAATCGCATGTTCCAGTTGTTGAATGAACCCTGAGCCCATGGGGTCCCAGTATGATGCCCACAGAAATGGAAGCAAGGAGACTGCCTGTCCACGAGCTAATGTGGAAATGTTTCTGAAGGTGACCTCAAGTTGTCTAGCTTAGGCAAGGAACACATATAGAAAGGCCACCAGAGTTAGACGTGAACGTCCACAAAGGTGGGTTCTTAAAACCTACTTTTTCTCTTCCAAAGAACGCTCCTTTCCAGAGATAGCCAACTCAGGGCTCATGTCCTTGGCAAGCAAGCCCCACTTTCACCCACGTGGCCCAATTATCGACTGAAGCTCAGCAAGGCTAGTGATCGATCCTGAGTGATCGCTTAGAACCTGCATCCCTCGGACTTTTCCGAGGAATCTCAAACCGTTGCCTCTCCAGGCCAGAAGCCAAGGGAAGGGCTTGCCATCAGACGTGCCTGCGATACCTGTGGATTTGGGCAGGTTCCTTTTCCTGAGGTGCCCGATACATCCTGAAGTTCCCACAGCTGCCAGGAAGTGACACTCTTTACGCTCCTGGTGAGGCGGTGGGTCGTCTGGAGGCAAGGGGTCAGGCCAGCATTCCCAAGGGGCTTGATGGCCGTTGGCTTTCTGAAAGTCAGCCTCAGTCCCTTAAAGCCCTTTGGTCCCCTCTAGGTCTCTTCCTATCTGTCTCCATAGGACAGTCCCACGCAAGCCTTGGTCAGATCACCCATGTTTCCAGGGATGCCCCGTTCCAGGGAGAAGAGATTCTTATGGAACATCAGGAGATGGTGAGGGTTGCCATGGGAGATGAAGTGCTTCCCGAGACCTTTGGACTCGGAGGGCTCAGGTAGAGTGAAACGTGCCATGCTTTAATGTGCTTCCAAAGGAATGTTGGGTCCCATTCCTGTACGTCCTAGATGTCTAGCATTGCCGTCCTTGAGCCCCATGTTTTCCGCGAGGTGCAGCATGGTGCTTGGGGCCCCGGTTCCTCTGCCATGGTGTCTGGGTGCTCCAGAGTTGGAGCTCAGGTGAGGGACAGCCTCTCCTCCCTACACCTATTGCTGCTGCCAAACACACAGGCTGAGTGGGGCCCGTTCTGTGGGGCCGCTGCCAGTGTCGAGCCCAGCATTGGTCACGGTCGTGTGCGTGGAAGCAACAGGGGCGGTTCAGGGGCGGCCCCTTAGGGGAATCCAGCAGGGGTGGCTGCTGCCCCTCAAGTGGATTGCAGGGTGGTCAAGGGGCCCTGGCAATGCCGCTTCATCCTGCATGTGTCATGCTCTGCATGGTTGCTGGGGACTGGAGGGGACAGCGGGAGGAGGAGCAGCCCCTGCAGCAGACAGGGGAAAAGACCGGAAGGCTGCTGTGCCCCTCAGTCCCAGGTGGGCCCAGTCTCACCAGACAATGGACTGTTGTAGGCCCAGATCCTTGCCTCGTGCTCCAAGTGTCGGTCATCAGCAGGGCCTGGGCGGCCAACTCTGGGTGTGGTGGGCGATTCAGAGGGTCCTCTTGTCTCGTCCTCGGGTGGGCGAGGGTCCTCTTGTCTTGCCTCGTCGTTTTCCGGTGGGCTTCCCAGAAGTCTTCTCTTTGGCCTACGGAGGTGAGGTGTAAGAGAGCCGTTCCTACAGGCATGTTTCCTTGTGTGTTCACGCCGAATCCTCCTCTGGGCCCAAGTCGGAGCCGCAAGTGGGGCCCCAGGGCCCTCCTGGCTCCTTTTGTCTGATCACCGCAGGAGACTCTGGTGCCTCAGGGTTGTGGGCAGACTGTCCTGTGGCGCAGCTGTGGAGAGAACAGGAGGAGTGGTGTGAGATAGCAAGTGGTGTGTGGCCTGGGGCGGGTCTTACCTTCTGAGGTGTTGAGGTCGATATCTTCCTGTAGGCCCCATGTGTCACCTGAAGAAAGGGAAGTCTCCCATGGGCCCCCTGTGGGTGAATGAAGGCTCCACTGCCAGGGTCACTCAGGCGCCTTCCCTGACCGTCCTCCTCCATGACAGTGGGGTCCTCCTCCTGCTGGGCTGTCCATCCCCAGCCTCTCTGAGAGCCCTCGCCATGCCCTTCTCTGTGGGGGGAGCCTTTGCCCACACGAGTGTTGCAGGTGTCGTGGCAGAGATGACGGGCTCCCGACTCCCATGGGAAGTGAGTTTGCACAGTCCACAGGCTGTTGGGCAGGTGGTGGGCGAGGTGGGAGCCGGTCGGGTGGACTTTCCCTGGTGGGTCTTCCCTGCGGACTGAGGGATTGAGGAGAGTCTCCAGAATATAAAACTCTCATAGCGACATGGTGCCATGAGGGGACCCACTACCTCCCATGAGGCGTCTTGGAGAATTGGGGCACTGGAGGTGTTGTTCAGATCCTACGGGAGTGGCCGGCAGACAGGACTCAGCTGGAGACTGGGGCCAGCCCCGTGCCCACAGGGATGCAGCGCTGGGAGGGGTGAGCTGTCCTGCTCCTGTGAGCCCGGGAGCCTGTCTTGTTTGCTCATTTCTCAGGTGCGTGAAGTGGGAGATGAGGCCACCCCACCACTGTCTCTTCCCGACTAGTGCTGTTCAGGATCAAGCAGTCTGCTGACTTTTGCAGGGTGGGAGGGCAAGGCTTGGGTCGTGCAGAGTGAGGGGCTCAATGGGCCGTGGGGCCCTTTTCTAAAAGAGCTCAGTGCATGGGCTGCCTGGGGTCCAGTCCCGCCAGGCAGCCAGTGCCCTCCCTCCAAGATCAGCAGCTTCTGGACAACAGCGCTCAACCACCACAGGGAGTTGCTTGGAGTAGTTGGAGGTTCCCCGTGGGATGTTCTCAGGGTTTCCTAGTGCCTGCGGAGACTGTGAATTTCCTCTCCTCTCCTCTTTGTGGTCAGAGGCCAGGGTAGCACCCTGGGTTTTGTGTGGTTTCCCGAGGTGCCAACAACAAAGTCAGATCAACGAGGGAGAACATGAGTCCATGTTTGCCTGCCCCTTTTCCTGCCCAACGCACCCCATTCCCAAGTCCCTCTCTTCTGCTTCCCTTGTTGTTTCTGTCAAGTCCACAGAAGGGAAGCTTCTTGAGAGCTGAAAGCAAGAGCAGAACAGGGCATGAGCACAGACTCCCTGGCCACAGAGAACTAAGTGGGGACACCCAGCCCCAGCCTCCCTCCCTGAAGCCCCTTCAGCAGGGTGAGCCATGCCCTGCCAACTCCCAGCCCTACTCCCTGCTCTGTTTCTGGGGCTGCTTCCCGGACTCAGTGGTGAGTGGTCAGGGTAATGCTAGGGAAGGGGTGAGGAGGGTTGCCCAGGGATTTCATGCAGCAGTTCAGATGCAAAGTCTGAGTGCAGGCAGGACAATAGGGCCTCCAGGGTGGGCATCGTCAAAGCAGGGAAAGGGGAGGAGCTCGGAGGAGGCGCTATGGACAGAGGAGAGAGGAAGCCCAAGAGATGGAGGTGGAAGGGAATTACAGGCGCAGTGTGGCTCCTTCTGTCGGAATCGTCATCTTCCGTGGAATCCTCCTACAGGTCAGAGAGCAGCGAGGATGCTGGGGTGGCCGTGAGAGAGGACAAAAGGGAGTTAGTGGAGCCGATGACCTCTGGCCTGCTGCTCTGGGGATGATGGGCTCTGCCCTCAGTGGGGTGGGTCCCCAGCTGTGAGTCCTCCCTGGCCTTGGTCGCTTGATCCCCACAGGGTGCAGATGGGTCTCTGGTTGCCCACCTGCTCTTCCCACCTCCGGTTCTCTCCAAAACCCAGAAGCCCCTCTTTGTGATCCTTTTCCTCCTCGAGGCCGTCACTGTCTCTAACACTGCCTCTGCAGGACTTTGCCTTCCTCTGTCCTTGTTCCTCTCCATCCCTGCTACCCTTCCTCCTCTTCCTCCTCCCCTAGTGATGCTCCATGTCTTTCCCCCTGCCAAGCTCTACCAGTCATACTGTTGTCCAAGAGGGGGCAGCCAAGGAAAGAGAGGAGATATCCTGGCTCCCCCGGAATCAACCCCCTGATCCCTCTGTGCTGGGAGCAGCTGTTATGGGTCTGGGATTGCTGGGGTACTGCATGGAGACATGGCCCACCACCTCCCCACAGCCCATGTCTGCCCAGTGACTGAGATGACCTTCCCAGGGATATGTTTCCGGCTAATATAATGCTCTCTGTTTCCATAAGTGTTACAGAGGTTGAATGGAGACGGGAGCACAGGAAATCTCTAGGTGCCCTCAGCCGTTCAGGGCAGCCCTGGAAAATGTCCAGCAGTGTGGTCACTGAAACACAGGATTCCTGCCAGTGCTCCTGCTGAGGCTTGCAGGGAATGAACAGGGTAGGGGTGTGTAGGGCCCTGGACAGGCCTGAGAAACGTTTGCAGTTTGGGCATGACTGGGGAGTGGGGAGCATGGCCAGGGCTGTGTGCCGGAGAGTTGGCTTTGTGAGAGGAGCCGTGAATCCCTGGCCCTGCTCCCCAGAGGCTCTGTGCTATGCCTCGACAACAGCTGGTGAGAGTGGACCTGGGACTGCAAGTGTTTGAAGTAGGTCCAGCAGCCCCTTCACACAGGCTTGGAGGACCCTGGCCCGTGACAGGGGATCTCCAGGGCAGCTGCATGGGGGTGTCCTTCCCTTGGGAGCACGTCCACAGGTCAGACTCGGCTGGAGGGTGAAGGCTGGCAGAAGCTACAGGACACGGGAGCCTGTGTAGTGAAGCCAGGGGAAGTACGCTTTACCTTCTGTAGCTCTGGGAGTCCACTTGAAGGAACAGCAACTTAGACAGAACCAGGACAGTTTGGTAGTGGACTTTATAAGGGAGAGAGTTTAGACCTGTCTTCCACCTCCTGGCTCACACCAGATCGTAGTGTTCTGGTTCTCCTGCCCAGGAGAGCGTGGTTGGTGCTGCCAAGTCATGAGCATGATGAGGTCTGGGCCCATGCCAAGAAAGATCCAGAATCCCTTGTGCACCATTCCTGAGAGGCCATGAGCGATGAGACCAAGTTTTGACATGTGGCAGCGGCCAAGGGAGGCTGCAGCAGGTTTGCTGGGAAAGATCCTTAAAGTAGCTGCACAAGGAGTTGAGTGCTGATGACAAACCCAGCCTATCCTAAAGGCCCTTGGACACAATGTCTTTTCTTTTCATTCAGAAACCATGAAATAAGCAAATCATGCCTGTTGCCAAGGCATCCCTTTCCTTGGTGGTTTTTTACCCACCTTCTTCATTCTCCAGAGTGGCAGGGGCAACCCCATGTTCCCGGGAGCCCTGCCCCACTGTTCCCTTCCTCTGTGCCGTTCCCTACCTGAAGAGGCTTCGTCCTCACTGTTGGAGTCGTCGATGCTGTCTACACGCAGATCCGTAGGATCTGAAAGAGGAGCAATGCTGTTAGGAGAGGAACCGCCTCACCCCTTCATCCCAGGTGCGTTGAGAGGTCTGTGGGCCATGCAGCATCTGCCTGACCCTTTTGCTCCACGGTCAGAGGTTCGCGGGGCTGATGGAGCCGGAGCCCTTGGAGGAGACAGGGATTGGAGTTTCATCCCTTCTAACGAGACCAGGATGCTGCAGCAGTCACCTCAGTGTCAGTTGTGCATGCCCATGACCGCTGTCCCCTCCCAGTGCAACCATCAAAAACTCCAGTCGTTATGGGACTCTTGACGTGTGGCTAGTGGGAGTGAGCGACGGGACGTTTTCGTTTCCTTGATGATTTCCGTATACTGCATAAAGATAATAAATGACTGTGTAAAATGGATACCAGACAGACTCTTTCCTGGTTAGCTCAGCACTAGAAACCCACTGGGAGCGAGAGACAAGGCCTGCTCTCCCGCCTATTTCTTGGGCATCTGTGGCTGGCCTGACAGGGCCGTTGATAGGGAAGATGTTCCCGGGCTCACGCACACCCACCAGGCACTGCTGGAGGTCTTTCGACCCTAAGAGATTAAGGCGAAGCCCCAGTTCCTAGAATAAATGGGGAACAGATTCCGTGCAACAATGACCAAAACATAATGTGATGTTCTCAAAACAGAGAAACTCTAGAATAGATATGGAACCACAGAGGAACACAACAAGACAAAACTTTCTGAATATGAAGAAGTAGGAGGTGGGCCCTAGAAGGTGACCTTCCAATACCCTGAGCCATCAGGATGGTGCTGGCATTCAAATAGGCAGGGGCACGTGGGAGCGAAATAGAAATGCCCAAATAAATGCGCTCATGTTGGCATAATGATGCTTGACAAGAGGACCACCTAGAAAAAGCATCCTCTTCTGAAACAGCAAACAGAATGAAAAGGCAGAGACTATGGACTCTGAAAAACAACCTGAGGGTTTTGAAGGGGCGGGGGGTGGGAGGTTGGGGGAACCAGGTGGTGGGTAATAGGGAGGGCACGGGTTGCATGGAGCACTGGGTGTGGTGAAAAAACAATAAATACTGTTATGCTGAAAATAAAAAATAAAAATAAAAAAGAATGAAAAGGCAGTCCACAGATTGGAGACTCATTTGCAATCCTTAATTCAGAAAAGGTGTGTTCACTGACAAAAAGGAAAAACAGGGGAGACAAGATGGCAGGACTGTAGGAGGAGACGCCATTTCAACCTGTACCCTAAAGTGAGCTGATTACCTCCCAAAGTACTCTGATCACCCATGAAATCAGCCTGAGATCAGAATTATACACGTCTGGATCTCTATGGGGGCAGAAGACGCCAGTGGTCAGGTAAAGCGGCGTGGAAATGTCGGACTGATATCAGAAGAGAAACAAAAGGGGGAGGGAGCCACCAGAGGCGACCGATTGGAGAGTAATATCCCAGTACGAGAGTGCCCTGCGTCTGGGGACCAGCATTAACTTGGAGTCTGGTTGAAAGCACTCAAAAAGAGCAAAGGATCATGGGGGGAAATTGCGGGAATCGGGGCGGTAGGGACAGCGGCTTAAGTCCCCGGACCCAGGACAGTCACCCCTGGCACTGAGCCAGAAAGAGTGTGGCAGAGAAACCAGGTCTTGGTCCCTGAGCCGCCAGCGCTCCCGAGAACGCATGGAGTCTGGCTCCTATGAGGGGCTGGGAGCCGAGCCAGATGCTAGATAGCAGAACACGCATGATCTACCAGCCTGAGATGCACACACCCCACACCCTCCCCTGAGAGAGGTGCACAAAGGCCCAGCCTGGTGCTCTGGGACTTGCGCTGCGCTAGAGCCTGAGACACTCGCTCCCCACACACTCCCCTGGGAGAGGTGCATGCATGTCTGAGGCTCTTAGACCCAGAAAGACCAGGCACACCCAGCCCCGGCCAGCGGGAAAGTCTCAGTGTGCGATCGCTGCTTGGAACCTCTCTGGTGGTCTGGAGCTGCCCAGACAGCAGCTGCTGCCGTGGTTTTGGGTACAAGCAGGAGATCCTGCGTCCCCAGGGACATCAACTAGGAACCTGCTCTGCCAGTGGCGAAGGGGGAATTTATATGGGCTCTGCAGGACCCACAGGGGAGCAGACTGAGGCTTCTCTCTGAGAGGGAGGACGGGGTGCAGTTTGCTTTTCTCTAAACCTCCAAAAACCATCAAAAGCTGTCAAGGCAAGAGAAAAAAAATGAACAAACATAAAAACCTCCAGAAAACAAAAGCCTGAAAAAAACCGGTTTCCTCAGAGCCCACACCCTTGAGGGGGGCTGGAGGACTTAACGCAGGGAACATCATTGACTGAAAACCCACGTGGCAGCCCCCTCCCCCAGAAAACAAACCAGGAAAGAAAAAAAAAAAAGACTACAAGGGTAGTCTCTCTGTGTAGTAGTAGTAGTAGTAGTAGTCTCTGCCGTGCTTCCGTGCCCCGCCCCCTTGACGTGCACTCTGGCCCCGCCCACCAGGCCCTCCTAAATGCCGCTGCCCGCCTCATTGAGGTGCATGATGGTCCCGCCCACCGCGCCCTCCTAACTGCCGCTGCCCCGCCCCCTTGACCTTCACATGGGCCCGCCCACCACGCCCTCCTAACTGCCGCTGCCCCGCCCCCATGGCATGCACAATGGACCCGCCCACCACGCCCTCCTAACTGCCGCTGCCCCGCCCCCTTGACGTGCACAATGGGCCCACCCACCACCCCCGCCCTGTTGCTGCGATGCTGCTGCTGAGCCGCTGGCTCCGGGCTGGTCCAACCCCCACTCCGGCTGCTGCTGCCTAAATTCCTCCCGCCCCCCACAGTCGCCACACCGCTGCCCCACTTGGCTGTCACAGAGCTCTCCCACCATGGCCCGCCACTGCTCCCTCTGCCACTACCTCCTGGTTGTCCCCTCACCTGGTTCTGGTGACCCCGGCTCCCTCCCCCACCGGTCCCGCCCCCCGACCATAGGGTCATCACCTGGCTGCCACCTCCTCCCGCCTGAGCAGCCCCACGGCCCCACCTACCACCCCATGCCAACACTGCCCCATTGCCCCACTGAGTTGCCCTTGATTCCCGCTGCCACACCCTGCCCCCCACGGCTACCGCACCCCAGGACCTGGGGTCCCGCTGCACATCCCCCCAGCGCCACTGCAGCCCTCCCCTCGCTACTCCCCACGTTGCCCTTCTTGCCGCCCTGCCCCCGCCCCCATCCCCGCCCCGGCACCCGCCGGCCTGGTGCTGCTGCCAGGGTCTCCAAGGCCACCGCCCCTTCCTTGGTGGCCCTGCGGCCGCTGCCTTGCCCCACTACCATGAGACCGCAACCCCACTGGTCCTGATCACCCCCCACCATTAACCCCCACCCCAGTACCATCCTACTGACCCCCCACTGTGCTGCTGACCCACTGCACCTCCCCAACGCCACTTGTAGCTGAGGACAGAGTGGGGGGGTGGTCTCCCAAACATTATTTCAAATGGGGTCACCTTGTTTAAATAGGGTGTACATCGTGCCCTGAGGAGGGCGAAAGGAAGGAGATCCATCCATCCACATCCAGTAACCAAAATTAGTTTTGTCAAGGTCTCTTTAAGAGTCCGGTTCATTCTCTCTACTTGCCCGGAACTCTGGGGCCGGTAGGCACAATGTAGTTTCCAATTAGTGCCCACGGCCTTGGCCAATGCCTGTGAGACTGAACTCACAAATGCAGCGCCATTTTCTGACCCAATCACAAGAGGCAGACCAAACCTTGGAATTATTTCTTCTAGTAGCTTTTTGGCTACCACTCCTGCCGTCTCATGTTTGGCGGAAAAAGCCTCTACCCAGCCTGAAAAGGTATCTACAAAAACTCACATATACTTGTGCCCATATTTTCCGGGTTTCATTTCTGTAAAATCTATTTCCCAATAAATTCCTGGTTCCTTACCTCTTTCTCTTTTCTCTCTTCCCATTTTAGTTCTTCCCACATTAATTGCCTGGCATTGAGCACATCTATCAACCATATCCTGAAACATATGCCCTAGTTTAGAAACCTGGAACTGCTTGCCTATAAGCTCCTTGAGTTTGCATATCCCCAAATGAGTGCGGATGTATATGGTCTACTAACTTCTTACCTAGTCTTGGATGAAGAATTATTTTTTCCTGCTTTAGTCTTAGCCCAGTCCCCTTCATAGTCCAATTTAAAGTATTTCTGTAAATACTTTAAATATTCTTCTGAATAGATCGGTTTTTCTGGTAGGGCTGGAGCCGGGAGTGTAACCAGTTCTTGCACTGTTTCTTGGGCTGCTTGCTTTGAGGCTTGATCTGCTAATTGGTTTCCTTTTGAAATCAGATCAGTCCCCTTTTGCAGTCCCGGGCAATGCATAACAGCCACCTCTTTTGGGTCCCAAATAGCCTGGAGGAGAGCCAATATTTCTCCTCTGTTCTTAATTCCTTTTCCTTCTACTGTTAATAGGCCCCTTTCTTTATAAATAGCCCCATGTACATGGAGAGTAGCAAAGGCATACCTGCTGTCCGTATGGATGTTGGTGGTTTTACCTTTGGCCATCTGCAGTGCCTTAGTGAGTGCAATCAGTTCCGCTTTTTGTGCCGAAGTTCTGTGTGGCAGGGCTGCTGTCCAGAGTTCCTGCTCAGGAGAAACCACCGCAGCCCCCGCATACCTCTTTCCATTGACCATATACCTACTCCCATCTGTGAACAGAGTCATCTCCGCATCTGGGAGGGGAATGACTCTGCGGTCCGGCCTTACTCTTGCGACTTGGGTTAGGACCTCCCTGCAGTCGTGTGGATGGTCAGCCAGCTTCTCTGGCAGAGTGTGGCTGGATTTAGCACCGCTGGGGGCCAGAAGGTCACTCTTGCTTCGTTGAGTAGGAGGGCCTGATACCCTGTCACTCGGGCATTCATCATCCATCGTTCGGGTGGAGACCGGAGAAGGCCCTCAATAGCGTGGGGGTGGTCAAGATGAGATTTTGGCCCAAAGTCAATTTACTTGCATCCTTGACCAGGACGGTCGTGGCAGCAATTATGCAGAGGCAAGGGGGTAACCCAGCAGCTACTGGATCTACTTTCTTGCTAAGATAGACTACTGGCCTTTGCCAAGGCCCCAGAGTCTGAGTCAAAACTCCTTTGGCCAACCCTGCTTTTTCATCCACATACAAGTGGAAGGGCTTGGTAACATCTAGGATGGCCAATGCTGGGGCACTCACTAAGGCTGTTTGTAATTCCTGAAATGCTCCTTTGGCATCAGCTGTCCAATCTATCATAGTGACCCCCCTTTTGCCAGTTCATAAAGAGTTTGGGCAATCTCTGCATACTGCAGTATCCACAGCCTACAGTAGCCCACCATCCAAAGAAACTCCCTCACTTGACGGGACGTGGTGGGCTCAAACCCCCCAGCAGGCCCCTGACTGCCCAGGGGGACTTAAAGCCCCTGGTGATCCCCTGACCACCTAGGGGGACTCGAAACCCCAGAGACAGCCCAGGGGGACTTGAACCCTCTGACCATCTAGGGGGACTCGAACCCCGCCCGACCACCCAGGGGGACTCGAACTCCCCGTCGATCTTCCAGTAGATGGATGGGGAGTCCCCACATCCACTCCAGTTCTGGGGAGCATTGCTGCATCCAACTTCTCCCTGGTGGGCCATACCCTGGAGCTCCAACCAGACAGACAGAGATGATCCCAATACCCAAGATCCCAATACCTCCGGAGGCTTTTCCCAAAAATTCTGATGCTAGCTCAGTTCTCATCATTTGATCCTGGACGAGCCCCCAACGACTATTACTCTGACGACTACCCTAATGGCTCCTGACAACTATCACTCCGACGACTACCCTAACGGCTCTCCCAATGGCTATTCTAACGGCTATCCCAATGGCTATTATAACTCCTCCTACTACTCCCCCCACAGCCTCACAGACTAACCTTTATAGAGGTGGTTGAACCCAGCCCACACAAAGGTGGCCAACGAGATTTCAACTCACCACAGTAAATATATGCACGTCCCACTGATTGGATATCTCCATCCGGCCTGGCCAGCCCCTATATCCGGGGTTTGCAAGTAAGTTCCTCTGGGTAACCAGGCCTTCATACAGGCCCTCACAGCCAGTGGAATGGGCAAAGTTTCTTTAGAGAATGCAGACACAGTCCTGCAGTGTGGCTCTAGAGGCCCCAGCCTGGAGGTAGTGTGGGCCAGAGCTGTGGGGACAGAAGTCTGAAAACACAAACATGGGTTATGTTTCGGGCCAAGGATATGGCAAGCCCAATATACGGATCGTGAGGGGAACCCCTCTGTATATGAAATAAGGGCGAGTGTGAGGCGGTTGCTCAGACTTTTCTCTCTGGATTTTGTATCAAGGATGGCCATGGAATGTAGGGGTGGCCTCATGGGCCATGGACGATTCTCCCACTCTGGGGATTTTTCCCCGCTCCCAAAAGTTTGTGGTCATTCTGTGGGAAGGTAGGAGTCCTGTTTTCTGCCTCAGGTGTCCCTCCCAAAGAGGGATTCCAGAGCAGAGCCCTGGGTATGGACGACTGGAAAACCCCAAACTTTGTTTAGGATTGTGTCTAGGTGCATGGCAAGCTGGATTTGTGGGCTCTTGGTCCAGCTTCTTAGTGGCTTTATCTGAAAATGGGGCTCACGCTGAGGGTCACAATGCATGTTGGTGCCCAAGGTGGCCCTCAAGCATGGGCATTTCCTCATGGGCCATGAAGATTTATCCTACTCTGAGCGTTTTACTTTGACACCCATCCCAATAGAAGGTTTCTTGCCAGGGGGAAGGAAGAGTTCTGTTTTGTGCATCAGTTCCCCGAGGTGCAGGAATTTGAGATAAGGTGTAGGGACAGATGCCTGAAAACCCAGGTTGGGAAGAGATGACGGCCTAGGGCCGTGGCGGATCAGATGTGTTGCATATGCAGACAGCTGCCTGGGTGTCTGACGGGAGGTCTGGGCTCAGGCTGTGTCAGACAGTGCATTAGTGCACACAGCGGCCTAGGAAATTGGGGTGCGGTCGAGGGCTGTGCCGGTTGATCCTCATTTGGATTCTCTGGGCAGCTCCAAAGGGCACTTTTTTCTTCTTTCGTGCAGGCAGAGTGCTGCATTGTGACTCCAACATTCCCAGTCTGGAGGGCTTGTGTTCCAGGACTCTGGGGACAGAAGTCTGACCCAAGCTAGGTGTATGGTTAGGTCTAGGGCATGGATCACCGATCTGCAGATGCTGAGGCAAGGTCCTGGATTTGACGTTAGGTCGAGTGTTTGGGATTCACTCAGACTAGCATTTGGGTCCACTAGGACCTTCCTATATGTGCTTGGCCTCCTGCAGTCATGGAGTTTTCTCCTGCTCTGTGGATTTAGTGAAGCTCCAAATAATATGTTTTCATTTTGGTGGGGGGGAGTTGGAGTCCTGTGTATGGCTCTAGGGTCCTCCATATGGATCGATTGGACAGTAGGTCCCTGGTATGTATATCAGAAAACTGAACCTGGGGTTTGTGGTAGGGCCTGGGCGCATGAAAAGTCTGAATTATTCCCTCTGGCGCCAGCTACTAGGTGGCTGACTGGAGGTCAGTGCTCTGGTTGAGGGTAGAATGTGTATTATTGTCCAAGGCAGGCTGTTGTCAAATGTGATAGCTTCGGGGATTTGTGCAGCTCTCTCGTAGTATTAGTAAGCGGGTTGCATGCTGCTCAATAAGGCATGTTTTCCTTCTGGAGGGCAAGCACAGTCCAGTGGTGTGGCTCATCTTTCCCTCTCTGGAGGGCTTGTGGAGTAGGACTTTGAGGATGGAAATCTGAGAACACAAACTAGGCCCAGGGTTAGGACCTTGGGCATGGCAGGCCCAATCTATAGATGCTGAGGCAAGCTCTCCAAGATCTGAGTTGAAGGTGAGTGTCAGGATGTCACACAGGCTCAGGTTGTGTCCATGAGTCCCGCCAAACTCATAGATGGCCTCATGGTGGCATGGAGTGTCCTCCTACTCTGGGGATTTCCCAGTTCCAAATAGCTTGGTTTATTCCTGGCTGTTGGTGGTGTCTTGTTTTATGGCTCAGAGGTCCCCCATATCGAGGGAATTGAGAGCAGCAATCCGGGTATTGATGCCTGAAAACAGAACTGAGGGTTACAATTAGGTCCTAGTGTCACCGCAGGCCTTATACCCTGGCTCTGGGCCGTGGTACCCTTGGGGCTATGTTCAAAATGGGGATCAGGATAAAGGTCACAATGGGGGATTGTGTCCATGGCGGCGTGTAAATGTGGATGTGGCCTCAGGGACAAAACACATTTCTTCCATCTGAGGATTTTGTATAGCTCCGAAAAGCAAGGTTTCCCTCTGGGGGTCAGGAGGAGATTTCTTTTATGGATCAGTGGCCCCCCATGTGGAGGGATTCCACAGAAGGGCTCTGTGTATGAATGCCTGAAAACCCAAACTAGGGTTAGGATTTCAGCCTAGGGGCATGGAAGGTCCGACCAGCCTCCTCTGGGTCAAGCTGCCTTGATGGCTGATCGGTGGTCAGGACTCAGGTTTTGCCCACCTGTGCATTAGGATCCAGGGTGGTATTCAAAAAAGCATTGGTAACGGGGGCCCTGCATGTTTGCCCTAATCTAGGGGCTTTGTGCGGCTCCATAGGGCATATTTCAATCTGGAGTGCAGGGATCATCCAGTGGTGTGGCTCATGAGTCCCCAGTCTGGAGGACTTGTGTTCCAGGAATCTGGGGACCAATATCAGAAAACCCAAGCTAGGTTTATGTGTATGGTCTAGGCTATGGAACTCTGATCTGGAGATGCTGAGGCAAGGTCACCAGATTCTGAATTAAGGAGAGTGTCAGGCATTCACTCACACTAGAATTGGTGTCCTAGGGCTGCTGAAGTTGTGGGTGTCCAGCTGGGTCATGGAGGTTTCTCCTGCTCGGGTGGCTTTGCACAGTTCCAAATACTATGGTTTCAGTCTGGAGGACAGATGGAGTCCTGTTGTATGGCTCTAGGGTCCTCCAATTGGAGGGATCCCAGAACAGCGCTCTGGTTATGGATGCCTGAAAACTGAACCTAGGGTTCGGTTTAGGGCATGGGGCATGGGGCATGGGAAGTCTGATCGGCTGACTCTGGCACCAGCTACTTGGGTGGCTGACTGGAGGTTGGTGCTCAGCTTGAGGGACTGAATGTGTATTAGTGTCAAGGGTTGGCTTCTGCAACTGTGGGTGGTTTAGTGGTATCGTGCAGCTTTCTCCTAATCTGGTTTGGAGCTCCATCAGACATGTTTTCCATCTCGAGGGCAGGCAGAGTGGATGTTGAGGATGTGAGGATGGAAGTCTGTAAACCCAATCTAGGGGTATGGTTAGGGGCTAGGGCATGACAGGGCGAATCTGTAGTCGCTTAGCAAGCTCCCCAGGATCTGAGGTTAAGGCAAGTGCGAAGAGGTCGCTCAGGTTGGAGTTTGTGTCCCTGAGATCCATCGAATCTGGGAGTGGCATCAGGGGGACATGCAGTTTTCTCCGGCTCTGGAAATTTTGCATAGTTAAAAAATAGCTTGGTCTATTCTGGGGAATAGGTACTGTCCTGGTTTATGGCTCAGGGTTGCCCCATATGGAGGGATTCGAGAGTAGGGCTCTGGGTATGGATGCCTGAAAACCAAAACTAGGTTTAGGACTAGGTCCTAGTGGCATCATAGGCCTTAGGTTCTGGCTCTGGGCCGAGCTACGCATGGGGTTGTGTTGAAAATGGGGCTCAGGCTAGGGGTCAAATGGGTGTTTGTGTCCCGGGCGGCCAGGATTAATGGGTGTGTCCTCAAGGGCAATGCAGATTTCACCCAACTCTGGGGATATACATATCTCCAGAAAGCTTCTGGGGGACAAGAGGAATTCCATTTTGGGACTCAGGGGTCTCCCATGTGGAGGGATTTAAGAGAAGAGGACTGGGGATTGATGTCTGAAAACCCAAAGTATTGTTACGATTTGTGCCTGGGGAATGGCCACTCTGATATGCTGACTCTGGCGCCAGCTATGTGGGTGGCTGACTGGAAGTCGGGGCTCAAGTGAGGGACAGAATGTGTTTTAGTGTCCAGGGCCAGCTTCCGTAAATGAGAGTGGCTTTGTGGGTTCGTGCAGCTTTTCTGAATCAGTCAGTTGCGTGCAGCTCCATAGGGCATGATTTCCTTCTGGAGAGCGGGAAGCGTACTGTGCTGTTTCTCAGGTGTACCCTATCTGGAGGGCTCGTGGACCAGGACTCTCTAGACAGAGGCCCGAGAACCAGGCTAGGGCTAGGTTAGGGCATAGGGCATCGAAGGCCAAATGTACGTACACTGAGGCAAACTCCAGGGAATCTGAAGTTAAGGCAAGGGTCAGAATGTCGCTCAGCGTGGAGTTTGTGTAGATGGGATGTACCAGATATAGGTTTACTCTCATGGTGGCAAGGAGATTTGTCCCGATTGGAGGATTTTGTGCACGTCCAAATAGCTTGGTCTATTCTGGGGTTAGGTGCTGTGTTGCTTTAGGAATCTGGGTTCCCCCATATGGAGGGATTCGAGAGCAGTGTTCCAGGTATGGATGCCTGAAAACTGAGCCTAGGTTTTGCATTTGGTTCTAGTAGCATGGCAGGTCTTAGATCCTGGATCTGGCGAAGCTACCCATGTGGGTTTGTTGAAAATGTGGCTCAGGCTAAAGGTCACAATGGGTGTTTGTGTCCCGAATGGCCAGCAAAAGTGGGCATGGCCTCAGAGGCAACACAGGTTTCTGCCATCTTTGAGTCTTTTACATAGTTCCAAAAATCAAGGTTTCCTTCCAGGGGGCAGGGGGAGTTCAGTTTTGTGGCTGTGGGCTCCCCTATGTGGAGGGATTGGAGAGAAGGGCTCTGGGTATGGATGCCTGCTAACCCAACCTAGGTTTAGCATAAAGGCCTAGGGGCACGGCAGGTAAGATCTCCTGGCTCTGGGGTCAAATATTCAGGGGGTTGATTTGAATTGGTGTCTCATGCTGATGGATCACACTGCAGATTTGTGTCCTGGGAGATCTTGGAATGTAGCAGTGGCTCATCCTCCTACCGTGAGGGTTGTGTCACAGCCCCAAATAGCAACTTTTCCTTCTGGGGACAAGATGTGATGTGTTCTGTGGCTTAGAGATCCCCCAAATACTTGTATTCCAGACCAAGCCTCTGGGGCCTGATGCCTGGGAACCCAAGCTATGGTACAGATTAGAGCCTAGGGGCATTTCAGGTTCAATCATCTCTCTCTGGGGTTATCTACTTGCGTGTCTGATATGAGGTAGTTGCTCAGGATGTGTCAGACTGTGCATTGTTGGCCGTATTATCAATTTGGGGTGGCCCAGGGGGCTTGCAGTTTTCTCCTATTCTTGAGGTTTCTGGAAGCTCTAAAGAGCCGAGCTTCCTTCTGGAGGGCAGGCACAGTCCTGTGGTGTGGGTATGGAATCCCCATGCTAGAGGATGTCTGGGGCAGAACTCTGGGGACAGAATTCTGAAATCACCGACTAGGGTTAGGATTAAGGCCGAGGGTATGACAGGCCCACTCTGCAGACCTTGGGCAAGCTCCTTGGATCTGAAAACAGGGAGAGTTAGAGGTGAGACTCAGCCCTTTGCCTCTGGTTTTTGTCTCTTGGATGTATGCGGAATGTAGCATGGGGCAATTGAAGATTCTCCTTCTTTGGGGGTTTTGCACAGCTCTAAATAGCATGGTGTCATTGTGGGGGAAAGTAGGAATCCTGTTTCTGATTCAGAGGTCCCCATAAAGAGGGCTTTAAAAGCAGTGCTCTGGGTATTAAGGCCTGGAAACCCAACCTTGGGTTAGGATATTTGCCTAGGGACACCACAGGTCTCACAGGGTCCCGCCAGACACCCAGGTACATGGTGCCAAAGAGAAGATTGAAGTTGACATAACTCTAGGCTCTAATCTAAACCCTAGCTTAGGTTTTCAGGCATCGTTCCACAGAGGCCTGATTTCCAATACCAGCATATGGTGCATCCCTGAGGCACACAACAGAACACCCACTGTCCCCAGAAGGGAACCTTGCTATTTGTAACTGTGTAAAACCCACAGGGCAGTAGAAACCTGCATGGCCCTTGAGCCACCACCACATTCCAAGGTCTCCCTGGGCACAAACTGGCATTGTGAGGCATCAGCATGAGACTCCATTTCAACACATTCCCTTGGGTAGATCACCCCAGAGCCTGTAGATCGAACCTGCCTTGTTCCTAGGGGCCTTAGGGAACATGAAGGAGGATTTCCAAGCATCCATACATAGCACCCTCCTCTTGAATCTTTCCCTAGTGGGCGTCTTGAGCCATTGAACAAGCCTAGTCCTGTCCCAAAGATGGAAACATTGCTGTTTTGAGCAGCTCACAACACCCAGAGTAGGAAAACCTCCATGGCCTCATGAGGCCACACCTCAATTTGGCAGCCAACATGGACACAAACTCCAGCCTGGGCGAACATCCGACACTTGCCCATATTTCAGATGCTGGAGATCTCGATTCAGCCTTGGTATATTGGCCTCCCATGCCCTAAGACCTAAACCTAACCCTAGCTTGTGTTTTCAGACTTCCGTCCTCACACTTCTGGCCCACAAGCCCTCCAGATTGGGAATTCTGGAGCTACAATCTAGAACTCTGCCTCCCCACCAGAAGGAAAACATGCTCTATGGGGCTGCCCTCAAACCCCAAATTAGAGTCAACCTGCACGGCCCTCGATGACAACCCAATTTCATGGGCTGTCCTGTGCTCTAAGGCACTGTCTGAAACAGCCTGAGCCCAGACCTCCCGTCAGACACCCAGACAGCTGGCGTCAAATCCAGCAATCAGATGTGCCATGTGTTAGAGTCCGTGATCAAAGGAACGAGACTGATACAAAGCGAAGGTCAAGCAAAGCTTTATTTCGCGCCAGCATCAGAAACCAACCCAGCCGGTAGGGTCCGTCTCTTACAAAGAGGCAGCCACGAGGACCCCCGCGAGACCACTCCCTGGACGAGGCCGCTCCCAACGACAGAGAGGAGACGACAATGAGGACGACTACCAGGACGACAGCCCCGATGACACAGACTCTGCTCCCCATGACGCTGCTCCCGGCGACGCCGCTCTGGACGAGGCCACTCTGGACAAGACTGCTCCAGACGAGGCTGCTGCCGACGAGGCTGCTTCCCAGACGAGGCTGCTCCCTGGAAGGAGGCTGCTCTGGCGAGGTCACTCCCGTCGACTCTTACAGCTCTTATGGACAGCTCTTACTGACAGCCCTTACTGTTCTCGAAGACTCCTACAGCTGTCAGCCTCGCTGACAGCCCTCAACGACTCCTACAGCTGACAGCTCTCACAGCTCTTGCTTCTCTGGTGAGACCGCTCCTGATGAGGCTCACAGCTCCTGCTCCTACAGGGGATAGCTCTTACTCCCCGGAGGGAGGCTGCACTGGCAAGGCCACTCCCCAGAGGGAGGCTGCACTGGCAAGGCCACTCCCCGGAGGGAGGCTGCACTGGCAAGACCACTCCCCGGAGGGAGGCTGCTCTGGCAAGGCCTCCCAACAGCTCTCACTCCTCTTACTGCTCCGGAGAGACTGCGAGAGACTGCCCCTACTAGCCTCGCCAACCAACTTTTATAGAGGCACTTTTGGCCGGGCTATACACAGGTAGCCAATGAGATTGCAATACACAGAGAAAACTGCACAGTCATGCTAGATCTGCCACACACAAAAAAACTGCTAGGTTACACACGGGCGGCCAATCAGATTTCAATTTACCCTAGTAGATACATGCGTGCCTCTCTGATTGGTTGTCCTCACCAGGCCTGACCCGCCCCTCCATCTAGGCTTTGCAAGGAAGTTCCTCTGGGAGGGGCAGGGTCAGTCTAAGTTCACTGCAACAATATGGCTCCCCCTGCTTAAGTAAGCCCTTACACCATGGTCATAGGCCATCATCTCTACCCAACCTGGGTTCTCAGGCATCTGTCCCCAGAAATTATCTGAAATCCCTGCACATGGGGGAACCTGATGCACAAAACAGAACTCCTTCCCCGTGGCAGGAAAATTGCTGTTGGATTGGGTGTCAAACACTCAGTGCAGGAAAAACTTGCTTTGACCATGAAGTCACGCCCACTCTTGAGGGCTGCCTTGGACACAAACACTCATTGTGCCCCTCATCCTGAGCCCCATTTTCAAATAACACCCCACGGTAGCTGCACCAAGAGCCCGCATATCGGACTAGGCATGTCCCTAGGCCTTAATCCTAACCCAAGGTGGGGTTTTGCAGGTGCCTGTACCCAGAGCCCTGCTCTGGAATCCCTCTTTTTGGGGGACCCCTGAGCAAGAAACATTCCCCCAGAATGACACCATACTATTGGGAGCTGGGCAAGAAACATTCCCCCAGAATGACACCATACTATTGGGAGCTGGGCAAAATCCTAGAGAGGGAGAATCTTCCATGGCCCATAAGGCCAAACCTACATTCTGCAGCCATTCTAGGCAGAAAATACAGAGAAAAAAGCCTGCGGTACCGCCTCACGATCGCCCTGATTTAATGAGGAGCTCCCCTCAGTGGCTGCATGTTGGGTTTGCCAAACCCTTGACCCTAATCCTAACCCGAGTTTGTGCTTTCAGACTTCTGTCCCCAGAGCCTTGGCCCACACACCCTCCAGGCTGGGGCCTCTGGAGCTAAACTGCAGGACTCTCCATCCTTCCAATATGAAACTCTGCCCTTTACAGTTGCCAAACCCTCCACATTAGGAGAAAACTGCAAGGCCCCCGAGGCCACCCTGATATTGTAGGCTGCCCTGGGCAAAAATGTGCAGTCTGACACAACCTGTGCATCTCCCTCCAATCAGACACCCAGGTATATGGCCCCAGAGACAGATGACTTAATCTGACATGCCACTAGGTCCTAATCTGAACCTAAGCATAGGTTTTCAGGCTTCTGTCCCCAGAAGCCTGGTCTCAAATCCAACATACAAGGGGTCCCTGAGGGACACAACACAACACCTTCTGTCCCCAAAAGGAACCTTGCTATTTGGAGCCGTGTAAAGCCCTCAGGGTAGGAGAATCCTGCATAGCCCTTAAGCCACCACAAAAATCCAACTTCTCCCTGGACACAAACCCACATTGTGACCCACCAGCATGAGACTCCATTTCAACTCAGCACACTGGGTAGCACTCCACAGGGTCAGCAGATTGAAGCTGCCTTGTTCCTAGGTGACCATGGGAATGCCAGGTGGGGTTTCCAGGCATCCATACGTAGAGCCCTGCTCTCGAATGTTTCTGTATGGGGGTCCCTCGAGCCATCATATAGGACTCCCTATGTCCTGCAGAAGGACATCCTGCTGTTTCCAGCAGCTCACAACACCCAGAGTGGGAAAACTTCCATGACCTTTTGAGGCCCCACATCCATTAGGCGGCCATCATGGACACAAAGTCCAGCCTGAGCGAACGTCTGACACTTGCCCTTATTTCAGGTGCTGGAGATCTCGATTCAACCTCTGCAGATTGGGCCTGTCTTGCCCTAGGCCCTAAACCTAACCAGAGCTTGTGTTTTCAGACTTCCATCCTTACACTCCTGGCCCAGAAGACCTCCAGGTTGGGAATTCTAGAGCCACAAGACAGGATTCCACGTGCTCATCAGAAAGAAGAAGTGCCGGGCGCCTGGGTGGCTCAGTGGGTTAAGACTCTGCCTTCGGCTCAGGTCATGATCTCAGGGTCCTGGGATCGAGTCCCGCATCGGGCTCTCTGCTCCGCAGGGAGCCTGCTTCTCCATCTCTCTCTCTCTGACTGCCTCTCTGCCTACTTGTGATCTCTCTCTGTCAAATAAATAAATAAAATCTTAAAAAAAAAAGAAGAAGTGCCATATGGGGCTGCCCAGAAACCCCAGATGAGGATCAACCTGCACGGCCCTCAACCGCACCCTAACTTCTTAGACTGCCCTGACCACTTATACTCAGTCTGACAAAGCTTGAGCCCTGATTTCTGTCAGCCACCCACATAGCTGGTCGCATATCCAGTAGATGGGACCTGCCATGGCCTGAGGCCCACACACACTCCAGGCTGGGGCCTTTGGAGCTACACCACAGGACTATGATGGCCCTCTTGAAGGAAACTGTGCCCACTCCATTTGCCACAACCCTACAGATTGGAGAATACTAAAAGGCCCCTGAGGCCATCCCAATTGTGTAGTCAGACCTGGACCAAAAGGCTCGTTCTGATACAACCTGAGGAACTAGCTCTACTCAGACTCACAGACAGATGTCCCCAGAGACAGAAGATTGAACCAGACAGGCACCTAAGGCCCTAATCTGAACACTAGCTTAGGTTTGCAGGCATCTGTCCTCAGAGGCCTGTTCTCAAATACCAGCATATGGGCGTTTCCTGAGGAACAAAACACAACACCTCTCCTTTCCAGATGGGAACCTTGTTATTCGGAGCTGTGCCAAAACCTCTGGATAGGAGAAACCTGCAGGGCCCCCTGAGCCCCCACCACATTCCAGGGTCTCCATGGAAACAAACCCACATTATGACCCATCAGAATGAGAGTCCATTTCGACTCAGCCCCCTGGGGAGCTCGGCCAGAGCCAGCAGATCAAATCTGCTTTGTCCCTAGGAGCCAAGGCTAATGCGAGGTGGGGTTTCCAGGCATCCATCCTTAGAACCGTGCTCTCAAATCTTTCCGTATGGGACGTCCATGAGCCATCTAATAGGACTCACCAGTCCCACAGATGGAAACCTTGCTGTTTGGAGCAGCTCCCAACCCCCAGAGTGGGAAATCATCCATGGCCTCATGAGGCCACCCCTCCATGCTGGGGCCATCATGATCGATAACTCCAGCCTGAGCCAACGTCTGATACTCGCCTGACTTCAGATGCAGGAGATCTCGATTCAGCCTCTGCAGAGTGGGCCTGCTGTGCCCTCAGCCCAAAACCTTACCCTAGTTTGAGTTTTCAGACTTCTGTCCTCACACTCGGGGCGCACAAGCCCTCCAGATTGGGAATTCTGGAGCCAAAATGCAGCACTCTACCTGTGCACCAGAAGAAAAAGTGCTCTGAAACTGCCCAGAAACCCCAAATGAGGGTCAATCTGCAGGGCCCTCGACCGCACCCCAATTTCCTTGCCTGCCCTGTGCACTAATGCTTTGGCTGACACACCCTGACCCCAGATCTCCCATCAGACACCCAGACAGCTGGCCTCATATCCAGCAGATCAGTCCTGCCATGACCCTCGGCCGTCATACCTTACGAACCTGGGTTTTCAGGCATCGGTCCCTAGACATTATCTCAAATCCCTGCACATGGGGGAACCTGATGGACAAAACAGAGATCCTCCTCCCCCATGGCAAGAAACCTTGCTGTTGGGCGGGGTGCCAAAATCAACCCTTCTGAGTAGGAGAAAACTGCAGTGGCCCATACTTTAGGGCTGCCTTGGGCACAAAGACGCATTGTGACCTTCAGCATGAGACCCCCTCTAAACTCAACCTTCTTGGCACTTTGCCCAAGAGCCAGGAGATGGAACCTTTTATGTTCCTTAGCTGCAATGGTAACACGAGGTGGACTTTCCAGTCAACCATGCAGAGAGTTCTGCTATCCAATCTTTGAATATGGGAGACCCCGGAGCGATCTAACTGGACTCCTCCTGTCCTGCAATGGACACCTTGCTGTTGGAACCAGCTCACAAGCCCCAGCGTAGGAAAACCTCCACGGCCTCATCAGGCCACACCTCCATTTGTCGGACATCATCGACACAAACTCCAGCGTGAGCGGACATCTGACACTCTCCCTTATTCAGGGGCTGGAGATCTCGAATCAGCCACTGCACATTGGAACTGCCATGTGCTCGGAACTGAACTTAACCGTAGCTTGTGCTTTCAGACTTCCGTCCTCACACTCCTGGCCCACACGTCCTCCAGATTGGGAATTCTGGAGCCACATGCAGCCTTCCGCCTGCCCACCAGAAAGAAGTAGTGCCCTATGGGTCTGCCCAGAAACTCCACATGAGGATCCACCTGCACGGCCCTTGGTGGAACCCCAATATCATAGGCCGCCCTGTGCACTAATGCTCTGTATGACACAGCCTGAGCCCCAAATTCCTGTCAGCCGCCCAGATAGCGGATCCCATATCCTGCACATGGGACCTGCTCGGGCCCAAGGTCATCATCTCTACCCAACCTGGGTATTCAGGCATCTGTCCCAAGACCTTATCTCAAACCCCTGCCTATCAGGGAACCTGAAGCACAAAACAGTACTCCTCCTTCCCCAGGGCAGGAAACCTGGCTGTTGGGATGGGTGTCCAATCCTCAGAGTGGGAGCCAGCTGCATGACCCATGAGACCACGCCCACTCAGGAGGGCTGCCCTGGTCACAAACAGGCATTGTGATCCTCAGCTTGACACCGCTTTCAAACAAGCCCCTCGGGAGCTGGACCAGGACCCCCATACGGGACCTGCCATGCTCCTTGGCCCAAATCCTAACCCTCTGTGGGGTTCACCAGGCAACGGCACCCAGAACCCGTCTCTGGAATCCCTGTTTGGGTGGGACCCCTGAGATGGAACACTGCACTCATCCCTTCCCCCAGAAAGACAGCAAAACCTTGGGAGCCGGGCAGAATCCCCAGAGAGGAAGAATCTCCCATGGCCCCAAGAGCCCAACCCAAAATCTCGTGGCCATCCTAGACACACAATCCTAACAGAAAAGCCTGTGGTACCGCTTCCCAGCCACCCGAATTTCAAATCCAAAGGAACTGCCCTCAGGGTCTGCAGATCAGGCCTGCCATCACCTCCTCCCTAACCCTAATCCAAGTTGTGTTTACAGACGTCTGTCCCCAAATCCCTGGCCCCCAAACCCTCCAGTATGGGGCCTCCCGAGACACGCCACAGGACTGGGCCTGACCTCCCCAAGGAAACTCTGCCCGTCACAGTTGCCCAAACCCTCCAGATTAGGAGAAATTTGCAGATCTCCTGAGCCCACCCCAATTTCCTAGGCTGCTCTGGACAAAAATGCGTAGACTGACACACCCTTGGCACCTACCTCCAGGCAGACACCCAGGTGAATGGACCTGAGTCAGAAGATTGAACCTGACATGCCCCTAGGATCATCGGAAAATCTAGCTTAGTTTTTCAGGCTTCTGTCCCAGAGGCCTGTTTGGAACACCAACATATTGTCCAACATATGGTCCCTGAGCCACACAACAGAACCTCTCCTGTCCTCAGAAGGAAAGCTTGCTCTTGAGAACTGTGTCAATCCCTCAGGGTAGGAGAATCCTCATGGGCCCTGAGCCACCGCCACATTCCAAGGTCTCCATGGACACAAACACACATTATGACCCATTCTCAGGAGAGTCCATTTCAACTCAGCCCCCTGGGTAGCTCGCCCCAGAACCAGCAGATCAAACCTGCATTGTCCCTAGGAGCCCATGGGAATGTGAGGTGGGGTTTCCAGGCATCCATCCTAAGAACCCTGCTCTTGAGTCTGTCCAGATGGGGTGTCCTGGAGCCATCCAAAAGGACTGAACTGTCATGCAGAAGGAAATATTGCGGTTTGAAGCAGCTCAAAACCCCAGCATGGGAAAACCTCCAGGGCCTCATGAGGCCCCACCTACCATAAGGAGCCATAATGGACACAAACTCCAGCCTGAGCTAACGTCTGATACCTGTTCTGACTCCAGATGCAGGAGATCTCCTTTCAGCCCCTGCAGAGTTGGCCTGCCATGTCCTTGGCCCGAAACCGAACCCTAGCTTGTGTTTTCAGACTTCCGTCCTCACACTCCTGGCCCAAAAGGCCTCCAGATTGGGAATTCCGGAGCCACAACACAGCACTCTGCCTGCCCACCTGAAGAAAAATGCTGCCCTATGGGGTTGCCCAGAAACCACAAATGAGGATTTACCTGCACAGCCCTCGACTGCACACCCAATTGAATAGGCTGCACTGGGCACTAATGCTCTGTCTGACACAGCCTGAGCCCAGACCTCCTGACAGACACCCAGGCAGCTGGCTGCATACCCAGCACATCGGACCCGCCATGGCCTTAGGCTGTCATCTCTTCCCAACCTGGGTTTTCAGGGACTGGAACCTAGACCTCCTCTCCATTCCTTGCACAGGGGGGAACCAGATGCACAAATCAGAACTCCTCCTTCCCCATGGCAGGAAACCTTGCTATTGGCATGGTGTCAAGCCTTCAGGGTAGGAGAAACCTGCATGGCCCATGAGGCCACGCCTATGTTGAGGGCCGCCTTGGAAACAAACCTGCATTGGAACCCTCAGCGTGAGCCCCATGTTCAAAAAAGGCCTCGCAGTGGCTGGACAAAGAGCCCGCACATGGGGCTTGCTATGCCCCTAGGCCCCCAATCCTAACCAGAGGTCAGGTTTTCCAGTCACCCGTACCCAGGGCTCTGCGCCAGAATCCCTCTTTTGGAGGGACACCTGAGGTAGTAAACAGGACTCCTCCCTTCCCACTGAATGACACCAAACTCCTGGAGGTGGGCCAAATCCCCAGAGGGAGACTCATCCATGGCCCATGAGGCCACCCCTATGTTCCACGGTGATCCTTGACACAAAATCTAAGGACAAAAACCTGAGCAACCGCCTCACATTCACCCTTCTTTCTTATACTGAGGAGCTCACCTGAATTTCTGTAGTTCGGGCCTGCCATACCCTCTCCCCAAACCGAAGCAGAGTTTGTGTTTTCAGACTTCTGTCCCCACAGCCCTGGACCACACACCCTCCAGGCTGTGGCCTCTGGAGCCACACCACAGGACTGTGCCTGCTGTCTGCAAGGAAACTGTGCCCATTCCATTGGCCACACCCCTACAGATTAGGACAAAACTGCAAGTCCCCCGAGGGCATCCCAATAGTGTAGGCTGCCCTGGACGAACAGGGCATTCTGACACAAGCTGAGCAACTACCTCTACTCAGACAAGCAGAAGGATGTCCCCAGAGATAGAAGATTGAACCGGACAGTCCCCTAGGCCCAAATCAGAACCCTGGCTTTGGTTTCCAGGCATCTCTCCTCAGAGGCCTGGTTTCGAATACCAGCATATGAGGGTTTCCTTAGGCACCAAACAGAACACCTCTCATCTCCACCAGGGACGCTTGCTCTTTGGAGCTGTGTCCCACGCCACAGGTAGGAGAATCCTTCAGGGCCCCTGAGCCACTGCAACATTCCAAGGTCTCAATGGACACAAACCCATATTAGGACACATCTTCAGGAGAGTCCATTTCAACTCAGCCCGCTGGGTAGCTCGCCCCAGAGCCAGCAGATCGAACCTGCTTTGTCGTGAACAGCGAATGGGAATGCGTGGTTGGGTTTTCTGGCATTCATCCTTAGAACCCTGCTCTCGAGTCTTTCCATATGGGGCATCCTGGAGCCATCCAACAGGACTCGACTGTCCCACAGAAGGAAACCTTGTGGTTTGGAATAGCTTACAAACCCCAGCATGGGAAAAGCTCCAGGGCCTCATGAGGCTCCGCCATCATGAAGGGGAGGACATCATGGACACAAACTCCAGCCTGAGACAACGTCTGATTCTCGCCCTGACTTCAATTGCAGGAGATCTCGTTTCAGCCTCTGCAGAGAGGGCCTGCTGTGCCTTTTGCCCCAAACCGAACCCTAGCTTGTGTTTTCAGACTTCCTTCCTCACACTCCTGGCCCACAAGCCCTCCAGATTGGGAATTCCGGAGCCACAACGGAGCACTTTGCCTGCACACCAGAAGAAAAACTTTGCCCTATGTGGGTGCCCAGAAACCCAAAATGAGTATCAACCTGAACGGCACTCGACCACACACTGATTGCCTAGGTTTCCCTGGGCAATAATGCTCTGTCTGACACAGCCTGAGCCTAGACCTTCCAACAGATACCCAGACAGCTGGCCACACACCCAGCACTTCAGACCCGCCATGGTTTTAGGCCGTCATCTCTTCCCAGCGTGGATTTTCGGGCATCAGAACCTAGACCGTATCTTGAATCCCTGCACAGGTGGGAACCTGATGCCCAAATCAGAACTCCTTCCCCATGGCAAGAAACCTTGCTGTTGGCATGGTGTCCAACCTTCAGGGTAGGAGAAACCTGCATGGCCCATGAGGGCACACCCATGCTCGAGGGCCACCTCAGGCACAAACACGCATTGTGACCCTAGGTGTGAGCCCCGTGTTCAAGTAAGGCCTCTTACTGGATGGACCAACACGCATGGGGCGATTGCCAGGCCCCTAGGCCCCAATGCTAACCAGAGATTGGGTTTCCCAGTCACCCATACCCAGGGCTCTGTTCTGGATCCCTCTTTTGGAGGGACACCTGAGGCAGAAAACAGGACTCCTCCCTTCCCACAGAATGACCCCAAACTCTTGGGAGCTGAGCCAAATCCCCAGAGAGGCAGATTAGTCCATGGCCCATGAGACCACCCCTACATTCCACAGCCATTCTTGACACAAAATCCAGAGACAAAAGCCTGGTGACGGCCTCATCTTCGCCCTTCTTCCATATCCTGTGGAGCTCCCCTCACGGTCTGTAGATTGGGCTTGCCATACCCTCGGTTCCAAACCTACACCGCGTTTGTGTTTTCAGACTTCTGTCCCCACAGCCCTGGCCCAAACACACTCCAGGCTGGGTCCCCTTGAGCCACACCACAGGACTGTGCCTGCCCTCTCCAAGGAAACTCTGCCCATTCCATTGGCCACACCCCTACCAATTAGGAGAAACCTCCAAGTCCCCCAAGGCCATTCAATTAGTGTAGACCAACCAAGAAAAACAGGGGCGATCTGAAACAAGCTGAGCAACTACCTCCACTCAGACAAGCAGATGGATGTCCCCAGAGATAGAAGATTGAAACGGACAGGCCCCTAGGCCCTAATATGAACACTAGTTTTGGTTTCCAGCCTCCACTCCTCAGAGGCCTGCTTTCCAGCATATGGGGGTTTCCTGAGGCACCAAACAGAACACCTCTCATCTCCACCTGGGAAGCTTTCTCTTTGGAGCTCTACCCAACCCTCTGAGTAGGAGAATCCTGCAGGGCCCCTGAGCCACTGCCACATTCCAAGGTCTCCATGGACACAAACCCACATTATGACCCATCCTCTGAGAGTCCATTTCAACTCAGCCCCTGGGTAGCTCGCCCCAGAGCCAGCAGATCGAACTTGCCATGTCGCTAGAAGCCAATGGGAATAGGAGGTGGGGTTTCCAAGCATCGACCCTTACAACCCTGCTCTCGAGTCTTTGGGATCTGGGCGTCCTTGAGCCATCCAACAGGACTCAACTGTCCCACAGAAGGAAACCTTGTGGTTTGAAACAGCTCACAAATCCCAGCGGGGAAATTCTCCATGGCCTCATGAGCACCCCCCTTCATGAAGAGGCCATCATGGACACAAACACCAGCCTGAGCCAACGTCTGATACTCGCCCTGACTTCAGATGCAGGAAATCTCGATTCAGCCACACAAGAGTGGGCCCACCATGCCCTCAGCCCGAAACCTAACACGAGCTTGTGTTTTCAGACTTCCGTCCTCACACTCCTGGCCCACAAGCCCTCCAGACTGGGAATTCTGGAGCCACTACGCAGCACTGTGCCTGCCCACCAGAAGGAAAAATTGCCCTATGGAGTTGCCTAAAAACCCCAAATGAGGATCAATCTGTATGGCCCTCAACAGCACCCAATTTGATAGGCCGCTCCGTGCTCTAATGCTCTGTGTGATACAGCCTGAGACGAGACCTCCCATCAGCCCCACAGACAGCTTGCCACATACCCAGCAGATAGGACCTTCCATGTCCCTCGGTTCCAATGGGAAACCTACATGTGGTTTTCAGGCATCCATATGTAAAGGCGGCTATTGAATATTTCCATACGTGGGGCCTTTGAGCCAACAAAGAGCACTCACCCTGTCCTGAAGAAGGAAACCTTGCTTTTTGGAGCTGTGCCCAACCTCCAGATTGTGAAAACCTCAATGGCCTCATTAGGACACGGCTACATCAGGTAGTCCTCATGGACAAAAACACCAGCCTGAGAAGATGTCTGACACTCGCCCTTATTTCAGATACTGGTGATCTCACCTCAGCCTCTGCAGATTGGGCCTGCCATGCCCTAGGCCCTAACCCTAACCCTAGCTTATGTTTTCAGTCTTCCATCCCCAGAGCTCTGGTGCAGAAGCCCTCCAGATTGGGAATTCTGGAGCCCCAACACAACACTCTGCCTGACTTTAGGAAAGCAAAGGTATCCTATGGGACTGCACAAAAACCCCAAAGTAGGATCAACCGGTTCAGCCCTAGAGGGCACTGAAATTTCATAGGCCGCCCTGTGAACTAATGTTCTGTCTGCCCCACACTTATTCCCAGCCTCCTGTCAGCCACCCAGGTAGCTGGCCACCTATCCACGAGATTGGAACTGCCATGCCCCTAGGTCATCATCTCTACCCAACCTGGATTTATAGGCATCTGTCCCCAGAGGCCTATTCACAAAACCCAGCATATGGAGGAACATGATCCACAAAATAGAAGTCCACCTGCCCCCCAGCAGGATACGTTGCTATTGGGATGTGTGTAAAATTCTCAGAGTAGGAGAAACCTGCATGGCCCATGAGGCCCGCCCACTATTGAGGGCTGCCCTGGGCACAAGCCGACATTGTGACCCTCGGCCTGAGGTACGTTTTCAATGAAGACCCCTTGGTAGCTTGACCTGGGGCCAGCATCAGAGGCCTGCTGTGACCCTAAGCCCAAATCCTAACCCAAGGTTGTGTTGCCAGGCACCCATATGCAGAGCCCTGCTCTCAAATCTCTCCTTATGGGGACCTCTGAATAAGAAAACAGGATTCCTCCTTTCCCCCACAATGACACCATGGTATTTGGTGCTTTGCAAAACCCCAAAGAGGAAGGAACTTCCATGGCCCCATGGAGCCCACCCTTATATTATTATACCGCCATCATAGACACAAAAACCACAAACAAAAGCCTGGGCTTCTGGCCCACACTCGCCCTCATTTCAGATCCTGATCACCTTGCCTCAGGGACTGCAGATTGGCCTGCCATACCATCGGCCCTAATCCTAACCGTGGTTGGTGTTTTCAGACTTCTGTTCCCAGAGTCCTACCCCACAAACCCACCAGCCTGGGTATTCCATAGCCACGCCACTGAACTGTGCTGCCCTCCAGAAGGTATCTGTGCCCTTTAGAGCTTCAAGAAACCTCAAAATAGGAGAAACCTGCAAGGCCTCTGAGGCCAGCCCAATTTCATAGGATGCCCTGGATAACAATGCACATTCTGACATACCCTGAGCACCGACCTCCCATCAGACACCCAGGTAGATGGCCCCAGAGAGAGAATATTGAACCTGACATGCCATTAGGCCCTAATCTGTACCCTAGCTTTGGTATACAGGCATCTGTCCCCAGAGAGCTCATCTCAAATACCAACATTTGGGGGATCTCTGAGCCACAGAACACAGCACCTCTCGTCCCCAGAAGGAAATATTTCTATTTGGAGCTGTGTCAAACTTTCAGGGTAGTAGAATCCTGCATGGCCCCCGATGCCACCGCCACTTTCAAAGGCCGCCCTGGCCACAAACCCACATTGTGACCCTCAGCATGAGACTTGTTTTCAACTGAGCACACAGGGTAGATTGCCCTAGATCCAGCGGATAGGACCTACCATGTCCCTCGTCTCCAATGGAAACCCTAGGTGGGGTTTTCGGGGCTTCATACATAGAGCCTGCTCTCAAATCTTTCCATACAGGGTTCCCTTGAGCCATCAAACACCACTCCCCCTGTCCTGAAGAAGAAACCTTGCTGTTTGCAGCTGCACCCAACACCCAGAGAGGGGAAACCTCCATGGCCTGAAAGCCAGCCCTACATCAGGTGACACTCATGGTCACAAACCCTAGCCTGAGCAGATGTCTGACACTCGCTCTTATTTCAGATGCTAGTGATCTCGCCTCAGCCTCTGCAGATCGGGCCTGCGGTGCCCTAGGCCCAAACCCTAACCCTAGCTTGTGTTTTCAGTCTTCCGTCCCCAGAGTCCTGGTGCACAAACACTCCACATTGGGAATTCTAGAGCCCCAACACAGCACTCTGTCTGCTCTCAGAGGACAAAAGTGGTCTATGGGACTGCACAAAAGCCCCAAATGAGGATCAGGTCGCAGGGCCCTCGACGGCACTGCAATTTCATAGGCAGCCCTATGCACTAAAGTTCTGTCTGCCTCAGCCTGATCCCCAGCCTCCTGTCAGCCACCAAGTTAGCTGGCCGCCAATGCACGTGATCAGACCTGCCATGCCCCTAGGCCATCATCTCTACCCAACAGGTGTTTCTAGGCATCTGTCTCCAGAGGCCTGTGCTCAAATCCCTGCATATGGGGAACACGATCCACAAAATAGAAGTCCTCCTGCCCCACAGCAGGAAATCTTGTGATTGGGATGTGTGTGAAACCCTCAGAGTAGGAGAAACCTGTCTACATCATGAGGCCCCGCTCATACATGAGGGCCATCATGGGTACAAACCCGCTTTGTGACCCTCAGCCTGAGCCACGTTCTCATCTCTTGACATAGATCCAGCATATGAGGCCTGCCGTGACCCTAGGCCCAAATCCTAACCCAAGGCTGGGTATCCAGGCACCCATACACAAAGCCCTGTTCTCAAATCCCTCCTTATGTGGTCCCCTGAATTATAAAACAAGATTCCTCCTTTCCTCCACAATGACACCATGCTATTTGGAGCTCTGCAAAACCCCCAAAGCCGGAGAATCTTCCATGTCCCCATGAGGCCACCCCTACATTCCGCAGCCATCCTAAACACAAAAACCAGGGGCAAAAGCCTGAGTTTCCACCTCACCAGTGTCCTAATTACGAATCAAAAAAGCTCTCCTCAGGGTCAGCAGATCAGGCCTGCCATAACCTCTGCCCTAATCCTAATGCTAGTTGGTTTTTTCAGACTTCTGTCCCCAGAGTTCTTCCCCCAAAACACTCCAGCCTTTGTAATCCATAGTCAAATCCATGTGTCTGCCCTCTAGGAGGAAGTTGGGCCTTTTAAAGCTTCAAGAAACCTCAATATTTGGAGAAACTGCTAGGCCCCGACACCAACACAGTTTTGTAGGGCGCCCTGAACAAAATTCATAGTCCGACACAACCTGTGTACCAGCCTCCAGTCAGACTCCCAGGTAGATGGCGCCGGAGACAGAAGTATGAAGCTGACATGCCCCTAGGCCCTAATATGAACCCCAGCTTAGGTTTTCAGCCATCTGTCCCCAGAGGTGTGGTCTCGAATACCAACATATGGGGCTCCCTGAGGCATAAAACAGAACACTTCCTGTCCCCAAATGGAAACTTGCTATTTGGAGCTGTGAAAAACACTAAGGGTAGGAGAATCATCCCTGGCCCTTGAGCCACCGCCAAATCCAAGGTCTTCCTCGACACAAACCCACATTGGGACCCATCAGCATGAGACTCCATTTCAACTCAGCACACTGGGTAGTTTGCCCCAGAGGGAGCAGATAGAACCTGCCTTGTTCCTAGGCGCCAATGGGAATGTGAGGTGGGGTTTCCATGCATCCATACCTAGAGCCCTGATCTCGAATCATTCTGTATGGGGCACCCTTGAGCCATCAAACAGGAATCCCTCTGTCCTGCAGAAGGAAACATTGCTGTTTGGAACAGCTCACAACACCCAGATTGGGAAAACCTCCATGGCCTCATGAGGCAACCCCTCCATTAGGCGGCCATCATGGTCACAAACTCCAGCCTGAGCAAACTTCTGAGATGCTGGAGATCTCGATTCAGTTCTGTAGATTGGGCCTGCTGTGCCCTAGGCCCTAAACTGAACCTAGATTGTGTATTCAGACTTGCACCCTCAGACTCCTGGCCAACAAGTCCTTCAGATTGGGAATTATGGAGGCACAACGCAGCACTCTGCCTCCCCACCAGAATTAAAAAGTGCCCTAGGGGTGGCTCAAAAACCCCAATGAGGATCAACCTGCACGGCCCACGACGGCATCCCAGTTACATAGGCCGCCCTGTGCAATATCGCTCTGTCTGACACAGCCTGAGCCCAGACCTCCCCTCAGCCACCTAGACAGCTGGTCGTATATCCAGCAGATTGGACATGCCCTGGCTCCAGGATGTCATCTCTACCCAACCTGGGTTTTAGGCATCTGTCCCCAAACCTTATCTCAAATTCCTGCATATGGGAGACCTGATGCACAAAACAAAACTCCTTATTCCCCATGGCAGGAAATCTTGCTGTTGAGATTGGTGTCAAACCCTCAAAGTAGGAGAAACCTGCATGTCCCATGAGGCCAAGCCCACTCTTGAGGGGCACCTTGGGCGGAAACACGCATTGTGACCCTCAGCCTGAGTCCATTTTCAAATAAGCCCCCTTGGTAGCTGTACCAGGTGCCCGTATATCGGGCCTGCCATGCCCCTAGGCCTAAATCCTAACCCACAGTGGGATTTTCCAGGCGCTCGAACCAAAGCCCGTCTCTGGAATCCCTGTTTTTGGGAGACAACTGACACAGAAAACAGGACTCTTCCCTTCCCCCAGAACGACACCATACTATTGGGAGCCGGGCAGAATCCCCAGAGAGGGAGATACTTCCACGGTCACCTGAAGCCAACCCTACATTCCACGGCCACCCTAAACACACAATCCCTACACAAAACCCTGAGCTACTGCCTCACCTACTCCTAAGTTCAGATGCCGAGGGGCTGCCCTCAGGGTCTGCAGATCGGCCTGCCATAACCTCTGCCCTAACCCTATCCTGAGTTTGTATTTTCAGACTTCTGTCCCCAGAGCTCTGGCCCACACACCCTCCAGGATGGGGCTTCCAGAGCCACATCGCAGGACTGCCCTGCCCACTCAAAGGAAAATCTGCCCATCACAGTTGCCTAAACCCTCCTGATTCGGAGAAACCTGCAAGACATCTGACGCCACCCCAATTTCGTAGGCTGCTCTGGACAAAATAGGCAGTCTGTCCACCCTGAGCACCTACCTCCAGTCAGACACCCAGGTAAATGGCCCTAGAGACATAAGATTGAACCGGACATCCCCCCAAACCCTAATCTGAACCCTAGTTTAGGATTTCAGGCATCTGTCCCTAGAGGTCTTGTCTCGAATACCTACATAGGAGGGGTCGCTGAACCACAAAACAGAACACCTCCTGTCCCCAGAAGGACACCTTGCTCTTTGGAGCTGTGTCGAACCCTCAGGGTAAAGGAATCCTGCATGTCCACTGAGCCACCACCACAACCAAGGATACAAACCTGCATTGTGACCCATCAACGTGAGACTCCATTTCAACTCAGAACCCTGGGTAGTTGGACCCAGAGCCAGCAGATCAAACCTGCCATGCTCCTAGGCTTCAGTGGTAATACTAGGTGGGGTTTCCAGGCACCATAGGTAGAGCCCTGCTATCAAATCTTTCAATATGGGGGACCCCTGAGCCATCAAACAGGACACAACCTGCAGCCCACATAAACCAAGCTATTTGGAACTGTGAAATCACCAGAGTGAAAGGAATCTCCATGCCACCATGAGGCCACCTATGAGTCGCAGAACTCATGGACACAAACTCCAGCCTGTGCAACATACTGGCACTCGCCTTCCATTCCACAGGCCCTAACCTTAGTCCTAACTTGGGTTCTCAGACTTCCATCCTCAACGTCTTGGTCCACAAGCCCTCCAGATAGGGAACACTGAGCCACACCCCAGGACTGTGCCTGCCCTCCAGATGGAAAATGTGCCTTATTGAGTTGCAGGCGACCCCCCTATTATGAGAAAGATGCATGAAACCCCGAAGCCACCCCATTGATGGAAGCCGGCCTTGGACACTAATACACATTCTGCCCTCAACCAGAGCACAGACCTCCAGTCAGCCACCAAGTAGCTGGTGCCAGTGGGAATGCTTTGGACTTTCCATGCCCCCAGGCCCTACCACGAACCCTAGTTTGAGTGTTCTGGCATACATACACAGTGCCCTGCTCTCGAATCACTCCATACGGGCGACCCTAGGGCCATACATAGGACTCCACCTGTCCCCCAGAATGAAACCATATTATTTAGGGCTTCGCAAATCCCCAGGAGCAGAAGAAAACCCCATGGCCCCAGGAGGCCACCCACACATATGACGGCCCTAGTGGACACAAATTCAAGTCTGGGCGAATACCTAACACTCGCCCTAACTTCAGAATCTGGGACCTTGCCTCAGCATCTGCAGATCGGTGATCCATGCCCTAGACACTAACCATAAACCTAGCTTGGGTTCAAACTTCCGTATTCAGAGTCCTGAAACACAAGTCCTCCAGATTGGGGAATCCACAGCCACAGAAGGACTCTCCCTGCCCTCTAGATTGAAACCGTGCCCTATGGAGCTGCCCAAAACCCCTAGATTATTGGAAACATGCACCACCCCAATGCCAGAAACTTGTGTATGTCACCCTGGATGCTACCGTGCAGTGTGACACACCTGAGTCCCGTCCTCCAAGCAGCCACAGAGATATCTGACCCCAAAGCCAGGAGATCGGACCTGCCACGCCCCTAGGCCCTTATGTTAAACCTGGGTTGGGTTAGCAGGCATCCATGCCCAGAGCCCTCCTCTCAAATCCTACCACACAGGGGACTGCTGAGAAACAGAACAGAACTTCTTCTGCTCCCCAGAAGGTATCCTTGCTTTTTGCAGCTCTGCCTAACCCTCTGAGTTGGAAGACAGCTGCATTGCCACTGAGGCCATGCCCAATTTTAAAGGCCACCCAGGATAGAAACACCCATTGTGACCCTTAGCCGGAGCCCCATTTTCAACACAGCCCCATGGGTAGCTCCGCCCAGAGCCAGGATCTAAGGTTTGCCATACCACTAGGGCCTAACCTTAAACATAGGTTGGGTCTTCAGGTATCCATACTCAGAACCCTGCTATCCAATCCCTCCGTATGGGGGACCCATGAGCCATAAAACAGGACACCACCTATCCCCCAGAATAGACCAAACTATTTAGAACTGTGCAAAAACTCCAGAGCGGGAGCAAACTCCATGTTCCCGTTAGGCCAGCCCCACATTTGGTGGATCACATGGATACAAACTCCAGCCTGAGTGACCTCCTGACACTCGCCTTAACCTCTATTCTCAGGGAGCTTGCCTCAGCGTCTGTACATTGGGCCTGTGATATCCTAGGCTGAAACCCTAGACCTAGCTTGGGTTTTCAGATTTCTGTCCTCAGAGTCCTTTTCCACAAGCCTGAGTTGGCCTATTGGACCCGGTATGTACCTACGCCCGATCTCAAACTGTATGTTGTGTTTTTAAGGCATGCATCCCCAGAGCCCTGCTCGTGAATTCCTCCAAATTGGGTACCCTAGAGCCGTACAAGAAGTACCCACTCGTACTCCAGAATGAAACCTTGCTATTCGGCATTGCACAAAATGTGTGAGAATCCTCCATGTCCTCAGGAGGCCACCTCAACTTCCAGCGGCCCTAGTGGTCACAAATTTCAGTCTGAGCAAATGCCTGATATTTGCCCTAAGATCAGATCCTGAGTAGCACAACATAGCATCTGCAGATCCGGCCTACCATGCCCTAGGACCTGTCCCAAACCCTAGCTTGGGTTTTCAGACTTTTTTCCCCAGAGTCCTGGCTCACAAGCCTTCCAGACTGGGGACTCAGGAGCCATACGGGACTCTCTCTGCCCTCCAGAAGGAAGGCATGCCTTATGGTGCCCCCCAGATTAGGAGAAACATGCATGGGCTCTGAGGACACCCCCACTTAAGAAGCCCTCCCTGGACGCTAATACACATTCTGTCCCTCATCCTGAGACAGGACCTCCATTTGGCACCCATGTACCTAGCCCAAGAGACAGCAGATCAGACCTATCCTGCCCCTAGTCCCCAATTCTAACCCTAGCTGTGTTTTCAGATATCTGTCCCCAGTGGTCTACTTTCAAATCCCTCCATATGGGAGATCCCTGAACAAGAAAACAGGACTTCTCCTGCCGTCTTAAGGGAATTCCTGTGGTTTGGAGCTGTGTAAAATTCTCAGAGTAAGAGACATCGGCATGGCCTAGGCCATCCCGAATTTTGGAGGACTAACTGGACACAAGCCGATTTGTGACCCTCAGCCTGAGCTGCATTTACAACCCAGACTCTGAGGTAGCTCGCTCCAGAGACAGCTGATCAGGCATGCCACGTCCCAGGCCCTAATCCTAACCCTAGATTTGGTTTTCATGAATCCATACCGAGAGACTTGGCTCAAATCCCTGCATATGGATGACCCCTGAGTCATAATACAAAACTCCTCCTGTCCCGCAGAATGAAACTTTGCTAATTGGAGCTGTGCAAAATCACCATAGCTGTAGTAACCTCCCTGGGCACATGAAGCCACCTCCATATTTGGCAGTACACATGGCCACAAAGTCCAGCCTGAGTGAACACCTGACACTCACCCTAAATTCACAATCCATGGAGCTTGCCTCAGCATCTGCAGTTCGAGCCAACCATGCCCTAGGCCCTAACCATAACCCTAGTTTGGGTTTTCAGACTTCCGTCCCAAGAGTCCCGGCCCACAAGTCCCCCAGATAGAGAACTCAAGAACCACACCATAGGACTCGGCCTGCCCTCTAGAAGGAAACTGTGTCCTATGGAGTTGCACAAAACCCTACGATTACAGAAATGTGCATGATCCCTGATGCCACCCCAGGTTTTCACACCACTGTGGACACTAATTCGCAGTCTGACAACCTGAGTCCCATTCTCCAATCAGCCACTGGGACAGCTGGCCCCAGAGCCAGGAGATCGGACCTGCCATGCCCCTAGGCCCTAATACTAACCGTAGGTTGGGTTTTCAGGCATCTATACCCAGAACCCTGTTCATGAATCTCTCCTTATGGTGGACACCTGAGCCATAAAACAGGACTCCTCCTGTCCCGTAAAATAAATCTTGCTAATTGGAGCTGCACGAAACTGGCAGGGCTGTAGTAACCTCCATGGCCACATGAGGCTTCTCCCATATTTGGCAGAACACATGGACACAATCTTCAGCCTGGGGGAACGCCTGACACTCGGCCTAAATTTACATCTCAGGGAGCTTGCCTCAGTGTCTGCAGATTGGGCCTGCCATGTGCTAGGCTCTAACCTTGCCTTAGTTTGGGATTTCATAATTCTGTCCTCAGAGTCCAGGTCCACCAGCCCTCCAGATAGGGAACACTGGAGTCACAACACAGGACTCTGCCTGCCTTCCAGAAGGAAAACGTGCCCTATGGAGCTGCACAAAACCCACAGATTTTGAGACAGCTGCATGAGATGCAAAGTCACCCCCATTTACGAAAGCCAGTGCTGGACACTAATACAATTCTGTCCCTCAACCTGAGTCCTACCTCCAGACAGACAGGTAGCTGGCGCCAGAGGCAGCAGATCGGAACTGCCTTGCCCCTAGGACCTAACCCTAACCCTAGGTTTAGTTTTCAGGCATCCATGCCCAGAGGCCTGCTCTCGAATCCCTCCATATGGGGTACCCTAGAGCCAAACAGCAGCACTCCAACTGTCCTCCTGAATGAAACCTTCCTTTTGTAACTACGCAAAACCCCCCAAGTGGCAGAAACCTCCATGTCCTCAGGAGGCCACCTCAACATACGGTGACCCTAGTGGTCACAAATTGTAGTCTAAGCAAATGACTGACACTTGTCCTAACTTCACATCCTCGGGTTATCACCCTAGCATCTTCATATTGGGCTTGCCATGCCCTGGGCCCTAACTCTAACCCTAACTCAGGGTTTCAGACTTCTTTCCTGAGTTCTGGCCCACAAGCCTTCCAGTCTGGGGACTCAGGAGCTATAACCACAGGACTCTCCCTGCCCTTCAGAAGGAAACCGTGCCCTATGGAGCTGCACAAAACCCCCTGATTAGGAGAAACATGCATGGCCTCTGAGGCCACTCCCATTTACAGAAGCGAGTCTTGGACACTAATACACATTCTGTCATTCATCCTGAGCCCCGACCTCCACTCTGACACCCACGTGGCTAGCCCAAGAGCCAGCAGATCAGACCTGCCCTGCCCCTAGGCCCTCATTCTCACCCTAGATTGTGTTTTCATAAATCTGTCCACAGTGGCCTGGTCTCGAATCCCTCCATATGGGATATCCCCGAGCCAGAAAACGGAATTCCTCCTGTCCTCCAAAAAGGATTTCTAGCTGTTTGGAGCTGTGTAAAACCCTGAGAGATGGAGACACCAGCATGGCCGAGGCCACACCCTCTTTCTGAGAACTCACTGGACACAAATGTGTGTTGTGATCTTCACCATGTGCTCCATTTACAGCTGAGTCCCCCAGGTTTTTCCCTCCAGAGACAGCTGATTGGACATGCCATGCACCTAGGACCTAATCCTAACCCTAGGTTGGGTTTTCAGGAATCCAAACCAAGAGCCTTGGCTCATATCCCTCCATGTGGGTGACCCCTGAGTCATAAAACAGGACTCCTACTGTCCCTCAGAATAAATCCTTACTAACTGGAGGTGCTCAAAATCTCCAGGGCTTTCGTAACCTCCAAGGCTATATTAGTCTGCCTCCATATTTGGCAGAACTCATGGACACAAACTCCAGCCTGAGTGAATGCCCGAAACTCGCAATAAACTCACATCCCAGGGAGCTTGCCTCAACCTCTGCAGATTGGGATGGCCATGCCCTAGGCCCCAAACTTAACCCTAGCTTGGGATTTCAGACTTCCGTCCCAAGAGTCCTGGCCTACAAGCCCTCCAATAGAGAAATCAAGACCCATACCATAGGACTCTTCCTGCCCTCCAGAAGGAAACCATGCTCTATGGAGCTGCACAAAATCCCCAGGTTAGGAAAAACGGAGAAACCCGCAAGGCCAACGAGGCCACCCCCATTTAAGGAACCTGTCCCTGGACACTAATATACATTCTGACCCTCAGCCTGAGCCCCAAACTCAAGCCAGCTACCCATGTCGTTGGTCTGAGAGTCAGCATATCAGGCCTGCCATGCCCCTAGTCCCTAATGCTAACCCTAGGTTGGGTTTTCAGGAATCCATATCCAGAGCCCTGCTCATGAATCCCTCTATTTGGGGGACCCTGAGACACACAACAAGACTCCACCCATCCGTCATAATGAAATCTTGCTATTTGGAACTACACAAAACCCCCTGAGCAGGAGAAACCTCTATGTTATCAGGAGGCCGCTTCCACATACGGTGGCCCTAGTGTTCATAAATTCTAGTCTGAGTGAAATCCTGACACTCGTCGTAACTTCAGATACTGGGGAGGTCGCCTCAGCATCTGCAGATAGGTCCTGCCATGCCCTAGGCCTTAGCCCAAACCCTAACTTGGATTTTCAGATGTCGTTTCCCAGAGTCCTGGCCCACAAGCCTCCCAGGTTGGGGACTCAGGACTCACACCACAGGCCTCTCCCTGCCCTTCAGAAGGAAACCGTGTGCTATGAGCTGCACAAAACCCCCTGATTAGGAGAAACATGCACTGCCCCCGATGCTACCCCACTTTTGTACTCAACCCTGGACGTTCATGCACAGTTTGACACAACCTAGTCCCGTCCTCCAATCAGCCACCATGACAACTGGCCCCAGAGTCAGCAGATCGGATATGCCATGCCTCTAGGCCCTTATCCTAACCCTAGGTTAGATTTTCAGGCATCCATACAGAGCCCTGCTCTTGAAAATCCTAAGGGAACTTCCCACCAAATGCAATGAGTCGTAAGGGGCAAGGTTGTTGGCAATGTTTACAGCATGTGAAAAAGCTATTCCCCTGAGGATTCTGGAAGCCAGAAACACATTGTGTTGGCAAAAAGCAAGAGTACATCTTTTTGTATCAGATGTCTCCAGTCCAGTAACTCTGGTATTGGACCTGGTTGTGCACCTGGTTGCAGTGTTCCAAATTCTATTGGGGTCTGCGGTCAAGGAATTGACTGCACTGCCTGATATCACCTCCCCTATTCTACCCTGGATTATCACCTACAGAAACAGTGCTCAGGGCTGCTGTCTTCTCATCTCCTTTCTGCATGCAAGGCCACATCTGTACACAATGACACCAACACACACATCACCACAGGACCCCAAGGAAGGGCTGATTGCATCCTGGCTTCAGACACAAATCTCTACTCTTACCTGTTTGTGACCCTGGATAAGCCACTATGCCTAACAGGGGTGGTCTGCATCTTGTCTGTAAAATACAGATGACTTTAGCATGGACTTCCTCCACATCTCCAGTAGCATATGTGGAATAATATATATGATATTGGAGGAGTGGTGTCAGATGTAGGAAATACCTCCAAGCACATTTTCCTCCTCTTCTCTTCCCTGAGTCTGCTACTCGTCAGATCCCACCCTACAGTCCCTAATGTTGTGTGAAAGTGTGTGTGTGTGTGTGTGTGTCTGTGTGTGTGTGAGATAGAGAGAGAGAGTGTGTGTGTGTGTGAGTGCATGCACAGTCGCTCCAGTGGGCACACATCTGTTCATCAGTGCTCATATTCTGGCGTCTGAGAAGGCGCCAGCCCCAGCTACAGAGGGGTGGGCCATACTTTCCCAAGACCTTAGGCTTTCTAATTTTCAAAGCAAACCCTGAAGAAGGGATTGAAGCTTTGGCGCTTGATGGTCAGAATCCACCCTTACCACTAGAGACTTCATATCCTGTCCTGAGAGCTATTAAATCCTTCCCAATGGGTGTGATGTGGATAGGGGTCCTCTCAGGGGGTTGCCATGACCTGGGATCCCCCTCAGACAAGAACTTCCTGGAATGCCTCCTGCCTATGATTCCAATACCCTTCCTCACCCTGAAACTATCTCCACGTCTGTAGCCCCTGGCGTCAACACAACTTTTTCCAGAGCCCTCCAGTGAGTCCTAGGTACATCCAGGGCCCCAAATTTGAGGACACTCACAAAGAGCTGGGTTCACACTTGGTTCATCCTTCTTACAAGTCTGTGATTCTGGGCAAGGCACTAACCATGCAGCAGTCTTCACCTTCTCCCAGTGGTTCCCTGAAATCTCATATCCTTTTTTATCATCCTTGTGTAACCCTGTCCGTTGGAGTGTGGTCTGGATTTAATGATTCCTTCCATTCCACAGAACATGGCCCCATGATCCAAAAGCCCCATCTGAGATTTAGTTCTAAAAGCTCATTGCCCATCCCCATGCTGTCTCTGTCCTGTGTTCTCTCTCAGACCATCATCCCAGAGTACAAATCCCTATACTGAACCTTGAAACACACACATGGGCCCGGGACCTAACAAGGAGGGCCAACAACAGACCAAAGAACTCACGCCTTTTGAGATAGACGGAATCCTGCCAAAACCACTATGTGAGCTCAGATTCTCAAGGAAGCAGGTCCTGAATTAATGTTATCAATAGTCCCAAAGTTCTGAGGGGCTCTGGCAGGAGCCCCTAGGTAAGCCCTCCTGGATTCCTGTACTTAAAGACTCCTCAGAGAATGTGAGATAGTTTTTATTGGTTAAGCGACTGAGTGTGGGGTAATGTGGTCACACAGCATGAGGAGCAGGGCACTGGTAATGTCCACCTGCCCCAGGCCATGGCCCTCCTCCCTTTCCTCTCTACTCCCACGTTCAGCTTCCTCCAATCACTCTGGCCTCTTTTCTAACCCCAACTCCGAGAACGTAATGTTCTGCTTCTTATCCTCTGCACTATGGTACCCTCTGACATTTAAATACACTCAGATTTGTGCAGGGCTCTCTCCTTCTTTTCCTGCCACAGGAACTCTCAATGTCACCTTAGCACAATCTTGTCAGACCCCTCACCTGGACGAGATCAGGACCCAGTTGAAGTCCCTTGGTCTTTTCTTATAGAGCAAATGTTCTTTTCTTTAAAAAAAAAAAAAAAAAGATTTTATTTATTTTTTTTAATTTTTTATTTATTTTCAGCGTTACAGTATTCATTGTTTTTTCACCACACCCAGTGCTCCATGCAATCTGTGCCTTCCTTAATACCCACCACCTGGTTCCCCCAACCTCCCACACCCCGCCCCTTCAAAACCCTCAGGTTGTTTTTCAGAGTCCATAGTCTCTCATGGTTCACCTCCCCTTCCAATTTCCCTCAACTCCCTTCTCCTCTCCATCTACCAGATTTTATTTATTTATTTGACAGACAGAGATCACAAGTAGGCAGAGACACAGGCAGAGAGAGAGGAGGAAGCAGGCTCCCTGCTGAGCAGAGAGCCCGATGTGGGGCTTGATCCCAGGACCTTGGGATCATGACCTGAGCCAAAGGCAGAGGCTTTAAACCACTGAGCCACCCAGGTGCCCCTGAGCAAATGTTCTTATCATTCACCTTTTCTGTTCATGTTTGTCCATCTGCCCTCTAGACCCTGATCACCTAAAGGGAAAAACTGGTTGCCTGATAGGCACTGGCACCACCAGCACACCACCATTCAGCTCTATTGTCCAAGCCCAATTGATTTGGGTTATGTGTAAGTCCTGTTGTTTTCTTTTGTTTCCTACATCAACTCTGTGTTCCATGTGGGGCTCAAATTCATGACCCTGAGATCAAGTACCTCGTGCCCTACTGACAAAGGAAGGCAAGTGCTTCTTTGGTCACTTTCTCTAGGTTCTAGCCTGATAACTATCGAAGTTTGCTTGCTGTTTTCAACATGTTCTAGTTATATTCCCTTATGCTGAATTACCAAATAACTCCCCCAAATATGGTAGCATGTTACCATAGATTTCCCCCCATGACAGTGCTGAGTAGATCTTCAGATTGGAGGCTGATCTCCTTCATGTGGTCTTTCAGGAGACCAGAGTCCCTCTACCATGGGACCTCTCACTCCCTGGGTTGTCATGCCCCTCTGATGTCATCAGCACAAGGGGAATGTCCCTGAACTAAAGGTGTTCAGGTGGTGAAACTTGTAGGAATAAGACAGAAAGAGATTTATGGCACAGGCATACTTATCACTTGAATGATGAGAGTCAAATAATTGGAAATGGCTTAGTTGTTCCATGATGGGGCTTTGAGTGCTGTCACTGAGAATGCCCAAGAGGACAGCAGCAACAGTGCCTATCTCCGGTGGGGACCTCAAGTAGAACAAGAACCCAGCCTATAACTCTCCCTGCCTCCCACCCTGTATTAAACACACACACACACACACACACACACACACACACACACACACATGCAGACACACACACACACACACACATACACACAAAACCCAGAGGGAAAATCGTGGAATCGGGCACCATCTATTATGTGATATTATTTCTTGGAAGAAGGAAAGTGTCTTCTTTTCTTCATATTTGAATCATTATTTTACTACATAACCACAGTGTGACTAAAACCTAAAGAATGATTGACAATTACATGACTCGTTAGAAATAAATGGGATGATTTAAAATATGATTTTAATATTTTTTTTATAAAAAGCCTGCTAGAATACTTTAAAAATAGCCTATGCAGGATAAGGAAAGAATTTAAAGGTTTCTAATGGACCCAAACATTTCCCCAGTTTCTGCCATTCAGGGTTCCTTTATGAAAGGGAACACTAACCAAGATAATGAAAGTAGTTTATTTTGGAGTTTTCCGTGATGATTGTTCTTTCAGGAATATTCGTTGGTACTAAAGTGTTATTTTTATGAAAAACTTAAAAAAAATATGTAACATTCTTATGTTCTGTAGCAAAACAGAAAGGCCATAGTGTAGAATTCCTGGCACATGAAAATCCCACACGAGGTAAAGTACCAAAGACAGAGGGAAGAACAGTGGTTGCAGGGACTGGCATGAGGGAATGAGCAGTGAGTGATCAGTAGCCCAGGTTTCTCTGTGATGGAAACGTTCTACTAGTAAATAGTTGTGCAACACTCTTACTGTACTTAAAGGCACCTCGATATAACATTGAAAAGGATCAGAGCCAACATTTAAGTGATCACAATTTCTACTTTATTTATATGACCAAAATCTATGAAGCCATTATACAGGTGTATACAAAACACAAAAATTACAAAAAAGGCAAGGACAGGGAAGGGGAACCCATCCAGCCTGTTCCAGCCAGCATGAGATGCTGCTTGGGGGCTAAGGCTTGTTATTCCACTGAGACAGGTGTTGGCTCGAGTGCCTTGGGAATCGCAGGAGCAGGGGCAGGACCATGCTGGACCTCCTGGTCAGCAAAAGGGGCTGACAACACTTCCATCTCAGGAGAGTGAGTTAGAGCCCTAACTAACACCTACACTGGCCCCAAAAAGGCAGGTGGCCCCACTGCTCTTGTTGAGGGGTGAGATCTAACAGCAGGGATGGGGTGGGCCAGCTTTGTCTCTGAAGATAGAGCTGGTGACCCAGTGGGAGCTGGCCCAATCTCCTGAGGTGGTTCAGGATCTTGCAATGGAACAAGTGCTGTAGCTCCATGAAGAGAAAGTATCACGATGATTGACTTTCCGTGTCCCTTCAAAATAAAGGAAACTTTTCCCACCACTCAATGTTGTCTGTGTCCAGGAACCAGTCCCTGGTTGGTCTCTCTGACTAAAGACCATGGGGACAGGGATCTGAGATTGCTCACTCCTCTCAACCCAGCTGTATTCTTTGGAGGCCTACTCAGTGTTGCCCACACAGTACCCTCCACTGGCCCACATCGCTCATCCCAGCCCTTCTCTTACCCAGACCCTGGCTCTGTGGGCTCAAGCTCTTGCAGGTGGGAGAGCAAGAGCTGGACACGGTGATCCAAATCTGAGCCTGGCATATTGAGCCCCAGGTATGCCAACAGCATATTCAGTCTGGGAAACACTGGGAGCTGGACAAAATCCTCTGGTTATTGTCCTTGACATGTGTTCAACACAGAGGAGATGGCCCTGGGAAGAGACTGTTAGGCAGCAGAGTCAGAGTACAGACCACCCTCCCAAACCAGTATCCCAGGGAACCCCTGTGGGAACCTGTGTCCCTGGACTTCCCGCTCCTGTCAGAAGCCAATCTAATCCTTGTCCACCTGCGATCTGGCAGTCCTGCCTGACATAAGCCTGGTCACAGATGACAGGGTGGCAAAACCCACTATGATTGTGAGTCCTTGATCAATGGTGTTATAATATCTGTCCTTCTTAGGGGAGCTGGACACACTCCTCAGTCTGTCTCCTTGCTGAGTTGCTACTTGAATTCAACTGTATGTGCCCAGGGAGGGGTGATGTCTGTCCTCTTAATTACCCTCACTGCACATACCACTGCTCTGTGAAGAGCCATCCAAAGAGGAAACAAAGGGACTCTGTCTCTAGCTAGTCCTTAACAGGACCCTCCCAATGCCCCAAATGTCACTACCTGTGCCATGTGCTGCCTCTTTCACTACGTGCCATGTGTGGATCTCCTTCCACTGACACTATTCTCCCACAAGGTGTGGAATGTCTGGTCCCTGAGCTCTCACTGGGTCTCCTGAGCAGCCTCTGAGCACCCAGTGTGCGGGTTCCAACAGATTGCTGAGTGTGATGGTTCGCACAGCCTCTCTTCTGGGTCCCAGGATTAGGGTAGAGTCAGGGCTGGGAGGGGGTGGGAAGGGGAATGATTCTCTTAGGGGCTAAAGCTGTTCCCCAGCCCCCTCTGCTCTGCCACAGTGCCCACACCCACAGCTCCCCTGAGCCCCTTCCTTTCTCCAGAGGAAACTCTCAGACCTTCACCCTTAAGGAGGAATCACAGATGTGTGGGATGAGGGTCCAAGGTTCCCTCCAACTCAAACTCCCCTGACTGCCCTTGGGGAGAGAGAAGGCCCTCCTTCATCAGCCAAAGCTCACTCACATATTCCGCTGCTCCTGAAATGCACCCATATCTAGAGGAGGCCAGGGGGAAACTAATGAAATGCCCCGTGGATGTTAGCTCTCTTTGTGTCTAGTGTCACTGCCTGACCCCTGACTAGTCTGGAGGCTTGGGGTGCTATCTTATCTGTGCAGGGTTCACAGTCATCTCCTATAGGAACGCATGCACAGAGTGGGGTTTCCCGAATGCTTGCTGAATGAAAGGGCAGCAACCAACCCATCACAGTTATCTGAATGAGCCTGGACCCCCTGCTCACACCCGGAGACCACTGCTCTGGTTTCACCTAGGCACAGACCACAGATAGTCTCAGAACCCTTTTTAAATGGCCAAACAGCCCAAATAAAGTCTACAGTGATAGTGAGGGTAAGGCAGAGGCTTCACCATGACAAGCAGGACAATGGTAAATGAGTACAACGACAAGCTTGCTAACAGACCTTGGCACAGGCCCAGGCACCTAGGTGCACTTTCATTTCAAGACCCCACTGAGTCCCTAAAATAACTCTGCCCCAGTCAGAGGAGAAAACCGAGGCTAGGAACATTTGGGGACATTCCTAAATCTCACAATGAGGCCGTGGCCAAATGCTGCTGGGCAGTTAGGCGCAGGGTGCTGACCTTGCAAACAGGAGGTCCAGTACCTCTTGGGTGGTGGCAAAGTCTCAGTATGAGCCCAGAAATATGTTGACATAGCTGAGGTTTCCTCCTAGGGGAGCAGGCTCCAGATGTACTTGCTTCTTTAGCAGGTTGGCCCCATTGGGCCATAGCATGTGCGTCTCTCTCCTCTTCACCGGAGAGCCATTTTTCCCCTGAAGTGAAACAGAGGAGTCAGGAGACAGTGCTATGGTCACCACGAGGGTTAGGGGTTGGAGCTCAGACCAAATCCCAAGATCCCAGTGACTTATGGCAAGAGGTGGAACTAGTGGGCCACAGTCATAAAAACAATCAGGTGACTGGGTGGTTCCTTGGCTGAATTCTAAGAGTCATGGTTTTAGCTCAGGTCATTATCTTAATGTCCTGAGATCAAGCTCCTCTTAGGGCTGCATATTGAGGGCAGAGTGTTCATGAAGATTCTGTCTCTCCCTCTGCTTATCCCCAGTCTCCCCCTATCTTTTTCCAATGCGTCAATCAACCAATGAATTAATAAATCTTTAATGAAAAGAAAAAAATTGTTCTTGGAATCCATACAAAGAAGTGAAGTAAGTGAAGCCTGAACTTGATAGTATCTCAGGTCAGATTGTGAGCCGAGTATTGATAGCACCTCCCTGCATGAACGGCGTTGATCCTGTGATTTCTAATAACATATTCCATTCTTGAGATGAGAGCACAGAGACATTTTCTTAGGTGAGACAGCTCAGGCATGTTAGGGCATGTAGGATGTTTAGTGCAGCAATGGGAGTCAGCAACAGAAGCAAATCCCATCAAAGTCTTGCATCAGTGAAGGGCTCAATGTCTGTGATAAATGACTGGCCTTCTGCAATGTTGTGCAGCACAATGAGATCCCTTCTCCTGACCCTGGAGGGGCCCCAGGGTTGTGTTCCCTCACAATCAAAAGGCAGAGCAGGAGTCATAGTACCATGGGCCCCCTGTTCCTTTGCGTAAAGTCTCCCAACTCACCATGATAATGTGCAAGACTTGCAGAACTAGGGGAAGGACTGTCAAGACAATGGGAACACCTGGCATCACAACTTAGGGAAATGCTTAACAGAGGGCAAAAGGATTCTCGATGAATGGGATGAGAAAACATTTAGAGTCCCTTTTCTGATATTCCTTCAACTATGTGGACAGTGAAACTAGATTCGGCCAAGACAGGGACAGAGCCATGGAGGCAAGTTTGGGGAGACGATGGGGATGCAGATTGATGTGGGTTCAGGACTTTAGGACGGAGCCCAGGGCAATAGTAGGCTAGCTCTTGCACTTGGGACACATTATTTTTTTTTTTTGCTTTGGGACCCTGAGGGTTGGTTCTCCCCAGCACCTGCACTCACCCTGGGCCAGTGCTAGACTCTATTGGCAGTGTGGGGCACCTTCTTGTCCTTCAAGGTGGTAGAGCAGAGGTCCTTGTCATTCAGCTCCTGCCCCGTCTCCTGTGTGGAGCTCTATAAAGACAGTGCCCAGACGCCAGGCAGGAGGTCTCAGTGCCCTGTCTGGCTCCCTTTGCTGGTTCTCAGACACAGGGCACTCCCTTCCAGATGGAACCCTCCCCAGTATGCACACATCTTCACCAAGGATAGAAATGTGACACAGCTTCAGGGCCTTGGATGTGCTCTGGCACAGGTAAGACACACCTCACAATCGTCTTTCCATCCTGCCCACCATGACGTTGGGGTGAACATAAAGGGATCACCAGGATTTCCACTGTCCTGAAACCTCCTCCAGCCAGTGACAGAAACCCCCACATATCCCTCTTTACCCGAAAATCAAGAGGAGGGGATGAGGCTGCCTAGGATGGCTCAGAGGGGTGACTTGGCCTGGACTAGGCTCCTTTGTATTACCTTATGGAACCTCCTGCCAAATGCCCTGAGGTGCTGGGATGAAGTTTGAGCTAATGTCTGCAGCAAGAGAAAAAGTGATTCCCCTGGGCTTCCTGGAAGCCAAAGACCCAGGAAGTAGGCACGAAGCAAGAGAACATCTTTCCATATCAGATGTCTCCAGCCAAGTGTCTGGTACTGGACTACACTAGAATGTGGGTGCCTGGTTGCGGGGTTCCAAATTCTGTTGGGGTCTGTGGTCAAGGAAGTGACTTCACTGCCTGAGATCACCTACCCATGTTCATCTTGGATATTATAACCTACACAGACAGTGATCAGGGCTGCCATGTACTCATCCCCTTTCTGCATGTGAGACCACATCTATACACAGGGACACCAACACACCCCTCTCCACAGACCCCCAAGGTAGGGCTGAGTGGAGCCAGGACCCAACCTGGACTCAGACACATCTCTCTACTCTTACCTTGACCCTGGATATGCCATTATACCTGTCAGGGGTGGTCTGTGTCTTGTCTGTTCAATACGGGTGATTCTAGCATGGGCTACCTCCAGATCTCCATGGGCCTATGTAGAATAATATCTATGTTATGGGAGGAGTGGTGTCACAGGTAGGAAATAACTCCAAGCACCTTTTCCTCCTCTTCTCACTTTCTCTGAGCCTGCTACTCGTCATATCCCACCCTACAGTCCCTAATGGGTTGAGTGTGTGTGTGTGTGTGTGTGTGTGTGTGTGTGTGTGTGTGTGTAGTCACTCCTCTGAGCACTCATTTGTTCATCAGTGCTCACATTCTGGCGTCCCAGATGATGATAGACCCTCTACAGAGGGGTGGACCATTATTTCTCAAGACCTTAGGCTTTCTAATTTTCAAAGCAAACCGTAAAGAGGGAATTGGAGCCTTGGGGTTTGATGGACAGAATCCACCCTTACCACTAGAGACTGCAAATCCAGTGCTGAGACCTATCACCTCCTTTCCAATGGGCATCATGTGGATAGGGGTCCACGCAGTGGATTGTCATTAGCTGGGCTCCCCCTCAGACAAGAACTTCCTGGAATGCCTGCTGTCTATGGTATCAATGCTCCCTCTCACCCTGAAACCATCTCCATGTCCATAGCCCCTGCCTTCAACACGACTTTTCTCCAGAGCCCTCCAGGGAAGGGCTAGAGCACATCCAGGGCCTGAACCTTGAGGACACTCACAAAGAGCTGGATTCATGCCTGGTTCAGCCTTCGTACAAGTCTGTCATTCTGGGCAAGGCACTGACCCTACAGGGGTCTTCACATTCTCCTCCCAGTGGTTCCCTGAAATCTCATATATTGTTTAAACAACTTTGTGTATCCCTGTCCCTTGAAGTGTGGTCTGTACTTAGTGATTCCTTCCATTCCACAGAACATGGCCCCATGACCCAAAAGCCCTGTCTGAGATTTAATTCTAAAAGCTCATTGCCCATCTCTGTGCTGCCTCTGACCCGTGTTCTCTCTCAGATCCAGACCCTGGAATTCAAGCCCCTATGTTGAACCTTGACACACACATGGGCAGGTGACGTAGCAATGAGGGCCAATGACAGACAGAAGAACTCCGGCCTTTTGAGATGGACAGAATCCTGCCTACACCCAAAGTGAGCTCAGGTTATCAGTGAAGCAGGACGTGCCTTGGTGTTGTCAACAGCCCCAAAGTGCTGAGAGGCTCTCGCAATAGCCCCTAGCTGAGCACTGCTAGATTGTTGAACTTAAAGTCTCCTCTGAGACTGTGAGACAGTGTTTGCTGGTTAAGCCCCTGACTGTGGGGTAATGTGGTCAAACAGCACTAGGAGCAGGGTACTGGTACTGTCCACCTGCCCCAGGCCATGGTCCTCCTCCCTTTCCTCTGCTCCCCTCTTCAGCATCCTCCTTTCTAGCACCCTGGCCTCCTATCTAACCCCCACGCTGGGAACATCATGTTCTGCTTCCAGTGCTCTGCACCATGGTACCCTCTTCCGGGCTAAATACAGTGGGATTTGTGCAGGGCATCCTTCTTCTTATCCTGCCACAGGAATTCTCAATGTCATCTCAGCTATAGCCTTGTTGGATACCTCCCCTGGTGGAGTTCAGGACCCAGTTTAGTCCCTTACTCTTGTCTCATGGATCAAATGCTCCTTTCATTCATCTTGTCAGTCATGTTTGTCCATCTGCCCCTCTAAACCTTTAGCTCCAAGAGGGAGAAACTGTTCACCTGATAAGGACTGGCACCACCTGAGTGCTCAGGGCCCAGTGGCTGAATGAACAGGAGAGAGGATCCAGCCCACCACCGACCAGCTCTATTGTCCAGGCCCAATTGATTTAGGTCATGTGCAAGCCCTGTTGTTTTCTTTTGTTTCCTACATCAACTCTGTGTTCCATGTGGAGCTCAAACTCATGACCCTGAGATCAAGTACCTCGTGCCCTACTGACTGAGGAAACCAAGTGCTTCTTTGGTCATTTTCTCTATGTTCTAGGCTGATAACTATGGATGTTTGTTTGCTGATTTCAAAATGTTCTAGTTATATTCCCTTATGCTGATTTACCAAATAACTGCCCGAATTATGCTGTCATGTTGCCATAGATTTCTTCACATGACAGTGCTGAGTGCATCTTCAGAATAGATACTGAGCTCCTTCATGTGGTCTTTCAGGAGCCCATAGTCCCTCCACCAAGGGCCTCATCACTCCTTTGATTGTCACGCACTTCTGACGCCATCAGTACAAGGGGAATGTCCCTGAATTAAAGTGTTCAAGTGGTGAAACTTGTAGGAATCAGACAGAAAGAAACAGATTTGTGGCACAGATGTATTTATCACTTGAATGATGAAAGTCAAATAATTGGAAATGGCTCAGTTGTTCAATGATGGGGCTTTGAGTGCTGTCACTGAGAATGCCGAAGAGGACAGCAGCGACAGTGCCTGTCCACTGTGGGGACATCATGTAGAAGAAGAGCCCAGCCCAAAAGCTCAGTACCTTCCCCCTACAGCGTAATACACACACACACACACACACACACACACACACACACACACACACACACTCACACACACACGCTCATGCACAACCCAGAGGGAAAATCATTGAAATTGGGACAAAATCCATTACAGATGATTATTTCTGGGAGAAGGAACTTGTCTTCTTTTTGCCATATTTAAGTCAGTATTTTACTACATAAACACGTTCTGGCTTAAAACTAAAGAACTATTTACTCTATTACCTGGCTTGATAATAATAAATGGGAAGATTTAAGATGTGATTTTAATATTTTTTTTTATAAATTGCCCAGAAGAATAATTTAAACATGGTCTATGCAGCATAATGAAAGAATTTAAAGGTGTCTCATGGATCCAGATTCTTCTCCTGTTTCTGCTATTCAAGTAATCCTTATGAAAGGAAACACTACCCCAGATAATGAGTGTAGCTTAATTTGGGGCTTCCCATGATGGTAGTTCTTTCAGGATCATTCTTTTGTAATAAAATATTACCTTTATACAACAATGAAAAATTATATATCTTTCTTATATTCTATAGCCAGACAGAGAAGGCCATATTGTAGGATTCAAGTCACATGAAAATCCCAGCTGAGGTATAGTACCAGAGACAGAGCAAAGAGCCATTGTTCCAAGGACTGGGGCGCAGTAAGGAGCAGTGAGTGTTAAGTATCCCAGGTTTCTCTCTGATAGAAATGTTCTACAAGTAATTAGTTGTACAACACACTTAAGGTACTAAAAGGCACCTCAATATACCATTGAAGAGGATCAGAGTAAACTTTTAAGTAAACTCTAATAATACTTTATTTAATGAACAAAATCTATTAAGCCATTTTACAAGTGTATACAAAACACAAAAATTACAAAGAGGGCAAGGAATCCTGTCCTTGGGGTTCCAGCCAGCATGAGCTGCTGTTGGCGCCTGAGTCTGGTTATTCCACTGAGAGAGGTGCTGGCTCGAACCCCTCAGGAACCAAAAAGGAGCACAGGCAGAACCCTGCTGGACCTTCAGGTCAGGTAAAGGGCCTGATAGTTCTTCCATCTCAGGAGAGTGAATGAGAGCCCGGACTACCACCTGCACTGGCCCCAACAGGTGAGGTGGTGCCACTGCTCTTGCTGAGGGGTGAGCTCCAGCACCAGGGATGGGGTGGGCCAGCTTTGTGTCCAAATATACAGCGGGAGCCACAGTGGGAGCTGGGGCGAGTTCCTGAGGTGGTTCAGGATCTTTCTCTGGGCCTAGTGCTGTAGCTCCTTGAAAAGAAAGTATCATCAGCATGATTGACTTCCCATTACACTTCAAAATAAAGGAAGCTTTTCGCAGCACTGAATATCTTCTATGTCCAAGAACCAATCTCTGGCATGTCTCCCTGACTAAAGACCATAGGGACAGGGATCTGAGACTACTCACTCCACTCAGCTCAAGTGTACTGTAGGCTTGGTCAGTGTGGTCCACCCAACCCCCTCCACAGGACCACATCAGTCAACCCAGCCCTTCTCACTCCCAGACTCTGTCTCCGTGGGCACAAACTGTTGCCGGTGTGAGAGCAGAAGCTGGGCATGGTGCTCCAAATCTGAGCCTGGCACATTGAGCCCCACGTATGCCAGCAGCATATTCAGGCTGGGAAATTCTGGTGGCCGGCCAAAACCTGGAGCTCTCCTTCTGTAAAACTCAAAGGAATTGAGCCTCCAGTGCACATCCCACAGCTACAGAAGTCTCCACCTGACACCTGGTCCTGCACGGACACTTGATATTTCTGAATCTATATGGAAGAATGTGAAATAGGTGACATCTAGGTAGACCGTGTTCACCCAAGGCAATGAATCAAGATTCCAAGCTTTGACCAAACATGTGATCCTTTACCTCTCTTGTCTTTTCCTTTATTCTGGCAATGGCCTGGAAAGGTAATACCCTCATCGGTATTGCCCAGGTCATTACTACAGCAGTATCCTCTGGAATTTAGAGCAACCTTTTATTTCAGGCTACCAGAAAATTCAACCCTGGTCTGAAATTACTCAAGCTAAACAAGACATCTCATTGGTTAACTTCCCTGCATTCATGTTCTGAGTTAGAAGGGAACTATCTGGAAAAATTGTGTTCCAAGATTCATGCCTTTGGCCGGTCTTACTTCCCTGGTTAGGGATAAATGTAGATGGAGTATGGTCAAGACCTTTTCCTTCATTCTTGAAATTGTTGCAGGACCCCTTGCCAAAGCAATGTCTGCCCAAAGAGAATCCTTACACTCTGGCCAAAGGAGTTCTTAAAAATAAGATAGCCCTTGGTTATCTCTTAGCTGAGCAAGACTAGGTCTGTGCTGCAGACAACAGCATGTGCTAAACCCCGATGAGCAGTTCTGGGGGAAGTTGAAGCGAAATAACAGGGGGATTACTGAGGAAGCCACGTGGCTTAAAAGAGTGACTCCTTCAGCAGGGTCTTTCTTACTCATTTGTTTTTAATTGCTTTGAGTCTTGGAGTACATAGCCTCAAATTGCACTCCAAACATTGGGAATTATCTTGTTTATCATAATCAATATAATCTGTGTGGTGCTTTATGTTTTCTCAAGAGCTCTAAAAGCAAATGCAGAGACACTAACCTGCATAGTAATGATCTTTCTAAGAGTGGAACACCAGAAAAACAAAAAACAAAAACAAACACAAAAAAAAGAAGAAGAGAAAGAGCATGACCAGCTCAAAAATTGTAAGACTGCAGTGGTGACTTGTGCACATCACAGGGGTTAATCAGAAAGGTGAAGAACTCTGAATACTACACTGAGGAGCATCAAGTACTGTGAGCACTTCAGAGCAGTTACTGAGTGTGGCATTAATGCCTTCAATTTATATCTGTCAGTTAAGCTGAGAGTCTTATCAAAAGGTGGGGTTGTTGGAAAGGAAAAGCACAGGCTCAAAATGCACTCACATGGCTTAAGGTCCCAAGATGGTTAGCCAAGACTTAATATCGACCCAACTGCAGTTTCAACATCCAGAACTATATAACCTTTAGCCAGCCCAGGTGGGAAATTCCTGGTCAGTGCTAGGAAGTCTACCGATTGGCCCCCTCTGTTTCCCTTAGGAGGGTGATCTTGCCTAAAACAATGGATTCTTAGCTGATTATGTTTTATTTTCTCCCTTGCTGCCTTATTTTTAAGATTTATTTATTGGTGGGAGGGTCAGAGGGAGAGGGAGAGCAAAACACAAACAGGCTCTGTGCTGAGCACAGATCCCTGTGCAGAGCTGGATCCCAAGACCCTGAGATCAGGACCTGAGCCGAAGCCAAGAGTGTGACACTTAACTGACTGCAACACCCACGCACTGCATCTCACAGGCTATCTTGGAAGTCTTTTCTTTCTTGTGGCCGTTTGGACCGCCCCTCTATCTACTGGATAGGATACTATCCAAGTCATTAGTAGATCAATTAATGCAGCCCACTAGGTCTTAAAACTTACGGGGCTGCATTTGTCTTATTTCACAGATTCTTATTTTGTGCATATACCTTTGTTTCCGTTTTATATACCATAAACATTTACCTTTGCTTTCACCTGGACTGTGATGAAGATCCCATGAAATTATGTCAGTGAAAATGCTTGCTGTGGAAAACATAACAAGGGTGGATTTATTCATATACTTATATTAATGTACATCTTATCCTAAAAGTAACACAAGTACGATCACAGAGTCGGCCCCAAGGTTTCAGTTCTACCACTAACAGAGAGCAAAGCATAAATTTAATACAACCACTGGGCTACGTGTGCTGTTAAGGTTTGATTTTTGTGTGATTAGAGAAAAATAAAATGGAGAGTTAAGTTCCCCAGTGAGCATTACGGTAAGGGAGAAGTTCTTGTTTATGATGTATTTCCCTTGACTTATTTCTCAAATGAGTATCTCCCAAGGTCTTCTCATACAACAAAGCTAACGAGGGCATTTCTGGTCATGCAATTCTACAGTGGACGTCTAGTGCTGGTTCTTGGGGGCTTTTTTTTCCTTTAGTTTTTGAGAAAAGCTTGTTCATATGTATGTCCACTATACATGAAAGCCAGGAACAGTGAGTGATTCTGAAGAGAAATAAAACATCTTTTCCTTGATTTTGACCAGCCTTGGTTGAAAACGAACACATAGACACATATACACAGTTTATTACACAAACTCTTACTTTAATGTCTGTATGTCAATCGACGCATGATGTTAAAAGATTTTTATTTTTTTTACAGTTTTTTTTTTTTTCATTCCAGTTAGTTAACGTGAGATTGTATTATTTTCAGGTTGTCAATATGAGGAATAAAGTCACTGTATGGAAAAGAAGGAGACATTGAAAGCACTTTAAATTTAGCTTTTTAGGCTATTTTAACACTTAACATAATTATGCTAACATTTCCTTCTTGGGATTTACCCCCGTGTCTATACCTCAAACCCAGTTCCAGAACACACCTGCCGCCAGCCCCTATGCAGAAATTCTCTTAGGGCTGGTCTCCCACTGATGATGTCCAGGGCGCGCCAGGGATGTCAGAACATCCAGGCAGCCCCTGGGCAGCCGTAGGGTGGTAAGGAGGGCCTGCGTGGGGGACGCGACAGTGGCGGGGTGGGAAGCACAGCGGGGAGGGGTGGCAGAAACCAGGGGGGTGCAGTGAGGCAGCGGGGGCAACACGGCGGGGCAGGGGGGAAGCAATGTCACTGGGTCACAGTCGCAGAGGTGCAGTGGGGTGGCAGTGGCGTTGGCGGGGCACAGTGGGTCAGCAGCACAGTGGGGGGTCAGCAGGACGGTACTGGGGTGGGGGTTAATGGTGGGAGGTGGGCAGGACCAGCGGGGCGGCGGTCTCATGGTAGTGGGGCAAGGCAGCGGCCGCAGGGCCACCAAGGAAGGGGCGGTGGCCTTGGAGACCCTGGCAGCAGCACCAGGCCTGCGGGTACAGGGGCGGGGATGGGGGCGGGGGCAGGGCGGCAAGAAGGGCAACGTGGGGAGTAGCTAGGGGAGGGCTGCAGTGGCGCTGGGGGATGCGCAGCGGGACGGCAGATCCCTGGGGTGCGGTAGCGGTGGGGGGTGGGGTGTGGCAGTGGGAATCAAGGGCAACTCAGTGGGGCAATGGGGCAGTGACGGCATGGGGTGGTAGGTGGGGCCGTGGCGCTGCCCAGGCGGGAGGAGGTGGCAGCCAGGTGATGACCCTATGGTCGGGGGGTGGGACCGGTGGGGGAGGGAGCCGGGGTCACCAGAGCCAGGTGAGGGGACAACCAGGCGGTAGTGGCACAGGGAGCGGGGGCGGGCCATGGTGGGGGAGCTCTGTGACAGCCAAGTGGGGCAGCCGTGCGGCGACTGTGGGGGGCGGGAGGAATCGAGGCAGCAGCAGCCGGAGTGGGGGTGGGACCAGCCCGGAGCCAGCGGCTCAGCAGCAGCAGCGCAGCAACGGGGCCGGGGTGGTGGGCGGGTCCGTCCTGCACGCCAAGGGGGCGGGGCAGCGGCCGTTAGGAGGGCGTGGTTGGCGGGCCCATCCTGCACGCCAAGGGGGCGGGGCAGCGGCAGTTAGAGGGCGTGGTGGGCGGGCCCATTGTGCACGTCAAGGGGGCGGGGCAGCGGCAGTTAGGAGGGCGTGGTGGGCGGGCCCATTGTGCACGTCAAGGGGGCGGGGCAGCGGCAGTTAGGAGGGCGTGGTGGGCGGGCCCATTGTGCACGTCAAGGGGGCGGGACATGGTGGGCGGGCCCACTGTGCACGTCAAGGGGGCGGGGCAGCGGCAGTTAGGAGGGCGTGGTGGGATCGCCCATTTTGCACGTCAAGGGGGCGGGGCATCGGCAGTTAGGAGGGCGTGGTGGGCGGGCCCATTGTGCACGTCAAGGGGGCGGGGGCACAGGGCAGCCGCGGAGCCGCGGAGCTGCGGCAGCTGAGGTAACGGGGGCAGGGTGAGGGGCACAGCAGGGTGGCAGGGGTGCGTGTGGCGGTAGCCATGTGGTGGAAGTCCAGGGAAGGGGGTGGATGTTCAGGGCGGTAGTAGCCAGGGAATGGGCCTGGCAGCGGGGAGGCCACGGAGCAGGGGGAAGGGCGAGTCGTTCGGCGGTGGTGGCGTGTGGGGGGAGGCGGGACGGGCCGGGCATCAGCGGGGCGTCAACGTCAGGGCGTGGTGGGCGGGGCCACATGGGCCCAGGGAGCTGGCGACGACGTAATCACACTCATGTAGGGGGACTGGACATGGGGGTAGGGAGCAAGGGTCACCAAGGCAGGGGAGGAGGCCACCAGGCAGTAGTGGCACAGGGAGCGGTGGCGGGCCGTGGTGGGGGAGCTGTGTGACAGCCAAGTGGGAGACCCGTGCGGCGACTGTGGGGCGTGGGTGGCATCTTGGCTGCAGCAGCCAGAGTGGGGGTGGGACCAGAGTGCACGTCAAGGGGGCGGGGCAGCAACAGCAGGAGGGCGTGGTGGGCGGGCCCAGAGTACACGTCACGGGGGCGGGGAAGCAACAGACAGGAGGGGTGGTGGGCGGGCCCAGAGTGCACGTCAAGGGGGCGGGGCAGCGGCAGTTAGGAGGGCGTGGTGGGTGGACCCATCCTGCACGTCAAGGGGGCGGGGCAGCGGCAGTTAGTAGGGCGTGGTGGGTGGACCCATCCTGCACGCCAAGGGGGCGGGGCAGCAACAGTTAGGAGGGCGTGGTGGGTGGACCCATCCTGCACGCCAAGGGGGCGGGGCAGCAACGGTTTAGGAGGGCGTGGTGGGCGGTCCCAGAGTGCACGTCAAGGGGGCGGGGCACGGAAGCACAGCAGTGGTGGGGACACAGGGCAACAGTGGAGTGGCGGCAGCGGTGGTTAAGGGTATTGTGTGGGGGGGCACAGCAGGGTGGCAGGGGTACATGTGGGGGGGCAGCAAGGTGGTGGCAGCGTGAGGGTGGCAGCAGGGGGGCGTGTGTGCGAAGCAGTAACACGCGTGCCAGCGGGGAGGCAACGGAGCAGGGGGGGAATCAGCTCGACGGTCATGGCGGGTGGAGGGGAGGGACCAGCCTGGCATAATCGGGGTGTCAGTGTCATGGTGTGTGGGCGAGGCTGCCGGGCTCCATGGGCAGGAGGAGGTGGCAGAGAGGTTATAACGCTCAGGGGGCAGGGGCAGCGGGGGAGGGAGTGGGGGTGTCACCAGGCAGCAGTGGTACAGGGAGGGGGAGCTTCCGTGGTAAGGGAAAGCTGCTGACACCCGAGTGGGGCAGCCATGTGGCCCCTGTGGGGGGTGGGTGGAATTTAGGTGGCCGTGTGGGGGAGAGGGGGTGGGACCAGCCCTGAGGCAGCAGCACAGGGACAGCTTGGCTGGCTTGCTGGGCCTGCTCATAGTGCATTCCAACGAGGCTGGGCAGCAAAGCCCAGCAGAGGCCGGGGGCACAGGACAGAGTGGGTGTGGCAGTAAGGGGGCCTGTGGGGGGGCACAGTAGGGTGGCAGGGGTGCATTTTGGGGGGGCAGCAAGCTGGAAGCAGTGCGAGGGGTGATGGACGTGCTGGAAGCCACACGCTTGGCAGCCAGGAGGCATTGGAGTGGGGTGCGGGAGAAGGTAGGCCGTAGTGTCCTTGGGGGTGGGCAGGACTAGCTGGGTATAAGCGGGATGTTCATGTCATGGCGTGGTGAGTCGGGCAGCAAAGCAAGGGCCTGACTTTGCTGGGCTTGGTACACAACTACAGGGCGGGACCACTGATAGCAGCAGCAGCGGGGACCCAGGGTAGCAGCGGAGAGGCAATGGTGGTTGTAAGTGGGGCACTGTGGACGGGGGAGCAGCGCGGTGGGAGCGGCTCATGTTGTAGGGGCAGCCTGGTGGTACCAGTGCGGGGAAGGTGGAGTCGGACTCGTGGGGCGGCAGCAGCACGGCAACAGGAGTAGGGAATCGGGAAGGCTCCAGAGTGGGGGGCAGGGGTAGCGGCTAGGTGGTAGCTGCAGGGAGGGGTGGGCGGGAACAGCAGGGGGCAGCGTGGCAGGTGGGGCATCGTGCAAGTCAACAGGGCAGGGCTGCATAGGGCTGGGCTATGAAAACCAAGAGCAAGGGGGCACAGGGCAGCAGCGGGACATAGAGCAAGCGTGGGACACAGGGCGGCAGCAGTTCAGAAGCAGGGTGGCGGTAAGGGGGCAGTGAGGGCGAGGGGCAGGGCATTGGTAGTTGGGGTGTGGGGCTCCTGGCAGGGTAGAGGTGCAGTTGTAAGACAATCATCTGAGAGTTAAGATTTGAGCTTGATGACAAAGGAAAGCAATGGAGTCATCTACTCAGGAGCAGAAACCTGTTATAGATGAGAACCTATTGATTAGATTAGATTACATTAGGTGACTAGATTAGATTAGATTAGATGATTAGAACCTATTGACCAGATAAACATGTGAGAAAAAGAAAGTGAGGATGGGATGCTGGGGAGTTTCAGATGGGCAAACTCAACAAAGTCGAGGACTGAAAGAGGTGCCATGTGATGGTTTCAGCCCAAGAATCACAGAACTGTCTTGTCCTCAGAGAACACAGGATGTGCAGTGGGTTAGGTGGATGGAGTCAGAAGAGTTGACAGAAATGGGACCGTGTTGCAGGGTTGTTTCCACAGGAGCCCTTACAAGAGACAGGACTGATGTAGGAAAGATGTTAGAGTTCAAGGCCGATGGTCAAGAAAGAAGTCTTGAGACAGCTTTACTGGCAAAAGGTGATTTTTATTAAAGCACAGGGACATGACCCTGTGTAGAAAGGGTTGCTATGCTGTGGTCGTGATGGCAGGCTGACTCCCTAGGATGGCGTTGGGGGAGGTCAGGAAGAAGGGAGGTTTTGCAAGGACGTTGCAGGAGGACAGAGGACACACAGGATACAGGAGGCTTTGCTCTTGTCAAGTGAAGGTGACTTTTCCTTCTAGGAACGCATTAATAGAAAGATGGTGGGGAGCTTCCTGGAGGAATGTTAGATTCTTCCTCTCAGAGGTCCTTCTCAAGGGACTTCAGGTTTGGGAAGAAATTCCGTTTTATTGACATTTCCTTCTGCTTCAGCCTCCCTCAGTGTTATGGAGGGGAGGGGGATGTTAGGGCTTCAGGAAATGGAGTTACGGGTCTCTGGAAGTTAGCTAGCCTATTGACAAGCAAGCCTCTTCCTTGTCAATCACTAGGACATTTGGAAACGGAGGGAGACTCAGGTCTTGCAGTGTTTTGATCTGTATTTGTGAAGAATCTTTTTTTTTTTCCTTTCCTTGGCTTTAGGGCAGCCAGATTGCCTGAGGAATGTCACCCATATCACATGTTGTGGAGGGGAGGTGTGGCGTGCCAACTTCTGCTTTGTCCTCAGCTAGCCTTCTCCACCCTCCTCATGTCCTCCTGAACAGTTTAGACCCTTCAGTCATTAAAGTTGTTCAAGTAGGATGGTCTCATCGTCTGTATCTTCTTCCTGCTGAATAGGGGCATGAAGATGTCCCTTCTTATGCGTCAGTACTGGTCATTTGGAGGCCATTATGTGTAAGTGTTGTGAATGGCAGAGACCACTGAGTGCAGGGGAGAACTTCTGTTTAGATTTTCCTGAGTAGACAGGACCATCTGTCCTCTGGATGTTACTGCAGTGAAGGATTTCTGGCACCACCCAGGGAATTTTTCAGGTCCTGGGCTCTTGTTTTTTTGGGAGGTTTTTGATAACTGCTTCAATCTCATTACTAGATATCAGTCTATTCAGGTTGTCAGTTTCTTCCTGGTTTAATTTTGGAAGTTTATAGTTTTCCAGGAATGTATCCATTTCATCTAGGTTGCTTAACTTATTGGCATATAACGGTTTATAATAATTTCTGATGATTGTTTCTATTTCCTTGGTGTTAGTTGTGATCTCTCCCTTTTCATTCATAATTTTATTAATTTAGGCCTTCTCTCATTTCTTTTGGATTAGTTTTCCTGATGGTTTATCGACCTTATTGATTCTTTAAATAAACCAGCTTCTAGTTTCATTGATGAATTCTACTGTATCTCTACTTTCTATCTCATTGATCTCTGCTCTAATCTTGATTATTTCCCTTCTTGTGTGTGGAGTTGGATTAATTTGTTGTTGATTCTCCAGTTCTTTAAGATGTAGAGACAGCTGGTGTATTCTGGATTTTTTCATTTTTTTGAGGGAGGCTTGAATGGCTATGTATTTCCCCCTTAGTACTGCCTTTGCTGTATCCCATAGGTTTTGGACCAAAGTGTCTTCATTCTCATTGGTTTCCGTGAATTGTTTAAGTTCCTCTTTGATCTCCTGGTTGATCCAAGCATTCTTAAGCAAGGTGGTCTTTAGCTTCCAGGTGTTTGAATTCCTTCCAACCTTTTCCTTGTGTTTGCTCTCCAGTTTGAAAGTAATGTGATCTGAGAATATGCAGAGAATAATCTCAATCTTTTGGTATTGGTTGAGCCCTGATTTGTGACCCATTATATGGTCTATTCTGAAGAAGGTTCCATGTGCACTGGAGAGGAATGAGCATTCTGTTGTTTGAGGGTGGCATGTTCTGTATATATCTATGAGATCCATCTGGTCCAATGTGTCATTCAATGCTCTTGTTTCTTTAGTGATCTTCTGCTTGGATGATCTTTCTATTACTGAGAGTGGCGATGTAAGATCTCTGCTATTAATGTATTCATATCAGTATGGCTCTTTATCTTGATTAACAGTTGTCTTACGTAGTTGGCTGCTCCCATATTGGGGGCATAAATATTTACAATTTTTAGATCTTCTTGGTGGATGGACACTTTAAGAATGATGTAGTGTCCTTCCGTATCTCTGACTACAGTATTTAGTTTACAATCTGATTTATCTGATAGGAGAATTGCTACCCCAGCCTTCTTTTGAGCCCCATTGGCATGAAAGATGCATCGCCATTCCTTCACTTTCAGTCTGGATGTATCCTTAGGTTCAAAATGGGTCTCTTGTAGAGCACATATGGATGGGTCCTGTCATTTTATTTTACTCTGATCCTTTTCAATGGTATACGGAGGTGCCATTAGTACTTTAAGAGTGTTGCACAACTAATTACTTGTAGAACATTTCCATCACAGAGAAACCTGGGCTGTGTATCACTCACTGCTCATTATTGCGCCCCAGTCCCTGCAACCACTGCGCTTCTCTCTGTCTCTGGTACTATACCTCACCTGGGATTTTCATGTGACTTGAATCCTACAATATGGCCTTCTCTGTCTGGCTATAGAATATAAGAAAGATAAATAATTTTTTCATTGTTTTATAAAAGTAACATTTTATTACAAACCAATGTTCCTGAAAGAACTATCATCATGGGAAGCCCCAAAATAAGCTACTCTCATTATCTGGGATATTGTTCCCTTTCATAAGGATATCTTGAATGGCAGAAATGGGGGGGAATTCTAGGTCCATGAGACACCTTTAAATTCTTTTATTATCCTGTGTAGGCCATGTTTAAATTATTCTACTGGGTAATTCATAAAAAAATATTAAAATCACATCTTAAATCTTCTTGTCTATTATTAAGAAGTCAGGTAATAGGAGCACCTGGGTGTCTCAGTGGGTTAAAGCCTCTGCCTTTGGCTTAGGTCATGATCCCAGGGTCCTGGGATCGAGCCCTGCATCGGGCTCTCTGTTCAGCAGGGAGCCTGCTTCCCTTCCTCTCTCTCTGCCCACCTCTCTCCCTACTTGTGATCTCTGTCTGTCAAATAAATAAATAATATCTTTAAAAAAAAAAAGAAGTCAGGTAATAGAGTAAATAGTTCTTTAGTTTTAAGCCAGAAGGTGTTTATGTAGTAAAATAATGACTTAAATATGACAAAAAGAAGATAAGTTCCTACTCCAAGAAATAATAGCCCGTAATGGATTTTGTCCCAATTTCAATGATTTTCCCTCTGTATGCGTGTGTGTGTGGGGGAGGGGTGTTTGTGTGTGTGTGTGTTATGCTGTAGATGGATGGTAGTGAGTGTTTTTGGGCTGGGCTCTTCTTCAATCTGATGTCCCCACAGTGGACAAGCACTGTCGCTGCTGTCCTCTTGGGAATTCTCTGTGACAGCACTCAAAGACCCATCATTGAACAACTGAGCCATTTCCAATTATTTGACTCTTGTCATTCAAGTGATAAGTACATCTGTGCCACAAATCTGTTTCTTTCTGTCTGAGTCCTACAAGGATCACCACTTGAACACTTTAATTCAGGGACATGCCCCTTGTACTGATGGCGTCAGAAGTGCTTGACAATCAAGAGAGTGACGAGGCCCATGGTGAAGGGACTCTGGGCTCCTGAAAGACCACATGAGGGAGCTGTGGTATCCAATCTGAAGATCCACTCAGCACTGTCATGTGAAGAAATCTATGGCAACATGACAGCATAATTCGGGCAGTTATTTGGTAAATCAGCATAAGGGAATGTAACTAGAACATTTTGAAATCAGCAAATAAACTTAGATAGTTATCAGCCTAGAAGCTAGAAAAAAATGACCAAAAAGCACTTGGCTTCCTCAGTCAATAGGGCACAAGGTACTTGATCTCAGGGTCATGAGTTTGAGCTCCACATAGAATACAGAGTTGATGTAGGAAACAAAAGAAAACAACAGGACTTGCACATGACCTAAATCAATTGGGCCTGGCCAATAGAGCTGGTTGGTGGTGGGCTGGATTCTCTCTCCTGTTCATTCAGACTCTGGGCCCTGAGCCCTCGGGTGGTGCCAGTCCTTATCAGGCAAACAGTTTCTTCCTCTTGGAGCTCAGGGTTTAGAGGGGCAGATGGACAAACATGACTGAAAAGATGAATGAAAGGAGAATTTGCTCCATGAGAGAAGAATAATGGACTAAGCTGGGTCCTGAACTCCACCAGGGGAGGGATCCAACAAGGCTATGCTGAGATGACATTGAGAATTCCTGTGGCAGGAAGAGAAGAAGGCAGCCCTGCACAAATCCCACTGTATTTAGCCAGGAAGAGGGTACCATGGTGCAGAGGATTGGAAGCAGAATATGATGTTCCCAGAGTGGGGGTTAGAAAGGAGGCCAGGGTGCTAGAAAGGAGGATGCTGAAGCAGAGGAAAGGGAGGAGGACCATGGCCTGGGGCTGGTGGACAGTACCAGTACCTGCTCCTAGTGCTGTTTGACCACATTAACCCACAGTCGGGGGCTTAACCAGCAAACACTGTCTCAGAGTCTCAGAGGAGACTTTAAGTTCAGCAATCCAGCAGTGCTCAGCTAGGGGATATTGCCAGAGCCCCTCAGTACTTTGGGGCTGTTGAAAACACCAAGGCAAGACATGCTTCACTGATAACCTGAGCTCATGTCGGGTGTGAGCAGGATTCTGTCCATCTCAAAAGGCCTGAGTTCTTCTGTCTGTTGTTGGCCCTCATTGCTACATCACCTTCCCATGTGTGTGTCAAGGTTCAACATAGGGGCTTGAATTCCAGGGTCAGGATCTGAGAGAGAACACGGGTCAGAGGCAGCACAGAGATGGGCAATGAGCTTTTAGAACTAAATCTCAGACAGGGTTTTTGGATCATAGGGCCATGTTCTGTGGAATGGAAGGAGTCACTAAGTCATGACCACACTCTAAGGGACTGGGTTAGATCAAGTTTTTTGAACAATATATGAGATTTCAGGGAACCACTTGGAGGAGAAGATGACAACCCCTGTAGGGTCAGTGCCTTGCCCAGAATGACAGACTTGTATAAGGCTGAACCAGGCATGAATCCAGCTCTTTGGGAGTGTCCCCAACGTTCGGGCCCTGGATGCAACTAGCCATTCACTGGAGGGCTCTGGAGAAAAGTTGTGTTGAAGGCAGGGGCTACAGACATGGAGATGGTTTCAGGGTGAGAGTGAGCATTGATATCATAGACAGGAGGCATTTCAGGAAGTTCTTGTCTGAGGGGGAGCCCAGGTCATGGCAACCCACTGAGTGGACCCGTATCCACATCAGACCCATTGGAAAGGAGTTAATACATCTCAGCACAAGAGATGCAGTCTCCAGTGGTAAGAGTGGATTCTGACCATCAAGCCTCAAGGCTCTGATTCCCTCTTTATGGTTTGCTTTGAAAATTAGAAAGCCTAAGGTCTTGAGAAATTATGGCCCACGCCTATGAAGAGGGGCTATCATCATCTGGGACTCTAGAATGTGAACACTGATGAACAGATGTGTGCCCAGAGGAGTGACTGTACACACAAACACAGACACACAGACACACACACACACATCATTAGGGACTGTAGGGTGGGATCTGACGAGTAGCAGGCTCAGAGAAAGTGAGAAGGGGAGGAAAAGGTGCTTGGACATATTTCCTACCTGTGACACTACTCCTCCTATAACATAGATATTATTCTACATATGCCCGTGGAAATCTTTAGGTAGCCCATGCTAGAATCATCCGTATTGAACAGGCAAGACACAGACCACCCCTGACAAGTATAATGGCATATCCAGGGTCAAGGTAAGAGTAGAGAGATGTGTCTGAATCCAGGTGGGGTCCTGGCTCCACTCAGCTCTTCCTTGGGGGTCTTTAGAAAGGGGTGTGTTGGAGTCCCTGTGTACAGATGTGGTCTCACATGCAGAAAGGGGATGAGTACATGGCAGTCCTGATCACTGTCTGTGTAGGTGATAATATCCAGGATGGACATGGGTAGGTGATCTCAGGCAGTGAAGTCACTTTCTTGACCACAGGCCCCAACAGAATTTGGAACCCCGCAACCAGGCACCCACATTCTAGTGTAGTCCGGTACCAGATACTTGGCTGGAGACATCTGATATGGAAAGATGTTCTCTTGCTCCGTGCCTACTTCCCGGGTCTCTGGTTTCCAGAAAGCCCAGGGGAATCACTTTTTCTCTTGCTGCAGACATTGGCTCAAACTTCACCCCAGCGCCTCAGGGCATTTGGCAGGAAGTTCCATAAGGTCATACAAGGAAGCCTAGGTCAGGCCAAGACACCCCTCTGAGCCATCCCAGGGCAGCCCCATCCCCTCCTCTTGATTTTCAGGTAAAGAGGGATATGTGGGGGTTTCTGTCACTGGCTGGAGGAGGTTTCAGGACAGTGGAAACCCTGGTGATCCCTTTATGTTCACCACAACGTCATGGTGGGCAGGATGGAAAGACGATTGTGAGGGGTGTCTTACCTGTGCCAGAGCACATCCAAGGCCCTGAAGCTGTGTCACATTTCTATCCTTGGTGAAGATGTGTGCATACTGGGGAGTGGTACATCTGGAAGGGAGTGCCCTGTGTCTGAGAACCAGCGAAGGGAGCCAGACAGGGCACTGAGACCTCCTGCCTGGCGTCTGGGCACTGTCTTTATAGAGCTCCACACAGGAGATGGGGCAGGAGCTGAATGACGAGGACCTCTGCTCTACCACCTTGAAGGACAAGAAGCTGCCCCACACTGCCAACAGAGTCCAGCGCTGGCCCAGGGTGAGTGCAGGTGCTGGGGAGAACCAACCCTCAGGGTCCCAAAGCAAAAAAAAAAAAAAAAAAATGTGTCCCAAGTGCCAGAGCCAGCCTAGTACTGCCCTCGGCTCCGTCCTAAAGTCCTGAACCCACATCAATCTGCATCCCCATCGCCTCCCCAAACTTGCCTCCATGGCTCTGTCCCTGTCTTGGCGAAATGCAGTGTCACTGTCCACATAGTTGTAGGAATATCAGAGAACGGACTCTAAATGCTTTCTCACCTCATTCATCTCATTCAACGAGAATCTTTTTGCCCTCTGTTATGCATTTTCCTAAGTTGTGATGCCAAGTGTTCCCATTGTCTTGACAGTCCTTCCCCAAGTTCTCCAAGTCTTGCACAGTATCATGATAATTTGGGAGACTTTACCCAAAGGAACAGGGGGCCCATGGTACTATGACGCCTGCTCTGCCTTTTGGTTGTGAGGGAACACATCCCTGGGGCCCCTCCAGGGTCAGGAGAAGGGATCTCATTGTGCTGCACAACATTGCAGAAGGCCAGTCATTTATCACATTGAGCCCTTCAGTGATGCAAGACTTTGATGGGATTTGCTTCTGTTGCTGACTTCCATTGCTGCACTAAACATCCTACATGCCCTAACATCCCTGAGCTGTCTCACCTAAGAAAATGTCTCTGTGCTCTCATCTCAACAATGGGATATGTTATCAGAAATCACAGGATCAACGCCTTTCATGCAGGGAGGTGCTATCAATACTCAGCTCACAATCTGACCTGAGATACTATCAAGTTCAGGCTTCACTTACTTCACTTCTTTGTATGGATGCCAAGAACATTTTTTTTCTTTTCATTAAAGATTTATTAATTCATTGGTTGATTGACTCATTGGAAAAAGATAATGGGAGACTGGGAAAAAGATAGGGGGAGACTGGGGATAAGCAGAGGGAGAGACAGAATCTTCATGAACACTCTGTCCTCAATATGCAGCCCTAAGAGGAGCTTGATCTCAGGACATTAACATAATGACCTGAGCCAAAACCATGACTCCTAGAACCACCCAGTCACCTGATTGTTTTTATGACTGTGGGTCCACGAGTTCGACCTCTTGACATAGGTAACTGGGATCTTGGGGGTTCGGTCCGTGCTCCAACCCCTAACCCTCGTGGTGGCTATAGCACTGTCTCATGACTCCTCTGTTTCACCTCAGGGGAAAACTGGCTCTCCGTTGAAGAGGAGAGAGACCCACGTGCTATGGACCAATGGGGCCAACCTGCTAAAGAAACAAATACGTCTGGAGCCTGCTCCCCTAGGAGGAAACCTCAGCTATGTCTACGTATTTCTGAGCTCATACAGAGACTTTGCCACCACCCAAGAGGTGCTGGACCTCCTGTTTGCAAGGTCAGCACCCTGCACCTAACTGCCCAGCAGCATTTGGCCACGGCCTCATTGTGAGGTTTGGGAATGTTCCCAAACCTCCCTAGTCTTGGTTTTCTCCTCTGACTGGGTCAGAGTTATTTTAGGGACTCAGTGGGGTCTTGAAATGAAAGTGCACCTGGGTGCCTGGGCCTGTGCAAAGGTCTGTTAGCAAGCCTGTCCTTGTACTCATTTATCATTGTCCTGCTTGTCATGGTGAAGCCTCTGCCTTACCCTCGCTATCACTGTAGACTTTATCTGGGCTGTTTGGCCATTTAAAAAGAGATCTGAGACTCTATCTGTGGTCTGTGCCTGGGTGAAACCAGAGCAGTGGTCTCCGGGTGTGAGCAGGAGGTCCAGGCTCATTCAGATAACTGTGATGGGTTCGTTGGTGCCCTATCATTCAGCAAGCATTCAGGAAACTCCACTCTGTGCATGCGTTCCTATAGGAGCTGACTGTGAACCCTGCACAGATCAGATAGCACCCCAAGCCTCCAGACTAGTCAGGGGTCAGGTGGTGACACTGGACACTAAGAGAGGTAACAACCACAGGGCATTTCATTAGTATCCCCCTGGCCTCCTCTAGATATGGGTGCATTTCAGGAGCAGCAGAATATGTGAGTGAGCTTTGGCTGATGAAGGAGGGCCTTCTCTCTCCCCAAGGGCAGCCAGGGGAGTTTGAGTTGGAGGGAACCTTGGACCCTCATCCCACACATCTGTGATTCCTCCTTAAGGGTGAAGGTGTGAGAGTTTCCTCTGGAGAAAGGAAGGGGCTCAGGGGAGCTGTGTGTGTGGGCACTGTGGCAGAGCAGAGGGGGCTGGGGAACAGCTTTAGCCCCTAAGAGAATCATTCCCCTTCCCACCCCCTCCCAGCCCTGACTCTACCCTAATCCTGGGACCCAGAAGAGAGGCTGTGGGAACCATCACACTCAGCAATCTGTTGGAACGCACACACTGGGTGCTCAGAGGCTGCTCAGGAGACACAGTGAGAGCTCAGGGACCAGACATTCCACACCTTGTGGGAGAATAGTGTCTGTCAGTGGAAGGAGATCCACTCATGGCACGTAGTGAAAGAGGCAGCACATGGCACAGGTAGTGACATTTGAGGTATTGGGAGGGTCCTGTTAAGGACTAGCTAGAGACAGAGTCCCTTTGTTTCCTCTTTGGATGGCTCTTCACAGAGCAGTGGTATGTGCAGTGAGGGTAATTAAGAGGACAGACATCACCCCTCCCTGGGCACATACAGTTGAATTCAAGTAGCAACTCAGCAAGGAGATAGACTGAGGCATGTGTCCAGCTCCCCTAAGGAGGACAGATATTATAACACCATTGATCAAGGACTCACACACATAGTGGGTTTTGCCACCCTGTCATCTGTGACCAGGCTTATGTCAGGCAGGACTGCCAGATCGCAGGTGGACAAGAATTCGAGCTGGCCTCTGACAGGAGCGGGAAGTCCAGGGACACAGGTTCCCACAGGGGTTCCCTGGGATACTGGTTTGGGAGGGTGGGCTGTCCTCTGATACCTCTGCCTAATAGTCTCTTCCCAGGGCCATCTCCTCTATGTTGAACACATATCAAGGACAATATCCAGAGGTTTTTGTCCAGCCCCCAGGTTTTCCCAGCCTGAATATACTGCTGGCATACCTGGGGCTCAATATGCCAGGATCAGATTTGGATCACCGTGTCCAGCTCTTGCTCTCCCAGCTACAACAGCTTGAGCCCACAGAGCCAGGGTCTGGGTAAGAGAAGGGGTGGGATGAGCGATGTGGGCCAGTGGAGGGTACTGTGTGGGCCACACTGAGTAGGCCTCCAAAGAGTGCAGCTGGGTCGTGAGAAGTAGTCTCAGATCCCTGTCCCCATGGTCTTTAGTCAGGGAGACCAACCAGGGATTGGTTCCTGGACACAAACAACATTGAGTGGTGGGAAAAGTTTCCTTTATTTCGAAGGGACACGGGAAGTCAATCATCGTGATGATACTTTCTCTTCATGGAGCTACAGCACTTGTTCCATTGCAAGATCCTGAACCACCTCAGGAAATTGGGCCAGCTCCCACTGTGTCACCCGCTGTATCTTCAGAGACAAAGCTGGCCCACCCCATCCCTGCTGCTGGATCTCACCCCTCAGCAAGAGCAGTGGGGCCACCTGCCCTGTTGGGGCCAGTGTAGGTGGTAGTCAGGGCTCTAATTCACTCTCCTGAGATGAAAGAGTTGTCAGCCCCTTTTCCTGACCTGGAGGTCCAGCAGTGTCCTGCCCCTGCTCCTGGGGTTCCCGACGGGCTCGAGCCAGCACCTGTCTCAGGGGAATAACAAGCCTTAGCCCCCAAGCAGCATCTCATGCTGGCTGGAACAGGCTGGATGGATTCCCCTTCCCTGTCCTTGCCTTTTTTGTAAGTTTTGTGTTTTGTATACACCTGTATAATGGCTTCATAGATTTTGGTCATATAAATAAAGTAGAAATTGTGATCACTTAAACGTTTGCTCTGATCCTTTTCAATGTTACATCGAGGTGCCTGTAAGTACAGTGAGTGTTGCACAACTACTTACTAGTAGAACATTTCCATCACAGAGAAACCTGGGCTACTGAGCGCTCGCTGCTCATTCCCTCATGCCAGTCCCTGCAACCACTGCTCTTCCCTCTGTCTTTGGTACTTTACCTCGTGTGGGATTTTCATGTGCCCCGAATTCTACACTATGGCCTTTTCTGTCTTGCTACAGAACGTAAGAATGTTACGTATTTTTTTTTAAGTTTTTCATAAAAATAACACTTTAGTACCAACTAATGTTCCTGAAAGAACAATCATCTTGGAAAACTCCAAAATAAACTACTTTCATTATCTTGGTTAGTGTTCCCTTTCATAAAGGAACCCTGAATGGCAGAAACTGGGGAAATGTTTGGGTCCATTAGAAACCTTTAAATTCTTTCCTTATCCTGCATAGGCTATGTTTAAACTATTCTAGCGGGCTTTTTATAAAAAAAAATTAAAATCATATCTTTAATCATCCCATTTATTTCTAATGAGTCAGGTAATAGTCAATCACTCTTGAGGTTTTAGTCACACTGTGGTTATGTAGTAAAATAATGATTCAAATATGAAGAAAAGAAGATACTTTCCTTTTTCCAAGAAATAATATCACATAATGGGTGGTGTCCCGATTTCATGATTTTCCCTCTGGTTGTGTGAGTGTGTGTGTGTGTGTGTGTGTGTGTGTGTGTGTAATACTGGGTGGGAGGCAGGGAGAGTTGTAGGCTGGGCTCTTGTTCTACCTGAGGTATCCACCGCAGATAGGCACTGTTGCTGCTGTCCCCTTGGGCATTCTCATTGACAGCACTCAAAGCCCCATCATGGAACAACTGAGCCATTTCCAATTATTTGACTCTCATCATTCAATATGTCTGTGCCATAAATCTCTGTCTCTTTCTGTCTGATTCCTAAAAGTTTCACCACCTGAACACCTTTAGTTCAGGGACATTCCCCTTGTGCCAATGACGTCAGAGGGGCATGACAACCCAGGGAGTGAGAGGTCCAATGGTAGAGGGACTCTGGTCTCCTGAAAGACCACATGAAGGAGATCAGCCTCCAATCTGAAGATCTACTCAGCACTGTCATGGGGGGAAATCTATGGTAACATGCTACCATATTTGGGGGAGTTATTTGGTAATTCAGCATAAGGGAATATAACAAGAACATGTTGAAAACAGCAAGCAAACTTCGATAGTTATCAGCCTAGAACCTAGAGAAAATGACCAAAGAAGCACTTGTCTTCCTCAGTCAGTAAGGCACGAGGTACTTGATCTCAGGGTCATGAGTTTGAGCCCCACATGGAACACAGAGTTGATGTAGGAAACAAAAGAAAACAACAGGACATACACATAACCCAAATCAATTGGGCTTGGACAATAGACCTGAATGGTGGTGTGTTGGTGGTGCCAGTGCCAATCAGGCAACCAGTTTTTCCCTTTAGGTGATCAGGGTCTAGTGGGCAGATGGACAAATATGAACTGAAAATGTGAATGAAAAGAACATTTGCTCTATAAGAAAAGACCAAGGGACTTCAACTGGGTCCTGAGCTCGTCCAGGTGAGGGGTCTGAAAAGGTTGTGCTGAGGTGGCACTGAGAATTACTGTGGCAGGAAAAGAAGGAGAGAGCCCTGCACAAATCTGAGTGTATTTAAATGGCAGAGGGTACCATAGTGCAGAAGATAAGAAGCAGAACATTATGTTCTCAGAGTTGGGGTTAGAAAAGAGGCCAGAGTGATTGGAGGAAGCTGAACGTGGGAGTAGAGAGGAAAGGGAGGAGGGCCATGGCCTGGGGCAGGTGGACACCACCAGTGCCCTGCTCCTCGTGCTGTGTGACCACATTACCCCACACTCAGTGGCTTAACCAACAAATACTATCTCACATTCTCTGAGGAGTCTTTAAGTACAGGAATCCAGGAGTGCTTACCTAGGGGCTCCTGCCAGAGCCACACAGTACTTTGGGGCTATTGATAACATTAATACAGGATCTGCTTCACTGAGAATCTGAGCTCACATAGTGGTTTTGGCAGAATTCCGTCTATCTCAAAAGGTGTGAGTTCTTTGGTCTGTTGTTGGCCCTCCTTGCTGGGTCCCAGGCCCAAGTGTGCGTTTCAAGGTTCAGCATAGGGGCTTGTACTCAAGGTTGAGGATCTGAGAGAGAACACAGGACAGAGACAGCACAGTGATGGGCAATGAGCTTTTAGAACTAAATCTCTGACTGGGTTTTGGAACATGGGGCCATGTTCTGTGGAATGGAAGGAATCATTAAATCCAGACCACACTCCAATGAGGAGCATTACACAAAGATGATAAAACAGGATATGAGGTTTCAGGCAACCACTGGGAGAAGGTGAAGACCGCTGCATGGTTAGTGCCTTGCCCAGAATCACAGACTTGTAAGAAGGATGAACCAGGCATGAACCCAGCTCTTTGTGAGTGTCCTCAAATTTGGGGCCCTGGATGTACCTAGGACTCACTGGAAGGCTCTGGCAAAAATTGTGTTGTCGGCAGGGACTACAGACATGGAGATAGTTTCAAGGTGATGGAGGGCATTGATATCATAGACAGGAGGCATTCCAGGAAGTTCTTGTCTGAGGGGGAGCCAAGGTCATGGCCACACACTGAGTGGACCCCTATCCACATCACACCCATTGGAAAGGATTTAATAGCTCTCAGGACAGGATATGGAGTCTCTCGTGGTAAGGGTGCATTCTGACCATCAAGTGCCAAAGCTCCAATCCCTTCTTTAGGGTTTGCTTTGAAAATTAGAAAGCCTAAGGTCTTGGGAAGGTATGGCCCACCCCTCCGTAGATGGGGCTGGCGCCTTCTCGGACGCCAGAATATGAGCACTGATGAACAGATGTGTGCCCAGAGGAGTGACTGTGCATACACTCACACTCTCTCTCTCTCTCTCTCTCTCACACACACACACACACACACACACACACACACACACTTTCACACAACATTAGGGACTGTAGGGTGGGATCTGACGAGTAGCAGACTCAGAGAAATTGAGAAGAGGAGGAAAATGTGTTTGGAGGTATTTCCTACATGTGACACCACTCCTCCAATATCATATATATTATTCTATATATGCTAGTGGAGATGTGGAGGAAGTCCATGCTACAATCATCTGTATTTTACAGACAAGATGCAGACTACCCCTGTTAGGCATTATGGCTTATCCAGGTTCACAAACGGGTGAGAGTGGAGATTTGTGTCTGAAGCCAGGTGGGGTCCTGGATGCACTCAGCCCTTCCTTGGGGGCCTGTGGAGATGTGTGTGTTGGTGTCATTGTGTAGAGTTGTGGCCTTGTATGCAGAAAGGAGATGAGAAGACAGCCCTGAGCACTGTGCAGGTGATAATCCAGTGTAGAATTGGTTAGGTGACCTCAGGCAGTGTAGTCAATTCCTTGAACGCAGGCACCAATAGAATTTGGAACACTGCAACAAGGTGCACATTCTATTGTAGTCCACTACCTGAGTTACTGGACTGGAGACATCTGATACCGAAAGATGTACTCTTGCTTTTTGCCAACACAATGTGTTTCTGGCTTCCAGAATCCTGAGGGGAATAGCTTTTTCACATGCTGCCAACATTGCCAACAACCTTGCTCCCAATGCCTCAGGGCATTTGGGAGGAGGTTCCTTTAGGCGTTACAAGAGCAGGGCTCTGTATGGATGCCTGAAAATCTAACCTAGGGTTAGGATAAGGGCCTAGGGGCATGGCATATCCGATCGGCTGACTCTGGGGCCAGTTGGCTGATTGGAGGGCGGGACTAGGTTGTGTCAAACTGCATGAACGTCCAGGGTTGAGTATGAAAGTGGGGTAGCATCGGGGGCAGTGCATGTTTCTCCTAATCAGGGGGTTTTGTGCAGCTCATAGGGCATGGTTTCCTTCTGGAGGGCAGGGAGAGGCCTGTGTTGTGATTCCTGATTCCCCATCGTGGGAGGCTTATGGGCCAGGACTCTGGGAAAAGACATCTAAAAATCCAATTTAGGGTTTGGGCTAAGGCCTAGGGCATGGCGGGCCCTATCTTCAGATGCTGAGGCGACCTCCCCGGTATCTGAAGTTACGACGAATGTCAGGATTTCACTCAGACTAGAATTTATGAACACCTGTGCCACAGTGTATGGAGGTGGCCTCCTGAGAACAAGGACGTTTCTCCTGCTCAGGGGGTTCTGTGCAGTTCTAAATAGCAAGATTTCATTATGGGGGACAGGTGCAGTCCTGTTGTATGTCTCAGGGTCCCCCAAATGGAGGGATTCACGAGCAGAGCTCTGGATATGGATGTCTGAAAACCCAACCTAGGGTTAGCATTAGGGACTAAGGGCATGGCAGGTCCAATCTGCTGACTCTCAGACCAACTTCATGGGTAGCTGACTTGAGGTTGGGGCTCAGGCTGAGGGTCAGAATGTATATTAGTGTCCAGGACCAGGTTCCTTAAATGGGGGTGTCCTCGTTGGCCGTGCAGGGTTCTCCTAATCTGGGAATTTTGTACAGCTCCATAGAGCACGGTTTCCTTCTGGAGGGCAGGAAGAGTCCTTTGGTATGGTTCCGGATTTCTCTATTGCAGGGCTTGTAGGCCAGGACTCTTGGGAAGGAAGTCTGAAATCCCAAGCTAGAGTTAAGTTTGGGGCCTAGGGCATGGCCATCCCAATCTGCAGAGGTTGAGGCAAGCTCCCTGGGATGTGAGTTTATTGCGAGTTTCAGGCGTGCACTCAGGCTGAAGTTTGTGTCCATGACTTCTGCCAAATATGGAGGCAGACTCATATAGCCTTGGAGGTTACAAAAGCCCTGGAGATTTTGAGCACCTCTAGTTAGTAAGGATTTATTCTGCGGGACAGGAGGAGTCCGGTTTTATGACTCAGGGGTCACCCACATGGAGGGATTTGAGCCAAGGCTCTTGGTTTGGATTCCTGAAAACCCAACCTAGGGTTAGGATTAGGTCCTAGGTGCATGGCATGCCCAATCAGCTGTCTCTGGAGGGAACAACCTGGGGGACTCAGCTGTAAATGGAGCACAGGGTGAAGATCACAACACACATTTGTGTCCAGTGAGTTCTCAGAAAGAGGGTGTGGCCTCGGCCATGCTGGTGTCTCCAGCTCTCAGGGTTTTACACAGCTCCAAATACCTAGAAATCCTTGTGGAGGAAAGGAGGAGTTCTGTTTACTGGCTCAGGGATATCCCATATGGAGGGATTCGAGACAAGGCCACTGGGGCAGATGTATGTAAATACAATCTAGGGTGAGAATGAGGGCCTAGGGGCAGGGCAGGTCTGATCTGCTGGCTCTTGGGCTAACCACGTGGGTGTCAGAGTGGAGTTCGGTGCTCAGAATGAATGACAGAATGTGTAACAGTGTCCAAGACTGGCTTCTGTAAATGGGAGTGGCCTCAGAGGCCATGCATGTTTCTCCTAATCAGGGGGTTTGTGCAGCTCCATAGGGCACGGTTTCCTTCTGAAGGGCAGGGAGAGTCCTGTGGTTATAGCTCCTGAGTCCCCAGTCTGGAAGGCTTGTGAGCCAGGACTCTGAGGAAAGAAGTCTGAAAACCTGAGTTAGGGTTAGAGTTAGGGCCCAGGGCATGGCAGGCCCAATCTGAAGATGCTGGGGTGAGGACCCCAGGATGTGAAGTTAGGGCAAGTGGCAGGCATTCACTCAGACTACAATTTGTGACCACTAGGGTCACCGTATGTTGAGGTGGCCTCCTGAGGTCATGGAGGTTCCTGCCACTCTGGGGGTTTTGCGTAGTTACAAATAGCAAGGTTTCGTTCTGGAGGAGAGTTGGAGGGCTGCTGTTTGGCTCTAGGGTACTCCATATGGAGGGAATCAAGAGCAGGCCTCTGGGCATGGATGACTGAAAACTAAACCTAGGGTTAGGGTTAGGTCCTAGAGGCAAGGCAGGTCCAATCTGCTCCCTCTGACACCAGCTACCTGGGTCTGTCTGGAGGTAGGAATCAGGTTGAGGGACAGAATTGTATTAGTGTCCAGCACTGGCTTTCGTTAATGGGGGTGACTTGGCGTCTCATGCGGCTGTCTCATAATCTGTGGGTTTTGTGCAGCTCCATAGATCACGTTTTCTTTCTGGAAGGCAGGCAGAGTCCTGTGTTGTGACTCCAGTGTTCCCTATCTGGAGGGCTTGTGGACCTGGATTCTGAGGACAGAATTATGACATCCCAAGCTAAGGCTAGGGTTAGAGCCTAGCGCATGGCAGGCCCAATCTGCAGATGCTGAGGCAAGCTCCCTGGGATGTAAATTTAGGCCGAGTGTCAGGCGTTCCCCCAGGCTGAAGTTTGTGTCCATGTGTTCTGGCAAATATGGGGGAAGCCTCATGTGGCCATGGAAGTTACCACAGCCCTGCTGGTTTTGTGCAGCTCCAATTTGCAAGATTTATTTTATGGGACAGGAGGAGTCCTGTTTTATGGCTCAGGTGTCCACAATAAGGAGGGACTCACGAACAGGGTTCTGGGTATGGATGCATGACAACCCAACCTAGGGTTAGGATTAGGGCCTAGGGGCATGGCAGGTCTGATCTCCGGGCTCTGGGGCCAGCTGTCCCAGTGGCTGATTGGAGAATGGGACTCAGGTTGTCAGACTGTGAAGTAGCATCTATAGTGGTGTAAGATTCTGGGGTCACATCAGGGGCCATGCACATTTCTGGATTCTCGGGGTTTTGTGCAACTCCATAGGGCCCAGTTTCCTTCTGGAGGGCAGGCTGAGTCATATGGCATGGTTCTTGAGTTCTCTACCTGGGGGACTTGTGGGCCAGTACTGTTGGGACGGAAGTCTGAGAACACAAGCTAGGGTTAGGGTTAGGGCCTAGGGCATGGTCGGACCGAACTTCAGATGCTGAGGCAAGCTCCATGGATTGTGAATTTAGGGTGAGTGTCAAGTGTTCACTCAGGCTAGACTTTGTGTCCATGAGTACTGCCAAATATGGGGGTGGCCTCATGTGCCCATGGAGGTTACTACAGCCATGATGATTTTGCGCAGCTCCAACTAGCAAGGTTTTATTCTGCGGGACAGGAGGAGTTCTGTATTATGGCTCAGGGGTCATCCATATGCAGGGATTTGAGCCAAGTCTCTGGGTATGGATTCCTGAAAACCAAATCTAGGGTTAGGATTAGGGCCTGGGACATGGCATGCCTGATCAGCGGTGTCTGGGGCGAGCTACCTCAGAGACTGGGTTGTAAACGCAGCTCAGGCTGAGGTTCACAAATCGGCTTGTGTCCAGTGAGTCCTCCAAAATTCGGGGTGGCCTAGGCCATGCTGATGTCTCTTGCTCTGAGAATTTTACACAGCTCCAAACCACAGGAATTCCTTTAGGAAGGCAGGAGAAGTCCTGTTTTCTAGTTCAGGGATCTCCCATATGGAGGGATTTGAAAGTAGACCACTGGGGACAGATATCTGAAAACACGGCTAGGGATGGGATTGGGGATTAGGTGCAGGGTAGGTCTTATCTGCTCTCTCGTGGGCTAGCTACGTGGGTGGCAAAATGGAGGTCCTGTCTCAGGATGAGTGACAGAATGTGTATTAGCGTCCAGGGAGGTCTTCTAAAATGGGGGTGGCCTCAGAGCCCATGCATGTTTCTCCTAATCTGGGTGGTTTTGTACAGCGCCATAGAGCATGGCTTCCTTCTGGAGGGCAGGCAGAGTCCTGTGGTATGGCTCCTGAGTCCCCAGTCTAGAAGGCTTGTGAGCCAGGACTCTGGGGAAAGAAGTCTGTAAACCCAAGCTAGGGCTTGGGAAAGGTCCTAGGGCATGGCAGGCCGGATCTGCAGATGCTCTGTTGAGCTCCTCAGGATCTGAGCTTAGGGCAAATAACAGGCATTTGCTCAGACTAAAATTTGTGACCACTAGGGCCTCAGGAAGTTGAGGTGGCCTCCTGAGGACATGGAGGTTTCTCCCACATTGGGGGTTTTGGACAATGCCGAATAGCAAGGTTTCATTCTGGAGTACGGGTGGAGTCTTCTTGTATGGATCTAGGGTACCCCATTTGGAGGGATTCAGGAGCAGGGCTCTGGGGATGCATGCCTTCGAAACAACATACAGTTTGCGATCGGGCCTAGGGACATACCAGGTCCAATATGCCAACTCTGGCTTATGGAAATGGACTCTGAGGACAGATATCTGAAAACCCAAGCTAGGTCTAGGGTTTCGGCCTAGGATTTCACAGGCCCAATGTACAGACGCTGAGGCAAGCTCCCCGAGAATAGAGGTTAAGGCAAGTGTCAGGATGTCCCTCAGGCTGGAGTTTGTATCCATGTGATCGCCAAATGTGGGGGTGGCCTCATGGGGCCATGGAGTTTGCTCCCGCTCTGGGGTTTTTGCACAGTTCCAAATAGTTTGGTCTATTCTGGGGGATAGGTGGTATCCTGTTTTATGGCTCATGGGTCCCCCATACAGAGGGATTGGAGAGCAGGGTTCCGAGTATGGATACCTGAAGACCCAACCTATGTTTAAGGTTAGGCCCTAGTAGTATGGCAAGCCTTAGATCCTGGCTCTGGGCGGATCTACCCATGGGGCTGTGTTGAAAATGGGGCTCCGGCTAAGGGTCACAATGGGTGTTTGTATCCTGGGCGGCCTGTAAATTTGGGCATGGCCTCAGTGGCAACGCAGCTGTCTTCCAACTCGGAGGTTTAGGCAGAGCTGCAAAAAGCAAGGATACCTTCTGGGGGGCAGGAGAAGTTCTCTTCTGTTTCTCAGTGGTCCCCTGTGTGGTAGGATTTGAGAGGAGGGCTCTGGGTATGGATGTCTGCTAACCCAACCCAGGTTTAGCATAAGGGCCTAGGGGAATGGCAGGTCCAAACTCCTGGCTTTGGGGTCAGATGTCTCTGTGGCTGTTTGGAGGACGGGACTCAGGTGTGTCACACTGCACAGTAGCATCCAGGGTGACATACGCAAGAGGGTGGCATTGAGGGTGGTTCATGTTTCCCCTAATGTAGGGATTTGGGGCAGCTCCGTAGGGCACGGTTTCAATCTGGAGTGCAGGGAGAGTCCTTCTGTGGCTGTGGAGTCCCCAATCTGGAGGACTTGTGTTTCAGGACTCTGAGGACGGAAGTTTGAACCCAAGCTAGGTTTATGGTTAGTGTCTAGGGCATGGATCACCGATCTGCAGATGCTGAGGCAAGTCCCGCATTCTGAAGTTAGGGCGAGTGTCAGGTATTCGCCCAGACTCGAATTTGTGTCCACTAGGGCCGTCATATGTGTGGGTGGCCTCCTGGGGCCATGGAGTTTTCTTCTGCTCTGGGGGGTTTGTGAAGCCCTAAATAAAATGGTTTCATTCTGGGGGACAGGTGGAGTCCTGTGTATGGCCCTAGGGTTGTCCATATGGGGTGATTCGAGATCAGGGCACTGGGTATGTATGCCAGAACACTCAAACTAGGGTTCGTGGTAGGGCCTGGGGGCATGGAAAGTCCAAAGGATTCCCACTGGCCCCACCTACTTGGTGGCTGACTGGAGGTCAGTACTCTGGTTGAGGGCAGAATGTGTATTAGGGTCCAGGTCCAGCTTCTGTCAATGGGGTGGCTTCGGGGTTTTGTGCAACTTTCTCATAATAGGGGGGGTCTCCTGCAACTCAATAAGGCACATTTTCCATCTGGAGGGCAGGCACAGTCCTGAGGTATGGCTCAGTGTTCCCTATCTGGAGGGCTTGTGGACCAGGACATTGAGCATGGAAGTCTGAGAACCCAAGTTAGGACTAAGGTTAGGGCCTGTGGAATGGAAGGCGAGTGTCAGGATGTCGCACAGGCTGGAGTTTGTGTCCATGAGTTCTGCGACTCATAGGTGGCCTCATGGTGGCATGGAGATTCCTCTCACTCTGGGGATTTCACAGTTCCAAATAGCTTGGTTTATCTGGGCTGCAGGTTGTGTCCTGTTTGATGGCTCAAGGGTCCGCCACATGGAAAGATTCGATAGCAGGGCTCTACCTATGGATGCCTGGAAACCCCACCTAGTGTTACCATTGCAGCCTAGGAGCATGGCAGGTTCGATCTGGTGGCTCTGGGTCCAACTACCCAGGGGGCTGGGTTGAAATGGAGTTTCATGCTGATGGGTCACAATGCGGCTTTATGTCTAGGGAGATCTTGGTATGTGGCGGTGGCTCAGGGGCCATGTAGGAATCTCTCCTACCCTGAGGGATTGACACAGCTCCAAAGAGCAAGGTATCCTGGGGACAAGCGGTGTTCTGTTTTGTGGCTCATGGACCACATGGTATTTGAGAACAGGCCTCTGGGGACAGATGCCTGAAAACCTAAGCTTGGGTTCAGATTGGGCCTAGGCCATGTCAGATTCAATCTTCTCTCTCTAGGGACATTATCCTGGGTGTCTGACTGGATGTCGGACCTCAGGGTGTTACCGACTGCTCATTGTTGTCCAGAGCAGCCTATGAAATTCAGGTGGTCTCGGGGGCCTTGCAGTTTTCTCCTATACAGGAGAGTTTTGGCAACTGCGACAGGCACAGTTTCCTTCAGGATAGCAGGCACAGTCCTGTGGTGTGGCTATGGAGGCCCCATCCTGGAGGGCATGTGGGTCAGGGTGTTGGAGACAGAACTCTGAAATCACAGTCTCGAGTTTGGTTAGGGCCGAGGTTATGGCAGGCCCGATCTGCAGACCATGAGGGGAGGTCCTCAGGATCTGAAATTAGGGCAAGTGTGAGGTGGTAGCTCAGGCTTTTGTCTCTAGATTGTGTGTCTAGGATGGCCCCAGAATGGAGCTTTGGACTCAGGGGCCATGGAAGATTTTCCCTCTCTAGGGATTCTGCCCAGCTCCCAAGAGTTCGGTGTCATTCTGGGGTAAGGGCAGAGTCCTTTTTTCTGTCTCAGGAGTCTCCCAAAACCAGGGATTCCAGAGACGGGCTCTAGGTACGGGTGCCTGGAAAACCCCACCGTGGGTTAGGATTAGGGCGAAGGCACAAATCAGGCCCAAAATGCAGGCTCTTGTTCAAGCTATGGAGGACGCTTCTTTGAAAAAGGGGCTCAGGCTGAGGGTCACGAAGCGTGTGTGTGCCAAGTTCGGACCTCAAGTGTGGACGTGGCCATGTGGGTCATGCCAGGTTTTCCTAGTTTGAGGGACTTACACCCATCCCAACAGATAATTTTCCTGCCACAGGGAAGGAGGAGTACTCTTTTGTGCATCAGGTTCCCCCATATACAGGGATCTGAGATAAGATGTGGGGAAAGATGCCTGAAAACCCAGGTTGGGTAGAGATGATGGCCTAGGGCCATGGCAGGTCCAATCTACCTGACATGCGGCCAGCTATCTGGGAGTTGATAGGAGGTTGGGGCTCAGGCTGTGTCAGACAGCACAGTAGTGCACAGGTTGGCCTAAGAATTTGGGGTGCCCTCGAGTGCTGTGAAGGTGGATCCTCATTTGGGGTTTTGGGGCAGCCACATAGGGCACTTTTTCTTTTTGGTGGACAGGCAGAGTGCTGCGTTGTGGCTCCAGAATTCCCAATCTGGAGGGCTTGTGGGCCAGGAGTGTGAGGACGGAAGTTTGAAAACAAAAATGAGGTTTAGGTTGTTGGCTTAGGGCATGGCAGTCACAATCAGCAGCGGCTGATAGAGATCTCCATCATCTGAAGTAAGGGCGAGTGTCAGACATTCGCTCATGCTGGAGTTTTTGTCCATGATGGCCCCTAATGGAGGAGTGGCCTCATGAGGCCATGGAGGTTTTCCCACTGTGGGGATTGTGAGCTTCTCCAAACAGCAAGGTTTCATTCTGTGAGACAGGGGGAGTCCTCTTTGATGACTCCAGGGACGCTCCTATGGAAAGATTTGATAGCAGGGCTCTATGGATGAATGCCTTGTAAGACCAACTCATGTTACCATTGCAGCATAGGAACATGGCAGGTTCGATCTCTTGTGTCAGGGGCCAAATACCGAGGGGACTTAGTTGAAATGAAGTCTCGTGCTGAAGGTTCACAATGCAGGTTTGTGTCCAGGGAGACCTTGATTGTGGCGGTGGCTCAGTGGACATGCAGTATTCCCCTACCCTGAGGGTTCGACACAGCTCTAAAGAGCAAGGTTTCCTTCTGGGGACAGGAGGTTTTCTATTTTTTGGCTCAGGGACACCCCTATGTAGGTATTCGAGACAAAACCTCTGGGGACAGATGCCTGAAATCCTAAACTAAGGTTCAGATTAGGGCTTGGGGGTATGTCAATTTCAATTTTATGTCTCTAGGGCCATTTACCTGGGTGTCTGACGGGAGGTAGCTTCTTAGGACAAAATGTGCATTTTGTCCAGAGCAGCCTACGAAATTGGGGTGGTTTCAGATGTCTTGCAGGTTTCTCCGAATCAGGAGGGTTTAGGCAACTGTGACAGGCAGATTTTCCTTTGAGTGGGCAGGACAGTCCTGCAGTGTGGATCTGGAAGCCCCATCCTGGAGGGTGTGTGGACCAGAGCTCTGGGGACAGAAGTCTGAAAATACAAACTCGGGATAGGGTTAGGGCAGAGGTTATGGCAGGCCGATCTGCAGACCCTGAGGGCAGCTCCTCACCATCTGAACTTAGGTGTAGGTGAGGCAGTAGCTCAGGCTTTTGTGTAGGGGTTGTGTGTCTAGGGCGGCCATGGAATGTAGGGTTGGCCTCAGGTGACCATGGAAGTATCTCCCTCTCTGGGGATTCTGCCCGACTCCCAATAGTATGGTGTCATTCTGGGGGAAGGGAAGAGTCCTGTTTTCTGCATCAGAGAATCCCACTGTGGGTTAGGTTTAGGCCTAGGGGCATGGCAGGCCCGATATGCGGGCGCCTGGTACAGGTACCAAGGGGGCTTATTTGAAAATGGACTCGGGTTGAGGGTCACAATGTGTGTTTCTGCCCAAGGTGGCCATCAAGAGTGGGCTTGGCCTCATGGGACATATAGGTTTCTCCTACTTTGAGGGTTTGACACCCATCTCAACAGGAAGGTTTCCTGCCATGGGGAATAAGGAGTTCTGTTTTGTGCATCAGGTCTCCCATATGCAGGAAGGTGAGATAAGGTCTGGGGACAGATGCCTAAAACCCAGGTTGGGTAAAGATGACATCCTGGAGCCATGGCATGTCCAATCTGCTGGATATGCGGCCAGCTGTCTAGGTGGATGAGGGGAGGTCTGGGCTCAGGCTGTTTCAGGCAGAGCAATATTTCACAGGGCAGCCTATGTAATTGGGATGCCGTTGTGGGCCGTGCAGGTTGATCCTCATTGGGGTTTTTGGGCAGCCCCTAGGGCGCTTCCTCCTTCTGGTGGGCAGGCAGAATGCTGCGTCGTGCCTCCATAATTCCCAATCTAAAGGACTTGTGGGCCAGGAGTCTGAGGGTGGAAGTCTGAAAACACAATCTAGGTTCGGTTTAGGGCCCAGGGCACAGCAGGCCCAATCTACAGAACTGAATCAAGATCTCCAGCATCTCAAGTCAGTGAATGTCAGAAATTCGCTCAGGCTGGAGTTTGTGACCATGATGGGACCTAATGGAGGGGTTGCCTCATGAGGCCATGGAGGTTTTCCCAATCTGGGTGAGCTGTTCCAAACAGTAATGTTTCCTTCTGCGGGACAGAGGGATTCCTGTTTGATGGCTCAAGGGTGCCCCATACTGAATGATGCGAGAGCAGGGCTCTAGGTGTGGATGCCTGGAAGCCCCACCTCACATTCCCATTGGCGCCTAGGAACAAGGTGGGTTCGATCTGCTGGCTCTGGGGCAAACTACCGAGGGGGCTGAATTGAAATGGAGTCTCATGCTGATGGGTCCCAATGTGGGTTTGTGTCAAGGGAGACCTTGGGTTTGGCGGTGGCTCAGGGGCCAGGGATGATTCTCCTACCCTGAGTGTTTTTTACAGCTCCAAATAGCAAGGTTCCATTTGGGGACAGGAGGTGTTCTGTTTTGTGCCTCAGGGACCCCCATATGTTGGTATTCGAGACCACGCCTCTGAGGACTGATGACTGAAAACCTAAGCTGGGGTTCATTTAGGACCTAGGTTCATGTCATTTCAGTCTTCGGTTCTGGGCCAACTACCTGGGTGTCTGACTGGAGGTCCATGTAAAGGGTGTGTCAGACTGCGCATTTTTCTTCAGGGTGGCCTAGGAAATTGGGGTGGCCTCGGGGGCTGTGCAGGCTTCTCATAATCTGGAGGATTTGGGCAACTGTAAAGGGCACTGTTTCCTTCAGGGGGGCAGGAACACTCCTGCCGGTGGCTCTGGAGGGCCCAACTGGGAGGGTCTGTGGGCCAGGACTCTGGGGACAAAAGTTCGAAAACACAAACTCGGGTTAGGGTTATGGCCAAGGGTATGGAAGGCCTGAACTGCAGACCCTGAGGAAGCTCCTTGGGATCTGAAGTTAGGGCAAGTGTGAGGCGGTATTCAGGCTTTTGTTTCTGGATTTTGGGTCTAGGTTGGCCACGGAATGTAAGGGTGGCCTCATGGGGCCATGGAAGATTCTCCCTCTCTGGGAATTTCCTCGGCTCCCAATACTTTGGTATCATTAGGGGGAAAGGAGGAGTACTATGTTCTGCCTCAGGGGTTCCCCAAAAAGAAGGATTCCAGAGCAGAGCCCAGGGTACGGGTGACTAGAAAACCCGAACTCGGGGTAGGATTGAGGGCATAGGGGTATGGCAAGCCCCATATAAGGCTCTTGGTTCAACCACTGAGAGGCCTTACTTGAACACGGTGCTCAAGCTGAGGATCACAATGCGTGTTTGTGCCCAAGGTGGCCCTCAAGCATGGGCGTGGCCTCATGGGCCACGCAGGTTTCTCCTACTCTGTAAGATTGACACCATGCCAAGAGCAAGGTTTCCTGCCATGGGAAAGGAGGACCTCTGATTTGTGCATCAAGTTCTCCCCTGTGCAGGGATTGGAGATAAGATCTAGGTTCAGATGCCTGAAAAGCCAGGTTGCGAAGAGATGACGGCCTAAGGCCATGGTGGGTCGGATGTGCTGGGTGTGCGGCCAGCTGTCTGGGTGTCTGTACAGAGGTTTGGGCTCAAGCTATGTCAGACAGAGCATGAGTGGCCAGGGCAGCCTATGAAATTGGGGTGTGGTCAGCTGTAGGAGTCGTCGAGAGCTGTGAGAGCTGTCAGCGAGAGCTGTAGTCGTCCTCGTCGTCGTCGCCTCTTCATCGCTGGGAGCGGCCTCGTCCAGGGATCGGCCTCGCAGTGGTTGTCGTGGTTGACTCTTCATAAGAGACGGCCCCTACCAGCTGGGTTGGTTTCTGATGCTGGTGCGAAATAAAGCTTTGCTTGACTTTTGCTTTGCATCAGTCTCGTTCCTTTGATCATGGACCCTAACAGTCAATGGCAGTTCACGTTGATCCTCATTTGGCATTTCTGGGCAGCCCCATAGGGCAACGTGTTTTTTCTGTTGGGAAGGAAGAGTGCTGCGTTGTGGCTCTGGAATTCCCAATCTGGAGGGCTTGTGGGCCAGGAATGTGAGGACAGAAGTCTGAAAACACAAGCTAGGGTTAGGTTACAGGCCGAGGGCACGGTGGGCCCACTCTACAGTGCCTGAACCGAGATTTCCTGCATCTGAAGTCAGGGAGAGTATCAGATGTTGGCTCAGGCTGGAGTTTGTGTCCATGATGGCCCCTTCATGAAGGGGGGGCTCATGAGGCCATAGACAATTTCCTCGCTGGTGTTTGTGAGTTGCTCCAAACCACAAGGTTTCCTTCTGTGAGAGAGTCGAGTCCTGTTGGATTGCTCAAGAACGCCTAATACGCAAAGACTCGAGAGCAGTGTTCCAAGGGTGGATGCTTGCAAAACCCACCTCGCACTCCAATTTGCTTCTGGCGACATGACAAGTTCGATCTGCTGGCTCTGTTGTGAGCTACCCAGGGGTCTGAGTTGAAATGGACTCTCCTGAGGATGGGTCATCATGTGGGTTTGTGTCCATGGAGACCTTGGGATGTGGCAGTGTCTCAGGGGCCCTGCAGGATTCTCCTACTCAGAGGGTTGGACACAGCTCCAAAGAGCAAGCTTCCCATGAGGAGAGGAGAGGTGTTCTGATTGGTGCCTCAGGAAACCCCCAATTGCTGGTATGCGAAACCAGGCCTCTGAGGAGAGATGGCTGGAAACCAAAGCTAGGTTTCCGATTAGGTCCTAGGGGCCTGTCTAGTTCAATCTTCTGTCTCTACACACATCTGTATGTGTGTCTGAGTGGAGGTAGTTGCTCAGCTTGTGTCAGAATGCCCCTGTTTGTCCAGGGCAGCCCACACCACTGGGATGGCCTCGGGGACCTTGGAGGTTTCTCCTAAGCTGTAGGATTGTGGCCAATTGAATGGGCAGAGTTTCCTTGGAGAGGGCAGGCACAGTCCAGTGCCTTGCTCCAGGGGCCCTAGCCTGGAGGGTATGTGGGCCAGGGTTGTGGGGACAGAAGTCTGAAAACACAAACTAGCCTTAGGTTTGGGGCCAAGTTTATGGCAGGCCCGATCTACAGACCCTGAGGGGAGCTCCTCAGAATATGAAAGAAGGGCGATGGGAGGTGGTCGCTCAGGCATTTGACTCTGGATTTTGTGTCAAGGACGGCTGTGGAATGTAGGTGTGGTCTCATGGGTCATGGTTTAATCTGCCTCTCTGGGAATTTGGCCTGACTCCTAAGAGATTGGGGTCATTCTGTGGGAAGGGAGGAGTCCTGTTTTCTGCCTCAGGTGTCCCTCCGAAAGAGGGATTGCAGAGTACGGGCGACTGGAAAACACGACCTCTGGTTAGGACTGTGGGCTTAGGGGCATGGCAATCGCCCCATGCATGTTGGTCAGCCACTAAAAGGCCTTACATGAGCACGGGGCTCACAACTAGGGTCACAATGCGTGTTTGTGCCCAATGCAACCCTCAAGCATGGGCGTGGCCTCATGGGCCATGCAGGTTTCTCCTACTCTGATGGTTTGACACCATGCCAACAGCAAGGTTTCTTGCCATGGGGAAGGAGGAATTCTGATTTGTGTATCAGGTTCCCACCTGTGCAGGGATTAGAGATAAGTTCTAGGTACTGATGCCCGAAAATCCAGGTTGGGAAGAGATGACGGCCTAAAACCATGGTGGGTCCGAAGTTCTGGCTGTGCGGCCAGCTGTCTGGGTATCTGTCAGGAGGTTTGGGCTCAGGCTGTGTCAAACAGAGCAGTATTGCCCAGGGAAACCTAGGCATTTGGAGTGCGGTCGAGGGCCATGCAGGTTGACACTCATTTGGGGTTTCTGGGCACCCCCTTAGGGCATTGTTTTTCTTCTGGTGTGCAGGCAGAGTGCTGCGTTGTGGCTCCAGAATTCCCAATCTGGAGGGCTTGTGGGCTAGCAGTGTGAGGACGGAAGTCTGAAAACACAAGCTAGGGTTCGGTGTGGATCCGAGGACACAGCATGCGCACTCTGCAGAGGCTGACTCAGATCTCCTGCATCTGATGTAAGGGCAAGTATCAGACATTGGCTCAGCATGTAGTTTGTGTCCATGATGGCCCATTCATGAAGAGGGTGCCTCATGAGGCCATGGAGGTTTTCCCACGCTGGGGGTTGTGAGATGCTCCAATCCGCATGGTTTCCTTCTGCAGGAGAGTCGAGTTTGTTGGATGGCTCCCGGACGCCCCATACAGAAAGACTCGAAAGCAGGGTTCTAAGAATGGATGCCTGGACACCCCACCTCCCATTCCCATTGGCTGCTTGCAACAAGACAGGTTCGATCTGTTGGCTCTGGGCCTTGCTACCCAGGGGTCTGAGTTGAAATGGACTCTCCTGAGGATGGGTCATTATGTGGGTTTGTGTCCATGGAGACCTCGGAATAAGGCGGTGGCTCAGGGGCCCTGCAGGATTCTCCTACCTGGAGGGTTGGACACAGCCCCAAAGAGCAAACTTCCCATGTGGAGACGAGAGGTGTTCTGATTGGTGCCTCAGGTAACCCCCAATTGCTGGTATCAAAATCAGGCCTCTGAGCAGAGACACCTGGAAAGCTAGGGTTCATATTAGGGCATAGGGGCCTGTCCGGTTCAATCTTCTGTCTCTGCACACATCTGTCTGTGTGTCTGAGTGGAGGTAGTTGCTCAGCTTGTGTCAGAATGCCCCTGTTTATTCAAGGCAGCCTACACGATTGGTATGGCCTCGGGGGCCTTGGAGGTTTCTCCTAATCTGTAGGGTTGTGGCCAATGGAATGGGCACTGTTTCCTTGGAAAGGGCAAAGCACAGTCCTGAGGTTTGGCTCCAGGGGCCCCAGGCTGGAGGTTGTGTGGGCCAGGGCTGTGGGGACAGAAGTCTGAAAACACAAAACTCTCCTTAGGCTTGGGGCCGAGGTTAGGGCAAGCCCCATCTACAGACCGTGAGGGGAGCTCCTCGGGATATGAATGAAGGGAGAGTGTGAGACTTTGCTCAGGCTTTTGTCTCTGGATTTTGTGTCAAGGATGGCAGTGGAATGTCGGGGTGGCCTCATGGGCCATGGACGAGTCTCCCTTTCTTGGGATTTGGCCCGGCTCCCAAGAGATTGGGGTCATTCTGTTGGAAGGGAGGAGTCCTGTTTTCAGCTTCAGGTGTCCTTCCAAAAGAGGGATTCCAGAGCAGAACCTTGGGTACGGGCGACTGGAAAACCCGATATCTGGTTCGGATTGAGCACCTAGGGGCATGGCAAGCCCCATATGTGGGCACTTGTTCCAGCCACTGAAAGGCATTCCTTGAACACGGGCCTCAATCTGAGGGTCACAATGTGTGTTTGTGCCCAAGGCATCCCTCAAGCATGGTCGTGGCCTCATGGGCCATGCAGGTTTCTCCTACCCTGAAGGTTTGACACCATGCCAACAGCAAGTTATCTTGCCATGTGGAAGAAGGATTTCTGATTTGTGTGTCAGATTCCGCCCAGTGCAGGTTTTGGAGATAAGGTCTAGGTTCTGATGTCTGAAACCTCAGGTTTGGAAGAGATGACGGCCTAAGGCCATGGCGGGTCTGAAATTTTGGATGTGCGGCCAGCTCTCTGGGTGTCTGTCGGGAGGTCTGGGCTCAGGCTGTGTCAGACAGAGCATGAATGCCCAGGACAGCCTACGAAGTTGGGGTGCGGTTGAGGGCCGTGCAGGTGGGTCCTCATTTTGGGTTTCTGGGCAGCCCCATAGGGCAAAGATTTTCTTTAGGTGGGCAGGCAGAGTGTTGTGTTGTGGCTCCGGAATTCCTAATCTGGAGTGCTTGTGTGCCAGGAGTGTGAGGACGGAAGTCTGTGAACACAAGGTAGGGTCAGGTTTGGGGCTGAGGGCACAGCAGGCCCACTATGGGGAGGCTGAATTGAGATCTCCTGCAACTGAAGTCAGGATGAGTATCAGCCATTGGCTGAGGCTAGAGTTTCTGTCCATGATGGCCCCTTCAAGATGGCAGAGCCTCTTGAGGCCCTGGAGCTTTTCCCATACTGGGGGTTGTGAGCAGCTCCAAACCACAAGGTTTCCTCTGCGGGACAGTCGAGTCCTGTTGAATGGCTCAAGGCTGCCCCATACGGAAATATTCCAGGGCATGGCTCTAAGGATGGTTTCCTGGAAACCCCTCCTCACATTCCCATTGGCTCCTAGGGACAAAGCATATTCAATCTGCTGGCTCTGGGGCGAGATCCCCAGGGGGTTGAGTTGAAATAGACTCTCATGCTGATGGGTCATAATGCAGGTTTGTGTCCAGAGAAACCTTGGAATATGGCGGTGACTCAGAGGCCATACAGGATTCTCCTACTCTGCAAGTTTGACACCCATCCCAACAGCAAGATTTCCTGCCATGGGGAAGGAGTAGTACGCTTTTGTGCATCACATTCCCCCATAGGCAGGTTTTGAGATAAGGGCTGGGGACAGATGCCTGAATACCCAGGTCAGGTAGAGGTGATGTCCTTGGCTCATGGCTGGTCCCACCTACTGGATATGCAGCCAGCTATGTGGGTGGCTGACAGAAATCAGGGCTCAAGCTTTGTCAGACTGAGGATTAGTGCCCAGGGCAGCCTAAGAAATTGGGGTGCGGTCGAGGGCCATGCAGGTTGATCCTCATGTGGGGTATCTGGGCAGCCCCATATGGCACTTCTTTTTCTGATGAGCACGTGGAATCCTGTCTTGTGGCTCTAGAATTCCCAACCTGGAGGTCTTCTGGGCCAGGAGTGTGAGGATGGAAGTCTGAAAACACAAGGTAGGGTTAGGTTCAGGGCTGAGGGCATGGCAGTTCCAATGTGCAGCGGCTGATTCGAGATCTCCAGCACCTGAGTAAGGGCGAGTGTCAGACTTCCGCTCACGCTGGAGTTTGTGTCCATGATGGCCCACTAATGGAGGGGTGGCTTCGTGATGCCATGGAGGTTTTCCCACGCTAGGGCTTGTGAGCTGCTCCAAACAGCAAGGTTTCCTTCTCTGAGACAGGCTGAGTCCTGTTTGATGGCTCCAGGGTCCCCCATATGGAAAGATTGGAGAGCAGAGCTCTAGGCATGGATGCCTGGAAAGCCACCTCACGTTATGATTGCAGCCTAAGAACGTGACAGGTTCGATCTGGTGGCTCTGGCGCGAAGTACCAAGGGGGCTGAATTGAAATGGAGTCTCATGCTGATGGGTCACAATGCTGGTTTCTGTCCAGGGAGACCTTGGGATGTGGATGGTGACTCAGGGGCCATATAGGATTCTCCTACACTGAGGGATTGACACAGCTCCCAAGAGCAAGGTTTCCTTCTGAGGACAGGAGGTATTCTCTTTTTTGCCTCAGGGAGCACATATTGGACCATATGTTGGTATTTGAAGAACAGGCCTCTGGGAACAGATGCCTGAAAACTCAAGCTACGGTTCCGAATAGGTCCTAGGGGCATACCAGTGTAAATCATCTGAATCTAGGCCCAATTACCCGGGTGTCTGCCTGGAGGTGGTGGCTCATGTTATGTCAAAGTGCGCATTTTTGTCCAGAGCAGCCTAGGAAAATGGGGTGAACTCAGGGGTCTTGCAGGTTTCTCCTAATCTGGAGTGTTTGGGCAACTGTGACAGGCAGAGTTTCCTTTGGGAGGGCAGGCACAGTCCTGTGGTGTAGCTGCGGTTCCCAGGGTAGAGGGCGTGTGGGCCAGGGCTTTGGGGACAGAAGTCTGCAGACACAAACTCGGGTTACATTTAGGGGACAGGTGATGGCAGGCCTGATCTGCAGACCCTGAAAGGAGTTGCTCAGGATCTGAAATAAGGGCAAGTGGGAGGCGATTGCTCAGGCTTTTGTCTCTGGATTGTGTGTCTAGGATGGCCGTGGAATATAGGGTTGGCCTCATGGGGCCATGGAAGATTCTCCCTCTCTGGGGATTATGCCTGGCTCTGAAGAGTTTGGTGTCATTCTGTGGGAAGGGAAGACTCCTGTTTTCCCTCTCAGGGTTACCCCCCAAACAGGAATTCCATAGACGAGCTCTGGGTCCGGGTGCATGGAAAGCCCCCTAGGGATAGGATTTAGGCCTAGGTGCATGGCAGGCCCAGTATCGGGCTCCTGGTCCAGCTCCCGAGGGGGCTTGTTTGGAAACATCCTCAGGCTGAGGGTCACAATGCCTGTTTGTGCCCAGGGCGGCCCTCATGAGTGGACGTGGTCTCATGGGCCATGCAGCTGGCTCCCACTCTGAGGGTTGGACAACCATCCCAACAGCCAGGTTTCCTTCCATGGAAAATGAGTAGTACTCTTTTGTGCTTCTGGTTCCCCGATAGCAGGGATTTGAGCTAAGGACTTGGGACAGGTGCCTGAATACCCAGGTTGGGTAAAGATGATGGCCTTGGACCATGGCAGGTCCCACATGCTGCATATGGAGCCCACTATCTGGGTGGCTGACAGGAGGTCGTGTCTCAGGCTGTGTCAGACAGAGCATTAGTGACAGGTCAGCCTATGATATTGGGGTGCCATTGAGGGCCGTGCAGGTTGATCCTCCTGTGGGGTTTCTGGGGATACCCATAGGGCACTACTTCTTTCTGGTGGGCAGGCAGAAGGCTGCATTGTAGCCCCAGAATTCCCAATCTGGAGGGCTTGTGGGCCAGGAGTGTGAGGACAGAAGTCTGAAAACAGAAGCTAGGGTTAGGTTCAGGGCCGAGGCCATGGCAGTTCCAATGTGCAGTGATGGGGTCCGTTATCAATGGAACAAGACTGAGACAAAGTGAAAGATTTGCAAAGCCTTATTCGGTGCCAAGCATTAGAAGTTAGACTGACCGGACATCGGAAGGAGCCTGAGAAATGTGAAATTTACGCAAAGCTTTATTCTATGCCAAGCATTAGAAGTCAGACTGACTGGCCAGGGCTGCCTTCCAAGAAAGCGACCCCATCCCAATCTCACAGGCTGGTTTTATAAAGCATTAGGGCAGACCTCAGGTAAGTGGCTTCTATTGTTAGGGCTTTTACCCCCAAAACTGATACCCGGAACCAATACCAGGATCTACTGGGGCATTCATTCTCCGAATGAAGTCCGTGGATATAAACAACAATATGGCTACCTAGGCAATATGGAGTCGCTCTGGCTAAGCAGGCCCTAATAGTTAAACAGCTTTTAACATTAAATCGGCCCTAACATGCAGCGGCTGATTCGAGATACCAGCATCTGTGTAAGGGCGAGTGCCAGCCATTCACTCATGTTGGAGTTTGTGTCCATGATGGCCAATTAATGGAGGGGTGAACTCAAGAGGCCATGGTGGTTTTGCACACTGGGCCTTGTGAGCTGCTCCAAACAGCAAGGTTTCCTTCTGGGGGACAGGGAGAGTCCTTTTTGATGGCTCCAGGGTCCCCATGTGGAAAGATTTGATAGCAGAGTTCTCTGCATGGATGCCTGGAAAGCAGTCCTCACGTTACCACAGCAGCCGAGGAACATGTCAGGTTCAATCTGGTGGCTCTGGGGCAAAGTTCCAAGGGGGCTGAGTTGGCATGGAGTGTCACGCTGATGGGTCACAATGCTGGTTTATGTCCTGGGAGACCTTAGAATGTGGCGGTGGCTCAGGGGCCATGCAGGTTTCTCCTACAATGAGGGATTGACACAGCTCCCAAGAGCAAGGTTTCCTTCTGGGGACAGGAGGTGTGCTGTTTTGTGGTTCAAGGACCACATGTTAGACCATATGTTGGTGTTTGAGAACAGGCCTCTGGGGACAGATTTCTGCAAACATAAGCTAGGTTTCCGATGAGGTCCTAAGGGTATGTCAGGTTCGATCTTCTGACTCTGGGGCCATTTACCCGGATGTCTGCCTGGAGGTAGGTGCTCAGGTTGTGTTAGAGTGCTCATTTTTGTCCAGAACGGCCTATGAAATTAGGCTCAGCTCAGGGGTCTTGCAGGTTTCTCCCAATCAGTATGGTTTGGACAATGGAGATGGGCAGAATTTCCTTCAGGAGGGCAGGCAGAGTACTGCAGTGTGGCTCTGGGGGCCCCATCCTGTAGGGCATGTGGGCCAGGGATTTGCAGACAGAAGTCTGCAAACACAAATCGGTTTAGGGTTAGGGCCATTGTGATGGCAGGCTTGATCTGCAGCCCCTGAGGGGAGCTCCATGGGATTGGAAATTAGGCCGAGTGGAAGGCAGTAGCTCAGGCTTTTGACTTTGGACTGTGTGTCTAGGATGGCCATGGAATGTTGGAGTGGCCTCGTGGGGCCATCAAAGATTCTCCATCTCTAGGGATTATGCCTGGCTCCCACTATATTGGTGTCATTCTGATAGAAGGGAAGAGTCCTGTATTCTGCCTCAGGGGTACCCCCCCAAAATATTCCAGAGACAGCCTCTGGGTCCGGGTGCTGGGAAAACCCCACCGAGGTTTAGGATTTGGTCCTTGGGGTTTGGCACCATGGCATGGTATTTGGGCTCCTGGTCCAGCTACTGAGTGGGCTTGTATGATAAGGGGCTCAGGCTGAGGGATACAATGTGTGTTTATGCCCAGCATGGCCCTCATGAAGGGTAGTGGCCTCATGGGCCATGCAGTGGGCTCCCACTCAGAGGGTTGGACACCCATCCCAACAGAAAGGTTTCCTGCCATGGGAAAGGAGAAGTAGTACTCTTTTGTGCATCAGGTTCCCCCATAGGCAGGGATTTGAGCTAAGGTCTGGGGACAGATGCATGAATACCCAGGTTAAGTAGAGATGATGGCCTTGGGCCATGGCAGGTCCCATCTGCTGGATATGTGGCCAGCTATCTGGGTGCCTGACAGGACGTCAGGGCTCAGGCTGTGGCAGACAGAACATTAGTGCACAGGGCGGCCTATGAAATTTCGGTGCCCTTGAGGGCAGTGCAGGTTGATCCTCATTTGAGGTTTCTTTGCAGCCCCATATGGCACTTTTGCCTTCTGAAAGGCAGGCAGAGTGCTGTGTTGAGGCTCCAGAATTCCCAGTGTGGAGGGCTTGTGCTCCAAGACTCTGGGGGCGGAAGACTGGAAACACAAGCTAGGATTAGGTTAGGGCCTAGGGCACGGCAGTCCCGATCTGTAGAAGCTGAGGCGAGATCACAAGCATCTGAATTAAGGGCCAGTGTCAGACATCTGCTCAGGCTGGAGTGTGTGTCCATGAGGGCTGCATGATGTAGGGCTGGCCTCATTAGGAAATGGGATTTTTCCCAATCTGGGAGTTGGGCCCATGTCTAAACAGCAAATTTCCTTCTCCAGGACAGTGGGAGTGCTGTTTGATGGCTCAAGGGCCCCCGAATGGAAAGATTTGTGAGCAGAGTCTACGTACAGATGCCTGAAAACCCCACCTAGGGTTCCCATTACAGCTGAAGGATGTGGCAGGTCCTACCTGCTGGCTCTGCGACGAGCGACCCAGGGGGCTGTGTTGGATCCTGTCTGATCCTGAGGGTCACAATGCGGGTTTGTGTCCAGGGCAACCTTCGAATGTGGTGGTGGCCTCAGGGCCCATGCAGGATTCTACTACCCTGAGGGTTTGACACAGCTCCAAATAGCAAGGTTTCTGATGAGGCCAGGAGGTGTTGGGTTCTGTGGCTCAGGGTTCCCCCAAATGGTGGTATTTGTGTCCAGAACTCTGGGGACAGATACCTGAAAACCTAAACTAGGGTATAGATGAGAACCTAGGAGCATGTCAGGTCCAATCTTCTCTCTCTGGGGCCATCTACCTCAATGTCTGATGGGAGGTAGTTGCGCATGGTGTTTCAGACTGCACATTTTTGTCCAGGGCATCCTACGAATTTAGGGTGGCCTCAGGGACCTTGCATGTTTCTCCTATTCTTGAGGTTTCTTGAAGGTCTAAAGTGCCCAGCTTCCTTCTGGAGGGCAAGCACAGTCCTGTGGTGTGGCTATGAAACACCTAGGCTGGAGGGTTTGTGGGGCAGGACTCTGGGGACAGAAGTCTGAAAATGGCAACTAGGGTTAGGATTAGGGCCGAGGGTATGGCAGGCCCTATCTGCAGACTCTGAGGCGAACCCCACAGGATCTGAAATTAGGGCGAGTGTGAAGTGTAAGCTCAGGCTTTTGTCTCTGGTTTTTGTGTCTAGGATGGCCACGGAATGTAGGTTTGGCCTCAAGGGTCTATGGAAGATTCTACCTCTTTTTGATTTTGCCTGACTCAAAATAGCATGGTGTCATACTGAGGGAAAGGAGGAATCCTGTTTTCTGATTCAGGGGTGCCCATAAGGAGGGATTCAAGAGCAGGACTCTGTGTGTGGGTGCCTGCAAACCCAACCTTGGGTTAGGATTTGGGTCTAGGGTCATGGCAGGCCTCACATGCTGGCTCTATGTCAACTAACAGTAGGGGATTAGTTGAAAACATGGCTCAGGCTGGGGGTCACAATGCTGGTTTGTGCCCAGAGCGACCCTCAACAGTGGGTGGGGCCTCAGGAGCCATGAAGGTTTCCCATACTCTGAGGGTTTTAACCCATCCCAATAGCAAGGTTTCTTGCTGCAGGGCAGTAGGACTTCTGTTTTGTGGATCAGGGTCCCCCATATGTAGGGATTTGATACCAGGCCTCTGGGGATAGATGCCTATAAACCCATATTGGGTAGAGATGATGGCCTAGGGCCATGGCAGTTCCTACCTGCTGGATATGCGGCCAGCTTCCTGAGTGTCCGACGGGAGGTCTGGGCTCAGGCTGTGGCAGACAGCACATTAGTGCACAGGGCAGCTTATGAAATTGAGGTGCCCTCGACGGCCATGCAGGTTGATCCTCATTTGGGGATTTTGTGCAGTCCAATAGGCCACTTCTGCCTTCTGAAAGGCAGGCAGAGTGCTGTGTTGGGGCTCCAGAATTCCCAATCTGGAAGGCATGTGCAGCAGGACTCTGGGGCATGGCAGGCCCATCCTGGGGAGTCTGAGGTGAAATCACTAGCATCTAATATAAGGGCGAGTGTCAGACGTCTGCTCAGGCTGGCGTTTTTGTCCATGTGTGCTGCCTAATGTACCGGTGGCCTCATGAGGCCATGGAATTTTCCCAGTCTCGGGGTTGGACAGCTCCAAACAGCAAGGTTTCCTTCCTCGACAGGGCGAGTGCTGTTTGATGGCTCAATGCTCCCCCATATGGAAAGATTCAGGAGCAGGCTCTACGTATGGATGTCTGAAAAACCCACCTAGGGTTCCCATTGGAGACGAGATATATGACAGGTCCTATCTGATGGCTGTGGGGCGAGCTACCCAGGGGGATGAGTTGAAAATGTGTCTCATGTTGAATGCCACAATGCGGTTTGTGTCCAGGGCACCCTCGAATGTGGCATTGGCCTCAGGGGCCATTCAGGATTCTGCTACCCTGAGGTTTTGACACAGCTCCAAATAGCAAGGTTTTCTTCTGGAGACAGGAGCTGTTGTGTTCTGTGTCTCAGGATGCCCCGACTGTTGGTATTCGAGAGAAGGCCTCTGGGGACACATGACTGACAACCTAAGAGAGGCTACAGATTAGAGCCTAGGGTCTATAAGGTTCAATCTTCTCTCTCTTGGGCCATCTATCTGGGTGTCTGATGGGAGGTAGTTGCTCAGGATGTGTCAGATGTGCATTTTTGTCCAGAGCGTCCTATGAAATTGGGGTGACCTCAGGGGCCTTGCAGGTTTCTCCTGTTCTTGAGGTTTCTTGAAGCTCTAAATGGCCCAGCTTCCTTCTGGACGGTAGGCAGAGTCCTGTGATGTGGCTATGGAATACCCAGGCTGGAGGCTTTGTGGGGCAGGACTCTGGGGACAGAAGTCTGAAAACACAAACTCAGGTTAGGATTAGGGCCGAGGGTATGGCAGACTTGATCTGCAGACCCTGAGGTGAGCCCCTCAGGATCTGAAATTAGGGCGAATGTGACGTGGATACGTAGGTTTTTGCTTCTAGTTTTTCTGTCTATCATGGCTGAGTAATGTATGGGTGCCCTCATGGGGCCGTGGAGATTCTCCCTCTTTGAGGGATTTGCACAGCAAGAAATAGCATTGTGTCATTGTGGTGGGAAGGAGGAATCCTGTTTTCTGACTCAGGCGTCCACATTAGGAGGGCTTTGAGAGCAGGGTTCTGTGTATGGGTGTCTGGAAACCCATACTTGTGTTAGGATTTGGGCCTAGAGTCACAAAGGCCTCAGATGCTGGCTCTATTTCGAGCTACCAAGGGGGCTTAGTTGAACGTGGCTTGGGCTGAGGGTCATAATGCAGGTTTGTGCCCAGGGTGGCCCTCAACCATGGGCGGGCCCTGATGGGCCAGGCAGGTTTCTCGCACTCTGAGGGTTTTACACACATCCCAATAGTAAGGTTTCCTGCTGGGGGCAGGAGAACTTCCTTTCCTGGATCATGTTCCTGCCTATGCAGGGATTTTAGACTAGGCCTCTGTGGACATGCCTATGAACCCAGGTTCCATAAAGATGATGGCCTGGGGCATGGCAGGTCCGGTCTTGTGGTTAGATGGCCAGCTACCTGGGTGGCTGACAGGAGTTCGGGGATCAGGCTGTGGCAGACAGAACATTAGTGCACAGGGCGGCTGATAAAATTGCCGTGCCATTGAGGGCCGTGCAGGTTGATCTTCATTGGGTTTTCTGTGCCATCCTGTAGGCTACTTTTTGCCTTCTGAAAGCAGGCAGCGTGCTGGGTTGGGGCTCCAGAATTCCCAGTCTGGAGGGCTTGTGCACCAGGCTTCTGGAGACAGAAGACTAGAAACACAAGCTAAGGTTAGGGTTGGGGCCTAGAGCACAGCAGGACCGATCTGCAGATGCTGAGGCGAGATCACAGGCATCTGAAATAAGGACAAGTGTCAGGCAACCACTCAGGCTGGAGTTTGTGTCCATGAGGGCCGCCTGATATAATGGTGGCTCATGAAGACATGGAGGTTTTCCCAATTTGGGGGTTGGGCACAGCTCCAAACAGCAAGGTTGCCTTCTTCAGGACAGGGGGAGTGCTGTTTGATGGCTCAAGGGAACCCTGTATGGAACGATTTGAGACCAGAGTCTATGTATGGATGCCCGAAAACCCCACCTAGGGTTCCCATTGGTGCTGAGGGACATGGCAGTTCCTATCTGCTGGCTCTGGGGCGAGCTACCCAGGGCACTGAGTTGAAAAGGAGTCTGATGCTGAGGGTCACAATGCGGGTTTGTGTCCAGGGTGACCTTCGAATGTGGCAGTGGTCTCAGGACTCTACTACACTGAGGTTTTGATACAGCTCCAAATAGAATTGTTTCCCTCTGGGAATTGGAGGTGTTGTGTTCTGTGGCTCAGGGATCCCCTAAATGCTGGTATTCGAGACCAGGCCTCTGGGGACAGATGTCTGAAAACCTAAGCAAGGGTTCAGATTATAGTTTAGGGGCATATCAGCTTCAGTGTTCTGTCTCTGGGGTCATCTGGGTGGGTGTCTGACAGGAGATTATTGCTCAGGGTGTGTCAGACTGCACATTTTTGTCCAGGGCATCCTCCAAATTTGGGGTGGCCTTAGGGGCTTGTAGGTTTCTCCTAAACTTGAGGTTGCTTGAAGCTCTATAGGGCCCAGCTTCTATCTGGATTCCAGGCACAGCTCAGTGGTGTGGCTATGGCATACCCAACCTGGAGGGTTTATGGGACAGAAATCTGGGGACAGACGTATGAAAGCACCAGCTGAGGTTAAGATTAGTGCCAAGGGTATGGCAGACCGGATCTGCTGACCCTGCCGCGAGCTCCTAGGGATGTTACATTAGGGTGAGTGTGAAGCAGAAGCTCAGGCTTTTGCCTCTGGTTTTGGTGTCTAGGATGACTGTGAAATGTAGGGGTGGCTTCATGGGGCCATGGAAGATCCTCCCTCTTTTGGGGTTTTCACAGCTCCAAATTGCATGGATTCATTGTGGGGGAAAGAAGGAATCCTGGTATCTGTTTCAGCATTCCCCATAAGGAAGAATTCGAGAGGAGGGCTCTGTGTATCGGTGTCTGGAAACCCATAATTGGGTTAGGATTTGGGCCTAGGGTCACAAAGGCCCAGGGGCATGTCAGGTCCAATCTGGTGGATAGGCTGTCAGCTACCTAGGTGGCTGAAAGGAGGCCATTACTCAGGCTGTGGCAGACAGAACGGTAGTGCACAGGGTGGCCTATCATCATTTGGGGTTTTTGTGGAACCCCATAGGGCACTTTTTCCTTCTGGTGGGCAAGCAGAGTGCTGCATTGTGGCTCCAGAATTCCCAATCTGGAGGGCTTGTGGGCCAGGAGTGTGAGGACCGAAGTCTGAAAACACAAGCTGGGTTACTTATAGGGTAGATGGCTCAGCAGCCCGAATCTGCAGAGGCTGAGGTGAGATCTCCAGCATCTGAAGGAAGGGTGAGAGCCGGACGTTTGCTCAGGCTGGAGTTTGTGTCCATCATGGCCGCCGAATGGATCGGTGGCCTCCTGAGGCCATGGAGGTTTTCCCAATCTGGGGGTTGTTTGTTGCTGCAAACAGCAAGGTTTCCTCCTGCGGAACAGGTGGAGTCCTGTTTGATGGCTCAAATGTCCCCTTATGGAAAGATTTGAAAGCAGGACTCTGTTTTTGGATGCCTGGAAAACCCACCTCAAATTTCCATTGGCGCCTAGGAACAAGAAAGGTTGATTCTCCTGGCTCTGGGGCTAGACACCTCCCAGCTCCCAATAGTTTGGTGTCATTCTGGGGGATGTTAATCTCCTTTTTTTCTGTCTCAGTGGTGCCTAAGAAGAGGGATTCCAAAACAAGGCTCTGGGTATGGACGCCTGGACAACTCCACGTTGGGTTAGGATTTGGGCTTAGGAGAATGGCAAGCCCAATATGCAGGCATGTGTTCTGGCTCTCAAGGGCCTTATTTGAAATGGGGGCTCAGGCTGAGGGTCACAATGTGTGCTTCCGCCAAGGCAGCCTTCAAGAGTGGGCGTGGCCTTATGGGTCATGCAGGTTTCCTCTCTCTGAGGGTTTCACACCCTTCCCAACAGCAAGGTTTCCTGCCATGGGGAAGGAGGAGTTCTGTTTTCTGCATTAGGTTCCTCCATATACAGGCATCTGAGATAAGGTCTAGAGACAGATGCCTGAAAACCAAGGTTGGGTAGAGATGATGGCCTAGGGCCATGGCAAGTCCATTCTGCTGGATATGTGGCCAGCTCTCTGGGTTGCTGATGGGAGGCCTTGGCTCAGTCTGTGTCAGACAGAGCAGTAGTACACAGGGCAGCCTATGGTATTGGGGTGTCGTTGAGAGCCATGCAGGTTGATCCTCATTTGGGGTATTTGGGCAACCCCATAGGGCAGTTTTTCTTCTGCTGGGAAGGCAGAGTGCTTCATTGTGGCTCCAAAATTAGTATGCAGGTTGTTATTTCTATTGGGAGGACTACTCGATTGTCTACTTCTAATTGTCGTAGTTCTCCACGTTTTAGCTCTTGAGTTGGGGTTATATAGGAGTCAAAGTTTAGGTCTTCATAATCTGTGTACTCATAACTTCAGTATCATTGGTGACCCATAGATTTTGCAGTCAAGGAAGGATTATTGATCTCTTCTATTACATAGAGGATTCATTGTGAAGGTAAAGCAATTAAAATTAAATGATAGCAGGTAGGACAGTTCATACCATTTCAACTTCTTGAGTGTCTATAGTGCTGGTATGTGTTAGTTTAGTAGTTAGTATTAATGAAATGATGTAGAGAACAAGAGAGATGATGAAGAATATGATTATTAATGTATGGACATGGAAGTGTAATAGTTCTTCTATAATAGGGGAGGTTGCATCTTGAAGGCCTATTTGGAAAGGGTATGCCATATAGATATAAAGGACTTCCACCTATAATTTGACTTTGGCAAATTTCGATTCCTTCCTTTCTTATTTTGGTAGTACATAGGTTGGGTCTTTGAATGTGTGATATGGAGGAGGGCGTCCATGTAATCATTCAATGTTTGTTGAAGTAAGTTCTCCTACTATCACCTCTTGTTTGGATGCTACGGCTTCTCAGATTATGAAGATTATTAATATTACTACTGTTAATGAGATAAAGGAACCCATGGAAGACACTGTGTTTCATGTTGTATAAGCATCTGGATAATTGGAGTATCGTTGAGGTATGCCTGATAAGCCTAGGAAATGTTGAGGAAAGAATGTTATATTTACTTCTACGAATATAATTGTAAAGTGGATCTTTGCTCAAATATCATTTAGTGTGTAACTTGTGAACAGTGGGAATCAATGGACAAACCCGCCTATGATTGCAAACACTGCCCCCATTAAAAGGACATAATGGAAGTGTGCTACCACGTAGTATGTGTCATGAAGAACAATATCTAGTGATGAGTTTGATAATACAATACCTGTTAAACCGCCTGCTGTGAATAGAAAAATAAACCCTAGTGCTCATAATATAGCTGGTGATCATTTAATATTCCCCCCGTGTAGAGTGGTCAGTCAGCTAAATACGTTTACTCCCATTGGAATTGCAATGATTATAGTAGCTGAGGTGAACTATGCTTTTGTGACGACGTCCATTCCTATGATAAACATGTGGTAGGCTCATACAATAAATCCTAAGAAACTGATAGATATCATTGCACAGGCTAATCCTGTGTAGCTGAATGTTTTTTTTTTTTCCTGAGTAATAGGTTACAACATGTGAGATAATTCCAAATCCTGTTAGAATTAGAATATATACTTCAGGGGGCGCCTGGGTGGCTCAATGGGTTAAAGCCTCTGCCTTCGGCTCAGGTCATGATCCCAGAGTCCTGGGATCGAGCCCCAAGTCAGGCTCTCTGCTCAGCAGGAAGCCTTCTTCCTCCTCTCTCTCTCTTCCTGCCTCTCTGCCTACTTGTGATCTCTGTCTGTCAAATAAATAAATAAAATAAAAGAATATATACTTCAGGATGTCCGAAAAATCAGAATAGGTGTTAATAGAGAAGAGGGTCTCCTCCTCCAGCTGGTTCAAAGAAGGTAGTATTTAGATTTTGGTCTGTGAGTAGTGTGGTAATACCGGCTGATAGAACCGGTAATGATAATAAATAATAATAATAAGAGTAGAAGTACAGCCGTGATCAGGACAGATCATACGAATAGAGGAGTTTGATATTGTGGTATTGCAGAGGGGTTTATGTTGATAATGATAGTAATAAAGTTAATGGTTCCTAGGATGGATGAGACACCTGCCAGGTGTAGGGAGAAGATTATTACATCTACAGATGCTCCTGCATGTGCTAAATTTCCTGCTAGAGGAGGGTACACAGTTCTTCCTGTTCCTGCACCTGCTTCTACCACGGAAGAAGCTAGAAGGAGAAGAAAGGAGGGGGGCAGAAGTCAAAAGCTTATATTATTTATTCATGGAAATGCAATGTCTGGTGTGCCAATTATTGAGGGTACTAATCAGTTTCTGAATCCTCCAATCATAATTGGCATTACTATAAAGAAAATTATTACAAATGCACAGGCAGTTACAATTATGTTATAGACTTGGTCATCTCCTAGTAGAGCACTTGGTGGGCCCAATTCACTACGGATTAATAGGCTAAGAGCAGTGCATCAAATAAAAGGTAAAGGGTCTTTATGATTTGTGGGGAATAATTATTGCTTTATGAACATAGGTAAAATGGCCGATAAAGGCATTAGACTGTAAATTGAAGAGGGGTTTGAGTCCTCTTTTTGCCAAACTCTGTGGTGAAACATCACGTTGAATTGCAAATTCAAAGAAGCAACTTCAACCCTGCCAGGGCTTCTCCCACCTTTTTTTTTTTTTGTTTGTTTGTTTGCAGCAGGAGAAGTAGATTGAAGCCAGTTGACTAGGGTTTTTAGCTGTTAACTAAAGTTTCATGTGATGATAGCCCACCAGCCTAGGAAGGGCTTAGCTTAATTAAGGTGATTGATTTGCGTTCACTAGATGTGAGATATACTCTTGCAGTCCTTAAAGTGAGATTCAGGAGTTAAGTGAACGGCACTTACTTAGGGCTTTGAAGGCCCTTGGTGTTTTTAACCTAAACTTCTAGAACATTGTTAGTATTATTGGGGTTAATGGGAGTAATATGGTCGAAGTTACAATTATTGGGGATAAAAAAATTATGTTTTTTGTGTTTTTGAATTGCCATTTATTTTTATGGTGTTTATTGAGGGGAATATAGTTAGTGCTGTTGCGTGTGTTAACTGCATATAAAAGTATAGGTTTAGTAGGGCTGTAGTTACTATATTAGTAGGGCTGTAATTACTATAAATGTTGATTTGTGAGTTTGTGGATGATTATTCATTTAGGGATGAATCCTGAGAGGGGAGGTAGGCCTCCTAGTGATAGTATGAGTGTTAGGATTAGTGAGGTAATTAGTGGGAGTTTGTTTCATATATGAGATAGAGATAGTGTGGTTGTAGATGAACTGAGTGTGAACAGTATAAATGTTCCAAGTGTTATTGTAAGGTAGATTATGAGGTTTAGTATTATTAAGGTAGGGTTATATGTTGTTACAGCAATCAATCATCCTATGTGGGCGATTGATGAGTATGCTAGGATTTTTCGTAGTTGTGTTTGGTTAAGACCTCCTCAGCCTCCTGCTAGAACGGATATAATAGCAATGGCTACTACTAAGTTTGTATTTATAGATGGAGAGATTTGGTATAGAACGGATAAGGGGAGGATTTTTTTTTGGTCAGGTTAGTAGGATTATTCCTGATGATAGTGGGATTCCTTGGGTTACTTCAGGTACTCAGAAGTGGAAGGGTGATAGTCCTAATCTTATTGTCAGAGCTATTGTTATTATGTTTGATGCAATTGGGTTAGGGGTATTTAATATTGTTCACTGTCCTGTCAATAGTAGGTTCATAATAATTCCTAATATTAAGAGTATAGATGCAGTGGCATGGGTAAAGAAATATTTTGTTGATGCTTCTATGGCTTGTGGATTGATTTTTTTTATTAAAATGGGGATAATAGCTAGTATATTTATTTCGAATCCAATTCATATTGTCAGTCAGTGAGAGCTTATTAGTACTACAATGTTTTCTGAAATGACAGTTGATATAATGATAGTAAGGATAGGGGTTTAATTAGTATGGGAAGGGGATACAACAACATTTTCGGGGTATGGGCCCGATAGCTTATTTAGTTGACCTTACTGTAGAATTTGGTGTGAGTTGAGTTTTTAGGATTAGGTTCAATTCCTATTATTCTAGAAATAAGAGTGCTCAAAGTTCTATAATCAAAGTACCTCTTCTGTCAGACATATTTCTTATATTTGGGGAGGAATACTTGCTGTTATAATGGGTAAGGCTACATGTCATATACATAGGGCTAGTGTCAGGGGGAGGAAGTTTATTCGTAATAAATGTATGAGTTGATCATAACGGAATCGTGAATAGGATGCTCGAATTCATAGGAAGGAAGTTGTTAGTAGAAGTGTTTTTATAGTATAATTGATTTAGTGTGCTTCCGGTAAGTATGGGGTGTGGAATGCACCAAAAATACAGGAGAGTTGTAAGGATATTCATTATAATAATGTTGGCATATTCAGCCAACAAATAGGGCGAATGGTCTGGCTGCCTATTTGACATTGAATCTGGAGACTAATTCTGCTTCTCCTTCTGTTAAGTCAAATGGGGTGCAGTTGGTTTCTGCTAGGGTTGAGATAAGTCATACTATAGCTAGGGGTCATGTGGGGAGGATTAGTCATAGGTGTTCTTGTGTAGTAGTAAGTGTGGATAGGGGAAAATAGCCATTTATTAATAGTACTGATAGGAGGATAATGGCTAGTGTGACTTCGTAGGAAATTGTTTGGGCTATAGCTCGAAGGGCCCCAATTAGGGCATATTTTAAGTTTGAAGCTCACCCGGACCATAAAATAGAGTAAACAGCTAGGCTTGATATTGCTAGTATGAATAGGATTCCTAGGTTTATATTCATGAGAGGGTAAAGTATTGGTAATGGGATTCATATGGTTAGGGCTAGTGTTAGGGCTAGGATTGGGGCTATGACAAATATAGTGATAGATGATGTTAGGGGTCGTAAAGGTTCTTTAGTGAATAGTTTCATGGCATTTGCAATTGGTTGCAAGAGGCCATAGGGTCCTACAATGTTTGGGCCTTTACGGAGTTGTATATACCCTAGGATTTTTCGTTCTACTAATGTTAGAAAGGCTACAACAAGTAGGATAGGTACAATTAGTGAAATGATATTAAATATAATCATAATGTTAGGAAAAAAAATTCAACCTCTGAGAATAAAAGTTTAAGTTTTACACAATTGCTGCACTCTGCTACCCTAACGAGCCCTATCTCTAGGGCTATGAAATGAAGGTGGACTATTAAGATTAAGATTATATCCTCTATTAATGCTAAGGCATTCTGATGGAATAGGCCTTACTTCTCTCGTCCTTTTGTACTGGGAGAAGTTGTTGTAATAGAGAGAAACCAACCTGGATTGCTCCGGTTGGAACTCAGATCTCGTAGGACTTTAACTGTTTAACAAAGGAACCTTTAATAGCTGCTGCACCATTGGGATGTCCTGATCCAACATCGAGGTTGTAAACCCTATTGCTGATATGGACTCTGTTATCCCTAGGGTAACTTGTTCCGTTGATCAAATTTCTTGGATCAATAAGTGATACTATATTTCAACTGGTTTTGTCTATATTTGTATCAGTCAGAGGTTATATTATTCTCCGAGGTCACCCCAACCTAAATTGTTAATCCATTAATAAGATTGTGTTATTCCTAATTGGTGATTAAATAGACTTATTATGGACTAGTTAATTGACGCTCCATAGGGTCTTCTCATCTTATTAGTTTATTCCCGCCTCTTCAGAGGAAGGTCAATTTCACTGACTGGAAGTAAGAGACAGTTAAACCCTCGTGTGGCCATTCATACAAGTCCTTATTTAGAGAACAAATGATTATGCTACCTTTGCACGGTCAGGATACTGTGGCCGTTTAACTAGTGTCACTGGGCAGGCAGTGCCTCCAATACTGGGCATGCTGGAGGTGATGTTTTTGGTAAACAGGTGGGGTTTGTGTTTGACGAGTTCCTTTTACTTCTTCTAATGTTTCCTTGTTGCATACCTGTGTTGGGCTAACAATTGATTTGATAAGTGTTTTATTAATAGTTTATTTTTATCATGTTGTTAAATATCAGTGGGTATTCGTTGACTGTTATAAGCTTATGCAAGGAGAAATGTTTCTTGTTACTCCTACTAGCATTATTGCTTCTATTATTAAATAGATTAGCCCAGTAGTACATTAGGAGTTGGTTTAAGATTTTTGGAATTAAGAGGGTTGGGTTGTTGAGCTTGAATGCTTTCTTAATTGGTGGCTGCTCTTAGGCCTACTATGGTTTTATTTAACTTTACTCTCTGAGTAAGGTTCTATCCTTATTCTAAAAAGCTGTACCTTTTTAGATTATATTTTAAATTTACATTATAATTTTGGGATTTGTTGGGTAAATTTAAAGTTGAACTGAGGTTCTATTCTGGGCAACCAGCTATCACCAGGCTTGTTAGGCTTTTCAACTCTACCTATAAATCTTCTCACTATTTTGCAACATAGGTGAGTTTATCCCTGTGGTTTGTTCATAGGTAGCTTGTCTGGTTTGGGGGGAGTTAGCTTAAAATCTCTTTGCTAAATTATTCTATCTAGCTCATGCAAAATGTATAAATGTATAAAGGCTGATCTTTGCTGTTTATTACTTTAAACTTTCTTTCATCATTCTCTTAGGACACTTTCTCTATAGCTCCAAGTAAAATTTCTATCTCCTATACTATAATGATGTAATTGAATGTTTTGATTAGAGGCTTATTGTAGTAGTTGAGTTAGTGGTTGGTTGGGCTAGTTTTGGTTCAATGTTGTCATTGGTGTATGAAATCTTCTGAGTATAAGCCAGATGCTTTAATTAAGCTACATTTTGATTTATCCAAGCACACTTTCCAGTATGCTTACCTTTTTACGACTTATCTCCTCTTGCATTGGTTTACTCTGTATTATGTAGTGTTTGGGTGTATTGCTTGAGCAGGGTGTTGGACGGTGTGTGGATGCTTCATGGCCCTATTCCATTAAGCTCTCTATTCTTAATTTACTACTAAATCCACCTTTAGTTTTTAGTTTACATAAAATCTTTGGTGAGCATATTCTTGTTTAGAAAATGTAGCCCATTCTTCCCACTTCATGGGTTACACCTTGACCTAACATTTTTATGTATAATTATTATGCATAGTTTTCTTCCTTTTGAGGGTTTGCTGAAGATGGCGGTATATAGATTGACTTAGCTAGAAGTGATGACATTTATTGGAGTTTATCAATTATAGAATTAGGCTCCTCTAGAGAGATGTAAAGCACCGCCAAGTCCTTTGAGTTTTAAGCTGTTGCTAGTAGTTCTCTGACAGATAATTTTTTTGTACACATTATTTATGCTTAGGGCTGAGCATAGTGGGGTATCTAATCCCAGTTTGGGTCTCAGCTATCATGTGGTTGGAAATAATGCCACTTTCTTGGTATATTTTATGTTAACAATAGCTTTTTATGCCTTGGTTAAATTTTACCTGTAGTGTGATATAGTACTTAACATGTTTTACGCCATGAGCCTATTAATTTGGGTTACTCGTATGACTGTGGTGGCTGTCACGAAACTTATCAACTCTTAATATTAACATGACTTAGTCAAACATTTGTTCATGGCTAAATTTTTGTCACTACTGTATCCCGTGGAGGTGTGTTTGAACAAGGTGTTATGAGCTACTCATTTAGGGTGCTTGATACCTGCTCCTTTTATTCAGTTTAGGGATTTAGAGGGCATTTTCACTGGGATGTTGAGACTTGCAAGTGTAATTCTGTTAATAATCAATAGGAAGGCTAGGACCAAACCTTTATGTTTATGGAGTCTTATGACTCTTCTAGGCAGTTTCAGTGCCTTGCTTTGTTTAATAAGCTACATTAACAGGTGTAGGATTAGATTAGTTAATGTTAAGGTGCTTAGGCACGGTAATTTAATTATTAGTATTAAATGTAAGTTGATGGGGGTATTAGAGGTGGGGTATTACATCTATAGATAGCTTTCTTGAATAGAGTGTTCTGGGTAAATTAGTAATAGAGATTAATGTATGGAGTATCAGTATAAGTGGATTCTTATGTATGTTGCATGTGCTTAGTTCTGATTTTGGGGTTTGGCAGGACAATTTTAAGTCTTTGTATACTTTTGAAGTTACAGGGGTGTAGAGGGGTTTTGATTTAGCTAGTTTCTATCTGTTGAATATGCGTACATGTGTACGTGTGTATGTGTGTACGCGTATACGTGTGTATGTCCTGTAACCATTGACTGAATTGCACCTTATGGTTGTGCAATGCGGATAAATGATGATGATGAAGAACAGCTACAAGGTATTTGAATGCAACGAGGCCTTTACAGCCATAGCTGAGTGATACCAGTCCCCGCCCCCCAAAATTAAAAAATCCCAAATGCATGACACCACAGTTATGTGTGATCATGAGCTGATTAGTCATTAGGCCATCACGATGTCCCATTTGAAGGGATAGTAGGATTGGATTGAGGACTATCATGGCCCTGAAGTAAGAACCAGATGCCAGTATAGTTTCACTGTAGAAACCCCCATATTCAATGGGCCTGGGGCGAGAAGAGGAGCACATAGCGCAAGGATTGATGGTTTCTTGAGGCCTGTTGATCAAGCTCGTGGTCTAGGTGAGGTGCCCGTATGTAAAATCAATCATAGTATGTACCTGCTTATATGCGTGGGGCAAACAATTAATGCACAATATACATAAGGGTGGGGAAAATACATACTGGGGAAGCACAGTAGATGTTTTAAAATATATGAATTGAAATAATGGGATGAGGAAATCAGGGAATAATTTAGTTAGAATGTCAGCTTTGGGTGCTGATGTTGAGGCTATTACTTCTTCCTTGATTCTTAGGGAGATGGAGTTCTCCATTTTTGGTTTACAAGACCAAAGTAATTAATATACTACAAAGACTCTTCGTTTTAATAAGTTCTTCCCGATAATGCTGATAGTTGTTATTAGAATTAGGAGGATTGTAAAGTAAAGGATTAGGCTAATTGACCAATGGTGATGAAGGGGTGTTCTACTGGTTGACCCCCAATTCATGTTAAGGTAAGAAGATCAGCTACCAGTAATTAAAATAGGCATTGGTTTAGTGGGCGGAATATCATACCTCGTTGTTTTTAAGTATGTAATACTGCAATAATGGCTAGGACTAGAATGGAGAAGACTAGGGCTAGTACTCCTCCTAGTTTTAGTATTACGAGTACTAGGATTAGGAATAGGGCACCTAGGATGTCTTTAATTGTGTGGTATGGGTGGAATGGAATTTTGTCCGAATCAGATGGGATTCCAGAAGTATTGTTGGATCCTGTTTCATGAAGAAATAGTAGATGAATTGCTGCTGGTGCCGAGATGATGAATGGTAAGATAAAGTGGAAGGCAAAGAATCGTTTTAAGTTGGCTTTGTCTACTGAAAAACCTCCTCAGATTCACTCTGTGAGGTTGGTTCCAATGTGTGGGATGGGTGATAGTAAGTTGGTAATTATGGTTGCACCTCAAAAGGACATTTGTCCTCATGGTAAAACATAACCTATGAATGCTGTTGCTATAACTGAAAATAGTAGGATAATGCAGATGTTTCATGTTTTAGGGAATATATAAGATCCTTAGTATAGGCCTCGTCCTACATGTAGAAGGAGGCAGATGAAGAATATGGAGGGTCCGTTAGCATGCATATGTTGGATGATTCAGCCGTAATTGGCATCTCCACAGATGTGTGTAACTGATGAGAAGGCTGTGGTTGTGTCTTATGTGTAGTGTGTACCTAAGAATAAACCTGTAAGAATTTGAAGGATTAGGCAAATTCCAAGATGGGACCCAAAATTTCATCATGCTGAGATGTTTGATGGTGCGGTAGGTTGATAAATGAGTTGTTGATAATTTTAGTTAGTGGGTGGGTCTTATGAATGTTGGTCATTAGTGTTCTTATAGTTGAAATACAACACTGATTTTTTTGTGTCACCAATCATGATTAGATTCCATGTAGGAATAATGATGCTATACATTGTATTTATTTCAGGTATTATTTTTGTAGTTAGTTTGAGGACAGAAGTCTGAAAACAAAAGCTCGTGTAATTTTTAGGGCCTAGGGCATGGCAGGCCCAAAATGCAGAGGCTCAGGCGAGAATCCCGTCATCTGAAGTAAGGGCAAGGGTCAGACGTTCGCTCAGGCTCAAGTTTGTGTCCTTTATGTCTGCCTAATGCAGCGGTGGTGTCATGATGCCATGGAGGTTTTCCCAATCTGGGGGTTGTGTGCAGCTCCAAACATCAGGGTTTCTTTCTGCAGGACAGGAGGCATCTTCTTGATGGCTCATAGGTCCCTAATATAGAAGATTCAAGAGCAGGGCTCTGCATATGGATGCCTGGAAACACCACCTAGGATTACCATTGGATCCTATGGACATGGGAGGTTCGATTTTCTGGCTCTGGTATGACCTACACAGGGGGCTGAGAGTAAATGGAGTCTCACACTGTTGGGTCACAATCTGGTTTTGTGTCCAGGGAGACCTTGGAATGTGGCATTGGCTCAGGGGCCATGCAGGATTATATTGCCTTGAGGCTTAGACACAGCTCCAAATAGCAAGGTTTCCTTCTGGGACAGGAGGTTTTCTGTTCTGGGCCTCAGGGACCCACCCCCAATATGTTGGTATTTGAGACCAGGGCTCTGGGACTAGATGCCTGAAAATCACAGCTAGTGTTCAGATTAGAGCCTAGGCTCATGTCCAGTCCAATCTTCTGTCTCTGGGGCCATCTACCTCGGTGTCTGACTGCAGGTCCATGCACAGGGTATGTCAGCCTGCTTATTTTTACCCAGGGCGGCCTACGAAACTGGGTGGCTTAGGGGGCTTGCAGGTTTCTCCTAACCTGGAGGGTTTTGGCAACATTAAAGGGCACAGTTTCCTTAGGGAGTACAGGCACAGTCCTGTACTCCAGATGATCCATCCTCCAGATGATCCAGCCTGAAGGGTGTGCAGGTCAGAGCTCTGGGGACAGAAGTCTGAAAAGACAAAAGGGATTAGGGTTAGGGCTGAGGGTATGGCATTCCTGACCTGCAGACCCCGAGGGAGCTCCTCAGGATCTGAAATTAGGGCGATTGGGAGGGGGTAGCTCAGGCTTTTGCCTCTGGATTTTGTGTCTAGGGTGGCCATGGAATGTAGGGGTGGCCTCATAGGGCATGGAAGGTTCTCCCTCTCTGGGAATTTTGCATGGATCCCAATAGTTTGGTGTTATTGTGGGGGAAGGGAGTCCTGTTTATAATCCAGGGGCCCCCAAAAAAGAGGGATTCCAGATCACATCTCTGTGAACAGGTGCCTGTAAAACCCTTCCTTGGGTTCATATTTGGGCCTATGGGCATGGCAAGTCCAATTTATGGGCTTTTGGTCCAGGAACCGAGGGGCCTCATTTGAAAATGGCGCTCAGGCTGAGGGTCACAATGCGTGTTTGTGCCCAAGGCGACCCTCAATTGTGGGCGTGGCCTCATGCACCCTGTAGATTTCACCAATTCAGACGGTTTGACACCCATCCCAACAGTAAGGTTTTCAGACATTGGGAAATAGGAGTTCATTTTTGTGCATCAGGTTCCCCCATATGCAAGGATATGATATAACGTGTGGGGACAGATGCCTGAAAACCTCAGCTAGGGTTCAGATTATGGTATAGGGGCATGTCACATTCAATCTTCTGTCTCTGGGGCCATCTACCTTGGTGTCTGACTGGAGGTCATTGCTCAGGGTGTGTCAGTCTGCGCATTTTTGTCCACGGTGGCCTATTAAATTGAGGTGGCCTCGGGGACTTTGCATGTTTCTCCTAATCTGGGGTGTTTTGTCAATTTTAAAGGGCACAATTTCCATTGGGAGGGCAGGCTCATTCTTGCGGTGTGGCTCTGGAGGCTGGAGTCTGGAGGGTGTGTGAGACAGGACTCTGGGGACAGAAATCTAAAAACACCAATTCGGGTTAAACTTAGGGCCGAGGGTTTGGCATGCCTGATCTGAAGACCCCGAGAGGAGCTCCTTGGGATCTGAAAGTAGGGTGACTGTGAGGTGGTAGCTCAGGCTTTTGTCTATGGATTGTGAGTTTAAGTTGGCTGCAGAATGTGTGGGGGCCTCATGGGGCCATGGAAGATTCTCCCTCTCTGGAGATTTTGCCCAAGTCCCAATAGTTTGGTGTGATATTGGGGGAAGCGAGGAGTCATGTTTTCTGTCACAGGGGTCCCCCCAAACGGGGAATTCCAGAGCAGGGCTCTGGGTATGGGCACCTGCAAAACACCACCTTGGGTTAGGATTTGTGCTAGGGGCATGGCAAGCCTGATATGCGTGCTCCTGGTCCAGCTACTGAGGGGAATTATTTGAAAAGGGCTAAGGCTGAGAGTCACGATGCATGTTTGTGCCCAGGGCGGCCCTCAAGAGTGGGCGTGGCCTCATAGGCCCTGCAAGTTTCTCCAGCTCTGAGGTTTTGACACCCTTCCAAACAACAAGGTTTCCTGCCATGCAGAAGGAAGACTTCTGTTTTGTGCATCAGGTCCCCGCATATGCAGGAGTTTGAGATAAGGTCTGGGGACAGATGCCAGAAGACCAAGGTTGGGTAGAGATGCGGGCCCATGGCCATGGCTGGATATGTGGCTAGCTCCCTGGGTGACTGACAGGATGTCTAGGCTCAGGCTGTGTTAGATAACATTAGTGCACAGGATGGCCTATGACATTGGGGTGCTGTGAAGGGCTGTGCAGGTTTATCCTCATTTAGGGCTTTTGGGCAACCACATAGGGCACTTTGTCCTTCTGGTGGGGAGGCAGAGTTCTGGATTGTAGCTCCAGAATTCCCAATCCGGAGGGCTTGTGGGCCAGAAGTGTGAGGACAGAAGTCTGAAAACACAAGCTCTGGTTCGGTTTAGGGCCTAGGGCAAGATAAGCCCAATCTGCAGAGGTTGAATCGAGATCTCCAGCACCTGAAGTAAGGGCAAGTGTCAGACGTTCGCTCTGGCTGGACGTTGTGTCCATGATGGCCGCCTAATGGAGGTGGGGCCTCATGAGGTCGTGGAGGTTTTCCCATTCTGGGTGTTGTGAGCTGCTGGAAACAGCAGGGTGTCCTTCTGCAGGACATAGGGAGTCCTATATGATGGCTCGAGGGACGCCCATACAGAAACATTCGAGAGCAGGGCGCTACGTATGGATGCCTGGAAACCCCACCTGGCATTCCCATGGTCACCTAGGAACAAGGCAGCTTCAATCTGCGGACCCTGTGGAGTGCTACCCAGTGTGCTGAGTTGAAATGGAGTCTCATGCTGATGGGTCACAATGTGGGTTTGTGTCCAGGGAGAAGTTGGAATTTTGTGGTGGCTTAAGGGCTATGCAGGATTCTCCTACCCTGAGGGCTTTACACAGCTCCGAATAGCAAGGTTCCTTTTGGGGACAGAAGGTGTTGTTTTGTGTCCCTCAGGGACCCCTTGTATGTTGGATTTGAGACCAGGCCTCTGGGGACAGAAGCCTGAAAACCTATGCTTAGGTTCAGATTAGGACCTAGCGGCATGTCAGATTAAGTCATCAGTCTCTGGGGCCATATACCTGGGTGTCTGAGTGGAGGGAGATGCACAGGTTGTGTCAGACTGCACATTTTTGCCCAGGGCAGCCTACGAAATCAGGGTGGCCTCGGGTCCTTGCAGTTTTCTCCTAATGTGGAGGTTTTGGCAACTGTAAAGGGCAGAGTTTCATATTGGAAGGATGGAGAGTCCTGCAGTTTAGCTCCAGAGGCCCCAGCCTGGAGGGTGTGTGGGCCAAGGCTCTGGGGACAGAAGTCTGAAAGCACAAACTCGGGTTAGGATTAGGGTCAAGGGTATGGCAAACCCAACATGCAGCCACTGAGGGGAGCTCCTCATTAAATCAGGGTGATCGTGCGGCAGTACCGCAGGCTTTTTTCTCTCTATTTTCTGCCTAGAATGGCTGCAGATTGTAGGTTTGGCCTTACGGGCCATGGAAGATTCTCCCTCTCTAGGATTTTGCCCAGCTCCCAGTAGTATGGTGTCATTCTGGGGGAAGGGAGGAGTCATGTTTCTTGCTCAGGGGTCCCCCAAAAAGAGGGATTCCAGAGCAGGGCTCTGGGTACAGGCACCTGCAAAAGCCCACCTTGGGTTAGGTTTAAGGCCTAGGGACATGCCTAGTCCGATATGCGGGCTCTTGGTGCAGCTACCGTGGGGTGTTATTTGAAAATGGGGCTCAGGATGAGGGGCACAATGCGTGTTTGTGTCCAAGGCGGTCCTCAAGATTGGGCGTGACTTCATGGGCAAAGCAAGTTTTTCCTGCACTGAGTGTTTGACACCCAATCCAACAGCAAGGTTTCCTGCCACAGGGAAGGAGTTCTGTTTTGTGCATCAGGTTCCCCCATGTGCAGGGATTTCAGATAATTTCTGGGGACAGATGCCTGAGAATCCAGGTTGGGTAGAGATGATGGCCTATGTCCATGGTGTAAGGGCTTACTTAAGCAGAGGGAGCCACATTGTTGCAGTGAACTTAGATTGACCCTGCCCCTCCCAGAGGAACTTCCTTGCAAAGCCTAGATGGGGGGGCGGGTCAGGCCAGGTGAAGACAACCAATCAGAGAGGCACGCATATATCTACTAGGGTAAATTGAAATTTGATTGGCCGCCCGTGTGTAACCTACCACTTTTTTTGTGTGTGGCAGATCTAGTGTGACTGTGCAGTTTTCTCTGTGTATTGCAATCTCATTGGCTACCGGTGTATAGCCCGGCTAAAAGTGCCTCTATAAAAGTTGGTTGGCGAGGCTAGTAGGGGCAGTCTCTCGCAGTCTCCCCGGAGCAGCAAGAGGAGTGAGAGCTGTTGGGAGGCCTTGCCAGAGCAGCCTCCCTCTGGGGAGTGGCCTTGCCAGAGCAGCCTCCCTCTGGGGAGTGGCCTTGCCAGTGCAGCCTCCCTCTGGGGAGTGGCCTTGCTAGTGCAGCCTCCCTCTGGGGAGTAAGAGCTGTCCCCTGTAGGAGCAGGAGCTGTAAGCCTCATCAGGAGTGGTCTCACCGGAGAAGCAAGAGCTGTGAGAGCTGTCAGCGGGAGCTGACAGCTGTAGGAGTCGTCGAGGTCTGTCAGCAAGAGCTGTCAGCTGTTGGAGTCGTCGAGGGCTGTCAGCGAGAGCTGTCAGCTGTAGGAGTCGTCGAGGGCTGTCAGTGAGAGCTGACGGCTGTAGGAGTCGTCGAGAGCAGTAAGGGCTGTCAGTAAGAGCTGTCCGTAAGAGCTGTAAGAGTCGACGGGAGTGACCTTGCCAGAGCAGCGTCCTTCCGGGGAGCAGTCTCGTCTGGGAAGCAGCTTCGTCTGGAGCAGTCTTGTCCAGAGTGGCCTCGTCCAGAGTGGCATCGTCGGAGAGCGGCCTCGTCTGAGAGCGGCCTCATCCAGAGCGGCCTCGCTGGGAGCAACGTCATGGGGAGCAGAGTCTGTGTCATCAGGGCTGTCGTCCTCGGAGTCGTCCTCATTGTCATCTCCTCTCCGTCGTTGGGAGCGGCCTCGTCTAGGGAGTGGTCTCGCGGGGGTCCTCGTGGCTGCCTCTTTGTAAGAGACGGACCCTACCGGCCGGGTTGGTTTCTGATGCTGGTGTGAAATAAAGCTTTGCTTGACCTTCGCTTTGTATCAGTCTCGTTCCTTTGATCACGGACCCTAACACATGGCACATCTGATTGCTGGATTTGACACCAGCTGTCTGGGTGTCTGACGGGAGGTCTGGGCTCAGGCTGTTTCAGACAGTGCCTTAGAGCACAGGACAGCCTATGAAATTGTGTTGTCATCGAGGGCCGTGCAGATTGACTCTAATTTGGGGTTTGAGGGCAGCCCCATAGAGCATGTTTTCCTTCTGGTGGGGAGGCAGAGTTCTGGATTGTAGCTCCAGAATTCCCAATCCGGAGGGCTTGTGGGCCAGAAGTGTGAGGACGGAAGTCTGAAAACACAAGCTAGGGTTAGGTTTAGGTCTTAGGGCATGGGAGGCCAATATACCAAGGCTGAATCAAGATCTCCAGCATCTGAAACATGGGCAAGTGTCGGATGTTCGCCCAGGCTGGAGTTTGTGTACATGTTGGCTGCCAAATTGAGGTGTGGCCTCATGAGGCCATGGAGGTTTTCCTACTCTGCGTGTTGTGAGCTGCTCAAAACAGCAATGTTTCCATCTTTGGGACAGGACTAGGCTTGTTCTATTAGGGTCCGTGATCAAAGGAATGAGACTGATACAAAGCGAGGTCAAGCAAAGCTTTATTTCGCGCCAGCATCAGAAACCAACCCGACTGGTAAGGGCTATCTCTTACTAAGAGATGATGATGATGACCCCGACAGGGCCGCTCCCCAGAAGGACATTCCGGATGAGGCCGCTCTCCGGACAGGTCGCTCTCTGACGAAGCCACTCTGCACGAGGCCACACTGGATGAGACTGCTCCAGACGAGGCTGCTGCTGACGAGGCCGCTTCCCAGAAGGACACTCCCCGGAGGGAGGCTACTCTGGCAAGCACTCCTGTCAACTCTGACAGCTCTTACTGACAGCCCTTACTGCTCTCCATGACTCCTACAGCTGTCCGCTCTTGCTGACAGCTCTTACAGCTCCTACAGCTGACAGCTCTTGCTGACAGCTCTCGACGGCTCCTACAGCTGACAGCTCCCGCTGACAGCTCTCGACGACTCCTACAGCTGACAGCTCTGGATGGCTCCTACAGCTGACAGCTCCCACTGACAGCTCTCGACGGCTCCTACAGGGGACAGCTCTTACTCCCCGGAGGGAGGCTAAACTGGCAAGGACAATCCCCAGAGGGAGGCTGCACTGGCAAGGCCACTCCCCGGAGGGAGGCTGCACTGGCAAGCCCCCCCCGCCCCCCGACAGCTCTTACAGTTCTTACTGCTCCGGCGAGACTGCGAGAGACTGCCTCTACTAGCCTCGCAAGCCAACTTTTATAGAGGCCCTTTTAGCCAGGCTATACAGGTAGCCAATGAGATTGCAATACACAGGCAGCAATCGAATTTCAATTTACACTAGTAGATATATGTGTGCCTCTCTGATTGGATGTTTTCACCTGGCCTGACCCGCCCCTCCATCTAGGCTTTGCAAGGAAGTTCCTCTAGGAGGGGCAGGGTCAATCTAAGTTCACTGCAACAATATGGCTCCCCCTGCTTAAGTAAGCCCTTACAGTTCAATGGCTCAAGACTCCCCCTAGGGAAAGATTCAAGAGGAGGGTGCCTCTTGAATCTTGGAAACCCTACTTCATGTTCCCTTTGGCCCTGAGGAACAAGGCAGGTTCGATCTACAGGCTCTGGGGCGATCTACCCAAGGGAATGTGTTGAAATGGAGTCTCATGCTGATGCCTCACAATGCCAGTTTGTGTCCAGGGAGACCTTGGAATGTGGTGGTGGCTCAAGGGCCATGCAGGATTCTACTGCCCTGAGGGTTTTACACAGTTACAGATAGCAAGGTTCCCTTCTGAGGACAGTGGGGGTTCTGTTGTGTGCCTCAGGGATGCACCATATGCTGGTATTGGAAATCAGGCCTCTGGGGAACGATGCCTGAAAACCTAAGCTAGGGTTTAGATTAGAGCTTAGAGGTATGTCAACTTCAGTCTTCTCTCTGGCACCATGTACCTGGGTGTCTGGCGGGAGCCTGTGAGACCTGTGGTGTCCCTAGGCAAATATCCTAACCCAAGGTTGGGTTTCCAGGCCTTAATACCCAGAGCACTGCTTGTGAAGCCCTCCTTATGGGGACCTCTGAATCAGAAACAGGATTCCTACTTTCCCCCACAATGACACCATGCTATTTGGAGCTGTGGAAAACCCCCAAAGAAGGAGAATCTTCAATTGCCCCATGAGGACACCCCTACATTCCGCATACATCCAAGAGACAAAAACCAGAGGCAAAAGGCTGAGTCTCACCTCACACTCTCCCTGTTTTCAGATCCAAGGAGCTTGCCCAAGGTCTGCAGAGAGGGCCTGTCATACCCTCGGCCTTAATCCTAACCCTAGTTGGTGATTTCAGAATTCTCTCCCCAGAGTTCTGCCCCAGACATCCTCTAGCATGGGGATTCCATGCCCACACCACAGGACTGTGCCTGTCCTCCAGAAGGAAGCTTGGCTCTTTAGAGCTTCCAGAAACCTCAAGAATAGGAGAAAACTGCAAGCCCCCTGGACCACCCCAAAGTGATAATACGACCAACAATGCACAGTCTGACACACCCTGAGCAACTACCTCGTATCAGACACGCAAGTAGATAACCCCAGAGAGAGAGATGATTGAACCTGAAATGCCCCTAGGCTCTAATCTGTGCCATAGCTTGGGTTCCCAGGCATCAGCCCCCCCCCCCCGGCTTGGTCTGGAATACAAGTATTTGGGGGATCTCTAAGCCACAGAACACATCACATCTTGTCCCCAGAAGGAAAAGTTGCTATTTGGGGCTGTGACACAACCCTCACGGTAGGAGAATGAGCCACTGCTACATACCAAGATCTCCCAGGACACAAATCTGCAGTGTGATCCATCAGCATGAGACACCAATTCAAATCAACCCCCTGAATAGTTGACCCCAGAGCCAGGAGATCGTACCTGCCGTGCCCCTAGACCTTTATGCTAAACCTAGGTTGGGTTAGCAGGCATCCATACACAAAGACCTTCTCTCCAATCCCTCCACATAGGGGAGCCCACAGCCACAAAACTGAACTCCCCCTGGCCCCTGGAAGGAAACCTTGATTTTTGGAGCTATGTGAAAGACTCAAAGATGGCAGAAACCTGTGTTGCCTCTGAGGCCATGCCCACTTTTGCAGGCCATGCAGGACACGAACACCCATTGTGACCCTTAGCCTGAGCCACATTTTCAACAAACCCACATGGGTAGCTTCGCCAGATCCAGGATCTAAGTCCTGCCATGCTACTAGAACCAAATGCAAAACCTAGGCTCAGTTTTCAGGCATCCATACCTGGAACACTGCTCTCGAATCCCTCCATATGGGGGAACCCAGATTCCTAAAGCAACACAGCACCTAACCCCAGAATAGACCAAGCTATTTGGATGTGCACAAATCTCCTGATCGGGACAAATCTCCTTGCCACCATGAGAGTAAACCTCTATTTGGTACATCCCATCTACACGAACTCCACGCTGAGCGACATTCTGACCCTTGCCTTAACTTCAGATTCCCTGGAGTTTGCCTCAATGTACGTACATTTGGCCTTCGATGCCCTATGCCCTAACCTAGCCCTAGCCTGGTTCTCCGGCCTCTGTCTAGAGAGTCCTGGTCCACGAGCCCTCCAGATAGGGTACACCTGAGAAACAGCACAGTACTCTTCCTGCTCTCCAGAAGGAAAACAGGCCCTATGGAGCTGCATGCAACCCACTGATTCAGATAAAGCTGCACGAACCCACAAAACCACTCTCATTTACGGAAGCTGGCCCTGGACACTAAAACACATTCTGTCCCTCACTTGAGCCCCGACTTCCAGTCAGCCACCCACATAGCTGGCGCCAGAGTCAGCACATCAGAGTGGCCATTCCCCAGGCACAAATCATAACAATACGTTGGGTTTTCAGACATCAATCCCCAGTCCTCTTCTCTCAAATCCCTCCACATGGGAGACCCCTGAGTCCCAAAATGGAAATCCTCTTGTCCCCCAGAAGCTTTCTGGAGATATGTATATCCCCAGAGTTGGGTGAAATCTGCATTGCCCTTGAGGACACACCCATTAATCCTGGCCACCCGGGACACAAACACCCATTTGACCCCTAGCCTGAGCCCCATTTTCAACACAACCCCATGGGTAGCTCAGCCCAGAGCCAGAACCTAAGGCCTATGATGCCACTAGGACCTAGTCCTAAACCTAGTTTTGGTTTTCAGGCATCCATACCCAGAGCCCTACTCTCAAATCCCCCCATATGGGGCACCCCTGATCCATAAATCAGGACAGTACCTATTCCCCAGAATAGACCAAGCTATTTTTTAACTATGCAAAATTTCCAGAGCCGGAGAAAACTGCATGTCCCCCTGATGCCACTCCCAGATTCGACGGATCTCAGGGACACAAACTCCAACCTGAGCGACCTCTTCGCACTTGCCTTAACCTCAGATCCTGGGGAGCTTGCTCAGCGACTGCAGATTCACCCTGTCATGCCCTAGCCCCTTACCATACCCCTAGATTGGCTTTACAGACTTCCATCCTCACATCCACTCTGCCTGCCCTCGAGATGGAAAACATGTCTGATGGAGCTCCACGCCAACCCCAGATTAGGAGAAAGCTGCACGATACCACTAAACCACTCACAGTTGCAGAAGCCAACCCTTGACACTAATACAGATTCAGTCCCTCAAGCTGAGCACCAACCTCCAGTCAGCCACCCAAGTAGCTGGTGCCAGAGTCAGCCGATCAGACTTCCCATGTCCCATGCCCCATGCCCTAAGCCAAACCCTGTGTTCAGTTTTTAGGCATCCATAACCAGAGCGCTGTTCTGGGATCCCTCCATTTGGAGGACCCTAGAGCCATACAACAGGACTCCATCTGTCCTCCAGATTGAAACCATAGTATTTGGAACTGTGCAAAGCCACCCGAGCAAGAGAAACCTCCATGACCCAGCAGTACACCCAGAACTTCAGCGGCCCTAGGACACCAATTCTAGTGTGAGTGAATGCCTGACACTCTCCTTAATTCAGAATCTGGTGACCTTGCCTCAGCATCCCCAGATCAGAGTTCCATAGCCTAGACCATACACATAAACCTAGCTTGGGTTTTCAGATATTGGTCCCCAGATTCCTGGAACACAAGTCCTCCAGACTGGGGACTCATGAGCCACACCACTGGATGATCCCTGCACTCCAGATTGAAATATGCCCTATGGAGCTGCACAAAGCCCCTAGATTAGGGCACACATGCAGGGTCCCCGATACCAACGCTTTTTTGAATACCACCCTGGATCCTAATGCACAGGTGGGCAAAACCTGAGACCCGACCACCGATCAGTCATCAAGGCAGCTTGACCCAGAGGCAGCTGATCGGACCTTCCATGCCCCTAGGCTGAAATCCTAACCCTAGTTTGGGTTTTCAGGCATTCATACACAGAGCCCTTCTGTGGAATCCCTCCACATGGGGGGGGGCACTGATCCATAAAGAAATCTCCTCCTAACCCCCAGAGGGAAACCTTGCTTTTCAGAGCTATACAAAATCCTCAGATGGAAGAAATGTGTTTTGTCCCTGAGGCCACATCCACATTTACACGCCGCCATGGACACAATCCCCCATTGTGACCCTTATCCTGATCCCCATTTTGAACATAGCCCCAAGGGTACCACGGCCCAGAGCCAGGGTATAAGGCCTGTGGTGACACTAGGACCTAATTGTAACCCTCAGTTGTGTTTTCAGGCATCAATACCCAGATTACTGCTCTCAATTCCCTCGATATGGGGGACCCCTGAGCCATAAAACAAGACACCACCAACAGCCAGGAATAAACCAAGCTATGTGGAACTGGGAAATCCCCAGAGTAGGAGGAAACTCCATGTCACCATGAGGCCACCTATGAGTTTGGCGGGACTCATGGACACAAACTGAGCCTGTGTGACATCCTGACACTCACCTCACCTCAGATCCCGGGGAGTTTGCCTCAGCATCTATAGACTGGGCCTGCCATGCCCAAGGTCCTAACCCTAGGCCAAGTTTGGGTTCTCAGATTTCCATCCTCAAAGTCCTGCTCCACAAGCCCTCCAGAGAGGGAACGATGAGCCACACCACTGGACTGTGCCTGCCCTCCAGAAGGAAAATATGCCTTATTGAGCAGCATGCAACCCCCTTACTAATACTACGAGAGAGCTGCACGAATCCCCGAAACTATCACATTGACAGCAGCTTGCCTTGGACAATAATACACATTCTACCCTCAACCGGAGCACTGACCTCCAGTCAGCCACCTAGTAGCTGGCGCCATAGGGAATAATTCAGACTTTTCATGCACCCAGGCCCTACCACAAACCCCAGGTTCAGTTTTCAGATATACATACCAGGGACCTACTGTCGAATCGATCCATATGGAGGACCCTAGAGCCATACACAGGACTCCAATTCCCCCCCAAAATGAAAACATATTATTTGGAGCTTCACTAAATCCACAGAGCAGGAGAAAACTCCATGACTGCAGGAGGCCAAGCACATATAGGAAGGTCCTAGTGGACCCAAATTCTAGTCTGAGTGAATCCCAAACACTCGACCTAACGTCAAATCCAGGTCCTTGCCTCAGCATCTGCAGATCGGTGATCCATGCCCTAGACCTAACCATAAACCTAGCTTGGGTCAAACTTCTGTCCCCAGAGTCCTGGAACACAAGCCCTCCAGACTGGGAATGTTGGAGTCACAATGCAGCACTCTGCCTGCACGAAAGAAGAAAAAAGTGCCCTATGGGGCTGCCCAGAAAATCCGAATGAGGATCAACCAGCACAGCCCTCGACTGCACCCCAATTTCCTAGGCCGCTGTGTGCACTAATGCACTGTCTGACACAGCCTGAGCCCAGACCTCCCGTCAGACACCCAGACAGCTGTCTGCATATGCAACACATCAGATCCGCCACGGCCCTAGGCCGTCATCTCTTCCCAACCTGGGTTTTCAGGCATCTGTCCCTAGACCTTATCTCAAATTCCTGCACCTCGGGGAACTGATGCACAAAACAGAACTCCTCCTTCCCCCTGGCAAGAAACCTTCTATTGGGATGGGTGTCAAAGTCAAACGCTCAGAGTAGGATAAATCTTCATGGCCCATGAGGAAATGCCCATGCTTGAGGGCCACCTTGGGCACCAACATGCATTGTGACCCTCAGCGTGAGCCCCATTTTCAAATAAAGCCTCTCAGAAGCTGGAGCAAGAGCCCACAAATCCAGCTTGCCATGCACCTAGACACAATCCTAAACAAAGTTTGGGGTTTTCCAGTCGTCCATACCCAAGGCTCTGCTCTGGAATCCCTCTTTTGGAGGGACACCTGAGGCAGAAAACAGGACTCCTACCTTCCCACAGAATGACCACAAACTTTTGGGAGCCGGCAAAAATCCCCAGAGTGGGAGAATCGTCCATGGCCCATGAGGCCACCCCTACATTCCATGGCCATCCTTGACACAAAATCCAGAGACAAAAGTCTGAGCAACCGCCTCACACTCGCCCTTATTTCATATCCAGAGGGGTTCCCCTCACGATCCGTATATCGGGCTTGCCATACCCTTGGCCCGAAACATAACCCATGTTTGTGTTTTCAGACTTCTGTCCCCACAGCTCTGGCCCACACTACCTCCAGGCTGGGCCTCTAGAGCCACACTGCTCTAGACTGTGTCTGCATTCTCTAAAGAAACTTTGCCCATTCCACTGGCTGTGAGGGCCTGTATGAAGGCCTGGTTACCCAGAGGAACTTACTTGCAAACCCAGGATATCGGGGCTGGCCAGGCCGGATGGAGACATCCAATCAGTGGGGCGTGCATATATTTACTGTGGTGAGTTAAAATCTCGTTGGCCACCTTTGTGTGGGCCGGGTTCAACCACCTCTATAAAGGTTAGTCTGTGAGGCTGTGGGGGGAGTAGGAGGAAGAGTTAGAATAGCCATTTGGAGAGCCATTAGAATAGCCATTGGGAGAGCCATTAAGGTAGTCGTCGGAGTGATAGTCGTCGGGAGCCATTAGGGTAGTCGTCGGAGTAATAGTCGTTGGGGGATCGTCCAGGATTAAATGATGAGAACTGAGCCAGCATCAGAATTTTTGGGGAAAGCCTCCGGAGGTATTGGGATCTTGGGTATTGGGATCATCTCTGTCTGTCTGGTTGGAGCTCCAGGGTATGGCCCACCAGGGAGAAGCTGGATGCAGCCATGCTCCCCAGGACTGGAGTGGATGTGGGGACTCCCCATCCATCTGCTGGTAGATCGACGGGGGGTTCGAGTCCCCCTGGGTGGTCGGGCGGGGTTCGAGTCCCCCTAGATGGTCAGGGGATTCAAGTCCCCCTGGGCTGTCTCTGGGGTTTCGAGTCCCCCGAGGCGGTCAGGGGATCACCAGGGGCTTTAAGTCCCCCTGGGCAGTCAGGGGCCTGCTGGGGGTTTTGAGCCCACCACGTCCCGTCAAGTGAGGGAGTTTCTTTGGATGGTGGGCTACTGTAGGCTGTGGATACTACAGTATGCAGAGATTGACCAAACTCTTTATGAACGGGCAAAAGGGGGGTCACTATGATAGATTGGACAGCTGAGGCCAAAGGAGCATTTCGGGAATTACAAACAGCCTTACTGAGTGCCCCAGCATTGGCCATCCCAGATGTTACCAAGCCCTTCCACTTGTATGTGGATGAAAAAGCAGGGGTGGCCAAAGGGGTTTTGACTCAGACTCTGGGGCCTTGGCAAAGGCTAGTAGCCTATCTTAGAAAGAAACTAGATCCAGTAACAGCTGAGTTCCCCCCTTGCCTCTGCATAATTGCTGCCACGACCCTCCTGGTCAAGGATGCAAGTAAATTGACTTTGGGCCAAAATCTCATATTGACCACCCCCACGCTATTGAGGGCCTTCTCCGGTCTCCACCCGACCAATGGATGATGAATGCCCGAGTGACAGGGTATCAGGCCCTCCTACTCAACGAAGCAAGAGTGACCTTCTGGCCCCCAGCGGTGCTAAATCCAGCCACACTCTGCCAGAGAAGCTGGCTGACCATCCACACGACTGCAGGGAGGTCCTAACACAAGTCACAGGAGTAAGGCCGGACCTCAGAGTCATTCCCCTCCCAGATACGGAGATGACTCTGTTCACAGATGGGAGTAGGTATATGGTCAATGGAAAGAGGTATGCGGGGGCTGCGGTGGTTTCTCCTGAGCAGGAACTCTGGACAGCAGCCCTGCCACACAGAACTTCGGCACAAAAAGCGGAACTGATTGCACTCACTAAGGCACTGCAGATGGCCAAAGGTAAAACCACCAACATCTATACAGACAGCAGGTATGCCTTTGCTACTCTCCATGTACATGGGGCTATTTATAAAGAAAGGGGCCTATTAACAGTAGAAGGAAAAGGAATTAAAAACAGAGGAGAAATATTGGCTCTCCTCCAGGCTATTTGGGAACCAAAAGAGGTGGCTGTTATGCATTGCCCGGGACTGCAAAAGGGGACTGATCTGATTTCAAAAGGAAACCAATTAGCAGATCAAGCCTCAAAGCAAGCAGCCCGGGAAACAGTGCAAGAACTGGTTACACTCCCGGCCCCAGCCCTACCAGAAAAACAGATCTATTCAGAAGAATATTTAAAGTATTTACAGAAATACGTTAAATTGGACTATGAAAGGGACTGGGCTAAGACTAAAGCAGGAAAAATAATTCTTCATCCAAGACTAGGTAAGAAGTTAGTAGACCAGATACATCCATACTCATTTGGGGATATGCAAACTCAAGGAGCTTATAGGCAAGCAGTTCCAGGTTTCTAAATTAGGGCATATGTTTCAGGATATGGTTGATAGATATGCTCAATGCCAGGCAATTAATGTGGGAAGAACTAAAATGGGAAGAGGGAAAAGAGAAAGAGGTAAGGAACCAGGAATTTATTGGGAAATAGATTTTACAGAAATGAAACCCGGAAAATATGGGCACAAGTATATGTGAGTTTTTGTAGATACCATTTCAGGCTGGGTAGAGGCTTTTTCCGCCAAACATGAGACGGCAGGAGTGGTAGCCAAAAAGCTACTAGAAGAAATAATTCCTAGGTTTGGGCTGCCTCTCGCGATTGGGTCAGAAAATGGTGCTGCATTTGTGAGTTCAGTCTCACAGGCTTTGGCCAAGGCCGTGGGCACTAATTGGAAACTACATTGTGCCTACCGGCCCCAGAGTTCCGGGCAAGTAGAGAGAATGAACCAGACTCTTAAAAAGACATTGACAAAACTAATTCTGGAGCCTGGCGGTGGAAGGGTGGATCTCCTTCCTTCGGCCCTCCTCAGGGCACGATGTATACCCTATTTAAACATGGTGACTCCATTTGAAATAATGTTTGGGAGACCCCCCCCCCCCCACTCTGTCCTCAGCTACAAGAGGTTGGCCTAGCAGAAATGACTGATCAGTCTGTACTCCAGTCACTGCAGGCATTACAGTCTGTCTTAAAAAAAGCCCACGCAAGGATCCAGACTGCCCACACTGGGATGGAGATGGAGGTGGAACCACATCCTTACCATCCCGGGGACTTGGTTTGGATACGTCGCTATCAAGTGGGAAACTTGGAGCCTCGCTGGAAGGGACCGTTTTCTGTTATCTGGACCACCACCATGGCAGTAAATGTAGAAGGCATTAGGGCCTGGATTCACACAGGTCACGTCAAATGAGCCAAGGACAAGGACGCCTCCCAGAGATGGAAGCTGCAGCCAATGGACACCACTGACCATGGACTAAAACTAAGACTAAAAAAAACTGTGAGTTTTTTGTTACTTCTATTGTTACCTGTTTATGTAAAGTATAGGGGGGAAATTAGATAAACAGAATTAGGAAAAATGGCAAAGGTTATACAAAGTGTTGAATGGCTAACTCATCAGCCGACTCTGCACTACTGTTTTTTTTTTTTTGGAACCTGTGTTATAAACGCCCTAATGTCATTTGTACCAAAGAAAATCAGAGGGATAAAAATGTTAGTCTTACATGCTCAATATAACCCCTTACAACAGGAGAACATAGAACTGTCTGAAAAGTCAAGGATTTGACTAATTTCCAAGGAAAAGGAGGAAACGTGAGGGCCTGTATGAGGGCCTGGTTAGCCAGAGGAACTTACTTGCAAACCCCGGATATAGGGGTAATAGTAATAGTAATAGTAATTGTTGTCAGGAGCAGCGCCACCATGAGTGGCCTCACTGCCCTGAGACAGGGCACCATCAGGGTTCAGCCTTGGGGTGGCAAGCAGCCTCGCTAGAGTGGCATTGTCTGGGGAGCGGCCTTGTCTGGGGAGCGGCCTCGTCCTGGGAGCTGCCTCCTTGGGAGAAGGGTCATGGGGAGCAGTCAGAGTTGTTGGGGTTGTCGTCCTCGACATCATCACCTCTTCGTCGTTGGCAGCAGACTCATCAGGGGAGCGGCCTCGTGGACTCTTCATGGACTCTTTGTCATCATGGCCTCTTTGTAAGAGACGGCCCCTACCAGTAGGTTTGATTTTTGATGCTTGGTGTGAAATAAAGCTTTGCTTGACTATCCCTTTGCATCAGTCTCATTCTTTTGATCACAGACCCTAACACTGGCCACAACCCAACAGATTATGAAAAACCTACAAGGTCCCCAATTCCATCCCAAGAGCATAGACCGCCTTGGACTAAAATGCGCCTTCTGACACAACCTGATCATCTACCTCCACTCAGACACGCAGACAGATGTCCCCAGAGACAGAAGATTGAAATGGACATGCCCTCGGTTCTAATCTGAACCCTAACTTAGGTTTCCAGACATCTATCCTCAGAAGCCTGATTTTAAATACCAGCATATGGGGGCTTCCTGAAACACAACACAGAAGACCTCTCGTCTCCGCATGGGAAGCTTGCTATTTGGAGCTGTGTCAAAGCTTCCACATTGGAGAATCCAGGGAGGAGAATCCTGCAGGGCCCATGAAACACTGCCACATTGCAAGGTCTCCATGGACACAAACCCACATTATGACCCATCGTCATGAGAGTCCATTCCAACTCAGCCCCCTGGGGAGCTCACCCCAGAGCCAGCAGATTGAACCTCCCTTGTCCCTAGGAACCAAAGGGAATGGGAGATGGCCTTTGCAGGCATCCATTCTTAGAGCCCTTCTCCCAAATGGGGCACCCTTGAGCCAGCCAACAGGACTCGCCTATCCCACGAAGGAAACATCACGGTTTGGAACAGCTCACAACCCCGAGAGAGGGAATAACTCCATGGCCTCATGAGGCCCCCCCTTCATTGAGGGGCCATGATGGCCACAAGCGGCAGCCTGAGCCAATGTCTGATACTCGCCCTTATTTCAGAAGCAGGAAATCTCGATTCATCCACTGCAGAATGGGCCTGCTGTGCCCTCGGCCCGAAACTTATCCCTAGCTTGTGTTCTCAGACTTCTGTCCTCACAGTCCTGGCCCACAAGCCCTCCAGTTTGGGAATTCGGGAGCCACAATGCACTACTCTGACTGTGCAGCAGACAAAAAAATTACCCTATGGCGCTGGCGAGAAAACCCAAAGGAGGATCAACCTGCACTCCACTCGACTGCACCCCAATTATATAGGCTGCCCTGGGCACTTATGCTTTGTCTGACACAGCCTGATCCCACACCTCCCAACCGACACCCAGACAGCTGGCCGCACACCCAGAACATCGGACCCTCCATGACCTTAGCCTGTCATCTCTTCCCAAACTGGGTTTTCAGGCTTCAGATCCTAGACCTGATCTCCAATCACTGCACATTGGTGAACCTGATGCAGAAACCAGAACTCTTCCAGCCCCATGGCAAGAAACCTTGCTGTTGCCATGGTGTCCAACCTTCAGGGTAGGAGAAACCAGCATGGCCCATGAGGCCACGCCTATGCCTGAGGGCCGCCTTGGACACAAACACGCATTGGGACCTTCAGCGTATGAGTATGAGCCCCATACTCAAGTGAGGCCTCTCAGTGGCTGGAAGAAGAGCCCACCTATGGGGCTGGCCATGCCCTTAGGCCCCCAATCCTAACCAGACCTCGGGATTTCCAGTCGCCCGTACCCAGGGCTCTGCTCTGGAATCCCTGTTTTGGAGGGACACCGGAGACAGTAAACAGGACTCCTCCCTTCCCAGAGAATGACCACATACCCTTGGGAGCCAGGCCAAATCCCCAGAGATGGGGATTTGGCCATCGCCTATGAAGCCATTCCTCCATTACACAGCCCTCCTTGACACAAAATCAAGAGAAAAAAGCCTGATCAACCGCCTCACACTTGTCCTTCATTCATATCCTGAGGAACTCTCCGCACGGTCTTTAGATCAGGCTTGCCATACCCTCGGGCCCAAACCTAAGCCGAGTTAGTGTTTTCAGACTTCTGTCCCCACAGCCCTGGCCCACACACCCTCCAGGCTGGGGCCGCTGGAGCCACACCGCAGGACTGTGCCTGCCCTCTCCAAGGAAACTCTGCCCATTCCACTGGCCACAACCCTACAGATTAGGAGAAACCTCCAAGGTCCCTGAGGCCATCCCAATAGTGTAGGCCATCCTGGACAAACAGGAGTGATCTGACACAAGCTGAGCAAAGACCTCCACTCAGAGAAACAGCAGGATGTACCCAGAGAAAGAAGATTGAACCAGACAGGCCCCCTAGGCCCTAATCTGAACCCTTTTGTTGATTTCCAATACCAGGGGGTTTCCTGATTCACCAATCAGAACACCTCTCATCTCCACATGGGAAACTTGCTCTTTGGAGCTGTGTCCAACCCTCTGGTTGGAGAATCCTTCCAGTTCACCGAGCCACCACCACATTCCAAGGTCTCCATGGACAAGAACCCACATTATGACCCATCCTCAGGAGAGTCCATTTCAACTCAGCCCCCTGGGTAGCACGCCCCAGAGCCAGCAGATCGAACCTGCCTTGTCGCAAGCAGCCAATAGGGATGCGAAGTGGGGTGCCCAGGCATCCATCCTTAGAACTATGATCTTGATTCTTGCTGTATGGGGCATCCTGGAGCCATCCAACAGGACTCGACTGTCCCACAGAAGGTATCCTTGCGGTTTGGAGCATCTCACAACTGCGAGCATGGGAAAACGTCCATGACCTCATGAGCACTCCCCCCCTCCTGAAGGGGCCATCAAGTACAAAAACTCCAACCTGATCCTATATCAGATACTCGCCCTGTCTTTAGATGCAGGAGATCTCGGATTAAGACTCTGCAGAGTGGGCCTGATGTGCCCACGCCCCATAACCTAAGCCTAGCTTGTGTTCTCAGACTTCAGACCTTACACTTCTGGCCCACAAGCCATCCAGATTGGGAATTCCAGAGCCACAGTGCAGCACTCTGCCTGCCCACCAGAAGAAAAATGTTGCCCTATGGGGCTGCCAAGAAACCCCAAATGAGGGTCAACCTGCACGCCACTTGACTGCACCCCAATTCTATCGGCTGCCCTGGGCACTAATGCTCTGTCTGACACAGCCTGAGCCCGGACCTCCCAACCGACACCCAGACAGCTGGCCGCACACCTGGCACATTGGATCTGCCATGGCCTTAGGCTGTCATCTCATCCCAAACTGGGTTTTCAGGCTTCAGAACCTAAATTTTATCTCCAATCACTGCACGGGGGGAACCTGATACAGTAATCAGAACTCCTCCATCCCCATGGCAAGAAACCTTGCTGTTTGCATGGTGTCCAACCTTCAGGGTAGGAGAAACCAGCATGGCCCATGAGGACACGCCCATACTTGAGGGCCACCTTTGGCACAAACACGTATTGTGACCCTCAGAGTGAACCACGTGCTCAAGTAAGGCCTCTCAGTGGCTGGACCAAGAGCCCGCATATGGGGCTGGCCATGCCTGTAGGCCCCCAATCCTAACCAGAGCTCAGGTTTTCCAGTAGCCCATACCCAGGGCACTGCTCTGGAATCCCTCTTTTGGAGGGACACTGGAGGGAGTAAACAGGACTCCTCCCTTCCCTCAGAATGACATCAAACTCTTGGGAGCTGGGCCAAATCCCCAGAGTGGGAGCCTGGTTGATGGCCATTGAGGCCACCCCGACATTCCACGCCCATCCTTGACACAACATCCAGAGACAAAAGCCTGAGCAACCGCCTCACACTTGCCCTTCATTCATATCCCAAGGAACTCCACTCACAGTCTCTAGATTAGCCCTGCCATACTCTCAGCCCCAAACCTAAGCCGAGTTAGTGTTTTCAGACTTCAGGCCCCACAGTTCTGGCCCACACACCCTCCAGGCTGGGACCCCTGAAGCCTCACCGCAGGACTGTGCCTGCCCTCTCCAAGGAAACTCTGCCCATTTCATTGGCCAAAACCCTACAGATTAGGAGAAACCTCCAAGGTCCCCGAGGCCATCCCAATAGTGTAGGCCGCCCTGGACAAACAGGGGCGATCTGACACAAGCTGAGCAACTACCTCCACTCAGACAAGCAGACGGATGTCCCCAGAGACAGAAGATTGAACCGGACAGGCACCAGCTCCTAATCTGATACGTTGTTTTTGTTTCTGGGTCCCTCTCCTCCAAGGCCTGGTTTCTTAAAGCATAAGAGACTTTTTTTTAAGATTTTATTTATTTATTTGACAGAGAGGGAGAGATCACAAGTAGACAGAGAGGCAGGCAGAGAGAGGGAGAGAGGAAGCAGGCTCCCCACCCAGCAGACAGCCCGTTGCGGGGCTCGATCCCAGGACCCTGAGATGATGACCTGAACCGAAGGCAGAGGCTTAACCCACTGAGCCACCCAGGTGCCCCAAGGCCTGGTTTCTAATTCCAGCATATGGGGGTTTCCTGAGGAACAAAAAGGAACACCTCTCTTCTCAACATGGGGTGCTTGCTCTTTGGAGCTGTGGCAAACCCTCCATGTATGATAAACCTGCCTGTCCCATGAGCCACCCCCACATTCCAAGGTCTCCATGGACACAAACCCACATTATGACCCACCCTCAGGAGAGTCCATTTCAACTCAGCCCCCTGGGTAGCACGCCCCAGAGCCAGCAGATCGAACCTGCCTTGTCACTAGGAGCCAATGGGAATTCGAGATGGGGTGTCCAGGCATCCATCCTTAGAAGCCTGCTCTCGGTTCTTTCAGACAGGGCGTTCTTGAGCCATCCACCAGGACTCGACTCTCCCACAGAAGGAAACCTTGCAGTTTGGAGCAGCTAACAACCCCCAGCGTGGGAAAGACTCCATGGCCTCATGAGGCACCCCCATTATGAAGGGGACATCATGGACCCATCCTAAAGCGTGAGACAATGTCTGATACTCCCCTGACTTCAGATGCAGGAGATCTCAATTTAGTGTCTGCAGAGTGGGCCAGCCGTACCCTCAGCCCCAAAACTAACACTAGCTTGGGGTTTCAGACTTCCGTCCTCACATGTCTGGCCCACAAGCCCTCAAGATTGGAAATTCTGGAGCCACAACACAGCACGCTGCCTGCCCACCAGAAGGAAAACATTGCCCTATAGGGCTGCCCAGAAACCCCAAATGAGGGTCAATAAGCACGGCCCTAGATGGCACCCCAATTTCCTAGGCTACCCTGGGCACTAATGCTCTGTCTGACACAACCTGAGCCCAGAGCTCCTGACAGAGACCCAGATAGCTGGCCGCAAAGCCAGCACATCAGACCCTCCATGGCCTTAGGCTGTCATCTCTTCCCAAGCTGGGTGTTCAGGCATCTGAATCGAGACCTTATCTCCAATCCCTGCACAGGGAGAACCTGGTCCACACATCAGAACTCCTCCTTCCCCATGGCAGGAAAACTTGCTATTGGCATGTTGTCCAACCTTCAGGGTAGGAGAAACCTGCATGGCCCATGAGGCCACGCCCAAACTTGAGGGATGCCTTGCGCACAAAGACGCATTGTGACCCTCATCATAAGCCTCGTGCTCAAATAAGGTCTCTCAGTGGCTGGACCAAGAGCCCGCATATGGGGCTTCCAATGCCCCTTGGGCCCCCATCCTAAGCCGAGTTTGGGTTTTCCAGTCGCCGGGACCCAGGGCTCTGCTCTGGAATCCCTCTTTGGGAGGGACACCTGAGGCAGAATACAGGACTCCTCCCTTCCCGCAGAATGACCTGAAACTCTTGGAAGCCAGGCCAAATCCCCAGAGAGGGAGGCTCATCCATGGCCCAGGAGACCACCCCTCCATTCCACAGCCCTCCTTGACACAAAATCCAGAGACAGAAGCCTGAGAAAAGGACTCACACTCACCCTTCATTCAAATCCTGAGTAGCTCCCATCACGGTCGGTAGATCGGGCCCGCCATACCCTCGGCCCCAAACCTAAGCCGAGTTTGTGTTTTCAGACCTCAGGCCCCACAGCCCTGTCCCACACACCCTCAACGCTGGGGCCCCTGGAGCCACACCGCAGGACTGTGCCTGCCCTCTCCAAAGAAACTCTGCCCATTCCACTGGCCACGAACCTACAGATTAGGAGAAGGCTCCAAGATCCCCGAGGCCATCCCAATAGTGTAGGCTGCCCTGGACAAACAGGGGTGATCTGACACAAGCGGAGCAACTACCTCCACTCAGAAAAGCAGACGGATGTCCCCAGAGACAGAAGATGGAACCGGACAGTCTGTTAGGCTGTTCATCTGAACCTTTTGTTGGTTTCCAGGCGTCTCTCCTCAGAGGCCTGGATTCCAATACCAGCAAATGGAGGTTTCCTGAGGCACCAATCAGAACACCTCTCATCTCCACATGGGAAACTTACTCTTTGGGGCTGGGTCCAATCCTCCAGTTCGGAGAATCCTTCCGGGCCCCCGAGCCACTGCCACATTCCTAGGTCTCCATGGACCGAAACCCACATGATAACCCATCCTCAGGAGAGTCCATTTCAACTCAGCCCCCTGGGTAGCTCCCCCAGAGCCAGCAATCGAGCCTGCCTTGTCGCTAGGAGACAATGGGAATGTGAGGTGGGATGCCCAGGCATCCATCCTTAGAACCCTGCCCTCGAGTCATCCTGTGTGGGGCGTCCTGGAGCCATCTCACAGGACTCGACTGTCCAGCAGTAGGAATCCTTGCGGTTTGGAGCATCTCACAACTCCCAGCATGGGAAAACCTCCATGGCCTCGTGAGGGCCCCCACTTCCTGATGGGGCCATAATGGACTCAATCTCTAACCTGAGCCAATGTCGGATCTTCGCCCTGACTCCAGATGCAGGAGATCTCAATTCAGCCTCTGCAGAGTGGGCCTGCCATGCCCTCGCCCAAAATCTCACCCTAGCTTGTATTCTCAGACTTCCGTCCTCACACTCCTGGCCCCCAAGCCCTCCAGATGGGGCATTCTGGAGCCACAATGCAGCAGTCTGCCTTCCCACCAGAAGAAAAACGTTGCCCTATGCGGCTACCCAGAAACACCAAATGAGGGTCAACCTGCACGCCACTCCACTGCACTCCAATTCTAGCGGCTGCCATGGGCCCTAATGCTCTGTCTGACACAGCCAGAGCCCGGACGTCCAGTCGGACCCTGAGACAGCTGGCCGCACACCCAGCACATCGGGCCCGCCATGGCCTGAGGCCGTCCTCTCTTCCCAACCTAGGGTTTCAGGCTTCAGAACCTAGACCTTATCTCCCATCACTTCATAGGGGTGAACCTGATGCGGAAATCAGAATTCCTCCATCCCCATGGCAAGAAAACTTGCTGTTGGCATGGTGTTCAACATTCAGAGTAGGAGAAACCAGCATGGCCCATGAGGCCACGCCCATGCTTGAGGGCCACCTTGGGCACAATCACGCATGGTGACATTGAGCGGGAGCCCCGTGCTCAAGTAAGCCCTCTCAGTGGCTGGACACAGAGCCCACATATGGAGATTGCCATGCCTCTAGGCCAACATCCTAACCCGAGTTTGGGTTTTCCTGTCATCCGTACCCAGGGCTCTGATCTGGAATCCCTCTTTTGGAGGGACACCTGATGCAGAAAACAGCACTCCTCCCTTCCCAGAGAATGACATCAAACTCTTGTGAGCCGGGCCAAATCCGCAGAGAAGGAGACTCGTCCATGGCCCATGAGTCCAACCCTCCATTCCATGGCCCTCCTGGATTCAAAATCCAGAGACAAAAGCCTGAAACCCCCACACACTCGCCCTTCGTTCCTATCCCGAGGAACTCCCCTCACGGTCTGTAGATCAGGCCTGCCATACCCTTGGCCCCAAACCTAAGGCAAGTTTTTCTTTTCAGACTTCTGTCCCCACAGCCCTGGCCCACACACCCTCCAGGCTGGGGCCCCTGGAGCCACACCGCAGGACTGTGCCTGCCCTCTCCAAGGAAACTCTGCCCAATCCGTTGGCCACAACCCTACAGATTAAGAGGATCCTCCAAGGTCCCTGAGGCCATCCCAATAGTGTAGGCTGCCCTGAACAAACAGGGGCGATCTGGCACACAGGCTGACCAACTGCCTCCACTCAGACAAGCAGACGGATGTCCCCAGAGATAGAAGATTGAACAGGAGAGGCCCCTAGGCCCTCATCTGAACACTTGCTTTGGTTTCCAGGTGTCTCTCCTCAGAAGCCTGCTTTCCAATACCAGTCTATGGGGGTTTCCTGAGGCACCAAACGGAAAAGCTCGCATCTCCTCGTGGGAAGCTTGCTCGAACCCCAGGTCAGGCTCCCTGCTCAGTGGGGAGTCTTCTCCCTCTCCCTCTGTTCCTCCCCCTGCTTATGCCCCCCCTTCTCTGTATCTCAAATCAATAATTAAATTAAAAAGATAAGTTACTTGTACAATGTCATGATAAATATTAGAACTAGATACAGTACTGAGTGTGTGACCCTGAAGAATGTGTTCTTTCATTTTTACATTTACCAAGAAATAATTTGCCCTCAAAATACCATAGTTTAAATTAGTTTCCCTTTTCTCCATACATTGAGTATCGGACGGTGCTACAATTCCAGGACCCTGGCTGGCTGGGTCGGTGGAGTGTGTGACTCTTGATCTGCGGGGTATATGTTTGAGCCATGTTGGGGGTACAGATTACTTAATTGAAAAAAAGAAGATGCTAGAGTTGGGCATGTTTTCTTTTTTCCTTTTTACCCCTTCACCCATTTCTCCCACCTCCAACCCCAGACTTCTGCCACCCCCATCTGTTCTGTCTGTGAGCTCACATTTTTTATTTTGTTTTGTTTTAAGGTTCTACGTGTAAGTGATTTCTAGTATTTGTCTTTCTGGCCTGTTTTACTTAGCATAATGCCTTCAAGGGCCACCATGTTGTAAATCGAAAGATTTCATGCTTTATTATGGCTGAGTAGGATTCCACTGTGTTTCTCGACCACAATTTCTTTATTCATTCATCCACTTATGGAAATTAGGTTGTTTCTTTATTTTTACTGTTGTAAATAATCCTGCGGTGTACACAGGGGTGAGTATACCTTTGTGAGTTAGTGTTTTCATTTCCATCAGATAAATACTCAGAAAGGAAATTGTTGGCTCCTTTGGTTGTTCTGTTTCTCGTTTTTTTGAGGAACTTCTGTACTGTTTTCTATAGTGGCTGCACCCATTTATACTCCCAGTAATGGTGCACTAGAGTGTTCCTCTACTCCACATCTTCACCAAAACTTGCTATTTCTTGTGTTTTGGATAATGACCCTTCTGACAGGTATGAAGTGGTGCCTCATCCTGGTTTGATTTGCATTTCCCTGACGATTAATGATGTTGAGCATCTTTTCATGTTCGTGTAGACCATCTGTATGTCTTCTTTAGGAAAATGTCTATTTGGATCTGCTCCTGTTACATTAGATTACTTGTGGAGTTTTTGGTGCTTTTGTGTGTTTTTTTGTTTTTTTTTTTTGTTTTGCTATTCCATGAGTTCTTTATATTTTGAATATTAACCCCTTACTGGATATGTAATATGCCAATGTTTTACCTTAGGTTACCGCTTTATTTTGTTGATGGTTTCCTTTGTTGTTTGGACATTTTATAGTGAGAAGTAGGGCCACACTTTGCTTCTTTGTTTGTTTTTACTTTGGTATCAGCTTAAAAGCACCACTACCAAGACCTATGTCAAGGACCTTTCCAAACCCTATGTTTTCTGCTACAAGTTTTATAGTTCCAGGACTTATATTCAAGTATTTGACCCATTTTGAGTTAATTTTTGTGTTTGGTATAAGGGAATGGTGCAGTTTTGTTCTTTTGCATGTGGCTCTCCAGTGTTCCCAGCACCATTGATGAAAGAGACTGTTTTTTCCCCCTTGTTTATTCTTGGCTCCTTTGTCATAAGGTCCCGGACCATAGATGTGTGTGTTTACTTCTGGGCTCTCTCCTGTCTTCTGGTGATGTGTGTGTCCGTTTTTGTGACAATGCTAGATTGTTTTGATTACTCTAGCTTTGTCATTAGTCTGAAATGAACAAGAGAGATGCCTTTAGGGTGGTTCTTCTTTCTCTAGATTGCTCTGGTATTCAGAGTCTTTTGTGGCATCATACAAATTTTTAGATCCTTTGTTCTCTTTCTGTGAAGAATGTCCTTAGAATTTTGATAGGAATTGCAATGTAGATGGTTTAGGGAAGTATAGACATTTTACCACTATTGATTCTTCTCACCCATGAATATGCGGTGTCTTTCGGTTTATGTGTGTTGCCTTCAGTTTCTTTCCTTACCATCTTGTAGTTTTCATTATACAAGATTTTACCTCTTGGTGAAGTTTAATCCTGGGTATTTTATTATTTTTGATGTAACTTCAGGTGGGATGATCTCCTAATTTATTTTCTGATGATTCAGTAATAGCGTACAGAAACGCAGCACCTTTTGGGGTAGTGATATTGTATCCTGTCCCTTTACTGAATTTAGTCATAGTTTGAACAATTTTTCACTGGCTTCTTTGAGGTTTTCCTTCTATTCTATATCATCTGCAAATAGTGGTTGTTTTACTTCTTGCTTTCAAGTTTTGATGCCTCTGATTATCTTCTTGCATAATTGTTCTGCCTTGGATTTTCAATATTGTGTTCATTAAAAGTGCAAGGAAAAATCAGTAGTGCTCCTAACTTAGGCGATCTTAGAGGAAATAGAAACAGGTAAAACATTACACTATAGGATGTGACATAATCTGTGTCATTGTCATATATGACCTTTTTTTTCCTGATAAATTTTTTTATTAAATTTTTTTTAAATTTATTTTCAGCATAACAGTATTCATTGTTTTTTCACCACACCCAGTGCTCCATGCAAACTGTGCCCTCCCTAATACCCACCACCTGGTTCCCACAACCTCCCACCCCCCGCCGCTTCAAAACCCTCAGGTTGTTTTTCAGAGTCTGTAGTCTCTCATGGTTCACCTCCCCTTCCAATTTCCCTCAACTCCCTTCTCCTCTCCATCTCCCCTTGTCCTCTATATTTTTTGTTATGCTCCACAAATAAGTGAAACCATATGATACTTGACTCTCTCTGTTTGACTTATTTCACTCAGCATAATCTCTTCCAGTCCTGTCCATGTTGCTACAAAAGTTGGGTATTCGTCCTTTCTGATGGAGGCATAATACTCCATAGTGTATATGGACCACATCTTCCTTATCCATTCATCCGTTGAAGGGCATCTTGGTTCTTTCCACAGTTTGGCGACCGTGGCCATTGCTGCTATAAACATTGGGGTACAGATGGCCCTTCTTTTCACTACATCTGTATCTTTGGGGTAAATACCCAGGAGTGCAGTTGCAGGGTCATAGGGAAGCTCTATTTTTAATTTCCTGAGGAATCTCCACACTGTTCTCCAAAGTGGCTGCACCAGTTTGCATTCCCACCAACAGTGTAAGAGGGTTCCCCTTTCTCTACATCCTCTCCAACACACGTTGTTTCCTGTCTTGCTAATTTTGGCCATTCTAACTGGTGTAAGGTGGTATCTCAATGTGGTTTTAATTTGAATCTCCCTGATGGTTAGTGATGATGAACATTTTTTCATGTGTCTGACAGCCATTTGTATGTCTTCATTGGAGAAGTGTCTGTTCATATCTTCTGCCCATTTTGTAATATGATTGTCTGTTTTGTGTGTGTTGAGTTTGAGGAGTTTTTAATAGATCCTGGATATCAACCTTTTGTCTGTACTGTCATTTGCAAATATCTTCTCCCATTCCGTGGGTTGCCTCTTTGTTTTGTTGGCTGTTTCTTTTGCTGTGCAGAAGCTTTTGATCTTGATGAAGTCCCAAAAGTTCATTTTTGCTTTTGTTTCCTTCACCTTTGGAGACATATCTTGAAAGAAGTTGCTGTGGCTGATATCAAAGAGGTTACTGCCTATGTTCTCCTTGAGGATTCTAATGGATTCCTGTCTCACGTTGAGGTCTTTTATCCATTTCGAGTTTATCTTTGTGTACGGTGTAAGAGAATGGTCAAGTTTCGTTCTTCTACATATGGCTGTCCAGTTTTCCCAGCACCATTTATTGAAGAGACTGTCTTTTTTCCACTGGATATTTGTTCCTGTTTTGTCGAAGATTATTTGACCATAGAGTTGAGGGTCCATATCTGGGCTCTCTACTCTGTTCCACTGGTCCATGTGTCTGTTTTTATGCCAGTTCCATGCTGTCTTGGTGATCACAGCTTCGCAGTAAAGCTTGAAATCAGGTAACGTGATGCCGCCAGTTTTATTTTTGTTTTTCAACATTTCCTTAGCAATTCGGAGTCTCTTCTGATTCCATACAAATTTTAGGATTATTTGCTCCAGCTCTTTGAAAAATACTGGTGGAATTTTGATCAGAATGGCATTAAAAGTATAGATTGGTCTGGGCAGTACAGACATTTTAACGATGTTTATTCTTCCGATCCAAGAGCATGGAATGGTCTTCCATCTTTTTGCGTCTTCTTCAATTTCTTTTAGGAGTGTTCTGTAGTTCCTCGAGTACAGATCTTTAACCTCTTTGGTTAGGTATATTCTGAGGTATCTTATGGTTTTTGGTGCTATAGTAAATGGAATCGATTCTCTAATTTGCCTTTCTGTATTTTCATTGTTAGTGTATAAGAAAGCCACTGATTTCTGGACATTGACTTTGTATCCTGCTACATTACTGAATTGCTGTATGAGTTCTAGAAGTTTGGGGGTGGAGTCTTTCGGGTTTTCCATATAAAGAATCATGTCATCTGCGAAGAGAGAGAGTTTGACTTCTTCCTTGCCAATTTGGATACCTTTTATTTCTATTTGTTGTCTGATTGCTGTTGCTAGGACTTCTAATACTTTGTTGAACAAGAGTGGTGAGAGTGGGCATCCTTGTCGTGTTCCTGATCTCAATGGGAAGGCTGCAAGCTTTTTCCCATTGAGGATGATATTTGCTGTGGGTTTTTCATAGATAGATTTGATGAAGTTCAGGAATGTTCCCTCTATCCCTATACTTTGAAGCGTTTTAATCAGGAATGGATGCTGGATTTTGTCAAAAGCTTTTTCTGCCTCAATGGAGAGGATCATGTGGTTCTTCTCTCTTCTCTTATTGATTTGTTCTATCACATTGATTGATTTGCGAAAGTTGAACCATCCTTGTAACCCAGGGATGAATCCCACCTGGATAATCTTTTTAATGTGCTGTTGGATCCTGTTTGCTAGGATCCTGTTGAGAATCTTAGCATCCATATTCATCAGTGATATCGGTCTGAAATTCTCCTTTTTGGTAGGGTCTTTGCCTGGTTTGGGGATCAGGGTAATGCTGGCTTCATAAAAAGAGTCTGGAAGTCTTCCTTCTGCTTCAATTTTTTGAAACAGCTTCAGGAGAATAGGTATTATTTCTTCTTTGAAAGTTTGATAGAATTCCCCAGGGAATCCGTCAGGTCCTGGGCTCTTGTTTTTTGGGAGGTTTTTGATCACTGCTTCAATCTCGTTACTAGATATCGGTCTATTCAGGTTGTCAATTTCTTCCTGGTTCAATTTTGGGAGTTTCTAGTTTTCCAGGAATGCATCCATTTCATCTAGGTTGCTTAGCTTATTGGCATATAACTGTTGATAATAGCTTCTGATGATTGTTTCTACTTCCTTGGTGTTAGTTGTGATCTCTCCCTTTTCATTCATAATTTTATTAATTTGGGTTTTCTCTCTTTTCTTTTAGATTAGTGTGGCCAATGGTTCATCAATCTTATTGATTCTTTCAAAAAACCAGCTTCTAGTTTCGATGATACGTTCTACTGTATCTCTGGTTTCTACCTCGTTGATCTCTGCTCTAATCTTGATTATTTCCCTTCTTACGTGTGGAGTTGGTTTGATTTGTTGTTGATTCTCCAGTTCTTTAAGGTGTAGAGACAGCTGGTGTATTCTGGATTTTTCAATTTTTTTGAGGGAGGCTTGGATGGCTATGAATTTCCCCCTTAGGACCGCCTTTGCTGTATCCCATAGGATTTGGAGTGAAGTGTCTTCATTCTCATTGGTTTCCATAAATTGTTTAAGTTCTTCTTTGATTTCCTGGTTGATCCAAGCATTCTTAAGCGAGGTGGTCTTTAGCTTCCAGGTGTTTGAGTTCCTTCTGAACTTTTCCTTGTGATTGAGCTCCAGTTTCAAAGCATTGTGATCTGAGAATATGCAGGGAATAATCTCAGTCTTTTGGTATCGGTTGAGCCCTGATTTGTGACCCAGTATGTGGTCTATTCTGGAGAAGGTTCCATGTGCACTTGAGAAGAATGAGTATTCTGTTGTTTTAGGGTGGAATGTTCTGTATATATCTATGAGGTCCATCTGGTCCAATGTGTCATTCAATGCTCTTATTTCTTTATTGATTTTCTGCTTCGATGATCTGTCTATTCCTGAGAGAGGCATGTTAAGATCTCCTACAATTAATGTATTCATATCAATATGACTCTTTATCTTGATTAATAGTTTTCTTATGTAATTGGCTGCTCCCATATTGGGGGCGTAGATATTTACAATTGTTAGATCGTCTTGGTTGATAGTCCCTTTAAGAATGATGTAGTGTCCTTCTGTATCTCTGACTACTCTCTTTAGTTTAAAATCTAATTTATCTGTTATGAGAATCGCTACCCCGGCCTTCTTTTGAGGCCAGTTGGCATGAAAGATGCTTCTCCATCCCTTCACTTTCAGTCTGGGTGTATCTTTAGGTTCAAAAGGGGTCTCTTGTTGACAACATATGGATGGGTCCTGTCGTTTTATCCAATCTGCAACCCTGTGTCATTTTATGGGTGCATTTAGGCCATTCACATTGAGAGTGATTATTGAGAGATACGTTTTTATTGACATTGTGCTATCTTTGAAGTCTTTCTTTCTGTCGATTGTCTCTATATTTCTGTTCAATGCTATTCTTAGGATTTTTCCTCTTTTACAGAACCCCCCTTCATATTTCCTGCAGTGTCGGCTTGGTGGTTGAATAGTCTTTTAAGCCTTGCTGGTCTTGGAAACTCTTTATCTCTCCATCCATTTTGAATGTCAGTCTTGCTGGATAAAGTGTTCTTGGCTGCATGTTCTTCTCATTTAGTGCCCTGAATATATCTTGCCAGCCCTTTCTGGCTTGCCAGGTCTCTGTGGACAGGTCTGACGTTATTCTGATGGGCTTTCCTCTGTACGTAAGGAGCTTCTTTGTCCTAGCGGCTTTCAAGAGATTGTATCTACAGTTATGATTCCTCAATTTTACTATGAGGTGTCTGGATGTTTTTTTTTTTGAATTTATAATCTTGGGGGGGTTACCTTTCTACTTCTAGTACATGAACACTTGTTCCATTGCAAGATTGGGGAAATTTTCATGAAGAACTTGTTCCACTATATCTTCTAGACTTCTTTCTTTCTCCTCCCCTTCAGGGATTCCAATAATTCTGACGTTGGAACGTTTCATGGCATCATTTATTTCCCTGATTCTGTTTTCGTGGCTTCTAAGCTGTTTGTTCCAGGCTTCCTCCTGATCCTTTCTCTCTATCTGTTTGTCCTCCAGATCACTAATTCTATCTTCTTTCTCAATTACCCTAGCTTTTAGAGAATTTAGATTAGATTGGAACTCATTGAGAGCGTTGTGAACCTCATCCCTGGTGGCCTTCAGCTCTGCCCTAACATTATGAACATCCTCCCTGGTCGCTTTCAATTTTGCCCTAATCAATTCTGTTTGGTCATCCATGGCTTTCTCCAATCTAGCTATTGCCGGGATAATTGTTAGCCTGAATTCTCTTTCTGACATATTGTCTATGTTGATAGTCGTTAGCTCTGTTGCAGAAGGCCCATCCTCTGTATTTTTCTTCTGTTGGGGATTCCTCCTCTTAGTCATTTTGGTGAGAGATGACTGGACAGATGTAGCTGGATGTATCGACCGTGGTGCAGTCAAGGTGCACCCAGGAACGCTTCTGAGCACTCAGGATTCCCCACCCAAATGAGAGAAAAAAGAAAAGAAAAAGAAAAAAGAGGGAGAGAGAGAGACAGGAAAAAAAGAGAAGATATAAGAGAAGGTTCAGCCCAAATGGGCTCCAGGGTAAGATTTATGACGTATACAAACAAAAACAGACAAACAAAAAGACCGATAAAAGTATATGAGGAGAGAATATATATATATATATATATATATATATATATATATATATATAAAAGCAAAAAAAGGAGGAGCCTTGTCAAGAAGAACCCCAAGTATAAGATTTATATACTATCAGGACAAACATAAATACACAGAGACACTGTCAGAAAAAAAGATGGGAGCATGGTTATAGATTCTCTGTGTGGGCGAGGAAGGTTATTTTGATTCGTCCTGGATGTATCTTGATATCTTTGTTAAAGGACTCAACTTTCCTAAGAAAAAGGGGGATTAAAAATTGGTTCACCTATAGGGGTAGCATTGCTTGGAGAAAGGGGGTTACCTTGAAGTTTAACTCTATATGAGTATTAGAAAATAAAAATAAAAAAGGAATAAACTGGACTAAACTAAACTAAAAATTTTTTTAAATATTAAAAAAATAGAAAAGCAAAAGAAAAACACATGTGTATGTATCAAAAATTTCAGGTTAGAAGTTTATTATGGAATTTGATGTACTGGACATCTCACTGTGATGGTAAATAGGTTAAAAAATTATCTATATAAAAAAAGAAAAAAAATGAACCAGAATAGTGGGAAAGAATTAAAAATAAAAGTTGTATCTATGAAGTAGTGGTGGTTGTTGTCTTGTAGTCTTTTTTTTTTCTTTCCTGATTTGTTTTCTGGGGGAGGGGGCTGCCACGTGGGTTTTCAGTCAATGATGTTCCCTGAGTTAAGTCCTCCCGACCCCCTCAAGGGGGTGGGCTCTGAGAAAAACAGGTCGCATACTCTTTTAAGCCCTGCTGTTCTTGGAAATTCTTTCTCTCTCCATCCATTTTGAATGTCAGTCTTGCTGGATAAAGTATTCTTGGCCGCATGTTCTTCTCATTTAGTGCCCTGAATATATCTTGCCAGCCCTTTCTGACTTGCCAGGTTTCTGTGGACAGATCTGACATTATTCTGATGGGTTTTCCTCTGTATGTAAGGAGCTTCTTTGTCCTAGCTGCTTTCAGGAGAGCCTGTCTACAACTATGATTCCTCATTCTTACTATCAGGTGTCTTGAGGACTTTTGAGATTCTATAATCTCGGGTGGAGACTGTTTTGCCTCTAGTACATGAACGCTGGTTCCATTCACGAGATTGGGAAAATTTTCATGGAGAATTTGTTCCAGTATATCGTCTAGACTTCTTTCTTTCTCCTCCCCTTCAGGGATTCCAATAATTCTGACGTTGGAACGTCTCATGGCATCATTTATTTCCCTGATTCTGTTTTTTTGTGGCTTCTAAGCTGTTTGTTCCAGGCTTCCTCCTGATCCTTTCTCTCTATCTGTTTGTCCTTCAGATCACTAATTCTCTCTTCTGTCTCAGTTACCCCAGCTTTGAGAGAATTTAGATTAGATTGGAACTCATTGAGAACTTTGTGAACATCATCACTGATGGCTTTCAGTTCTGCACTAACATTGTGAACGTCTTCCCTGGTGGCTTTCATCTCTGCCCTTATCAATTCCATTTTGTCATCCATGGCTTTCTCTAAACTAGCTACTGCCTGGATAATTGTTAGCCTGAATTCCCTTTCTGACATATTGTCTATGTCGATAGCCATTAGCTCTATTGAAGAAGGCCCAGCCTCTGAATTTTTCTTCTGTTGGCATTCCTCCTCCTAGTCATTTTGGTGAGAGATGGATGAATGGATGTAGCTGGATAAATCAACCGTAGTGCCGTCGAGGTGCACCCTGGAATGCTTCTGAGCAATCAAGAGTCCCCACCCAAATGAAAGAAAAAAGAAATAAGGAAAAAAGGAAAAAAAAGAGAGGGGGGGGGAGAAAGATAAAATAAAAGAGAAGTCTCAGCTCAAATGGGCCCCAAGGTAATATCTATGAAGTATACAAACAAAAACAGACAAGCAAATAGGCTGATAAAAGTTGATGACAAGAGAATATATATATATATATATATATATATATATATATATATATATGCAAAACAAAACAAAAAAGAACCTCATCAAAAAGAATTTGAAGTATAAGATTTATATACTACCAGGACAAACACAGATGCACAGAAACACTGGCAGAAGAAAAAGATGGGAGAGTGGCTATAAATTCTGAGTGTGGGTAAGGAAGTTTATTTTCATTCTTCCTGGATGTATCTTGATATCCTTGTTAAAGGATTGAACTTTCCTAAGATAAAGGGGGATTAAAAATTGGTTTACCTATAGGAGTAGCATTGATTCGGGAAAGGGGATTACCTTGAAGTTTAACTCTATACGAATATTAAAAAATAAAAATTAAAAAAACTAAACTAAACTAAAATAAAATAAAATATAAAGAAATTTAAAAAATAGAAAAGGAAAAGAAAAACATGGGTATATGTATCAAAAAGTTCAAGTTTAAAGGTTATTATGGATTTTGATGTACTGGACATCTCATTGTGATGGTAAATAGGTTAAAAATTATGTATAAAAAAATGAACCAGAATAGTTGGTACAAATTAAAAATAAAAATTGTATCTATGAAATAGTGGTGGTTGTTCTCTTGCCTTTTTTTTTTTTTCCAGTAGGCTTTCTGGGCAAGGGCCTGCCGTGTTGGTTTTCAGGCAGTGTTTCCTGAGTTAAGTCCTCCAGCCCCCCTCAAGGGTGTGGACTCTGAGGAAACCGGTTTTTCAGGCTTTTGTTCTCTGGAGGTTTTTGGTTTGTTTGTTCATTTGTTTTCTCTCGCCTTGACAGCTTTTGATGGTTTTTAGAGGTTCAGAGGAAAGCAAACTGCACCCAGACCTCCCTCTCAGAGAGAGAATCCTCAGTCTGTTCCCCTCTGGGTGCTACAGAGCACATAAATTCCACCTTGGCTGCTGGCAGAGCACGTTCCCAGTCGCGGTCCCTGTGGACGCAGGAACTCCTGCTTGTACCCAAAACCAGACAGCAGCGTCTGTCTGGGCAGCTCCAGACCATCAGAGAGGTCCCAAACAGTGATAGCACACTGAGATTTGCCCACTGGCCTGGGCTAGTGGTGCTCAGACTTTCCAGATCTGAAAGCACCGGGTTGGGGCCTGCACTGTGGGGCGGGACTCAGACTCATAGCACTGCGTGCAGAATGCAAAAAGGCTGTGGTCCTACTGGCTGTTGAGGCCCCCAGCCCCTCATGGGACCAGAACCCCACATGCTCTCAGGCGTGCTGGCGGATCAGGGACCAAGACCTGGTGTCCCCTCCGCACTCTTTCTGGCTCAGTGCCAGGGGTGGCTGTCCTTGGTCTGGGGACTTAAGCCCCTGTCCCTAACTGCCCCAATTCCCACCATTTCTCCCCCCCTATCCTTTGCTCTTTTTGAGTGCTTTCAACCAGACTCCAAGTTAATGCTTGTCCCCAGTCGCAGGCCACTCTCCTATTGGGGTATTACCTTCCAAAGGTCGCTTCTGGTGGTTCCCTCCCACTTTTGTTTATCTTCCAACATCAGTCCAAGGTTCCTATTCTGCTTTACCTGCCCACTGGTCTCTTCTGCCCCCGTAGAGATCCAGACATGTATAATTCAAATCTCAGGCTGATTTCATGGGTGATCGGAGTTCTTTAGTAGGTAATCTGCTCACTTTAGGGTACAGGTTGAAATGGCGCTTCCTCCTAGTCCTCCACCATCTTGCCAATCCTGTGATTTCTGATAACATATCCCATTCTTGAGACTGGAACACAGAGGTGTTTCAGGTGAGGGGTCTTAGGATATTAGGGCTTGAAGGATATAGGATGAAGCACTGTGCATTGGCAACAGAAGGGGATCACATCAAAGTCCTGCATCAGTAAAGGGCTCACTGGCTGTGATAAATGACTGGCCTTCTGGGATGGTGTGTAATGCAATGAGACCCCTTATCCTGGCCCTGGAGGGACCCCAAAGATGTGTTCCTTCAAAACAAAAGGGCAGAGCAAGAGACATAGTACCATGGGCTAAAAGTCCCTTTGGATAAAACTCCCAACTCACCATGATCATTTGCAAGACTTGCAGAACTTGGGGAAGAACTGTTGGGCCAATGGGGACACCTGAGAGCACGAGATAGGAAAATGCATAGTCCAGTGCAAAATGACTAGATAAATGAGATGAAACATGGTTTAAAGTTGCTTTAATGATATTCTTATAAATATGTGGACAATGACTCTGCTTCTGTCCAAAGCGTGGGCAGGACCATGAGGGCAAGTTTGGGAAAGAGATGGGAGGGAGATGCATGTGATTACTGGACTCTAGGAGCCCAGGCTGGCTTCTAGGAAATGAGGCCCTTTGTGCTGCATTGGCATCCTGGGAGTGGGATCTCCCAACACCTGCACTCACCTCGAGCCAGTGATGGACTCTGTTGGCAGTGTGGGGCAGCTTCTTGGCCTTCAAGAAGGTAGAGCAGGGGAGCTCATCATTCAGCTCCTGCCACTCTCCTTTGTAGATCTCTGTAAAGACAGCACCCAGCAGCCAGGCATGAGGCCTCAGAGCCCTGTCTGGATGCCTTTGCTGGTCTTCAGACCAAGGGCACTCCATTACAGACACACCACACACTCCATTACAGTATGCACACACCTCCATCAAGGATATAAATGTGACACAGCTTCAGGATCTTGTATAGGCTCTGGCACATGTAAGATGCACCTCAGGAATCCTCTCTCCACCCTGCCCACAGTGACATTGGTGTGAACAAGAGGGGATCACCAGGCTATCCACTGTGCTCAACGTACTATAGCTCATGGTCAGGAAACCCCACATATTCCTTGTTAGGTTCCGTGATCAAAGGAGCGAGACTGATACAAAGTGAAGGTCAAGCAAAGCTTTATTTCACACCAAGCATTGAGAATCAAACTGATTGGTAGGGGCCATCTCTTACGAAGAGACGATGATGATGACCCCGACAAGGCCAGTTCCAAGAAGGCCGCTCCAGACAAGGCCAGTCTGGATGAGGCCGCTCCCCAGACAAGGCCACTCCCCAGACGAGGCCACTCTGGACAAGGATTCTCCCTGGACAGGCTGCTTCCTGGACAAGGCCACTCCCGATGAGGAAGAGGGGATGATGACTATGAGGACGACAGCCCCAATGATGCAGTCTCTGCTCCCCATGATGCTGCTCCCGACGAGGCCACTGCCGACAAGGCTGCTCCCCAGACAGGGCCACTACCCAGAATGAGGCTGCTCTGGCGAGGCCGCTCCCCAGATGGGGCCGCTGCTCTGGCGAGGCCACTCCAATGAGGCCGCTCTCCGGACAAGGCTGCTCTGACAAGGCCACTTTCCAAACAAGGCCACTCCCTGGAAGGATGCTTCTCTGGCAAGGCCACTCCCTAGACGAGGCCGTTCCTGATGACTCTAACAGCTCTTACTGCTCTGGTGGTCTTACTACTCATACTAGCCTCGCAAACCAACTTTTATAGAGGCACTTTTAGCTAGGCTATACACAGGTAGCCAATGAGATTGCAATGAACAGAGAAAACTGCTAGGTTACACACGGGCGGCCAATTGAATTTCAATTTACCCTAGTAGATATATGCGTGCCCCTCTGATTGGATGTCTTCACTTGGCCTGACCCGCCCTTGTATCTAGGCTTTGCAAGGAAGTTCTTCTGGGAGGGGCAGGGTCAATCTAAGTTCACTGCAACAATATGGCTCCCTCTGATTAAGTAGGCCCTTACATTCCTCTTTCCCTAAAACTCAAGAGGAAGGGATGGAGCTGCCCTTGGATGGTTCATAAAGGTGTACATTGCCTAGTCTGCTCAGTATTAAGTACCTTATGGCACCTCCTGCCAAATGCCCTGAGGTAATGGGGGCGAGATTTTGGGCCAATGTCTGCAGCATGTGAAAAGGCCAATTCCCTGGGGTTTCTGGAAGACAGACCCCTGGAAAGTAGGCAAGCAGCAAGAGAATATCTTGCCATGTCAGATTTCTCTAGCCAAGTAACCCTGATATGGACTACACTAGAATGTGGGTGCCTGGTTGCAGGGGTTCCAAGTTCTGTTGCGGTCTGTGGTCAAGGAAGTGACATCACTGCCTGGGATCCCCTACCGCAGGCCATTCCTGGTTTGACACCAAAGCAAACAGTGCTCTGGTTTGCCATCTCCTCATCCCTTTTCTGCATGCAAGGCCACATCTGTACACAGTGACACCAACACACCCCTCTCCACAGGGCCCCAGGGAAGATCTGGGTGCAGCCAGGGCCCCAGCTTCGAAACACATCTGGTTTCAGACATAACTCTCTATACTTACCTGTTTTTGACCCTAGATAAGCTATTGTGCCTGACAGGGATGGTCTTTTCTGTAAAATATGGATGAGTTTAGCATGTCCTTCTACCAGGTATCCACAGCCATAGGTTGGATAATATCTATGATGTTAGAGGAGTAGTGTCACATGTAGGAAATACGTCTGGCCAAATTTCCTTCCTCCTATCAACGTCTTTGAATCTGCTACTAGTCAGATTCCACCCATAGTCCCTACTGGTTTGTGTGTTTTTGTGTGCACATGCACACTTGCTTCTGTGTGCACAAATGTGTTCATCAGTGCTGACCTTCTAGAGTCCCAGAAGATGACAGCCCCACCTACAACAGGTGGGTAATAGCTTCACAAGATCTTAGACTTCTAATTTTCAATGCAAGCCCTAAAGAAGGGACTGGAGCCTTGGCCATTTATGGTCAGAACGCACCCTTACCCTTAGAGACTGCCTGTCCTGAGATGCAAGCCATTACCTCCTTTCCAAAAGGTGTGATGTACATAGGGGTCCATTCAGTTGTTGCCATAACCTAGGGTCCCTCTCAGACAAGAACATGGGGAGATGTCCCTTTTCTAGGATATCAATGGTCACCCTCAGCCTAATACCATTTCCATGTCTATAGCCACTCCCTTCTAGACAACCTTTTCCAGAGCCCTCAGCGAATGGCTAGGTGCACCAGAACTTCACCTTTGAGGATACACAAAGAGCTGATCTCATGCCTGGTAAGCCTTCCTACCTGTCTGATTCTGGGCAAGGCACTGACCCTGTAGGGATCATCACCTTCTCCCCTCAGGGGCTCCATTGGTGCCCCAACTCCTCTGTGTACATCCTTGTGTAACACCCTCCTCTGAATGTGTTCTGGATATAGTGTTTCAATTCTGTTCGACAGAACATGGGAACATGACCCAAAGACCTTGCTGAGATTTGGATATAAAAGCTCATTGCCCAGCCCCATTTTGAATCTGACCCATATTCTCTCTGAGATCCTCAGACTGGAGTGCAAGCCCCTAGGTTGAACCATGACACAGACATATATATGCTTGTGGCCTAGCACTGTGGGTCAACAACAGACAGAAGAACTCGGGTTTTTGAGATGGGCTGTATCTGGCCCATGCCCCTAAGTGATCTCACGTTCTCACTGAAGCAGGTTCTACCTTTTTGTTGTCAACAGCCACAACCTAATGAGAGACTCTGGAAGGAGACCCCGGCTAAGCACTGCTGGATTCTTGATCCCCTGAGGCCGGGAGACAGTGTTTGTGGTTTCGGCCACTGAGTGTGTGGAAATGCAGTCACACAGCACTGGGAGAAGGGCACTGATACTGTCGAACTGCCCCTGGCCTGGGCCCTCCTACGATCCCTCTCTGCTCTCTTCCTCAGCCTCCTCTGGACACCCTGGCCTCCTTTCTAACCTCCACTCTGGGAACATCGAAATCTGCCTCCAATCGTCTGCTCCATGGTGTCCTCTGCCAGGCTGAATACACTCAGATTCGTGCAGGGTTGTCTCCTTCTGTTCCTGCCACAGGAATTCTCAATGTCATCTCAGGATAGCCTTGTCATACACCTCACCTGGTGGAGCTCAGGACTTAGATGTAGTCCTTTGCTCTTTTCCTGTGGAGCAATTGCTCTTTTCAATCTCATTTTTGTTTCTTGTTTGTCCATCTTCTCCTCTAGACCCTGAGCTCGTAGAAGGAGAACCTGCTTGACTGATAAGCACTGGTACCATCTGAGTGTGCAGTGCCAAGTGACTGAATGAACGGGAGACAGGATCCATCCCAACACTGACCAGCCCCATCGCTTGAGCCTCATCGATTTTGGTAATCTGTAAGTTCTTTAGTTTGGTTTTGGTTTTGTAGTTAACTCTGCCTGATGTGGGGCTCAATCTCATAACCAAGAGATCAAGTATCCTACTGACTGAGGGAGCCAGGTACCTCTTTGGTCATTTTTAAAGGGTTTTAGCTGAAAACTCTTGAAGTTCACTTGGTGATTTCAACATGTTTTAGGTATACTACATTATGCTAAATTACCAGGTAACTCCCTACATTTTGGTAGCATGTCACCACAGATTTTCCCCAATGACAGTGCTGAGCGGCTCTTCAGATTAGGAGACTGAAATCCTTTATGTGGTCTTTCAGGAATGCAGATTCCCCCCACCATGGGCCTTCTTACTCCCTGGGTTGTCATGCACCTCTGACGCCATCAGCACAAGAGGAAAGATGACAAAGAAATACACAAAGGAGGGTGTTTCAAGCCAGGTCTTGAAGGCCTAAGTGTACACTTTTGTGCTCAATCTTTTATTTATTTTTTCAGGGTTTTATTTCTTTATTAGAGGATAAAGAGCACAAGCAGGTGCGGAGGGGCAGAAGGAGGAGAACCAGTGCAATGCTGAGGTGAGGAGGACACGGTGTGGCTGATATAGACTGGTGGAGGAGACAGCTTAGGCTACACAGAGCGAGTCTCCATCAACTGGTAGTCCAGGAGTAATGAGGACTCTCAGATCCCTGTGCCATTCACCTGCCATCAGGGGAGACCTTCCAGGGATTGCTTCATGGACTCAGATTACATTGAGAGTTGGGAAAATTTTCCTTTATTTAGGAGGGACATGAAAATTCAATATTGGTGATGATAATTTCTCTTCTTGGACCTACAGCACCAGCCTGAGAAGAAGATCCTGAACCCCCTCTAGAGCAACCTCTAGCTCTCACGGTGGTGCCTGCGGCAGCTTCAGAGCTCAATTGGCATGGGTGGGAATAAGTTGTGCTTGTGATATGACTGTGGATACAGCAGAGGGGTGGCACCTTCCTGAAGGAGCCTACTGCAACGTTTTTATTGACAATGAAGTGCTTGATTGAAACACATAGGAGTTGACTACTATGGGGGACATTGATGGCTTTAAATTGTTCAAGTGGTGAAGTGGGGTGGAATCCCAGATGTGACAGCATGACCTCATGATCCCAGGGGTCAGAAGATGAACAGGTGGGGCCAGAATGCTTCAGAATTCCCAGATATCACTTAGAGAAAAATGGCTGAAAACCATAAAGCTAGGTCCTGGCTTTCTGCTCTGTGTTGCCCTATACTCTGAATCACAGCATGATTGGGCGTCCACTTTCCTGAGAGGGGTCCAGCAAAAAACAGAAGCGTGGCAAGACTTCCAACACCCTGGAGGTATGGTGTGGGTCTGTGCCACAGGAATCCATAGAAATTGGAATTGGGGCCAGCTGGGTGGCTCAGTTGTTTAAGTAACTGCCTTCGGCTCAGGTCATGATCCCAGAGTCCCTGGATCAGGTCCCACATCAGGTGCCCAGCTCCATGAGGAGTCTGCTTCTCTCTCTGACCTTCTCCCATCTCATTCTCCCTCTCACTCTCTCTCTCAAATAAATAAATAAAATCTTTAATAACAAAAAAAAACTGAAGTTAGAACTCAGTTCCATGCCTGAGATAAAAATGCTTTGTCACTGGGAGCATGAAGACAGAGTTCTGACAGAAACTGTGGAGTTAAGACTGGTGGATTTTTTATTCCTCTGATGGCGCACTGCAGAGCTGGGGTGCAAATTTTCAGCTCCTAGGTAGAGAGCAGGGTGCAGCGATATTCATCTCATCCATTCGTGCTGCAAGACTTCAGGGAGTAAAACAGCGCCGCCTCATACTGGAATCCAGAGCTGCTTACCCGGAGGCCTGTCTCTGCTGCTTAGGGGAGCTGCACCAGGTGGAGTCCACTTGAGGATCAGGGCAAGAGATCCCTCCCCCAGAAGACCATCACAAACAACTCACTCCTCTCGAGTGTACTGATAATAGTGGGCTGGAAAGCTTCAGAGCTTAGGGAAAACACTAAGTAACATTCTTCGAATTTTAATCTTGTAGCCTTTTATTTATTTTTTCAGGTTTTTCTTATTTTTAATCTCTTTTTAAATAATTTATATTAGAGAGAGAGCGTGGGGGAGGTGTTGGGCAGAGGCAGAGAATCTTCAAGCAGACTCCCTACTGAGCATAGAGTCCAACTCTGGGCAGGATCCCAGGGTCCAAAAGAAAAATACCTGAGCTGAAACTCAACAACTGAGCCACCTAGGCTCCCCTGCAAGAGAGCTTCAAATGAGAAGAAATTCAAATTATATCAATCCTAAATACGTAAGAATAAAAAGGAAGAGTAGGAGAAGGAAGAGAAACAAGAACGAAAAGAGCAGAGGAAGAGTAGTCAAGGAGTAATATGAATTTTACTAAAGTGTGACATGAGACAAAACTAGAAAGAAAGAAAGAACTGTATTAGTAGTATCTTTGCGGTATGACCAAATGTGTTTTATTTTTATTCTACATACTTGAAAAAATACTTGAAAAAATTGTTTCAATTGTATCTTTAATATTTAAAGAAAAGATGTTATATAATTTACTTTCTCAAATGTCTTAGGACTTCTGCCAGGAATTCTCCTCAACCACACTGCAACGCCAAAGGTCTTGGAGGTGATCCTCGACTGTGTTCTTGAACATGAACCAATAATACTAGTCATTCCTGCATCATGTTTGTTTCTTTAATTGTCCTTACCACAATGATAAGTACTTACTAATTTAGTTATGTACATATTAAGTGTGGTTTTCTCTCCCACTTATCAATGCCAAAAGGCATTTTATTCCTAAGGGAGACTTTATATTTTATAGTACATTCTGTGATTTTCTTTCTTTTACCAGATTGCTCTAGTTCATCACCAACCCACTCGATGAGAATATACTATTTTGTTCAATCAAAACTAAGCAAGAGTTTTAACCCTCCTTCTGAAAAAGAATCTCTTCTTGCTTGGCAAAGACCTTTCCCATGTTTTAGGGGCATTGCCACTAGGGTACTTCCTATGTAACACCATTAAACTTTCCCCAGGAAACCAACCATAAGTCACGGAGTTCCTAGTTCATCCCTTCACGCTCCTTGTCTGGGCTGCATGGGCTTCTATACACAGTAAACAAACTGTCTTCTGCTTGGTACTTAGCCTTGTGTAGTATGGGCTATCGCTACTGCATCAGATTTGCCCAAAGTCTAGTTATGTCTCATATATTGTAAGACTTGGAAGTGGAATGTTGTCTCCTCATTGCCAATGGCGACACTTGAGACTATTGAGTGATTCAAGTATTTTCAACTTCTGCTCTTTTGCTTTGACATCCATCAGGCCATGTGTAATCAGAGAACAAATATGATCACTCAAAGGAATTAGTGGCTGGTAAATATAGAACTAACCCGTCACACCTGATTCATACAGTGATTGCTTTTCATCTTTCTCTGCATGACACGGAGCTCATCTAAATGAGAAGTACAACTGTTTTCAAAGGCAACTCCCATCACAGCTCAGAACTGTGAAATAATGACAAAAACAAATCCTTTGGTATTATCTGTTCCACCCACCTGACTTTTCATTGCACTCAAGATACCTTAATGATGCGATTGAATGTTTAATGATTTTTTTATTGATTGGCCAGGGTTGCATCTTTTAGAGAAAGATCTTTGAATATTCATCACAGATAAATGATAAGCATGTGGAATTAGAAAGGATATGTTAATCAGCATTAGTGGAAAATCTACCATAGGAAAATTATTGTGATAGGTTTTATGCGAATATAAGGAAAATGTCCTAGCCAGCTTGGGCTGCTATAACAAAATACCATGAACTGAGTAGCTTCTCAACAATAGAAATGAGTATCATCCTGGAGGTTTTAGGTCAGATATCAGAGTGCCAGCACGGTCAGGTTCTGGTGAGAGTCGTCTTCCACACAGCAGGTTGCTAACTGCTCATTGGAGAGCTAGCTAGCCCTCTGACCTCTTCCTATAAGGACACCAATCGTATACATGAGGGCTCACCCTTGTGACCTAATTATTTCCAAAGGCCCCAACTCCAAATACCATCTTACTGGAATTAGGATTTTGACATATGAATTTTTGAGGGGCAAAAATATTCAGTCTGTAACAGGTGACGAAAAATAGTTATCTCAAGAACTTCACTTTAGAGTTATAGATCATTAAGGCATAGCTCTGGAACTGTAAGCTTCGAGTTGCTTGAGGAAAATCCTACTGTATACATCTGAGCCTGTAGTACTCAGTGTGTCTAGGAAATATGCTGTATTGAGTAGAAAATAATCCCTTTTTGCAAATGGTCTTACATAAAGTAGCGAAAAGGTGAGGAGGAAAAAATATCAGAAATCAACCATGGAATGGTATGTGCAAATTGAAAGTTTAGCTAAATGTTTTTATCACTTACAGTTTCTGAGGGGCAGAGATTCATTCAACCCAGGTTTCCTTCTAGAACTGTTGGCACTCTGTGTCCCTATTACTCTGCTAAGAATATTCTCACTGAGGCTCAATTCTTGCCTCTCTGGGACCCATTATTGCCTCCGTCCCCTTCATACATTCTTAGCTCAATGCCGTACTTTCCTGAGTGCTGCCTTTACATGACATTTGGATCTTATCTACCACATACCTTTATTTTCTAGCATCAGTATCTTTTTCTGCATTATTAATGTTTTTCCTTTCCTTTTCCCTTTTGCAACCCTAGTATGAAATGTAAAGTTCATTACCACATGAAACTTTAGAAAACACCTTTCTAGAACTATTACTCATGACATGACAGTTGGCTTTTAGCCATGGATCATATACAGAGATTAATATACATAGGAAGAAATCAATAAGCTTCAATTTATACAAAATAAATGAAATAGAACAATATTTGAAAGAAAGATCCACAGTATCACAAGAATGTGCCTGGTGCCTGTATCATTTGCAAATGATTGATCCTGATAGTAACTAGAAGTGCCATAAGTTTAGAAAAGAAAGACATGTCTCTGGATTAGTCTAGAACAGTCTCATGGATTATCAATAACCATTGTTAGATTATGAAGATAGATAGAATTTAGAAAGTGAAAAAGATTGGGTAGGTTGTTCTATAGGAAGGTAATCTGTGGTTAACGATGGGTGCATAAATGTATTATAAGTGGAGCTCCACTAAAAATAGTAGTGCATATGTAGCTGAGGTCTAATTCCACCTGAATCTGGGTCTTGATCTCATTACTACCCTGCATGTTTTCTGTATGAATGCCTTGACAGTGTATAGAAAATGTGTACGTGTGTGTGTGTGTATCTATACACTAATAAGTTTCTCACATATATAGTAAGATACTGTTCCATTGTGTGCCTCTGTCTCGACTACAGAGACTGGATTCAAGTGCAAAGTAATAAAAGTATAGAGGATGGAATATTACTATATTAAAGGATATGCTTTCAAATATACTCCAAATAACACTGATAGGGGTTTAGAAGAAATCTCATTTCATTCGCTAACTTTTTAAATGCAGGTCAAGTGTATAAACTGTCTCCTGAGAAGAAAACAATATACTGAGTAAGACTGAGTGAGAATAGCCAACACTAGAGAGGAAATAATCACCCTTCTCTTCACTTTTTGTGTTTAACAATGATGAGAAGGCTAAGTGTTTAGCCTAAGTAAGGTGTTGATTGAAGTCATTGGCATGGCAATATAAACATGAAATGGTGTGCTTGCCTACATTGTCATTTCTAGTTGTTTTTCTGGAGATTATATATATATATAAAAATATATATATATATATATATTTTTTTTTGTGGGAGCAAGCATACCATTTCATGTTATATATATGTATATGTGTATACATATACATATATGTGTATATATGTGTATACATATATATATATATGATCGGATAGATCAATGCAAAGTACTGAAAGCTCCCATGAAAAATAATATCACCAGCCATATATATATATATATATATATATATATATATATATATATAGTGAGAGAAGTGAGAGAAGATCTCATTGAGAAACAAAAGAGAATAGATCCAGGAGAAAGAAGGAGGGAAAGAAAGATAAATCTTCCTCTAAACCCTTGCTTCTGGGCTCTAGAAATTTTCATAGCTTCATGCTTTCTGCAGGAGACTTGCAGAAAATAAGTTTGATCAAAGAAGAAACTACCAATCATAACCCAAGAAAAATGTCATTATTATCCTTTTACATAAATAAACAAAACGTCTGTAGAGGTCAAGCCTCAAAGACAGTAAGAGAAGCAGAATCAATATCATCAGGGATGATAATTCCTTTTCAAGAAGGCCTTCCTCTCAGACGAAGGGATGCAATCTTCCTGTCTCTCTTGCTACTAGTGTATAGTCCTACAGGGAATACAGATTTCCATATCTGGAACTTCTTCTTTTCACATGAAGAATTGAAAGCCCACATCATTCCTTCATCTTGTTTTCAATGATCCTTGAGATAATGAGTGGACATTATAGTTTTCTGCAATAACCATAATGTGAGTTCCTCTTTGCCTCTGACCTAGAGGAAGCCCATGTCATGAAATAAATACTAACCTAGAAGCCATAACAGTCTAGGTTCAAGCCTTATGTTGTCTCTTAAGTCTATGACCCTGGAGAGCCACTCATCAACTTTAACTTTAGTTTCCATCCCTGAGAAAGAGAATGATAATACTTATGTTCTAGAATGATGAGAAGCTTAAGTGAAATTGATGTGTACGGACAACACTTTTAAAAAGTTTTAGGTGTTGTTATTATAAGATCAATACATTAATCATATTTTTTTAAAAAATTAAACCTGATATATTTCAAATTTTTTAGAATTGGTGACTCCTTAAAAAAATACTTTTGAATAATGAATGCTATAATTGCAGATCATTTCCATCATTTTAAAAAGTTTGAGTATGTTGCCCAAAACCCAGTAAAGTGATTTTAATTATCAGTCAATGAGATGAACCAAAACACATGATAAAATAATTACATGGATAACTCTGCCTCTCAGATAAAAATATGCCATTGGCCTCAGAGCACTCTATTACAGGAAATGATGTAATCTTAGCAAGGCTTTTCTTGAAATATAAATAGACACGTTGAATTTATACTTGATATGTAATCTCATTACCACAGTAATGACAACTAATAATTCTAATAAGTCTACCAGACTGAGTTGTGAAGTTACAAAGATAGCACGTCACTGGGAAAACAGCAGGAGTCTTAGAACCAGACATCCGTGGTTTCCATATGTGAGTTATTTAACATCAGGCATGTTATTGACCTTTATGTCTGGAGGGGAATGCCATCTCCCACTCCAGGCTTCCAAGAGGAGGATATCTTCCCTTTGCATATTCTGGCCTTCCTCTACTTCTTCATTCATTCCACCCTGGTAAAAGTGAAGTTGACATAACTAATTGATTACTTAGGGAAAAATAACTACATACTTGAACTAATTTCACTCCTTTCTCTTTTGCTACTAATCTTGTCTTTAAAAAGCACACGTTTTCCTCCAGTCCTCTGTATTGCCCATAATCGGGAGGGTAAATCTGCTTAGGTCTGAGGTTCAGGATTAGCAGGAGCATTTGACTCACCTATGGAGAGCCATTCTTGTCATCTCGGTACTATTATTATTTTAACCCCTATTTTGAGGTCTGGACTATTTTTTTCCCCTCAGCTTCTTCAGATTACAGCAGGGTAAGGGAGGGACAATAGTAATTTTGTGATGGCTTCGTTAAAACCCCAACATCAAATGTATCAGCCGGAAATACTGAAAATAAAACCAAAAGAATGGAATTTGGGAGACCAAATATGCATGTGGAAAGCCTTGGTGGTTTAAGGATGAGTAATTTGGGCCTTGGTGCTCTGACTGTGGTGATTTGTAGAGGTAGCATTAGATTCATACATGTTTTTAAATTCTATGATTGACTAAATTGAAATATTTTAGCCCAGCCACATGGTATTTTGGTTGTGGTAGATGACTGTAGCTTGCAGGGTTTTTTGTTGTTGTTGTCATTGTTTTGTTTTTGTTGTTGTTGTTTGTTTGCTTATTTTGTCGGTAATTAAATGGCTTTATTTTCCCGTATACAGACATTTAGACGAAGGTCCTTGGGCCTCAGTAAAGATATTCAAGAAGGGATATCAATGAGAAAGGTCCATGAGAGATGAAATCAGAGGTTGACAGTGGGCATCTCAGCAAACTGGGATGGAGCCTCTCAGTTCTCAACAGAGGTGCAGAGTCTGGCAAAGACTCAAAGCTCCAGGGCTTAGAAAGGACAGACTTCCACAATCAGGAAAGTGCAGCCTCCTCCTCTTTTTTTTTCTTTTTCTGTCTGAAGCAAATGTTCCACGGCAAGGAAGAGTACAGGCCTTTTAGGTATTAGTGGGAAATACAGTGTTTGCTGCTTCTAAATTGCCAGGTAGTGAAGTTCTGCATGTGCTCAAAGCACCACTGGGTTTTTAGCTTAATCCACTGAGCTACCCAGATGCTCCGGATGCATCTATTCTGACACCTCTGTGCTCCATAGTGTTTTTTATTTTATTTTATTTTTATGTTTTTTTGAATTTTATTTATCTTTTTAATTTCTTTTCAGTGTTCCATAATTCGTTGTTTATGCACCACACCCTGTGCTCCATGTAATACATGCCCTCCATAATACCCACCACTAGCCTTACCCAACCTCCCAGCCCCTGCCCTTCAAAGCCCTCACATTGTTTTCTCAGAGTCCACAGTCTCTCATGGTTCGTCTCCCCTTCCAATTTCCCTCAACTCCCTTCTCCTCTCCATATCCCCATGTCCTCCGTGTTATTTCTTATGCTCCACAAATAAGCAAAACCATATGATAATTCACTCTCTCAGCTTGACTTATTTTACTCAGCATAATCTCTTCCAGTCCCGTCCATGTTAATACAAAATTTGGGTATTCATCCTTTCTGATGGAAGCATAATACTCCATAGTATATATGGACACCATCTTCCTTATCCATTCATCTGTTGAAGGACATCTTGGTTCTTTCCACATTTTGGCGACTGTGGACATTGCTGCTATGAACACTAGGGTACAGATGGCCCTTCTTTTCACTACATCTGTATCTTTATGTAGGCATAAAGGGCTTATGTATGGCAAGCCCCATATGCGGGCTCTTGGTCCAGGCACTGAGAGAACTTACTTGATCACGGGGCTCATGATGAGGGTCACAATGCCTGTTTGTGGCCAAGGCGGCTCTCACGCATGGGTGTGGCATCATGGTCCATGCTGGTTTCTCCTACCCTGAAGGTTGGACACCATTCCAACAGCAAGGTTTCTTACCATGGGGAGGGAGGAGTTCTGATTTCTGCATCAGGTTCACCTCTGTGCTGTGAATGGAGAATCGGTCTAGGTTCTGAAGCCTGAACACCGAGGTTGGGAAATGACTAAGGCCTAAGGCCATGGTGGGACCAATGTGCTCAGTGTTCGGCCAGCTGTCTGGGAATCGGTCGGGAGGTCTGGGCTCAGGCTGTGTCAGACAGAGCATAAGTGCCCAGGGCAGCCACTAAAATTGGGGTGCAGTGGAGTGGCGTGCAGGTTGACCCTCATTTGGGGTTTCTGGGCAGCCCCATAAGGCAATGTTTTTCTTCTGGTGGGCAGGCAGAGTGCTGTGTTGTGGCTCCAGAATTCCCAATCTAGAGGGCTTGTGGGCCAGGAGTGTGAAGACGGAAGTCTGAGAATACAAGCAAGGGTTAGGTTATGGGGCGAGGGAATGACAGGCCCACTCTGCAGAGGCTGAATCGAGATCTCCTGCAACTGAAGTCAGGGCCAGGATCCGATGTTGGATCAGGTTGAAGTTTGTGTCCATGATGGTCCCTTCATGAAGGGGGGGGGGTGCCTCATGAGGCCATGGCGGTTTTCCCACGCTGGGATATGTGAAATGCTCCAAAGTGCAAGGATACCACCTGCGGGACAGTCGAGTCCAGTTGAATAGCTCCAGGACACCCCATACAGAAAGACTCGAAGGAAGGGTTCTAAGAATGGATGCCTGGGCAACCCACCTCGCATTCCCATTGCCTCTTAGTGACTAGGCAGGTTCGATCTGCTGGCTATGGGGCGAGCTTCCCTGAGGGCGAGTTGAAATGGACTCTCCGGAGGATGGGTCATCATGTGGATTTGGGTCCATGGAGACCTTGGAATGTGGCGGTGGCTCAGGGGCCCGGAAATATTCTCCTAACTGGAGGATTGGACACAGCTCCAAAGAGCAAGTGTCCCATGTGGAGATGAGAGGTGTTCTGACTGGTGCCTTAGGAAACCCACATAGGCTGGTATTTGAAACCAGGCCTCTGAGTAGAGATGCCTGGAACCAAAGCAAGGGTTCAGATGAGGGCTTAGGTGATTGTCAGGTTCAATCTTCTGTTTTTGAGGATATCCGTCTGCATGTCTGAGTGGAGGTAGTTGCTCAGCTTGTGTCAGCTCGCCCCTGTTTGCCTAGGGCGGCCTACACTATTGGGATGGCCTCGGAGACCTTGGAGGTTTCTCCTAATCTGTAGGGTTGTGGGGAATGGATTGGGCAGAGTTTCCTTGGAGAGGGCAGGCACAGACCTGCGGTGTGGCTCCAGGGGCCCCAACCTGGAGGGTGTGTGGGCCAGGGCTGTGGGGACAGAAGTCTGAAAACAAAAACTCAGCTTAGGTTTGGGGCCAAGCGTATGGCAGGTCCGATGTACAGACCATGAGGGAAGTTACTCGGGATATGAATGAAGTGCGATTGTGAGGAGGTCGCTCAGGCTTTTGTCTCTGGATTTTGTGTCAAGAAGGGCCATGGAATGGAGGGGTGACCTCATGGGCCATGGACGAGTCTCCCTCTTTGGGATTTGGCCCAGCTCCCAAGAGTTTGGGGTCATTCTGTGGGAAGGGAGGTGTCCTGTTTTCTGACTCATGTGTCCCTCCAAAAGAGGGATTCCAGAGTAGAGCCCTGGGTACGGGTGACTGGAAAACCCAAACTCGGGTTAGGATGGGGGTCCAAGGGGCATGGGAAGTCCCATATGCGGGCTATTGGTCCAGCCACTGAGAGACCTTATTTGAGCACGAGGCTTATGGTGAGGTTCACAATGCATCTTTGTGCCCAAGGCGACCCTCAAGCATGGGCGTGGCCTCATGGGCCATGCAAGTTTCTCATACCCTGAAGGTTGGACACCATGCCAACAGCAAGGTTTCTTGGATGGGGATGGAGGAGTTCTGATTTCTGCATCAGGTTCACGCCTGTTTGGTGATTGGAGATAAGGTCTAGGTTCTGAATCCTGAACAGCTAGCTTGGGAAGAGATGACAGCCTAAGGTCATGGCGGGTCTGATGTGCTGGGTGTGCTGCCTGGTGTCTGGGTGTCGGTCGGGATGTCAGGGCTCAGGCTGTGTCAGACAGAGGATTAGTGCCCAGGGCAGCCGATATAATTGGGGTGCAGTCAAGTGGCCTGCAGGTTGATCCTCATTTGGTGTTTCTGGGTAGCCGCATAGGGCAAAGTTTTTCTTCTGGTGGGAAGGCAGACTGCTGCATTTTGGCTCCAGAATTCCTAATCTGGAGGGCTTGGGGGCCAGGAGTGTGAAGACGGAAGTCTGAGAACACAAGCTAGGGTGAGATTTCGGGCGAGGGCACAGCAGGCCCACTCTGCAGAGGCTGAATTGAGATTTCCTGCATCTGGAGTCAGGGCGAGGATCCGACATTGGCTCAGGTAGGAGATTGTGTCCATTATGGCCCCATCAGGAAGTGGGGGCCCTCGCGAGGCCATGGAGGTTTTCCCATGCTGGGAGTTCTGACATGCTCCAAAGTGCAAGGATTCCTTCTGCGGGAGAGTCGAGTCCTCTTGGATGGCTCCAGGACGCCCCATTCAGAAAGACTCGAGAGCATGGTTCTAAGGATGGATGCCTGGGCACCCCACCTCGCATTCCCATTGGCTCGTAGTGACAAGGCAGGTTCAATCTGCTGCCTCTGGGGGAGGGATGCGGGGGTTGCTGAGTTGAAATGGACTCTCCTGAGGATGGGTCATAATGTGGGTTTGTGTCCATGGAGACTTTGGAATGTGGCGGTGGCTCGGGGGCCCGGATGAATTCTCATAAACGGAAGGTTGGACACAGCTCCAAAGAGCAAGCTTCCCATGAGGAGATGAGAGGTTTTCCGTTTGGTGCCTCAGGAAACCCCCATAGACTGGTATTGGAAAGCAGGTTTCTGAGGAGAGACACCTGGAAACCAAAGGAAGTGTTCAGATGAGGGCCTAGGGGCCTCTACGGTTCAATCTTCTATCTCTGGGGACATCCGTCTGATGTCTGAGTGGAGGTAGTTGGTCAGCTTGTGCCAGATGGCCCCTGTTTGTTCAGGGCAGCCTACACTATTGGGATGGCCTCAGGGACCTTGGAGGATCCTCTTAATCTGTAGAGTTGTGGCCAACGGATTGGGCAGAGTTTCCTTGGAGAGGGCAGGAACAGACCTGCGGTGTGGCTCCAGGGGCCCCAACCTGGAGGATGTGTGGGCCAGGGCTGTGGGGACAAAAGTCTGAAAACAAAAGCTTGCCTTAGGTTTGGGGCCGAGGGTATGGCAGGCCTGATCTACAGACCGTGAGGGGAGTTCCTCGGGATAGGAACGAAGGGCGAGTGTGTGGGGGTTTCAGGCTTTTGTCTCTGGATTTTGAATCAAGGAGGGCCATGGAATGGAGGGTTGGACTCATGGGCCATGGATGAGTCTCTTTCTCTGGGGATTTGGCCCGGCTCGCAAGAGTTTGATGTCATTCTCTGGGAAGGGAGGAGTGCTGTTTTCTGCATCAGGTGTCCCTCCAAAAGAGGGATTCCAGATCAGAGCCCTGGGTACGGATGACAGGAAAACCCAAACTCGGGTTAGGATGGGGGTCTAGGGGCATGGCCATCTCCATATGCGGGCTCTTTGTCCAGCCACTGAGAGGGCTTAATTGAGCACGGGGCTCCCGCTCTAATGTCACAATGCGTCTTTGTGCCCTACGTGGCCCTCAAGCATGGGCGTGGCCTCATGGGCCATGCTGGTTTCTCCTACTCTGAATGTTGAACACCATGCCAACAACAAGGTTTCTTGCCATGGGGATGGAGGAGTTCTGATTTCCGTATCAGGTTCACCCCTATGAAGTGATTGGAGATAAGGTCTAGGTTCTGAAGCCTGAAACCCTAGGTTGGGAAGAGAGGACGGCCTCAGGCCATGGCGGGCCCAATGTGCTGGGCGTGTGGCCAGCTGTCTAAGGGTCCAACTGGAAGTCCGGACTCTGGCTGTGTGAGACAGAGCATTAATGCCCATGGTAGCCTCTTGAATTGGAGTGCAGTGGAGTGGCGAGCAGGTTGATCCTCATTTGGTGTTTCTGGGTAGCCGCATAGGGCAACGTTTTTCTTCTGGTGGGAAGGCAGACTGCTGCATTGTGGCTCCAGAATGCCCCATCTGGAGGGCTTGGGGGCCAGGAGTGTGAAGACGGAAGTCTGAGAACACAAGCTAGGGTGAGATTTCGGGCGAGGGCACGGCAGGCCCACTCTGAAGAGGCTGAATTGAGATCTTCTGCATCAGGAGTCAGGGCGAGAATCCGACATTGGCTTAGGTAGGAGATTGTATCCATTATGGCCCCATTAGGAAGTGGGGGCCCTCGCGAGGCCATGGAGGTTTTCCCATGCTGGGAGTTGTGAGATGCTCCAAACCCCAAGGATTCCTACTGCTGGACAGGCGAGTCCTGTGAGATGGCTCCAGAACGCCCCATACAGAAAGACTCGAGGGCAGGGCTCTAAGGATGGATGCCTGGGCATCCCACCTCACATTCCCATTGTCTCCTAGAGACAAGGCAGGTTCGATTGCTGGCTCTAGGGGAGCTACCCAGGGGAATGAGTTGAAATGGACTCTCCTGAGGATGGGTCGTAATGTGGGTTTGTGTCCATGGAGACCTAGGAATGTGGCAGTAGCTCAGGGGCCCGGAAGGATTCTCCGAACTGGAGGATTGGACACAGCTCCAAAGAGTCAGTTTCCCATGTGGAGATGAGAGGTGTTCTGATTGGTGCCTCAGGAAACCTCCATTTGCTGATATTGGAATCCAGGCCTCTGAGAGAGACGCCTGGAAACCAAAAAAAGGGTTCAGATTAAGGCCTAACGGACTATCCGGTTCATTCTGCTGTCTCTGGGACATCTGTCTGCTTGTCTGAGTGGAGATAGTTGCTCAGCTTGTGTCAGATCACCCCTGTTTGTCCAGGGCAGCCTACACTCTTGGGATGGCCTCGGGGATCTTGGAGCATTCTCCTAATCTGTAGGTTTGTGGCCAGTGGAATGGGCAGAGTTTCCTTGGAGAGGGCAGGCACAGTCCTGCGGTGTGGCTCCAGGGGCCCCAGCATTGAGGGTGTGTGGGACAGGGCTGCGGGGCCTGAAGTCTGAAAACACAAACTCGGCTTAGGTTTGGGGCTGAGGGTATGGCAGGCCCGATCAACGACCGTGATGGGAGCTACTCAGGATTTGAATGAAGGGCGAGTGTGAGTCATTTTCTCAGGCTTCTGTCTCTGGATTTTGTGTCAAGGAGGGCTGTGCAATGAAGGGGTGGTCTCATGGGCCATGGATGAGCCTCCCTCTCTGGGGATTTGGCCTGGCTTCCAAGAGTTTCAGGTCATTCTGCAGGAATGGAAGAGTCCTGTATTCTGCCTCAGGTTTCCCTCCAAAAGAGGGATTCCAGAGCAGAGCCCTGGGTACCGGCGACTGGAAAACCCAAACTCGGGTTAGGATTGAGGGCCTAGGTGCATGGAAAGCCCCATATGCTCTTGGTCCAGACACAGAGAGGCCTTACTTGAGCACGAGGCTCATGATGAGGGTTACAATGCATGTTTCTGCTGAAGGCGGCCCTCAAGCATGGGCGTGGCCTCAGGGGCCATGCAGGTTTCTCCTACCCTGAATGGTGGACACCATGCCAACAGCAAGGTTTCTTGGATGGGGATGGAGGAGTTCTGATTTCTGCATCAGGTTCACTCCTGTTCGGTGATTGGAGATAAGGTCTAGGTTCTGAATCCTGAACACCCAGCTTGGGAAGAGATGACAGCCTAAGGTCATAGTGGGTCTGAAGTGCTGGGTATGCTGCCTGGTGTCTGGGTGTCGGTCAGGATGTCAAGGCTCAGGCTGTGTCAGACAGAGCATAAGTGCCAAGCGCAGCCTCTATAATTGGGGTGCGGTCGAGTGTCGTGCAGGTTGAGTCTCATTTGGGGTTTCTGCGCAGCCCTTTAGGGCAAAGTTTTTCTTCTGGTGGGCAGGCAGAGTGCTGCGTTGTGGCTCCAGAATTCCCATTCTGGATGTCTTGTGGGCCAGGAGTGTGAAGACAGACGTCTGAGAATACAAGTTAGGGTTACGTCTCAGGGTGAGGGCACGGCAGGCCCACTCTGCAGAGGCTGAATCCAGACCAGGGCGATCTTGATGGCAAGGCGAGGATCCGACTTTGGCTCAGGTTGGAGTTTGGGTTCTTGATGGCCCCTTCAGGAAACGGGGGACCTCATGAGACCATGGAGGTTTTCCCAGGCTGGGAGTGTGAGATGATCCAAACTGCAAGAATTCCTTCTGCGGGAGAGTCGAGTCCTGTTGGATGGATCCAGGACGCCCCATTCCAAAAGACTCGAGAGCAGGATTCAAAGGATGGATGCCTGAGCACCCCACCTCTCATTCCCATTGTCTCCTAGCGACAAGGCTGGTTCGATCTAATGGCTCTGGCAGAGCTACCCAGGGGGCTGAGTTGAAATGGACTCTCCTGAGAATGGGTCATAATGTGGGCTTGTGTCCATGGAGACCTTGGAATATGGCGGTGGCTCGGGGCCCCGGAAGGATTCTCCTAACCTGAGGGTTTGAACCAGCAAGTTTCCCATCGGGAGACGAGGGGTGTTCTGATTGGTGCCTCTGGAAACCCCCATTTGTTGGTACTTGAAACAAGGCTTCTGAGGAGAGACACCTGGAAACCAAAGCAGGATTCTTATTAGGGCCTAGGGGCCTGTCCATTTCAATCTTCTGTCTCTGGGGACATCTGTCTCTCTGTGTGAGTGCAGGTAGTTGCTCAGGTTGTGTCAGATCGCCCCTGTGTGTCCAGGGCTTCCTACACTATAGGGATGGCCTCAGGGACCTTGAAGATTTCTCCTAATCTGTAGGGTCGTAGCCAATGGAATGGGCAGAGTTTCCTTGGAGAGGGCAGGCACAGTCCTCCAGTGTGGCTCCAGAGGCCCCAACCTGGAGGGTGTGTGGGCCAGGGCTGTGGGGTCAGAAGTTTGAAAACACAAACTCTATTTAGGATTGGGGCTGAGGGTATGGCAGGCCCGATCTACAGACTGTGAGGGGACCTCCTCAGTATATGAAAGAAGGGCAAGTGTGAGGGAGTAGCTCAGACTTTTGTCTCTGGATTTTGTGTCAAGGATGACCATGGAATGTCGGGGTGGCCACATGGGCCTTGGTCGAGTCTCCCTCTCTGCGGATTTGGCAGAGTTCCCAAGATTTTGGGATCATTCTGTGGGAAGGATGAAGTCGTGTTTTCTGCCTCAGGTTTCCCTCCAAAAGAGGATTCCAGAGCAGAGTCCTGGGTACGGGCGACTGGAAAACTCGACCTCTGGTTAGGATTGGGGGCCTAGGGCCATGGCAATCCCCATAAGTGGGCTTCTGGTCCAGCCACAGAGAGGCCGTACTTGAACCCTTGGCTCATGCTGAGGGTCACAATCCGTATTTGTGCCCATGGTGGCCCTCAAGCATGGGCGTGTCCTCATGGGCCATGCAGGTTTCTCCTTCCCTGAAGGCTTGACACCATGCCAACAGCAAGGTTTCCTGCCATGGGGAAGGAGGAGTTCTGATGTGTGGACCAGGTTCTCCCTGTGCAGGGATTGGAGATAAGGTCTCGATTCAGATGCCTGAACACCCAGCTTGGTAAGAGATGACAGCCTAAGGCCATGGAGGGTCTGATGTGCTGGCTTTGCGGCCAGATATCTGGGTGTCTGTCAGGAGGTCTGGGCTCAGGCTGTGTCAGACAGAGCATTAGTGCCCCGGGCAGCCTAGGAAATTGGGGTGCATTCTAGGGCCGTGCATATTGACCCTCATTTGGGGTTTCTGGGCAGCCCTATAGGGCAATGTTTTCCTTCTGGTGGGCAGGCAGCGTGCTGTGTTGTGGCTCCAGAATTCCCAATCTTGAGGGCTTGTGGGCCAGAAGTGTGAGGACGGAAGTCTGAAAACCCAAGCTAGTGTTGGTTTTGGGGCTGAGGGCACGGCTGGCCCACTCTGCAGACACTGAATTGAGATCTCCTGCATCTGAAGTCAGGGGAGTATCAGACATTGGCTCAGGCTGGAGGATGGGTCCATAATGTCCCCTTCATGATGGGGGCGCCTCATGAGGCCATGGAGTCTTTCCCACGCTGGGGGTTGTTAGCTGCTCCAAACTGTAAGGTTTCCTTCTGCGGGACAGTCGAGTCCTGGTGGGTGGCTCAAGGACGCATTTTCTGAAAGAACCGAGAGCAGAATTCTAAGGATGGATGCCTGGACACTCCACCTCAAATTCCCATTGCCTCCTAGTGACAAGGCGGGTTCGATCTGCTGGCTCTGGGGCGAGCGACCCAGGGGGCTGAGTTGAAATGGACTCTCTTGAGGATGGGTCATCATGTGGGTTTGTGTCCATGGAGACCTTGGAATGTGGGGGTGGCTCATGGGACGTGTAGGATTATCCTACATGGAGGGTTTGCCACAGCTCCAAAGAGCAAGCATCACATGTTGAGAAGAGAGGTGTTCCTTTTGGTGCCTCAGGAAACCCCCATAGGCTGCTTTTAGAAACCAGGCCTTGGGGCACCTGGGTGGCTCAGTGGGTTAAGCCTCTGCCTTCGGTTCAGGTCATCATCTCAGGGTCCTGGGATGGAGCCCCACATCGGGCTGTCTGCTCGGCGGGGAGCCTGCTTCCTCTCTCCCTCTCTCTATCTGCCTCTCTGTCTACTTGTGATCTCTCTTTCTCTGTCAAATAAATAAATAAAATCTTAAAAAAAAAGTCTCTTATGCTTTAAGAAACCAGGCCTCGGAGGAGAGGCACCCAGAAACAAAAGCAATGTATCAGATTAGGAACTAGTGCCTGTCCGGATCAATCTTCTGTCTCTGGGGACATCCGTCTGCTTGTCTGAGTGGAGGTAATTGCTCAGCTTGTGTCAGATCGCCCCTGTTTGTCCAGGGCGGCCTACACTATTGGGATGACCTCGGGGACCATGGAGGTTTCTCCTAATCTGTAGGGTTTTGGCCAATGAAATGGGCAGAGTTTCCTTGGAGAGGGCAGGCACAGTCCTGCGGTGTGGCTCCAGGGGTCCCAGCCTGGAGGGTGTGTGGGCCAGAACTGTGGGGACAGAAGTCTGAAAACACAAACTCGGCTTAGGTTTGGGGCCAAGAGTATGGCAAGGCTAATCTAGAGACTGTGAGGGAGTTCCTCAGAATATGAATGAAGGGCAAGTGTGAGGCGGTTGCTCAGGCTTTTGTCTCTGGATGTTGTGTCAAGGATGGACGTGGAATGTCAGGGTGGCCTCAACGGCCATGGACCAGGCTCCCTCTCTGGGTATTTGGCCCAACTCCCAAGAGTTTGATGTCATTCTAAGGGAAGGGAGGAGTCCTGTTTTCTGCCTCCGGTGTCCCTCCAAAAGAGCGAATCCAGAGCAGAGCCCTGGGTATGGGAGACTGGAAAACCCTAGCTCTGGTTAGGATTGGGGGCCTACGGGCATGGCCAGACCCATATGCTGTCTCTTGGTCCAGCCACTGAGAGGCCTTACTTGAGCACGAGGCCCACTCTGAGGGTCACAATGCGTGTTTGTGCCCAAGGTGGCCCTCAAGCACGTGCGTGTCCTCATGGGCCATGCTGGTTTCTCCTACCCTGAAGGTTGGACACCATTCCAACCGCAAGGTTTCTTGCCATCGGGAGGGAGGTGTTCTGATTTCTGCATCAGGTTCAGTCCTGTGCAGTGATTGGAGATAAAGTCTAGGTTCAGATGCCTGAAAACCCAGGTTGGGAAGAGATTACGGCCTAGGCCATGGTAGTTCTGATGTGCTGGGTGTGCGGCCAGCTGTCTGGGTGTTGGTTGGGAGTTCCGGGCTCAGGCTGTGTCAGACAGAGCATTAGTGCCCAGGGCAGCCTCTATAATTGGGGTGCAGTTGAGTGGCGTGCAGGTTGATCCTCATTTGGTGTTTCTGGGCAGCTCTATAGGGCAATGTTTTTCTTCTGGTGGGCAGGCAGACTGCTGCATTGTGGCTCCAGAATTTCCAATCTGGAGGGCTTGTGGGACAGGAGTGTGAGGACGGAAATCTGTGAACACAAGCTAGGGTGAAATTTCGGGGCGATTGCATGGCTGGCCCACTCTGCAGAGGCTGAGTCGAGATCTCTTGCATCTGAAGTCAGGGCCAGTATCAGACGTGGGCTCAGGCTGGATTCTGTGTCAATGTAAGGGCCTACTTATTCAGAGGCAGCCATTTTTTTTTATGCAGTCAACTTAGATTGTCCATATGCAGTAAACTTAGATTGACCCCGCCCCCCCCCAGAGGAACTTCCTTGAAAAGCCCAGATACAAAGGCGGGTCAGGTCACGTAGAGACATCCAATCAGTGGTGCACACAGATATTGACTAGGGTGAATTGTGATTCAATTCACCTCCCGTGTGTGACCTAACATGACTGTGCAGTTTTCTCTGTGTTTTGTAATCTCATTGGCCACGTGTGTATAGCCTGGCTAAACTATTTCTCTCAAAGTTAGTCTGTGATTCTGGGAGGGGTCGCCCCTTTACAAGAGTCGGCCCTGACTGAGGAGTTTGATTCTTGATGCTTGGCACGAAATAAAGCTTTGCTGGACCTTCGCTTTGCATGAGTCTCGCTCCTTTGATCATGGGCCCTAATAGTGGGGGCTCGTCTGGGATCAAATGATGAAAACTGAGCCAGCATCAGAATTTCTGGGAAAAGCCTCCGGAGGGTTAGGGTTAGGGTTAGGATTTGGGCTAGGGCTAGGTTTAGGGTTAGGGTTAGGTTTAGGGTTAGGGCTAGGGCTAGGGTAAGGCCTAGGGCTAGGTTTAGTCTGTGGGGACAAAAGTCTGAAAACACGTCCGTGCAGGTAGAGTGCTGTATTGTGGCTCCAGAATTGCCAATCTGGAGGGCTTGTAGGTAGGAAGTGTGAGGACCGAAGTCTGAAAACTGATGCTAGGATTAGGTTTCAGGCCATGGGCATGACAGGTATGCTTCAGAGACTGAATCGAGATCTCCTGATATCTGAATCAGGGCGAGTATCAGATGACATCTCAGGCTGGAGGTTGTGTCCATGATGGCCCCTTCATGAAGGGGGGCCTCATGAGTCCATGGAGGTTTTCCCACACTGGGGGTTGTGAGCTGCTCCAATACAGGACGTTTCCTTCTGCGGGACAGTCGAATCCTCGGAATTGCCCCAGGACGCCCCATAAGGAAAGACTCGAGAACAGGGCTCTAGGGTGGATGACTGGACACCACACCTCGCCTTCCCATTTGCTTCTAGCGACAAAGCAGGTTCGATCTGCTGGCTCTGGGGCGAGCTACCCAGGGGGTTAAGTGGAAATGGACTCTCCTGAGGATGGGTCATCATGTGGGTTTGTGTCCATGGAGACCTTGGAATGTGGCCGTGCCTCAGTAGCTCTGCAGCTGTCTCCTACCCGAAGGGTTGGACACAGCTCCAATGAGCAAGCTTCCCATGTGGAGATGAGAGGTATTCTGCTTGGTCCCTCAGAAACCCCCATATGCTGGTATTCGAAACTAGGCGTCTGAGGAGAGACTACTGGAAATAAAGCTAGGGTTCAGATTCGGGCCTTGGGGCCTGTCCGGTTTAATCTTCTGTCTCTGGGGACATCTGTCTGTGTGTCTGAGTGGAGGTAGTTGCTCAGCTTGTGTCAGATTCCCCCTGTTTGTCCAGGGTGGCCTACACGATTGTGATGGCTCGGGGGCCTTGGAGGTTTCCCCTAATCTGTAGGGTTGTGGCCAATGGCATGGGCACAGTTTCCTCTGAGAGGGCAGGCACAGTCCTGCAGTATGGCTCCAGGGTTCCCAGCCTGGAGGGTGTGTGGGCCAGGGCTGTAGGGACAGAAGACTGAAAACACAAATTCCTCTTCGGTTTGGGGCCAAGGGTATGGCAGGCCCGATCTACAGACCATCAGGGGAGCACTTCGTGGTATGATAGAAGGGTAAGTGAGAGGCGGTTGCTCAGGCTTTTGTCTCTGGATTTTGTGTCAAGGATGGACGTGGAATGTAGGGGTCCCTCATGGGCCATGGACGAGTCTCCCTCTCTGGGGATTGGGCCAGGCTCCCAAGAGTTTGGCGTCATTCCATGGGAAGGGCGGGGTCCTGTTTTTTCTTTCTGGTGTCCCTCCAAAGCGGGATTCCAGTGGAAAACCCTGAGACTGGGCGAGTGGAAAACCAGAACTCTTGTTAGGATTGGGGGCCTAAGGGCATGGCAAGCCCCATATGAGGCCTCTTGTTCCAGCCCCTGAGAAGCCTTCCTTGAACATGGGGCTCACGCTGAGGGTCACAATGCATGTTTGAGCCCAAGGCGGACCTCAACCATGTGCGTTGCCACATGAGCCATGCAGGGTTCTCCTACCCTGAAGGTTTGACACCATGCCAACAGCAAGGTTTCCTGCTATGGGGAAGGAGGAGCTCTGTTTTTGTGCCTCAGGTTCCACCCTGTGTAGGGATTGGAGATGAGGTCTAGGTTCAGATGCCTGAGAATCCAGGTTGGGAAGAGATGACAGTCTAAGGCCATGGCGGGTCCTGTTTGCTGAGTGTGCGGCCATCTGTCTGGGTGTCTGTTGGGAGGCCTGGGCTCAGGCTGTGTCAGACAGAGCATGAGTGCCCAGGGCAACCTATGAAATTGTGGTGCAGTCGAGGGCCATGCAGGTTGATCCTCGTTGGGGGTTTCTAGGCAGCCCCATAGGGCAATGATTTTCTTCTGGTGGGCAGGCAGAGTGCTGCATTGTGGGTCCGTAATTACCAATCTGGAGGGCTTGTGAGCCAGGAGTGTGAGGACGGATGTTGGAGAACACAAGCTAGGGTTAGGTTTCGGGGCAAGGACCAGGCAGGCCCACTCTGTAGAGGCAGAATTGAGATCTCTGGCATCTGAAGTCAGGGCAAGTATCAGACCTGGGCTCAGGCTGGATTTTGTGTCAATGTAAGGGCCTACTTAATCATAGGGAGTCATTTTGTTGTTGATGAAGTAAACTTAGATTGACTGCATGCAGTAATCTTAGATTGACCCTATGCAATAAACTTAGATCGTCCCCACCCCGCCAGCCCCAACCGCCCAGGAACTTACTTGAAAAGCCCAGATATAAGGGCAGGTCACTCCACGTAGAGACATCCAAATAGTGGGGCACGCATATATCTACTAGGGTGAATTGTGATTCAATTGGCCACCGGTGTGTGACCTAACATGACTGTGCAGTTTTCTCTGTGTTTTGCAATCTCATTGGCCACCTGTGTATTTCCCGGCTAAACTGGCTCTCTAAAAGTTAGTCTGTGAGACTGGGAGGGGTGGCCCTTTTACAAGAGATGGCCCTGACCGGAGAGTTTGTTTCTTGATGCTTGGCGCGAAATAAAGCTTTGCTTGACCTTCACTTTGTATCAGTCTCGCTCCTTTATCCACGGACCTTAATACTGGGGGTTCATCTGGGATGAAATGATGAGAACTGAGCCAGCATCAGAATTTCTCGGAAAAGCCTCCAGAGGCTTAGGGTTAGGGTTAGGGTGAGGACTAGGTTTATGGTTAGGGTTAGGTTTAGGGCTAGGGCTAGGGCTAGGGCTAGGGCTAGGGTTAGGATGAGGGCTAGGTTTAGGCTGTAGTGACAGAAGTCTGAAAACACAACCATGCAAGTTGATCCTCATTTGGAGTTTGTGGGCAGCCCCTTAGGGCAAAGTTTTTATTCTAGTGGGCAGGCAGAGTGCTGTGTTGTGGCTCTGGAATTCCCAATCTGGAGGGCTTGTGGGCCAGAAGTGTGAAGACTGTAGTTGTGAACACAAGCTAGGGTTAGGTTTCAGGGTGAGGGCACAGCAGGCCCACTCTGCATTGGCTGAATCGAGATCTCCTGCATCTGAAACCAGGACGAGGGTCAGACCTTGGCTCAGGTTGGAGCTTGTGTCCATGATGGCCCCTTCAGGAAGTGGTGGGGGGCTCATGAGGCCATGGAGGCTTTCCCACACTGGGAGTTTTGAGATTCTCCAAACCGCTAGGATTCCTTCTGCGGGACAGTAGAGTCCTGTCGGATGGCTCCAGGATGCCCCATACAGAAAGCCTGGAGAGCATGGTTCTAAGGATCGATGCCTGGGCACCCCAATTCACATTCCCATTGTCTCCTAGTGACAAGGCAGGATCGATCTGATGGCTCTGGCGGAGCTACCCAGGGGGCTGAGTTGAAATGGACTCTCCTGAGGATGCGTCATAATGTGGGTTCTCGTCCATAGAGACCTTGGAATGTCGCAGTGGACCGGCAGTCCGGAAGGATTCTCCTAACCCAAGGGTTGGACACAGCTCCAAAGAGCAAGTTTCCCATGTGGAGACGAAAGGTGTTCTGATTGGTGCCTCTGGAAACCCCCATAGGCTGGTATTGGAAACCAGGCCTCTGAGGAGAGACTCCTGGAATCCAAAGCAAGGATTCAGATGAGGGCCTAGGCACCTGTCCAGGTCAATCTTCTGTCTCTGTGGACATCCGTCTGCTTGTCTGAGTGGAGGTAGTTGCTCAGCTTGTGTCAGATCACCCCTGTTTGTCCAGGGCAGCCTACACTATTGGGATGGCCTCAGGGACCTTGGAGGTTTCTCCTATTCTGTAGGTTTGTGGCCAATGGAATGGGCAGAGTTTCTTTGGAGAGGGCAGGCACAGTCCTGCAGTGTGGCTCCAGGGGTCCCAGCCTGGAGGGTGTGTGGGCCAGGCCTGTGGGGATAGAAGTCTGAAACCCAAAATCAACTTAGGTTTGGGGCCGAGGTTATGGTAGGCCTGATCTCAAGACCATGAGAGGTGCTCCTTGGGATATGAACGAAGGGCAAGTGTGAGGCAATTTCTCAGGATTTTGTCTCTGGATGTTGTGTCAAGGATGGCCTTGGAATGTCGGGGTGGCCTCATTGGCCATGGACGAGTCTCCCTCTCTGGGGATTTGGCCCAGATGCAAAGAGTTTCGTGTCATTCTCTGGGAAGGGAGGAGACCTGTTTACTCCCTCCAGTGTCCCTCCAAAAGAGGGATTCCAGAGCAGAGCCCTGGGTACGGGCTACTGGAAAACCCGAGCTCTGGTTAGGATTGGGGGCCTACGGGCATGGCCAGCCCCATATGCGTGCTCTTTGTCCAGCCACTGAGAGGCCTTACTTGAGCACGTGGCTCACTCTGAGGGTCACAATGCGTGTTTGTGCCAAAGTTGGCCCTCAAGTATGGGCGGGTCATCATGGGCCATGCTGGTTTCTCCTACCCTGAAGGTTGGACACCATTCCAACCGCAAGGTTTCTTGCCATCAGGAGGGAGGAGTTCCAATTTCTGCATCAGGTTCAGCCCTGTGCAGTGATTGGAGATAAAGTCTAGGTTTAGATGCCTGAAAACTCAGGTTGGGAAGAGATAACGGCCTAGGCCATGGTAGTTCTGATGTGCTGGGTGTGCGGCCAGCTGTCTGGGTGTTGGTTGGGAGTTCCGGGCTCAGGCTGTGTCAGACAGAGCATTAGTGCCCAGGGCAGCCGATAGAATTGGGGTGCAGTCGAGTGGCGTGCAGGTTGAGTCTCATTTTGGGTTTCTGGGCAGCCCCATAGGGCAACATTTTTCTTCTGGTGGGCAGGCAGAGTGCTCCACTGTGGCTCTGGAATTCCCAATCTGGATGGCTTGTGGGCCAGGAGTGTAAGGTCTGAAGTCTGAGAACACAAGCTAGGCTTAGGTTATGGGGCGTGGGCACATCAGACCCCTCTGCAGAGTCTGAATCTGAGATCTCCTGCATCTGAAGTCAGGGCGAGTATCTGATATAGGATCAGGTTGGAGTTTTTGTACTTGATGGCCCCTTCAGGAAGGGGGGAGTGCTCATGAGGTGATGGACGTTTTCCCGTGCTCGCAGTTGTGAGATGCTCCAAACCGCAAGGATACCTTCTGTGGGACAGTCAAGTCCTTTTGGATGGCTCCAGGATGCTCCATACAGCAAGAATTGAGATCATAGTTCTAAGGATGGATGCCTGGCACCCCACTTCGCATCCCCATTGGCTGCTTGCGACAAGGCAGGTTCGATCTGCTGGCTCTGGGGCGTGCTACCCAGGGGGCTGAGTTGAAATGGACTCTCCTGAGGATGGGTCATAATGTGGGTTCTTGTCCATGGAGACCTTGGAATGTGGCGGTGGCTCGGTGAACTGGAAGGATTCTCCAACCAGAGGGTTGGTCACAGCTCCAAAGAGCATGTTTCCCATGTGGAGACGAATGGTGTTCTGATTGGTGCCTCAGGAAACCCCCATAGGCTGGTATTGGAAACCAGGCCTCTAAGGAGAAAAGCCTGGAAACCAAGGCAAGTGTTCAGATTAGGGCCTACGGGGGCTGTCTGGTTCAATCTTCTTTCTCTGGGTACATCCTGCTGTTTGTCTGAGTGGAGGTCTTTGCTCAGCTTGTGTCAGATCACTCCTGTTTGTCCAGGATGGCCTACACTATTGGGATGCCCTCAGAGACCTTGGAGGTTTCTCCTAATCTGTAGGGTTGTGGCCAATGGAATGGGCAGAGTTTCCTTGGAGAGGGCAGGCACAGTCCTGCGGTGTGGCTCCAGGGGCCCCAGCCTGGAGGGTGTGTGAGCCAGGGCTGTGGGCTCTGGGGACAGAAGTCTGAAAACACAATCTTGGCTTAGGTTTGGGCACGAGGGTATGGCAAGCCTGATCTAAAGACCGTGCCCGGAGCTCCTCAGGATATGAATGAAGGGCCAGTGTGAGGCGGTTGATCAGGCTTTTTTCTCTTGATTTTGTGTCAAGAAGGACTGTGTAATGGAGGAATGGGTTCATAGGCGATGGCCAAATCGCCATCTCTGGGGATTTTGCCTGGCTCCCAAGAATATGTGGTCATTCTGTGGGAAGGGAGGAGTCCTGTTTACTGCCTCCGGTGTCCCTCCAAAAGAGGGATTCCAGAGCAGAGCCCTGGGTTCGGGCGACTGGAAATCCCAAGGTCTGGTTAGGATTGGGGGCCTAGGGGCATGGCCAGCCCCATAGGCGGGCTCTTCTTCCAGCCACTGAGAGGCCTCACTTGAGTATGGGGCTCACGCTGAAGGTCCCAGTGCGTGTTTGTGTCCAAGGTGGCCCTCAGGCATCGGCGTGGCCTCATGGGCCATGCTGGTTTCTCCTACCCTGAAGGTTGGACACCATGGCAACAGCAAGGTTTCTTGCCATGGGGCAGAAGGAGTTCTGGTTTCTGCATCAGGTTCACCAATGTGCAGTGATTGGAGATCAGGTCTAGGATCTGAAGCCTGAAAACCCAGTTTGGGAAGAGATGACAGGCTAAGGTCATGGTGGGTCCGATGTTATGGGTGTGCGGCCAACTGTCTGGGTGTCTGTTGGGAGGTGTGGGATCAGGCTGTGTCAGACAAAGCATAAGTGCCCAGGACAGCCTATATAATTGGGGTGCAGTCGAGTGGAGTGCAGGTTGATCCTCCTTTGGGTTTTCTCGCCAGCGCCATAGGGTAATTTTTTTGTCTGCTGCACAGTCAGAGTAGTGCATTGTGGCTCCCAAATTCCCAAACTGGAGGGCTTGTGGGCCTGGACTGTGAGGACAGAAGTCTGAGAACACAAGCTAGGGGTAAGTTTCGGGCCGAGGGCACAGCAGGCCCATTCTGCAGTGGATGAATCGAGATTTCCTGCTTCTGAAATAAGGGCGAGTATCAGACATTGGCTCAGGCTGCCGCTTGTGGCCATCATGGCCCCTCAATGAAGGGGGGGCCTCATGAGGCCATGGAGTTATTCCCTCTCTCGGGGTTGTGAGCTGTTCCAAACCGTGATGTTTCCTTCGTGGGATAGGCGAGTCCTGTTGGCTGGCTCAAGGGTGCCCCATTTGGGAGAAGGGCTCTAAGAATGGATGCCTGCAAAGGCCATCTCCCATTCCCTTTGGTTCCTAGGGACAAGGGAGGTTCAATCTGCTGGCTCTGGGGTGAGCTCCCCAGGGGGCTGAGTTGGAATGGACTCTCATGACGATGGGTCATAATGTGGGTTTGTGTCCATGGAGACCTTGCAATGTGGCAGTGTTTCATGGGCCCTGCAGGATTCTCCTCCCTGGATTCTCCAATGTGGAAGCTTTGACACAGCTCCAAATAGCAAGCTTCCCATGCGGAGACGAGAGGTCTTCTGTGTTGTGTTTCAGGAAGCCCCCATATGCTGGTATTTAAAATCAGGCTTCTGAGGATAGATGTCTGGAAACCTAAGTTAGGGTTCAGATTAGAACCGAGGGCATGTCCATTTCAATCTTCTGTCTCTGGGGACATCTGTCTGCGTGTCTGAGTGGAGGTAGATGATCAGGTTGTGTCAGAAGGCGCATTTTAGTCCAAGGCGGTCTATGCTCTTGGGATGGAATTGGGGACCTTGTAGGTTTTTCATAATCTGTTGGGTTGTGGCCAGTGTTAGGGTCTGTGATCAAAGGAATGAGACTGATGCAAAGGGATAGTCAAGCAAAGCTTTATTTCACACCAAGCATCAAAAATCAAACCTACTGGTAGGGGCCGTCTCTTACAAAGAGGCCATGATGACGACCCCCACGAGGCCGCTCCCCTGATGAGGCTGCTGCCAACGACGAAGAGGTGATGATGACGAGGACGACAACCCCAACAACTCTGACTGCTCCCCATGATGCTTCTCCCAAGGAGGCAGCTCCCAGGACGAGGCCACTCCCCGGTCAAGGCCGCTCCCCAGACGATGCCACTCTAGCGAGGCTGTTTGCTGCCCCAAGGCCGCACCCCGATGGTGCCCTGTCTCAGGGCAGTGAGGCCACTCATGGTGGCGCTGCTCCTGACGACTATTACTATTACTATTACTATTACCCCTATATCCAGGGTTTGCAAGTAAGTTCCTCTGGCTAACCAGGCCCTCATACAGGCCCTCACATTCCCTCCTTTTCCTTGGAAATTAGTCAAATCCTTGACTTTTCAGACAGTTCTATGTTCTCCTGTTTAAGGGATTATATTGAGCATGTAAGACTAACATTTTTATCCCTCTGATTTTCTTTGGTACAAATGACATTAGGGCGTTTATAACACAGGTTCCAAAAAAAACAGTAGTGCAGAGTCGGCTGATGAGTTAGCCATTCAACGCTTTGTATAACCTTTTCCATTTATCCTAATTCCGTTTATCTAATTTCCCCCCTATACTTTACATAAACAGGTAACAATAGAAGTAACAATAAACTCACAGTTTTTTAAGTCTAGCTTTAGTCCACGGTCAGTGGTGTCCATCGGCTGCAGCTTCCATCTCTGGGAGGCGTCCTTGTCCTTGGCTCATTTGACGTAACCTGTGTGAATCCAGGCCCTGATGCCTTCTACTTTTACTGCCATGGTGGTGGTACAGATAACAGAAAACGGTCCCTTCCAGCGAGGCTCCAAGTTTCCCACTTGATGGCGACGTATCCAAACCAAGTCCCCGGGTTGGTAAGGTTGTGGTTCCACCTCCGTCTCTGTCCCAGTGTGGGCAGCCCGGATCCCTGCATCGGCTTTTTTTAAGACAGACTGTAATGCCTGCAGTGACTGGAGTACAGACTGATCAGTCATTACTGATAGGTCAACCTCTTGTAGCTGAGGACAGAGTGGCGGGGGGGTCTCCCAAACGTTATTTCAAATGGGGTCACCTTGTTTAAATAGGGTATACATCGTGCCCTGAGGAGGGCCAAAGGAAGGAGATCCACCCTTCCACCGCCAGGCTCCAGCATTAGTTTTGTCAAGGTCACTTTAAGAGTCTGGTTCATTCTCTCTACTTGCCCGGAACTCTGGGGTCGGTAGGCACAATGTAGTTTCCAATTAGTGCCCACGGCCTTGGCAAACGCCTGTGAGACTGAACTCACAAATGCAGCGCCATTTTCTGACCCAATCGCGAGAGGCAGCCCAAACCTAGGAACTATTTCTTCTAGTAGCTTTTTGGCTACCACTCCTGCCGTCTCATGTTTGGCGGAGAAAGCCTCTACCCAGCCTGAAAAGGTATCTACAAAAACTCACATATACTTGTGCCCATATTTTCCGGGTTTCATTTCTGTAAAATCTATTTCCCAATAAATTCCTGGTTCCTTACCTCTTTCTCTTTTCCCTCTTCCCATTTTAGTTCTTCCCACATTAATTGCCTGGCATTGAGCACATCTATCAACCATATCCTGAAACATATGCCCTAATTTAGAAACCTGGAACTGCTTGCCTATAAGCTCCTTGAGTTTGCATATCCCCAAATGAGTATGGATGTATCTGGTCTACTAACTTCTTACCTAGTCTTGGATGAAGAATTATTTTTCCTGCTTTAGTCTTAGCCCAGTCCCCTTCATAGTCCAATTTAACGTATTTCTGTAAATACTTTAAATATTCTTCTGAATAGATCTGTTTTTCTGGTAGGGCTGGGGCCGGGAGTGTAACCAGTTCTTGCACTGTTTCCCGGGCTGCTTGCTTTGAGGCTTGATCTGCTAATTGGTTTCCTTTTGAAATCAGATCAGTCCCCTTTTGCAGTCCCGGGCAATGCATAACAGCCACCTCTTTTGGGTCCCAAATAGCCTGGAGGAGAGCCAATATTTCTCCTCTGTTCTTAATTCCTTTTCCTTCTACTGTTAATAGGTCCCTTTCTTTATAAATAGCCCCATGTACATGGAGAGTAGCAAAGGCATACCTGCTGTCCGTATAGATATTGGTGGTTTTACCTTTGGCCATCTGCAGTGCCTTAGTGAGTGCAATCAGTTCCGCTTTTTGTGCCGAAGTTCTGTGTGTCAGGGCTGCTGCCCAGAGTTCCTGCTCAGGAGAAACCACCGCAGCCCCCGCATACCTCTTTCCATTGACCATATACCTACTCCCATCTGTGAACAGAGTCATCTCCGTATCTGGGAGGGGAATGACTCTGAGGTCCGGCCTTACTCCTGCGACTTGGGCTAGGACCTCCCTGCAGTCGTGTGGATGGTCAGCCAGCTTCTCTGGCAGAGTGTGGCTGGATTTAGCACCGCTGGGGGCCAGAAGGTCACTCTTGCTTCGTTGAGTAGGAGGGCCTGATACCCTGTCACTCGGGCATTCATCATCCATCGTTCGGGTGGAGACCGGAGAAGGCCCTCAATAGCGTGGGGGTGGTCAATATGAGATTTTGGCCCAAAGTCAATTTACTTGCATCCTTGACCAGGAGGGTCGTGGCAGCAATTATGCAGAGGCAAGGGGGGAACTCAGCTGTTACTGGATCTAGTTTCTTTCTAAGATAGGCTACTAGCCTTTGCCAAGGCCCCAGAGTCTGAGTCAAAACTCCTTTGGCCACCCCTGCTTTTTCATCCACATACAAGTGGAAGGGCTTGGTAACATCTGGGATGGCCAATGCTGGGGCACTCAGTAAGGCTGTTTGTAATTCCCGAAATGCTCCTTTGGCCTCAGCTGTCCAATCTATCATAGTGACCCCCCTTTTGCCCGTTCATAAAGAGTTTGGTCAATCTCTGCATACTGCAGTATCCTCAGCCTACAGTAGCCCACCATCCAAAGAAACTCCCTCACTTGACGGGACGTGGTGGGCTCAAAACCCCCAGCAGGCCCCTGACTGCCCAGGGGGACTTAAAGCCCCTGGTGATCCCCTGACCGCCTCGGGGGACTCGAAACCCCAGAGACAGCCCAGGGGGACTTGAATCCCCTGACCATCTAGGGGGACTCGAACCCCGCCCGACCACCCAGGGGGACTCGAACCCCCCGTCGATCTACCAGCAGATGGATGGGGAGTCCCCACATCCACTCCAGTCCTGGGGAGCATGGCTGCATCCAGCTTCTCCCTGGTGGGCCATACCCTGGAGCTCCAACCAGACAGACAGAGATGATCCCAATACCCAAGATCCCAATACCTCCGGAGGCTTTCCCCAAAAATTCTGATGCTGGCTCAGTTCTCATCATTTAATCCTGGACGATCCCCCAACGACTATTACTCCGACGACTACCCTAATGGCTCCCGACGACTATCACTCCGACGACTACCTTAATGGCTCTCCCAATGGCTATTCTAATGGCTCTCCAAATGGCTATTCTAACTCTTCCTCCTACTCCCCCCACAGCCTCACAGACTAACCTTTATAGAGGTGGTTGAACCCGGCCCACACAAAGGTGGCCAACGAGATTTTAACTCACCACAGTAAATATATGCACGCCCCACTGATTGGATGTCTCCATCCGGCCTGGCCAGCCCCGATATCCTGGGTTTGCAAGTAAGTTCCTCTGGGTAACCAGGCCTTCATACAGGCCCTCACAGCCAGTGGAATGGGCAAAGTTTCTTTAGAGAATGCAGACACAGTCTAGAGCAGTGTGGCTCTAGAGGCCCAGCCTGGAGGTAGTGTGGGCCAGAGCTGTGGGGACAGAAGTCTGAAAACACAAACATGGGTTATGTTTCGGGCCAAGGGTATGGCAAGCCCGATATACGGATCGTGAGGGGAACCCCTCTGGATATGAAATAAGGGCGAGTGTGAGGCGGTTGCTCAGACTTTTGTCTCTGGATTTTGTGTCAAGGATGGCCATGGAATGTAGGGGTGGCCTCATGGGCCATGGACGATTCTCCCACTCTGGGGATTTTTGCCGGCTCCCAAAAGTTTGTGGTCATTCTGTGGGAAGGTAGGAGTCCTGTTTTCTGCCTCAGGTGTCCCTCCAAAAGAGGGATTCCAGAGCAGAGCCTTGGGTATGGACGACTGGAAAACCCCAAACTTTGTTTAGGATTGTGTCTAGGTGCATGGCAAGCTGGATTTGTGGGCTCTTGCTCCAGCTTCTGAGAGGCTTTATTTGAAAATGGGGCTCACGCTGAGGGTCACAATGCATGTTGGTGCCCAAGGTGGCCCTCAAGCATGGGCATTTCCTCATGGGCCATGAAGATTTATCCTACTCTGAGCGTTTGACTTTGACACCCATCCCAATAGAAGGTTTCTTGCCAGGGGGAAGGAGGAGTTCTGTTTTGTGCATCAGTTCCCCGAGGTGCAGGAATTTGAGATAAGGTCTAGGGACAGATGCCTGAAAACCCAGGTTGGGAAGAGATGATGGCCTAGGGCCGTGGCGGATCTGATGTGTTGCATATGCAGACAGCTGTCTGGGTGTCTGACGGGAGGTCTGGGCTCAGGCTGTGTCAGACAGTGCATTAGTGCGCACAGCGGCCTAGGAAATTGGGGTGCAGTCGAGGGCTGTGCTGGTTGATCCTCATTCGGATTTTCTGGGCAGCCCCATAGGGCACTTTTTTCTTCTTTCGTGCAGGCAGAGTGCTGCATTGTGACTCCAACATTCCCAGTCTGGAGGGCTTGTGTTCCAGGACTCCGGGGACAGAAGTTTGACCCAAGCTAGGTTTATGGTTAGGTCTAGGGCATGGATCACCGATCTGCAGATGCTGAGGCAAGGACCTGGATTTGACGTTAGGTCGAGTGTTTGGGATTCACTCAGACTAGCATTTGGGTCCACTAGGACCTTCCTATATGTGCTTGGCCTCCTGCAGTCACGGAGTTTTCTCCTGCTCTGTGGATTTAGTGAAGCTCCAAATAATATGTTTTCATTTTGGGGGGAATTGGAGTCCTGTGTATGGCTCTAGGGTCCTCCATATGGATCGATTCGACAGTAGGTCCCTGGTATGTATATCTGAAAACTGAACCTGGGGTTTGTGGTAGTGCCTGGGTGCACGAAAAGTCTGAATTATTCCCTCTGGCGCCAGCTACTAGGTGGCTGACTGGAGGTCAGTGCTCCGGTTGAGGATAGAATGTGTATTATTGTCCAAGGCAAGCTGCTGTCAATGTGATAGCTTCGGGGATTCGTGCAGCTCTCTCGTAGTATTAGTAAGGGGGTTGCATGCTGCTCAATAAGGCATATTTTCCTTCTGGAGGGCATGCACAGTCCAGTGGTGTGGCTCATCTTTCCCTCTCTGGAGGGCTTGTGGAGCAGGACTTTGAGGATGGAAATCTGAGAACCCAAACTAGGCCTAGGGTTAGGACCTTGGGCATGGCAGGCCCAATCTATAGATACTGAGGCAAACTCCCCGGGTTCTGAGGTGAAGGTGAGTGTCAGGATGTCACACAGGCTCAGTTTGTGTCCATGAGTCCCGCCAAACTTATAGGTGGCCTCATGGTGACATGGAGTTTCCTCCTACTCTGGGGATTTCCCAGTTCCACATAGCTTGGTTTATTCCTGGCTGTTGGTGGTGTCTTGTTTTATGGCTCAGGGGTCCCCCATATCGAGGGAATTGAGAGCAGTAATCTGGGTATTGATGCCTGAAAACACAACTGAGGGTTACAATTAGGTCCTAGTGTCACCACAGGCCTTATACCCTGGCTCTGGGCCGTGGTACCCTTGGGGCTATGTTCAAAATGGGGATCAGGATAAGGGTCACAATGGGGGATTGTTTCCATGGTGGCGTGTAAATGTGGATGCGGCCTCAGGGACAAAACACATTTCTTCCATCTGAGGATTTTGTATAGCTCCGAAAAGCAAGGTTTCCCTCTGGGGGTTAGGAGGAGATTTCTTTTATGGATCAGTGCCCCCCCCCATGTGGAGGGATTCCACAGAAGGGCTCTGTGTATGAATGCCTGAAAACCCAAACTAGGGTTAGGATTTCAGCCTAGGGGCATGGAAGGTCCGATCAGCTGCCTCTGGGTCAAGCTGCCTTGATGACTGATCGGTGGTCGGGTCTCAGGTTTTGCCCACCTGTGCATTAGGATCCAGGGTGGTATTCAAAAAAGCGTTGGTATCGGGGACCCTGCATGTGTGCCCTAATCTAGGGGCTTTGTGCAGCTCCATAGGGCATATTTCAATCTGGAGTGCAGGGATCATCCAGTGGTGTGGCTCATGAGTCCCCAGTCTGGAGGACTTGTGTTCCAGGAATCTGGGGACCAATATCTGAAAACCCAAGCTAGGTTTATGTGTATGGTCTAGGCTATGGAACTCTGATCTGGGGATGCTGAGGCAAGGTCACCAGATTCTGAATTAAGGAGAGTGTCAGGCATTCACTCACACTAGAATTGGTGTCCTAGGGCCGCTGAAGTTCTGGGTGTACTGCTGGGTCATGGAGGTTTCTCTTGCTCGGGTGGCTTTGCACAGTTCCAAATACTATGGTTTCAATCTGGAGGACAGATGGAGTCCTGTTGTATGGCTCTAGGGTCCTCCAAATGGAGGGATCCCAGAACAGCGCTCTGGTTATGGATGCCTAAAAACTGAACACAGGGTTTGGCTTAGGGCATGGGGCATGGGACATGGGAAGTCTGATCGGCTGACTCTGGCACCAGCTACTTGGGTGGCTGACTGGAGGTTGGTGCTCAGCTTGAGGGACTGAATCTGTATTAGTGTCAAGGGTTGGCTTCTGCAACTGTGAGTGGTTTAGTGGTATCGTGCAGCTTTCTCCTAATCTGGGGTTGGCGTGGAGCTCCATCAGACATGTTTTCCATCTCGAGGGCAGGCAGAGTGGATGTGAGGATGGAAGTCTGTAAAGCCAATCTATGGGTATGGTAAGGGGCTAGGGCATGACAGGGTGAATCTGCAGTCGCTGAGCAAGCTCCCCAGGATCTGAGGTTAAGGCAAGTGCGAAGAGGTCGCTCAGGTTGGAGTTTGTGTCCCTGAGATCCATCGAATCTGGGAGTGGCATCAGGGGGACATGCAGTTTTCTCCGGCTCTGGAAATTTTGCATAGTTAAAAAATAGCTTGGTCTATTCTGGGGAATAGGTACTGTCCTGATTTATGGATCAGGGGTGCCCCATATGGAGGGATTTGAGAGTAGGGCTCTGGGTATGGATGCCTGAAAACCAAAACTAGGTTTAGGACTAGGTCCTAGTGGCATCATAGGCCTTAGGTTCTGGCTCTGGGCTGAGCTACCCATGGGGTTGTGTTGAAAATGGGGCTCAGGCTAGGGGTCAAATGGGTGTTTGTGTCCCGGGTGGCCAGGACTAATGGGTGTGTCCTCAAGGGCAATGCAGATTTCACCCAACTCTGGGGATATACATATCTCCAGAAAGCTTCTGGGGGACAAGAGGATTTCCATTTTGGGACTCAGGGGTCTCCCATGTGGAGGGATTTGAGAGAAGAGGACTGGGGATTGATGTCTGAAAACCCAACGTATTGTTACGATTTGTGCCTGGGGAATGGCCACTCTGATGTGCTGACTCTGGCGCCAGCTATGTGGGTGGCTGACTGGAAGTCGGGGCTCAAGTGAGGGACAGAATGTGTTTTAGTGTCCAGGGCCAGCTTCCGTAAATGAGAGTGGTTTTGTGGGTTCGTGCAGCTTTATCTGAATCAGTGGGTTGCATGCAGCTCCATAGGGCCTGTTTTCCTTCTGGAGAGCAGGAAGAGTACTGTGCTGTTTCTCAGGTGTACCCTATCTGGAGGGTTCGTGGACCAGGAATCTCTAGACAGAGGCCGGAGAACCAGGCTAGGGCTAGGTTAGGGCATAGGGCATCGAAGGCCAAATGTACGTACATTGAGGCAAACTCCAGGGAATCTGAAGTTAAGGCAAGTGTCAGAATGTCGCTCAGCGTGGAGTTCGTGTAGATGGGATGTACCAAATAGAGGTTTACTCTCTTGGTGGCAAGGAGATTTGTCCCGATCAGATTTTGTGCACATCCAAATAGCTTAGTCTATTCTGGGGTTAGGTGCTGTGTTGCTTTAGGAATCTGGGTTCCCCCATATGGAGGGATTCGAGAGCAGTGTTCCAGGTATGGATGCCTGAAAACTGAGCCTAGGTTTTGCATTTGGTTCTAGTAGCATGGCAGGACTTAGATCCTGGATCTGGCGAAGCTACCCATGTGGGTTTGTTGAAAATGTGGCTCAGGCTAAGGGTCACAATGGGTGTTTGTGTCCTGCATGGCCTGCAAAAGTGGGCATGGCCTCAGAGGCAACACAGGTTTCTGCCATCTTTGAGTCTTTCACATAGCTCCAAAAATCAAGGTTTCCTTCCAGGGGGCAGGGGGAGTTCAGTTTTGTGGCTGTGGGCTCCCCTATGTGGAGGGATTGGAGAGAAGGTCTTTGTGTATGGATGCCTGCTAACCCAACCTAGGTTTAGCATAAAGGTCTAGGGGCACGGCAGGTACGATCTCCTGGCTCTGGGGTCAACTATTCAGGGGGTTGATTTGAATTGGTGTCTCATGCTGATGGATCACACTGCAGATTTGTGTCCTGGAAGATCTTGGAATGTAACAGTGGCTCATTCTCCTACCGTGAGGGTTGTGTCACAGCCCCAAATAGCAACTTTTCCTTCTGGGGACAAGATGTGATGTGTTCTGTGGCTTAGAGATCCCCCAAATACTTGTATTCCAGACCAAGCCTCTGGGGCCTGATGCCTGGGAACCCAAGCTATGGTACAGATTAGAGCCTAGGGGCATTTCAGGTTCAATCATCTCTCTCTCTGGGGTTATCTACTTGCCTGTCTGATACGAGGTAGTTGCTCAGGGTGTGTCAGACTGTGCATTGTTGGTCGTATTATCAATTTGGGGTGGCCCAGGGGGCTTGCAGTTTTCTCCTATTCTTGAGGTTTCTGGAAGCTCTAAAGAGCCGAGCTTCCTTCTGGAGGACAGGCACAGTCCTGTGGTGTGGGCATGGAATCCCCATGCTAGAGGATGTCTGGGGCAGAACTCTGGGGACAGAATTCTGAAATCACCGACTAGGGTTAGGATTAAGGCCGAGGGTATGACAGGCCCTCTCTGCAGACCTTGGGCAAGCTCCTTGGATCTGAAAACAGGGAGAGTGTGAGGTGAGACTCAGCCTTTTGCCTCTGGTTTTTGTCTCTTGGATGTATGCGGAATGTAGGGGTGTCCTCATGGGGCAATTGAAGATTCTCCTTCTTTGGGGGTTTTCCACAGCTCCAAATAGCATGGTGTCATTGTGGGGGAAAGTAGGAATCCTGTTTCTGATTCAGAGGTCCCCATAAGGAGGGCTTCACAAGCAGTGCTCTGGGTATTAAGGCCTGGAAACCCAACCTTGGGTTAGGATATTTGCCTAGGGACACCACAGGTCTCACAGGCTCCCGCCAGACACCCAGGTACATGGTGCCAGAGAGAAGATTGAAGTTGACATACCTCTAGGCTCTAATCTAAACCCTAGCTTAGGTTTTCAGGCATCGTTCCCCAGAGGCCTGATTTCCAGTACCAGCATATGGTGCATCCCTGAGGCACACAACAGAACCCCCACTGTCCTCAGAAGGGAACCTTGCTATCTGTAACTGTGTAAAACCCTCAGGGCAGTAGAATCCTGCATGGCCCTTGAGCCACCACCACATTCCAAGGTCTCCCTGGACACAAACTGGCATTGTGAGGCATCAGCATGAGACTCCATTTCAACACATTCCCTTGGGTAGATCGCCCCAGAGCCTGTAGATCGAAACTGCCTTGTTCCTAGGGGCCAAAGGGAACATGAAGTAGGGTTTCCAAGCATCCATACATAGCACCCTCCTCTTGAATCTTTCCCTAGGGGGAGTCTTGAGCCATTGAACTGTAAGGGCTTACTTAAGCAGGGGGAGCCATATTGTTGCAGTGAACTTAGATTGACCCTGCCCCTCCTAGAGGAACTTCCTTGCAAAGCCTAGATGGAGGGGCAGGTCAGGCCAGGTGAAAACATCCATTCAGAGAGGCACACATATATCTACTAGTGTAAATTGAAATTCGATTGCTGCCTGTGTATTGCAATCTCATTGGCTACCTGTATAGCCCGGCTAAAATTGCCTGTATAAAAGTTGGCTTGCGAGGCTAGTAGAGACAGTCTCTCGCAGTCTCGCCGGAGCAGTAAGAACTGTAAGAGCTGTCGGGCGGGGGGGGGGGCTTGCCAGTGCAGCCTCCCTCTGGGGAGTGGCCTTGCCAGTGCAGCCTCCCTCCGGGGAGTAAGAGCTGTCCCCTGTAGGAGCCGTCGAGAGCTGTCAGCGGGAGCTGTCAGCTGTAGGAGCCATCCAGAGCTGTCAGCTGTAGGAGTCGTCGAGAGCTGTCAGCGGGAGCTGTCAGCTGTAGGAGCTGTAAGAGCTGTCAGCAAGAGCGGACAGCTGTAGGAGTCGTGGAGAGCAGTAAGGGCTGTCAGTAAGAGCTGTCAGAGTTGACAGGAGTGCTTGCCAGAGTAGCCTCCCTCCGGGGAGTGTCCTTCTGGGAAGCGGCCTCGTCGGCAGCAGCCTCGTCTGGAGCAGTCTCATCCAGAGTGGCCTCGTGAAGAGTGGCTTCGTCGGAGAGCGGCCTCATCCGGAATGTCCTTCTGGGGAGCGGCCCTGTCGGGGTCATCATCATCATCTCTTAGTAAGAGATAGCCCTTACCAGTCGGGTTGGTTTCTGATGCTGGCGCGAAATAAAGCTTTGCTTGACCTCGCTTTGTATCAGTCTCATTCCTTTGATCACGGACCCTAATAGAACAAGCCTAGTCCTGTCCCAAAGATGGAAACATTGCTGTTTTGAGCAGCTCACAACACGCAGAGTAGGAAAACCTCCATGGCCTCATGAGGCCACACCTCAATTTGGCAGCCAACATGGACACAAACTCCAGCCTGGGCGAACATCCGACACTTGCCCATGTTTCAGATGCTGGAGATCTTGATTCAGCCTTGGTATATTGGCCTCCCATGCCCTAAGACCTAAACCTAACCCTAGCTTGTGTTTTCAGACTTCCGTCCTCACACTTCTGGCCCACAAGCCCTCCGGATTGGGAATTCTGGAGCTACAATCCAGAACTCTGCCTCCCCACCAGAAGGAAAACATGCTCTATGGGGCTGCCCTCAAACCCCAAATTAGAGTCAATCTGCACGGCCCTCGATGACAACACAATTTCATAGGCTGTCCTGTGCTCTAAGGCACTGTCTGAAACAGCCTGAGCCCAGACCTCCCGTCAGACACCCAGACAGCTGGTGTCAAATCCAGCAATCAGATGTGCCATGTGTTAGGGTCCGTGATCAAAGGAACGAGACTGATACAAAGCGAAGGTCAAGCAAAGCTTTATTTCACACCAGCATCAGAAACCAACCCGGCCGGTAGGGTCCGTCTCTTACAAAGAGGCAGCCACGAGGACCCCCGCGAGACCACTCCCTAGACGAGGCCGCTCCCAACGACGGAGAGGAGATGACAATGAGGACGACTCCGAGGACGACAGCCCTGATGACACAGACTCTGCTCCCCATGACGTTGCTCCCAGCGAGGCCGCTCTGGATGAGGCCGCTCTCAGACGAGGCCGCTCTCCGACGATGCCACTCTGGACGAGGCCACTCTGGACAAGACTGCTCCAGACGAAGCTGCTTCCCAGACGAGACTGCTCCCCGGAAGGACGCTGCTCTGGCAAGGTCACTCCCGTCGACTCTTACAGCTCTTACGGACAGCTCTTACTGACAGCCCTTACTGCTCTCGACGACTCCTACAGCCGTCAGCTCTCACTGACAGCCCTCGACGACTCCTACAGCTGACAGCTCTCGCTGACAGCCCTCGACGACTCCAACAGCTGACAGCTCTTGCTGACAGACCTCGACGACTCCTACAGCTGTCAGCTCCCGCTGACAGCTCTCACAGCTCTTGCTTCTCCGGTGAGACCACTCCTGATGAGGCTTACAGCTCCTGCTCCTACAGGGGACAGCTCTTACTCCCCAGAGGGAGGCTGCACTGGCAAGGCCACTCCCCAGAGGGAGGCTGCACTGGCAACGCCACTCCCCGGAGGGAGGCTGCACTAGCAAGGCCACTCCCCAGAGGGAGGCTGCACTGGCAAGGCCACTCCCCAGAGGGAGGCTGCTCTGGCAAGGCCACTCCCCGGAGGGAGGCTGCTCTGGCAAGGCCTCCCAACAGCTCTCACTCCTCTTGCTGCTCCGGGGAGACTGCTAGAGACTGCCCCTACTAGCCTCGCCAACCAACTTTTATAGAGGCACTTTTAGCCGGGCTATACACAGGTAGCCAATGAGATTGCAATACACAGAGAAAACTGCACAGTCACACTAGATCTGCCACACACAAAAAAAGTGGTAGGTTACACACGGGCGGCCAATCAAATTTCAATTTACCCTAGTAGATATATGCGTGCCTCTCTGATTGGTTGTCTTCACCTGGCCTGACCCGCCCCCCCATCTAGGCTTTGCAAGGAAGTTCCTCTGGGAGGGGAAGGGTCAATCTAAGTTCACTGCAACAATATGGCTCCCCCTGCTTAAGTAAGCCCTTACACCATGGACATAGGCCATCATCTCTACCCAACCTGGATTCTCAGGCATCTGTCCCCAGAAATTATCTGAAATCCCTGCACATGGGGGAACCTGATGCACAAAACAGAACTCCTTCCCTGTGGCAGGAAACCTTGCTGTTGGATTGGGTGTCAAACACTCAGTGCAGGAAAAACTTGCTTTGCCCATGAAGTCACGCCCAATCTTGAGGACCGCCTTGGACACAAACACGCATTGTGCCCCTCATCCTGAGCCCCATTTTCAAATAACACCCCACGGTAGCTGCACCAAGAGCCCGCATATCGGACTAGGCATGTCCCTAGGCCTTAAACCTAACCCAAGGTGGGCTTTTGCAGGTGCCTGTACCCAGAGCCCTGCTCTGGAATCCCTCTTTTTGGGGGACCCCTGAGCAAGAAACATGACTCCTCCCTTCCCCCAGAATGACACCATACTACTGGGAGCTGGGCAAAATCCTAGAGAGGGAGAATCTTCCATGGCCCGTAAGGCCAAACCTACAATCTGCAGCCATTCTAGGCAGAAAATAGAGAGAAAAAAGCCTGCGGTACCGCCGCACGATCGCCCTGATTTAATGAGGAGCTCCCCTCAGTGGCTGCATGTTGGGTTTGCCATACCCTTGACCCTAATCCTAACCCGAGTTTGTGCTTTCAGACTTCTGTCCCCAGAGCCTTGGCCCACACACCCTCCAGGCTGGGGCCTCTGGAGCTAAACTGCAGGACTCTCCATCCTTCCAATATGAAACTCTGCCCTTTACAGTTGCCAAAACCTCCACATTAGGAGAAAACTGCAAGGACCCGAGGCCACCCTGATTTCGTAGGCTGCCCTGGGCAAAAATGTGCAGTCTGACACAACCTGTGCATCTCCCTCCACTCAGACACCCAGGTATATGGCCCCAGAGACTGATGACTTAATCTGACATGCCGCTAGGTCCTAATCTGAACCTAAGCATAGGTTTTCAGGCTTCTGTCCCCAGAGGCCTGGTCTCAAATCCAACATACAAGGGGTCCCTGAGGGACACAAAACAACACCTTCTGTCCCCAAAAGGAACCTTGCTATTCGGAGCTGTGTAAAGCCCTCAGGGTAGGAGAATCCTGCATAGCCCTTAAGCCACCACAAAATTCCAACTTCTCCCTGGACACAAACCCACATTGTGACCCATCAGCATGAGACTCCATTTCAACTCAGCACACTGGGTAGCACTCCACAGGGTCCGCAGATTGAAGCTGCCTTGTTCCTAGGTGACCATGGGAATGCCAGGTGGGGTTTCCAGGCATCCATACGTAGCGCCCTGCTCTCGAATGTTTCTGTATGGGCGTCCCTCGAGCCATCATATAGGACTCCCTATGTCCTGCAGAAGGACACCCTGCTGTTTCCAGCAGCTCACAACACCCAGAATGGGAAAACCTCCACGACCTCATGAGGCCCCACCTCCATTAGGCGGCCATCATGGACACAACGTCCAGCCAGAGCGAACGTCTGACACTTGCCCTTACTTCAGGTGCTGGAGATCTCGATTCAACCTCTGCAGATTGGGCTTATCTTGCCCTAGGCCCTAAACCGAACCAGAGCTTGTGTTTTCAGACTTCTGTCCTCACACTTCTGGCCCACAAGCCCTCCGGATTGGGAATTCTGGAGCTACAATCCAGAACTCTGCCTCCCCACCAGAAGGACAAAGTGCCCTATGTGGCTGCCCAAAAGCCCTAAATGAGGATAAACCTGCACAGCCCTTCACAGCACCCCAATGTCATAGGCCATCCTGTGCACTAATGTTATCTAACACAGCCTGAGCCTAGACATCCTGTCAGTCACCCAGGGAGCTAGCCACATATCCAGCCATGGCCATGGGCCCGCATCTCTACCCAACCTTGGTCTTCTGGCATCTGTCCCCAGACCTTATCTCAAACTCCTGCATATGCGGGGACCTGATGCACAAAACAGAAGTCTTCCTTCTGCATGGCAGGAAACCTTGTTGTTTGGAAGGGTGTCAAAACCTCAGAGCTGGAGAAACTTGCAGGGCCTATGAGGCCACGCCCACTCTTGAGGGCCGCCCTGGGCACAAACATGCATCGTGACTCTCAGCCTTAGCCCTTTTCAAATAATTCCCCTCAGTAGCTGGACCAGGAGCACGCATATCAGGCTTGCCATGCCCCTAGCACAAATCCTAACCCAAGGTGGTGTTTTGCAGGTGCCCATACCCAGAGCCCTGCTCTGGAATTCCCCGTTTGGGGGGACCCCTGTGACAGAAAACATGACTCCTCGCTTCCCCCAATATCACACCAAACTATTGGGACTTGGGCAAAATCTCCAGAGAGGGAGAATCTTCCATGGCCCCATGAGGCCCCCACACATTCTGCAGCCAACTTAAACTCACAATCCATAGACAAAAGCCTGAGCTACCACCTCACAGTCACCCTACTTTCAGATCCCAAGGAGCTCCTCTCGGGGTCTTCAGATCAGGCATGCCAAACCCTCGGCCCTAAGTTTAACCCGAATTGGTGTTTTTAGATTTCTGTCCCCAGAGTCCTGTCTCACACACCCTCCAGACTCCAGCCTCCAGAGCCACACCGCAAGAATGAGCCTGCCCTCCCAATGGAAATTGTGCCCTTTAAAATTGACAAAACACCCCAGATTAGGAGAAACATGCAAAGTCCCCGAGGCCACCTCAATTTAATAGGCCACCGTGGACAAAAATGCGCAGACTGACACACCCTGAGCAATGACCTCCAGTCAGACACCAAGGTAGATGGCCCCAGAGACAGAAGATTGAATGTGACATGCCCCTATACCATAATCTGAACCCTAGCTGAGGTTTTCAGGCATCTGTCCCCACACGTTATATCATATCCTTGCATATGGGGGAACCTGATGCACAAAAATGAACTCCTATTTCCCAATGTCTGAAAACCTTACTGTTGGGATGGGTGTCAAACCGTCTGAATTGGTGAAATCTACAGGGTGCATGAGGCCACGCCCACAATTGAGGGTCGCCTTGGGCACAAACACGCATTGTGACCCTCAGCCTGAGCGCCATTTTCAAATGAGGCCCCTCGGTTCCTGGACCAAAAGCCCATAAATTGGACTTGCCATGCCCATAGGCCCAAATATGAACCCAAGGAAGGGTTTTACAGGCACCTGTTCACAGAGATGTGATCTGGAATCCCTCTTTTTTGGGGGCCCCTGGATTATAAACAGGACTCCCTTCCCCCACAATAACACCAAACTATTGGGATCCATGCAAAATTCCCAGAGAGGGAGAACCTTCCATGCCCTATGAGGCCACCCCTACATTCCATGGCCACCCTAGACACAAAATCCAGAGGCAAAAGCCTGAGCTACCCCCTCCCAATCGCCCTAATTTCAGATCCTGAGGAGCTCCCTCGGGGTCTGCAGGTCAGGAATGCCATACCCTCAGCCCTAACCCTAATCCCTTTTGTCTTTTCAGACTTCTGTCCCCAGAGCTCTGACCCGCACACCCTTCAGGCTGGATCATCTGGAGCCACACCGTAGGACTGTGCCTGTACTCCCTAAGGAAACTGTGCCCTTTAATGTTGCCAAAACCCTCCAGGTTAGGAGAAACCTGCAAGCCCCCTAAGCCACCCAGTTTCGTAGGCCGCCCTGGGTAAAAATAAGCAGTCTGACACACCCTGTGCATGGACCTGCAATCAGACACCTAGACAGATGGCTCCAGAGACAGAAGATTGGACTGGACATGAGCCTAGGCTCTAATCTGAACACTAGCTGTGATTTTCAGGCATCTAGTCCCAGAGCCCTGGTCTCAAATACCAACATATTGGGGGTGGGTCCCTGAGGCCCAGAACAGAAAACCTCCTGTCCCAGAAGGAAACCTTGCTATTTGGAGCTGTGTCTAAGCCTCAAGGCAATATAATCCTGCATGGCCCCTGAGCCGATGCCACATTCCAAGGTCTCCCTGGACACAAAACCAGATTGTGACCCAACAGTGTGAGACTCCATTTACTCTCAGCCCCCTGTGTAGGTCATACCAGAGCCAGAAAATCGAACCTCCCATGTCCATAGGATCCAATGGTAATCCTAGGTGGTGTTTCCAGGCATCCATATGCAGAGCCCTGCTCTTGAATCTTCTATATTAGGGACCTATGAGCCATCAAGAAGATGCCTCCTGTCCTGCAGAAAGAAACCCTGATGTTTGGAGCTGCACACAACCCCCAGATTGGGAAAACCTCCATGGCATCATGACACCACCGCTGCATTAGGCAGACATAAAGGACACAAACTTGAGCCTGAGCGAACGTCTGACCCTTGCCCTTACTTCAGATGACGGGATTCTCGCCTGAGCCTCTGCATTTTGGGCCTGCCATGCCCTAGGCCCTAAAAATTACACGAGCTTTTGTTTTCAGACTTCTGTCCTCAAACTAACTACAAAAATAATACCTGAAATAAATACAATGTATAGCATCATTATTCCTACATGGAATCTAATCATGATTGGTGACACAAAAAAATCAGTGTTGTATTTCAACTATAAGAACACTAATGACCAACATTCATAAGACCCACCCACTAACTAAAATTATCAACAACTCATTTATCAACCTACCGCACCATCAAACATCTCAGCATGATGAAATTTTGGGTCCCATCTTGGAATTTGCCTAATCCTTCAAATTCTTACAGGTTTATTCTTAGGTACACACTACACATAAGACACAACCACAGCCTTCTCATCAGTTACACACATCTGTGGAGATGCCAATTACGGCTGAATCATCCAACATATGCATGCTAACGGACCCTCCATATTCTTCATCTGCCTCCTTCTACATGTAGGACGAGGCCTATATTAAGGATCTTATATATTCCCTAAAACATGAAACATCTGCATTATCCTACTATTTTCAGTTATAGCAACAGCATTCATAGGTTATGTTTTACCATGAGGACAAATGTCCTTTTGAGGTGCAACCATAATTACCAACTTACTATCACCCATCCCACACATTGGAACCAACCTCACAGAGTGAATCTGAGGAGGTTTTTCAGTAGACAAAGCCAACTTAAAACGATTCTTTGCCTTCCACTTTATCTTACCATTCATCATCTCGGCACCAGCAGCAATTCATCTACTATTTCTTCATGAAACAGGATCCAACAATACTTCTGGAATCCCATCTGATTCGGACAAAATTCCATTCCACCCATACCACACAATTAAAGACATCCTAGGTGCCCTATTCCTAATCCTAGTACTCGTAATACTAAAACTAGGAGGAGTACTAGCCCTAGTCTTCTCCATTCTAGTCCTAGCCATTATTGCAGTATTACATACTTAAAAACAACGAGGTATGATATTCCGCCCACTAAACCAATGCCTATTTTAATTACTGGTAGCTGATCTTCTTACCTTAACATGAATTGGGGGTCAACCAGTAGAACACCCCTTCATCACCATTGGTCAATTAGCCTAATCCTTTACTTTACAATCCTCCTAATTCTAATAACAACTATCAGCATTATCGGGAAGAACTTATTAAAACGAAGAGTCTTTGTAGTATATTAATTACTTTGGTCTTGTAAACCAAAAATGGAGAACTCCATCTCCCTAAGAATCAAGGAAGAAGTAATAGCCTCAACATCAGCACCCAAAGCTGACATTCTAACTAAATTATTCCCTGATTTCCTCATCCCATTATTTCAATTCATATATTTTAAAACATCTACTGTGCTTCCCCAGTATGTATTTTCCCCACCCTTATGTATATTGTGCATTAATTGTTTGCCCCACACATATAAGCAGGTACATACTATGATTGATTTTACATACGGGCACCTCACCTAGACCACGAGCTTGATCAACAGGCCTCAAGAAACCATCAATCCTTGCGCTATGTGCTCCTCTTCTCGCCCCAGGCCCATTGAATATGGGGGTTTCTACAGTGAAACTATACTGGCATCTGGTTCTTACTTCAGGGCCATGATAGTCCTCAATCCAATCCTACTATCCCTTCAAATGGGACATCGTGATGGCCTAATGACTAATCAGCTCATGATCACACATAACTGTGGTGTCATGCATTTGGGATTTTTTAATTTTGGGGGGCGGGGACTGGTATCACTCAGCTATGGCTGTAAAGGCCTCGTTGCATTCAAATACCTTGTAGCTGTTCTTTATCATCATCATTTATCCGCATTGCACAACCATAAGGTGCAATTCAGTCAATGGTTACAGGACATACACACGTATACGCGTACACACATACACACGTACACATGTACGCATATTCAACAGATAGAAACTAGCTAAATCAAAACCCCTCTACACCCCTGTAACTTCAAAAGTATACAAAGACTTAAAATTGTCCTGCCAAACCCCAAAATCAGAACTAAGCACATGCAACATACATAAGAATCCACTTATACTGATACTCCATACATTAATCTCTATTACTAATTTACCCAGAACACTCTATTCAAGAAAGCTATCTATAGATGTAATACCCCACCTCTAATACCCCCATCAACTTACATTTAATACTAATAATTAAATTACCGTGCCTAAGCACCTTAACATTAACTAATCTAATCCTACACCTGTTAATGTAGCTTATTAAACAAAGCAAGGCACTGAAACTGCCTAGAAGAGTCATAAGACTCCATAAACATAAAGGTTTGGTCCTAGCCTTCCTATTGATTATTAACAGAATTACACTTGCAAGTCTCAACATCCCAGTGAAAATGCCCTCTAAATCCCTAAACTGATTAAAAGGAGCAGGTATCAAGCACCCTAAATGAGTAGCTCATAACACCTTGTTCAAACACACCTCCACGGGATACAGTAGTGACAAAAATTTAGCCATGAACAAATGTTTGACTAAGTCATGTTAATATTAAGAGTTGATAAGTTTCGTGACAGCCACCACAGTCATACGAGTAACCCAAATTAATAGGCTCATGGCGTAAAACATGTTAAGTACTATATCACACTACAGGTAAAATTTAACCAAGGCATAAAAAGCTATTGTTAACATAAAATATACCAAGAAAGTGACATTATTTCCAACCACATGATAGCTGAGACCCAAACTGGGATTAGATACCCCACTATGCTCAGCCCTAAGCATAAATAATGTGTACAAAAAAATTATCTGTCAGAGAACTACTAGCAACAGCTTAAAACTCAAAGGACTTGGCGGTGCTTTACATCTCTCTAGAGGAGCCTAATTCTATAATTGATAAACTCCAATAAATGTCATCACTTCTAGCTAAGTCAATCTATATACCGCCATCTTCAGCAAACCCTCAAAAGGAAGAAAACTATGCATAATAATTATACATAAAAATGTTAGGTCAAGGTGTAACCCATGAAGTGGGAAGAATGGGCTACATTTTCTAAACAAGAATATGCTCACCAAAGATTTTATGTAAACTAAAAACTAAAGGTGGATTTAGTAGTAAATTAAGAATAGAGAGCTTAATGGAATAGGGCCATGAAGCATCCACACACCGTCCAACACCCTGCTCAAGCAATACACCCAAACACTACATAATACAGAGTAAACCAATGCAAGAGGAGATAAGTCGTAACGAGGTAAGCATACTGGAAAGTGTGCTTGGATAAATCAAAATGTAGCTTAATTAAAGCATCTGGCTTATACTCAGAAGATTTCATACACCAATGACAACATTGAACCAAAACTAGCCCAACCAACCACTAACTCAACTACTACAATAAGCCTCTAATCAAAACATTCAATTACATCATTATAGTATAGGAGATAGAAATTTTACTTGGAGCTATAGAGAAAGTGTCCTAAGAGAATGATGAAAGAAAGTTTAAAGTAATAAACAGCAAAGATCAGCCTTTATACATTTATACATTTTGCATGAGCTAGATAGAATAATTTAGCAAAGAGATTTTAAGCTAACTCCCCCCAAACCAGACAAGCTACCTATGAACAAACCACAGGGATAAACTCACCTATGTTGCAAAATAGTGAGAAGATTTATAGGAAGAGTTGAAAAGCCTAACAAGCCTGGTGATAGCTGGTTGCCCAGAATAGAACCTCAGTTCAACTTTAAATTTACCCAACAAATCCCAAAATTATAATGTAAATTTAAAATATAATCTAAAAAGGTACAGCTTTTTAGAATAAGGATAGAACCTTACTCAGAGAGTAAAGTTAAATAAAACCATAGTAGGCCTAAGAGCAGCCACCAATTAAGACAGCATTCAAGCTCAGCAACCCAACCCTCTTAATTCCAAAAATCTTAAACCAACTCCTAATGTACTACTGGGCTAATCTATTTAATAATAGAAGCAATAATGCTAGTAGGAGTAACAAGAAACATTTCTCCTTGCATAAGCTTATAACAGTCAACGAATACCCACTGATATTTAACAACATGATAAAAATAAACTATTAATAAAACACTTATCAAATCAATTGTTAGCCCAACACAGGTATGCAACAAGGAAACATTAGAAGAAGTAAAAGGAACTCGTCAAACACAAACCCCACCTGTTTACCAAAAACATCACCTCCAGCATGCCCAGTATTGGAGGCACTGCCTGCCCAGTGACACTAGTTAAACGGCCACAGTATCCTGACCGTGCAAAGGTAGCATAATCATTTGTTCTCTAAATAAGGACTTGTATGAATGGCCACACGAGGGTTTAACTGTCTCTTACTTCCAGTCAGTGAAATTGACCTTCCTCTGAAGAGGCGGGAATAAACTAATAAGATGAGAAGACCCTATGGAGCGTCAATTAACTAGTCCATAATAAGTCTATTTAATCACCAATTAGGAATAACACAATCTTATTAATGGATTAACAATTTAGGTTGGGGTGACCTCGGAGAATAATATAACCTCTGACTGATACAAATATAGACAAAACCAGTTGAAATATAGTATCACTTATTGATCCAAGAAATTTGATCAACGGAACAAGTTACCCTAGGGATAACAGAGTCCATATCAGCAATAGGGTTTACAACCTCGATGTTGGATCAGGACATCCCAATGGTGCAGCAGCTATTAAAGGTTCCTTTGTTAAACAGTTAAAGTCCTACGAGATCTGAGTTCCAACCGGAGCAATCCAGGTTGGTTTCTCTCTATTACAACAACTTCTCCCAGTACAAAAGGACGAGAGAAGTAAGGCCTATTCCATCAGAATGCCTTAGCATTAATAGAGGATATAATCTTAATCTTAATAGTCCACCTTCATTTCATAGCCCTAGAGATAGGGCTCGTTAGGGTAGCAGAGCGCAGCAATTGTGTAAAACTTAAACTTTTATTCTCAGAGGTTGAATTTTTTTTCCTAACATTATGATTATATTTAATATCATTTCACTAATTGTACCTATCCTACTTGTTGTAGCCTTCCTAACATTAGTAGAACGAAAAATCCTAGGGTATATACAACTCCGTAAAGGCCCAAACATTGTAGGACCCTATGGCCTCTTGCAACCAATTGCAAATGCCATGAAACTATTCACTAAAGAACCTTTACGACCCCTAACATCATCTATCACTATATTTGTCATAGCCCCAATCCTAGCCCTAACACTAGCCCTAACCATATGAATCCCATTATCAATACCTTACCCTCTCATGAATATAAACCTAGGAATCCTATTCATACTAGCAATATCAAGCCTAGCTGTTTACTCTATTTTATGGTCCGGGTGAGCTTCAAACTTAAAATATGCCCTAATTGGGGCCCTTCGAGCTATAGCCCAAACAATTTCCTACGAAGTCACACTAGCCATTATCCTCCTATCAGTACTATTAATAAATGGCTATTTTCCCCTATCCACACTTACTACTACACAAGAACACCTATGACTAATCCTCCCCACATGACCCCTAGCTATAGTATGACTTATCTCAACCCTAGCAGAAACCAACTGCACCCCATTTGACTTAACAGAAGGAGAAGCAGAATTAGTCTCCAGATTCAATGTCAAATAGGCAGCCAGACCATTCGCCCTATTTGTTGGCTGAATATGCCAACATTATTATAATGAATATCCTTACAACTCTCCTGTATTTTTGGTGCATTCCACACCCCATACTTACCGGAAGTACACTAAATCAATTATACTATAAAAACACTTCTACTAACAACTTCCTTCCTATGAATTTGAGCATCCTATTCATGATTCCGTTATGATCAACTCATACATTTATTACGAATAAACTTCCTCCCCCTGACACTAGCCCTATGTATATGACATGTAGCCTTACCCATTATAACAGCAAGTATTCCTCCCCAAATATAAGAAATATGTCTGACAGAAGAGGTACTTTGATTATAGAACTTTGAGCACTCTTATTTCTAGAATAATAGGAATTGAACCTAATCCTAAAAACTCAACTCACACCAAATTCTACAGTAAGGTCAACTAAATAAGCTATCGGGCCCATACCCCGAAAATGTTGTTGTATCCCCTTCCCATACTAATTAAACCCCTATCCTTACTATCATTATATCAACTGTCATTTCAGAAAACATTGTAGTACTAATAAGCTCTCACTGACTGACAATATGAATTGGATTTGAAAGAAATATACTAGCTATTATCCCCATTTTAATAAAAAAAATCAATCCACAAGCCATAGAAGCATCAACAAAATATTTCTTTACCCATGCCACTGCATCTATACTCTTAATATTAGGAATTATTATGAACCTACTATTGACAGGACAGTGAACAATATTAAATACCCCTAACCCAATTGCATCAAACATAATAACAATAGCTCTGACAATAAGATTAGGACTATCACCCTTCCACTTCTGAGTACCTGAAGTAACCCAAGGAATCCCACTATCATCAGGAATAATCCTACTAACCTGACCAAAAAAAAATCCTCCCCTTATCCGTTCTATACCAAATCTCTCCATCTATAAATACAAACTTAGTAGTAGCCATTGCTATTATATCCGTTCTAGCAGGAGGCTGAGGAGGTCTTAACCAAACACAACTACGAAAAATCCTAGCATACTCATCAATCGCCCACATAGGATGATTGATTGCTGTAACAACATATAACCCTACCTTAATAATACTAAACCTCATAATCTACCTTACAATAACACTTGGAACATTTATACTGTTCACACTCAGTTCATCTACAACCACACTATCTCTATCTCATATATGAAACAAACTCCCACTAATTACCTCACTAATCCTAACACTCATACTATCACTAGGAGGCCTACCTCCCCTCTCAGGATTCATCCCTAAATGAATAATCATCCACAAACTCACAAATCAACATTTATAGTAATTACAGCCCTACTAATATAGTAACTACAGCCCTACTAAACCTATACTTTTATATGCAGTTAACACACGCAACAGCACTAACTATATTCCCCTCAATAAACACCATAAAAATAAATGGCAATTCAAAAACACAAAAAACATAATTTTTTTATCCCCAATAATTGTAACTTCGACCATATTACTCCCATTAACCCCAATAATACTAACACTGTTCTAGAAGTTTAGGTTAAAAACACCAAGGGCCTTCAAAGCCCTAAGTAAGTGCCGTTCACTTAACTCCTGAATCTCACTTTAAGGACTGCAAGAGTATATCTCACATCTAGTGAACGCAAATCAATCACCTTAATTAAGCTAAGCCCTTCCTAGGCTGGTGGGCTATCATCACATGAAACTTTAGTTAACAGCTAAAAACCCTAGTCAACTGGCTTCAATCTACTTCTCCTGCTGCAAACAAACAAACAAAAAAAAAAAGGTGGGAGAAGCCCTGGCAGGGTTGAAGTTGCTTCTTTGAATTTGCAATTCAACGTGATGTTTCACCACAGAGTTTGGCAAAAAGAGGACTCAAACCCCTCTTCAATTTACAGTCTAATGCCTTTATCGGCCATTTTACCTATGTTCATAAAGCAATAATTATTCCCCACAAATCATAAAGACCCTTTACCTTTTATTTGATGCACTGCTCTTAGCCTATTAATCCGTAGTGAATTGGGCCCACCAAGTGCTCTACTAGGAGATGACCAAGTCTATAACATAATTGCAACTGCCTGTGCATTTGTAATAATTTTCTTTATAGTAATGCCAATTATGATTGGAGGATTCAGAAACTGATTAGTACCCTCAATAATTGGCACACCAGACATTGCATTTCCATGAATAAATAATATAAGCTTTTGACTTCTGCCCCCCTCCTTTCTTCTCCTTCTAGCTTCTTCCGTGGTAGAAGCAGGTGCAGGAACAGGAAGAACTGTGTACCCTCCTCTAGCAGGAAATTTAGCACATGCAGGAGCATCTGTAGATGTAATAATCTTCTCCCTACACCTGGCAGGTGTCTCATCCATCCTAGGAACCATTAACTTTATTACTATCATTATCAACATAAACCCCTCTGCAATACCACAATATCAAACTCCTCTATTCGTATGATCTGTCCTGATCACGGCTGTACTTCTACTCTTATTATTATTATTTATTATCATTACCGGTTCTATCAGCCGGTATTACCACACTACTCACAGACCAAAATCTAAATACTACCTTCTTTGAACCAGCTGGAGGAGGAGACCCTCTTCTCTATTAACACTATTCTGATTTTTCGGACATCCTGAAGTATATATTCTTTTATTTTATTTATTTATTTGACAGACAGAGATCACAAGTAGGCAGAGAGGCAGGAAGAGAGAGAGAGGAGGAAGAAGGCTTCCTGCTGAGCAGAGAGCCTGACTTGGGGCTCGATCCCAGGACTCTGGGATCATGACCTGAGCCGAAGGCAGAGGCTTTAACCCATTGAGCCACCCAGGCGCCCCCTGAAGTATATATTCTAATTCTAACAGGATTTGGAATTATCTCACATGTTGTAACCTATTACTCAGGAAAAAAAAAAAAAACATTCAGCTACACAGGATTAGCCTGTGCAATGATATCTATCAGTTTCTTAGGATTTATTGTATGAGCCTACCACATGTTTATCACAGGAATGGACGTCGTCACAAAAGCATAGTTCACCTCAGCTACTATAATCATTGCAATTCCAATGGGAGTAAACGTATTTAGCTGACTGACCACTCTACACGGGGGGAATATTAAATGATCACCAGCTATATTATGAGCACTAGGGTTTATTTTTCTATTCACAGCAGGCGGTTTAACAGGTATTGTATTATCAAACTCATCACTAGATATTGTTCTTCATGACACATACTACGTGGTAGCACACTTCCATTATGTCCTTTTAATGGGGGCAGTGTTTGCAATCATAGGCGGGTTTGTCCATTGATTCCCACTGTTCACAAGTTACACACTAAATGATATTTGAGCAAAGATCCACTTTACAATTATATTCGTAGAAGTAAATATAACATTCTTTCCTCAACATTTCCTAGGCTTATCAGGCATACCTCAACGATACTCCAATTATCCAGATGCTTATACAACATGAAACACAGTGTCTTCCATGGGTTCCTTTATCTCATTAACAGTAGTAATATTAATAATCTTCATAATCTGAGAAGCCTTAGCATCCAAACAAGAGGTGATAGTAGGAGAACTTACTTCAACAAACATTGAATGATTACATGGACGCCCTCCTCCATATCACACATTCAAAGACCCAACCTATGTACTACCAAAATAAGAAAGGAAGGAATCGAAATTTGCCAAAGTCAAATTATAGGTGGAAGTCCTTTATATCTATATGGCATACCCTTTCCAAATAGGCCTTCAAGATGCAACCTCCCCTATTATAGAAGAACTATTACACTTCCATGTCCATACATTAATAATCATATTCTTCATCATCTCTCTTGTTCTCTACATCATTTCATTAATACTAACTACTAAACTAACACATACCAGCACTATAGACACTCAAGAAGTTGAAATGGTATGAACTGTCCTACCTGCTATCATTTAATTTTAATTGCTTTACCTTCACAATGAATCCTCTATGTAATAGAAGAGATCAATAATCCTTCCTTGACTGCAAAATCTATGGGTCACCAATGATACTGAAGTTATGAGTACACAGATTATGAAGACCTAAACTTTGACTCCTATATAACCCCAACTCAAGAGCTAAAACGTGGAGAACTACGACAATTAGAAGTAGACAATCGAGTAGTCCTCCCAATAGAAATAACAACCTGCATACTAATTTTGGAGCCACAATGCAGCACTCTGCCTTCCCAGCAGAAGAAAAACTGCCCTATGGGGTTGCCCAAATACCCCAAATGAGGATCAACCTGCATGGCTCTCAACGACACCCCAATACCATAGGCTGCCCTGTGTACTACTGCTCTGTCTGACACAGACTGAGCCAAGGCCTCCCATCAGCAACCCAGAGAGCTGGCCACATATCCAGCAGAATGGACTTGCCATGGCCCTAGGCCATCATCTCTACCCAACCTTGGTTTTCAGGCATCTGTCTCTAGACCTTATCTCAGATGCCTGTATATGGAGGAACCTAATGCAGAAAACAGAACTCCTCCTTCCCCATGGCAGGAAACCTTGCTGTTGGGAAGGGTGTGAAACCCTCAGAGAGAGGAAACCTGCATGACCCATAAGGCCACGCCCACTCTTGAAGGCTGCCTTGGCGGAAGCACACATTGTGACCCTCAGCCTGAGCCCCCATTTCAAATAAGGCCCTTGAGAGCCAGAACACATGCCTGCATATTGGGCTTGCCATTCTCCTAAGCCCAAATCCTAACCCAACGTGGAGTTGTCCAGGCGTCCATACCCAGAGCCTTGTTTTGGAATCCCTCTTCTTAGGCACCACTGAGACAGAAAAAAAGGAGATTAACATCCCCCAGAATGACACCAAACTATTGGGAGCTGGGAGGTGTCTAGCCCCAGAGCCAGGAGATCCAACCTTTCTTGTTCCTAGGCGCCAATGGAAATTTGAGGTGGGTTTTCCAGGCATCCAAAAACAGAGTCCTGCTTTCAAATCTTTCCATAAGGGGACATTTGAGCCATCAAACAGGACTCCACCTGTTCCGCAGGAGGAAACCTTGCTGTTTGCAGCAACAAACAACCCCCAGATTGGGAAAACCTCCATGGCCTCAGGAGGCCACCGATCCATTCGGCGGCCATGATGGACACAAACTCCAGCCTGAGCAAACGTCCGGCTCTCGCCCTTCCTTCAGATGCTGGAGATCTCACCTCAGCCTCTGCAGATTCGGGCTGCTGAGCCATCTACCCTATAAGTAACCCAGCTTGTGTTTTCAGACTTCGGTCCTCACACTCCTGGCCCACAAGCCCTCCAGATTGGGAATTCTGGAGCCACAATGCAGCACTCTGCTTGCCCACCAGAAGGAAAAAGTGCCCTATGGGGTTCCACAAAAACCCCAAATGATGATAGGTCACCCTGTGCACTACCGTTCTGTCTGCCACAGCCTGAGTAATGGCCTCCTTTCAGCCACCTAGGTAGCTGACAGCCTATCCACCAGATTGGACCTGACATGCCCCTGGGCCTTTGTGACCCTAGGCCCAAATCCTAACCCAATTATGGGTTTCCAGACACCGATACACAGAGCCCTCCTCTCGAATTCTTCCTTATGGGGAATGCTGAAACAGATACCAGGATTCCTTCTTTCCCCCACAATGAATCCATGCAATTTGGAGCTGTGAAAACCCCAAAAGAGGGAGGATCTTCCATGGCCCCATGAAGCCACCCCTACATTTCACAGTCATCCTAGACACCAAAACCAGAGGCAAAAGCCTGAGCTTCTGCTTCACACTCACCCTAATGTAACATCCCTAGGAGCTCGCGGCAGGGTCAGCAGATCCGGTCTGCCATACCCTTGGCACTAATCTTAACCTCAGCTGGTGCTTTCATACGTCTGTCCCCAGATTTCTGTCCCATAAACCCTCCAGGTTGGGTATGCCATAGCCACACCACTGAGCTGTGCCTGGAATCCAGATAGAAGCTGGGCCCTATAGAGCTTCAAGCAACCTCAAGTTTAGGAGAAACCTACAAGCCCCTAAGGCCACCCCAAATTTGGAGGATGCCCTGGACAAAAATGTGCAGTCTGACACACCCTGAGCAATAATCTCCTGTCAGACACCCACCCAGATGACCCCAGAGACAGAACACTGAAGCTGATATGCCCCTAAACTATAATCTGAACCCTTGCTTAGGTTTTCAGACATCTGTCCCCAGAGGCCTGGTCTCGAATACCAGCATTTAGGGGATCCCTGAGCCACAGAACACAACACCTCCAATTCCCAGAGGGAAACAATTCTATTTGGAGCTGTATCAAAACCTCAGTGTAGTAGAGTCCTGAGACCACTGCCACTTTCGAAGGTCACCCTGGACACAAACCCGCATTGTGACCCTCAGCATCAGACTCCTTTTCAACTCAGTGCCCTGGGTAGCTCGCCCCAGAGCCAGCAGATAGGAACTGCCATGTCCCTCAGCACCAATGGGAACCCTAGGTGGGGTTTTCGGGCATCCATACATAGACTCTGGTCTCAAATCGTTCCATACAGGGTTCCCTTGAGCCATCAAACAGCACTCCCCCTGTCCTGAAGAAGGCAACCTTGCTGTTTGGAGCTGTGCCCAACCCCCAAATTGGGAAAACCTCCATGTCTTCATGAGCCACCATTATATCAGGCGGCCCTCATGGACACAAACTCCAGCCTGAGTGGTTGCCTGACACTTGTCCTTATTTCAGATGCCTGTGATCTCGCCTCAGCATCTGCAGATCGGTCCTGCTGTGCTCTAGGCCCCAACCCTAACCTTAGCTTGTGTTTCTAGTCTTCTGTCTCCAGAAGCCTGGTGCACAAGCCCTCCAGACTGGGAATTCTGGAGCCCCAACCCAGCACGCTGCCTGCTTTCAGAAGGCAAAAAGTAGCCTACAGGATGGCACAGAAAACCCAATGAAGATCAACCTGCACGGCCCTCAATGGCACGGCAATTTTATCAGCCGCCCTGTGCACTAATGTTCTGTCTGCCACAGCCTGATCCCCGAACTCCTGTCAGCCACCCAGGTAGCTGGCCATCTAACCACAAGACCGGACCTGCCATGCCCCAGGCCATCATCTTTATGGAACCTGGGTTCATAGGCATGTCCACAGAGGCCTAGTCTAAAATCCCTGCATAGGCAGGAACATGATCCAGGAAAGGAAGTTCTCCTGCCCCCAGCAGGAAACCTTACTATTGGGATGTGTGTAAAACCCTCAGAGTGCGAGAAACCTGCCTGGCCCATCAGGGCCCGCCCATGGTTGAGGGCCACCCTGGGCACAAACCTGCATTATGACCCTCAGCCCAAGCCACGTTCAACTAAGCCCCCTTGGTAGCTCGAAATAGAGCCAGCATCTGAGGCCTTTGTGACTCTAGGCCCAAATCCTAACACAAGTATGGGTTTCCAGACACCCATACACAGAACCCTGCTCTCAAAGCCCTCCTAATGTGGACGCCTGAGTCAGAAAACAGGATTCCTCCTTCCCACCACAATGACACAATGCTATTTCTTGCTGTGCAAATCCCTCAAAGAGGGAGAATCTCCACGGCCCCATGAGGGCACCCATACATTACTCAGCCATGATAGACAGAAAAACTAGAAGCAAAAACCTACGTTTCCACGTCACATTCGCCCTAATTTCAGATCCTGAGGGGCTCACCTCAGGGTCTGCAGATCAAGTCTGCCATACCCTCGGCCCTAATCCTAACCTGAGTTTGTGTTTTCAGACTTCTGTCCCCAGAGTCCTGCCCCACAAAGCCTCCAGCCTGGGTATTCCATAGCCACATCACAGGACTCTGCCTACCGTCCAGAAGGAAGCTGGGCCATTTAGAGCTTCAAGAAACCTCAAGAACAGGAGAAACCTGCAAGGCCCCTGAGGTCACCCCAATTTCATAGGACGCTCTGGACAAAAATGCACATCTGACACATCCTGAGCAACTACCTCCCAGCAGACACCCAGATAGATGGCCCAAGAGAGAGAAGATTGAACCTTATAGACCCTAGGCTCTAATCTGTAGCCTCTCTTAGGTTGTCAGTCATGTGTCCCCAGAGGCCTTCTCTCGAATACCAACAGTCGGGGCATCCTGAGACACAGAACACAACAGCTCCTGTCTCCAGAAGAAAACCTTGCTATTTGGAGCTGTGTCAAAACCTCAGGGTAGCAGAATCCTGAATGGCCCCTGAGGCCAATGCCACATTCGAGGGTGCCCTGGACACAAACCGCATTGTGGCATTCAACATGAGACACATTTTCAACTCATCCCCCTGGGTAGCTCGCCCCACAGCCATCAGATAGGACCTGTCATATATCTCGTCTCCAATGGGAACCCTAGGTGGGTTTTTCAGACATCCATACGTAGAGCCTGCTCCTGAATCTTTCCATATGGGGGAGCATTGAGCCATCAAACAGCACTCGCCCTGTCGAGGAAGGAAACCTTGCTGTTTGGAGCTGTCCAACCCCGAGACTGGGAAAATTCCATGGCCTCATGAGGCCACCGGTACATTAGGCAGCACACATGGACAAAAACGCCAGCCTGAGCAGACGTCTGACACTCGCCCTTATATTAGATGCTAGTGATTTCACCTCAGACTCCCCAGGATGGGCCTGCCATGCCCCAGAGTCCTGCTGCACATGCCTTCCAGATTGGGAATTCTGGAGCCCCAACACAGCACTCTGCCTGCCTTTCAGAAGGCAGAAGTGGCCTATTGGACTGCACAAAATCCCCAAATGAGGATCAACCTGCATGGCCGTCGAGGGCACCTCAATTTCATAAGCTGCCCTGTGCACTAATGTGCTGTCTGCCACAGCCTGAGCCCAGACCTCCCGTCAGACACTCAGGAAGCTGGCCGCATATCCAGCAGGTAGGAACTGCCATGGCCCTAGGCCATCATCTCTACCCAATATGGGTTTATAGGCATCTATCCCCAGAGGCCTGGTATCAAATCCCTACATATGGGGGACCCTGATCCACAAAACAGAAGTCCTACTGCCCTGCAGCAAGAAACCTTGCTATTGGGATGGGTTAAAACCCTCAGAGTATGGGAAACCTTCATGGCTCCTGAGGCCCCACCCACTGTTGAGGGTCGCTCTGGGCACAAACCAGCATTGTGACCCCCAGCCTGAGCCATGTTTTCAACTAATCCCCTACTGTTAGTTGACATAGAGCCAGCATGTGAGGCCTGCCATGACCCTAGACCCAAATCCTAACCCAAGGTTGGGTTTGCAGGCACCCACACACAGAGTCCTGCTCTTGAATCCCTCCTTATGGGCACCCCTGAATCAGAAAACAGGATTCCTCCTTTCCCTCAGTATGACACCATGCTATTTTGAGTCAGGCAAAATCAAAAAGAGGTAGAATCTTCCATAGACCCTTGAGGCCAAACCTACATTCCGTGGCCATCCTAGACACAAAAACCAGAGACAAAAGCCTGAGCTTACACTTCACACTCGCCCTAATTTCAGATCCTGTGGGGTTCGCCTCAGAGTCTGCAGATAGGGCCTGCCATACCCTCGGCCCTAATCCTAACCCTAGTTGCCATTTTCAGACTTCTGTCCCCAGAGTCCTGCCCCACAAACCCTCCAGCCTAGGTGTTTCATAGCCACACCACAGGACTGTGCTTGCCCTCCAGAAGGAAGCTGGGCACTTTAGACCTTCAAGAAACCTCAAGAATAGGAGAAACATGCAAGGTCCCTGAGGCCACCCTAAATTCGTAGGATGCCCTGGACAAAAATGTGCAGTCTGAAACACCATGCGCAACTACCTCCCATCAGACATTGAGGTAGATGGCCCCAGAGAGAGAAGATTGGACCTGACATGCTCCTAGGTTCTCATCTATACCCTAGTTTAGGTTTTCAGGTATCTGTCCCCAGAGTTCTGGACACAAATACCACCATTTGGGGGAACCCTGAGCCACAGAACCCAACACCTCCTGGCCTCATCAGAAACCTTGCTATTTGGAGCTGTGTCAAACCCTCAGGGTAGTAGAATCCTGCATGGGCCCTGAGGCCACCACCACATTCGAAGGTTGCCCTGGACACAAACCCGCATTGTGACCCTCAGGATCAGACAGGATCCAACACAGCCCCCTGGGTCGCTCGTCGCAGAGCCAGCAGGTAGGACCTGCCACATCCTTCAGCTGTAATGGGAACCCTAGGTGGGGTTTTCAGGCATCTGTACGTAGACTCTGCTCACAAATCTTTCCATTCGGGGGCCCTTGAGCCATCAAACAGCACTCCCACTGTCCTGGAGAAGGAAATTTGCTGTTTAGACATGGGCCCAACTCCCAGATTGGGAAAAATCCCATTTCCTAATGAGGCCAGCCCTACATCATGCAGCCCTCATGGACACACACTCCAGCCTGAGCAGATGTCTGACACTGGCCCTTAATTCAGATGCTTGTGATCTCGCCTCAGCTTCTACAGATCGGGACTGCCGTGCCCTAGGCCCTAACCTAATCCTAGCTTGTGTTTCCAGTCTTCCGCCCCCAGAGTCTTGGAGCACAAGCCCTCCACACTGGGAATTCTGGAGCCTCAACACAGCACTCTGCCTGCCTTTCAGAAGGCAAAAGTGCCATATGGGGCTGCAAAGAAACCTCAAATGAGGATCAACCTGCACTGCCCTCAAGGGCACCGAAATTTCATAGGCCGCCCTGTGCACTAATGTTCTGTCTGCCACAGCCTGAGCCCTGACGTCCTGTCAGGCACCCAGATAGCTGGCCACATATCCAGCAGATGGGACCTGCCATGGCCCAAGGCCATCATCTCTACTTAACCTGGGTATTCATGCATCTGTCCCCAGACCTTAGCTCAAATCCCTGCCTATGGGGGAACCTGATGCACAAAAGAGTACTACTTCTCCTTTCCCATGGCAGGAAACCTTTCTGTTGGGATGGGTGTCCAACCCTCTGAGTGGGAGCCCACTGCATGGCCCATGAGGCCACTACCCTTCATGAGGGCCATGCTGGGCATAAACACACATTGTATCCCTCAGCCTGAGCCCCTTATCATACAAGCCCACTCAGTAGCTGGACCAGGAGCCCAAATACCATGCCATGGTGCCAAACCCCAAGGACCAAATCCTAAACCTCGGTGGGGTTTTCCCAGCACCCGGACCCAGAGGCTGTCTCTGGAATATTTTGGGGGGGTACCCCTGAGGCAGAATACAGGACTCTTCCCTTCTATCAGAATGACACCAATATAGTGGGAGCCAGGCATAATCCCTAGAGATGGAGAATCTTTGATGGCCCCACGAGGCCACTCCAACATTCCATGGCCATCCTAGACACACAGTCCAAAGTCAAAAGCCTGAGCTACTGCCTTCCACTCGGCCTAATTTCCAATCCCATGGAGCTCCCCTCAGGGGCTGCAGATCAAGCCTGCCATCACAATGGCCCTAACCCTAAACCGATTTGTGTTTGCAGACTTCTGTCTGCAAATCCCTGGCCCACATGCCCTCCAGGATGGGGCCCCCAGAGCCACACTGCAGTACTCTGCCTGCCCTCCTGAAGGAAATTCTGCCCATCTCCATTGTCCAAACCATACTGATTGGGAGAAACCTGCAAGACCCCTGAGCTGAGCCTAATTTCATAGGCCGCTCTGGACAAAAATGAGCACTCTAACACAACCTGAGCACCTACCTCCAGGCAGACATCCGGGTAAATGGCCCCAGAGTCAGAAGATCGAACCTGACATACCCTTAGGACCTCATCGGAAACCTAGCTTATGTTTGCAGAAATCTGTCCCCAGAGGCCTGTTCTCAAACACCAACATATGGTCTAACATGTGGTCCTTGAACCACAAAACAGCACACCTCCTGTCCCCAGAAGGAAACCTTGCTCTTGGGAGCTGTGTCAATCCCTCATTGTAGGAGAAACCTGCATGGCCCCTGAGCCACCGCCACATTCTAAGGTCTCCCAGGACATAAACCAGCATTGTGACCCATCAGCGTGACACTCCATGCCAACTCAGCCCCCTTGGAACTTTGCCCCAGAGCCACCAGATTGAACCTGACATGTTCCTCGGCTGCTGTGGTAACGTGAGGACTGCTTTCCAGGCATCCATGCAGAGAACTCTGCTATCAAATCTTTCCACATGGGGACCCTGGAGCCATCAAAAAGGACTCTCCCTGTCCCCCAGAAGGAAACCTTGCTGTTTGGAGCAGCTCACAAGGCCCAGTGTGCAAAACCACCATGGCCTCTTGAGTTCACCCCTCCATTAATTGGCCATCATGGACACAAACTCCAACATGAGTGAATGGCTGGCACTCGCCCTTACACAGATGCTGGTATCTCGAATCAGCCGCTGCATGTTAGGGCCGATTTAATGTTAAAAGCTGTTTAACTATTAGGGCCTGCTTAGCCAGAGCGACTCCATATTGCCTAGGTAGCCATATTGTTGTTTATATCCACGGACTTCATTCGGAGAATGAATGCCCCAGTAGATCCTGGTATTGGTTCCGGGTATCAGTTTTGGGGGTAAAAGCCCTAACAATAGAAGCCACTTACCTGAGGTCTGCCCTAATGCTTTATAAAACCAGCCTGTGAGATTGGGATGGGGTCGCTTTCTTGGAAGGCAGCCCTGGCCAGTCAGTCTGACTTCTAATGCTTGGCATAGAATAAAGCTTTGCGTAAATTTCACATTTCTCAGGCTCCTTCCGATGTCCGGTCAGTCTAACTTCTAATGCTTGGCACCGAATAAGGCTTTGCAAATCTTTCACTTTGTCTCAGTCTTGTTCCATTGATAACGGACCCCATCACTGCACATTGGAACTGCCATGGCCTCGGCCCTGAACCTAACCCTAGCTTCTGTTTTCAGACTTCTGTCCTCACACTCCTGGCCCACAAGCCCTCCAGATTGGGAATTCTGGGGCTACAATGCAGCCTTCTGCCTGCCCACCAGAAAGAAGTAGTGCCCTATGGGTATCCCCAGAAACCCCACAGGAGGATCAACCTGCACGGCCCTCAATGGCACCCCAATATCATAGGCTGACCTGTCACTAATGCTCTGTCTGACACAGCCTGAGACACGACCTCCTGTCAGCCACCCAGATAGTGGGCTCCATATGCAGCATGTGGGACCTGCCATGGTCCAAGGCCATCATCTTTACCCAACCTGGGTATTCAGGCACCTGTCCCAAGTCCTTAGCTCAAATCCCTGCTATCGGGGAACCAGAAGCACAAAAGAGTACTACTCATTTTCCATGGAAGGAAACCTGGCTGTTGGGATGGTTGTCCAACCCTCAGAGTGGGAGCCAGCTGCATGGCCCATGAGACCACGTCCACTCATGAGGGCCGCCCTGGGCACAAACAGGCATTGTGACCCTCAGCCTGAGGATGTTTCCAAACAAGCCCCCTCGGGAGCTGGACCAGGAGCCCGATACTGGGCCTGCCATGCACCTAGGCCTAAATCCTATCCCTAGGGGGCTTTCCATGCACCCGGACCCAGAGCTCGTCTATGGAATTCCTGTTTGGGGGGTAACCCTGAGAGGGAAAACAGGAGTCTTCCCTTCCCACAGAATGACACCAAACTCTTCAGAGCCAGGCATAATCCCCAGAGAGGGAGAATCTTCCATGGCCCCATGAGGCCAACCCTATATTCCACGGCCATCCTAGACACACAATCCAGAGACAAAAGCCTGAGCAATCGCCTCCCACTTGCCCTTATTTCAGATCCTGAGCAACTCCTTTCAGGGTCTGCAGATCAGGCCTGCCATCACCTGCCCCCTAAATGTAACCCGAGTTTGTGTCTGCAGACTTCTGTCCCCAAAGCCCTGGCCCACACGCCCTCTACCCTGGGAACCGCAGCTACACCACAGGACTGTGCCTGCCCTCCCAAAGGAAACTCTGCCTGTCACAGTTGCCCAAACACTCCAGATTAGGAGAAACCTGCAAGACCCCTGAGTTCACCCCATTTTCCTAGGCTGCTCTGGACAAAAATGCGCACTTTGACATAACATGAGCCACCACCTCCAGGCAGACACCCGGGTAATTGGGCCTAGATTCAGATGATTTACACTGGTATGCCCCTAGGACCTATTCGGAACCGTAGCTTGAGTTTTCAGGCATCTGTTCCCAGAGGCCTGTTCTTCAAATACCAACATATGGTCCAATATGTGCTCCCTGAGGCAAAAAAGAGAATACCTCCTGTCCTCAGAAGGAAACCTTGCTCTTGGGAGCTGTGTCAATCCCTCAGTGTAGGAGAATCCTATATGGCCCCTGAGTCACCATCCACATCCCAAGGTCTCCCTGGACAGAAACCAGCATTGTGACCCATCAGCATGAGACTCCATTTCAATTCAGCCCCCTTGGTACTTCGCGCCAGAGCCACCAGATCGAACCTGTCACGTTCTTAGGCTGCAATCATAACGTGAGGTGGCTTTCCAGGCATCCATGCCTAGAGCTCTGCTCTCCAATCTTTCCATATGGGGGACCCTGGAGCCATCAAACAGGACTCAGCCTGTCTCAGAGAAGGAAACCTTGCTGTTTGGAGCAGCTCACAAGCCCTAGCGTGGGAAAACCTCCATGGCATCACGAAGCCACCCCTCCATTAGTGGGCCATCATGGACACAAACTCCAGCGTGAGCGGAAGTCTGACACTCGCCCTTACTCAGGTGCTGGAGATCTCGAATCAGCCGCTGCACATTGGAACTGCCATGCCCTCAGCCCTGAACCTAACCCTACCTTGTGTTTTCAGACTTCCATCCTCACACTCCTGGCCCAGAAGACCTCCAGGTTGGGAATTCTAGAGCCACAAGACAGGATTCCACGTGCTCATCAGAAAAAGAAGTGCCATATGGGGCTGCCCAGATACCCCACATGAGGATCAACCTGCATGGCCCTCGACCGCACCCCAATTTCTTAGGCTGCCCTGGGCACTAATCCTCAGTCTGACAAAGCTTGAGCCCTGATTTCTGTCAGCCACCCACATAGCTGGCTGCATATCCAGTAGGTGGGACCAGCCATGAGCCAAGGACATCACCTCTACCTGACCTGGGTATTCAGGCATCTGTCCCCAGCCCTTATCTCAAAACCTGCCTATGGGGGAATGTGATGCACAAAAGCGTACTACTCCTTCCCCATGGCAGGAAGTCTTGCTGTTGGGATGGGTGTCAAACTTGCAGAGTAGGAGAATCCTGTATGGCCTCTGAGTCACCGCCATATTCCAAGGTTTCTCTGGACACAAACCTGCATTATGACCCATCAGCATGAGAGTCTATTTCAACTCAACCCCCTGGGGATCTCGCCCCAGAGCCAGCAGATTGAATATGCTTTGTCCCTAGGAGCCAATGGGAATGTGAGGAGGGGTTTCCAGGAAACCATCCTTAGAGCCGTGCCCTGGAATATTTCCGTATGGGGCAGCCTTGAGCCATTCAACAGGACTCGACTGTCCCGCAGAGGAAACCTTGTGGTTTGGAGCTGCTCACAACCCCCAGTATGGGAAAAGCTCCAGGGCCTCAAGAGGCTCTGCCATCTTGAAGGGGCCATCATGGACAGAAACTCTAGCCTCAGCCAATGGCTGATACTCATCCTGACTTCAGTTGCAGGAGATCTCAATTCAGCCTCCCCATAGTGGGCCTGCTGTGCCCTCAGCCCCAAACCTGACCCTACCTTGTGTTCACAGACTTCCGTCCTCACACTCCTGGCACACAAGCACTCCAGATTAGGAATTCCGGAGCCACAACACAACACTCTGCCTGCCCACCTAAAGAAAATCTTTGCCCTATGGGGCTGCCCAGAAACCCAAAATGAGGACCCACCTGCACGGCCCTCAACCGCACCCCAACTTCGTAGGCTGTCCTGGGCATTCATGCTCTGTCTGACACAGCCTGAGCCCAGACCTCCCGACAGACACCCAGAGAGCTGGCCGCACATCCAAAATTTCAGACCCGCCATGGTCTTAGGCCGTCATCTCTTCCAAACCTGAGGTTTCAGACATCAGAACCTAGACCTTATCTCCAAAACCTGCACTGGGCGGAATCTGACACACAAATCAGAAATCCTTCTTCCACATGGCAAGATAACTTGCTGTTGGCATGGTGTCAAACCTTCAGGGTAGGAGAAACCTGCATGGCCCATGAGGCCACGACCATGCTTGAGGGCTGCCTTGGGCACAAACACGCATTGTGGCCCTCAGATTGAGGCCCGTGTTCAAGGAATGCCTTTCAGTGGCTGGAACAAGTGCCCACATATGGGGCTTGCCATGCCCCTAGGTGCTCAATCCGAACCAGATATCGGGTTTTCCAGTCGCCCGTACCCAAGGTTCTGCTCTGGAATCCCTCTTTTGGAAGGACACCTGAAGCTGAAAACAGGACTCCTCCCTTCCAACAGAATGACCCCAATCTCTTGGGAGCCGGGCCAAATCCCAAGAAAGGGAGACTCGTCCATGGCCCATGAGGCCACCCCGACATTCCACTGCCATCCTTGACACAAAATCCAGAGACAAAAGCCTGAGCAAAGTCTCACACTCTCCCTTCATTCATATCCCGAGGAGCTCCCCTCACGGTCTGTAGATGGGGCTTGCCCTAAACTCGGCCCCAAGCCTAAGGAGAGTTTTGTGTTTTCAGACTTCTGTCCCCACAGCCCTGGCCCACACAACCTCCAGCCTGGGGCCCCTGGAGCCAAACCTCAGGACTGTGCTTGCCCTTTCCAAGGAAACAGTGCCCATTCCATTGGCCACAACCCTACAGATTAGGAGAAACCTCCAAGGCCCCCGAGGCCATACCAATCGTGTAGGCTGCCTTGAATAAACAGGGGCATTCTGACACAAGCTGAGCAACTACCTCCACTCAGACACACAGACAGATGTGTGCAGAGACAGAAGATTGAACCGGACAGGCCCCTATGCCCTAATATGAACCCTAGCTTTCCAGGTGTCTCTGCTCAGAGGCCTGATTTTGAATACCAGCAATTGGGGGTTTCCTGAGGCACCAATCAGAACACCTCTCGTCTCCACATGGGAAGTTTGCTCTTTGGGGCTGTGTCCAACCCTCCAGGTAGGAGAATCCTGCAGGGCCCCTGAGCCACCGCCTTATTCCGAGGTCTCCATGGACACAAACCCACATAATGACCCATCCTCAGGAGAGTCCATTTCAACTCAGACCCCTGGGTAGCAAGGCCCAGAGCCAACAGATCGAACCTGTCTTGTTGCAAGCAGCCAATGGGAATGCGAGGTGGGGTGTCCAGGCATCCATTCTTAGAACCCTGCTTTCGAGTCTTTCCGTATGGGGCGTCCGGGAGCCATCCAACAAACTCGACTCTCCCGCAGAAGGAAACCATGCAGATTGGAGCATCTCACAACCACCAGCGTGGGAAAACCTCCATGGCCTCATGAGGCACCCTCTTCATGAATGGGCCACCATGGACACAAACTACATGCTGAGCCAATGTCTGATACTTGCCCTTACATCAGATGCAGGAGATCTGAGTCAGCCTCTGCAGAGTGGGCATGCTGTGTCCTCGGATCCACACCGAACCCTAGCTTGTGTTTTCAGACTTCCGTCCTCACACTGCTAGCCCACAAGCCCTCCAGATTGGGAATTCTGGAGCCACAACGCAGCACTCTTCCTGCCCACCAGAAGAAAAACAATGCCCTAAGGGGGTGCCCAGAAACCCCAAATGAGTGTCAACCTGCATGGCCCTCGACTGCACTCCAAATGCCTAGGTTTCCCTGGGCAATACTGCTCTGTCTGACACAGCCTGAGACCAAACCTCCCGACAGATACCCAGACAGCTGGCCGCACAGCCAGAACTTCGGACCCACCACGGTTTTAGGCCGTCATCTCTTCCCAACCTGGATTTTCGGGCATCAGTACCTAGAACTTATCTCTAATCCCTGCACAGGTGGGAACCTGATACACAAATCAGAATTCCTCCTTCCCCATGGCAAGAAACCTTGCTGTTGGCATGGTGTCAAACCATCAGAGTAGGAGAAACCTGCATGGCCCATGAGGCCACGCCCATGCTTGAGGGTTGCATTGGGCACAAACACGCATTGTGACCCTAGTTGTGAGCCCCGTGCTCATGTAAGGCCTTTTAGTGGCTGACCAACATGCATGGGGCGATTGCCATGCCCCTAAGCCCACAGTCCTAACCAGAGGTCGTGTTTTCCAGTCGCCCGTACTCTGCAATCCCTCTTTCGGAGGGACACCTGAGGCAGAAAACAGGACTCCTCCCTTCCCACAGAATGACCCCAATCTCTTAGGAGTCGGGCCAAATTCCCAGAGAGGCAGATTAAACCATGACCCATGAGACCACACCTACATTCCACAGCCATCCTTGACACAAAATCCAGAGTCAAATGCCTGAGCGACCACCTCCCATCGCCCTTCTTTCATATTCTGAGGAGCTCCCCTCAGGGTCTGTAGATCGGGCCTGCCATAAACTTGGCCCCAAACCTAAGGCTAGTTTGTGTTTTCAGACTTCTGTCCCCACAACCCTGGCCCACATACCCTCCAGGCTAGGGCCCCTGGAGCAAGGCACTGGACTGTGCCTGCCCTCTCCAAGGAAACTCTGCCCATTCAATTGGCCACAATCCTACAGCTTAGGAGAAACCTCCAAGGTCCCTGAGGCCATCCCAGTGTTGTGGGCTGCCCTGGACAAACAGGGGCATTCTGACACAAGCTGAGCAACTACCTCCACTCAGACACACATACAGATGTGTGTAGAGACAGAAGATTGAACGAGACAGGCCCCTAGGACCTAATCGGAAACCTAGCTTTGGTTTCCAGCCATCTCTCCTCAGAGGCCTGGTTTCGCATACCAGCAATTGGGGGTTTCCTGAGGCACCAATCAGAACACCTCTCCTCTCCTCATGGGAAGCTTGCTCTTTGGAGCTGTGTCCAACCCTCTGAGTAGGAGAATCCTGCAGGGCCCCTGAGACACTGCCACATCCCAAGGTCTCCATGGACACAAACCCACATGATGACCCATCCTCAGGAGAGTCCATTTCAACTCAGACCCCTGGGTAGCTCACAACAGAGCCAGCAGATCGAACTTGCCATGTCGCCAGAAGCAAATTGGAGTGCGAGGTGGGTTTTGCAAGCATCCACCCTTGGAACACTGCTCTCGAGTCTTTGCGTATTAGGCGTTCTTGAGCAATCCAACAGGACTCGACTCTCTCACAGAAGGAAACCTTGTGGTTTGGAGCAACTCACAAACCCCAGCGAGGAAATTCTCTATGGCCTCATGAGCCCCCCCCTTCATGAAGGGGCCATCATGGACACAAACTCCAGCCTGAGCCAACATCTGATACTCTCCCTGACTTCAGATGCAGGAAATCTCGATTCAGGCACTGTAGAGTGGGCCCGCCGTGCCCTCGGCCTGTAACCTAACCCTAGCTTGTGTTTTCAGACTTCTGTCCTCACATTCCTGGCCCACAAGCCCTCCAGATTGGGAATTCCAGAGCCACAAAGCAGCACTCTTCCTTCCCAACAGAAAAAACACGTTGCCCTATGGGGCTGCCCAGAAACGCCAAATGAGGATCAACGTGAACTGCCATTGACTGTTAGGGTCCATGATCAAAGGAACGAGACTGATGCAAAGCAAAAGTCAAGCAAAGCTTTATTTCGCACCAGCATCAGAAACCAACCCAGCTGGTAGGGGCCGTCTCTTATGAAGAGTCAACCACGACAACCACTGCGAGGCCGATCCCTGGACGAGGCCGCTCCCAGCGATGAAGAGGCGACGACGACGAGGACGACTACAGCTCTCGCTGACAGCTCTCACAGCTCTCGACGACTCCTACAGCTGACCACACCCCAATTTCATAGGCTGCCCTGGCCACTCATGCTCTGTCTGACATAGCTTGAGCCCAAACCTCTGTACAGACACCCAGACAGCTGGCCGCACACCCAGCACATCCGACCCACCATGGCCTTAGGCCGTCATCTCTTCGCAACCTGGCTTTTCAGGCATCTGAACCTAGATCTTATCTCCAATCCCTGCACAGGGGAGAACTTGATGCACAAATCAGAGGTCCTCCTTTCCCATGGCAGGAAACCTTGCTCTTGGCATGGTGTCAATCTTACAGAGTAGGAGAAACCTGCGTGGCCCATGAGGCCACGCCCATGCTTGAGGGCCACCTTGGGCACAAACACGCATTGTGATCCTCAGCTTGAGCACCGTGTTCAAGTAAGGCCTCTCAGTGGTTGAACCAAGAGCCTTATGTGGGGCTTGCCATACCCCTATGCCCCCAATCCTACCCCGAGTTCGGGTTTTCTAGTCACCCGTACCCTGGGCTCTGCTCTGGAATCCTTCTTTTTGGGGAACCCCTGAGGCAGAACATAGTACTCCTCCTTTCCCCCTAATGATACCAAAGTATTGGGAGCCGAGGAAATTCCCAGAGAGGGAGAATCTTCCATGGCCCCATGAGGCCACCCTTACATTCCGTGGCCAACCTAGACCCAAAATCCAGAAACAAAAGCCTGAATACCGCCTCACACTTGCCCTAACTTCAGATCCCAAGGAGCTTCCTCAGGGTCTGCAGTTCAGGCCTTCCATACCCTTGGCCCTAACCCTAACCCGAGTTTGTGTTTTCGAACTTTTGTCCCCAGAGTCCTGGCCCACAGACCCTCCCAGTTGGGCCCTCCAGAGCCACCGGCAGGAGTGTTCCTGCCCCCCTGAAGGAAACAGTGCCCTTTACAGTTGCCCAAATCCTCCAGATTATGAGAAGCCTGCACAGCCCCCGAGGCCACCCCAATTTCCTAGGCCACCCTGAAGAAAAATGCGCAGTCTGACACACCCTTTACATGGACCTCCAGTCAGACACCCAGGTAGTTGGCCCAGAACCGAAGACTGAAATGACATGAACCTAGGTCCTAAATGAACCCCAGCTTAGGTTTTCAGTCATCAGTCCTCAGAGGCGTGGTCTCGAATACCAACATATGGGGGTCCCTGAGGCACAAAACAGAACACCTCCTGTCCCCAAATGGAACCTTGCTATTTGGACCTGTAAAAAACACTCAGGGTAGGAGAATCATCCCTGGCCCCTGAGCCACCGCCAAACCCAAGGTCTCCCTTGACACAAACCCACATTGGGACCCATCAGCATGAGACTCCATTTCAATTCAGCCCCCTCGGTAGTTTGCCCCAGAGCCAGCAGATCGAACCCACCTTGTTCCTAGGCGCCAATGGGAATGTGAGGTGGGGCTTCCAGGCATCCACACCTAGAGCCCTGCTCTCGCATCATTCAGTATGGGGCACCCTTGAGCCATCAAACAGGAATCCCTCTGTCCCGCAGAAGGAAACATTACTGTTTGGAACAGCTCACCCAGATTGGGAAAACCTCCATGGCCTCATGAGGCAACCCCTCCATTAGGTCCCATCATGGTCACAAACTCCAGCCTGAGCGAACTTCTGACATTCACTGACTTGAGATGCTGGAGATCTTGATTCAGTTCTGTAGATTGGGCCTGCTGTGCCCTGGGCCCTAAACCGAACCTAGATTGTGTTTTCAGACTTCCACCCTCAGACTCCTGGCCCACAAGTCCTTTAGATTGGGAATTATGGAGGCACGACGCAGCATTCTGCCTGCCCACCAGAAGGAGGAAGCGCCCTAGGGGCTGCCCAAAAACCCCAATGAGGATCAACCTGCACGGCCCACGACGGCATCCCAATTACATAGGCGGCCCTGTGAAATATTGCTCTGCCTGAAACAGCCTGAGCCCAGACCTTCCCTCATCCACCTAGACAGCTGGCCGCATATCCAGCAGATTGGACATGCCATGGCTCCAGGATGTCATCTTTACCCAACCTGGGTTTTAGGCATCTGTCCCCAGACCTTATCTCACCTTCCTGCATATGGGAGACCTGATGCACAAAACAGAACTCCTTATTCCCCATGGCAGGAAACCTTCCTGTTGAGATGGGTGTCAAACCCTCAAAGTAGGAGAAACCTATATGTCCCATGAGGCCAAGCCCACTCTTGATGGCCACCTTGGGCAGAAACACACATTGTGACCCTCAGCCCGAGTCCATTTTCAAATAAGCCCCCTTGGTACCTGTACCAGGCGCCCGCATATCGGGCCTGCCATGCCCCTAGGCCTAAACCTAACCCACAGTGGGATTCTCTGATGCAGAAAACAGGACTCTTCCCTTCCCCCAGAATGACACCATACTATTGGGAGTCGGGCAGAATCCCCAGAGAGGGAGATACTTCCATGGTCACCTGAGGCCAACCCTACATTCCATGGCCGCCCTAGACACACAACCCCTACACAAAAGCCTGAGCTACTGCCTCACCTACACCTAAGTTCAGATGGCGAGGAGCTGCCCTCAGGGTCTGCAGATCGGCCTGCCATAACCTCTGCCCTAACCCTATCCCGAGTTTGTATTTTCAGACTTCTGTCCCCAGAGCTCTGGTCCACACACCCTCCAGGATGGGGCTTCCAGAGCCACACTGCAGGACTGTCCTGCCCACTCAAAGGAAAATATGCCTGTCACAGTTGCCTAAACCCTCCTGATTCGGAGAAACCTGCAAGACATCTGAAACCACCCCAATTTCGTAGGCTGCTCTGGACAAAATGCACATTTTGTGCACCCTAAGAAGCTACCTCCCGTCAGACACCCAGGTAAATGGCCCTAGAGACATAAGATTGAAATTGACATACCCCCAAGCCCTAATCTGAACCTTAGTTTAGGATTTCAGGCATCTGTCCCCAGAGGCTTTGTCTCGAATACCTACATAGGGGTGTCCCTGAGCCAAAAAATAGAAAACCTCCTGTCCCCAGAAGGAAACCTTGCTCTTTAGAGCTGTGTCGAACCCTCAGGGTAGGGGAATCCTGCATGTTCACTGAGCCACCGCCACAATCAAGGTCTCCCTGGACACAGACCTGCATTGTGAACCTTCAGCACGAGACTTCATTTCAACTAAGTCCCCTCGGTATTTGGCCCCTGACACAAGAGATCGAACCTGCCATGTTCCTATGCTGCAATGGTAACATGAGTTGGTCTTACAAGGCATTCATCCATAGAGCCCTGCTATCAAATCTTTCCATAGGAGCGTCCCTAGAGTCATCAAAGAGGACTCCCCCTGTCTCACAGAATGAAACCTTGCTGTTTGGAGAAGCTCACAATCCCCACAGTGGGAAAACCTCCATGGCCTCATGAGGGCACTCCTCCATTAGGGGCCATCATGGACAAAAACTCTAGCATGAGCGAATGTCTGACACTCGCCCTTACTTCAGATGATGGAGATCTCTATCAGCCGCTGCTGATTGTGACTGCCATGCCCTAAGCCAACAACCTAAACCTCATTTTTGTTTTCAAACTTCCGTCCTCACACTCCTGGCCCACAAGCCCTCCAGATTGGGAATTCTGGAGCCACAACGCAGCACTCTGCCTGTCCACCAGAAAGAAAAAGTGCCCTATGTGGCTGCCCCAAAACCCCAAATGAGGATCCACCTTCACAGCACTCGAGGGCACCCCAAATTCTTAGGCCAACCTGTGCACTACTGTGCTGTCTGACACAGCCTGAGCCCCAACCTCCTATCAACTCCCAGATAGCTGGCCGCATGTCAGGCAGATTGGACCTGCCATGGCCCTAGGCCATCATCTCTACCCAACCTGGGTTTTCAGGCATCTGTCCCAACATGTTATCTCAGATCCCTGTATATGGGGGAACCTGATGCACAAAAGAGTACTCCTCCTTCCCTGTGGCAGGAAAATTATCTGTTGGGATGGGTGTAAGTCCCTCAAACTAGGAAAACCTGGCATGACCCACATGGCCACGTCCACACTTGAGGTCCGAACTTGGCACACACACGCTTCGTGACCCTCAGCCTGAGCCCCTTTTTCAAAGAAGCGTCCTCCATAGCTTGAACAAGAGCCTGCATTTTGGGCCTGATTTGTGCCTTGGCCCAAATCCTAACCCACGGTGGGGTTTTCCAGGCACCCGTACCTAGAGCCCGTCTCTGGAATCCCTGGTTTTGGGAGACTCCTGAGACAGAAAAAAGGACTCTGCCCTTACCCCAGAATGACACCGAACTCTTGGGAGCTGGGCAGAATCCCTAGAGAGGGAAAATCTTCCATGGCCCCTGAGTCCAAAGCTCCATTCTGGGGCCATCCTAGACACACAATCTAGAGACAAAAGCCTGAGCTACCACCTCACACTTGCCCTAATTTCAGATCCTGAGGACCTCCCCTCATGGTCTGCAGATCGGGCCTGCCATAACCTCGGCCCTAACCAAAACTCGAGACTGTGATTTCAGAGTTCTGTCTCCAACACCCTGACCCACATGCCCTCCAGGATGGGGCCTCCATAGCCACACCACAGGACTGTGCCTGCTATCCTGAAGGAAACTGTGCCTGTCGCAGTTGCCAAAACTCTCCTGTATAGGAGAAAACTGCAAGGCCCCCGAGACCACCTGAATTTCATAGGCTGCTCTGGACAACAATGAGCAGTCGGTAACACCCTGAGGTCCGACATCCAGTCAGACACCCAGGATAATGTCCCTAGAGAGAGAAGATTGAATCTGACATGGCCTAGGCCCAATCTGAACCCAAGCGTAGGTTTTCAGGCATCTGTCCAACAGAGGCCTGTTCTCAAATACCATGTGGTCCATGAGCCACAAAACAGAACACCGCTTGTCCCCAGGATACCTTGCTCTTTGGAGCTGTGTCAATCCCTCAGGGTAGGAGAGATTCCTACATGGCCCCTGAGCCACCGCCACATACCAAGATCTCCCTAGACATAAAGCCGCATTGTGACCCATCAGCATGAAACTCCATTTCAATCCAGCCCCCTGGGTAGTTGGACCCAGAGCCACCAGATCGAACCTGCCAAGCTCCTAGGCTGCAATGGTAACACTAGGTGGGGTTTCCAGGCATCCATAGGTAGAGCCCTGCTATCGAATCTTTCCATGTGGCGGACCCTTGAGCCATCAAACAGGACACAACCTGCAGCCCAGATAAACCAAGCTATTTGGAACTGTGAAACCCCCAGAGTGAGAGGAATCTCCATGCCACCATGAGGCCACCTATGAGTCGCAGAACTCATGGACACAAACTCCAGCCTGTGCGACATCCTGACACTCGCCTTCCATTCCACAGGCCCTAACCTTAGTCCTAACTTGGGTTCTCAGACTTCCATGCTCAATGTCCTGGTCCACAAGCCCTCCAGATAGGGAACACTGAGCCATACCTCAGGACTGTGCCTGCCCTCCAGATGGAAAATGTGCCTTATTGAGTTGCAGGAGACCCCCCCTATTATGAGAAAGTTGCACAAAACCCCGAAGCCACCCCATTGACAGAAGCTGGACCTGGACCCTAATACACATTCTGCCCTCAACCAGAGTACTGACCTCCAGTCAGCCACCAAGTAGGTGGGGCCAGTGGGAATCCTTTGGACTTTCCATGCCCCCAGGCCCTACCACGAACCCTAGTTTGAGTGTTCTGGCATACATACCCAGTGCCCTGCTCTCGAATCACCCCATATGGACAACCCTAGGGCCATACACAGGACTCCACCTGTCCCCCAGAATGAAACCATTTTATTTAGGGCTTCACAAACCCCCCAGAGCAGAAGAAAACTCCATGGCCCCAGGAGGCCACCCACACATATGACGGCCCTAGTGGACACAAATTCGAGTCTGGGCGAATACCTGACACTCGCCCTAACTTCAGAATGCGGGACTTGCCTCAGCATCTGCAGATCGGTGATCCATGCCCTAGACACTAACCATAAACCTAGCTTGGGTTCAAACTTCCGTCCTCAGAGTCCTGAAACACAAGTCCTCCAGATTGGGGACTCCACAGCCACAGCAGGACTCTCCCTGCACTCCAGATTGAAACCGTGCCCTACGGAGCTGCCCCAAATCCCTACATTAGGGGAAACATGGACCACCCTCAATGCCACCCACTTGCGTATGTCACCCTGGATGCTACTGTGCAGTGTGACACACCTGAGTCCCGTCCTCCAAACAGCCACAGAGACATCTGACCCCAAAGCCAGGAGTTTGGACCTGCCATTCCCCTAGGCCCTTATGCTAAACCTGGGTTGGGTTAGCAGACATCCATACCCAGAGCCCTCCTCTCAAATCCTACCACACAGGGACCACTGAGAAACAGAAGAGAACTTCTCCTGCCCCCCAGAAGGTATCCTTGCTTTTTGCAGCTCTGCCTAAACCTCCGAGTTGGAAGACAGCTGTGTTGCCACTGAGGCCATGCCCAAATTTACAGGCCGCCCAGGATACAAACACCCATTGTGACCCTTAGCCGGAGCCCCATTTTCAACACAGCCCCATGGGTAGATCCGCCCAGAGCCAGGATCTAAGGCTTGCCATACTACTAGGGCCTAACCTTAAACATAGGTTGGGTCTTCAGGTATCCATACTCGGAACCCTGCTCTCCAATCCCTCTGTATGGGGGACCCATGAGCCATAAAACAGGATACCACCTATCCCCCAGAATAGACCAAACTATTTGGAACTGTGCAAAAACCCCAGAGCGGGAGCAAACTCCATGGCCCCATGAGGCCACCCCCACATTTGGCGATCACATGGATACAAACTCCAGCCTGAGGGACATCCTGACACTTGCCTTAACCTCTATTCTCGGGAAGCTTGCCTCAGCGTCTGTACATTGGGCCTGTGAAATCCTAGGCCGAAACCCTAGACCTAGCTTGGGTTTTCAGATATCTGTCCTCAGAGTCCATTTCCACAAGCCAGAGTTGGCATATTGGACCTGGTATGTCCCTAGGCCCGATCGCAAACTGTATGTTGTTTCGAAGGCATGCATCCCCAGAGCCCTGCTCCTGAATCCCTCCAAATGGGGTACCCTAGATCCATACAAGAAGACTCCACCCGTACTCCAGAATGAAACCTTGCTATTCGGCATTGTCCAAAACCCCCAATGTGGGAGAAACCTCCATGTCCTCAGGAGGCCACCTCAACTTCCTGAGGCCCTAGTGGTCACAAATTTTAGTCTGAGCAAATGCCTGTTATTTGCCCTAAGCTCAGATCCTGAGGAGCTCAACAGAGCATCTGCAGATCCGGCCTGCCATGCCCTAGGACCTTTCCCAAGCCCTAGCTTGGGTTTACAGACTTCTTTCCCCAGAGTCCTGGCTCACAAGCCTTCTAGACTGGGGACTCAGGAGCCATACCACAGGACTCTGCCTGCCCTCCAGAAGGAAGCCATGCTCTATGGCGCTGTACAAAACCACCCAGATTAGGAGAAACATGCATGGGCTCTGAGGACACCCCCATTTTAGAAGACCTCCCTGGACGCTAATACACATTCTGTCACTCATCCTGAGACAGGACCTCCATTTTGCCACCCACGTAGCTAGCCCACGAGAGAGCAGATAAGACCTACCCTGCACCTAATCCCCAATCCCATCCCTAGCCGTGTTTTCAGATATCTGTCCCCAGTGGTCTACTTTCAAATCCCTCCATATGGGAGATCCCTGAACTAGAAAACAGGACTTCTCCTGCCTTCCTAAAGGAATTCCTGTGGTTTGGAGCTGTGTAAAATTCTCAGAGCAAGAGACATCAGCATGGCCTAGGCCACCCCGAATTTTGGAGGACTCACTGGACACAAGCCGATTTGTGAACCTCAGCCTGAGCTGCGTTTACAACCCAGTCTCTGAGGTAGCTCGCCCCAGACACCGCTGATCAGGCATGCCATGTCCCAGGCCCTAATCCTAACCCTAGATTTGGTTTTCAGGAATCCATACCCAGAGACTTGGCTCAAATCCCTGCATATGGATGACCCCTGATCCATAATACAGAACTCCTCCTGTCCCGCAAAATAAAACCTTGCTAGTTGGAGCTGCGCAAAATCATCATGGCTGTAGTAACCTCCATGGGCACATGAGGCCACCCCCATATTTGGCAGTACTCATGGACACAAAGTCTAGCCTGAGTGAACACTTGACACTCACCCTAAATTCACAATCCATGGAGCTTGCCTCAGCATCTGAAGTTCGGTCCGACCATGCCCTAGGCCCTAACCCTAACCCTAGCTTGTGTTCTCAGACTTCCGTCCCAACAGTACTGGCCCACAAGTCCCCCAGGTAGAGAACTCAAGAACCATGCCATATGACTCGGCCTGCCCTCCAGAAGGAAACTGTGCCCTATGGAGTTGCACAAAAACCCGAGAATCCAGAAATGTGCATGGCCCCTGATGTGACCCCAGAATCTTACACCACTGTAGATGCTACTTCACAGTCTGACAACCTGAGTCCCATTCTCCAATCAGCCACTGGGACAGCTGGCCCCAGAGCCCGGAGATCAGACCTGCCATGCCCCTAGGCCCTAATCCTAACCCTAGGTTGGGTTGTCATGCATCCATACCCAGAACCCTGTTCGTGAGTCCCTCCTTATTGTGGACACCTGAGCCATAAAACAGGACTCCTCCTGTCCCATAAAATAAATCTTGCTAATTGGAGCTGCACAAAACCAGCAGGGCTGTAGTAACTTCCATGGCCACATGAGGCTTCCCCCATATTTGCCAGAACACATGGACACAAACTTCAGCCTGGGGGAACGCCTGACACTCGGCCTAAATTTACATCCCAGGGAGCTTGCCTCAGCATCTGCAGATTGGGCCTGCCATGCGCTAGGCTCTAACCCTAGCCTTAGCTTGGGATGTCATAATTCTGTCCTCAGAGTCCAGGTCCACAAGCCCTCCAGATAGGGAACACTGGAGTCACAACACAGGACTCTGCCTGCCTTCCAGAAAGAAAACGTGATCTATGGAGCTGCACAAAACCCACAGATTATGAGACAGCCGCATGAGACGCCAAGTCACCCCCATTAACGAAAGCCAGTGCTGGACACTAATACAATTCTGTCCCTCAACCTGAGTCCTACCTCCAGACAGACCCAGGTAGCTGGTGTCAGAGGGAGCAGATTGGACCTGCCTTGCCTCTAGGACCTAACCCTAACCCTAGGTTTAGTTTTCAGTCATCCATGCCCAGAGGCCTGCTCTTGATTCCCTCCATATGGAGTACCCTAGAGCCAAACAGCAGCCCTCCAACTCTCCTCCAGAACGAAACCTTGCTATTTGTAACTACGCAAAACCCCCAGAGTGGCAGGAACCTCCATGACCTCAGGAGGCCACCTCAACATACGGTGACCCTAGTGGTCACAAATTGTAGTCTGAGTGAATGCCTGCCACTTGCCCTAACTTCACATCCTGGGGTCCTCACCCCAGCATCTTCAGATTGGGCCTGCCATGCCCTGGGCCCTAACTCTAACCCTAACTCAGGTTTTCAGACTTCTTTCCTCAGAGTCCTGGCTCACAAGCCTTCCAGACTGGGGACTCAGGAGCTATAACCACAGGACTCTCCCTGCCCTTCAGAAGGAAACCGTGCCCTATGGAGCTGCACAAACCCCCTGATTAGGAGAAACATGCATGGCCTCTGAGGCCACTCCCATTTACAGAAGCCAGTCTTGGACACTGTTACACATTCTGTCATTCATTCTGAGCACCGAACTCCACTCTGACACCCACGTGGTTAGCCCAAGAGCCAGCAGATCAGACCTGCCCTGCCCCTAGGCCCTCATTCTCACCCTAGGTTGTATTTACATACATCTGCCCCAGTGGCCTGGTCTCGAATCCCTCCATATGGGATATCCCTGAGCCAGTAAACAGAACTCCTCCTTTCCTCCACAAGGATTTCTAGGTATTTGTAGCTGTGTAAAACCCTGAGAGCTGGAGACACCAGCATGGCCAAGGCCACACCCTCTTTCTGAGAACTCACTGGACACAAATGTGTGTTGTGATCTTCACCCTGTGCTCCATTTACAGCTGAGTCCCCCAGGTTGTTCCCTCCAGAGACAGCTGATTGGGCATGCCATGCACCTAGGACCTAATCCTAACCCTAGGTTGGGTTTTCAGGAATCCAAACCAAGAGCCTTGGCTCAAATCCCTCCATGTGGGTGACCCCTGAGTCATAAAACAGGACTCCTCCTGTCCCGCAGAATAAATCCTTACTAACTAGAGGTGCTCAAAATCTCCAGGGCTTTCGTAACCTCCAAGGCTATATGAGTCTGCCTCCATATTTGGCAGAAGTCATGGACACAAACTTCAGCCTGAGTGCACGCCTGAAACTCGCAATAAACTCACATCCCAGGGAGCTTGCCTCAACCTCTGCAGATTGGGATGGCCATGCCCTAGGCCCCAAACTTAACTCTAGCTTGGGATTTCAGACTTCCTTCCCAAGAGTCCTGGCCTACAAGCCCTGCAATAGAGAAATCCGGAACCATACCAAAGGACTCTTCCTGCCCTCCAGAAGGAAACCGTGCTCTATGGAGCTGTACAAAATTCCCCCATTAGGAGAACCCTGCACGGCCAACGAGGACACCCCCATTAGTGTCCAGGAACCTGGTCCTGGACACTAATATACATTCTGACCCTCAGCCTGAGCCCCAACCTCAAGTCAGCTACCCATGAAGTTGGTCTGAGAGTCAGCAGATTGGACCTGCCATGCCCTTAGTCCCTAATGCTAACCCTAGGTTGGGTTTTCAGACATCCATATCCAGAGCTCTGCTCGTGAATCCCTCCATTTGGGGGACCCTGAGACATACAACAGGACTGCACCTGTCCCCCATAATGAAATCTTGCTATTTAGAACTGCACAGAACCCCCTGAGCAGGAGAAACGTCCTTGTTCTCAGGAGGCCACCTCCATACACTGTGGCACAGGTGTTCATAAATTCTAGTCTGAGTGAAATCCTGACACTCGTCGTAACTTCAGATACCGGGGAGGTCGCCTCAGCATCTGAAGATAGGGCCCGCTATGCCCTAGGCCTTAGCCCAAACCCTAAATTGGATTTTTAGATGTCTTTTCCCAGAGTCCTGGCCCATAAGCCTCCCAGGATGGGGAATCAGGAATCACAACACAGGCCTCTCCCTGCCCTCCAGAAGGAAACCATGCCCTATGAGCTGCACAAAACCCCCTGATTAGGAGAAACATGCACTGCCCCCGATGCTACCCCACTTTCATACTCAACCCTGGACGTTCATGCAGTTTGACACAACCTAGTCCCTCCCTCCAATCAGCCAACTGGCCCCAGAGTCAGCCGATCCGATATGCCATGCCCCTAGGCCCTTATCCTAACCCTAGGTTAGATTTTCAGGCATCCATACAGAGCCCTGCTCTTGTAAAGCCTAAAGGAACCTCCTCCCAAATGCCCTGAGGCATTGGGAGCAAGGTTGTTGGCAATGTTGGCAGCATGTGAAAAAGCTATTCCCCTCAGGATTCTGGAAGCCAGAAACCCATTGTGTTGGCAAAAAGCAAGAGTACATCTTTCGGTATCAGATGTCTCCAGTCCAGTAACTCAGGTAGTGGACTACAATAGAATGTGCACCTTGTTGCAGTGTTCCAAATTCTATTGGTGCCTGCGTTCAAGGAATTGACTACACTGCCTGAGGTCACCTAACCAATTCTACACTGGATTATCACCTGCACAGTGCTCAGGGCTGTCTTCTCATCTCCTTTCTGCATACAAGGCCACAACTCTACACAATGACACCAACACACACATCTCCACAGGCCCCCAAGGAAGGGCTGAGTGCATCCAGGACCCCACCTGGCTTCAGACACAAATCTCCACTCTCACCCGTTTGTGAACCTGGATAAGCCATAATGCCTAACAGGGGTAGTCTGCATCTTGTCTGTAAAATACAGATGATTGTAGCATGGACTTCCTCCACATCTCCACTAGCATATATAGAATAATATATATGATATTGGAGGAGTGGTGTCACATGTAGGAAATACCTCCAAACACATTTTCCTCCTCTTCTCAATTTCTCTGAGTCTGCTACTCGTCAGATCCAACCCTACAGTCCCTAATGTTGTGTGAAAGTGTGTGTGTGTGTGTGTGTGTGAGAGAGAGAGAGAGAGAGAGAGAGAGAGAGAGAGTGTGAGTGTATGCACAGTCACTCCTCTGGGCACACATCTGTTCATCAGTGCTCATATTCTGGCGTCCGAGAAGGCGCCAGCCCCATCTACAGAGGGGTGGGCCATACCTTCCCAAGACCTTAGGCTTTCTAATTTTCAAAGCAAACCCTAAAGAAGGGATTGGAGCTTTGGCACTTGATGGTCAGAATGCACCCTTACCACGAGAGACTCCATATCCTGTCCTGAGAGCTATTAAATCCTTTCCAATGGGTGTGATGTGGATAGGGGTCCACTCAGTGTGTGGCCATGACCTTGGCTCCCCCTCAGACAAGAACTTCCTGGAATGCCTCCTGTCTATGATATCAATGCCCTCCATCACCCTGAAACTATCTCCATGTCTGTAGCCCCTGCCGACAACACAATTTTTGCCAGAGCCTTCCAGTGAGTCCTAGGTACATCCAGGGCCCCAAATTTGAGGACACTCACAAAGAGCTGGGTTCATGCCTGGTTCATCCTTCTTACAAGTCTGTGATTCTGGGCAAGGCACTAACCATGCAGCGGTCTTCACCTTCTCCCAGTGGTTGCCTGAAACCTCATATCCTGTTTTATCATCTTTGTGTAATGCTCTTCATTGGAGTGTGCACTGAATTTAATGATTCCTTCCATTCCACAGAACATGGCCCCATGTTCCAAAACCCAGTCCGAGATTTAGTTCTAAAAGCTCATTGCCCATCACTGTGCTGTCTCTGTCCTGTGTTCTCTCTCAGATCCTCAACCTTGAGTACAAGCCCCTATGCTGAACCTTGAAACGCACACATGGGCCCGGGACCCAACAAGGAGGGCCAACAACAGACCAAAGAACTCACGCCTTTTGAGATAGACGGAATCCTGACAAAACCACTATGTGAGCTCAGATTCTCAGTGTAGCAGATCCTGTATTAATGTTATCAATAGCCCCAAAGTACTGTGTGGCTCTGGCAGGAGCCCCTAGGTAAGCACTCCTGGATTCCTGTACTTAAAGACTCCTCAGAGAATGTGAGATAGTATTTGTTGGTTAAGCCACTGAGTGTGGGGTAATGTGGTCACACAGCACGAGGAGCAGGGCACTGGTAGTGTCCACCTGCCCCAGGCCATGGCCCTCCTCCCTTTCCTCTCTACTCCCACGTTCAGCTTCCTCCAATCACTCTGGCCTCTTTTCTAACCCCAACTCTGAGAACATAATGTTCTGCTTCTTATCTTCTGCACTATGGTACCCTCTGCCATTTAAATACATTCAGATTTGTGCAGGGCTCTCTCCTTCTTTTCCTGCCACAGTAATTCTCAGTGCCACCTCAGCACAACCTTTTCAGACCCCTCACCTGGACGAGCTCAGGACCCAGTTGAAGTCCCTTGGTCTTTTCTTATAGCGCAAATGTTCTTTTCATTCACATTTTCAGTTCATGTTTGTCCATCTGTCCACTAGACCCTGATCACCTAAAGGGAAAAACTGGTTGCCTGATTGGCACTGGCACCACCAACACACCACCATTCAGGTCTATTGTCCAAGCCCAATTGATTTGGGTTATGTGTATGTCCTGTTGTTTTCTTTTATTTCCTACATCAACTCTGTGTTCCATGTGGGGCTCAAACTCATGACCCTGAGATCAAGTACCTCGTGCCTTACTGACTGAGGAAGACAAGTGCTTCTTTGGTCATTTTCTCTAGGTTCTAGGCTGATAACTATCGAAGTTTGCTTGCTGTTTTCAACATGTTCTTGTTATATTCCCTTATGCTGAATTACCAAATAACTCGCCCAAATATGGTAGCATGTTACCATAGATTTCCCCCCATGACAGTCCTGAGTAGATCTTCAGATTGGAGGCTGATCTCCTTCATGTGGTCTTTCAGGAGACCAGAGTCCCTCTACCATGGGACCTCTCACTCCCTGGGTTGTCATGCCCCTCTGACGTCATTGGCACAAGGGGAATGTCCCTGAACTAAAGGTGTTCAGGTGGTGAAACTTTTAGGAATCAGACAGAAAGAGACAGAGATTTATGGCACAGACATATTGAATGATGAGAGTCAAATAATTGGAAATGGCTCAGTTGTTCCATGATGGGGCTTTGAGTGCTGTCAATGAGAATGCCCAAGGGGACAGCAGCAACAGTGCCTATCTGCGGTGGATACCTCAGGTAGAACAAGAGCCCAGCCTACAACTCTCCCTGCCTCCCACCCAGTATTACACACACACACACACACACACACTCACACAACCAGAGGGAAAATCATGAAATCGGGACACCACCCATTATGTGATATTATTTCTTGGAAAAAGGAAAGTATCTTCTTTTCTTCATATTTGAATCATTATTTTACTACATAACCGCAGTGTGACTAAAACCTCAAGAGTGATTGACTATTACCTGACTCATTAGAAATAAATGGGATGATTAAAGATATGATTTTAATTTTTTTTTATAAAAAGCCCACTAGAATAGTTTAAACATAGCCTATGCAGGATAAGGAAAGAATTTAAAGGTTTCTAATGGACCCAAACATTTCCCCAGTTTCTGCCATTCAGGGTTCCTTTATGAAAGGGAACACTAACCAAGATAATGAAAGTAGTTTATTTTGGAGTTTTCCAAGATGATTGTTCTTTCAGGAACATTAGTTGGTACTAAAGTGTTATTTTTATGAAAAACTTAAAAAAAATACGTAACATTCTTATGTTCTGTAGCAAGACAGAAAAGGCCATAGTGTAGAATTCGGGGCACATGAAAATCCCACAGGAGGTAAAGTACCAAAGACAGAGGGAAGAGCAGTGGTTGCAGGGACTGGCATGAGGGAATGAGCAGCGAGCGCTCAGTAGCCCAGGTTTCTCTGTGATGGAAATGTTCTACTAGTAAGTAGTTGTGCAACACTCACTGTACTTACAGGCACCTCGATGTAACATTGAAAAGGATCAGAGCAAACGTTTAAGTGATCACAATTTCTACTTTATTTATATGACCAAAATCTATGAAGCCATTATACAGGTGTATACAAAACAGAAAACTTACAAAAAAGGCAAGGACAGGGAAGGGGAATCCATCCAGCCTCTTCCAGACAGCATGAGATGCTGCTTGGGGGCTAAGGCTTGTTATTCCACTGAGACAGGTGCTGGCTCGAGCCCGTCGGGAACCCCAGGAGCAGGGGCAGGACACTGCTGGACCTCCAGGTCAGGAAAAGGGGCTGACAACTGTTTCATCTCAGGAGAGTGAATTAGAGCCCTGACTACCTCCTACACTGGCCCCAACAGGGCAGGTGGCCCCACTGCTCTTGCTGAGGGGTGAGATCCAGCAGCAGGGATGGGGTGGGCCAGCTTTGTCTCTGAAGATACAGCGGGTGACACAGTGGGAGCTGGCCCAATTTCCTGAGGTGGTTCAGGATCTTGCAATGGAACAAGTGCTGTAGCTCCATGAAGAGAAAGTATCATCACGATGATTGACTTCCCGTGTCCCTTCGAAATAAAGGAAACTTTTCCCACCACTCAATGTTGTTTGTGTCCAGGAACCAATCCCTGGTTGGTCTCCCTGACTAAAGACCATGGGGACAGGGATCTGAGACTACTTCTCACGACCCAGCTGCACTCTTTGGAGGCCTACTCAGTGTGGCCCACACAGTACCCTCCACTGGCCCACATCGCTCATCCCACCCCTTCTCTTACCCAGACCCTGGCTCTGTGGGCTCAAGCTGTTGTAGCTGGGAGAGCAAGAGCTGGACACGGTGATCCAAATCTGATCCTGGCATATTGAGCCCCAGGTATGCCAGCAGTATATTCAGGCTGGGAAAACCTGGGGGCTGGACAAAAACCTCTGGATATTGTCCTTGATATGTGTTCAACATAGAGGAGATGGCCCTGGGAAGAGACTATTAGGCAGAGGTATCAGAGGACAGCCCACCCTCCCAAACCAGTATCCCAGGGAACCCCTGTGGGAACCTGTGTCCCTGGACTTCCAGCTCCTGTCAGAGGCCAGCTCGAATTCTTGTCCACCTGCGATCTGGCAGTCCTGCCTGACATAATCCTGGTCACAGATGACAGGGTGGCAAACCCCACTATGTGTGTGAGTCCTTGATCAATGGTGTTATAATATCTGTCCTCCTTAGGGGAGCTGGACACATGCCTCAGTCTGTCTCCTTGCTGAGTTGCTACTTGAATTCAACTGCATGTGCCCAGGGAGGGGTGATGTCTGTCCTCTTAATTACCCTCACTGCACATACCACTGCTCTGTGAAGAGCCATCCAAAGAGGAAACAAAGGGACTCTGTCTCTAGATAGTCCTTAACAGGACCCTCCCAATACCTCAAATGTCACTACCTGTGCCATGTGCTGCCTCTTTCACTACGTGCCATGAGTGGATCTCCTTCCACTGACAGACACTATTCTCCCACAAGGTGTGGAATGTCTGGTCCCTGAGCTCTCACTGGGTCTCCTGAGCAGCCTCTGAGCACCCAGTGTCTGGGTTCCAACAGATTGCTGAGTGTGATGGTTCGCACAGCCTCTCTTCTGTTTCCCAGGATTAGGGTAGAGTCAGGGCTGGGAGGGGGTGGGAAGGGGAATGATTCTCTTAGGGGCTAAAGCTGTTCCCCAGCCCCCTCTGCTCTGCCACAGTGCCCACACCCACAGCTCCCCTGAGCCCCTTCCTTTCTCCAGAGGAAACTCTCAGACCTTCACCCTTAAGGAGGAATCACAGATGTGTGGGATGAGGGTCCAAGGTTCCCTCCAACTCAAACTCCCCTGGCTGCCCTTGGGGAGAGAGAAGGCCCTCCTTCATCAGCCAAAGCTCACTCACATATTCCGCTGCTCCTGAAATGCACCCATATCTAGAGGAGGCCAGGGGGATACTAATGAAATGCCCTGTGGTTGTTACCTCTCTTAGTGTCCAGTGTCACCGCCTGACCCCTGACTAGTCTGGAGGCTTGGGGTGCTATCTGATCTGTGCAGGGTTCACAGTCAGCTCCTATAGGAACGCATGCACAGAGTGGAGTTTCCTGAATGCTTGCTGAATGATAGGGCACCAACGAACCCATCACAGTTATCTGAATGAGCCTGGACCCCCTGCTCACACCCGGAGACCACTGCTCTGGTTTCACCCAGGCACAGACCACAGATAGAGTCTCAGATCTCTTTTTAAATGGCCAAACAGCCCAGATAAAGTCTACAGTGATAGCGAGGGTAAGGCAGAGGCTTCACCATGACAAGCAGGACAATGATAAATGAGTACAAGGACAGGCTTGCTAACAGACCTTTGCACAGGCCCAGGCACCCAGGTGCACTTTCATTTCAAGACCCCACTGAGTCCCTAAAATAACTCTGACCCAGTCAGAGGAGAAAACCAAGACTAGGGAGGTTTGGGAACATTCCCAAACCTCACAATGAGGCCGTGGCCAAATGCTGCTGGGCAGTTAGGTGCAGGGTGCTGACCTTGCAAACAGGAGGTCCAGCACCTCTTGGGTGGTGGCAAAGTCTCTGTATGAGCTCAGAAATACGTTGACATAGCTGAGGTTTCCTCCTAGGGGAGCAGGCTCCAGACGTATTTGTTTCTTTAGCAGGTTGGCCCCATTGGTCCATAGCACGTGGGTCTCTCTCCTCTTCAACGGAGAGCCATTTTTCCCCTGAGGTGAAACAGAGGAGTCATGAGACAGTGCTATAGCCACCACGAGGGTTAGGGGTTGGAGCACGGACCGAACCCCCAAGATCCCAGTTACCTATGTCAAGAGGTCGAACTCGTGGACCCACAGTCATAAAAACAATCAGGTGACTGGGTGGTTCTAGGAGTCATGGTTTTGGCTCAGGTCATTATGTTAATGTCCTGAGATCAAGCTCCTCTTAGGGCTGCATATTGAGGACAGAGTGTTCATGAAGATTCTGTCTCTCCCTCTGCTTATCCCCAGTCTCCCCCTATCTTTTTCCCAGTCTCCCCCTATCTTTTTCCAATGAGTCAATCAACCAATGAATTAATAAATCTTTAATGAAAAGAAAAAAAATGTTCTTGGCATCCATACAAAGAAGTGAAGTAAGTGAAGCCTGAACTTGATAGTATCTCAGGTCAGATTGTGAGCTGAGTATTGATAGCACCTCCCTGCATGAACGGCGTTGATCCTGTGATTTCTGATAACATATCCCATTGTTGAGATGAGAGCACAGAGACATTTTCTTAGGTGAGACAGCTCAGGGATGTTAGGGCATGTAGGATGTTTAGTGCAGCAATGGAAGTCAGCAACAGAAGCAAATCCCATCAAAGTCTTGCATCACTGAAGGGCTCAATGTGATAAATGACTGGCCTTCTGCAATGTTGTGCAGCACAATGAGATCCCTTCTCCTGACCCTAGAGGGGCCCCAGGGATGTGTTCCCTCACAACCAAAAGGTAGAGCAGGAGTCATAGTACCATGGGCCCCCTGTTCCTTTGGGTAAAGTCTCCCAAATTATCATGATACTGTGCAAGACTTGGAGAACTTGGGGAAGGACTGTCAAGACAATGGGAACACTTGGCATCACAACTTAGGAAAATGCATAACAGAGGGCAAAAAGATTCTCGTTGAATGAGATGAATGAGGTGAGAAAGCATTTAGAGTCCGTTCTCTGATATTCCTACAACTATGTGGACAGTGACACTGCATTTCGCCAAGACAGGGACAGAGCCATGGAGGCAAGTTTGGGGAGGCGATGGGGATGCAGATTGATGTGGGTTCAGGACTTTAGGACGGAGCCCAGGGCAGTACTAGGCTGTCTCTGGCACTTGGGACACATTTTTTTTTTTTTTGCTTTGGGACCCTGAGGGTTGGTTCTCCCCAGCACCTGCACTCACCCTGGGCCAGCGCTGGACTCTGTTGGCAGTGTGGGGCAGCTTCTTGTCCTTCAAGGTGGTAGAGCAGAGGTCCTCGTCATTCAGCTCCTGCCCCATCTCCTGTGTGGAGCTCTATAAAGACAGTGCCCAGACGCCAGGCAGGAGGTCTCAGTGCCCTGTCTGGCTCCCTTCGCTGGTTCTCAGACACAGGGCACTCCCTTCCAGATGTACCACTCCCCAGTATGCACACATCTTCACCAAGGATAGAAATGTGACACAGCTTCAGGGCCTTGGATGTGCTCTGGCACAGGTAAGACACCCCTCACAATCGTCTTTCCATCCTGCCCACCATGACGCTGTGGTGAACATAAAGGGATCACCAGGGTTTCCACTGTCCTGAAACCTCCTCCAGCCAGTGACAGAAACCCCCACATATCCCTCTTTACCTGAACATCAAGAGGAGGGGATGGGGCTGCCCTGGGATGGCTCAGAGGGGTGTCTTGGCCTGACCTAGGCTTCCTTGTATGACCTTATGGAACTTCCTGCCAAATGCCCTGAGGCGCTGGGGTGAAGTTTGAGCCAATGTCTGCAGCAAGAGAAAAAGTGATTCCCCTGGGCTTTCTGGAAACCAGAGACCCGGGAAGTAGGCACGGAGCAAGAGAACATCTTTCCATATCAGATGTCTCCAGCCAAGTATCTGGTACCGGACTACACTAGAATGTGGGTGCCTGGTTGCGGGGTTCCAAATTCTGTTGGGGCCTGTGGTCAAGAAAGTGACTTCACTGCCTGAGATCACCTACCCATGTCCATCCTGGATATTATCACCTACACAGACAGTGATCAGGACTGCCATGTACTCATCCCCTTTCTGCATGTGAGACCACATCTGTACACAGGGACTCCAACACACCCCTTTCTAAAGACCCCCAAGGAAGAGCTGAGTGGAGCCAGGACCCCACCTGGATTCAGACACATCTCTCTACTCTTACCTTGACCCTGGATATGCCATTATACTTGTCAGGGGTGGTCTGTGTCTTGCCTGTTCAATACGGATGATTCTAGCATGGGCTACCTAAAGATTTCCAGGGGCATATGTAGAATAATATCTATGTTATAGGAGGAGTAGTGTCACAGGTAGGAAATATGTCCAAGCACCTTTTCCTCCCCTTCTCACTTTCTCTGAGCCTGCTACTCGTCAGATCCCACCCTACAGTCCCTAATGATGTGTGTGTGTGTGTCTGTGTGTCTGTGTTTGTGTGTACAGTCACTCCTCTGGGCACACATCTGTTCATCAGTGTTCACATTCTAGAGTCCCAGATGATGATAGCCCCTCTTCATAGGCGTGGGCCATAATTTCTCAAGACCTTAGGCTTTCTAATTTTCAAAGCAAACCATAAAGAGGGAATCAGAGCCTTGAGGCTTGATGGTCAGAATCCACTCTTACCACTGGAGACTGCATATCTTGTGCTGAGATGTATTAACTCCTTTCCAATGGGTCTGATGTGGATACGGGTCCACTCAGTGGGTTGCCATGACCTGGGCTCCCCCTCAGACAAGAACTTCCTGGAATGCCTCCTGTCTATGATATCAATGCTCACTCTCACCCTGAAACCATCTCCATGTCTGTAGCCCCTGCCTTCAACACAACTTTTCTCCAGAGCCCTCCAGTGAATGGCTAGTTGCATCCAGGGCCCGAACGTTGGGGACACTCCCAAAGAGCTGGATTCATGCCTGGTTCAGCCTTATACAAGTCTGTCATTCTGGGCAAGGCACTGACCCTACAGGGGTTGTCATCTTCTCCTCCAAGTGGTTCCCTGAAATCTCATATATTGTTCAAAAAACTTGATCTAACCCAGTCCCTTAGAGTGTGGTCATGACTTAGTGACTCCTTCCATTCCACAGAACATGGCCCTATGATCCAAAAACCCTGTCTGAGATTTAGTTCTAAAAGCTCATTGCCCATCTCTGTGCTGCCTCTGACCCGTGTTCTCTCTCAGATCCTGACCCTGGAATTCAAGCCCCTATGTTGAACCTTGACACACACATGGGAAGGTGATGTAGCAATGAGGGCCAACAACAGACAGAAGAACTCAGGCCTTTTGAGATGGACAGAATCCTGCTCACACCCGACATGAGCTCAGGTTATCAGTGAAGCATGTCTTGCCTTGGTGTTTTCAACAGCCCCAAAGTACTGAGGGGCTCTGGCAATATCCCCTAGCTGAGCACTGCTGGATTGCTGAACTTAAAGTCTCCTCTGAGACTCTGAGACAGTGTTTGCTGGTTAAGCCCCCGACTGTGGGTTAATGTGGTCAAACAGCACTAGGAGCAGGTACTGGTACTGTCCACCAGCCCCAGGCCATGGTCCTCCTCCCTTTCCTCTGCTTCAGCATCCTCCTTTCTAGCACCCTGGCCTCCTTTCTAACCCCCACTCTGGGAACATCATATTCTGCTTCCAATCCTCTGCACCATGGTACCCTCTTCCTGGCTAAATACAGTGGGATTTGTGCAGGGCTGCCTTCTTCTCTTCCTGCCACAGGAATTCTCAATGTCATCTCAGCATAGCCTTGTTGGATCCCTCCCCTGGTGGAGTTCAGGACCCAGCTTAGTCCATTATTCTTCTCTCATGGAGCAAATTCTCCTTTCATTCATCTTTTCAGTCATGTTTGTCCATCTGCCCCTCTAAACCCTGAGCTCCAAGAGGAAGAAACTGTTTGCCTGATAAGGACTGGCACCACCTGAGGGCTCAGGGCCCAGAGTCTGAATGAACAGGAGAGAGAATCCAGCCCACCACCAACCAGCTCTATTGGCCAGGCCCCATTGCTTTAGGTCATGTGCAAGTCCTGTTGTTTTCTTTTGTTTCCTACATCAACTCTGTATTCTATGTGGAGCTCAAACTCATGACCCTGAGATCAAGTACCTTGTGCCCTATTGACTGAGGAAGCCAAGTGCTTTTTGGTCATTTTTTTCTAGCTTCTAGGCTGATAACTATCTAAGTTTATTTGCTGATTTCAAAATGTTCTAGTTACATTCCCTTATGCTGATTTACCAAATAACTGCCCGAATTATGCTGTCATGTTGCCATAGATTTCTTCACATGACAGTGCTGAGTGGATCTTCAGATTGGATACCACAGCTCCCTCATGTGGTCTTTCAGGAGCCCAGAGTCCCTTCACCATGGGCCTCATCACTCTCTTGATTGTCAAGCACTTCTGACGCCATCAGTACAAGGGGAATGTCCCTGAATTAAAGTGTTCAAGTGGTGATCCTTGTAGGAATCAGACAGAAAGAAACAGATTTGTGGCACAGATGTACTTACCACTTGAATGACAAGAGTCAAATAATTGGAAATGGCTCAGTTGTTCAATGATGGGTCTTTGAGTGCTGTCACAGAGAATTCCCAAGAGGACAGCAGCGACAGTGCTTGTCCACTGTGGGGACATCAGATTGAAGAAGAGCCCAGCCCAAAAACACTCACTACCATCCATCTACAGCATAACACACACACACACAAACACCCCTCCCCCCCACACACACGCATACAGAGGGAAAATCATTGAAATTGGGACAAAATCCATTACGGGCTATTATTTCTTGGAGTAGGAACTTATCTTCTTTTTGTCATATTTAAGTCATTATTTTATTACATAAACACCTTCTGGCTTAAAACTAAAGAACTATTTACTCTATTACCTGACTTCTTTTTTTTTTAAAGATTTTATTTATTTATTTGACAGACAGAGATCACAAGTAGGGAGAGAGGTGGGCAGAGAGAGAGGAAGGGAAGCAGGCTCCCTGCTGAACAGAGAGCCCGATGCAGGGCTCGATCCCAGGACCCTGGGATCATGACCTGAGCCAAAGGCAGAGGCTTTAACCCACTGAGACACCCAGGTGCTCCTATTACCTGACTTCTTAATAATAGACAAGAAGATTTAAGATGCGATTTTAATATTTTTTTATGAATTACCCAGTAGAATAATTTAAACATGGCCTACACAGGATAATAAAAGAATTTAAAGGTGTCTCATGGACCTAGAATTCCCCCCCATTTCTGCCATTCAAGATATCCTTATGAAAGGGAACAATATCCCAGATAATGAGAGTAGCTTATTTTGGGGCTTCCCATGATGATAGTTCTTTCAGGAACATTGGTTTGTAATAAAATGTTACTTTTATAAAACAATGAAAAAATTATTTATCTTTCTTATATTCTATAGCCAGACAGAGAAGGCCATATTGTAGGATTCAAGTCACATGAAAATCCCAGGTGAGGTATAGTACCAGAGACAGAGAGAAGCGCAGTGGTTGCAGGGACTGGGGCGCAATAATGAGCAGTGAGTGATACACAGCCCAGGTTTCTCTGTGATGGAAATGTTCTACAAGTAATTAGTTGTGCAACACTCTTAAAGTACTAATGGCACCTCCGTATACCATTGAAAAGGATCAGAGTAAAATAAAATGACAGGACCCATCCATATGTGGTCTACAAGAGACCCATTTTGAACCTAAGGATACATCCAGACTGAAAGTGAAGGAATGGCGATGCATCTTTCATGCCAATGGGGCTCAAAAGAAGGCTGGGGTAGCAATTCTCCTATCAGATAAATTAGATTGTATACTAAATACTGTAGTCAGAGATACGGAAGGACACTACATCATTCTTAAAGTGTCCATCCACCAAGAAGATCTAAAAATTGTAAATATGTATGCCCCCAATATGGGAGCAGCCAACTACGTAAGACAACTGTTAATCAAGATAAAGAGTCATACTGATATGAATACATTAATAGCAGAGATCTTACATCGCCACTCTCAGTAATAGAAAGATCATCCAAGCAGAAGATCACTAAAGAAACAAGAGCATTGAATGACACATTGGACCAGATGGATCTCATAGATATATACAGAACATGCCACCCTCAAACAACAGAATGCTCATTCCTCTCGAGTGCACATGGAACCTTCTTCAGAATAGACCATATAATGGGTCACAAATCAGGGCTCAACCAATACCAAAAGATTGAGATTATTCTCTGCATATTCTCAGATCACATTACTTTCAAACTGGAGAGCAAACACAAGGAAAAGGTTGGAAGGAATTCAAACACCTGGAAGCTAAAGACCACCTTGCTTAAGAATGCTTGGATCAACCAGGAGATCAAAGAGGAACTTAAACAATTCATGGAAACCAATGAGAATGAAGACACTTTGGTCCAAAACCTATGGGATACAGCAAAGGCAGTACTAAGGGGGAAATACATAGCCATTCAAGCCTCCCTCAAAAAAATGAAAAAATCCAGAATACACCAGCTGTCTCTACATCTTAAAGAACTGGAGAATCAACAACAAATTAATCCAACTCCACACACAAGAAGGGAAATAATCAAGATTAGAGCAGAGATCAATGAGATAGAAAGTAGAGATACAGTAGAATTCATCAATGAAACTAGAAGCTGGTTTATTTAAAGAATCAATAAGGTCGATAAACCATCAGGCAAACTAATCCAAAAGAAATGAGAGAAGGCCTAAATTAATAAAATTATGAATGAAAAGGGAGAGATCACAACTAACACCAAGGAAATAGAAACAATCATCAGAAATTATTATAAACCGTTATATGCCAATAAGTTAAGCAACCTAGATGAAATGGATACATTCCTGGAAAACTATAAACTTCCAAAATTAAACCAGGAAGAAATTGACAACCTGAATAGACTGATATCTAGTAATGAGATTGAAGCAGTTATCAAAAACCTCCCAAAAAAACAAGAGCCCAGGACCTGAACAATTCCCTGGGTGGTGCCAGAAATCCTTCACTGCAGTAACATCCAGAGGACAGATGGTCCTGTCTACTCAGGAAAATCTAAACAGAAGTTCTCCCCTGCACTCAGTGGTCTCTGCCATTCACAACACTTACACATAATGGCCTCCAAATGACCAGTACTGACGCATAAGAAGGGACATCTTCATGCCCCTATTCAGCAGGAAGAAGATACAGACGATGAGACCATCCTACTTGAACAACTTTAATGACTGAAGGGTCTAAACTGTTCAGGAGGACATGAGGAGGGTGGAGAAGGCTAGCTGAGGACAAAGCAGAAGTTGGCACGCCACACCTCCCCTCCACAACATGTGATATGGGTGACATTCCTCAGGCACTCTGGCTGCCCTAAAGCCAAGGAAAGGAAAAAAAAAACAGATTCTTCACAAATACAGATCAAAATACTGCAAGACCTGAGTCTCCCTCCGTTTCCAAATGTCCTAGTGATTGACAAGGAAGAGGCTTGCTTGTCAATAGGCTAGCTAACTTCCAGAGACCCGTAACTCCATTTCCTGAAGCCCTAACATCCCCCTCCCCTCCATAACACTGAGGCAGGCTGAAGCAGAAGGAAATGTCAATAAAACGGAATTTCTTCCCAAACCTGAAGTCCCTTGAGAAGGACCTGTGAGAGGAAGAATCTAACATTCCTCCAGGAAGCTCCCCACCATCTTTCTATTAATGCGTTCCTAGAAGGAAAAGTCACCTTCACTTGACAAGAGCAAAGCCTCCTGTATCCTGTGTGTCCTCTGTCCACCTGCAACGTCCTTGCAAAACCTCCCTTCTTCCTGACCTCCCCCAATGCCATCCTAGGGAGTCAGCCTGCCATCACGACCACAGCATAGCAACCCTTTCTACACAGGGTCATGTCCCTGTGCTTTAATAAAAATCACCTTTTGCCAGTAAAGCTGTCTCAAGACTTCTTTCTTGACCATCGGCCTTGAACTCTAACCTCTTTCCTACATCAGTCCTGTCTCTTGTAAGGGCTCCTGTGGAAACAACCCTGCAACACGGTCCCATTTCTGTCAACTCTTCTGACTCCATCCACCTAACCCACTGCACATCCTGTGTTCTCTGAGGACAAGACAGTTCTGTGATTCTTGGGCTGAAACCATCACATGGCACCTCTTTCAGTCCTCGACTTTGTTGAGTTTGCCCATCTGAAACTCCCCAGCATCCCATCCTCACTTTCTTTTTCTCACATGTTTATCTGGTCAATAGGTTCTAATCATCTAATCTAATCTAATCTAGTCACCTAATGTAATCTAATCTAATCAATAGGTTCTCATCTATAACAGGTTTCTGCTCCTGAGTAGATGACTCCATTGCTTTCCTTTGTCATCAAGCTCAAATCTTAACTCTCAGATGATTGTCTTACAACTGCACCTCTACCCTGCCAGGAGCCCCACACCCCAACTACCAATGCCCTGCCCCTCGCCCTCACTGCCCCCTTACCGCCACCCTGCTTCTGAACTGCTGCCGCCCTGTGTCCCACGCTTGCTCTATGTCCCGCTGCTGCCCTGTGTCCCCTTGCTCTTGGTTTTCATAGCCCAGCCCTATGCAGCCCTGCCCTGTTGACTTGCACGATGCCCCACCTGCCACGCTGCCCCCTGCTGTTCCCGCCCACCCCTCCCTGCAGCTACCACCTAGCCGCTACCCCTGCCCCCCACTCTGGAGCCTTCTCGATTCCCTACTCCTGTTGCCGTGCTGCTGCCGCCCCACGAGTCCGACTCCACCTTCCCCGCACTGGTACCACCAGGCTGCCCCTACAACATGAGCCGCTCCCACCGCGCTGCTCCCCCGTCCACAGTGCCCCACTTACAACCACCATTGCCTCTCCGCTGCTACCCTGGGTCCCCGCTGCTGCTGCTATCGGTGGTCCCGCCCTGTAGTTGTGTACCAAGCCCAGCAAAGTCAGGCCCTTGCTTTGCTGCCCGACTCACCACGCCATGACATGAACATCCCGCTTATACCCAGCTAGTCCTGCCCACCCCCAAGGACACTACCGCCTAGCTTCTCCCGCACCCCACTCCAATGCCTCCTGGCTGCCAAGCGTGTGGCTTCCAGCACGTCCATCACCCCTCGCACTGCTTCCAGCTTGCTTCCCCCCCAAAATGCACCCCTGCCACCCTACTGTGCCCCCCCACAGGCCCCCTTACTGCCACACCCACTCTGTCCTGTGCCCCCGGCCTCTGCTGGGCTTTGCTGCCCAGCCTCGTTGGAATGCACTATGAGCAGGCCCAGCAAGCCAGCCAAGCTGTCCCTGTGCTGCTGCCTCAGGGCTGGTCCCACCCCCTCTCCCCCACACGGCCACCTAAATTCCACCCACCCCCCACAGGGGCCACATGGCTGCCCCACTCGGGTGTCAGCAGCTTTCCCTTACCACGGAAGCTCCCCCTCCCTGTACCACTGCTGCCTGGTGACACCCCCACTCCCTCCCCCGCTGCCCCCGCCCCCTGAGCGTTATAACCTCTCTGCCACCTCCTCCTGCCCATGGAGCCCGGCAGCCTCGCCCACCACACCATGACACTGACACCCCGATTATGCCAGGCTGGTCCCTCCCCTCCACCCGCCATGACCGTCGAGCTGATTCCCCCCCTGCTCCGTTGCCTCCCCGCTGGCACGCGTGTTACTGCTTCGCACGCACGCCCCCCTGCTGCCACCCTCACGCTGCCACCACCTTGCTGCCCCCCCACATGTACCCCTGCCACCCTGCTGTGCCCCTCCACACAATGCCCTTTACCACCACTGCCGCCACTCCACTGTTGCCCTGTGTCCCCACCACTGCTGTGCTTCCGTGCCCCGCCCCCTTGACGTGCACTCTGGCCCCGCCCACCACGCCCTCCTAACTACCGCTGCTCCGCCCCCTTGACGTGCACTCTGGGCCCGCCCACCTCCCCTCCTGTCTGTTGCTTCCCCACCCCCTTGACGTGTACTCTGGGCCCGCCCACCACGCCCTCCTGTCTGTTGCTGCCCCGCCCCCTTGACGTGTACTCTGGGCCCGCCCACCACGCCCTGACCTTGACGCCCCGCTGATGCCCGGCCCGTCCCGCCTCCCCCCACACGCCACCACCGCCGAACGGCTTCCCCTTCCCCCTGCTCCGTGGCCTCCCCGCTGCCAGGCCCATTCCCCGGCTACTACCGCCCTGAACATCCACCCCCTTCCCTGGACTTCCACCACATGGTTACCGCCACACGCACCCCTGCCACCCTGCTGTGCCCCTCACACTGCCCCCCTTACCTCAGCTGCCGCAGCTCCGCGGATCCGCGGCTGCCCTGTGCCCCCGCCCCCTTGACATGCACAATGGGCCCGCCCACCACGCCCTCCTAACTGCCGATGCCCCGCCCCCTTGACGTGCAAAATGGGCGATCCCACCACGCCCTCCTAACTGCCGCTGCCCCGCCCCCTTGGCGTGCAGGACGGACCCGCCCACCACGCCCTCCTAACGGCCGCTGCCCCACCCCCTTGGCGTGCAGGATGGGCCCGCCCACCACGCCCTCCTAACTGCCGCTGCCCCGCCCCCTTGGCGTGCAGGACGGACCCGCCCACCACGCCCTCCTAACTGCCGCTGCCCCGCCCCCTTGGCGTGCAGGATGGGCCCGCCCACCACGCCCTCCTAACTGCCACTGCCCCGCCCCCTTGGCGTGCAGGATGGGCCCGCCCACCACGCCCTCCTAACTGCCCCGCCCCCTTGACGTTGCACATGGCCCCGCCCACCACGCCCTCCTAACTGCCACTGCCCCGCCCCCTTGACGTGCATGATAGTCCCGCCCACCACGCCCTCCTAACTGCCCCGCCCCCTTGACGTTGCACATGGCCCCGCCCACCACGCCCTCCTAACTGCCGCTGCCCCGCCCCCTTGGCGTGCAGGACAGACCCGCCCACCACCCCCGTCCCGTTGCTGCGCTGCTGCTGCTGAGCCGCTGGATCCGGGCTGGTCCCACGCCCACTCCGGCTGCTGCTGCCTCGATTCCTCCCGCCCCCCACAGTCGCCGCACGGCTGCCCCACTTGGCTGTCACAGAGCTCCCCCACCATGGCCCGCCCCCGCTCCCTGTGCCACTACCGCCTGGTTGTCCCCGTCACCTGGCTCTGGGGACCCCGGCTCCCTCCCCCACCGGTCCCGCCCCCGACCATAGGGTCATCACCTGGCTGCCACCTCCTCCCGCCTGAGCAGCCCCACGGCCCCACCTACCACGCCATGCCGTCACTGCCCCATTGCCCCACTGAGTTGCCCTTGATTCCCACTGCCACGCCCCGCCCCCCACCGCTACCGCACCCCAGGACCTGGGGTCCCGCTGCGCATCCCCCAGCGCCACTGCAGCCCTCCCCTAGCTACTCCCCACGTTGCCCTTCTTGCCGCCCTGCCCCCGCCACCATCCCCACCCTGGCACCCGCCGGCCTGGTGCTGCTGCCAGGGTCTCCAAGGCCACCGCCCCTTCCTTGGTGGCCCTGCGGCCGCTGCCTTGCCCCACTACCATGAGACCGCCGCCCCGCTGGTCCTGCCCACCCCCCACCATTAACCCCCATCCCAGTACCGTCCTGCTGACCCCCCACTGTGCTGCTGACCCACTGTGCCCCGCCAACGCCACTGCCACCCCACTGCACCTCTGCGACTGTGACCCAGTGACATTGCTTCCCACTGCCCCGCCCTGTTGCCCCCACTGCCTCACTGCACCCCCCTGGTTTCTGCCACCCCTCCCCGCTGTGCTTCCCACCCCGCCACTGTCGCGTCCCCCACGCAGGCCCTCCTTACCACCCTACGGCTGCCCAGGGGCTGCCTGGATGTTCTGACATCCCTGGCGCGCCCTGGACATCATCAGTGGGAGACCAGCCCTAAGAGAATTTCTGCATAGGGGCTGGCGGCAGGTGTGTTCTGGAAGTGGGTTTGAGGTATAGACACGGGGGTAAATCCCAAGAAGGAAATGTTAGCATAATTATGTTAAGTGTTAAAATAGCCTAAAAGGCTAAATTTAAAGTGCTTTCAATGTCTCCTTCTTTTCCATACAGTGACTTTATTCCTCATATTGACAACCTGAAAATAATACAATCTCACGTTAACTAACTGGAATGAAAAAAAAAACTGTAAAAAAAATAAAAATCTTTTAACATCATGCGTCGATTGACATACAGACATTAAAGTAAGAGTTTGTGTAATAAACTGTGTATATGTGTCTATGTGTTCGTTTTCAACCAAGGCTGGTCAAAATCAAGGAAAAGATGTTTTATTTCTCTTCAGAATCACTCACTGTTCCTGGCTTTCATGTATAGTGGACATACATATGAACAAGCTTTTCTCAAAAACTAAAGGAAAAAAAAGCCCCCAAGAACCAGCACTAGACGTCCACTGTAGAATTGCATGAACAGAAATGCCCTCGTTAGCTTTGTTGTATGAGAAGACCTTGGGAGATACTCATTTGAGAAATAAGTCAAGGGAAATACATCATAAACAAGAACTTCTCCCTTACCGTAATGCTCACTGGGGAACTTAACTCTCCATTTTATTTTTCTCTAATCACACAAAAATCAAACCTTAACAGCACACGTAGCCCAGTGGTTGTATTAAATTTATGCTTTGCTCTCTGTTAGTGGTAGAACTGAAACCTTGGGGCCGACTCTGTGATCATACTTGTGTTACTTTTAGGATAAGATGTACATTAATATAAGTATATGAATAAATCCACCCTTGTTATGTTTTTCACAGCAAGCATTTTCACTGACATAATTTCATGGGATCTTCACCACAGTCCAGGTGAAAGCAAAGGTAAATGTTTATGGTATATAAAAGGGAAACAAAGGTATATGCACAAAATAAGAATCTGTGAAATAAGACAAATGCAGTCCCGTAAGTTTTAAGACCTAGTGGGCTGCATTAATTGATCTACTAATGACTTGGATAGTATCCTATCCAGTAGATAGAGGGGCGGTCCAAACGGCCACAAGAAAGAAAAGACTTCCAAGATAGCCTGTGAGATGCAGTGCGTGGGTGGTGCAGTCAGTTACGTGTCACACTCTTGGCTTCGGCTCAGGTCCTGATCTCAGGGTCTTGGGATCCAGCTCTGCACAGGGATCTGTGCTCAGCACAGAGCCTGTTTGTGTTTTGCTCTCCCTCTCCCTCTGACCCTCCCACCAATAAATAAATCTTAAAAATAAGGCAGCAAGGGAGAAAATAAAACATAATCAGCTAAGAATCCATTGTTTTAGGCAAGATCACCCTCCTAAGGGAAACAGAGGGGGCCAATCGGTAGACTTCCTAGCACTGACCAGGAATTTCCCACCTGGGCTGGCTAAAGGTTATATAGTTCTGGATGTTGAAACTGCAGTTGGGTTGATATTAAGTCTTGGCTAACCATCTTGGGACCTTAAGCCATGTGAGTGCATTTTGAGCCTGTGGTTTTCCTTTCCAACAACCCCACCTTTTGATAAGACTCTCAGCTTAACTGACAGATATAAATTGAAGGCATTAATGCCACACTCAGTAACTGCTCTGAAGTGCTCACAGTACTTGATGCTCCTCAGTGTAGTATTCAGAGTTCTTCACCTTTCTGATTAACCCCTGTGATGTTCACAGGTCACCACTGCAGTCTTACAATTTTTGAGCTGGTCATGCTCTTTCTCTTCTTCTTTTTTTTTGTGTTTGTTTTTGTTTTTTGTTTTTCTGGTGTTCCACTCTTAGAAAGATCATTACTATGCAGGTTAGTGTCTCTGCATTTGCTTTTAGAGCTCTTGAGAATACATAAAGCACCACACAGATTATATTGATTATGATAAACAAGATAATTCCCAATGTTTGGAGTGCAATTTGAGGCTATGTACTCCAAGACTCAAAGCAATTAAAAACAAATGAGTAAGAAAGACCCTGCTGAAGGAGTCACTCTTTTAAGCCACGTGGCTTCCTCAGTAATCCCCCTGTTATTTCGCTTCAACTTCCCCCAGAACTGCTCATCGGGGTTTAGCACATGCTGTTGTCTGCAGCACAGACCTAGTCTTGCTCAGCTAAGAGATAACCAAGGGCTATCTTATTTTTAAGAACTCCTTTGGCCAGAGTGTAAGGATTCTCTTTGGGCAGACATTGCTTTGGCAAGGGGTCCTGCAACAATTTCAAGAATGAAGGAAAAGGTCTTGACCATACTCCATCTACATTTATCCCTAACCAGGGAAGTAAGACCGGCCAAAGGCATGAATCTTGGAACACAATTTTTCCTGATAGTTCCCTTCTAACTCAGAACATGAATGCAAGGAAGTTAACCAATGAGATGTCTTGTTTAGCTTGAGTAATTTCAGACCAGGGTTGAATTTTCTGGTAGCCTGAAATAAAAGGTTGCTCTAAATTCCAGAGGATACTGCTGTAGTAATGACCTGGGTAATACCGATGAGGGTAATACCTTTCCAGGCCATTGCCAGAATAAAGGAAAAGACAAGAGAGGTAAAGGATCACATGTTTGGTCAAAGCTTGGAATTTTGATTCATTGCCTTGGGTGAACACGGTCTACCTAGATGTCACCTATTTCACATTCTTCCATGTAGATTCAGAAATATCAAGTGTCCGTGCAGGACCAGGTGTCAGGTGGAGACTTCTGTAGCTGTGGGATGTGCACTGGAGGCTCAATTCCTTTGAGTTTTACAGAAGGAGAGCTCCAGGTTTTGGCCGGCCACCAGAATTTCCCAGCCTGAATATGCTGCTGGCATACGTGGGGCTCAATGTGCCAGGCTCAGATTTGGAGCACCATGCCCAGCTTCTGCTCTCACACCGGCAACAGCTTGTGCCCACGGAGACAGAGTCTGGGAGTGAGAAGGGCTGGGTTGACTGATGTGGTCCTGTGGAGGGGGTTGGGTGGACCACACTGACCAAGCCTACAGTACACTTGAGCTGAGTGGAGTGAGTAGTCTCAGATCCCTGTCCCTATGGTCTTTAGTCAGGGAGACATGCCAGAGATTGGTTCTTGGACATAGAAGATATTCAGTGCTGCGAAAAGCTTCCTTTATTTTGAAGAGTAATGGGAAGTCAATCATGCTGATGATACTTTCTTTTCAAGGAGCTACAGCACTAGGCCCAGAGAAAGATCCTGAACCACCTCAGGAACTCGCCCCAGCTCCCACTGTGGCTCCCGCTGTATATTTGGACACAAAGCTGGCCCACCCCATCCCTGGTGCTGGAGCTCACCCCTCAGCAAGAGCAGTGGCACCACCTCACCTGTTGGGGCCAGTGCAGGTGGTAGTCCGGGCTCTCATTCACTCTCCTGAGATGGAAGAACTATCAGGCCCTTTACCTGACCTGAAGGTCCAGCAGGGTTCTGCCTGTGCTCCTTTTTGGTTCCTGAGGGGTTCGAGCCAGCACCTCTCTCAGTGGAATAACCAGACTCAGGCGCCAACAGCAGCTCATGCTGGCTGGAACCCCAAGGACAGGATTCCTTGCCCTCTTTGTAATTTTTGTGTTTTGTATACACTTGTAAAATGGCTTAATAGATTTTGTTCATTAAATAAAGTATTATTAGAGTTTACTTAAAAGTTTACTCTGATCCTCTTCAATGGTATATTGAGGTGCCTTTTAGTACCTTAAGTGTGTTGTACAACTAATTACTTGTAGAACATTTCTATCAGAGAGAAACCTGGGATACTTAACACTCACTGCTCCTTACTGCGCCCCAGTCCTTGGAACAATGGCTCTTTGCTCTGTCTCTGGTACTATACCTCAGCTGGGATTTTCATGTGACTTGAATCCTACAATATGGCCTTCTCTGTCTGGCTATAGAATATAAGAAAGATATATAATTTTTCATTGTTGTATAAAGGTAATATTTTATTACAAAAGAATGATCCTGAAAGAACTACCATCATGGGAAGCCCCAAATTAAGCTACACTCATTATCTGGGGTAGTGTTTCCTTTCATAAGGATTACTTGAATAGCAGAAACAGGAGAAGAATCTGGATCCATGAGACACCTTTAAATTCTTTCATTATGCTGCATAGACCATGTTTAAATTATACTTCTGGGCAATTTATAAAAAAAAATATTAAAATCACATCTTAAATCTTCCCATTTATTACTATCAAGCCAGGTAATAGAGTAAATAGTTCTTTAGTTTTAAGCCAGAAGGTGTTTATGTAGTAAAATAATGACTTAAATATGGCAAAAAGAAGACAAGTTCCTTCTCCCAGAAATAATCATCTGTAATGGATTTTGTCCCAATTTCAATGATTTTCCCTCTGGGTTGTGCATGAGCGTGTGTGTGTGAGTGTGTGTGTGTGTGTGTGTGTGTGTGTGTGTGTGTGTATTACGCTGTAGGGGGAAGGTACTGAGCTTTTGGGCTGGGCTCTTCTTCTACATGATGTCCCCACAGTGGACAGGCACTGTCGCTGCTGTCCTCTTCGGCATTCTCAGTGACAGCACTCAAAGCCCCATCATTGAACAACTGAGCCATTTCCAATTATTTGACTTTCATCATTCAAGTGATAAATACATCTGTGCCACAAATCTGTTTCTTTCTGTCTGATTCCTACAAGTTTCACCACTTGAACACTTTAATTCAGGGACATTCCCCTTGTACTGATGGCGTCAGAAGTGCGTGACAATCAAAGGAGTGATGAGGCCCTTGGTGGAGGGACTATGGGCTCCTGAAAGACCACATGAAGGAGCTCAGTATCTATTCTGAAGATGCACTCAGCACTGTCATGTGAAGAAATCTATGGCAACATGACAGCATAATTCGGGCAGTTATTTGGTAAATCAGCATAAGGGAATATAACTAGAACATTTTGAAATCAGCAAACAAACATCCATAGTTATCAGCCTAGAACATAGAGAAAATGACCAAAGAAGCACTTGGTTTCCTCAGTCAGTAGGGCACGAGGTACTTGAACTCAGGGTCATGAGTTTGAGCTCCACATGGAACACAGAGTTGATGTAGGAAGCAAAAGAAAACAACAGGGCTTGCACATGACCTAAATCAATTGGGCCTGGACAATAGAGCTGGTCGGTGGTGGGCTGGATCCTCTCTCCTGTTCATTCAGCCACTGGGCCCTGAGCACTCAGGTGGTGCCAGTCCTTATCAGGTGAACAGTTTCTCCCTCTTGGAGCTAAAGGTTTAGAGGGGCAGATGGACAAACATGACTGACAAGATGAATGAAAGGAGCATTTGATCCATGAGACAAGAGTAAGGGACTAAACTGGGTCCTGAACTCCACCAGGGGAGGTATCCAACAAGGCTATAGCTGAGATGACATTGAGAATTCCTGTGGCAGGATAAGAAGAAGGACGCCCTGCACAAATCCCACTGTATTTAGCCCGGAAGAGGGTACCATGGTGCAGAGCACTGGAAGCAGAACATGATGTTCCCAGCGTGGGCGTTAGATAGGAGGCCAGGGTGCTAGAAAGGAGGATGCTGAAGAGGGGAGCAGAGGAAAGGGAGGAGGACCATGGCCTGGGGCAGGTGGACAGTACCAGTACCCTGCTCCTAGTGCTGTTTGACCACATTACCCCACAGTCAGGGGCTTAACCAGCAAACACTGTCTCACAGTCTCAGAGGAGACTTTAAGTTCAACAATCTAGCAGTGCTCAGCTAGGGGCTATTGCGAGAGCCTCTCAGCACTTTGGGGCTGTTGACAACACCAAGGCACGTCCTGCTTCACTGATAACCTGAGCTCACTTTGGGTGTTGGCAGGATTCTGTCCATCTCAAAAGGCCGGAGTTCTTCTGTCTGTCATTGGCCCTCATTGCTACGTCACCTGCCCATGTGTGTGTCAAGGTTCAACATAGGGGCTTGAATTCCAGGGTCTGGATCTGAGAGAGAACACGGGTCAGAGGCAGCACAGAGATGGGCAATGAGCTTTTAGAATTAAATCTCAGACAGGGCTTTTGGGTCATGGGGCCATGTTCTGTGGAATGGAAGGAATCACTAAGTACAGACCACACTTCAAGGGACAGGGATACACAAAGTTGTTTAAACAATATATGAGATTTCAGGGAACCACTGGGAGGAGAATGTGAAGACCCCTGTAGGGTCAGTGCCTTGCCCAGAATGACAGACTTGTACGAAGGCTGAACCAGGCATGAATCCAGCTCTTTGTGAGTGTCCTCAAGGTTCAGGCCCTGGATGTGCTCTAGCCCTTCCCTGGAGGGCTCTGGAGAAAAGTCGTGTTGAAGGCAGGGTCTATGGACATGGAGATGGTTTCAGGGTGAGAGGGAGCATTGATACCATAGACAGGAGGCATTCCAGGAAGTTCTTGTCTGAGGGGGAGCCCAGCTAATGACAATCCACTGCGTGGACCCCTATCCACATGATGCCCATTGGAAAGGAGGTGATAGGTCTCAGCACTGGATTTGCAGTCTCTAGTGGTAAGGGTGGATTCTGTCCATCAAACCCCAAGGCTCCAATTCCCTCTTTACGGTTTGCTTTGAAAATTAGAAAGCCCAAGGTCTTGAGAAATAATGGTCCACCCCTCTGTAGAGGGTCTATCATCATCTGGGACGCCAGAATGTGAGCACTGATGAACAGATGAGTGCTCAGAGGAGTGACTACACACACACACACACACACACACACACACACACACACACACACACACTCAACCCATTAGGGACTGTAGGGTGGGATATGACGAGTAGCAGGCTCAGAGAAAGTGAGAAGAGGAGGAAAAGGTGCTTGGAGTTATTTCCTACCTGTGACACCACTCCTCCCATAACATAGATATTATTCTACATATGCCCATGGAGATCTGGAGGTAGCCCATGCTAGAATCACCCGTATTGAACAGACAAGACACAGACCACCCCTGACAGGTATAATGGCATATCCAGGGTCAAGGTAAGAGTAGAGAGATGTGTCTGAGTCCAGGTTGGGTCCTGGCTCCACTCAGCCCTACCTTGGGGGTCTGTGGAGAGGGGTGTGTTGGTGTCCCTGTGTATAGATGTGGTCTCACATGCAGAAAGGGGATGAGTAGATGGCAGCCCTGATCACTGTCTGTGTAGGTTATAATATCCAAGATGAACATGGGTAGGTGATCTCAGGCAGTGAAGTCACTTCCTTGACCACAGACCCCAACAGAATTTGGAACCCCGCAACCAGGCACCCACATTCTAGTGTAGTCCAGTACCAGACACTTGGCTGGAGACATCTGATATGGAAAGATGTTCTCTTGCTTCGTGCCTACTTCCTGGGTCTTTGGCTTCCAGGAAGCCCAGGGGAATTGTTTTTTCTCTTGCTGCAGACATTAGCTCAAACTTCATCCCAGCACCTCAGGGCATTTGGCAGGAGGTTCCATAAGGTAATACAAAGGAGCCTAGTCCAGGCCAAGTCACCCCTCTGAGCCATCCTAGGCAGCCTCATCCCCTCCTCTTGATTTTCGGGTAAAGAGGGATATGTGGGGGTTTCTGTCACTGGCTGGAGGAGGTTTCAGGACAGTGGAAACCCTGGTGATCCCTTTATGTTCACCCCAACGTCATGGTGGGCAGGATGGAAAGACGATTGTGAGGTGTGTCTTACCTGTGCCAGAGCACATCCAAGGCCCTGAAGCTGTGTCACGTTTCTATCCTTGGTGAAGATGTGTGCATACTGGGGAGGGTTCCATCTGGAAGGGAGTGCCCTGTGTCTGAGAACCAGCGAAGGGAGCCAGACAGGGCACTGAGACCTCCTAACTGGCGTCTGGGCACTGTCTTTATAGAGCTCCACACAGGAGACGGGGCAGGAGCTGAATGACAAGGACCTCTGCTCTACCACCTTGAAGGACAAGAAGGTGCCCCACACTGCCTATAGAGTCTAGCACTGGCCCAGGGTGAGTGCAGGTGCTGGGGAGAACCAACCCTCAGGGTCCCAAAGCAAAAAAAAAAAAATAATGTGTCCCAAGTGCAAGAGCTAGCCTACTATTGCCCTGGGCTCCGTCCTAAAGTCCTGAACCCACATCAATCTGCATCCCCATCGTCTCCCCAAACTTGCCTCCATGGCTCTGTCCCTGTCTTGGCCGAATCTAGTTTCACTGTCCACATAGTTGAAGGAATATCAGAAAAGGGACTCTAAATGTTTTCTCATCCCATTCATCGAGAATCCTTTTGCCCTCTGTTAAGCATTTCCCTAAGTTGTGATGCCAGGTGTTCCCATTGTCTTGACAGTCCTTCCCCTAGTTCTGCAAGTCTTGCACATTATCATGGTGAGTTGGGAGACTTTACGCAAAGGAACAGGGGGCCCATGGTACTATGACTCCTGCTCTGCCTTTTGATTGTGAGGGAACACAACCCTGGGGCCCCTCCAGGGTCAGGAGAAGGGATCTCATTGTGCTGCACAACATTGCAGAAGGCCAGTCATTTATCACAGACATTGAGCCCTTCACTGATGCAAGACTTTGATGGGATTTGCTTCTGTTGCTGACTCCCATTGCTGCACTAAACATCCTACATGCCCTAACATGCCTGAGCTGTCTCACCTAAGAAAATGTCTCTGTGCTCTCATCTCAAGAATGGAATATGTTATTAGAAATCACAGGATCAATGCCGTTCATGCAGGGAGGTGCTATCAATACTCGGCTCACAATCTGACCTGAGATACTATCAAGTTCAGGCTTCACTTACTTCACTTCTTTGTATGGATTCCAAGAACAATTTTTTTCTTTTCATTAAAGATTTATTAATTCATTGGTTGATTGACGCATTGGAAAAAGATAGGGGGAGACTGGGGATAAGCAGAGGGAGAGACAGAATCTTCATGAACACTCTGCCCTCAATATGCAGCCCTAAGAGGAGCTTGATCTCAGGACATTAAGATAATGACCTGAGCTAAAACCATGACTCTTAGAATTTAGCCAAGGAACCACCCAGTCACCTGATTGTTTTTATGACTGTGGCCCACTAGTTCCACCTCTTGCCATAAGTCACTGGGATCTTGGGATTTTGTCTGAGCTCCAACCCCTAACCCTCGTGGTGACCATAGCACTGTCTCCTGACTCCTCTGTTTCACTTCAGGGGAAAAATGGCTCTCCGGTGAAGAGGAGAGAGACGCACATGCTATGGCCCAATGGGGCCAACCTGCTAAAGAAGCAAGTACATCTGGAGCCTGCTCCCCTAGGAGGAAAGCTCAGCTATGTCAACATATTTCTGGGCTCATACTGAGACTTTGCCACCACCCAAGAGGTACTGGACCTCCTGTTTGCAAGGTCAGCACCCTGCGCCTAACTGCCCAGCAGCATTTGGCCACGGCCTCATTGTGAGATTTAGGAATGTCCCCAAATGTCCCTAGCCTCGGTTTTCTCCTCTGACTGGGGCAGAGTTATTTTAGGGACTCAGTGGGGTCTTGAAATGAAAGTGCACCTGGGTGCCTGGGCCTGTGCCAAGGTCTGTTAGCAAGCTTGTCGTTGTACTCATTTACCATTGTCCTGCTTGTCATGGTGAAGCCTCTGCCTTACCCTCACTATCACTGTAGACTTTATTTGGGCTGTTTGGCCATTTAAAAAGGGTTCTGAGACTATCTGTGGTCTGTGCCTGAGTGAAACCAGAGCAGTGGTCTCCGGGTGTGAGCAGGGGGTCCAGGCTCATTCAGATAACTGTGATGGGTTGGTTGCTGCCCTTTCATTCAGCAAGCATTCGGGAAACCCCACTCTGTGCATGCGTTCCTATAGGAGATGACTGTGAACCCTGCACAGATCAGATAGCACCCCAAGCCTCCAGACTAGTCAGGGGTCAGGCAGTGACACTAGACACAAAGAGAGCTAACATCCACGGGGCATTTCATTAGTTTCCCCCTGGCCTCCTCTAGATATGGGTGCATTTCAGGAGCAGCGGAATATGTGAGTGAGCTTTGGCTGATGAAGGAGGGCCTTCTCTCTCCCCAAGGGCAGCCAGGGGAGTTTGAGTTGGAGGGTACCTTGGACCCTCATCCCACACATCTGTGATTCCTCCTTAAGGGTGAAGGTGTGAGAGTTTCCTCTGGAGAAAGGAAGGGGCTCAGGGGAGCTGTGGGTGTGGGCACTGTGGCAGAGCAGAGGGGGCTGGGGAACAGCTTTAGCCCCTAAGAGAATCATTCCCCTTCCCACCCCCTCCCAGCCCTGACTCTACCCTAATCCTGGGACCCAGAAGAGAGGCTGTGCGAACCATCACACTCAGCAATCTGTTGGAACCCGCACACTGGGTGCTCAGAGGCTGCTCAGGAGACCCAGTGAGAGCTCAGGGACCAGACATTCCACACCTTGTGGGAGAATAGTGTCAGTGGAAGGAGATCCACACATGGCACGTAGTGAAAGAGGCAGCACATGGCACAGGTAGTGACATTTGGGGCATTGGGAGGGTCCTGTTAAGGACTAGCTAGAGACAGAGTCCCTTTGTTTCCTCTTTGGATGGCTCTTCACAGAGCAGTGGTATGTGCAGTGAGGGTAATTAAGAGGACAGACATCACACCTCACTGGGCACATACAGTTGAATTCAAGTAGCAACTCAGCAAGGAGACAGACTGAGGAGTGTGTCCAGCTCCCCTAAGAAGGACAGATATTATAACACCATTGATCAAGGACTCACAATCATAGTGGGTTTTGCCACCCTGTCATCTGTGACCAGGCTTATGTCAGGCAGGACTGCCAGATCGCAGGTGGACAAGGATTAGATTGGCTTCTGACAGGAGCGGGAAGTCCAGGGACACAGGTTCCCACAGGGGTTCCCTGGGATACTGGTTTGGGAGGGTGGTCTGTACTCTGACTCTGCTGCCTAACAGTCTCTTCCCAGGGCCATCTCCTCTGTGTTGAACACATGTCAAGGACAATAACCAGAGGATTTTGTCCAGCTCCCAGTGTTTCCCAGACTGAATATGCTGTTGGCATACCTGGGGCTCAATATGCCAGGCTCAGATTTGGATCACCGTGTCCAGCTCTTGCTCTCCCACCTGCAAGAGCTTGAGCCCACAGAGCCAGGGTCTGGGTAAGAGAAGGGCTGGGATGAGCGATGTGGGCCAGTGGAGGGTACTGTGTGGGCAACACTGAGTAGGCCTCCAAAGAATACAGCTGGGTTGAGAGGAGTGAGCAATCTCAGATCCCTGTCCCCATGGTCTTTAGTCAGAGAGACCAACCAGGGACTGGTTCCTGGACACAGACAACATTGAGTGGTGGGAAAAGTTTCCTTTATTTTGAAGGGACACGGAAAGTCAATCATCGTGATACTTTCTCTTCATGGAGCTACAGCACTTGTTCCATTGCAAGATCCTGAACCACCTCAGGAGATTGGGCCAGCTCCCACTGGGTCACCAGCTCTATCTTCAGAGACAAAGCTGGCCCACCCCATCCCTGCTGTTAGATCTCACCCCTCAACAAGAGCAGTGGGGCCACCTGCCTTTTTGGGGCCAGTGTAGGTGTTAGTTAGGGCTCTAACTCACTCTCCTGAGATGGAAGTGTTGTCAGCCCCTTTTGCTGACCAGGAGGTCCAGCATGGTCCTGCCCCTGCTCCTGCGATTCCCAAGGCACTCGAGCCAACACCTGTCTCAGTGGAATAACAAGCCTTAGCCCCCAAGCAGCATCTCATGCTGGCTGGAACAGGCTGGATGGGTTCCCCTTCCCTGTCCTTGCCTTTTTTGTAAGTTTTGTGTTTTGTATACACCTGTATAATGGCTTCATAGATTTTGGTCATATAAATAAAGTAGAAATTGTGATCACTTAAATGTTGGCTCTGATCCTTTTCAATGTTATATCGAGGTGCCTTTAAGTACAGTAAGAGTGTTGCACAACTATTGACTAGTAGAACGTTTCCATCACAGAGAAACCTGGGCTACTGATCACTCACTGCTCATTCCCTCATGCCAGTCCCTGCAACCACTGCTCTTCCCTCTGTCTTTGGTACTTTACCTCGTGTGGGATTTTCATGTGCCAGGAATTCTACACTATGGCCTTTCTGTTTTGCTACAGAACATAAGAATGTTACATATTTTTTAAAGTTTTTCATAAAAATAACACTTTAGTACCAACGAATATTCCTGAAAGAACAATCATCATGGAAAACTCCAAAATAAACTACTTTCATTATCTTGGTTAGTGTTCCCTTTCATAAAGGAACCCTGAATGGCAGAAAGTGGGGAAATGTTTGGGTCCATTAGAAACCTTTAAATTCTTTCCTTATCCTGCATAGGCTATTTTTAAAGTATTCTAGCAGGCTTTTTATAAAAAAAATATTAAAATCATATTTTAAATCATCCCATTTATTTCTAACGAGTCATGTAATTGTCAATCATTCTTTAGGTTTTAGTCACACTGTGGTTATGTAGTAAAATAATGATTCAAATATGAAGAAAAGAAGACACTTTCCTTCTTCCAAGAAATAATATCACATAATAGATGGTGCCCGATTCCACGATTTTCCCTCTGGGTTTTGTGTGTATGTGTGTGTGTGTGTGTGTGTCTGCATGTGTGTGTGTGTGTGTGTGTGTGTGTGTGTGTATGTGTGTGTGTTTAATACAGGGTGGGAGGCAGGGAGAGTTATAGGCTGGGTTCTTGTTCTACTTGAGGTCCCCACCGCAGATAGGCACTGTTGCTGCTGTCCTCTTGGGCATTCTCAGTGACAGCACTCAAAGCCCCATCATGGAACAACTAAGCCATTTCCAATTATTTGACTCTCATCATTCAAGTGATAAGTATGCCTGTGCCGTAAATCTCTTTCTGTCTTATTCCTACAAGTTTCACCACCTGAACACCTTTAGTTCAGGGACATTCCCCTTGTGCTGATGACGTCAGAGGGGCATGGCAACCCAGGGAGTGAGAGGTCCCATGGTAGAGGGACTCTGGTCTCCTGAAAGACCACATGAAGGAGATCAGCCTCCAATCTGAAGATCTACTCAGCACTGTCATGTGGGGAAATCTATGGTAACATGCTACCATATTTGGGGGAGTTATTTGGTAATTCAGCATAAGGGAATATAACTAGAACATGTTGAAAACAGCAAGCAAACTTCGATAGTTATCAGGCTAGAACCTAGAGAAAGTGACCAAAGAAGCACTTGCCTTCCTTTGTCAGTAGGGCACGAGGTACTTGATCTCAGGGTCATGAATTTGAGCCCCACATGGAACACAGAGTTGATGTAGGAAACAAAAGAAAACAACAGGACTTACACATAACCCAAATCAATTGGGCTTGGACAATAGAGCTGAATGGTGGTGTGCTGGTGGTGCCAGTGCCTATCAGGCAACCAGTTTTTCCCTTTAGGTGATCAGGGTCTAGGGGGCAGATGGACAAACATGAACAGAAAAGGTGAATGATAAGAACATTTGCTCAGGGGCACCTGGGTGGCTCAGTGGTTTAAAGCCTCTGCCTTTGGCTCAGGTCATGATCCCAAGGTCCTGGGATCGAGCCCCACATCGGGCTCTCTGCTCAGCAGGGAGCCTGCTTCCTCCTCTCTCTCTGCCTGTGTCTCTGCCTACTTGTGATCTCTGTCTGTCAAATAAATAAATAAAATCTGGTAGATGGAGAGGAGAAGGGAGTTGAGGGAAATTGGAAGGGGAGGTGAACCATGAGAGACTATGGACTCTGAAAAACAACCTGAGGGTTTTGAAGGGGCGGGGTGTGGGAGGTTGGGGGAACCAGGTGGTGGGTATTAAGGAAGGCACAGATTGCATGGAGCACTGGGTGTGGTGAAAAAACAATGAATACTGTAACGCTGAAAATAAATAAAAAATTAAAAAAAAATAAATAAAATCTTTTTTTTTTTTTTTAAAGAAAAGAACATTTGCTCTATAAGAAAAGACCAAGGGACTTCAACTGGGTCCTGAGCTCGTCCAGGTGAGGGGTCTGACAAGATTGTGCTAAGGTGACATTGAGAGTTCCTGTGGCAGGAAAAGAAGGAGAGAGCCCTGCACAAATCTGAGTGTATTTAAATGTCAGAGGGTACCATAGTGCAGAGGATAAGAAGCAGAACATTACGTTCTCGGAGTTGGGGTTAGAAAAGAGGCCAGAGTGATTGGAGGAAGCTGAACGTGGGAGTAGAGAGGAAAGGGAGGAGGGCCATGGCCTGGGGCAGGTGGACATTACCAGTGCCCTGCTCCTCGTGCTGTGTGACCACATTACCCCACACTCAGTCGCTTAACCAATAAAAACTATCTCACATTCTCTGAGGAGTCTTTAAGTACAGGAATCCAGGAGGGCTTACCTAGGGGCTCCTGCCAGAGCCCCTCAGAACTTTGGGACTATTGATAACATCAATTCAGGACCTGCTTCCTTGAGAATCTGAGCTCACATAGTGGTTTTGGCAGGATTCCGTCTATCTCGAAAGGCGTGAGTTCTTTGGTCTGTTGTTGGCCCTCCTTGTTAGGTCCCGGGCCCATGTGTGTGTTTCAAGGTTCAGTATAGGGATTTGTACTCTGGGATGATGATCTGAGAGAGAACACAGGACAGAGACAGCATGGGGATGGGCAATGAGCTTTTAGAACTAAATCTCAGATGGGGCTTTTGGATCATGGGGCCATGTTCTGTGGAATGGAAGGAATCATTAAATCCAGACCACACTCCAACGGACAGGGTTACACAAGGATGATAAAAAAGGATATGAGATTTCAGGGAACCACTGGGAGAAGGTGAAGACCGCTGCATGGTTAGTGCCTTGCCCAGAATCACAGACTTGTAAGAAGGATGAACCAAGTGTGAACCCAGCTCTTTGTGAGTGTCCTCAAATTTGGGGCCCTGGATGTACCTAGGACTCACTGGAGGGCTCTGGAAAAAGTTGTGTTGACGCCAGGGGCTACAGACGTGGAGATAGTTTCAGGGTGAGGAAGGGCATTGGAATCATAGGCAGGAGGCATTCCAGGAAGTTCTTGTCTGAGGGGGATCCCAGGTCATGGCAACCCCCTGAGAGGACCCCTATCCACATCACACCCATTGGGAAGGATTTAATAGCTCTCAGGACAGGATATGAAGTCTCTAGTGGTAAGGGTGGATTCTGACCATCAAGCGCCAAAGCTTCAATCCCTTCTTCAGGGTTTGCTTTGAAAATTAGAAAGCCTAAGGTCTTGGGAAAGTATGGCCCACCCCTCTGTAGCTGGGGCTGGCGCCTTCTCAGACGCCAGAATATGAGCACTGATGAACAGATGTGTGCCCACAGGAGCGACTGTGCATGCACTCACACACACACACACTCTCTCTCTCTATCTCACACACACACACACACACACACACACACACACACACACACACACTTTCACACAACATTAGGGACTGTAGGGTGGGATCTGACGAGTAGCAGACTCAGGGAAGAGAAGAGGAGGAAAATGTGCTTGGAGGTATTTCCTACATCTGACACCACTCCTCCAATATCATATATATTATTCCACATATGCTACTGGAGATGTGGAGGAAGTCCATGCTAAAGTCATCTGTATTTTACAGACAAGATGCAGACCACCCCTGTTAGGCATAGTGGCTTATCCAGGGTCACAAACAGGTAAGAGTAGAGATTTGTGTCTGAAGCCAGGATGCAATCAGCCCTTCCTTGGGGTCCTGTGGTGATGTGTGTGTTGGTGTCATTGTGTACAGATGTGGCCTTGCATGCAGAAAGGAGATGAGAAGACAGCAGCCCTTAGCACTGTTTCTGTAGGTGATCATCCAGGGTAGAATAGGGGAGGTGATCTCAGGCAGTGCAGTCAATTCCTTGACCGCAGACCCCAATAGAATTTGGAACACTGCAACCAGGTGCACAACCAGGTCCAATACCAGAGTTACTGGACTGGAGACATCTGATACAAAAAGATGTACTCTTGCTTTTTGCCAACACAATGTGTTTCTGGCTTCCAGAATCCTCAGGGGAATAGCTTTTTCACATGCTGTAAACATTGCCAACAACCTTGCCCCTTACGACTCATTGCATTTGGTGGGAAGTTACCTTAGGATTTTCAAGAGCAGGGCTCTGTATGGATGCCTGAAAATCTAACCTAGGGTTAGGATAAGGGCCTAGAGGCATGGCATATCCGATCTGCTGACTCTGGGGCCAGTTGTCATGGTGGCTGATTGGAGGACGGGACTAGGTTGTGTCAAACTGTGCATGAACGTCCAGGGTTGAGTACAAAAGTGGGGTAGCATCGGGGGCAGTGCATGTTTCTCCTAATCAGGGGGTTTTGTGCAGCTCATAGCGCACGGTTTCCTTCTGAAGGGCAGGGAGAGGCCTGTGGTGTGAGTCCTGAGTCCCCAACCTGGGAGGCTTGTGGGCCAGGACTCTGGGAAACGACATCTGAAAATCCAAGTTAGGGTTTGGGCTAAGGCCTAGGGCATGGCAGGACCTATCTGCAGATGCTGAGGCAACCTCCCCAGTATCTGAAGTTACGACGAGTGTCAGGATTTCACTCAGACTAGAATTTATGAACACTAGGGCCACCGTATGTGGAAGCGGCCTCCTGATAACATAGAGGTTTCTCCTGCTCAGGGGGTTTTGTGTAGTTCCAAATAGCAAGATTTCATTATGACGGATGGGTGGAGTCTTGTTGTGTGTCTCAGGGTCCCCCAAATAGAGGGATTCATGAGCAGGGCTCTGGATATGGATTCCTGAAAACCCAACCTAGGGTTAGCATTAGGGACTAGGGGCATGGCAGGCCTGATATGCTGACTCTCAGACCAACGACATGGGTAGCTGGCTTGAGTTTGGGGCTCAGGCTGAGGATCAGAATGTATATTAGTGTCCAGGGACAGGTTCCTTAAATGGGGGTGGCCTCGTTGGCCTTGCGGGTTTCTCCGTTTTTCCTAATCTGGGGATTTTGTGCAGCTCCATAGAGCATGTTTTCCTTCTGGAGGGCAGGAAGAGTCCTATGGTATGGGTCTTGATTTCTCTATTGGAGGGCTTGTAGGCCAGGACTCTTGGGACGGAAGTCTGAAATCCCAAGCTAGGGTTAAGTTTGGGGCCTAGGACATGGCCATCCCAATCTGCAGAGGTTGAGGCAAGCTCCCTGGGATGTGAGTTTATTGCGAGTTTCGGGCATTCACTCAGGCTGGAGTTTGTGTCCATGAGTTCTGCCAAATATGGAGGCAGACTAATATAGCCTTGGAGGTTACGAAAGCCCTGGAGATTTTGAGCACCTCCAGTTAGTAAGGATTTATTCTGAGGGACAGTAGGAGTCCTGTTTTATGACTCAGGGGTCACCCACATGGAGGGATTTGAGCCAAGGCTCTTGGTTTGGATTCCTGAAAACCCAACCTAGGGTTAGGATTAGGTCCTAGGTGCATGGCATGTCCAATCAGCTGTCTCTGGAGGGAAAAACCTGGGGGACTCAGCTGTAAATGGAGCACATGGTGAAGATCACAACACACATTTGTGTCCAGTGAGTTCTCAGAAAGAGGGTGTGGCCTCGGCCATGCTGGTGTCTCCAGCTCTCAGGGTTTTACACAGCTCCAAACAGCTAGAAATCCTTTTTGGAGGACAGGAGGAATTCCGTTTTCTGGCTCGGGGATATCCCATATGGAGGGATTCGAGACCAGGCCACTGTGGACAGATTTATGAAAACACAATCTAGGGTGAGAATGAGGGCCTAGGGGCAGGGCAGGTCTGATCTGCTGGCTCTTGGGCTAGCCACGTGGGTGTCAGAGTGGAGGTCGGGGCTCAGGATGAATGACAGAATGTGTATTAGTGTCCAAGACTCGCTTCTGTAAATGGGAGTGGCCTCAGAGGCCATGCATATTTCTCCTAATCAGGGGGTTTTGTGCAGCTCCATAGGGCACGGTTTCCTTCTGAAGGGCAGGGAGAGTCCTGTGGTTATAGCTCCTGAGTCCCCAGACTGGAAGGCTTGTGGGCCAGAACTCAGGAAAGAAGTCTGAAACCCTGAGTTAGGGTTAGAGTTAGGGCCCAGGGCATGGCAAGCCCAATATGAAGATGCTAGGGCGAGAACCCCAGGATGTGAAGTTAGGACAAGTGTCAGTCATTTGCTTAGACTACAATTTGTGACCACTAGGGTCACCATATGTTGAGGTGGCCTCCTGAGGACATGGAGGTTTCTGCCACTTGGGGGGTTTTGCGTAGTTACAAAAGGAAGGTTTCATTCAGGAGGACAGTTGGAGTGCTGCTGTTTGGCTCTAGGGTACCCCATATGGAGGGATTCGAGAGCAGGCCTCTGGGCATGGATGCCTGAAAACTAAACCTAGGGTTAGGGTTAGGTCCTAGGGGCAAGGCAGTTCCGATCTGCTCCCTCTGACACCAGCTACCTGGGTCTGTCTGGAGGTAGGACTCAGGTTGAGGGACAGAATTGTATTAGTGTCCAGCACTGGCTTTCATAAATGGGGGTGACTTTGCATCTCATGCAGCTGTCTCAAAATCTGTGGGTTTTGTGCAGCTCCATAGGGCACGTTTTCCTTCTGGAAGGCAGGCAGAGTCCTGTGTTGTGACTCCAGTGTTCCCTATCTGGAGGGCTGGTGGACCTGGACTCTGAGGACAGAATTATGAAATCCCAAACTAAGGCAAGGTTAGAGCCTAGCACATGGCAGGCCCAATCTGCAGACACTGAGGCAAGCTCCCTGAGATGTAAATTTAGGCCGAGTGTCAGGCGTTCCCCCAGGCTGAAGATTGTGTCCATGTGTTCTGCCAAATATGGGAGAAGCCTCATGTGGCCATGGAGGTTACTACAGCCCTGCCAGTTTCCTGCAGCTCCAATTAGCAAGATTTATTTTACGGGACAGGAGGAGTCTTGTTTTATGGCTCAGGTGTCCACCATAAGGAGAGATTCATGAACAGGGTTCTGGGTATAGATGCCTGAAAACCCAACCTACGGTTAGTATTAGGGCCTAGGGGCATGGCAGGTCCGATCTCCTGGCTCTGGGGCCAGCTGTCCCAGTGGCTGATTGGAGAATGGGACTCAGGTTGTCAGACTGCGAATTAGTGTCCACAGTGGTGTGAAAACCTGGGGTGGCATCAGGGATCATGCACATTTCTGTAATCGTAGGGTTTTGTGCAACTCCATAGGACACAGTTTCCTTCTAGAGGGCAGGCCGAGTCCTATGGTGTGGTTCTTGAGTTCTCTATCTGGGGGACTTGTGGGCCAGGACTCTTGGGACGGAAGTCTGAAAACCCAAACTAGGGTTATGGTTAGGGCCTAGGGCATGGTTGGCTCGAACTGCAGATGCTGAGGCAAGCTCCATGGATTGTGAATTTAGGGTGAGTGTCAGGTGTTCACTCAGGCTGGACTTTGTGGCCATGTGTACTGCCAAATATGGAGGTGGCTTCATGTGCCCAGGGAGGTTACTACAGCTATGGTGATTTTGCACAGCTCCAATTAGCAAAGTTTCATTCTGCGGGACAGGAGGAGTTTTGTATTATGACTCAGGGGTCATCCATATGCAGGGATTTGAGCCAAGTCTCTGGGTATGGATTCTTGAAAACCAAATCTAGGGTTAGGATTAGGGCCTGGGACGTGGCATGCCTGATCAGCTGTCTCTGGAGCGAGCTACCTCAGAGTCTGGGTTGTAAATGCAGCTCAGGCTGAGGGTCACAAATCGGCTTGTGTCCAGTTAGTCCTCCAAAATTCGGGATGGCCTAGGCCATGCCGATGTCTCTTACTCTGAGAATTTTACACAGCTCCAAACCACAGGAATTCCCTTAAGACGGCAGGAGAAGTCCTGTTTTCTTGTTCAGGGATCTCCCATATGGAGGGATTTGAAAGTAGACCACTGGGGACAGATATCTGAAAACACAGCTAGGGTTAGAATTGGGGACTAGGGGCAGGATAGGTCTGATCTGCTGTCTCTTGGGCTAGGTACATGGGTGCCAAATGGAGGTCCTGTCTCAGGATGAGGGACAGAATGTGTATTAGCGTCCAGGGAGGGCTTCTTAAGTGGGGGTGTCCTCAGAGCCCATGCATGTTTCTCCTAATCTGGGGGGCACCATAAGGCATGCCTTCCTTCTGGAGGGCAGAGAGAGTCCCGTATGGCTCCTGAGTCCCCAGTCTGGAAGGCTTGTGAGCCAGGACTCTGGGGAAAAAAGTCTGAAAACCCAAGCTAGGGTTTGGGACAGGTCCTAGGGCATGGTAGGCCGGATCTGCAGATGCTATGTTGTGCTCCTCAGGATCTGATCTTAGGGCAAATATCAGGCATTTGCTCAGACTGAAATTTGTGACCACTAGGGCCGCTGGAAGTTGAGGTGGCCTCCTGAGGACATGGAGGATTCTCACACATTTTGTGCAATGCCGAATAGCAAGGTTTCATTCTGGAGTACGAGTGGGTACTTCTTGTACGGCTCTAGGGTACCCCATTTGGAGGAATTCACGAGCAGGGCTCTGGGGATGCATGCCTTAAAAACACAACATACAGTTTGAGATCGGGCGTAGGTACATACCGGGTCCAATATGCCAACTCAGGCTTGTGGAAAAGGACTCTGAGGACAGAAATCTGAAAACCCAAGCTAGGTCTAGGGTTTCAGCCTAGGATATCACAGGCCCAATGTACAGATGCTGAGGCAAGCTCCCTGAGAATAGAGGTTAAGGCGAGTGTCAGGAGGTCACTCAGGCTGGAGTTTGTATCCATGTGATCCACCAAATGTGGGGCTGGCCTAACGGGAACATGGAGTTTGCTCCCGCTCTGGAGTTTTTGCACAGTTCTAAATAGTTTGGTCTATTCTGGGGGATAGGTGGTGTCCTGTTTTATGGCTCATGGGTCCCCCATACGGAGGGATTGGAGAGCAGGGTTCTGAGTATGGATACCTGAAGACCCAACCTATGTTTAAGGTTAGGCCCTAGTGGTATGGCAAACCTTAGATCCTGGCTCTGGGCAGAGCTACCCATGGGGCTGTGTTGAAAATGTGGCTCCGGCTAAGGGTCACAATGGGTGTTTCTATCCTGGGTGGCCTTTAAAATTGGGCATGGCCTCAGTGGCAATGCAGCTGTCTTCCAACTCAGAGGGTTAGGCAGAGCTGCAAAAAGCAAGGATACCTTCTGGGGAGCAGAAGAAGTTCTGTTCTGTTTCTCAGCAGTCCCCTGTGTGGTAGGATTTGAGAGGAGGGCTCTGGGCATGGATGCCTGCTAACCCAACCCAGGTTTAACATAAGGGCCTAGGGGCGTGGCAGGTCCGATCTCCTGGCTTTGGGGTCAGATATCTCTGTGGCTGCTTGGAGGACGGGACTCAGGTGTGTCACACTGCACGGTAGCATCCAGGGTGACATACACAAGTTTCTGGCATTGGGGTGGTGCATGTTTCCAATAATCTAGGGGTTTTGGGCAGCTCCATAGGGCACGGTTTCAATCTAGAGGGCAGGGAGAGTCCTTCTGTGGCTGTGGATTCCCCAATCTGGAGGACTTGTGTTTCAGGACTCTGAATACGGAAGTTTGAACCCAAGATAGGTTTATGGTTAGTGTCTAGGGCATGGATCACCGATCTGCAGATGCTGAGGCAAGGTCCCAGATTCTGAAGTTAGGGCGAGTGTTAGGTATTCGCCCAGACTTGAATTTGTGTCCACTAGGGCCATCATATGTGTGGGTGGCCTCCTGGGGCCATGGGGTTTTCTTCTGCTCCTGGGGATTTGCGAAGCCCTAAATAATATGGTTTCATTCTGGGGGACAGGTGGAGTCCTATGTATGGCCCTAGGGTCGCCCATATGGAGTGATTCGAGAGCAGGGCACTGGGTATGTATGCCAGAACACTCAAACTAGGGTTCGTGGTAGGGCCTGGGGGCATGGAAAGTCCAAAACATTCCCACTGGCACCAGCTACTTGGTGGCTGACTGGAGGTCTGTGCTCTGGTTGAGGGCAGAATGTGTATTAGTGTCCAAGGCCGGCTTCCATCAATGGGGTGGCTTCGGGGTTTCATGCATCTTTCTCATAATAGGGGGGTCGCCTGCAACTCAATAAGGCACATTTTCCATCTGGAGGGCAGGCACAGTCCTGGGGTGTGGCTCAGTGTTCCCTATCTGGAGGGCTTGTGGACCAAGACGTTGAGGATGGAAGTCTGAGAACCCAAGTTAGGACTAAGGTTAGGGCCTGTGGAATGGAAGGCAAGTGCCAGTATGTTGCACAGGCTGGAGTTTGTGTCCATGAGTTCTGCGACTCATAGGTGGCATGGAGATTCCTCTCACTCTGGTGATTTCACAGTTCCAAATAGCTTGGTTTATGTGGGCTGCAGGTTGTGTCCTGTTTGATGGCTCAGGGGTCCCCCATATTGAAAGATTTGATAGCAGGGCTCTACCTATGGTGCCTGGAAACCCCACCTAGTATTACCACTGAATCCTAGGAGCATGGCAGGTTTGATCTGGTGGCTCTGGGTCCAACTACCCAGGGGGCTGAGTTGAAATGGAGTCTCACGTTGATGGGTCACAATGCAGGTTTGTGTCCTTGGTTGTGGTGGTGGCTCAGTGGACATGCAGGATTCCTTTACCCTGAGGGTTCGACACAGCTCCAAAGAGCAAGGTGTCCTTCTGGGGACAGGAGGTGTTCTGTTTTGTGGTTCAGCGACCCCTCCTATGTAGGTATTCGAGACAAGACCTCTAGGGACAGATGCCTGAAATCCTAAACTAGGGTTCAGATTAGGGTTTGGGGGGATGTCCGGTTCAATCTTATGTCTCTAGGGCCATTTACCTGGGTGTCTGACTGGAGGTAGGTGCTCAGGGTGGACAGACTGCCTATTTTGTCCAGAGCAGCCTACTAAAGTGGGGTGGTGTCAGATGTCTTGCAGGTTTCTCCGAATCAGGAGGGTTTAGGCAACTGTGATGGGCAGATTTTCCTTTGAGTGGGCAGGGCAGTCCTGCGATGTGGCTCTGGAAGCCCCATCCTGGAGGGTGTGTGGGCCAGAGCTCTGGGGACAGAAGTCTGAAAATACAAACTCGGGATAGGGTTAGGGCAGAGGTTATGGCAGGCCGATCTGCAGACCCTGAGGGCAGCCCCTCGGCATCTGAACTTAGGAGTAGGTGAGGCAGTAGCTCAGGGTTTTGTGTAGGGGTTGTGTGTTTAGGGTGGCCGTGGAATGTAGGGTTGGCTTCAGGTGACCGTGGAAGTATCTCCCTCTCTGGGGATTCTGCCCGGCTCCCAATAGTATGGTGTCGTTCTGGGGGAAGGGAAGAGTCCTGTTTTCTGTGTCAGTTGTCCCCCAAAAACAGGGATTCCAGAGACGGGCTTTGGTTCGAGCGCCTGGAAAATCCCACTGTGGGTTAGGATTTAGGCCTAGGGGTATGGCAGGCCCGATATGCGGGCACCTGGTACAGCTACCAAGGGGGCTTATTTGAAAATGGACTCAGGCTGAGGGTCACAATGCGTGTTTCCGCCCAAGGTGCCCCTCAAGAGTGGGCTTGGCCTCATGGGATATGCAGGTTTCTCCTACTTTGAGGGTTTGACACCAATCTCAACAGCAAGATTTCCTGCCATGGGGAATAAGGAGTTTTGTTTTGTGCATCAGGTCTCCCATATGCAGGAATTTGAGATAAGGTCTGGGGACAGATGCCTAAAACCCAGGTTGGGTAGAGATGACATCCTGGAGCCAGGGCATGTCAAATCTGCTGGATATACGACCAGCTGTCTAGGTGGCTGAGGGGAGGTCTGGGCTCAGGCTGTGTCAGACAGAGCGATATTGCACAGGGCGGCCTATGTAACTGGGATGCCGTCGTGGGCCGTGCAGGTTGATCCTCTTTGGGGTTTTTGAGCAACCCCTAGGGCACTTTTTCCTTCTGGTGGGGAGGCAGAGTGCTGCGTTGTGCCTCCATAATTCCCAATCTGAAGGACTTGTTGGCCAGGAGTCTGAGGGTGGAAGTCTGAATACACAATCTAGGTTCAGTTTAGGGCCTAGGGCACAGCAGGCCCAATCTACAGAACTGAATCGAGATCTCCAGCATCTCAGAAGTTTGCTCAGGCTGGAGTTTGTGACCATGATGGCCGCCTAATGGAGGGGTTGCCTCATGAGGCCATGGAGGTTTTCCCAATCTGGGTGTTGTGAGCTGTTCCAAACAGCAATGTTTCCTTCTGCAGGACAGAGGGATTCCTGTTTGATGGCTCAAGGGTGCCCCATACAGAATGATTCGAGATCAGGGCTCTAGGTATGGATGCATGGAAACCCCACCTCACATTCCCATTGGCGCCTAGGAACAAGGCAGGTTCTATCTGCTCCCTCTGGGGCAAACTACCCAGTGTGCTGAGTTGAAATGGAGTCTCATGCTGATGGGTCCCAATGTGGGTTTGTGTCGAGGAAGACCTTGGATTTGGCGGTGGCTCAAGGGCCAGGGATGATTCTCCTACCCTTAGTGTTTTTCACAGCTCCAAATAGCAAGTTTCCATTTGGGGACAGGAAGTGTTCTGTTTTATGCCTCAGGGAGCCCCATATGTTGGTATTCGAGACCACACCTCTGGGGACAGATGGCTGAAAACCTAAGCTGGGGTTCATATTAGGGCCTAGGGGCATGTCAGCTTCATACTTCTGTCTCCGGCGCCATCTACCTGGGAGTCTGACTGGAGGCTGGTACACAGGTTGTGTCGGACTATGAATTTTGTTCAGGGCGCCCTACAAAACTGTGTTGGTGTCGGGGCCTAGCAGTTTCTCCCAATATTGAGGTTTCTTGAAGCTTTAAAAGGCCCACCTTCCTCCTAGAGGGCAGACACATGGATTTGACTATGGATTACAAAGGCTGGAGTGTTTTTGGGGAAGAACTCTGGGGACAGAAGTCTGAAAAAACCAACTAGCATTAGGATTAGGGCAGAGGTTATGGCAGGCCTGATCTGCTGACCCTGAGGAGAGCTTTTTTGATTCGTAATTAGGACACTGGTGAGGTGGAAACTCAGGCTTTTGCCCCTGGTTTTTGTGTCTAGGATGGCTGCGGAATGTAGGGGTGGCCTCATGGGGACATGGAAGATTCTCCGGCTTTGGGGGTTTTGCAGAGCTCCAAATAGCATGGTGTCATTGTGGAGGAAAGGAGGAATCTTGTTTTCTAATTCAGGGGACCACATAAGGAGGGATTTGAGAACAGGGCTTTGTGTATGGGTGCCTGGATACCCAGCCTTGGGTTAGGATTTGGGCCTAGGGTCACGGCAGGCCTCATATGCTGGATCTATGTCAAGAGATGAGAACGTGGCTCAGGCTGAGGGTCACAAAGCGGGTTTGTACCCATGATGGCCCTCATGTATGAGCGGGGCCTCATGATGTACACAGGTTTCTCCTACTCTGAGGGTTTCACACACATCCCAATCACAAGATTTCCTGCTGTGGGGCAGGAGGACTTCTATTTTGTGGATCGTGTTCCCCATATGCAGGGATTTGAGCACAGGCCTCTGGAGACAGATGCCTAGAAACACCTGTTGGGTAGAGATGATGGCCTAGGGGCATGGCAGGTCTGATCACGCGGATTGGCGGCCAGCTAACTTGGTGGCTGACAGGAGGCTGGGGATCAGGCTGAGGCAGACAGAACTTTAGTGCATAGGGCTGCCTATGAAATTGCAGTGCCGTCGAGGGCCCTGCGACCTGATCCTCATTTGGGGCTTTTGTGCAGTCCCATAGACCACTTTTGTCCTCTGAGAGCAGACAGAGTGCTGTGTTGGGGCTCTAGAATTCCCAATGTGGAGTGTTTGTGCACCAGGACTCTGGGGACGGAAGACTGAAAACACAAGCTAGGGTTAGGGTTTGGGCCTAGGGCACCGCAGGCCCGATCTGCAGAGGCTGAGGCGAGATCACTAGCATCTGAAATAAGAGCGAGTGTCAGACATCTGCTCAGGCTAGGGTTTGTGTCCATGAGTGTCACCTGATGTAGGGCTGGCTTTCAGGCCATGGAGGTTTCCCCTCTCTGGGTGTTGGGTGCAGCTGCAAACAGCAAGGTTTCTTCTTCAGGACAGGGGGAGTGGTGTTTGATGGCTCAAGGGAACCCTGTATGGAAAGATTTGAGAGCAGGCTCTATGTATGAAGCCCCGAAAACCCCACCTAGGGTTTCCATTGGAGACGAGGGACATGGTAGGTCCTATCCGCTGGATCTAGGGCAATCTACCCTGTGTGCTCAGTTGAAAACAAGTCTCATGCTGAGGGTCACAATGTGGGTTTGTGGCCAGGGCGGCCTTTGAAAGTGGCGGTGGCATCGGGGGCCATGCAGGATTCTACTACCCTGAAAGTTTGACACAGCTCCAAATAGAAATATTTCCTTCTGGGGACGAGAGGTGCTGTGTTCTGTGGCTCAGAGATCCCCCAAATGTTGGTATTTGAGATGAGCTCTCTGGGGACAGATGCCTGTATACCAAAGCTAGGGTACAGATTAGGGCCTAATGGCATGTCAGGTTCAATATTCTCTCTCTGGGGCCATCTACCTGGGTGTCTGATGGGAGGTCGGTGCTCAGGGTATGTCAGAATGTGCATTGTTATCCAGGGCATCCTATGAAATTGGGCTGGCCTCAGAGGCCTTGCAGGTTTCTCCTATTTTGAGGTTTCTTGAAGCTCTAAAGGGCACAGATACCTTCTGGAGGGCAGCACAGTTCAGTGGCGTGGCTATGGAATACCCAGGCTGGTGGGTTTGTGGGGTAGGACTCTGGGAACAGAAGTCTGAAAACACCAACCACGGTTAGGATTAGGGCCGATGGTATGGCAGGCCAATCTGCAGTCCCTGAGGCAAGGTGATCAGGATCTGAAATGAGGGCGAGTGTGGGCCAGAAGCCCAGGCTTTTGTTTGTGGTTTTTGTGTCTATGATGGCGGTATAATAATATAAGGGTGGGCTCCATGGGGCCATGGAAGTTCCTTCCTCTTTGGGGTTTTGCAAAGCACCAAATACCATGGTGTCATTGTGGGGGAAAGGAGGAATCCTGTTTTCTTATTCAGAGGTCCCCATAAGGAGAGATTTGAGAGCAGGGCTCTGCATATGGGTGCCTGGCAACACAACCTTGGGTTAGGATTTGGGCTTAGGGTCACGGCAGGCCTCTGATGCTGGCCCCAGGTCAAGCTACCAAGGGGTCTTCATTGAAAACGTACCTCAGGCCGAGGGTCACAATGTCGGCTTGTGCCCAGGGCAGCCCTCAATAGTGGGCGGGCCTCATGGGCCATGCAGGTTTCTCCTACTCTGAGAATTTTACACACATCCCAATAGCAACGTATCCTGCTGGGGGGCAGGTGGACTTCTATTTTGTGGATCATGTTCCTCCATATGCTGGGTTTTGTGAATAGGCCTCTGGGGACAGATGCCTATAAATCCAGGTTGGGTAGAGATGATGACCTAGGGGCATGGCAGTTCCAATCTCGTGGATAGGTGGCCAGCTACCTGGGTGGCTGACAGGAGCCTGGGAATAAGTGTGGGGCAGACAGAACATTAGTTCACAGGGCGGCCTATGAAATTTCAGTGCCCTCTAGGGCTGAACCGGTTGATCCTCCTTTGGGGTTTTTGTGCAGTCCCATAGGATACCTTTGCCTTCCTAAAGTCAGGCAGAGTGTTGTGTTGGGGCTCCAGAATTCCCAATCTGGAGGGCTTCTGCACCAGAGCTCTGGGGATGGAAGACTGAAAACATAAGCTAGGGTTAGGGTTAGGGCCTAGGGCATGGCAGGCCCAATCTGCAGAGGCTGAGGTGAGATCACCAGTATCTGAAATAAGGGCGAGTGTCAGACATCTTCTCAGGCTGGTGTTTTTGTCCATGAGGACTACCTGATGTAGCCGTGTCCTAATGAGGCCATTGAGGTTTTCACAATCTGGAGGTTGGGCACAGCTCCAAAAAGCAAGGTTTCCTTCTTCAGGACAGGGTGAGTGCTCTTTGTTGGCTCAAAGGCCCCACGTATGGAAATATTCAATAGCCGCCTTTACATATGGATGCCTGAAAACCACATGTAGGTTTCCCATTGGAACCGAGGGACATGGAAGGTCCTATCTGCTGGGTATGTGGCAAGCTGTCTGTGGGGCTGATGGGAGGTCTCGTCTCAGGCTGTATCACACAGAGCATTAGAGCACGGAGCGGCCTTTCAAATTGGGTGCTGTTGAGGGCCATACAGATTGATCCTCATTTGGGGTTTTTAGGCAACTCCATAGGGCAATTTTTCCTTCTGGTGGGCAGGCAGAGTGCTGCGTAGTGGCTCCAGAATTCCCAGTCTGGAGGGCTTGTGGGCCAGGAGTGTGAGGACGGAAGTCTGAAAACACAAGCTCGTGTTAGGTTTCGGGCTGAGGGCATGGTGGGCCCACTCTTGTGTGGCTGAATCGAGATTTCCTGCATCTGAAGTCAGGGCGAGTATCAGACGTTGGCTCAGGCTGGTGTTTGTGTCCATGATGGCCTCTTCATGAAGGGGGGTGCTCATGAGGCCATGGAGAATTTCCCCGCTGGGATTTGTGAGCTGTTTCAAACCACAAGGTTTCCTTCTGTGGGACAGTTGAGTCCTGTTGGATGGCTCAAGGACGCCCAGATCCCAAAGACTCGAGAGCAGGGTTGTAAGGGTAGATGCTTGGAAACCCCACCTCCTATTCCCATTGGCTTCTAGCGACATGGCAAGTTCGATCTGCTGGCTCTGGGGCGAGCTACCCAGGGGCTGAGTTGAAATGGACTCTCAGAGGATGGGTCATAATGTGGGTTTGTGTCCATGGAGACCTTGGAATGTGGCAGTGGCTCAGGGGCCCTGCAGGATTCTCCTACTCAGAGGGTTGGGTAGAGCTCCAAAGAGAAAGCTTCCCAGGTGGAGATGAGAGGTGTTCTGTTTGGTGCCTCAGGAAACCCCCATATGCTGGAAAGCAGGCCTCTGAGGAGTGGAGGCTGGAAACCAAAACTAGTGTTCATATTAGGGCCTAGGGGCCTGTCCGTTTCAATCTTCTATCTCTGGGGACATCCATCTGCTTGTCTGAGTGGAGGTAGTTGCTCAGCTTGTTTCAGATCGCCCCTGTTTTTCTTGGTTGGTCTACACTAATTGAATGGCCTTGGGGGACTTGGAGGTTTCTCCTAATTGGTAGGGGTGTGGCCAATGGAATGGGCAGAGTTTCCTTGGAGAGGGCAGGCACAGTCCTGTGGTGTGGCTCAAGGGGACCCAGCCTGGAGTGTGTGTGGGCCAGGGCTGTGGGGACAGAAGTCTGAAAACACAAACGCGGTGTAGGTTTGGAACCGAGGGTATGGCAAGCCCAATCTACAGACCGTGAGGGGAGCTCCACAGGATATGGAAGAAGGGCGAGGATGAGGCCGTCACCAGGCTTTTGTCTCTGGATTTTGTGTCAAGAATGGCTGTGGAATATAGGGGTGGTCTCATGGGCCATGGACTAATCTGCCTCTCTGGGGATTTGGCTCAGCTCCCAAGAGTTTGGGGTCATTCTGTGGGAAGGGAGGAGTCCTGTTTTCTGCCTCAGGTGTCCCTCCAAAAGAGGGATCCAGAACAGAGCCCTGGGTATGGGTGACTGGGAAACCCAATCTCTGGTTAGCGTTGGGGCCTAGGGGCCTGGCAATCGCCCCATGCGTGTTGGTCCATCCAGTAAGAGGCCTTACTTGAACACGGGGCTCACACCTAGGGTCACAATGCGTGTTTGTGCCTGAGGTGGCCCTCGAGCATGGGTGTGCCCTCATGGGCCATGCAGGTTTCTCCTACCCTGAAAGGTTGGACACCATGCCAACAGCAAGGTTTCTTGCCATGGGGAAGGAGTTCTGATTTGGGCGTCAGGTTCCCACCTGTGCAGGGATTCAAGATACGGTCTAGGTTCTGATGCCCGAAAATCCACGTTGGGAAGAGATGACGGCCTAAAACCATGGCGGGTCTGAAGTGCTGGGTGTGCGGCCAGCTGTCTGGGTATCTGTTGGGAGGTCTAGGCTCAGGCTGTGTCAGACAGAGCATTATTGCCCAGGGAAACCTAGGCAATCAGTGTGTGGTCGAGTGCCGTTCAGGTTGATACTCATTTTGGGTTTCTGGGCACCCACATAGGGCAAAGTTTTTCTTCTGGTGTGCAGGCAGAGTGCTCCGTTGTGGCTCTGGAATTCCCAGTCTGGAGGGCTTGTGGGCCAGGAGTGTGAGGACGGAAGTCTGAAAACACAAGCTAGGGTTCGGTTTGGGGCAAAAGGCACAGCAGGCCCTCTCTGCAGAGGCTGAAACGAGATCTCCTGCAATTGAAGTCAGGGCGAGAATCAGACGTTGTCTCAGGCTGGAGTTTGTGTCCATGATGTCCTCCCCTTCATGATGGCGGAGCCTCATGAGGCCCTGGAGCTTTTCCCATGCTGGGGTTTGTAAGCTATTCCAAACCACAAGGTTTCCTTCTGTGGGACAGTCGAGTCCTGTTGGATGGCTCCAGGATGCCCCATATGGAAAGACTCGAGAGCAGGGTTCTAAGGATGAATGCCGGAAAACCCAACCACGCATTCCCATTCGCTGTTCACGACAAAGCAGGTTCGATCTGCTGGCTCTGGGGCGAGCTACCCAGCGGGCTGAGTTGAAATGGACTCTCCTGAAGATGTGTCCTAATATGGGTTTGTGTCCATTGAGACCTTGGAATGTTGCAGTGGCTCAGGGGCCCTGAAGGTTTCTCCTACCTGGGGCGTGGGACACAGCTGCAAAGAGCAAGCGTCCCTGGTGGAGATGAGAGGTGTTCTGTTTGGTGCCTAAGGAAACCCTCATATGCTGGTATTCGAAACCAGGCCTCTGAGGAGAGATGCCTGGAAACCAAAGCTAGGGTTCTGATTTGGGCCTAGGGGACTGTCCGGTTCAATCTTCTATCTCTGGGGACATCCTTCTGCTTGTCTGAGTAGAGGTAGTTGCTCAGCTTGTGTCAGAATGCCCTGTTCGTCCAGGGCAGCCTACACTATTGGGATGCCCTCGGGGGACTTGCAGTTTTGTCCTAATCTGTAGGGGTGTGGCCAATGGAATGGGCACAGTTTCCTTGCAGACAGCAGGCACAGTCCTGTGGTGTGGCTCCAGAGGCCACAGCCTGGAGGGTGTGTGGTCCAGGGCTGTGGGGACAGAAGTCTGAAAACACAAACTCTGCTTCGGTTTGGGGTGAGGGTATGGCAGGCCCGAACTACAGACATTCAGGTGAGCTCCTCAGTATAAGAAAGAAGGGTGAATGTGAGGCGGTTGCTCAGGTTTTTGTCCTTAGATTTTGTGTCAAGGATCACCGTGGAACATAGGGGTGGCCTCATGGGCCATGGATGAGTCTCCCTCTGGGGATTTGGCCCGCCTCCAGGAGTTTGGTGTCATTCAGTGGGAAGGGAGGAGTCCTGTTTACTACCTCAGGTGTCCCTCCAAAAGAGGGATTCTGGCGCAGAGCCCTGGGTACGGGTGACTGGAAAACCCAACCTCTGGTTAGGATTGGGGGCCTAGGGGCATAGCAAGCCCCATGTGCGGGCTCTTTGTCCAGCCACTGTGAGGGCTTTTTTGAACATGGGGCTCACGCTGAGGGTTCCAATGCAGGTTTGTTTCCAAGGCGGCCCTCAACATAGGCGTGGCCTCATGGGCCATGCAGGTTTCTCCTACCCTGAAGGCTTGACACCATGCCAATAGCAAGGTTTCCTGCCATGGGGAAGGAGGAGTTCTGATTTGTGCATCTGGTTCCCCCCTGTGCAGGGAATGGAGAGGAGGTCTAGGTTCCAGTCCCTGAAAACCCAGGTTGGGAAGAGATGACAGCCTAAGGCCATGGCGGGTCCGATGTGCTGGGTATGCAGCCAGCTGCCTGGGTGTCTGTCAGGAGGTCTGGGCTCAGGCTGTGTCAGACAGAGCATTAGTGCCCAGTGCAGCCTATTCAATTGGGTGTGCAGTCGAGGGCTGTGCAGGTAAATCCTCATTTGTGGTTTCTGGGCAACCCCATAGGGCAGCATTTTTCTTCAGGTGGGCAGGCAGAGTGCTGTGTTGTGGCTCCGGAATTCCCAATCTGGAGGCCTTTTGGGCCAGGAGTGTGAGGACGGAAGTCTGAAAACACAAGCTAGGTTTCGGTTTCGGGCCAAGGACATGGCAGGCCAACTCTGCAGGGGCTGAAAGGAGATCTCCTGCATCTGGAGTCAGAACAGGTATCAGACGTTAGCTCACGCTGGAGTTTGTGTCCATGATGGCTCCTTATGGAAGGTGGGGCCTCATGAGGCCCTGGAGGTTTTCCCATGCTGGGGTTTTGAGCTGCTTCAAACCGCAATATTTCCTTCTGCATGACAGTTCAGTCCTTTTGGATGGCTCCAGGACACCCCATCTGGACAGACTCAAGAGCAGGGTTCTTAGGATGGATGCCTGGAAACCCCACCTCACATTCCCATGGGCTCCTAGGGACAATGCAGGTTTGATCTGCTGGTTCTGGGGCGAGCTACCCAGGGGGCTGAGTTGAAATGGACTCTCCTGAGAATGGGTCATAATGTGTGTTTGTGTCCATGGAGACCTTGGAATGTGGCGGTGGCTCAGGGCCCATGAGGATTCTCCTACCCTGAGGGTTTGACACAGTTCTCAAGAGCAAGCTTTCCTTCTGAGGACAGGAGAGGTTCTGTTGTGCGGCTCAGGGACCATATGTTGGACAATATGTTGGTGTTCCAAACAGGCCTCTGGGACAGAAGCCTGAAAAACTAAGCTAGATTTTCCGATGATCCTAGGGGCATGTCAGGTTCAATCTTCTGACTCAGGTCCATTCACCTGGGTGTCTGCCTGGAGGTAAGTGCCAAGGGTGTGTCAGTCTACGCATTTTTGTCCAGAGCAGCCTAGGAAATTGGGGTGGGCTCAGGAGATCTGCAAATTTCTCCTAATCTGGAGGGTTTGGGCAACTGTGACAGGCAGAGTTTACTTGGGGAGGTCAGGCCCAGTCCTGTGGCGTGTCTCGAGAGGCCCCATACTGGAGGGTTTGGGGGCCAGGGATTTGGGGACAGACGTCTGTAAACACAACTTGGATTAGGGTTAGGGAGGAGGTGATGGCAGGCCTGATCTGCAGACCCTGAGGGCAGTTCCTTGGGATTTAAAATTCGGGTGGCTGGGAAGCGGTACCACAGGCTTTTCTGTTAGGATTGTGTGTCTAGGATGGCCACGAGATTTTGGGTTGGGCTCTTGGGGCCATGGGAGATTCTTCCTCTCTGGGGATTCTGCCCGGCTCCCAAGGTTTTGCTGTCTTTCTGGGGGAAGGGATGAGTGCAGTGTTCCATCTCAGGGGTCCCACCCAAACAGGGATTCCAGAGACGGGTTCTGGGTGCCGTTGCCTGGTGAACCCCACAGAGGGTTAGGATTTGGGCCAAGGAGCATGGCAGGTCCCGTATGGGGGTCCTGGTCCAGCTCCCGAGGGGCTTGTTTGAAAGCGGTGTCAAGCTGAGGATCACAATGCCTGTTTGTGACCAGGGCAGCCCTCCTGAGTGGGCGTGGTCTCATGGGTCATGCAGCTGGCTCCCACTCTGAGGATTGGACACCCATCCCAACAGCCAGTTTTCCTGCCCTGGGGAAGGAGGAGTACTCTTTTGTGCTTCAGGTTCCCTGATAGGCAGGGGTTTGAGATAAGGTCTTGGGACAGATGCCTGAATACCCAGGTTGGGTAGAGATGATGACCTTGGGCCCGAGCAGGTCCCATGTGCAGGATATGGGATCCGCTATCTGGGCGGCTGACAGGAATTTGGGGCTCAGGCTGTGTCAGACAGAGCATTAGTGCACAGGGCGGCCTATGATATTGGGGTTCCATCAAGGGCCGTGCAGGTGGATCCTCATGTGGAGTTTCTGGGCAGACCCATAGGGCACTACTTCTTTCTGGTGGGCAGGCGGAAGGCTGCATGTGGCTCCAGAATTCCCAATCTGGAGGACGTGTGGGCCAGGAGTGTGAGGACGGAAGTCTGAAAGCACAAGCTACGGTTAAGTTCAGTTCCGAGCACATGGCAGTTCCAATGTGCAGTGGCTGATTCGAGATCTCCAGCCCCTGAATAAGGGAGAGTGTCAGATGTCCGCTCACGCTGGAGTTTGTGTCGATGATGTCCGACAAATGGAGGTGTGGCCTGATGAGGCCGTGGAGGTTTTCCTACGCTGGGGCTTGTGAGCTGGTTCCAACAGCAAGGTGTCCATTGCAGGACAGGAGGAGTCCAGTTAGATCGCTCCGGGGTCTCCCATATTCAAAGATTGGATAGCAGAACTCTCTGCATGGTTGACTGGAAAGTCCACCTCGTGTTACCATTGCAGCTAAGGAACATAAAAGGTTCCATCTCCTGGCTCTTGGGCAAAGTGCCAAGAAGGCTGAGTTTAGAGGGGGTCTCATGCTGAAGGTCACAATGCGTCTTTGTGCCCAAGGCAGCCCTAAAGTATGGGCCACTGCAGTTTTCTCCTACTCAGAAGGGTTGATTTTGGCACCCCGCCCAACAGCAAGGTTTCTTGCCATGGGGGAGGAGGATCTCTGTTTTGTCCATCAGGTTCCCCCATGTGCAGGGATTTGAGATAATGTCTAGGGACCGATGCCTGAAAACCCAGGTTCGTAAGGTATGACGGCTGAGGGTCATGGCAGGACCGATCTGCTGGATATGAGGCCAGCTGTCTGGGTGTCTGATGGGAGGTCTGGGGTCAGGGTGTGTCAGCCAAAGCATTAGTGCACAGGGCAGGCAAGGAAATTGGGGTGCGGTTGAGGGCCCTGCAGATTGATCCTCATTTGGGGTTTCTGGGCAGTTTCAGAGCACTTTTTCTTCTGGTGCACAGGTAGAGTGCTGCATTTTGGCTCCAGAATTCCCAATCTGGAGGGCTTGTGCGCCCCGAGTGTGAGGACAGAAGTCTGAAAACTCAAACTAGGGTAAGGTTTTGGGCTGAGGGCACAGCAGGCCCACTCTGCAGAGGCTGAATCGAGATCTCCTGCATCTGAAGTCAGGCGAGTATCAGACGTTGGCTCAGGCTGGAGTTATCGATCATGATGGCCCCAGCATGGAGGGGTGGCCTCATGAGGCCATGGATGATTTCCCACTCTGGGGGTTGGGAGCTGCTCCAAACAGCAAGGTTTCCATCTGTGGGACTGGTGAGTCCTATTAGATGGCTCATTGACGTCCCATACGGAAAGATTTGAGAGCACGGTTCTAAGGATGGATGCCTGGAAACCCCACCTCGCATTAGCCTTGGCTCCTAGGGACAAAGCAGATTTGATCTGCTGGCTCTGGCCGAGCTCCCCAGGGGGCTGAGTTGAAATGGACTCTCATTCTGATGGGTCATAATGTGGGTTTGTTTCCATGGAGACCCTGGAATGTGGTGGGGGCTCAGGGGGCCCTGCAGGTTTCTCCTATCCAGAGGTTTTGGCACAGCTCCGAATAACAAGGTTCCCATCTGGAAAGGAGAGGTGTTGTGTTTTGTTCCTCAGGAAACGCCCATATGCTGGTATTTGAGAACAGGCCTCTGAGGACAGATGCCTGCAAACCTAAGCTAGTGTTCAGATTAGGGCCTTAGGTGCCTGTCTGGTTCAATCTTCTGTCTCTGGGGACATCTGTCTGTGAGTCTGAGTAGAGCTAGTTCCTCAGGTTGTATCAGAACGAGCCTTTTGGTCCAGGTCTGACTACACAATTGGGATGGCCTCAGGGGCCTTTTAGTATTCTCCAATCTGTAGGGTTGTGGCAAATGGAGTGGGCACAGTTTCCTTCAAGAGGGCCATCATAGTCCTGTGGTGTAGCTCCAGAGGCCCCAGCCTGGAGTGTGTGTGGGCCTCAGGCCATGGCAGGTCCCATCTACTGGATATGCGACCAGCTATGTGGGTGGCTGACAGAAATCAGGGCTCAAGCTTTGTCAGACTGAGTATAAGTGGTCAGGGCAGTCTAAGAAGTTAGGGTGCGGTTGAGGGCCGTGCAGGTTGATCCTCATCTGGGGTTTCTGGGCAGCCCCATATGGCACTTCTTCTTTTTTTTTTAAGATTTTATTTATTTATTTGACAGAGAGAGATCACAAGTAGGCAGAGAGGCAGGCAGAGAGAGAGAGATGGAGAAGCAGGCTCCCTGCGGAGCAGAGAGCCCGATGCGGGACTCGATCCCAGGACCCTGAGATCATGACCTGAGCCGAAGGCAGAGTCTTAACCCACTGAGCCACCCAGGCGCCCGGCACTTCTTCTTTCTGATGAGCACGTGGAATCCTGTCTTGTGGCTCTAGAATTCCCAACCTGGAGGTCTTCTGGGCCAGGAGTGTAAGGATGGAAGTCTGAAAACACAAGCTCTGGTTAGGTTTAGGGCCTAGGGCAAGACAGGCCCAATCTGCAGAGGTTGAATCGAGATCTCCAGCACCTGAAATAAGGGCAAGTGTCAGACGTTCGCTCAGGCTGGACTTTGTGTCCATGATGGCCGCCTAATGGATGTGGGGCCTCAAAAGGTCATGGAAGTTTTCCCACTCTGGGTGTTGTGAGCTGCTGGAAACAGCAGGATGTCCTTCTGCAGGACATAGGGAGTCCTATATGATGGCTCGAGGGACCCCCATACAGAAACATTCGAGAGCAGGGCTCTACGTATGGATGCCTGGAAACCCCACCTGGCATTCCCATGGTCACCTAGGAACAAGGCAGCTTCAATCTGCTGACCCTGTGGAGTGCTACCCAGTGTGCTGAGTTGAAATGGAGTCTCATGCTGGTGGGTCACAATGTGGGTTTTTGTCCAGGGAGAAGTTGGATTTTTGTGGTGGCTTAAGGGCTATGCAGGATTCTCCTACCCTGAGGGCTTTACACGGCTCCAAATAGCAAGGTTCCTTTTGGGGACAGAAGGTGTTGTGTTGTGTCCCTCAGGGACCCCTTGTATGTTGGATTTGAGACCAGGCTTCTGGGGACAGAAGCCTGAAAACCTATGCTTAGGTTCAGATTAGGACCTAGCGGCATGTCAGATTAAGTCATCTGTCTCTGGGGCCATATACCTGGGTGTCTGAGTGGAGGGAGATGCACAGGTTGTGTCAGACTGCACATTTTTGCCCAGGGCAGCCTACGAAATCAGGGTGGCCTCGGGTCCTTGCAGTTTTCTCCTAATGTGGAGGTTTTGGCAACTGTAAAGGGCAGAGTTTCATATTGGAAGGATGGAGAGTCCTGCAGTTTAGCTCCAGAGGCCACAGCCTGGAGGGTGTGTGGGCCAAGGCTCTGGGGACAGAAGTCTGAAAGCACAAACTCGGGTTAGGATTAGGGTCAAGGGTTTGGCAAACCCAACATGCAGCCACTGAGGGGAGCTCCTCATTAAATCAGGGCGATCGTGAGGCGGTACTGCAGGCTTTTTTCTCTGTATTTTCTGCCTAGAATGGCTGCAGAATGTAGGTTTGGCCTTATGGGCCATGGAAGATTCTCCCTCTCTAGGATTTTGCCCAGCTCCCAATAGTATGGTGTCATTCTGGGGGAATGTTTCTTGCCCAGCTCCCAATAGTATGGTGTCATTCTGGGGGAATGTTTCTTGCTCAGGGGTCCCCCAAAAAGAGGGATTCCAGAGCAGGGCTCTGGGTACAGGCACCTGCAAAACCCCACCTTGGGTTAGGATTAAGGCCTAGGGACATGCCTAGTCCGATATGCGGGCTCTTGGTGCAGCTACCGTGGGGTGTTATTTGAAAATGGGGCTCAGGATGAGGGGCACAATGAGTGTTTGTGTCCAAGGCAGCCCTCAAGAGTGGGCGTGACTTCATGGTCAAAGCAAGTTTTTCCTGCACTGAGTGTTTGACACCCAATCCAACAGCAAGGTTTCCTGCCACGGGGAAGGAGTTCTGTTTTGTGCATCAGGTTCCCCCATGTGCAGGGATTTCAGATAATTTCTGGGGACAGATGCCTGAGAACCCAGGTTGGGTAGAGATGATGGCCTATGACCATGGTGTAAGGGCTTACTTAAGCAGGGGGAGCCATATTGTTGCAGTGAACTTAGACTGGCCCTGCCCCTCCCGGAGGAACTTCCTTGCAAAGCCTAGATGGAGGGGCGGGTCAGGCCTGGTGAGGACAACCAATCAGAGAGGCACGCATGTATCTACTAGGGTAAATTGAAATCCGATTGGCCGCCCGTGTGTAACCTAGCAGTTTTTTTGTGTGTGGCAGATCTAGCATGACTGTGCAGTTTTCTCTGTGTATTGCAATCTCATTGGCTACCTGTGTATAGCCCGGCCAAAAGTGCCTCTATAAAAGTTGGTTGGCGAGGCTAGTAGGGGCAGTCTCTCGCAGTCTCTCCGGAGCAGTAAGAGGAGTGAGAGCTGTTGGGAGGCCTTGCCAGAGCAGCCTCCCTCCGGGGAGTGGTCTTGCCAGTGCAGCCTCCCTCCGGGGAGTGGCCTTGCCAGTGCAGCCTCCCTCTGGGGAGTGGCCTTACCAGAGCAGCTTCCCTCCGGGGAGTGGCCTTGCCAGTGCAGCCTCCCTCCGGGGAGTAAGAGCTATCACCTGTAGGAGCAGGAGCTGTGAGCCTCATCAGGAGCGGTCTCACCAGAGAAGCAAGAGCTGTGAGAGCTGTCAGCTGTAGGAGTCGTTGAGGGCTGTCAGCGAGGCTGACAGCTGTAGGAGTCGTCGAGAACAGTAAGGGCTGTCAGTAAGAGCTGTCCATAAGAGCTGTAAGAGTCAAAGGGAGTGACCTCGCCAGAGCAGCCCCCTTCCAGGGAGCAGCCTCATCTGGGAAGCAGCCTCGTCGGCAGCAGCCTCGTCTGGAGCAGTCTTGTCCAGAGTGGCCTCGTCCAGAGCGGCGTCGCCGGGAGCAGCGTCATGGGGAGCAGAGTCTGCGTCATCGGGGCTGTCGTCCTCGTAGTCGTCCTCATTGTCGTCTCCTCTCCGTTGTTGGGAGCGGCCTCGTCCAGGGAGTGGTCTCGCGGGGGTCCTTGTGGCCGCCTCTTTGTAAGAGACGGCTCCTACCGGCGGGGTTGGTTTCTGATGCTGGCGCGAAATAAAGCTTTGCTTGACCTTCGCTTTATATCAGTCTCGTTCCTTTGATCACGGACTCTAACACATGGCACATCTGATTGCTGGATTTGACGCCAGCTGTCTGGGTGTCTGACGGGAGGTCTGGGCTCAGGCTGTTTCAGACAGTGCCTTAGAGCACAGGACAGCCCATGAAATTGGGTTGTCATCGAGGGCCGTGCAGGTTGACTCTAATTTGGGGTTTGAGGGCAGCCCCATAGAGCATGTTTTCCTTCTGGTGGGGAGGCAGAGTTCTAGATTGTAGCTCCAGAATTCCCAATCCGGAGGGCTTGTGGGCCAGAAGTGTGAGGACGGAAGTCTGAAAACACAAGCTAGGGTTAGGTTTAGGTCTTAGGGCATGGGAGGCCAATATACCAAGGCTGAATCGAGATCTCCAGCATCTGAAACATGGGCAAGTGTCGGATGTTTGCCCAGGCTGGAGTTTGTGTCCATGTTGGCTGCCAAATTGAGGTGTGGCCTCATGAGGCCATGGAGGTTTTCCTACTCTGGGTGTTGTGAGCTGCTCAAAACAGCAATGTTTCCATCTTTGGGACAGGACTAGGCTTGTTCAATGGCTCAAGACGCCCCCTAGGGAAAGATTCAAGAGGAGGGTGCTATGTATGGATGCTTGGAAACCCTCCTTCATGTTCCCTTTGGCCCCTAGGAACAAGGCAGGTTCGATCTACAGGCTCTGGGGTGATCTACCCAAGGGAATGTGTTGAAATGGAGTCTCATGCTGATGCCTCACAATGCCAGTTTGTGTCCAGGGAGACCTTGGAATGTGGTGGTGGCTCAAGGGCCATGCAGGATTCTACTGTCCTGTGGGTTTTACACAGTTACAAATAGTAAGGTTCCCTTCTGGGGACAGTGGGTGTTCTGTTGTGTGCCTCAGGGATGCACCACATGCTGGTATTGGAAATCAGGCCTCTGGGGAATGATGCCTGAAAACCTAAGCTAGGGTTTAGATTAGAGCCTAGAGGTATGTCAACTTCAATCTTCTCTTTGGCACCATGTACCTGGGTGTCTGGCGGGACCCTGTGAGACCTGTGGTGTCCCTAGGCAAATATCCTAAACCAAGGTTGGGTTTCCAGGCCTTAATACCCAGAGCACTGCTTTTAAAGCCCTCTTTATGGGGACCTCTGAATCAGAAACAGGATTCCTACTTTCCCCCACAATGACACCATGCTATTTGGAGCTGTGCAAAACCCCCAAAGAAGGAGAATCTTCAATTGCCCCATGAGGACACCCCTACATTCCGCATACATCCAAGAGACAAAAATCAGAGGCAAAGGGCTGAGTCTCACCTCTAACTCTCCCTGTTTTCAGATCCAAGGAGCTTGCCCAAGGTCTGCAGAGAGGGCCTGTCATACCCTCGGCCTTAATCCTAACCCTAGTCGGTGATTTCAGAATTCTGTCCCCAGAGTTCTGCCCCAGACATCCTCTAGCATGGGGATTCCATACCCACACCACAGGACTGTGCCTGCCCTCCAGAAGGAAGCTCGGCTCTTTAGAGCTTCCAGAAACCTCAAGAATAGGAGAAAACTGCAAGCCCCCTGGGCCACCCCAAATTGATAATACGACCAACAATGCACAGTCTGACACATCCTGAGCAACTACCTCATATCAGACACGCAAGTAGATAACCCCAGAGAGAGATGATTGAACCTGAAATGCCCCTAGGCTCTAATCTGTACCATAGCTTGGGTTCCCAGGCATCAGGCCCCAGAGGCTTGGTCTGGAATACAAGTATTTGGGGGATCTCTAAGCCACAGAACACATCACATCTTGTCCCCAGAAGGAAAAGTTGCTATTTGGGGCTGTGACACAACCCTCACGGTAGGAGAATGAGCCACTGCTACATTCCAAGATCTCCCAGGACACAAATCTGCAGTGTGATCCATCAGCATGAGACACCAATTCAAATCAACCCCCTGAATAGTTGACCCCAGAGCCAGGATATCTTACCTGCCGTGCCCCTAGGCCTTTATGCTAAACCTAGGTTGGGTTAGCAGACATCCATACCCAGAGCCCTTCTCTCCAATCCCTCCACATAGGGGAGCCCACAGCCACAAAACTGAACTCCCCCTGCCCCCTGGAAGGAAACCTTGATTTTTGGAACTATGTAAAAGACTCAAAGATGGCAGAAACCTGTGTTGCCTCTGAGGCCATGCCCACTTTTGCAGGCCATGCAGGACACAAACACCCATTGTGACCTTTAGCCTGAGCCACATTTTCAACAAACCCACATGGGTAGCTTCGCCAGATCCAGGATCTAAGACCTGCCATGCTACTAGAACCAAATGCAAAACCTAGGCTCAGTTTTCAGGCATCCATACCTGGAACACTGCTCTCGAATCCCTCCATATGGGGGAACCCAGATTCCTAAAGCAACACAGCACCTAACCCCAGAATAGACCAAGCTATTTGGACGTGCACAAAATCCCCCGATCGGGACAAATCTCCTTGCCACCATGAGAGTAAACCTATATCTGGTACATCCCATCTACACAAACTCCACGCTGAGCGACATTCTGACCCTTGCCTTAACTTCAGATTCCCTGGAGTTTGCCTCAGTGTACGTACATTGGCCTTCGATGCCCTATGCCCTAACCTAGCCCTAGCCTGGTTCTCGGGCCTCTGTCTAGAGAGTCCTGGTCCACGAGCCCTCCAGATAGGGTACACCTGAGAAACAGCACAGTACACTTCCCGCTCTCCAGAAGGAAATCATGCCCTATGGAGCTGCACGCAACTGACTGATTCAGAAAAGCTGCACGAACCCACAAAGCCACTCTCATTTACGGAAGCTGGCCCTGGACACTAAAACACATTCTGTCCCTCACTTGAGCCCCGACTTCCAGTCAGCCACCCACATAGCTGGCGCCAGAGTCAGCATATCAGAGTGGCCATTCCCCAGGCACAAATCGTAACAATACTTTGGGTTTTCAGACATCAACCCCCAGTCCTCTTCTCTTAAATCCCTCCACATGGGAGACCCCTGAGTCCCAAAATGGAATTCCTCTTGTCCCCCAGAAGCTTTCTGGAGATATGTATATCCCCAGAGTTGGGTGAAATCTGCATTGCCCTTGAGGACACACCCATTAATCCTGGCCGCCCGGGACACAAACACCCATTTGACCCCCAGCCTGAGCCCCATTTTCAACACAACCCCATGCGTAGCTCGGCCCAGAGCCAGAACCTAAGGCCTATGATGCCACTAGGACCTAGTCCTAAACCTAGTTTTGGTTTTCAGGCATCCATACCCAGAGCCCTACTCTCGAATCCCTCCATATGGGGCAACCCTGAGCCATAAACCAGGACAGTACCTATTCCCCAGAATAGACCAAGCTATTTTTTAACTATGCAAAATTTCCAGAGCCGGAGAAAACTGCATGTCCCCCTGATGCCACTCCCAGATTCGATGGATCTCAGGGACACAAACTCCAACCTGAGCGACCTCTTCGCACTTGCCTTAACCTCAGACCCTGGGGAGCTTGCTAAGCGACTACAGATTCGCCCTGTCATGCCCTAGCCCCTAACCATACCCCTAGATTGGGTTTACAGACTTCCATCCTCACATCCTCAACATCCACTCTGCCTGCCCTCGAGATGGAAAACATGTCTGATGGAGCTCAAAACCAGATTAGGAGAAAGCTGCACGATACCACTAAACCACCCACAGTTGCAGAAGCCAACCCTTGACACTAATACACATTCAGTCCCTCAAGCTGAGCACCAACCTCCAGTCAGCCACCCAAGTAGCTGGTGCCAGAGTCAGCCGATCAGACTTCCCATGCCCCATGCCCCATGCCCTAAGCCGAACCCTAGGTTCAGTTTTCAGGCATCCATAACCAGTGCGCTGTTCTGGGATCCCTCCAATTGGAGGACCCTAGAGCCATACAACAGGACTCCATCTGTCCTCCAGACTGAAACCATAGTATTTGGAACTGTGCAAAGCCACCCGAGCAGGAGAAACCTCCATGACCCAGCTGGACACCCACAACTTCAGCGGCCCTAGGACACCAATTCTAGTGTGAGTGAATGCCTGACACTCTCCTTAATTCAGAATCTGGTGACCTTGCCTCAGCATCTCCAGATCAGAGTTCCATAGCCTAGACCATACACATAAACCTAGCTTGGGTTTTCAGATATTGGTCCCCAGATTCCTGGAACACAAGTCCTCCAGACTGGGGACTCATGAGCCACACCACTGGATGATCCCTGCCCTCCAGATTGAAATATGCCCTATGGAGCTGCACAAAGCCCCTAGATTAGGGCAAATATGCAGGGCCCCCGTTACCAATGCTTTTTTGAATACCACCCTGGATCCTAATGCACAGGTGGGCAAAACCTGAGTCCTGACCACCGATCAGCCATCAAGGCAGCTTGACCCAGAGGAGGCTGGTCGGACCTTCCATGCCCCTAGGCTGAAATCCTAACCCTAGTTTGGGTTTTCAGGCATTCATACACAGAGCCCTTCTCTGGAATCCCTCCAAATGGGGGGCCACTGATCCATAAAAGAAATCTCCTCCTGACCCCCAGAGGGAAACCTTGCTTTTCGGAGCTATACAAAATCCTCAGATGGAAGAAATGTGTTTTGTCCCTGAGGCCACATCCACATTTACACGCCGCCATGGACACAATCCCCCATTGTGACCTTTATCCTGATCCCCATTTTGAACATAGCCCCAAGGGTACCACGGTCCAGAGCCAGGGTATAAGGCCTGCGGTGACACTAAGACCTAATTGTAACCCTCAGTTGTGTTTTCAGGCATCAATACCCGGATTGCTGCTCTCAATTCCCTCGATATGGGGGACCTCTGAGCCATAAAACAAGACACCACCAACAGCCAGGAATAAACCAAGCTATTTGGAACTGGGAAATCCCCAGAGTAGGAGGAAACTCCATGCCACCATGAGGCCACCTATGAGTTTGGCGGGACTCATGGACACAACCTGAGCCTGTGTGACATCCTGACACTCACCTTCAACTCAGATCTTGGGGAGCTTGCCTCAGCATCTATAGATTGGGCCTGCCATGCCCAAGGTCCTAACCCTAGGCATAGTTTGGGTTCTCAGATTTCCGTCCTCAAAGTCCTACTCCACAAGCCCTCCAGAGAGGGAAAGATGAGCCACACCACTGGACTGTGCTTGCCCTCCAGAAGGAAAACATGCCTTATTGAGCAGCATGCAACCCGCTTACTAATACTACGAGAGAGCTGCACAAATCCCCGAAGTTATCACATTGACAACAGCCTGCCTTGGACAATAATACACATTCTACCCTCAACCAGAGCACTGACCTCCAGTCAGCCACCTAGTAGCTGACGCCAGAGGGAAAAATTCAGACTTTTCATGCACCCAGGCCCTACCACAAACCCCAGGTTCAGTTTTCTGATATACATACCAGGGACCTACTGTCGAATCGATCCATATGGAGGACCCTAGAGCCATACACAGGACTCCAACTCCCCCCCACCAAAATGAAAACATATTATTTGGAGCTTCACTAAATCCACAGAGCAGGAGAAAACTCCATGACTGCAGGAGGCCAAGCACATATAGGAAGGTCCTAGTGGACCCAAATGCTAGTCTGAGTGAATCCCAAACACTCCACCTAACTTCAAATCCAGGACCTTGCCTCAGCATCTGCAGATCGGTGATCCATGCCCTAGACCTAACCATACACCTAGCTTGGGTCAGACTTCTGTCCCCAGAGTCCTGGAACACAAGCCCTCCAGACTGGGAATGTTGGAGTCACAATGTAGCACTCTGCCTGCACGAAAGAAGAAAAAACTGCCCTTTGGAGCTGCCCAGAGAATCCAAATGAGGATCAACCGGCACAGCCCTCGACCGCACCCCAATTTCCTAGGCCGCTGTGTGCACTCATGCACTGTCTGACACAGCCTGAGCCCAGACCTCCCGTCAGACACCCAGACAGCTGTCTGCATATGCAACACATCTGATCCGCCACGGCCCTAGGCCGTCATCTCTTCCCAACCTGGGTTTTCAGGCATCTGTCCCTACACCTTATCTCAAATACCTGCACCTCGGGGAACTGATGCACAAAACAGAACTCTTCCTTCCCCCTGGCAAGAAACCTTCTATTGGGATGGGTGTCAAAGTCAAACGCTCAGAGTAGGATAAATCTTCATGGCCCATGAGGAAATGCCCATGCTTGAGGGCCACCTTGGGCACCAACATGCATTGTGACCCTCAGCGTGAGCCCCATTTTCAGATAAAGCCACTAAGAAGCTGGACCAAGAGCCCACAAATCCAGCTTGCCATGCACCTAGACACAATCCTAAACAAAGTTTGGGGTTTTCCAGTTGTCCATACCCAGGGCTCTGCTCTGGAATCCCTCTTTGGGAGGGACACCTGAGGCAGAAAACTGGACTCCTACCTTCCCACAGAATGACCACAAACTTTTGGGAGCGGGGAAAAATCCCCAGAGTGGGAGAATCGTCCATGGCCCATGAGGCCACCCCTACATTCCATGGCCATCCTTGACACAAAATCCAGAGAGAAAAGTCTGAGCAACCGCCTCACACTCGCCCTTATTTCATATACAGAGGGGTTCCCCTCACGATCCGTATATCGGGCTTGCCATATCCTTGGCCCGAAATATAACCCATGTTTGTGTTTTCAGACTTCTGTCCCCACAGCTCTGGCCCACACTACCTCCAGGCTGGGGCCTCTAGAGCCACACTGCAGGACTGTGTCTGCATTCTCTAAAGAAACTTTGCCCATTCCACTGGCTGTGAGGGCCTGTATGAAGGCCTGGTTACCCAGAGGAACTTACGTGTAAACCCCGGATATAGGGGCTGGCCAGGCCGGATGGAGATATCCAATCAGTGGGACGTGCATATATTTACTGTGGTGAGTTGAAATCTCGTTGGCCACCTTTGTGTGGGCTGGGTTCAACCACCTCTATAAAGGTTAGTCTGTGAGGCTGTGGGGGGAGTAGTAGGAGGAGTTAGAATAGCCATTGGGATAGCCGTTAGAATAGCCATTGGGAGAGCCGTTAGGGTAGTCGTCGGAGTGATAGTTGTCAGGAGCCATTAGGGTAGTCGTCAGAGTAATAGTCGTTGGGGGCTCGTCCAGGATCAAATGATGAGAACTGAGCTAGCATCAGAATTTTTGGGAAAAGCCTCCGGAGGTATTGGGATCTTGGGTATTGGGATCATCTCTGTCTGTCTGGTTGGAGCTCCAGGGTATGGCCCACCAGGGAGAAGTTGGATGCAGCCATGCTCCCCAGAACTGGAGTGGATGTGGGGACTCCCCATCCATCTACTGGAAGATCGACGGGGAGTTCGAGTCCCCCTGGGTGGTCGGGCGGGGTTCGAGTCCCCCTAGATGGTCAGAGGGTTCGAGTCCCCCTGGGCTGTCTCTGGGGTTTCGAGTCCCCCTAGGTGGTCAGGGGATCACCAGGGGCTTTAAGTCCCCCTGGGCAGTCAGGGGCCTGCTGGGGGGTTTGAGCCCACCACGTCCCGTCAAGTGAGGGAGTTTCTTTGGATGGTGGGCTACTGTAGGCTGAGGATACTGCAGTATGCAGAGATTGCCCAAACTCTTTATGAACTGGCAAAAGGGGGGTCACTATGATAGATTGGACAGCTGATGCCAAAGGAGCATTTCAGGAATTACAAACAGCCTTACTGAGTGCCCCAGCATTGGCCATCCTAGATGTTACCAATCCCTTCCACTTGTATGTGGATGAAAAAGCAGGGTTGGCCAAAGGAGTTTTGACTCAGACTCTGGGGCCTTGGCAAAGGCCAGTAGTCTATCTTAGCAAGAAAGTAGATCCAGTAGCTGCTGGGTTACCCCCTTGCCTCTGCATAATTGCTGCCACGACCGTCCTGGTCAAGGATGCAAGTAAATTGACTTTGGGCCAAAATCTCATCTTGACCACCCCCACGCTATTGAGGGCCTTCTCGGTCTCCACCCGACCGATGGATGATGAATGCCCGAGTGACAGGGTATCAGGCCCTCCTACTCAACGAAGCAAGAGTGACCTTCTGGCCCCCAGCGGTGCTAAATCCAGCCACACTCTGCCAGAGAAGCTGGCTGACCATCCACACGACTGCAGGGAGGTCCTAACCCAAGTCGCAAGAGTAAGGCCGGACCGCAGAGTCATTCCCCTCCCAGATGCGGAGATGACTCTGTTCACAGATGGGAGTAGGTATATGGTCAATGGAAAGAGGTATGCAGGGGCTGCGGTGGTTTCTCCTGAGCAGGAACTCTGGACAGCAGCCCTGCCACACAGAACTTCGGCACAAAAAGCGGAACTGATTGCACTCACTAAGGCACTGCAGATGGCCAAAGGTAAAACCACCAACATCCATACGGACAGCAGGTATGCCTTTGCTACTCTCCATGTACATGGGGCTATTTATAAAGAAAGGGGCCTATTAACAGTAGAAGGAAAAGGAATTAAGAACAGAGGAGAAATATTGGCTCTCCTCCAGGCTATTTGGGACCCAAAAGAGGTGGCTGTTATGCATTGCCCGGGACTGCAAAAGGGGACTGATCTGATTTCAAAAGGAAACCAATTAGCAGATCAAGCCTCAAAGCAAGCAGCCCAAGAAACAGTGCAAGAACTGGTTACACTCCCGGCTCCAGCCCTACCAGAAAAACCCATCTATTCAGAAGAATATTTAAAGTATTTACAGAAATACTTTAAATTGGACTATGAAGGGGAATGGGCTAAGACTAAAGCAGGAAAAATAATTCTTCATCCAAGACTAGGTAAGAAGTTAGTAGACCATATACATCCGCACTCATTTGGGGATATGCAAACTCAAGGAGCTTATAGGCAAGCAGTTCCAGGTTTCTAAACTAGGGCATATGTTTCAGGATATGGTTGATAGATGTGCTCAATGCCAGGCAATTAATGTGGGAAGAACTAAAATGGGAAGAGAGAAAAGAGAAAGAGGTAAGGAACCAGGAATTTATTGGGAAATAGATTTTACAGAAATGAAACCCGGAAAATATGGGCACAAGTATATGTGAGTTTTTGTAGATACCTTTTCAGGCTGGGTAGAGGCTTTTTCCGCCAAACATGAGACCGCAGGAGTGGTAGCCAAAAAGCTACTAGAAGAAATAATTCCAAGGTTTGGTCTGCCTCTTGTGATTGGGTCAGAAAATGGCGCTGCATTTGTGAGTTCAGTCTCACAGGCATTGGCCAAGGCCGTGGGCACTAATTGGAAACTACATTGTGCCTACTGGCCCCAGAGTTCCGGGCAAGTAGAGAGAATGAACCGGACTCTTAAAGAGACCTTGACAAAACTAATTTTGGTTACTGGATGTGGATGGATGGATCTCCTTCCTTTCGCCCTCCTCAGGGCACGATGTACACCCTATTTAAACAAGGTGACCCCATTTGAAATAATGTTTGGGAGACCACCCCCCCTCTCTGTCCTCAGCTACAAGTGGCGTTGGGGAGGTGCAGTGGGTCAGCAGCACAGTGGGGGGTCAGTAGGATGGTACTGGGGTGGGGGTTAATGGTGGGGGGTGATCAGGACCAGCGGGGTTGCGGTCTCATGGTAGTGGGGCAAGGCAGCGGCCGCAGGGCCACCAAGGAAGGGGCGGTGGCCTTGGAGACCCTGGCAGCAGCACCAGGCCGGCGGGTGGCGGGGCGGGGATGGGGCCGGGGGCAGGGCGGCAAGAAGGGCAACGTGGGGAGTAGCGAGGGGAGGGCTGCAGTGGCGCTGGGGGGATGTGCAGCGGGACCCCAGGTCCTGGGGTGCGGTAGCCGTGGGGGGCGGGGTGTGGCAGCGGGAATCAAGGGCAACTCAGTGGGGCAATGGGGCAGTGTTGGCATGGGGTGGTAGGTGGGGCCGTGGGGCTGCTCAGGCGGGAGGAGGTGGCAGCCAGGTGATGACCCTATGGTCGGGGGGCGGGACCGGTGGGGGAGGGAGCCGGGGTCACCAGAACCAGGTGAGGGGACAACCAGGAGGTAGTGGCAGAGGGAGCAGTGGCGGGCCATGGTGGGAGAGCTCTGTGACAGCCAAGTGGGGCAGCGGTGTGGCGACTGTGGGGGGCGGGAGGAATTTAGGCAGCAGCAGCCAGAGTGGGGGTTAGACCAGCCCGGAGCCAGCGGCTCAGCAGCAGCATCGCAGCAACGGGGCGGGGGTGGTGGGCCGGTCCGTCCTGCATGCCAAGGGGGCGGGGCAGCGGCAGTTAGGAGGGCGTGGTGGGCGGGTCCATTGTGCACGTCAAGGGGGCGGGGTAACGGCAGTTAGGAGGGCGTGGTGGGTGGGCCCATGGTGCACGTCAAGGGGGCGGGGCAGCGGCAGTTAGGAGGGCGTGGTGGGCGGGTCCATTGTGCATGCCATGGGGGCGGGGCAGCGGCATTTAGGAGGGCATGGTGGGCGGGCCCATGTGCAGGTCAAGGGGGCGGGGCAGCGGCAGTTAGGAGGGCGCGGTGGGCGGGACCATCATGCACCTCAATGAGGCGGGCAGCGGCATTTAGGAGGGCGTGGTGGGCGGGGCCAGAGTGCACGTCAAGGGGGCGGGGCACGGAAGCACGGCAGAGACTACTACTACTACTACTACTACACAGAGAGACTACCCTTGTAGTCTTTTTTTTTTTTCTTTCCTGGTTTGTTTTCTGGGGGAGGGGGCTGCCACGTGGGTTTTCAGTCAATGATGTTCCCTGCGTTAAGTCCTCCAGCCCCCCTCAAGGGTGTGGGCTCTGAGGAAACCGGTTTTTTTCAGGCTTTTGTTTTCTGGAGGTTTTTATGTTTGTTCATTTTTTTTCTCTCGCCTTGACAGCTTTTGATGGTTTTTGGAGGTTTAGAGAAAAGCAAACTGCACCCCGACCTCCCTCTCAGAGAGAAGCCTCAGTCTGCTCCCCTGTGGGTGCTGCAGAGCCCATATAAATTCCCCCTTCGCCGCTGGCAGAGCAGGTTCCTAGTTGATGTCCCTGGGGACGCAGGATCTCCTGCTTGTACCCAAAACCACGGCAGCGGCGGCTGTCTGGGCAGCTCCAGACCACCAGAGAGGTTCCAAGCAGCGATCGCACACTGAGACTTTCCCGCTGGCCGGGGCTGGGTGTGCCTGGTCTTTCCGGGTCTAAGAGCCTCAGACATGCACGCACCTCTCCCAGGGGAGTGTGTGGGGAGCGAGTGTCTCAGGCTCTAGCGCAGCGCATGTCCCAGAGCACCAGGCTGGGCCTTTGTGCACCTCTCTCAGGGGAGGGTGTGGGGTGTGCGCATCTCAGGCTGGTAGATCATGCGTGTTCTGCTATCTAGCATCTGGCTCGGCTCCCAGCCCCTCATAGGAGCCAGACTCCACGTGTTCTCGGGAGCGCTGGCGGCTCAGGGACCAAGAGCTGGTTTCTCTGCCACACTCTTTCTGGCTCAGTGCCAGGGGTGACTGTCCTGGGTCCGGGTACTTAAGCCGCTGTCCCTACCGCCCCGATTCCCGCAATTTCCCCCCCACGATCCTTTGCTCTTTTTGAGTCCTTTCAACCAGACTCCAAGTTAATGCTGGTCCCCAGACGCAGGGCACTCTCGTACTGGGATATTACTCTCCAATCGGTCGCCTCTGGTGGCTCCCTCCCCCTTTTGTTTCTCTTCCGATATCAGTCCGACATTTCCACTGCACTTTACCTGACCACTGGCGTCTTCTGCCCCCATAGAGATCCAGACGTGTATAATTCTGATCTCAGGCTGATTTCATGGGTGATCAGAGTTCTTTGGGAGGTAATCAGCTCACTTTAGGGTACAGGTTGAAACGGCGCCTCCTCCTACATTCCCGCCATCTTGTCTCCCCTGTTTTTCCTTTTTGTCAGTGAACACACCTTTTCTGAATTAAGGATTGCAAATGAGTCTCCAATCTGTGGACTGCCTTTTCATTCTTTTTTATTTTTATTTTTATTTTTTATTTTCAGCATAACAGTATTTATTGTTTTTTCACCACACCCAGTGCTCCATGCAACCCGTGCCCTCCCTATTACCCACCACCTGGTTCCCCCAACCTCCCACCCCCCGCCCCTTCAAAACCCTCAGGTTGTTTTTCAGAGTCCATAGTCTCTGCCTTTTCATTCTGTTTGCTGTTTCAGAAGAGGATGCTTTTTCTAGGTGGTCCTCTTGTCAAGCACCATGATGCCAACATGAGCGCATTTATTTGGGCATTTCTATTTCGCTCCCACGTGCCCCTGCCTATTTGAATGCCAGCACCATCCTGATGGCTCAGGGTATTGGAAGGTCACCTTCTAGGGCCCACCTCCTACTTCTTCATATTCAGAAAGTTTTGTCTTGTTGTGTTCCTCTGTGGTTCCATATCTATTCTAGAGTTTCTCTGTTTTGAGAACATCACATTGTGTTTTGGTCATTGTTGCACGGAATCTGTTCCCCATTTATTCTAGGAACTGGGGCTTCGCCTTAATCTCTTAGGGTCCAAAGACCTCCAGCAGTGCCTGGTGGGTGTGCGTGAGCCCGGGAACATCTTCCCTATCAACGGCCCTGTCAGGCCAGCCACAGATGCCCAAGAAATAGGCGGGAGAGCAGGCCTTGTCTCTCGCTCCCAGTGGGTTTCTAGTGCTGAGCTAACCAGGAAAGAGTCTGTCTGGTATCCATTTTACACAGTCATTTATTATCTTTATGCAGTATGCGGAAATCACCAAGGAAACGAAAACGTCCCGTCGCTCACTCCCACTAGCCACACGTCAAGAGTCCCATAACGACTGGAGTTTTTGATGGTTGCACTGGGAGGGGACAGCGGTCATGGGCATGCACAACTGACACTGAGGTGACTGCTGCAGCATCCTGGTCTCGTTAGAAGGGATGAAACTCCAATCCCTGTCTCCTCCAAGGGCTCCGGCTCCATCAGCCCCGCGAACCTCTGACCGTGGAGCAAAAGGGTCAGGCAGATGCTGCATGGCCCACAGACCTCTCAACGCACCTGGGATGAAGCGGTGAGGCGGTTCCTCTCCTAACAGCATTGCTCCTCTTTCAGATCCTACGGATCTGCGTGTAGACAGCATCGATGACTCCAACAGTGAGGACGAAGCCTCTTCAGGTAGGGAATGGCACAGAGGAAGGGAACAGTGGGGCAGGGCTCCCGGGAACATGGGGTTGTCCCTGCCACTCTGGAGAATGAAGAAGGTGGGTAAAAAACCACCAAGGAAAGGGATGCCTTGGCAACAGGCATGATTTGCTTATTTCATGGTTTCTGAATGAAAAGAAAAGACATTGTGTCCAAGGGCCTTTAGGATAGGCTGGGTTTGTCATCAGCACTCGACTCCTTGTGCAGCTACTTTAAGGATCTTTCCCAGCAAACCTGCTGCAGCCTCCCTTGGCTGCTGCCACATGTCAAAGCTTGGTCTCATCGCTCATGGCCTCTCAGGAATGGTGCACAAGGGATTCTGGATCTTTCTTGGCATGGGCCCAGACCTCGTCATGCTCATGACTTGGCAGCACCAACCACCCTCTCCTGGGCAAGAGAACCAGGACACTACGATCTGGTGTGAGCCAGGAGGTGGAAGACAGGTCTAAACTCTCTTCCTTATAAAGTGCACTACCAAACTGTCCTGGTTCTGTCTAAGTTGCTGTTCCTTCAAGTGGACTCCCAGAGCTACAGAAGGTAAAGCGTACTTCCCCTGGCTTCACTACACAGGCTCCCGTGTCCTGTAGCTTCTGCCAGCCTTCACGCTCCAGCCGATTCTGACCTGTGGACGTGCTCCCAAGGGAAGGACACCCCCATGCAGCTGCCCTGGAGATCCCCTGTCACGGGCCAGGGTCCTCCAAGCCTGTGTGAAGGGGCTGCTGGACCTACTTCAAACACTTGCAGTCCCAGGTCCACTCTCACCAGCTGTTGTCGAGGCATAGCACAGAGCCTCTGGGGAGCAGGGCCAGGGATTCACGGCTCCTCTCACAAAGCCAACTCTCCGGCACACAGCCCTGGCCATGCTCCCCACTCCCCAGTCATGCCCAAACTGCAAATGTTTCTCAGGCCTGTCCAGGGCCCTACACACCCCTACCCTGTCCATTCCCTGCAAGCCTCAGCAGGAGCACTGGCAGGAATCCTGTGTTTCAGTGACCACACTGCTGGACATTTTCCAGGGCTGCCCTGAACAGCTGAGGGCACCTAGAGATTTCCTGTGCTCCCATCTCCATTCAACCTCTGTAACACTTATGGAAACAGAGAGCATTGTATTAGCTGGGAACATATCCCTGGGAAGGTCATCTCAGTCACTGGGCAGACATGGGCTGTGGGGAGGTGGTGGGCCATGTCTCCGTGCAGTTCCCCAGCAATCCCAGACCCATAACAGCTGCTCCCAGCACAGAGGGATCAGGGGGTTGATTCCGGAGGAGCCAGGATATCTCCTCTCTTTCCTTGGCTGCCCCCTCTTGGACAACAGTATGACTGGTAGAGCTTGGCAGGGGGAAAGACATGGAGCATCACTAGGGGAGGAGGAAGAGGAGGAAGGGTAGCAGGGATGGAGAGGAACAAGGAAAGAGGAAGGCAAAGTCCTGCAGAGGCAGTGTTAGAGACAGTGACAGCCTCGAGGAGGAAAAGGATCACAAATATGGGCTTCTGGGTCTTGGAGAGAACCGGAGGTGGGAAGAGCAGGTGGGCAACCAGAGACCCATCTGCACCCTGTGGGGATCAAGCGACCAAGGCCAGGGAGGACTCACAGCTGGGGCCCCACCCCACTGAGGGCAGAGCCCAGCATCCCAAGAGCAGCAGGCCAGAGGTCGTCGGCTCCACTAACTCCCTTTTGTCCTCTCTCACGGCCACCCCAGCATCCTCGCTGCTCTCTGACCCGGAGGAGGATTCCACGGAAGATGACGATTCCGACAGAAGGAGCCACACTGTGCCTGTAATTCACTTCCACCTCCATCTCTTGGGCTTCCTCCCTCCTCTGTCCATAGCGCCTCTTCCGAGCTCCTCCCATTTCCCTGCTTTGACGATGCCCACCCTGGAGGGCCTATTCTCCTGCCTGCACTCAGACTTTGCATCTGAACTGCTGCATGAAATCCCTGAGCAGCCCTCCTCACCCCTTCCCTAGCATTACCCTGACCCCTCACCATTGAGTCTGGGAAGCAGCCCCAGAAAGCAGAGCAGGGAGTAGGGCTGGGAGTTGGCAGGGCATGGCTCACCCTGCTGAAGGGGCCTCAGGAAGGGAGGCTGGGGCTGGGTGTCCCCACTTGGTTCTCTGTGGCCAGGGAGTCTGTGCTCATGCCCTGTTCTGCTCTTGCTTTCAGCTCTCAAGAAGTTTCCCTTCTGTGGACTTGACAGAAAGAACAAGGGAAGCAGAAGAGAGGGACTTGGGAATGGGGTGCGTTGGGCAGGAAAAGGGGCAGGCAAACATGGACTCATGTTCTCCCTCGTTGATCTGACTTTGTTGTTGGCACCTCGGGAAACCACACAAAACCCAGGGTGCTACCCTGGCCTCTGACCACAAAGAGGAGAGGAGAGGAAATTCACAGTCTCTGCAGGCACTAGGAAACCCTGAGAACATCCCACGGGGAACCTCCAACTAATCCAAGCAACTCCCTGTGGCGGTTGAGCGCTGTTGTCCAGAAGCTGCTGATCTTGGAGGGAGGGCACTGGCTGCCTGGCGGGACTGGACCCCAGGCAGCCCATGCACTGAGCTCTTTTAGAAAAGGGCCCCATGGCCCATTGAGCCCCTCACTCTGCACGACCCAAGCCTTGCCCTCCCACCCTGCAAAAGTCAGCAGACTGCTTGATCCCGAACAGCACTAGTCGGGAAGAGACAGTGGTGGGGTGGCCTCATCTCCCACTTCACGCACCTGAGAAATGAGCAAACAAGACAGGCCCCCGGGCTCACAGGAGCAGGACAGCTCACCCCTCCCAGCGCTGCATCCCTGTGGGCACGGGGCTGGCCCCAGTCTCCAGCTGAGTCCTGTCTGCCGGCCACTCCCGTAGGATCTGAACAACACCTCCAGTGCCCCAAGCCTCCAAGACGCCTCGTGGGAGGTAGTGGGTCCCCTCATGGCAACATGTCGCTATGAGTTTTATATTCTGGAGACTCTCCTCAATCCCTCAGTCCGCAGGGAAGACCCACCAGGGAAAGTCCACCCGACCTGCTCCCACCTCGCCCACCACCTGCCCAACAGCCTGTGGACTGTGCAAACTCACTTCCCATGGGAGTCGGGAGCCCGTCATCTCTGCCACGACACCTGCAACACTCGTGTGGGCAAAGGCTCCCCCCACAGAGAAGGGCATGGCGAGGGCTCTCAGAGAGGCTGGGGATGGACAGCCCAGCAGGAGGAGGACCCCACTGTCATGGAGGAGGACGGTCAGGGAAGGCGCCTGAGTGACCCTGGCAGTGGAGCCTTCATTCACCCACAGGGGGCCCATGGGAGACTTCCCTTTCTTCAGGTCACACATGGGGCCTACAGGGAGATCTCGACCTCAACACCTCAGAAGGTAAGACCCGCCCCAGGCCACACACCACTTGCTATCTCACACCACTCCTCCTGTTCTCTCCACAGCTGCGCCACAGGACAGTCTGCCCACAACCCTGAGGCACCAGAGTCTCCTGCGGTGATCAGACAAAAGGAGCCAGGAGGGCCCTGGGGCCCCACTTGCGGCTCCGACTTGGGCCCAGAGGAGGATTCGGCGTGAACACACAAGGAAACATGCCTGTAGGAACGGCTCTCTTACACCTCACCTCCGTAGGCCAAAAAGAAGACTTCTGGGAAGCCCACCGGAAAACGACGAGGCTAGACAAGAGGACCCTCGCCCACCCGAGAACGAGACAAGAGTACTCTCTGAGTCGCCCACCACACCCAGAGTTGGCCGCCCAGGCCCTGCTGATGACCGACACTTGGAGCATGAGGCAAGGATTGGGGCCTACAACAGTCCATTGTCTGGTGAGACTGGGCCCACCTGGGACTGAGGGGCACAGCAGCCTTCCGGTCTTTTCCCGTCTGCTGCAGGGGCTGCTCCTCCTCCCGCTGTCCCCTCCAGTCCCCAGCAACCATGCAGAGCATGACACATGCGGGATGAAGAGGCACTGCCAGGGCCCCTTGACCACCCTGCAATCCACTCGAGGGGCAGCAGCCACCCCTGCTGGATTCCCCTAGGGGCCGCCACTGAACCGCCCCTGTCGCTTCCACGCACACGACCGTGACCAATGCTGGGCTCGACACTGGCAGCGGCCCCACAGAACGAGCCCCACTCAGCCTGTGTGTTTGGAAGCAGCAATAGGTGTAGGGAGGAGAGGCTGTCCCTCACCTGAGCTCCAACTCTGGAGCACCCAGACACCATGGCAGAGGAACCGGGGCCCCAAGCACCACGCTGCACCTCACGGAAAACATGGGGCTCAAGGACGGCAATGCTAGACATCTAGGACGTACAGGAATGGGACCCAACATTCCTTTGGAAGCACATTAAAGCGTGGCACGTTTCACTCTACCTGAGCCCTCCGAGTCCAAAGGTCTCGGGAAGCATCTCCCATGGCAACCCTCACCATCTCCTGATGTTCCATAAGAATCGCTTCTCCCTGGAACGGGGCATCCCTGGAAACATGAGTGATCTGACCAAGGCTTGCGTGGGACTGTCCTATGGAGACAGATAGGAAGAGACCCAGAGGGGACCAAAGGGCTTTAAGGGACTGAGGCTGACTTTCAGAAAGCCAACGGCCATCAAGCCCCTTGGGAATGCTGGCCTGACCCCTTGCCTCCAGACGACCCACCGCCTCACCAGGAGCGTAAAGAGTGTCACTTCCTGGCAGCTGTGGGAACTTCAGGATGTATCGGGCACCTCAGGAAAAGGAACCTGCCCAAATCCACAGGTATCGCAGGCACGTCTGATGGCAAGCCCTTCCCTTGGCTTCTGGCCTGGAGAGACAGTGGTTTGAGATTCCTCGGAAAAGTCCCAGGGATGCAGGTTCTAAGCGATCACTCAGGATCGATCACTAGCCTTGCTGAGCTTCAGTCGATAATTGGGCCACGTGGGTGAAAGTGGGGCTTGCTTGCCAAGGACATGAGCCCTGAGTTGGCTATCTCTGGAAAGGAGCGTTCTTTGGAAGAGAAAAAGTAGGTTTCAAGAACCCACCTTTGTGGACGTTCACGTCTAACTCTGGTGGCCTTTCTATATGTGTTGCTTGCCTAAGCTAGACAACTTGAGGTCACCTTCAGAAACATTTCCACATTAGCTCGTGGACAGGCAGTCTCCTTGCTTCAATTTCTATGGGCATCATACCGGGACCCCATGGGCTCAGGGTTCATTCAACAACTGGAACATGCGATTGATCGATTCCCCCACGACTGTAGAACTCAACGAGCACCTTCACCAACTGGATGGGGCTGGGATGAGGAACTCTTTCCCTCAAAGCCAGAGAACATACACCACTCCACAGGGTCCTCTGGGGACTTACGGAGACAATGAAGGACCCTGCTCTCTAATGGAGTGGAGGGTGCCCCTGCGGAGGCTCTTATCTCCCAGACAAGTTTTCTCCCACTTAACAGCGACTCCTACTAACGAGGATCTTCAGGCGGGACCTCCAATAAAAAGGGCTTCCTGTAATGGTTTCTTCCCTCCCAGTCCTACAGATCCAAGAAGCCACCCCTATTCAAGTACAATGGCAAACAAAGGCTTCAGCTAAGCATCCAACTGCCCTCCTTGGAAAAGGAACCTCCCAATTCGTACGGGGATGGCCCCTGACTCTAAAGACGGCATCAGCTCCAGAGTGTCACAGAGAACCAAGGCCACCAAACAATGATAGGAGCCCGATCTGTCAAGTACCGCCTTACGCTTCCAGATATGCCTGAACTAACACCCGAAACCAGCCCAACTTGAAACCCAGAGACCCTTAGGCCTGGACCCGACTGCTCTATGCCCATGGCTCTTAACTCTGGAAAGGTTCTTAAGTCCACCTGACTGATGATGCCCCTACAAAAGTGCAGAGGACAGGTGCTTTAGCAACGGCAACAGTTCCATGGAAAGGGGGTAAGAAGAACCAGGGATGCTGTCATCAGTCGAACTCAGACTGCTGAGGCCAAAGCCTGTCAGCAAACATGTCTGCCCCCAGAGCAGAGATCCTAGTGCCCACCCGTTGGTTCTAATTGGCAAAAAATCACACAAGTATTTATCCGGACTCCGACAGGCCTTCCTCGTCCTCTTCGCCTGTGAAGCAATTGACAGAAAAGGATCTTCTTCCCAAGCCATAACCCGCCAACCCGATATGGGCCTGAAATGGTTGCACATTCCAAGAAGGGCCCTCCCAACCCGAGGAGCCCTTGAAAGCCTGGCTACAGTTCAAGGAGACTCAGGATTAGATAAGGGCCCCTAGCTGGCACCCAATGGCCATGAAGCTCTAACCTGGGCCCATGGCTGCCCCAAGCTCCAGAGGCCACCAGACACTTGGGGTGGGCCTAGATGCATGGGCGCCTTATGAAAACAATCACCGACCCAGCCGACCTTCCCCACTTCAAGCAACAGTGCACGTGTGCTCTGTTCCACTGACGTGGCCACCTAGCATCCATCTTTGCCCCTCTTTGGGACTGGAGAATGTCGTGGAGCATGGGGAGGACCTTACTGAGTACACAGTCAAGGCCCTACATGTCACCCTGAACAGGATTTCTCAATGAGATACGGGAATGATCCCAACACACAATGCTGTTCTACAAAACACAAAAGCTTTAGATGTTGTAACTGCTGCACAAGGTGGAGCCTGTGCCCATCGAAAGACACAATGCTGTGTATACATTCCCCACGATCACAAAGAGATTTCTGGGCTCCTAACAGACGCCGCTGCTCCAATCCGCACTTCCAAGGATCCCTCTCTTTAAGGACTGGCTCAACTCGTGGCCTGGGGAGGGTTCTCACCCACTATCAAAGGACTCTTCATGGGGATTCCCCTTCTCTTTCTTCTTCTCACCCTGCTGTGTTGTTTCCCACCACCCTGCCCCGTCTCTGCAGGTGGTGCCAGGAACTTTTCACTGCAGGAACTTCCAGAGGACAAATGGTCCTTTCCACTCAGGAAAGTCCTGTCACAAGTTCTCCCCTGCACTCGGCGGCCTCTTCCTTTTACAACTCTGAAAACAGAGGCCTCCCCCAGCTGGGCCTCCCCCAGCTGACCAGGAATGACCCACAGGTAGGGGCAGCTCTACGCCCCTATTCAGCAGGAAGAAGTTACAGAAGATGAGACCATCCTCCTTCAACAACCTTAACCACGCAAGGCTCTAACCTGGTCAGGGGCACACGAGGAGGGAGGAGAAGGCTAGCTGAGCACCAGGCAGGAGCTGGCACGCCACACTGCCCCCCACAACCTGCTATATGGGGGATATTCCTCAGGCGCTCTGACGGCCCTAAAGCTAACGAAAGAAAAAAACAGATTCTCCACCGATGGAGATCAAAACCCGGCAATACCAGAGTCTCCCTCGGTTTTTCAAAGTCCCTGTGATTCTCCAGGAAGAGGCATGCTTAACAAGAGGTTAGCGACCTTCCAGAGACCCGGATCTCCGTTTCCTGGAGCCCTAACGTCTCCCTCCCCTCCACGACACTGAGGGAGGCTGAGGCCGAAGGAAATGTCCGTAAGACAGAGTTTCTTTTCAAACCTGCAGTCCCTTGAGAAGGACCTGTGAGAGGAGGAAGGTAACATTCCTCCAGGAAGCCCCCCACCATCTTTCAATTAATGCCTTCCTAGGAGGAAAAACCACCTTCCGTTGACAAGAGCAAAGCCTCCGGTAACCTGAGTGTCCTCTGTCCTCCTGCAACGTTCTTGCAAAACCTCCCTTTGGCCTGACCTCCCCCAATGCCATCCCAGAGAGTCAGCCTCCCATCACCACCCCAGGAAGAAACCCTTTCTACCCACGGGCCATGTCCCTGTGCTTTAATAAAAATCACCTCCTGCCAGCAAAGCCATCTCCAGACTTCCTTCTTGACCGTCGGCCTTGAACGCTAACGTCTTTCCTACATCAGTCCTGTCTTTCGTAGGGCTCCTGTGGAAACAACCCTGCCACATGGGTCCATTTCTGTCAACTCTTCCGACTCCATCCAACTAACCCACTGCACATTCTGTGTCCTCCGAGGACAGGACACTTCTGTGATTCTTGCAGTGAAACCCTCACATGGCACCTCTTTCCATCCTCGACGTGGTTGAGTTTGAGCATCTGAAACACCCCAGCATCCCTTCCTCACCTTCTTTTTCTCGCATGTTTATCTGGTCGATAGGTTCTCATCACCAAGACCCTATAACAGGTTTCTGCTCCTGAGTAGAGGACTCCATTCCTTCCCTTCGTCATCAAGCTCAAACCTTAACTCTCAGATGTTTGTCTCACAACGTTCAAAATTCTTCTTTCCCCTAATGCCTCTCTACCAGGTTCTCGTCTCCCTTTTTCAAGCCCGCCTGCCCTCCCTCCCTCACTCCCTTCCTTCCTCTCCTGCAGTATCTTTTTGTTCTTTGTATTCCTTCCTCCCTCCCCCTCTTTCCTTCTTTCGTTCTGTTCTGGTAGTCCCCATACAGCACTTCAGTACTTTTTCGCCTAGTGTTCTGTGACTCATTCTGTCTGTAGAAGACCCAGGAGCTCACGGCGACACATTCTCTATTAGAAAGGATGAAAGGATGCCCACACGGGGGCATCTCAAAGGTCTGCTTCTCTGCAAGTCGACGGGAGGCTTCAGGGTCATGAACCCTGGCCTTCCACACAACAGCTGGACATGGGCTACGCTAAGCATTCCCCACACTCTCCTGTCTTCCAAGACCCCGAGCATACGGACTGTCCACCAGAAATCTGGAGAGTTTCATTTCTCGGCTGAAATGGGCCTCAAGGCGAGCCACCGCCCGAGTGTCTGGAAAAGTCACTGGCTTCAGCACGACTCACAGGTATATGGTCTTTGGAACGGAAACATCTAAAATTTAAGCAGCAGTTGACGTGGGTGTGAGGCTACCGTGTAGAAAGATCTATCTGAATTCCGGAAAGTTAACACTGCACCCGACTACAAGAGGCTTGCAGAGGCAGACGCAGAGACGATTCCTGAAGGAAGGGGCTGGAATACGTACGTTGCATCAGGAAGGGAGGAACATGAGGGAGCAATCCTTCCACAGACCCTCCTGTTCTGGCCATTAGCAGAGGGTTCCCACTGCACAGGAACCCGGCCAATGCTGGGGCACAGGATGGAGATGTCTCACGTCCCCCACCTCACTCCATGTGTGTTGTGTCCTGGGAAGACAAACCTTGTATTTACTGACAATGTGGAAGAGCCTTCAGCCATGTGTCCCCGGTGCCAAGGACATCAGAGCTCATTCATCCTGGATCGCACCACACACATGTCCCCAGGGTGGCAGAGCCTTTACTCGGGGCTCTAACCTCGGGAGACACGAGAGAACTCACCCTTCAGAAGAAAGTAGACATGACACGCATGGGGGAAAAACTCCAGGGCAGTGCTCACCTCGGTACACAGCAAGGCCACCGGAGAGGCACCTTAGGGAGGGAACGAAGGTGGGAGACCCTTCCTTCAGAGAGCTCTGCTCTCATTCATGCCCAGGACCTCCCACGGTGTAGAAGCCATGTGGTGGGATTGCTGCACAAGAGCTCACAGCAACACGCATCCCTTCGAGGCCATGGGCACGTTCGGGCAGACAGAAACTGGTTGAATGCCATCTTCAGGGGAAAGCATTTAGTCCAGCCACACCCTGAGCCAGCATCCGAGGATCCACACTGGCGGGAACCCCAACTGATGCGGTCAACATGGGAGAGCCGTTAGATACAGCTCTCACATTTGGAGACACCAGACAACTCAGAGCAGAGAAACCTGGGTCTGTCATCACTGGGGTCCCGCCTGGACCCAGAGCGCCCACCTTTCTCACTACCACAGAAACCACACAGGGGAGACACCGTGTCTCCCGTCACTGAGGCAGAGCCTTCTGCCAGAAGTGTCCCTTTCCCAACACCAGAAAACTCACACGGGGAGAACCACTAGTGCTGTAGCCTGGTGGGAGAAGCTTCAGCGGGGCTCAGGCCTGAGCTCCCGCTACCATCTCAGAGTGCGCGTCATCCCTCTCACGGGAGCGAAGGTGCAGGGACCTCCTGGGACCCCCTGCATCATCGCTGCGGCTGAATGTCGATGAAATCCATATGGGAATCCCATTCCTCACGGAGCCAACACGGGAAGGACCTGGGAGGATTCGCACACAAGAAAATCCTCCTGGTGTGATGAGGAAAGGAATGGGCTCAGGTATCCCTTCTTCCTTAGCCAGCTATGACACCCTCACGCCGAGGAATCGCTGATCCCAACGCAACGGGGGGAAACTCTTCCCCAGACACTCACATTAGAAAATCACTGGGCAAAGACCTCCCAAGGTATTTCTTGAGGTGACACTGAGATACAAACTCAGACACTACAAACACCTACAACTCGGTCCCGTTCTGACAGATGTGGAATGCGCTATTCCTGTAACCAGTAGCTAGAAATCAAGCACATCTGCTCTGATCCATCAGTACTTGCATAAAGGCCAGGATCACTGAACAGGCGGGGGGGTCTCACAGCCGTGCACACTGTGCCAAGTAAGAACGGGGGACTTTTCCTTTTTTCACAACTGAAACAGGTACTGTCTCTTGGTAGGAAGTTGGATCCCAGGAAGTACCCCTGCCTGGGATCCATGAGAACATCAATCGGAGGGTGAACTCAGAATCTCAGAACACGAGGTGATCGACGTATGTTCACGAAAACATTAACCTATCGATGCATGTAGATCGCAAGGATGAATGGCCACAAGATTCAACAAACACACGGATTGTGATCTACCTCTCCTGTGTCCTTAATTCTACTAATATTGTCCTCTCAAATTGGAAAGGATTTACAAATTTATTACACGCTTAGAAATATTTCTATTGACTTCACATATTTGAGAGCGACAGAGCTAGGGAGGGAGCAAGAACAGTCGGGGTCGGGCAGTGGGGAAGAGGGAGAAGGGTGCCCAATGCAGGGCTTGATCCTCCAGGATCCAGGGATCCTGACCTCAGCCAAGGGCAGATGCTTACCGAACTGCGCAACCCCGAGGCTGGCAAATTAATTTCATCTTTTACAAAGGGGCTCTTCTGGAAGACCTGCTGGGACCAGGGCAGGAAAACCTCTACAGTTCAGCATCAGGCAGGGAGGGCTTCCTCCCCGTCGATGAGAACGTGGGAGCCAAGGGGTTTTCTCCACCACCAAGAACAGCTACGTATCTCTGGGCCTGAGAGGGTGTACGTCCACTGCAGACGTGGAAATACTCCCTGATTCAGAAGATTTTAGAAGAGGAGGGGGTTCTTACGCTCCCTTCCATAAAGTCAAAGCATGTCCAGGAATGCCTGCGTGGTACTTTCAGTGAAGGGACCAACTTTTGATGTTGGCTCAGGTGATGATGTCAGGGTTATGGGATTGAGCCCCGTGTCCGGTTATGCAAGGCATGTGGGGCCTGATGAAGGGTCTCTCTCATCCTCTGCAACTCCCACACCCCCCATCCAAAAAAAAACAAAGGAGAGAGAGAAAGAAAGGGACAGAGAGAGAACTTGTGTGGAATCCAACTCAGACATCCATTTGTAAAGATGCCTGGGATTCTTTGCTCTAGAGGAAGGGCGCAATAAAGCAAGTGTGGGAAGAAGGTCGATCGTTGAGAGAATGTCTATTTATAAGGTCAGCCTGCAATAACTCAGGATTATGCGACCAGAGGCAACCTGGATTTCAGAAGTTTTGTGTGGGGCAGGGACTTGAGGAACCTTGTCCATATGTGCCGCTAAGTAATTTTCCCCAAGCAGCAAACTCTAGATATTCTGGTTAAGGGTGTATCTCCAATTTAATCGACAAGAAGAGGGTATCTTTCCCTCCAGAAGAAAGACAGAAGCCGGCAAAAAAGACACCCAAGTCAAGGCCTGAACCTCAACCCAGGCGGGAGGTTCTGAACTAAGACAACTTACCACTGTGATGTACAGCCACCAGGGAGATGACACAGGTCACGCTCCTGTACATTTTGCACTTGAATCTGCACTGAAGAGACAGAGGCCAGATGCATTGGATGCTGCCAACGAGGCCAACTCACCGGAGACTCAAAGCACCACCTGTAAAAACAGGGATAGTATTTAGTTTAGGTCTCAGGATCCGCGCTCAGGAAGACACAATGTCACACAAAACTGAAAGCATGCCCCTCCCTTCCAGCAGAGAGCACAAGTTCAAAGAGGCCGAAACCACAGAATCTCGAAATTTGTGAAAGACTTAGCATTGCTGCTGGCAGTCCTTCAACTAATACATGCATGGTCAATTGGCTTCCGGGAGGTCCATGATATCTTTGCCAGACCCAAGCAGGAGGATGTGGGCCAGGAAATGGCCCAGAGGTCAATCACCATGTGCAACAAGTGGCAGGCGTCTAAATAAAGTTCCTGCTGCTCCCAGAACCAAAACAGAAAATCTGCATAAACCCTATTTCAACTGCATTTTGCATGACCGTCCTAGGGATGCTTACTTCTCCTGGAATCGTCTTTCAACTTTGACATGGTTCTCATTCATCTACCCCGTCACTTCAATGACACGGAACTCCCACAGGAGATGTGCATAAACTCTACCTCCTCAACGTCTTTTCTACACTACATGAGTGACTCTGTTTGTCTTGCTTCCTTTCTTTTTTCACAACTCTATTTGGCTGAAAGGAGCCTCCGGTCTTTCCTTTCTAAGACATGCCTCTCATGGACCCTGGAACTCAAAAAAAGAAATAAAAAAACCAACAACTAATCACCACCCAATACAAATATAACCTATACCTTGGAGACTGAAGTTGTTTCACTCCTAACCAGAGACTATGCTACTGACCCAAAGGGCAAGCCCTCTAACAACCAGCTTCTAGAGGAGACTGGGACGATTTGGGGTATAGTTCTGATAGGATTTTCCCAATCAGAAAACACTGCCAGCCTCTAAAGTGATGTCCCCAAACCTGATTGTGAACTAAACAGATTCAGAGCTTCATGGGACCCACTGTGAGGCATAGAAATGCCTGGCGGTGTTGGCAGCGGGTGCCAGTCCACATGGGTGATGGATTTCAGTTCAACGGATTTGGGATGGTTTCTTAGATGCAAGAAGGCAGCCGCAAGCACACTTGGTTTCTTAGCATCTATTCTAACTAAGCCTGGCAGGCACAGTGACGGACCGTTCCATGCAGATTTTGAAACCGTGCTGTGCTGGAACTTCTCATGAGGCATCTCTAGAGTGAACTTTCAGTAGTGTGTCCAGGCCAAAGCCAAGTGCAATACTCCCATCAGACTTGACTGCAATACCTGTTGATTTGGGTGGATTCCTCTTCTCGAGGTCCCCCAAATATCCTGAGGTTCCTATACTTGCCAACAAGTAACATTCCCTACTCATCTGGCAAGGCTCCTGGGCACTGTGTCATGGAGGTGAGAAGCTGCTATTGCCAAGGGGCTCCACAAAGTCACCGTTAATTCCTGAAAATTGTCTGGTCATTATCTGAGTCTATACATATTATTCTCAAATTGGACATTTCACTCAATCCCTTGGTAAAATAACCAATGTTTCCAGCGGTATCTGTTACAAGAAAAAGGTGCTTGTGCTGAATTTACGCCAATAATCCTAAGTACCTTGGAAGAAAGAATTCTCCCTGAGAGTTTCTGAATGATGGAGGGCTCAGGGAGGGAGAGAAGTTAAATGCTCCCATTTGTTCACACAGAACTATTTCATCACATTTCTGTACATCGTGGATATTTTCAGATACAGTTTCCCTCAATCTGTAAGAAGAAACAATAAAGAACCAGCAATGTTTCAAACAAGAGTCCCAAAGGTAGACTCATCGTTCTCAACTCACTCAGTCCCCCCTTATTAATTCTTGTTCAGCTTGAATGCAGCTTTTCCATGATTTCTGCAAATCCCTACCCAGTAGAGTTTGATAGTTTTCACAATCGGACACTAAGACCCTACGAGACACAGCACCGTGTACAGTCACAGGCATTTAATGGCAAAGTGGGGATGAAAGGCGTGCGGACACACGCTTAAGGAGATATATTTTCACCAAACACAGAAGGTGTCCTGTGTCCCACTCCTGCCCTATGTCCCGCTGCTGCCCTGTGTCCCCTTGCTGCTGGTTTTCATAGCCCAGCGCTAAGCAGCCCTTCCCTGTTGACTTGCACGATGACCCACCTGCCACGCTGCCCCCTGCTGTTCCCGCCCACCCCTCCCTGCAGCTACCACCTAGCCGCTACCCCTGTCCCCCACTCTGGAGCCTTCCCGATTCCCTACTCCTGTTGCCGTGCTGCTGCCGCCCCATGAGTCCAACTCCGCCTTCCCCGCACTGGTACCACCAGGCTGCCCCCACAACATGAGCTGCTCCCACCGTGCTGCACTCCCGTCCACGGCGCCCCCACTTACAACCACCATTGCCTCTCTGCTGCTACCCTGGGTCCCCGCTGCTGCTGCTATCAGTGGTCCCGCCCTGTAGACATGCACCAAGCCCAGCAAAGCCAGGCCCTTGCTTCGCTGCCTGACCCACCACGCAATGACATGGACATCCCGCTTATACCCAGCTAGTCCTGCCCACCCCCAAGGACACTACTGCCTAGCTTCTCCCCCACCCCACTCCGATGCCTCCTGGCTGCCAAGCGTGTGGCTTCCAGCACGTCCACCACCCCTCGCACTGCTACCACCTTGCTGCCCCCCACATGTACCCCTGCCACCCTGCTGTGCCCCCCACACAATGCCCTTTACCACCACTGCAGCCACTCCACTGATGCCCTGTGTCCCCAGCCTCTGCTGTGCTTCCGTGCCCCGCCCCCTTGACGTGCACTCTGGGCCCGTCCACCACGCCCTCCTGTCTGTTGCTGCCCCGCCCCCTTGATGTGCACTCTGGGCCCGCCCACCACGCCCTCCTGTCTGTTGCTGCCCCGCCCCCTTGACGTGCACTCTGGTCCCATCCCCACTCCGGCTGCTGCTGCCTAGATGCCACCCACGCCCCACAGTCGCCGCACGGGTCTCCCACTTGGCTGTCACACAGCTCCCCCACCACGGCCCGCCACCGCTCCCTGTGCCACTATGCCTGGTGGCCTCCTCCCCTGCCTTGGTGACCCTTGCTCCCTACCCCCCATGTCCAGTCCCCCTACATGAGTGTGATTACGTCGTCGCCAGCTCCCTGGGCCCATGTGGCCCCGCCCACCACGCCCTGACGTTGACGCCCCGCTGATGCCCGGCCCGTCCCGCCTCCCCCCACACGCCACCACCGCCAAACGGCTTGCCCTTCCCCCTGCTCCGTGGCCTCCCCGCTGCCAGGCCCATTCCCCGGCTACTACCACCCTGAACATCCACGCCCTTCCCTGGACTTCCATCACATGGCTACCGCCACACGCACCCCTGCCACCCTGCTGTGCCCCTCACCCTGGCCCCCTTACCTCAGCTGCCGCAGCTCCGCGGCTCCGCGGCTGCCCTGTGCCCCCGCCCCCTTGACATGCACAATGGGCCCGCCCACCACGCCCTCCTAACTGCCGCTGCCCCGCCCCCTTGACGTACACAATGGCCCTGCCCACCACGCCCACCTGACTGCCGCTGCCCCGCCCCCTTGGAGTGCACAATGGGCCAGCCCACCACGCCCTCCTAACTGCCGCTGCCCCGCCCCCTTGACGTGCACAATGGGCCCGCCCACCACGCCCTCCTAACTGCCGCTGCCCCGCCCCCTTGACGAGCACAATGGGCCCGCCCACGACGCCCTCCTAACTGCCGCTGCCCCGCCCCCTTGACGTGCACAATGGGCCCACCCACCACGCCCACCTAACTGCCGCTGCCCCGCCCCCTTGACGTGCACAATGGGCCCGCCCACCACGCCCACCTAACTGCCGCTGCCCCGCCACCTTGGAGTGCACAATGGGCCCGCCCACCACGCCCTCCTAACCACCGCTGCCCCGCCCCCTTGACATGCACAAGGGCCCGCACACCACGCCCTCCTAACTGCCGCTGCCCCGCCCCCTTGACGTGCACGTGGGCCCGCCCACCACGCCCTCCTAATGGCCGCTGCCCCATCCCCTTGGCGTGCTGGACGGGCCCGCCCACCACCCCCTCCCCGTTGCTGCGCTGCTGCTGCTGAGCCGCTGGCTCCTGGCTGGTCCCACCCCCACTCCGGCTGCTGCTGCCTCGATTCCTCCCGCCCCCCACAGTCGCCGCACGGCTGCCCCACTTGGCTGTCACGGAGCTCCCCCACCATGGCCCACCACCACTCCCTGTGCCACTACCGCCTGGTGGTCCCCTCACCTGGCTCTGGGGACCCCGGCTCCCTCCCCCACCGGTCCCGCCCCCGACCAAAGGGTCATCACCTGGCTGCCACCTCCTCCCGCCTGGGCAGCCCCAAGGCCCCACCTACCACCCCATGTTGTCACTGCCCCATTGCCCCACTGAGTTGCCCTTGATTCCCGCTGCCACTCCCCGCCCCCCACCGCTACCGCACCCCAGGACCTGGGGTCCCGCTGCACATCCCCCAGCGCCACTGCAGCCCTCCCCTAGCTACTCCCCACGTTGCCCTTCTTGCATCCCTGCCCCCGCCCCCATCCCCGCCCCGGCACCCGCCGGCCTGGTGCTGCTGCCAGGGTCTCCAAGGCCACCGCCCCTTCCTTGGTGGCCCTGCGGCCGCTGCCTTGCCCCACTACCATGAGACCGCAGCCCTGCTGGTCCTGCCCACCTCCCACCATTAACCCCCACCCCAGTACCGTCCTGATGACCCCCACTGTGCTGCTGACCCACTGTGCCCCGCCAATGCCACTGCCACCCCACTGCACCTCCCCAACGCCGCTGTGACTGCGACCCAGTGACATTGCTTCCCACTGCCCCGCCCTGTTGCCCCCGCTGCCTTACTGCACCCCCCTGGTTTCTGCCACCCCTCCCCGCTGTGCTTCCCACCCCACCACTGTCGCGTCCCCCACGCAGACCCTCCTTACCACCCGACCGCTGCCCAGGGTCTGCCTGGCTGCTCTGACGTCCCTGGCGCGCCCTGGACGTCATCAGTGGGAGACAGGCCCTAAGAGAATTTCTGCATAGGGGCTGGCGGCAGGTGTGTTCTGGAAGTGGGTTGGAGGTATAGACACGGGGTAAATCCCAAGAAGGAGATGTTAGCATAATTATGTTAAGTGTTAAAATAGCCTAAAAAGCTAAATGTAAAGTGCTTTCAATGTCTCCTTCTTTTCCATACAGTGACTTTATTCATCATATTGTGCACCTGAAAATAATAAAATCTCACGTTAACTAACTGGAATGAAAAAAAAAACTGTAAAAAAGTTAAATAAAAATCTTTTAGCATCATGCGTCAATTGACATACAGACATTAAAGTAAGAGTTTGCATAATAAACTGTGTATATGTGTCTATGTGTTCGTTTTCAACCAAGGCTGGTCAAAATCATGGAAAAGATGAGTTTTATTTCTCTTCAGAATCACTCACTGTTCCTTGACTTCATGTATAGTGTACATACATATGAACAAGCTTTTCTCAAAAACTAAAGGGAAAAAAAGCCCCCAAGAACCAACACTAGATGTCCACTGTAGAATTGCATGAACAGAAATGCATTCATTAGCTTTGTTGTATGAGAAGACCTTGGGAGATACTCATTTGAGAAATAAGTGTCAAGGGAAATACATCATAAACAAGAACTTCTCCCTTACCGTAATGCTCAGTGGGGAACTTAACGCTCCATTTTATTTTTCTCAGATCACACAAAAATCAAAACTTAACAGCACATGTAGCCCAGTGGTTGTATTAAATTTATGATTTGCTCTCTGTTAGTGGTAGAACTGAAACCTTGGGGCCGACTCTGTGATCATACTTGTGTTACTTTTAGGATAAGATGTATATTAATATAAGTATGTGAATAAATTCAACCTTGTTATGTTTTCCACAGCAAGCATTTTCACTGACATAATTTCATGGGATCTTCATCACAGTCCAGGTGAAAGCAAAAGTAAATGTTTATGGTATATAAAAGGGAAACAAAGGTATATGCACAAAATAAGAATCTGTGAAATAAGACAAATTCAGCCCCGTAAGTTTTAAGACCTAATGGGCTGTATTAACTGATCTAATAATGACTTGCATAGTATCCTATCCAGTAGATAGAGGGGCGGTCCAAATGGCCACAAGAAAGAAAAGACTTCCAAGATAGCCTGCGAGATGCAGTGCGTGGGTGGTGCAGTCAGTTAAGTGTCACACTCTTGGCTTTGGCTCAGGTCCTGATCTCAGGGTCTTGGGATCCAGCTCTGCACAGGGATCTGTGCTCAGCACAGAGCCTGTTTGTGTTTTGCTCTCCCTCTCCCTCTGACCCTCCCACCAATAAATAAATCTTAAAAATAAGGCAGCAAGGGAGAAAATAAAACATAATCAGCTAAGAATCCATCGTTTTAGGCAAGATCACCCTCCTAAGGGAAACAGAGGGGGCCAATCGGTAGACTTCCTAGCACTGACCAGGAATTTCCCACCTGGGCTGGCTAAAGGTTATATAGTTCTGGACGTTGAAACTCCAGTTGGGTCGATATTAAGTCTTGGCTAACCAACTTGGAACCTTAAGCCATGTGAGTGCATTTTGAGCCTGTGGTTTTCCTTTTCAACAACCCCACCTTTTGAACAGACTCTCAGCTTAACTGACAGATATAAATTGAAGGCATTAATGTCACTCTCAGTAACTGCTCTGAAGTGCTCACAGTACTTGATGCTCCTCAGTGTAGTATTCAGAGTTCTTGACCTTTCTGATTAACCCCTGTGATGTTCACAGGTCACCACTGCAGTCTTACAATTTTTGAGCTGGTCATGCTCTTCTTCTTCTTCTTCTTCTTCTTCTTTTTTTTTTTTTGTTTGTTTTTGTTTTTTCTTTTTCTGGTGTTCCACTCTCAGAAAGATTATTACTATGCAGGTTAGTGTCTCTGAATTTGCATTTAGAGGTTTTGAGAAAACATAAAGCACCACACAGATTATATTGATTATGACAAACAAGATAATTCCCAATGTTTGGAGTGCAATTTGAGGCTATGTACTCCAAGACTCAAAGCAATTAAAAACAAATGAGTAAGAAAGACCCTGCTGAAGGAGTCACTCTTTTAAGCCACGTGGCTTCCTCAGTAATGTGATATTATTGGGCTTCAACGTCCCCCAGAACTGTTCATCGGGGTTTAGCACATGCTGTTGTCTGCAGCACAGACCCAGCCTTGCTCAGCTAAGAGATAACCAAGGGCTATCTTATTTTCAAGAACTCCTTTGGCCAGAGTGTAAGAATTCTCGTTGGGCAGACATTGCTTTGGCAAGGGGTTCTGCAACAATTTCAAGAATGAAGGAAAAGGTCTTGATCATACTCCATCTACGTTTATCCCTAACCAGGGAAGTAAGACCGGCCAAAGACATGAATCTTGGAACACAATTTTTCCTGATAGTTCCCTTCTAACTCAGAACATGAATGCAGGGAAGTTAACCAATGAGATGTCTTACTTAGCTTGAGTAATTTCAGACCAGGGTTGAATTTTCTGGCAGCCTGAAATAAAAGCTTGCTCTAAATTCCAGAGGATACTGCTGTAGTAATGACCTGGGCAATACAGATGAGGGTGTTACCATTCCAGGCCATTGCCAGAATAAAGGAAAAGACAAGAGAGTTAAAGGATCACATGTTTGGTCAAAGCTTGGAGTCTTGATTCATTGCCTTGGGTGAACACGGTCTACCTAGATGTCAGCTATTTCACTTTCTTCCAAGTAGATTCAGAAATATCAAGTGTTCGTGCAGGACCAGGTGTCAGGTGGAGACTTCTGTAGCTGTGGGTTGTGCACCGTAGGCTCAATTCCTTTGAGTTTTACAGAAGGAGACTTAGTAAGGTCCCTCTTTTACTGGCTTTCAAGGGCTGGTCTTCCTGTAATGATGTGTCTCAAATACTTAATCACCAGGTTGTAAACTGTGATGGAGAGGATCCTTTTAACCGTGATCTAGGAAGACTTCCATAACCAGTTGATGACAGGCTTGAGCACTGGACATCGCAGACTTACAGTAATTGGATAGACCAGCATGCAACACAACAGATCAGTAAAAGGTTGTACACTGAGATAATTCAATGAAGTCTGCAAGGATTTCCTAAAGGCTTCTGTGATTTGCCCAGTGAACTATGTGCCCTGGTCACTGGAGATCACAGAAAGTATGCCCCAAGGGAGAAACCCATTTTTTTTAAATTTTTTAATTTCTTTTCAGCATAACAGTATTCATTGTTTTTTCACCACACCCAGTGCTCCATGCAATCCGTGCCCTCCCTAATACCCACCACCTGGTTCCCCCAACCTCCCAACCCCCGCCCCTTCAAAACCCTCATGTTGTTTTTCAGATTCAATAGTCTCTCATGGTTCACCTCCCCTTCCAATTTCCCTCAACTCTCTTCTCCTCTCCATCTACCCTTGTCCTCTATATTATTTGCTATGCTCCACAAATAAGTGAAACCATATGATACTTGACTCTCTCGGTTTGACTTATTTCACTCAGCATAATCTCTTCCAGTCCTGTCCATGTTGCTACAAAAGTTGGGTATTCGTCCTTTCTGATGGAGGCATAATACTCCATAGTGTATATGGACCACATCTTCCTTATCCATTCATCCGTTGAAGGGCATCTTGGTTCTTTCCACAGTTTGGCGACCGTGGCCATTGCTGCTATAAACATTGGGGTACAGATGGCCCTTCTTTTCACTACATCTGTATCTTTGGGGTAAATACCCAGTAGTGCAATTGCAGGGTCATAGGGAAGCTCTATTTTTAACTTCTTGAGGAATCTCCACACTGTTCTCCAAAGTGGCTGCACCAACTTCCATTCCCACCAAGAGTGTAAGAGGGTTCCCCGTTCTCCACATCCTCTCCAACACACGTTGTTTCCTGTCTTGCTAATTTTGGCCATTCTAACTGGTGGAAGGTGGTATCTCAATGTGGTTTTAATTTTAATCTCCCTGATGGCTAGTGATGATGAACATTTTTTCATGTGGCTGATAGCCATTTGTATGTCTTCATTGGAGAAGTGTCAGTTCATATCTTCTGCCCATTTTTAACAGGGTCTTTACCACAGTGCAATCATCAGCCTCTTGACAGGGAAATGCTTGAACTGATCCAGAAAATACAGAAACAACAACAGGGTATATGAAAAATCTTACTAAGTGGCAGTCGAATGAACCCAGCTGTAGGTGTTCAAAGGGTCCACAGGAAGGACACTTGAAACCTTTGGAGAAAGAAAGTTGTTCAGGATTATGGACCTGACAGATTAGACACGGCTGGTAAACATGTTTTTTGTTTTGTTTTGTTTTGTTTTTTTTGTTTTGTTTTTGTTTTTTACTGTTTTAGAAGGCTTCCCACTGATGTACATGTATCATTTGAATCCTCTTAAATGCCCTATGGTGGATGAAGGAATGAAAAAAAAATCAAGAAAAATGGGGCTTGCCAGGGATCTGGGAAGAACCAAGTGGTTGTCTTGGATTTCCCGTAGCCCTGACTCTTTCTTTAAATCACTCCCATTCTTTACCCAGCCTCTTCTCTCTGACTCAAAGGGAAACAGGTGCCATGTTACAAGGACATCAGGATGGCCTGCATCTGGCAATGAGGAGCCGTGTTTTGTTGAACCGGAATGGACCTTATCTACATGTGCCACAATATTACAACTAGAATAGCAAAACAAACAAGCAAACAAACAAACAAAAAACTTAGTATGAAGTTTTATTTGACAATGATTTCCATGTAATTTAACATATCAAATAAGCTAGATTAATTTAGCAAATCCTATGGGATGTTCCAGGTCAAAGAGAATTAAGCGGGCCAATACTCCAAAGAAAATTAAAAAAAAAAATCCACAAAATCCTTCATTCTCTTGAAGAAGGAAAACCAAATTCTGATGTTTTACCAGCTTACTTTTGATTGGAAAATTCTTCATTCCAATCTTAGACCCTCCTGACTACGCATAACATTCCTTTCCAAACATTCCCTTTTTAGAAGGCTTTACAACTTTCTCTTTTACAGTCAGATTTTTGTCCTGAGTTTACCCTCTTTAGATACCTAGCTTTGCTGTAGAACAAAATTCCTTTCTTTTTTCCCTGGGGGAAAAATAAATTTCCATTCCTCACTCCTTTACTTAGGAAAAACACACACCTTACTTTCTTTGCATTCTGAGTTGTTTTTCTTATTATTTTCAGTAGCCTTCATTACATTACTTAGAATTCTTAACCCTTGGAAACTTTCACTTTCAAAGAAAGCAGTTGTGAACTCTGAATAACTATTCTTTTGGTTGGGAAATTTATGAATTCATTTCATAATTTCCTGAAATATGTGCTTCTTCATTAAACAATCTTTCAGGAAAGCACAAAATGTGTTTAAAGAAAGCCCAGTTTCTTTGCAATAAGGGAACCAAAAGGAGATAAACTCATGTTCATTTACTAATAACTTAGTATTATCTTACCTAGTAATGATCTAGATATTTAATGAAAGTAATTTCATTTAACCATTGACCTTTAAAATTTTAGTTTACCAGAAAGATTTGGAAGACTAAGACTTTATCTAAAATTTCTAAGTTTATTTACATCTATTCAATGTAACGTGTTCTTAACAGTTTCACTGAGATTACCCATAAAAATTGTGAGACATGGGGTGGGATCAGTGAAATAGGAGATGAGGATTGCAGGTTGTGCTTGTCCTGATGGGCATGGGTGATGGAAGGAAGTGTTATATCATTATAATGTGCACATGGAAATAATATAACATGGTGTGTTGAGCAGCTGGAATTTTATTTTTATGTTTTTTTTATTATTTTTATAAACATATAATGTATTTTTATCCCCAGGGGTGCAGGTCTGTGAATCTCCAGGTTTACACACTTCACAGCACTCACCATAGCACATTCCCTCCTCAATGTCCATAACCCCACCCCACACTCCCGATCCCCTCCCCCCAGCAACCCTCAGTTTGTTTTGTGAGATTAAGTGTCACTTATGGTTTGTCTCCCTCCTGATTGCATCTTGTTTCATTTATTCTTTTCCTACCCTCCAACCCCCCATGTTGCATCTCCTCTTCCTCATATCAGGGAGATCATATGGTAGTTGTAAAGAACAGAGTTTTAAAATGAGCAGGAATTAAGGATATTTTCAGTTTTCCCGGTCATTTATTAAAAACCAAGCATGGCATCAAATTTATCCCTAAAAGTTAGCCAATAAATTTGCTTTGGAGCAACAATGTGCATGCTTCCACTAGAGCACCACTCTGTTTCCACTGATTTGTTTCTAAATCCCACTAGACTGGAGAAAATGTCTCATTCAACGCTGGCATAAAACTTTACCTGCCTACTGTGCAATGCCTACTGTGATCTTGACAAATGCTCTTTTTTGGAGAAATCATTCTGCTTCTGAAATTAGTAAGAAAAAAATTCAGAATGAGCTCTCCCCACTTAAATATTTGTGTTTCATATGCATGGACCATGAGCTTCTTTTAAAACAAAATGGAAAATACTCCTCTTTTTTTTTTTTTAACTAAGCCTTGGTTGTCCATAGAGAATATTGCTGAGGCTATGAATGCCTCAGGAATCAGTGTTTTCCAGATGCCTGCTTTTAATTATTTTTAAGAGACCCCCCACAGCTCAGATGTGTGAGCTGTGTGAAGCTCAGAATTTGCATAAATCTGGGAACCCACTGTTTGCCACCAACCAAGGTACTGCATGATGGCGTCAGTGCAGAGGTTAGTGTTACCCAAAGCACCTCAGTAACAGACCGATGAGACACAAATAACCTCCATTACCAAGAGTCTCTCAGGCCTCAGGTTTTGTTTTAATATAAAATATGTATCAAAGGGAAGGTTTGTAGGTGGGAGCCATTTTCTCAAGCCAAGAAGCCACCATCATGAATAACTTGATCATATCATCGCTACCACATCCTTTGTTGATGCCAGGCTTTGCAAGTGTGAGTTGCTTTTATTTCGAACACTTGCTCTACCAAACAACACAAGAAAAATTACCCTGCAGTAAAATAAACTCACAAAATGGTGGCTTCAAACAATATAGCCACTATGATTCCCTGCATGCTTCTCATTAAGGACCTGAGCCTGCACAGTGGCCACTCTTTGCAGAATTGCTGCTAACTGTGGCAGTGGGGGGAGCGTCTTCAAGTGCCCCTAGGAATGAACATGACACTCCCATTCACATTTCATTGGCTAAAGTAAAGAACAAGGGGATTGCCACTCTCACTTGTTCCTAGAAGACAAAATTTTGGGAATACTTTAATAAACAGCACTAAGGTATGTCACAATTGCAGCTGATAAATAAAAATTTATCTTAAAAAGACTTCATTCCAATTTAGTCTAGCTGTATTAACCATCTCTCAAACACATTTCTAAATAATATTCTGTACAAAATACAAGGAAAAGGTTTATATTAGCATTTTGTTTCTATTACTTTTGCTTGTATTTGCCATGATTTGTCTTGTTCACTGTCTGACATTTAAGCCACTTGCCATTGGAAGATTCACCAAAGATCCTGTTTTAGGGTCCCCCATTACGTAGGTGGTGGTTTTTCTTCACAAGAAATGTGTAAAATTTTTGATAGGCACTGTGGGTTCAATAAAATGAATAGATAATTATTACCATAGGAAACATGATAAGATATTTCATTTTTTAAAAATATGTGAAATCTGGATGGATTCTGGCTGTTGGCAGAACATAAAACCTCCCAGTCATCCAAACTAGTTCTTATCTCGTAAACTAGTCATAACCTGTATACAGAAATCCACTCATAAAAAATTAATTAATTAATTAATTAAAAAAGAGAGCTACTCATTCACAAGTTGCATTATAACGGTGGGCTGGAAAACCGTTTGGAGCTCTTTTGCTGATCATCCTCCTTCTAACTTAATCTCTATTCATGCTTGCCTTGACCTTCACACAGAAAGGCTATAGCCTTGGTCTGCATAACCAAGGCTACCATCATAGATGTCCAGAGGTGAGGGTTAGCCCACCTGAGCACTGGCAGAATATGCCTAGCCTGGAGGAAGCCTCAGGATTTCTCCTTCTTACTCCTGGTTGTAGGTCTGGAGTGAGAACAATTGCAATGTTCCTTCACACTGTAGAATTCCAAGAGGCACCGCTTCCACTTCAGATTATCCCCTTGCTTTTTTGTCCCCGGGGGATGCAGTGGCTTCCAGCAGTAGCTCATCTGTGGGTTCTCAGAACCATGCTTGCTCCCCTTCAATAAATTCTACTCATTGGAATGATTCCAGGGAATCCAATTCTTTACTGGACGCTGATGGATACCACTGTGCAAATCGAGGGATCATCATCTTCTCCGTGTGTGTACTCATTTACTGAGAAATGGGTCAAATCAGGAATACCATCACCCAAAGATCAAACTGCTTCTGCCTTAAACAGAAAATATCTGAGCTTTGAAAATGTAAAAGCGATTACTGAATTCAACTCTCTTTCTCAGCTTCTGGAAGACAAGTCCTCAAACTTTATATCTCACAATAATTTCCCAAGATTTCCTACTCTTGTGAAGGTGTATTGAGCTGTTGTTGTTGTTATTTTTATACATTTGTCACAGTTGAGGAGATTGTATATCACATTTTGCTAATTCCAATTAGCTTGTTAATGGCCAAGTAAACTTGGACTTCCATCAATGATCTTCTACTGTGTATAGATTCCCATCTAGGCACTAAATGGTCTGTTGACTTTAATAAAACATGGGGGTGCCTTTTTTCCATTGAAGTGATATATTCTTCACCAAGTATTATGTTGTTGTCCTAAGTTTCGACCCATACTTCTCTTTTTGGGATTTGTGGGTCATCTCAGACAACAGACAAACACATTCCCCCTTGAGCTTCCAACTCCATCCTTGGGGCAGCTCAAAGTGAGCCCCAGAGGGATATGTCTTGGTGAGAGGAGTGGTACAGGATGGCTCCTGCCCATTTATGCACTCTCTGCCGTTACACCATCAATGACTGCATGATCTGAGGTCAAGATGGAAGCACTGTGAGCCCTCTGAGCCGCAGAAGGACTTACACTAAGTGCACAGCTCTTTCTATGCCAGTCTCAGCTCTAGCCACATAGACCAGCCATCAGCCCCTCTGCAAGTATCCACGGTTTAAAAATTATAATCTCTTTCTTTTATTTCCTGACCTCTGAGGGTAGCAGCTCCTTTGTACCGTTCCTATTCCATAATGTCTTTGTGCTTTCTTTTTGCTACTCCCATTCTGAAATACGTGGTTAAAAATTCCATACAGCAAATGCATCTGTTTAAATAATTGGTGTATTCTCTTTTTCTCTGGACTGGTCTCTGACTAATATGTATGCCAAATACATAAAATTTATGCAATTTATTTTAAAAAACTATAGATCAATGTACCACCCAAGAACAGCTCTTATTAACATTTTTACCTCTTTCTTTCAGCATTTTCTATTAATTAAATTATCTTAAATAAATATTATTTGAGACTGACATTTGTTGCTACGACTGCAAAAATAAGACTACACATTTTTTTTCTGTTATATCATAAAATCTTCAGCAGATATTGACCAAATTAGAGTGGTATATACAGAATATATATTAATATATTTCCTTATGTGCTTTACTCAAAATTTTAATGGGAAACCCAAGAAGGCAACTCACAGGCACAGGCAATTGTTCTTCAGGGCACCCAATACTAAGGTTTCTGGAGAATCGGTGAGATTCTAGTTGGGATGCCATGCTGGGAGCAGGGGAGCAAAGAGAACCAAAAGCAAAAACTACCATGGCAAATAAAAGCTCTGAGTTCTTGGCTATTTTTGGTTGCCATCAAGATGCTACTCACTTGATTCCTACTAAGCAATATTTTATGGCTTAGGTATCAGGCTGGACTGAATCACCGAATGACGTTTCATGACCTGATAGTCAGGAGGTGGGCAAGATATGTGTCAAGTGCTCAGACTTGGAAGCTATTTGTCACCAGCAGTATCACCTAGGGCCTCTGGGTGCAGATGGCAGACAGGACGAGATTGGTGGGGCCACCCTCTCAAAAGGATGTATTACCAGGGAGTGGCAGGAGGTGGAGACACCTTCATGCTGTGATGCGGGGTGACGTCTGGGCCAAGAGAAAGGAAGGACAAAGGGCTTTGTAAAGAGCACCTGGAACTCATGCAGTTGCAAGGAAACCCCGGTCAGGATGATGGGAGTTTTGAGCAAGTACAATTTTAAAAGTCAAGAAACACATTACACCTGGCATATGATCCACACACAACCAGTATGGATGAAACTCTAAACAAGCCACTAAATAATCACAGCTCTTTTAATGAAAACAATGTATGTCCTAGGTATCAGCACATGTTTGTTATGAAAGATTAGGTATATATAATTTGAAACGAGGAAACATACAGCAACAAATGGCACTTAACACTTTGGTGCGTTGTATGGAGAGCTCCGGCACTTGTCCCTCTTGACTTTTGCACACGGTACAAACATATCACTGGTCTCTGTTCCTCTCACTTCAGCATCTCTGTGGCTGTGTCTGTGCTGGATACATAATTCAGCATATTCTCTGGTTCACTCTCTGGAAACATACACTCCTATTCAAGGTGAGCTATGCAAAACTTATGGATTTCACTGAGGAGATGAATGCAGTTGTTTATATCACATATCCCACAATAAAAAAAAATCTCCATGACAATTTATTATCTCCCACACGTACAGTATCAACCCTAATCACAGAGCTATCTACATTTTCTTCTCCCTACCTCCTTCGCCAATATCTGGCCTCTTCTTAACAGATATCACTCAGATATCTATTTTGTTACACACAGTGATTTGGTTGGTTCTTCCTGAGCTGACACCCCATCATCAATATGTCCAAGCCCGTCTTGATGAACTAAATGCCTGTGTTCATAATCTCTGCCCTCTTTTGAAAACAACTACCTGCTACATGAGTATGGCCCTCATGTCTCTACACCACTCTAAACCATTATTTCTCAAATATACAGGAAGCTCTGTCCCAGGAGACTATCAATAGATAAAATTTCTCATCTTATAAAAAATCCACTTTTGCATTATAATGTTCATAGTATTTTCACTCCCTTTTTCACATAAAATATACTGTGGATATTATTCCAAGTCAGTTAATGGATAATGACGGATGATCTCTCTTTGTGGCAGTGCTAGATAGTTCCTTTAAAGTGTCTAGTAGGAAAGAACGTCTCTCTCTCTCTCTCTCTCTCTCTCACACACACACACACACACAATGGGATTAGAGGCACCAACAGTCCCCACAGTCAGACATCCGTGTATGACTGTTGTCCTCCCCAAACACTGACTATTCATATACTACTGTTGACTTACTGACATCATAAATAGTCAATAGCACATATTTTTGTACGGTATATGTATTGTACACAGAATTCATACAATAAAATCTGTTTAATTTTTTCAATAAGACATGTGGTTTGTCTGTGAATATTTTAAATTTCACAAATCTGTAAAAATTTTCCAATATATTTATTGAAAAACATCCACATTATAAATGGATTCAGGTAGTTCCAAACTGTGTTAGTCAAGGGTCAACTGTAGAGACAATTGCATGTTTATGTCTTAAATAATTGTCTTAAATAATATGTTGGCTTAAAATATATTATTGCCTTAAAATAATATGTCATATATATAATATAAACTGTATATAAGTAATAATGCATAATATAATATAATATAATATAATATAATATAATATAATATATATAATTGCCTTGAAATCTGTAAAGAATTGTTTTTTTTTTAATTGGTATGCATATGTGTTAGTAGGATGTTCTATTTGCAAACTTAGTTTTTTTGTTAGGCTAAATGCTTGGATTTAGAATTTCTAGATATCTTTCCTCAATTTATACTCTCACCAACAAAATAGAAATGAACTATCCCTTTTCACTCTCAAATCAAGATGGCTAGTCTTCATACTCTAACCTCACACATAAATATTAAAATGTTATTTTCAAGAGCCAAAAATAATATGCTCATATATTTGTTTATTTTTTATCATCTTTTAAAATTAACATATAATGTATTATTAGCCCCAGGGCTACAGGTGTGTGAATCGTCAGTCTTACACACTTCACAGAACTCAACATAGCACATACCCTTCCCAACGTCCTTAACCTAACCACCCTCTCCCTACCAGATTTCCCAGACAACCATCAGTTTGTTTTGTGAGATTCAGAGTCTCTTATGGTTTGTCTCACTCCATCCTTGTTTCATTTTTTCCTTCCCTACCCACCAAACCCACCACCTTGCCTCTGAAATTCCTCACATCGGGGAGATCATATCATAACTGTCTTTCTCTGATTGACTTATTTTACTAAGCATAATACCCTCTAGTTCCATCCACATCATTGCAAAGGGCAAGATTTCATTTCTTTTGATGGCTGCATAGTATTCTATTGTGTGTATGTGTGTATGTGCGTGTGTGTGTGTGTATGTGTGTGTGCATATATATATATACATATATATATATATATATGTATATATATGGATAAAGGAGATAATACATATATATTATCTCCTTTATCCATTCATCTGTTGATGGAAATCTAGGCTCTTTCCATAGTTTGGCTATTGTGGACATTGCTGCTATAAATATTCGGGTGCACATGCCCCTTTGGATCACTACATTTGGATCTTTAGGGTAAATACCCAGTAGTGCGATTGATGGGTCATAGGGTTCTTCTATTTTCAACTTTTTGAGGAACCTCAATGCTGTTTTCCAGAGTGACTGCAACAGGTTGCATTCCCACCAACATTGTAGGATTCCCCTTTCTCTGCATCCTCGCCAGCACCTGTCGTTTCCTGACTTGATAATTTTAGCCATTCTGACTGGTGTGGGGTGATATTTCATCATTGTTTTGATTTGTATTTCCCTGATGCCGAGTGATGGGGAGCACTTTTTCATGTGTTTGTTGCCCATCTGGATGTCTTCTTGGCAGAAATGTTTGTTCATGTCCTCTGCCCATTTCTTGATTGGATTATTTGTTCTTTGGGTGTTGAGATTGACAAGTTCTTTTTAGATTTTGGATCCTTGCCCTTTATCTGATATGTCATTTTCAAATATCTTCTCCCATTCTGTCAGTTGTCTTTGGGTTTTTTTGAATGTTTCCTTTTCCGTGCAAAAGCTTTTGATCTTGATGAAGTCCCAATAATTCACTTTTGCCTTTGCTATCCTTGCCTTTGGCGATGTTTCTAGGAAAGAGTTGCTGCAGCTGAGGTCAAAGAGGTTGCTGACTGTGTTCTCCTCAAGGATTTTGATGGATTCCTTTCTCACATTGAGGTCTTTCATCCATTTTGAGTCTATTTTTGTGTGTGGTGTAAGTAAATGGTCCAGTTTCATTTTTCTGCATGAGGCTGTCCAATTTTCCCAACACCATTTCTTGAAGAGACTGTCTTTTATCCATTGGAAATTCTTTCCTGCTTTGTCAAAGATTAGTGGACCATAGAGTTGAGGGTGTATTTCTGGGCTCTCTATTCTGTTCCATTAATCTATGTGTCTGTTTTTGTACCCATACCATACTGACATCAAGCTGTCTTGATGATGACAGCTTTGTCATAGAGCTTCAAGATTGGAATTGTGATGCCACCAACTTTGGCTTTCTTTTTCTACATATGTCTGGCTATTCAAGGTCTTTTCTGGTTCCATACAAATTTTTGGATTATCTGTTCCATTTCTACGAAAAAAAAAATTGGTATTTATAGGGATTGCATTAAACGTGTAGATTGCTTTAGGTAGCATAGACATTTTCACAATATTTGTTCTTCCGATCCATGAGCATGGAATATTTTTCCATATTGTTGTGTCTTCCTCCATTGCTTTCATGAGTACTTTATAGTTTTCTGAGTACAGATTCTTTGCCTCTTTGTTTAGGGTTATTCCTAGGTATTTTATGATTTGGGGTGCAATTATAAATGGGATTGACTCCTTAATTTCTCTTTCTTCTGTCTTGTTGTTGGTGTATAGAAATGCAACTGATTTATGTGCATTGATTTTATATAGTGACACTTTACTGAATTCCTGTACAAATTCTAGCAGATTTGGAATGGAGTCTTTTGGATTTTCCACATAGAGTATTATATCATCTGCAAAGAGCTATAGTTTGATTTCTTCTTTGCTGATTTGGATGCCTTTAATTTCTTTATGTTGTCTGATTGTTGAGGCTAGGGCTTCTAGTACTATGTTGAATAACAGTGGTGATAAAAAGGGCATCCCGACCATGTTCCTGATCTTAGGGGAAAAGCTCTCCGTTTTTCCCCATTGAGAATGATATTTGCTGTGGGTTTTTCATAGATGGCTTTGAAGATATTGAGGTAGGCACCCTCTATCCCCACACTTTGAAGAGTTTTGATCAAGAAAGGATGCTGTACTTTGCCAAAAGCATTTTCAGCATCTATTGAGAGTATCATATGGTTCTTGTTATTTCTTTTATTAATGTATTGTATCATGTTGACTGATTTGTGGATGTTGAACCATCCTGGAAGCCCTGGAATAAAAACCAATTGGTCGTGGTGAATAACCCTTTTAACATCATCTTGCATCCTATTGGCTAGTATTTTGGTGAGAATTTTCACATCTGTGTTCATCAAGGATATTGGTCTGTAATTCTACTTTTTGATGGGATCTTTGTCTGGTTTTGAGATCAGGGTGATGCTGGCCTCATAAAATGAGTTTGGAAGTTTTCCTTCCATTTTTTTGAAACATTTTCAGGAGAATAGGTATTAATTCTTCTTTAAATGTTTGGTAGAATTTCCCTGGGAAGCCATCTGTCCCTGGGCTCTTGTTTGTTGGGAGATTTTTAATGACTATTTCAATCTCCTTACTGGATATGGGTCTGTTCAGGTTTTCTATTTCTTCCTGGTTCAGTTGTTGTAGATTATACATCTTTAGGAATGCATCCATTTCTTCCAGATTGTCAAATTTGTTGACGTATAGTTGCTCATTAAATGTTCTTATAATTGTTTGTATTTATTTGGTGTTTCTTGTGATCTCTCCCCTTTCATTGGTGATTTTATTTATTTGGGTCCTTTCTCATTCTTTTTGATAAGTCTCACCAGGGATTGATCAAACATATTAATTCTTTCAAAGAACTAGCTTTTAGTTTCATTGATTCCTTCTACTGTTTTTTGTTTGTTTGTTTGTTTGCTTGTTTCTAGTTCATTGATTTCTGCTCTGATCTTTATTATTTCTCTTCTCTGGCTGGGTTTAGGCTTTCTTTGCTGTTCTTTCTCCAGCTCCTTTAAGTGTAGGGTTAGGTTGTGTATTTGAGACCTTTCTTGTTTTGCAAGAAAGGCTTGTACTGCTATATATTTTCCTCTCAGGACTGCCTTTGCTGTGTCCCACAGATTTTGAATAGCTGTGTTTTCATTATCATTTGTTTCCATGAATTTTTTCAATTCTTTTTTTAATTTCCTGGTTGACCCATTTATCCTTAAATAGGATGCTCTTTAGCCTCCATGTATTCCAGTTATTTCCAACTTTTCTCTTGTGATTGAGTTCTAGCTTCAGAGCATTGTGTATGGGGAGTGACCCCAATCTTTTGGTACCAGTTGAGACCTTATTTGTGACCCAGGATGTGATCTATTCTGAAAAATGTTCCATGTGCTCTACAGAATAATGTGTATTCCGTTGTTTTGGGATGAAATGTTCTAAATGTATCTGTGATGTTCATCTAGTCCAGTGTGTAATTTAAGACCTATATTTCCTTGTTGATGTTTTGCTTGGATGATCTGTCCATTTCAGTGAGGTGGGTGTTAAAGTGTATTAGTGTTGGTGTGTCTCTTTGATTTTGTTATTAATTGGCTTATATAGTTGACTGCTCCCATGTTAGGGGCATAGATTTTTAAAGTGGTTAGATATTCAAGTTGGACAGACATGTTGAGCATGATACAGTGTCCTTCCTTATCTCTTATTATAGTCTTTGGCTTAAGATCTAATTTATCTGATATAAGGATTGCCACCCAGGCTTTCTTTTGATGTCTATTAACAAGGTGAATTGTTTTCTACCCCCTCACTTTAAATCTGGAGGTGTCTCTGGGTCTAAAATGAGTTTTTTGTAGACCACCTATTGATGGGTGTTGTTTTTGTATCCATTCTGATATTCTGTGTCTTTTGATTGGGTCATTTAGCTCATTTATACTCAGGGTAACTATTGAAAGGGTACATTCAGGATAATATTGAAAGATATGAATTGAGTGCCATTGTATTGCCTGTAAGGTGACTGTTACTGTATATTGTCTCTGTTCCTTTCTGGTCTACTACTTCTAGGCTTTCTCTTTCCTTAGAGGACCCCTTTCAATATTTCCTGTATGGCTGGTTTAGTGTTTGCAAATTCTTTTAGTTTTTGTTCGTCCTTGAAGCTTTTGTCTCTCCTTCTATTTTCAATGATAGCCTAGCTGGATATAGTATTCTTGGCTGCATGTTTTCCTCATTTAGTGCTCTGAATATACCATGCCAGTTCTTGCTGGCCTACCAGGTCTCTGTGGGTAAGTCTGCTGCCAAAATAATATTTTTAACATTGTTTGTTACACACTTCTTGTTCCGAGCTGCTTTCAGGATTTTCTCTTTATCACTAAGACTCGTAAGTTCTACTACTAGATGACGGGGTGTGGTCCTATTTTGATTGACTTTGAGGAGGGGTTCTCTGTGCCTCTTGGATTTGATGCTTGTTCCCTTTGCCATATTGAGGAATTCTCTATAATAATTCTCTCCAATATGCCTTCTATCCCCCTGTCTCTTCTTCTTCTGGAATCCCAATTATTCTAATTTTTTTTCTCTTATGGTATCACTTACCTCTCTAATTCTCCTCTCATGGTCCAGTACTTGTTTGTCTCCCTTTTGCTCAGCTTCTTTATTCTCCATCATTTGGTCTTCTATATCACTAATTCTCTCTTCTGCCTCATTTATACACACAGTAAGAGCCTCCATTTTTATTGCACCCCATTAATAGCTTTTTTAAAAAATTTCAGCTTCGTTAGATTTTAGTTCTTTTATTTCTCCAGAAAGAGCTTTCATTTCTCCAGACAGGGTTTCCCTAATATCTTCTATGCCTTTTTCAAGCCTAGCTAACACCTTGAGAATCTTCATTCTGAAATTTAGTCTCATATATTATCAATGTCTATGTTGATTAAGTCCCTAGCCTTTGGTACTGCCTCTTCTTCTTCTTCTTTTCTTTTCTTTTTTTTTTTTTTTTTTTGTGGTGAGTTTTTCCGCCTTATCATTTTATCTAGATAAGAATATATGAATGAGAGAATAAAGTAATAAAAGCGTGGCAAAGACACCATAAAAAATATGCTGGCCAAATCAGAAGGGACCCAACATCAGTGGGAGAAGAAAGGGGGTAAAAAAGTTAAAAAAATTATATATATATTCCCAGAGTATTCATCATACAGTTTGTGACATTTAAAACTCTTCTTGGCTTTGTATGTTCTACAACCATTTTATTGTCATTAGTCAATATTGCTTTTAAAATTTTGCTTGATTTGGTAACGAAAATGATATTTCTTTTTTACTACTTTGCATTTCTTAATTAGTAGGGTTGAATTTTTTCATGTTTGTTATTGATCTCTTGAATTTCCTTTTTCAGTTTGTAAGTCTGTGACCTTGAGTCACACACTGATTCCCTCTGAGCCTTGGTTTCCTTTTCTATAAAACCGAGCCAATAATAAGAACTATGCAAATAATTTGAGACCTACATTAGACAATAAATGTAAAGTATTTAGAGAGTTTCAGAGGTCACAATTCAGAATATCACATATCATGACTCTCTTTCCCTCCTTGGAATTTGTATTACCTACTATATTGGAAATTAGCGATTTTTATCTGATTACATTAACTATAATATGCTGCTTATTTGTTATATTTTTATTCAATATATGTTTAATAACCAGCAATTGTTAGGATCTGTTACTCAGCTTCTTCATTTATGAAGTGGAAATACACATAGTACTTATGGGCTTTTTGTGAAAACTAAGTGGCTTTATGTATGTAAAATTCTTGGAACAAGGCTTGACAGATTGGAAGGACTAAATAAATGTTATTTTTTACTAGAATTTTTATTCCTATTATCATTTATTATTAGTGTATGGAAAACACCATAATATTAACATTACAAAAGAAAATACACTTCCGGGGCACCTGGGTGGCTCAGTGGTTTAAGCCCCTGTCTTCAGCTCATGTCATGACCTCAGGGTCCTGGGATCGAGCCCCACATTGGGCTCTCTGCTCAATGGAGAGCCTGCTTCCCCTACTCCCTTAGCCTGCCTCTCTGCCTACTTGTGATCTTTCTGTCAAATAAATAAATAACTAAAATCTTTAAAAATATATACTTCTTTAAAAGACCTATGGCTGATACCTTCCTTATACCACCTTGTAAGATTTGATTGGAAATCTAGTCAAAGAATGCAAAATGCAAAAGTGGATTGTGGAAGGGACACCTGGGAGGCTCAATTGGTTAAGCATCTGACTCTAGATTTTGTCTCAGGTCATGATCTCAGGATAGTGAGATGAGCCCCATGCCAGCTCCACACACAGCATGGAATCTGCTTGAGATTCTCTCCTTCTCCCTCCGCCCTTCCCATGTTTATGTGCACTTTCCACTATCTCTCCTTCTAAAATGAATAAATAAATCTTATTTTTAAAAGTGGACTGTGGAAAATTCAGATTTAGATACATTCTTCTTTAGTTCATTTATTCAACAAACATTGGTTTAGCACTATTCTATGGCAAATATTGTGCTACATATCCTGGGAATATGTCTGTGACTAATAATAATATTAATATAAAATTATAGAGTAATATATAGCATATACAATAACCTATAGTATGGTTATATATATATGTGTGTGTGTGTGTGTATATATATATATATATATACACATATATATACACACACACATAATATATATAAAATTATTAAGAACTGCTATTATAGCAAGCTTTATAAAGAGTACTCACTATGAGTCAGGCTGGGAATTTTTCTTAGCATTTGATTATCAGAAACACAAAATAACGAGACAAGTATAATAACACCCCTGATGTATAGGCGAGTAAATGAGAGTCTTAGGTGGGTCACTCTCCTAAGACTGTAAGCCAGTAAAAGTCATAGGTAGCAAGATTGTACCTCTAGGCATCATGTTGAAGATGCCTCTGACATGAGCATGTGCTCTCAGAAAACTTAAAGACTGGCACAAGGAACCAAATAGTTATAATAAAGCATGACAAAAGCTACACTGGGTTGTATGTAAGGTGTTAATGAGAACACAAATGAGAACTCTGTAACCCAAGGAATGAGAACAGGAAAGACCCATCTCAACTGAAGCCTGATGCATCAAGTGTGAAGACTGGATGCTGGGATGAGAGGTCAAAATGTTGCAGGCAGAGGAAACAGCGTGAAGGCCCTGAGGTGATGGAGAATAAGGTTTGAGGAATGACATAAAGTTCACTGCACCTGAAGGGGAGGATGATGCAGATGAGCCCAAAGATTTAAGATAACAAAGTCCAGACGCTAGAGCAGCAGCCCCTCTTCTTCTCTTACAGGTCCGTCCAAAAAGGTAATGTCCGACTCACCTTCCAAAGTCCCACTTACAGTAAAAAATGGCTGAGTAACTGAATGGGCCACAACCTTGCAGGCAGAACAATTCTGGGGAGAATTCATGGGAAACCTGCCTCTCTACTTCAGTCTTTTCTTTTCTTTCTTTTATTTTTTTAATAATCCATAGCATACTATATTTCCTTTGAATAAAGTCTATAAAGGTTTTTGTAGGATAATTTTAGAGCAAAAAAAAAAAAACCAACATATAATGGTAAACAGAGGATGAGTTTCTAGAACAGGACAAACTTTCTAGGAGGCTGGATTAAGAGAGTGAATGGTGAATGGCCCTTTTAAGATGTCAGAGAGTGAGTGAAAAAGTTAAAAGTGATGAAGAATGGTTTTGAAAGGGGCTGAGTAGAGACAAGTCTTTCAACGAGAAATCAATATTTTATAAGACTGAAGAAACTTTTGATGGAGAACGTAAGAACAGAACAGCAAAGGAGAGAAAATAAGTTAAAGCTAACATAGCAAAAATCTGAATACAGGCGAGAAAATCTGTATATACCATCAAGGTAGAAAGTATAAAGACAAGTTCAGACAACAATAAAATGTCACACAGGAAACATGGAATATGCAAAGAAAAGGAAATTAGGATTGATTTTTCACATATTAAAAATAAACAGTAAGAGGACAAAAAGAGAATTCTTAAAGAAAGAGAATGATATTTACATAAAACAGAAAAAATATGTGCCAATGCCAAGGAATTAATCAAGAAATCTATTTTTTTTAATTTTTATTAACATATAATGTATTATTAGCCCCAGGGGTACAGGCCTGTGAATCGCTAGGTTTACACACTTCACAACACTCACCATAACACATACCTACCCCAAGAGAAGCTAAAATTATTTTATTGCAAACATATCAACTCAAAAATCGCACAGAGCAATTAAGGTAGAATGTGATGTTTCTCTTGAGTTTGACATTTGATGATTCTCTGCTGAGTCTTTCAGCTCTTTAAGCAAAAGGAATTTTAAAAAGCTTTTGGATTAAAGTATATGAATAAAAGGGCAAAATTCAGCACAAGGAAAACTACCAATAATAATTACAAAAGAGAGAAGAAAGGCATTAGAACCCAGAAACCAGGAGCATAACTGAGTACTGATCAGAAGATTTACATAGACATGTTGCTGCAAAGGTTGGCAAGCTTAGCAGAAAGCATGACACACAGGGCAAATGATGTGTCAGACATCCAAAAATGGCTGATTGTGAATTTCAGAGGAGTTCTGAAACAGGCCAAAATAGAGAGGTGGGAAAATTATTAGTTTATTCAAAAATATGGCTTTGGTGTTAAACTACAATGATTCTTTCTGTAAATCTGGACCCAAAATAGTGTTTGGCAGATAAGCTGCAGAAATAAGTGAGGATGTTATATATCAAAGTGACCCACGTTCTAATGCTCAATGGGTGGGGGAAGAAATAAATTAATGTGACAAGGAACAGAGGCTAGTCTATCCACACAGTCCTTTATTTTCATGTGTGCTCTGTAGACCCTCTCAACAGAAAATAAATTACAAATCAGAGAGAAGACAAATTGAAATGATGTGAAAAAGAGATGCTATCGGAGGTTAGTTAATAAGCCGAGATGCCTTCTGCAGATAACTCATTTTGACAGTAGCGTACAAACCAAAGATGAGAATATTTAAAATTTATAAAGGGTTCTCCAGGAAAGTTGTAGCAAGAGGAACAGTGCCATCAAGTGAGACAGAAGGAGATGATATTGAAAACGTCAAAGTGCAGGCCAAGCTACTGGCAATGCTTGACTTGCTTTGGGGAGGAAGAAGACACAGAATGGCATTAGTGCAGTGAAAATAAGAGAACAGAAGACGAAAATAAGCAGAGGGGATTTGAACAATATTGGGAAGCAAGACACGTATAATTAAGCATTGCCAAGTGCCAATCCATGTGTGCACATGACAGTTCCCACCACTGCATGCAGCTCCTTCATTAAAGAGTCATTTGAAAGTCCTCATGGCACAGCAAGGGCAAGGAAAATTAACGGGATTGTTCGTACTTCTTATGAGGGGGTGATCTATGTCAAGGCATTTCATCAGTCAGTGTTTTTGTCTTTCAAATACACGAAGGCAGATGGTGGCCAAAACTGGGCCAAGGGTGATGCACAGCAGGGTGGAAAAGCATCCGCTTTGGCAGAAATAGGCCCCTCTGAAATCAGGTTCAACCATCTCAGCTGCAGGGCTGAGCCACTGGCCACCCCACTGGAATCTGTTTTCTTATGTGTACATCCTAAAGTGACAGTGAGAATTAGACAGGGTGATAGACCCAAAGTGCTCAAAGAATTCTGTAGACTTTAGTGGGGGTAGAATTTCAAAATCTAAAGACTCAGAAGGGGGTGGGTGGGAAGACAACACTGAAATAGTAAAACAAAACTGAAAAATTTAAACTTGAAATTTTAGACATATTTCTAGGCAGCTCCTAGAAGTCACTGTGATACGGAGTGTTCCACAGAACACAAAATCACAGAAAGCACAAAGCGTGAGAAATGTGAGGAGACAACAGACAACAGAGAGCTTCTGGAGACACTCCTCTACAGGTTGGGGGTTGAGGGGATGAGTCAACTGCAATCACAGGTTGGGGCACGATTGAAAGAGAATAGCACCGAGAGCAAACACAGTTGGGAAATGCTCTCCAGGGAATGGCAGAAAGGGTAAAGCATAATTCATTCATTCATCACTCATTCACTCATTCATTCCCTCCCAGATTTCACAAGTATTTACTGTGCTAGTCATAGTGAAATAGTGAAGAGAACTGATTAGAAAAGGAATTACATAGAAAAAGAGATGAAAAGCACCACAAATATTTGATTATGATATGCCGGATGGTGATCATAGTAGAGTAAGAATCTCTACCCAGAAATTGAGGGTTACCCTGGCTGCTTCAGTCAGTAGAACATGTGACTCTTGATCTCAGGGTCTTTCAGTTCAAGGCCTGCACTGGGTGTAAAGTTTCCTTTTATAAAAGAAAAAGTGTTTATGCTTTTATACAAAGAAGAAGAAGAAGGAGGAGGAGGAGGAGGAGGGGAGGGGCAATTTGGGGCACTACATATAGGACATAGCCTCATGTGAAACTCCTGGTCTGATTTTCATAAATTTCAGATCAGGTTTTAGTTGGTCTGACTCAACCTGCCAGTTGCACTTGGGGAATAAGGAGGGAAGCATGCTTCACAGAGGTTTTTTGATTTGCCTTTGAGATGCTTTGAGCATCCACAGTTCTCAGCCTTGAAGGAAGAGGAGGAGCAGAGATGTATGAATTTAACAAAGGTTAACACTCCTTCTGAACAATGTCTAAGGGAACAACTAGTTATGAATAATGCATAAATAAACTTTAAGCTGTTCATTTCACTTTCAGTTTAAAAGATATTTGAAAGATATAAATCAAGAAAGTTATAAGGGACTATTACTTACCATTGATCTATGAACTACATAAGGGCTAGGACTTTTTCATATATATCTTTACCTACAGAGCTAGCCCCCAGTATAGTGCACTGCACGGAAATGGCATTTCGTATTTGTGGAACTTAATGAAGGATCTGTTTATCCTTCAGTGACCCTGTTTACTTATGCCTTTACCAATCACTTTGTAAAAATAATTTCACGGATATGCTTAGACTAATAAAATGATACCCCAGAGTGTTCTTTCAAACATATTAACAAGTGACAAGAGGAGGCTGACATAACATTGTCTCCAGTCTTTCTCGAATAGAAATTTTAAGAAATATTTCTCAAAATTAAAAAAAAAATAGACAAGATAGTGACTTGTTGGCCTGGCAGCATAGTTGAGTTCATCCGTAAGTACCTCTTTAAGGATATCTTCCCAAAGCAGAATAACTAAACAAGAAAAAATAAAACAAGTATTACTGCAGTTAGGAAATACTTATAAGGCCAAAATGACATATAGTTTCTGTAGTTATGATGTTGCTATCACTCAGTAAGTGGCTGAAGAAATTAGAAATAATATGAGAAAAGAATCCATCAAAATCCTTGAGGAGAACACAGGCAGCAACCTCTTCAACCTCAGGTGCAGCAACTTCTTCCTAGAAACATTGCCAAAAGGAAAGGAAGCAAGGGCAAAAACGAACTATTGGGACTTCATCAAGATCAAAAGCTTTTGCACAGCAAAGGAAACAGTCAACAAAACCAAAGACAACTGACAGAATGGGAGTAGATATTTGAAAATGACATATCAGATGAAAGGCTAGTATCTAAAATCTATAAAGAACATATCAAATTCAACACCCAAACAACAAATAGTCCAATCAAGAAATGGGCAGAGGACATGAACAGACATTTCTGCAAAGAAGACATCCAGATGGCCGACACATAAAAAAGTACTCCACATCACTTGGCATCAGGGAAATACAAATCAAAACCACAATGAGATGCCACCTCACACCAGTTAGAATGGCTAAAGTTGACAAGTCAGGAAACAACCGGTGCTGGCGAGGATGCCGAGAAAGGGGAACACTTCCACACTGTTGTTGGGAATGCAAGCTGGTGCAACCACTCCGGAAAACAGCATGGAGGTTCCTCAAAAAGTTGAAAATAGGACTACCCTACAACCCAGCATTCACCCTACTGGGTATTTACTCTAAAGATACAAATGTAGTGATCCTAAAGGGCATGTGCACCTGAATGTTTATAGCAACAGTGTCCACCGTAGCCAAACTATGGAGAGAACCTTGATGTCCCTCAACAGATGAATGGATAAAGAAGATGTGATATATATATATATATATATGTATATATATATATATATATATATATATATACACACACACACACACACACATACACACATACACACATACATACAGTGGAATACTATGCAGTCATCAAAAGAAATGAAATCTTGCCATTTGCTATGACGTGGATGGAACTAGAGGGTATTATTCTGAGTCAAATAAGTCAATCTGAGAAAGATAATTATCATATGATCTCCCTGATAAGAGGAAGTTGAGAAGCAAAGTGAGGGGTTTGGGGGGGAGGGAAGGAAAAAGTGAAACAAGACGGGATGTGGAGGGAGACAAACCATAAGAGACTCAATCTCACAAAACAAACTGAGGGGGGCCGGGGGTAGGGGGATAGGGCGAGGGTGGTTGGGTTATGGACATTGAGGAATATGTGTGCTACAGTGATTGCTGTGAAGTGTGTAAACGTGGTGATTCACAGACCTGCACCCCTGGGGCTAATAATACATTATATGTTAATAAAAAGTAAAACAAGAAATTAGAAATAGAATGCAATATTACCCATTTTTAAAAATAACACAACAGAAAATGTTGCCAAGATACTGAGCTTTATCATCTCTAACACTTGTTCTCCTGGTTACTTTTGTTCTGTCTACCCTACGTGACAATGTTTGTTGATATAGTTAAATCCAGTTTTCATTTTTGGTGCTGCTGCATGCTGCTGAGATGCACAGAGGCTAACAAGACGGTCTCTTTTGGCAAAATTCCTCTGTCAGTGTGCGGCCCAAGCTTATTTCCCAGAGTGCTTTCTAAAAGTCTAAATGGCATCAAGAATGCTTAGTTGTTGCCTAGTTTTTTTCAGGCAAAACTATTTTCTCACGAATCTCGTAATTGTGTTATGGGGTAGAGAACTCCCCTTTTCACCCTTATGTATTATTTCTATACAATATGTCATATACGGTACGGCTGGATATTGAAATTTTGCCTGGTAAGGGTTGATACTTAATGGATCTCATCTTCAAAAGACTTTATCTTTGATCATGAGCTTAACAACCTTGAATAAATTCAGTTTACATATTCAAAGAATCTGTAGCTTAAGGATGGACCCAGACAAGTAAATAGCAATGTTTATTGCTTTGAAATGGAATCTGTAGGGAAGAAGGATAAATTTATATATATATATATATGTATATATATATAAATATATGTAAATATATATGTATATATAAAAATATATAAAATATATATTATATAAATTTTATATATATATAAAATATATATAAATTTATCCTTCTTCCCTACAGATCCATTTCAAAGCAATAAACATTGCTATTTACTTGTCTAGGTCCATCCTTAAGCTACAGATTATATATATATATATTTTATATATATATGTGTATATATATGCATATATGTATGTGTATATATATAAAATATATACATATACATGTGTTTATATACACATATATATACATACATATATACTTATATATACATATATATATTGCTTTGAAATGGATAAATTTATATATAAATAACATATAAATATATATAAATGAATATATAATAAATATATAATACATATATAATATATACAATATATATAATATATATAACATATATAATACATATAAATTTATATATAAATTTATATATATATAAATTTATCCTTTATTCCTACAAATTCCATATTTATATACATATATATACACATATATATGTGACATATAAATATACTCAGTGACATAAACATACATCTATGTATTTAATTCATTGATATCAATATATATATGAATCGCTATATATATAATTCAGATCATATATACATATATACATATATAAATTTATATATATATATATAAATTTATCCTTCTTCCCTATAGATTCCATTTATATACACACACACACATATATGACATATAAATATACTCAGTGACATATATATACGTCTCTTTAATTCATTGATATCAATATACATATGAATCACTATATATATAATTCAGATCAAATTTCTATACTTTCAAAACTTTCTCTATTAAATTGCTTTTCTGTTTCAGAAAAATAGTAACACATGCCTAAAAAATCCAGTTTCAAACCTGGCATAATCAGGGTCTAAGGTGCTTTGAAGACAAATCCACCACTATTGAAGAAAGATGTACAAGGCTTGGAGATAGGAATTAGCAAATGGCGTGTGGGAAAAAAAAAAAAAAAAGCAGCGAGTAATGATAATTCAGCTTTTAGCTGACATATTACTTTAATTCCCTTCTCCATGCCTTTCTGTATTCCAACCTATCATTAGAAAACATTCATGATTCAACGTCAGTGTCCATCATATCTTTCAAGGCTCAAGATACACATCCATTACTGTTTCATTAGATAACTAGAAATATCTTTTTTGGGTAGTCTATCCTGAGTAATTCCATCCTAATTTTAAATCCTGTACTTTCTTTTTTTAAATCAACTGCTAAGATTCAAGGTTAGAGAAAATCCAGATTCATATCAGTATTTGTGCACCAAGGTGTGATGTAGCTGCCAACATGTAGTGCATCTGTAAACTACATCTCATATCAACTTCATAGAATTGTAGGGCTTAAACCAAGAAAGATAATGGTGTCATGTGTCCTCAGATTGTATGCACACCTTTGAAGTATTATGACTGCTGTAATGTCATATTCAAACATGTTCATAAAAAGGGACAAAATGGCAATCATTGGAACTCTTAAGAGAATGGACATATTTCACCTGAAATAATGAAGATTTGATATATGTGGTCTCTTTATTCATGTATCTGAAAGATTTCACATGAAAGAAGGAATAGAAATGTTATTTATGTTTCCAAAGGGAAAGTGCTAAGATGAGTGTGGAGGAGGCGATAATAGGTTCTCAGCAACATGAAAGAGAACGTTCTAATAATAAATGTTAAAGAAAAATTATACTGACATTTGTCAAAAATGGTAAGGAAGACTTTTATCAAGACTATTACAAAGGGGATATTGAACAGGGGAGAGAAGTTAGGTTCAACTCCAAATACAACGAAGACAGTTGGGGATATTTGTAGCCAAGAAGCAGAGTGAGGGGGTCAGTGGTTGGAAAATTACCAAGAGGGCACATCAAGAACAGGGGATTCTTACTAAACTCATGCAATAGGATTCTTATAGAGGACAGAGAGAGGGATTAGATATAAAGGGTGGGTATGTGGAATCTGATCAGCTACCAAGTGTTCTCTGTCAAGTAGACATCAAGGGTGGGGATTCTTGATAAATTGACTTTGCAGAATTCTTGCTAAATTGGAGCTTATCACAGATGGGCACAGAGACCTAGTTGAGAAGAGGGCTCAAAGGAGCTTAACTCAAGTCTGGTCAAAGAGAGTCTTTGTCAATAATAGTTACACCAATCATAGTAATAACATTATCTTTTAAACAAGTGATGACATTGAGGCTTCTGGAAGTTAACCTTCCCCAGGTCACTCACCTAGTAAGCTGGGATTCAAACTCAGAATGCAAGAACCCTAGAGCTCCAACAGTCAACCATGGAGTTCTTCCACCTGTGTCTTAGAAGAATCTGCTTTATAAGATGAAGAGCTTCTTCTCAGAGTTAGTCTTCAGCTATCGATTACTGAACCAATGATGCTAAAGAAGAATTCCTGAACTAGACAGGAGGAGAAGTCATTGCTGAGGTTTGTTCTATCTTTAAGTGCTCATGGTTTTATGATTGGGATGATTGGTTGCTTTCATTTTTAATCTGGACTAGAAGGAATCACAAATTTGTCTAACATTTCTCCAAATCCTTGTCAACACTTGTTATTTGTGGTCTTAAAAAAAAAATAACACCCATTCTGTTAAACGTGAGGTAATATCTTGTGGAGAACATAGTGACTATAGTTAATAATTATTGTAACTATAGTTAACAATGTCTTGCACATTTGAAAGTTGCTAAGAAGATAGACTTTAAGAGTTCTCATCACAAGAAAAAATGTGTAACTATATGTGGTAATGTATGTTAACTTGTTTTATAGTGATGATCACTTCACAGTATGTTGTACATATAAAACTAGTCAAATGAGGGAGGTCCTGGGGATATGAATGAAGGGGCAGTGTGAGGCTTTTGCTCAGGCTTTTGTCTCTGGATTTTGTGTCAAAAATGACTGTGGAAGGTCGGAGTGGCCTCATGGGCCATGGACGAGTCTCCCTCTCTGGGGATATGGCCCGGCTCCCAAGACTTTGGGGTCATTCTGTGGAAAGGGAGGAGTCCCGTTTTCTGCCTCAGGTGTCCCTCTAAAAGAGGGACTCCAGAGCAGATCCCTGGGTACGGGCGACTGGAAAACCCGACCTCTGGTTAGGATTGGGGGCCTAGGGGCATGGCAAGCCCCATATGAGGTCTCTTGGTTCAGCCACTGAGAGGCCTTACTTGAACACAGGGCTCATGCAGAGGGTCACAATGCGAGTTTGTGCCCAAGGAGGCCCTCAAGCATGGGCGTGGCCTCATGGGCCAAGCTGGTTTCTCCTACCCTGAAGGCTTGACACCAGACAACAGCAAGGTTTCCTACCATGGGGTAGGAGGATTTCTGATGTGTGGGTCAGGTTCCCCCTGTGCAGGGATTGTAGATAAGGTCTAGGTTCAGATGCCTGAAATCCCAGGTTGGCAAGAGATGACGGGCTAAGGTCATGGCGGGTCCAATGTGCTGGGTTTGCGGTCAGCTGTCTGGGTGTCTGTCGGGAGGTCAGGGCTCAGGCTGGGTCAGACAGTGCATTAGTGCCCAGGGCAACCTAGGAAATTGGGGTGCAGTCAAGTGGCGTGCAGTTTGATCCTCATTGGGGTTTCTGGGCAGCTCCATAGGGCAACATTTTTCCTATGGTGGGCAGGCAGAGTGCTGCATTGTGGCTCCGGAATTCCCAGTCTGGAGGGCTTGTGGGCCAGGAGTGTGAGGGCGGATGCATGAAAACACAAGAAAGGTTTAGGTTTGGGGCTGAGGGCATGGCAAGCCCACTCTGCAGTGGCCGAATCGAGATCTCCTGCATCTGAAGTCAGGGGAATAGCAGTCGTTGGCTCAGTCTGGAGTGTGTCTACGATGGCCCCTTCATGAAGGATGGGCCTCATGAGGCCATGGAGGCTTTCCCACGCTGGGGGTTGAGAGCTGCTCCAAACCGCAAGGTTTCCTTCTATGGGACTGTCGAGTCCTGGTGGATGGCTCTAAGACACCTCATATGGAAAGACTCGAGAGCAGGCTTTTAAGGATGGATGCCTGGACATACCACCTCGCATGCCCATTGGCTCCTAGCGACAAGGGAGGTTCAATCTGCTGGTTCTGGGGCGAGCTACCCAGGGGGCTGTGTTGAAATGGGCTCTGCTGAGAATGGGTCATCATGTGGGTTTGTGTCCATGGAGACCCTGGAATGAGGCGGTGGGTAAGGGGCCCTGAAGGATTCTCCTACACGGAGTGTTTGACAAAGCTCCAAAGAGTAAGCTTCCCTTGTGAAGACCAGAGGTGTTCTTATTGGTGCCTCAGGAACCCCAATATGCTGAATTTGAAACCAGGCCTCTGAGGAGAGACACCTGGAAATCAAAGCTAGGGTACAGATTAGGGCCTAGGGGGCTGTCAGGTTCAACTCCTGTCTCTGGGGACATCATTCTGTGTGTCTGAGTGGAAGTAGTTGCTCAGCTTGTGTCAGAGTGCCCTGTGTGTCCAGGGCGTCCTCCACGATGGGATGGCCTCGGGGGCCTTGGAAGTTTCTCCTAATCTGTAGGGTTGTGGCCAATGGAATGGGCACAGTTTCCTTGGAGAGGCCAGGCACCATCCTATGGTGTGGCTACAGAAGCCCCAGCCTAAAGGGTGTGTGGGCCTCGGCTGTGGGGACAGAAATCAGAAAACAGAAATTTGGCTTAGGTTTCAGGCCGAGGGTATGGCAGGCCTGATGTACAGACCCTGAGGGGAGCTCCTCAGCATAGGAAAGATGGGCGAGAGGGAAGTGGTATCTCAGGATTATGTCTCTGGATTTTGTGTCAAATATGGCCATGGAATATCACGGTGGCCTCAAGGGCCATGGTCGAGTCTCCCTCTCTGCGGATTTGGCCTGGATCACAAGTGTTTGGGGTCATTCTGTGGGAAGGGAGGAGTCCTGTTTTCTGCCTCAAGTGTCCCTCCCAACAAGGGATTCCAGAGCAGAGTCCAGGGTACAGGCAAGTGCATGATGCGACCTCTGGTTAGGATTGGGGGCCTAGGGGCATGGCAATCCCCATATGCGAGCTCTTGGTCCAGCCACAGAGAGGCCTTACTTGAACGTGGGACTCATGCTGAGAGTCACAATGCGTGTTTATGCCCAAGGCAGCCATCAAGCATGGACGTGGCCTCATGAGCCTTGTAAGGTTCTCCTACTCTGAAGGCTTGATACCATGCCAACAACAAGGTTTCCTGCCATGGGGAAGGAAGAGTTCTGATTTGTGCCTCAGGTTCCCCCCGTGCAGAGATTGGAGGTGAGGTCTAGGTTCAGATGCCTGAAAACCCAGGTTGGGAAGAGATGACGGCCTAAGGCCATGGTGGGTCCAATGTGCTGGGTGTGTGGCCAGCTGTCTGGGTGTCTATTGGCAGGCCTGGGCTCAGGCTGTGTCAGACAGAGCATTAGTGTCCAGGGCAGCCTATGGAATTGGGGTGCAGTTGAGGGCCGTGCAGGCTGATCCTCATTGGGGGTTTCTGGGCAGCCCCATAGGGCAACATTTTTCTTCTGGTGGGCGGGAAGAGTGCTCTGTTGTGGCTCCCGAATTCCCAGTCAGGACGGCTTGTGCACCAGGAGTGTGAGGGCGAAAGTCTGAGAACACAAGCTAGGGTGAGGTTTCAGTGCAAGGGCATGGCAGGCCCACTCTGCAGAGGCTGAATTGATATTTCCTGCATCTGAAGTCAGGTCGAGGATCAGACGTTGGCTCAGGTTGGAGTTTGTGTCCATGATGGCCCCTTCAGGAAGGGGGGTCTCATGAGGCCATGGAGGTTTTCCCACGCTGGGAGTTGTGAGATACTCCAAACTGCAATGTTTACTTCTGCAGGACAATCGAGTCCTGTTGGATGGCTCAAGGATGCCCAATATGGTAAAACTTGAGAGGAGGGTTCTACGAAGAGATTCCTGGGCACCCACCTAGTATTCCAATTGTCTCCTAGCTACAAGGCTGGTTTGATCTGCTGGTTCTGGGGAGCTACCCAGGGGGCTGAGTTGAAATGGACTCTCCTGAGGATGGGTCATCATGTGAGTATGTGTCCATGGAGACCTTGGAATGTGGCGGTGGCTTGGGGCCACTGAAGGATTATCTTAACCAGAGGGTTGGACACAGCACCCAAGAGCAACTTTCCCACATGGAGACGAGAGGTGTTCTGATGGGTGCCACAGGAAACCCCCATATGCTGGTATTGGAAACCATGCCTCTGAGGAGAGACGCCTGGAAACCAAAGTGAGGATTCAGATGAGGGCCTAGGGGCCTGTCTGTTTCAATCTTCTGTCCCTGGGGACATCCGTCTGTGTGTCTGAGTGGAGGTAGTTGCTCAGCTTGTGTCAGATTTCCCCTGTGTGTCCATGGCAGCCTACACTATTAGGATGGCCTCGCGGATCTTGGAGCTTTCTCTTAATTGGTAGGGTTGTGGCCAATGGAATGGGCACAGTTTCCTTGGAGAGGCCAGGCCCAGACCTGCGGTGTGGCTCCAGGGGCCGCAGCCTGAAGGGTGTATGGGCCATGGCTGTGGGGAAAGAAGTCTGAAAACACAAACTCGGCTTAGGTTTCGGGCCAAGGGTATGGCAGACCCGATCTACAGACCGTGAGGGGAGTTCCTCGGGATATGAACGAAGGGCGTGTGCGAGGTGGTTGCTCAGGCTTTTGTCTCTGGATTTTCTGAAAAGGATGGCCGTGGAAGGTTGGAGTGGCCTCATGGACCATGGATGAGTCTCCCTCTCTGGTAATTTGCCCTGGCTCCTCAGAGTTTGGGGTCAGTCTGTGGGAAGGGAGAAGTCCTTTTTTCTGCCTCAGGTGTCCCTAAAAAAGAGGGATTCCAGAGCAGAGCCCTGTGTACGGGTGACTGGATAACCTGACCTCTGGTTAGGATTGAGGGACTATGGGCATGGAAAGCCCTATATGCATGCTCTTGGTCCAGCCATAGAGAGGCCTTACTTGAACACAGGGTTCAGGCTGAGGGTCACAATGCGTGTTTGTGCCCAAGGCGGCCCTCAAGCATGGGTGTGGCCTCATGGGCCATGCTGGTTTCTCCTACCCTGAAGGTTGAATGCCATGCCAACAGCAATGTTTCTTGCCATGGGGAAGGAGGAGTTCTGATTTCTGCATCAGGTTCCCACCTGTGCAGTGATTGGAGATAAGGTCTAAGTTCTGAAGCCTGAAAACCCAGGTTAGGAAGGGAGGATGGCCTAAGGCCATGGTGGGTCCGAGGTGCTGGGTGTGTGGCCAGCTGTCTGGTTGTCGGTCGGGAGGTCTGGGCTCAGGCTATGGCAAACAGAGCATTAGTGACCAGGGCAGCCTATATAATTGGGGTGCAGTTGAGTGGCATGCAGGTTGATCCTCATTTGGGGTTTCTGGGCAGCCCCATAGGGCAACGTTTTTCTTTGGGTGGGAAGGCAGAGTGCTCTGTTGTGGCTCCGGAATTCCCCATCCGGAGGGCTTGGGGACCAGGAGTGTAAGGATGGATGTCGGAGAACACAAGCTAGGGTTAGGCTTCCAGGCGAGGGCATGGCAAGCCCACTCTGCAGAGTCTACATCGAGATCTCCTGCATCGGAAGTCAGGGCAAGGATCCGACATTGGCTCTGGTTGGAGTTTGTGTTCATGATGGCCCCTTCAGGAAGGGGAGTCTCATGAAGCCATGGAGGTATTCCCACGCTGGGAGTTATGAGATGCTCCAAACAACAAGGATTCCTTCTGCAGGAGGATCGAGTCCTGTTGGTTGGCTCCAGGACGCCCCATATGGATAGACTCGAGAGCAGTGTTCTAACGATAGATGCCTGGGCACCCCACATCGCATTCCCATTGGCTACTGTCGAAAAGGCAGGTTCGACCTACTGGTGCTGGGGGAGCTATGAGGAGGCTGAGTTGAAATGAACTCTCCTGAGGATGGGTCATCATGTGAGTTTGTGTCCATGGAGACATTGGAATGTGGCGGCGACTTGGGGGCCCTGAAGGATTGTCCTAAGTAGACGGTTGGACACATCTCCAAAGTGCAAGTATCCCATATGGAGACTAGGGGTGTTCTGATGGGTGCCTCAGGAAACCCCCATAGGCTGGTATTGGAATCCAGGCCTCTGAGGAGAGACACATGGAAACCAAAGCAAGGGTTCAGATGAGAGCCTAGGGGCCTGTCCGGTTCAATCTTCTGTCTCTGGGGACATCCGTCTGTGTGTCTGAGTGGAGGTAGTTGCTCAGCTTGTGTCAGATCGCCCCTGTGTGTCCAGGGCGGCCTACACTATTAGGATGGCCTCGGGGACTGTGGAGCTTTCTCATAATTTGTAGGGTTGTGGCCAATGGAATGGGCAAAGTTTCCTTGGAGAGGGAAGGCACAGTCCTACGGTGTGGTTCCAGGGTCCCCAGCCAGGAGGGTGTGGAGGCCAGGGCTGTGGGGGCAGAAGTCTGAAAACACAAACTTGGCTTAGGTTTGCGGCTGAGGGTATGGCAGGCCCGATCTACAGACCACGAGAGGATCTCCTCAGGACATGAAGGAAGGGAGAGTGTGAGGCAGTTGCTCAGACTTTTGTCTCTGGATTTTGTGTCAAGGATGGCCGTGGAAGGTCATAGTGGCCTCATGGGCAATGGATGAGTCTCCCTCTCTGGGGATTTGGCCCAGCTCCCAAGACTTTGGGGTCATTCTATGGGAAGGGAGGAGTCCTGTTTTCCACCTCAGGTGTCCCTCCAAAAGAGGTATTCCAGGGCAGAGCCCTGGGTATGGGCGACTGGAAAACCTGACCACTGGTTAGGATTGGGGGCCTAGGGGCATGGCAAGCCCCATATGCAGGCTCTTGTTCCAGCCACTGAGAGGCCTTACTTGAGCACGGGGCTCCCACTGAGGGTCACAATGTGTGTTTTTGCCCAAGGCGACCCTCAGGCATGGTTATGGCCTCATGGGCCATGCTGGTTTCTCCTACCCTGAAGGTTGAACACCATGCCAACAGTAAGGTTTCTTGCCATGGGGAGGGAGGAGTTCTGATTTCTGCATCAGGTTCACCCCTGTGCAGTGATTGGAGATAAGGTCTAGGTTCTGAAGCCTGAAAACCAAGGTTGGGAAGAGAGGACGGCCTAAGGCCATGGTGGGTCCGAGGTATTGGGTGTACGGCGAGCTGTCTGGTTGTCGGTCGGGAGGTCCGGGCTCAGGCTGTGGCAAACAGAGCATTAGTGCCCAGGGCAGCCTATATAATTGGGGTGCGGTCAAGTGGCATGCAGGTTGATCCTCATTTGGGGTTTCTGGGCAGCCCCATAGGGCAACCGTTTTTCTTTGGGTGGGCAGGCAGAGTGCTCTGTTGTGGCTCTGGAATTCCCAGTCTGGAGGACTTGTAGGCCAGGAGTGTGAGGACGGAGGTCTGAGAACACAAGCTAGGGTGCGGTTTCGGGGTGAGGGCATGGAAAGCCCACTCTGCAGAGCTGAATCGAGATCTCCTGCATCTGAAGTCAGGGCAATAGCAGACGTTGGCCCAGTCTGGAGTGTGTCCATGATGGCGCCTTCAGGAAGGGGGGGCCTCATGAGGCCATGGAGGATTTCCCACGCTGGGAGTTGTGAGATGCTCCAAAGTGCAAGGATAACTTCTGCGGGAGAGTCGAGTCCTGTTGGATGGCTCCAGGACGCCCCATACTGAAAGAGTCGAGAGCAGTGTTCTATGGATGGATGCCTGGGCAACCCACCTCACATTCCCATTGTCTCCTAGCGACAAGGCAGGTTCGATCTGCTGGCTCTGGGGGAGCTACCCAGAGGGCTGAGGTGAAATGGACTCTCCTGAGGATGGGTCATCATGTGGGTTTGTGTTTATGGAGACCTTGGATTGTTGTGGTGGTAGGGGCCCTGAAGGATTCTCCTAACTGGAGTGTTGGACACAGCTCTAAAGTGCAAGTTTCCCATGTGGAGACGAGTGGTGTTCTGATGGGTGCCTCAGGAAACCCCCAAACGCTGGTATTGGAAACCAGACCTCTGAGGAGAGACACGTGGAAACCAAAGGACGGGTTCAGATTAGTGCCTAGGGACCTGTCCAGTTCAATCTTCTGTGTCTGGGGACATCCGTCTGCGTGTCTGAGTGGAGGTAGTTGCTCAGCTTTTGTCAGATCGCCCCTGTTTGTTCAGGGCGAACTACACGATTTGGGATGGCCTCGGGGACCTTGGAGGTTTCTCCTAATCTGTGGGGTTGTGGCCAGTGGAATCGGCAGAGTTTCCCTGGAGAGGGCAGGCACAGTCCTGTGATGTGTCTCCAGGGGCCCCAGCCTGGAGGTTGTGTGGGCCAGGGCTGTGGGCTCTGGGGACAGAAGTCTGAAAACACAATCTTGGCTTAGGTTTGGGGCCGAGGCTATGGCAGGCCTGACCTACAGACCGTGAGGGGAGCGCCTCAGGACATGAACAAAGGGCGAGTGGGAAACGGTTGCTCAGGCTTTTGTCTCTGGATTTTGTGTCAAATAGGGCCGTGGAATGGAGGGATGGCCTCATTGGGCCATGGAAGATTCCCATTTTCTGGGGATTCTACCCGGCTCCCAATAGTTTGGTGTTCTTCTGGGGGAATGGAAGAGTCCTGTTTTCTGTCTCAGGTGTCCTCTGAAAACAGGGATTCCAGAGATGGGCTCTGGGTATGGATGCCTGGAAAACCCCACCATAGGTTAAGATTTGGGCCTAAGGGCATGGCAGGCCCTAAATTCGGGTTCCTGGTCCAGCTCCCTAGGGGGCTTGTTTGAAAACAGTCTCAGGCTGAGGGTCACAATGTGGTGTTTGTGCCTAGGGCAGCCCTCAATAGTGGGTGTGGTCTCATGGGCCATGCAGGTGGCACCCAGTCTGAGAGTTTGACACCCATCCCAACAGCAAGGTTTCCTGCCACGGAGAAGGAGGAGTCTGTTTTCTGCATCAGGTTTCCCCATATGCAGGGATTTGACATAATGTCTGGGGACAGATACCTGAAAACGCAGGTTTGGTATGAGATGGTAGTCAAGGGACATGGCAGGTCCAATCTGATGTATGTGTAGTCAGGTATCTGGGTGGCTGACGGGAGGACAGGGCTCAGGCTGTGTCAGAGCATTAGTGCACAGGGCGGTCTATGAAACTGGGGTGCCTATGAGGGCCTTGCTGGTTGATCCTCATTAGGGGTTCTTGGGCAGCCCCAAAGGGCACTTGTTCCTTCTGGAGTGCAGGTAGTGCGCTGCACTTTGGCTGCAGGATTCTCAATCTGGAGGGCTTGTGTGCCAGGAGTGTGAGGATGGAATTTTGAAAACACAAGCTAGGGTTATACTTAGGTCCTAGAGCACAGCAGGCCCAATCTCCAGAGGCTGAATTGAGATCTCCAGATTCTGATGTAAGGGTGAGTGACAGACGTTTGTTCAGGTTGGAATTTGTGTCCATGATGGCTGCCTAATGGAAGGGTGGCCTCATGAGGCCATGGAGGTTTTCCCATGCTGGTGGTTGTGAGCTGCTCCAAAAAACAAGGTTCCTTTCTTTGGGACGGGGGAGTCCTGTTTGAAGGCTCCAGGTCCCCCCATATGGAAAGATTCGAGAGCAGATCTCTATGTATGGATGCATGGATTCCCCACATCGTGTTCCCGTTGGTGCCTAGGAACAAGGCAGTTTTGATCCACTGGCTCTGGGGCGAGCTACCCAGGGGGCTGAGTTGAAATGGAGTCTCATCCTGATGGGTGACAATGTGGGGTTTTGTCCAAGGATACCTTGAAATGTGGCTGTGGCTCAGTGTCCATGCAGGATTCTCCTGCCCTGAGGCTTTTACACATCTCCAAACAGCAGAGTTCCCTTCTGGGGCAGGAGGTATTGTTTTTTTTTTCGGGCCTGACAGACTCCCCATATGTTGGTAATCGAGACCAGGCCTCTGGGCACATATGTCTAAAAACCTAAGCTACAGTTCATATTAGGGCCAGGGGGCATGTCAGGTTCAATCTTCTGTCTCTGGGGCAATCTACATGGGTGTCTGCCTGGAAGGCGGTTCCCAGGGTGTCAGACTGCACATTTTTGTGCAGGGAGGCCTACAAAACTGGGTGTCCTCCGGAGACTTTCAGGTTTCTCCTAATCTCGAGGGTTTGGGCAACTATAAAGGGCACAGTGTCCTTAGGGAGGGCAAGCACAGTCCTCCAGTGTGGCTGCGGAGGCCCCAACCTAGAGGGTGTGCAGGCCAGGGCTCTGGGGACAGAATTCTGAAAACACCAAATGGGTTATGGTTTGGGCCGAGGGTATGACAGGCCCGATCTTCAGACCCTGAGGGGAGCTCCTCAGGATTTGAAATTAGGACGAGTGGGAGGAGGTAGCTCAGGCTTTTGTCTCTGGATTTTGTGTAGGATGGCCGCATAATGTAGGGATGGCCTCATGGGACCTTGGAAGATTCCCCCTCTCTGGGGATTCTGCCCTGCTCCTAATAGTCTGGTGCCATTCTGGGGGAAGGGAATATTCCTGTTTTCTGTCTCAGGGGTCCCCCACAAACAGGGGTTCCAGAGATGGATTTTGGGTACAGGGGCCTGAAAAGTCCCATTGTTGGTTAGGATTTGGGCCTATGGGGATGGCAGGCCAGATATTCAGGCTCTTGTTCCAGCTACAGAGGGGGCTTGTTTGAAAACGGGCTCCAGCTGGGGGTCACAATGCGTGTTATTGGCCCAGGGCCGCCATCCTGAGTGGGCTTGGTTTCATGGACCATGCAGGATTCTCCTTCTCTGAGGGTTGTACACCCATCCCAACAGCAAGGTTTCCTGCCATGGGGAAGGAGGGGTACTCTTTGGTGCATTGAGTTCTCCCATATGCAGGGATTTGAGATATGGTCTGGGAGACAGATTCCTGAAAACCCAGGTTGTGTAGAGATGACGGCCTCTGAACATGGGAGGTCCCATCTGCTGGATATGCAGCCAGCTATCTGGGTGGCTTACAGGAGGTTGGGGCTCAGGCTGTGTTAGAGCATTAGTGCAAAGGGTGGCCTATGAAACTGGGGTGCTGTCAAGGCCCTTGCAGGTGGAGCCTCATTTGGGTTTTTTGGGCTGTTTCATGGGGCACTATTTCTTTCTGTTGGGCTGGCAGAGTGCTGCGTTGTGGCTCCAGAATCCCAATCTGGAGGGCTTGTGGGCCAGGAGTGTGAGGACAGAAGTCTGAAAACACAACTAGGGTTATGTTGAGGGCCTAGGGCATTGCAGTCCCAATCTGCAATGGCTGAATCGAGATCTCCAGCATCTCAAGTATGGGCCAATGTGTCAGACATTCGCTCACGATGGAGTTTGTATCCATGATGGCTGACTAATGGAGGGGTGGCCTCATGAAGCCATGGAGATTTTCCCATGCTAGGTGTTGTGAGCTGATCCAAACAGCAAGGTTTTTTTCTACAGGACAGGGCGAATCCTGATTAATGACTCCAGAGTCCCTCGTATGGAAAGATTCAATAGCATGGCTCTATGTATGGATGTTTGGAAACCCACCTTGCATTATCATTGCAGATTCAGAGCATGGCATGTTCGATCTGGTGGCTCTGAGGCAAACTACCCAGGGTGTGAGTTGAAATGGAGTCTCATGCTGATGGGTCAAAATGTGGGTTTGTGTCCAGGGAGACCTTGGAATATGCTGGTTGGATCAGGGGCCCTTCAGGATTCTCCTACCCTGAGGGTTTGACACAGCTTAAAATAGCAAGTTATCCTTCTAGGGAAAAGAGGTATTCTGTTTTGTGGCTCATAAATGCCTGTATGTTGGTATTCGAGAACAGGCCTCTGGGGACAGATGCCTGAAAACATTAGCTAGGGTTCAAATTAGGGCCTAGGCACATGTCAGGTTCAATCTTCTGTCCCTGGGCCATTTACCTGGGATACTGACTGGAGGTAGGTGCTTAGGGTGTGTCAAACTGTGCACTTTGGTCCAGAGCAGTCTATGAAATTGGGGAGGCCTCAGGGGCCATGCAGGATTCTCCAAACCTGAGGATTTGACACAGCTCCAAATAGCAAGGTTTCCTCTGGGGACAGGAGAAGTTCGTTTTTATGGCTCACAGATTCCCCTTATCGAGGGATTCGTGAGCACTGGTCTGGGTATTGATGTCTGAAAGCCCAACTGAGAGTTAGGATTAGGTCCTAGTGGCATGGCAGGCCATATACCCTTGTTCTGCTTGAGGTACCCTTGGGGCTGTGTTCAAAATGCTGCTCAAGCTAAGGGTCAAAACGGGTGATTGTGTCCATGGCGGCCTGCAAATTGGACGTGGCCTCAGTGGCAAAGCTGATATCTTCCATCTCTGATGGTTTGATATAGCTCCAATAAGCAGTGTTTCCTCTGAGGGGAGGAGGAGATCTGTTTTATGGATCAGAGATCCCCTATGTGGAGCGTTTCCAGAGAAGGACTCTGTATGGATGCCTGAAAACTCAAACTCGGGTTAGGATTTTGGCCTAGGGGCATGGCAGGTCCAATCAGCTGCCTCTGGCTCTAGCTACCTTGAGGGCTGATTGGAGTCTCTGACGATGAGATCTGCTGAATGTAGGTTTAGCCTCATGAGGGCAAGGAGGGATTCAAGAGAAGAGTTCTGGGTATTAATGCCTGATAACCCAAACTAGATTTAGCATAAGGGCCTAGGGGCATGGCAGGTCTGTTCTCCTGGTTCTGTGGCCAGCTGTCTCAGTGGCTGCTTGGAGGATGGGACTCTGGTGTGTCACACTGCACTTTAGTATACAGGGTGGCATACATAAGTGGATGAAATTGGGGGCAGTGCATGTTTCCCGTAATATAGGTGTTTTGTGCAGCTCCATAGGGCACAATATCAATCTGGAGGGCAGGGAGAGTCCTGGTGTGGCTACGTAGTTCCCAATCTGGAGCACTTGTGTTACAGGAATCTGGGTACGGAAGTCTGAAACCTAAGCTAGGTTTCTGGTTTGTGTCTAAGGCGTGGATCACCGATCTGCAGATGCTGAGGCGAGGCTATAGATTCTGAAGTGAGGGCGAGTGTCAGGCATTCGCTCAGGCTAGAATTTATGTCCACTAGGGCCGTTGTATGTGTGTGCGTGGCCTCTTGGGGCCATGGAGTTTTCTCCTGCTCTGGGGGTTTTGTGAAGCTCCAAATAATATGGTTTCCTTCTGGGGGACAGGTGGAGTCCTGTGTATGGCTCAAGTGTCCCCCATATGGAGTAATACAAGAACAAGGACTGGGTATGTATGCCTGAAAACTCAACCAAGGGTTCGTGGTAGGGCCTAGGGGCATGGAAATTCTGAAGTATTACACTGGCACCAGCTACTTGGAGGCTGACTGGTGTTCTGGCTGTCGGTGTTCTGGCTGAGGGCAGAATGTGTATTCGTGTCCAAGGCCGGCTTCCATCAATGAGTTGGCTTCGGGGTTTCGTGCAGCTTTCTCCTAATATGGGGGTTGCATGCAGTTCAAAAAGGCACATTTTCCTTCTGGAGGACAGGCACAGTCTTGTGGTGTGGATCAGTGTTCCCTAACTGGAGGGCTTGTGGACCAGGACATTGAGGATGGAAGTCTGAGATCCCAAACTAGGGCTAGGGTTATGTCCTAAGGCGTGGCAGGCCCCATCTACAGACACTGAGGCGAGCTCACTGGGATCTGAGGTGAAGGCAAGTGTCAGGATGTTGCACAGGCTGGAGTTTGTGTCCATGAGTTTTGCCAAACTCATAGGTGGCCTCATGGTGGCATGGAGTTTCCTCCCATTCTGGGGATTTTGCAGTTCCAAATAGCTTGGTTTATTCTGGGTTGTAGGTGGTGTCCTGCTTTATGGCTCAGGGGTCCCCCACATCGAAGGATTCTAGAGCAGCGTTCTGGGTATTTATGCCTGAAAAGCCAACTGAGGGCTAGGATTAGGTCCTAGTGGCATGGCAGGCCTTATACCTGGCTCTGGGTTGAGGTACCCTTGCTGCTATGTTCAAAATGGGGCTCAGGCTAAGGGTTGTACTGGGTGAATGTGTCCATGGTGGCCTGCAAAAGTGGGTTTGGCCTCAGGAGCAAAGCAGATTTCTTCCATCTCTGAAGGTTTTACATAGCTCCAAAAGACAAGGACCTAATCTTAACCTTACTGTGAGTTTTCAGGCATCCATACTGGAGCCCTGCTCTCAAATCCCTCCATATGGGAGAACCCTGAACCATAAAACAGGACACTGCCTATCCCCAAGAATAAAACAAGCTATTTGGATCTGAGCAAGCGCCCCAGTGTGGGAGAAAACTCCATGGTCCCGTGAGGACACCCCCACGTAAGGCACATCTCATGGACACAAACTTCAGCCTGAGAAACCTCCTGATACTCCCCTTAACCTGAGATATCAGGGAGCTCGCCTCAGTATCCACAGATTTGGCCTGTGGTGCCCTAGGCCCAAACCCTAACCCTAGCTTGGGTATTCAGACTTCTGTCCTCAGAGCCCTGGTTCACAAGCCCTCTAGATAGGGAACACTGGATCTCACCACAGGACTCTTCCCGCCCTCCAGAAGGAAAACGTGCCCTGTGGAGCTGCATGAAACCCACACATTAGGAGCAAGTTGCACAAGATAGAAATCCCACCCCCTCATTGCGGAAGCCGACCCTGGACAGTAATATACATTCCGTCCCTCAGCCTGAGGCCCATCCTGCAGTCAGCCCCCCATGTAGCTGGTGCCAGAGTCATCATATCAGACCTGCCATACCCCTAAGCCCTAACACTAACCCTAGGTTGAGTTTTTAGGTATCCATACCCAGAGCCATGCTCTTGAATCCCTCCATATGGGAGATCCTAGAGTCATACAGCAGGACTCCAGCTCTCCCCAAGAATGAAAGCTTGCTCTTTGGAACTGTGCAAAACCCCCGAGGAGGAGAAACCTCCATGTCCTCAGGAGCCCACCTCAACATACAGTGGCCTTTGTGGTCACAGATTTTGTCTGAGCGAATGTCTGACCCTCGCCCTAACTTCAGAATCAGTACCTACTGTCAGCCTCTGTGGATCGGTGATCCATGCCCTAGACCTTACCGTAAACTTAGCTTGGGTTTTCAGACTTCTGTCCCCAGCGTCCTGGAACATAAGCCCTCCAGTTTGGGCACTCCAGAGCCACACAACAGGATTCTCCCTGCTCTCCAGAAGGAAACCATGCCCTATGGAACTGTATCATACCCTGGACTAGGGGCAACGTGTATGACTTCCGATGCCTTCCCACTTTCGTATGCCACCCTGGACAGTAATGCCCAGTCTGACACAACCTGAGTCCTGTCCTCCAATCAGCCACTGGGACAGCTGGCCTAGGTGCCAGCAGATCAGACCTGCCAAGCCCTGAGGCCCTCATCCTAACCCTACATGTTTTCAGGTACCCTTATCCAGAACTCTGCTCTCGAATCACTTTATGAAACTCCTACCAAAGGCCCTGAGGCATTGCGAAGGAGGTTTGGGAAAATGTCGGCAATATTTGAGAAAGCCATTCCCTGGGGTTTCTGGAAGACAGAGCCCCAGGAAGTAGGCAAACAGCAAGAGATATCTTTCTGTATCAGATGTCTCCAGCTATGTAACTCTGGTACTGGACTACACTAGAATGTGGGCACCTGGTTGAGGGGTTCCAAATTCTGTTGGAGTCTCTGGTCAAGAGAGTGACGTCTCTTCTTGAGATAACCTACCCAAGTACCCCCTGGATTATCACCTATATAAACAGTGCTCAGGACTGCCATCTGCTCATCTCCTTTCTGCATACAAAGCCACATCTGTACACACGGACACCAACACACCCCTCTCCACTGACCCCCAAGGAAGGGCTGAGTGCATCCAGGGCCCTATCTGGCTTTAGACACAACTCTCCACTTTTACCTGTTTGTGTCCCTGGATAAGCCATTATCCCTGTCAGAGGTGGTCTTTATCTGATCTGTACAGCAAAGATGATTCTAGCATGGACTTCATCCAGATGTCTACAGACACATGTGGAATAATATCTATGATACTGCAGGAATGGTGTCACATATAGGAGATAAATTCAAGCACATTTTCCTCCTCTTCTCACTTTGTCTTACTCTGCAACTCATTATATACCACTCTACAGTCCCTAATGGTGTGTGTGTGTGTGTGTGTGTGTACAATCGTTCCTGTGGGCACACATCTGTTCATCAGTGCTCACATTCTGGAGTCCCAGGCGGTGACAGCCCCATCTACTGAGAGGTGAGCCATAGTTTACCAAGAACTTAGGCTTTCTAATTTGCAAAGCAAACCCTAATAATGGGATTGGAACTAGGCCTTAATGGTCAGAAACCACCCTTACCAGTAGAGACTGTATATCCTGTGCTGAGAGCTATTACCTCCTTTCCAATGGGTGTCATGTAGATAGGGTCCCACTCAGTGGGTTGCCATGACCTGGGCTCCCCTCAGACAAGATCTTGCTGGAATGCCTCCTGTCTACAATATCAATGCTCACCCTTGCCCTGAAACCTTCTCCATATCTCCAGCCCCTTCCTTCCACACAACATTTTCCAGAGCCCTCAAGCGATTGGATGGATGCATCCAGGGCCCCAAATTTGAAGACACTCACAAAGAGCTGAGTTCATGCCTGCTTCAGCTTTCTTACTTTCTGTGATTCTTTGCAAGGCACTAATCCTGCAGGGGTCTTCACCTTCTCCTCCCAGTTCTTCCCTGAAAACACATATCTGGTTTAAACATCTTTGTAACCCTGTCTCTCGAATGTGGTCTGGACTTAGAGATTCTATCCATTCCACAGAACATGGCCACATGACAAAAAAGCTCTATCTGAGATTTAGTTCTAAAATCTCATTGCCCACCCCATGCTGCCTCTGACCCGTGTTCTCTCTCAGATCCTCACCTTGGAGTACAAGCCCCTATGTTGAACCCTGACACACACATGAGCATGTGCCCTAGTAATGAGAGCTAACAACAGACAGAAGAACTCAGGTCTTTTGAGATGGACTGAATCCTGCCAACACCCCTAAATGAGCTCAGGTTCTCAGTGAAGCAGGTCCTGCCTTGGTGTTGGAAACAGCACCAAAGTACTGAGGGGCTATGGCAGGACCCCCTAGCTGTACACTCCTGGATTGCTGTACTTAGAGTCTCCTGTGAGACAGTGAGACTGTGTTTCTTTTTTAAGCCACCGAGTGTGGGGTAATATGGTCACACAGCACTAGAGACAGGGTACTGATAGTGTCCACCTGCCCCAGGCCTTGGTCCTCCTCCCTTTCCTCTCTGCTCTCCACATCAGATTCCTCCAATCACCATGGCCCACTTTATAACCCCCACTCTGGGAACATCATGTTCTGCTTCCAATCCTGTGCACCGTGGGAACCTCTGTTGGGCTAAATACACTCAGATTTGTGCAGGGCCGTCTCCTTCTTTTTCTGCCACAGGAAATCTCAATATCATCTCAGCACGGCCTTGTCGGACCCCTCACCTGTTGGAGCTCTGGACAAAGTTGTAGTCCCTTGCTCTTTTCTTATGGAGAAAATGCTGTTTTCATTCACTTTTTCAGTTCACGTTTGTCGATCTAATCCTCTAGACACAGAGCTCCTCGAGGGAGAAACTGGTTGCCTGATAAGCACTGGTACCGAGTACTCAGGGTCCTGTGGCTGAAGGAACAGTAGAGAGGATCCAGCCCACCACCGACCAGCTCTATTGTTCAAGCCCAGTTGATTTGGTCATGTGTAAATCCTGTTGTTTTCTTTTGCTTCCTACATCAACTTTGTGTTCCATGTGTGACTCAAACTCATGACCCTGAGATCAAGTACGCCATGCCCTACTGACTGAGGAAGCCAGGTGATTCTTTGGTCATTTTCTTTAGGTTCTAGGCTGATAACTATCGAAGTTTACTTGCTGATTTCAACATGTTGTAGGTATTGTTGGGCCCGTTATCAAAGGAGCAAGACTGACATGGAATTAAGGTTTAACAAAAATTTTATTCTTATGCCAAGCATCAGGAACAAGACTGACTGGTCAGGGCCACCTCTGAAGAGGGCAACGACTCCTTGGTCTTACAGGCTAGTTTTATAGGGCACAACCACAGACCTCTACATATGTGTCTTTCGCTGATTGGATGTTTCCACCTGTCTGGCCTTGTTTTAGGTGTTGTGTTTTAGTAACTGTTACCTGGAACCGAGAGCAACCATTGAGGCGTTTATTAAACAAAATGGCCTTGTTTCAGGTGTGTTTTAGCAACAGTTACCTGGAACTGACATCAGCAACTGCTGAGGCATTTATTAAACAACAAAATGTCTACCTAGGCAACATGGAGTCACTATGGCTAAGTAGGCCCAGGCAGGCCCTAGGGGTTTAACAGGTTTTAACATGGAATCAGCCCCAACAGTATATTACGTTATGCTGAATTACCAAATAACTCCCCAAATTATGGTGGCATGTTACCATAGATTTCCCCACATGACAGATCTGAGTGGATCTTCAGATTGGAGACTGAACTCCTTCATGTGGTCTGTCAGGATCCCAGAGCCCCTCCATCATGGGCCTTCTCACTCTCTGGGTTATAATGCACCTCTGATGCCATCAGTACATGGGGAACCCCCCTGAACTAAAAGCGTTCAAATGGTAAAGCTTCAAGGAATCAGACAGAAAGAAACAGAGATTTGTGGCACAGATGTAATTTTCACATGAATCATGAGAGTGAAGTAATTTGAAATGGATCGGTTGTTCAAAGATGGGTCCTTGAGGGCTGTCACTGAGAATGCCCAAGGGGACCGCAGCAACAGTGCCTGTCCACTGTGGGAACATTAGGTAGAACAAGAGCGCAGCCATAATCTCTCCCTGCCTCCTGCAGTGTTACACACACACACACACACACACACACACACACACACACACACGCATGCGCATGCAAACACACACACCCCAGAGGGAAAATCATGGAATCGGGACACCATCCATTATGGGCGATTATTTCTTGGACAAAGAATGCTCCTTTTTTCCTTCATATTTAAAGCATTATTTTACTACATAAACACAGTCTGGCTAAAGACTAAAGAATAATTAATTCTATTACTGATTTGTTAGTAATAAATGGGAATATTTAATTGTGATTTTAATATATATATATATATTTTAATAAAAAGAACACTACAATAGTTTAAATGTGGTCTATGCAGGAAATGAAGAATTTAAAGTTGTCAAATGGACTGAGATATTTCCCCGGTTTCTGCCATTCAAGGTGTCCTTATGAAAAGGAACACTATGTCTTCACTGGAGAAGTGTCTGTTCATATCTTCTGCCCATTTTTTAATATGATTGTCTGTATTGTGTGTGCTGAGTTTGAGGAGTTCTTTATAGATCCTGGATATCAACCTTTTGTCTGTACTATCAGTTGCAAATATCTTCTCCCATTCCGTGGGTTGCCTCTTTGTTTTGATGACTTTTTCTTTTGCTGTGCAGAAGCTTTTGATCTTGATGAAGTCCCAAAAGTTCATTTTCGCTTTTGTTTCCTTTGCCTTTGGAGACATATCTTGAAAGAAGTTGCTGTGGCTGATATCAAAGAGGTTACTGCCTATGTTCTCCTCGAGGATTCTCATGGATTCCTTTCTCACGTTGAGGTCTTTTATCCATTTCGAGTTTATCTTTGTGTACGGTGTAAGAGAATGGTCGAGTTTCATTCTTCTACATATGGCTGTCCAGTTTTCCCAGCACCATTTATTGAAGAGACTGTCTTTTTTCCACTGGATATTCAACACACACAAAACAGACAATCATATTAAAAATGGGCAGAAGATATGAACAGACACTTCTCCAATGAAGACATACAAATAGCTACCAGACACATGAAAAAATGTTCATCATCACTAGCCATCAGGGAGATTCAAATTAAAACCACATTGAGATACCACCTTACACCATTTAGAATGGCCAAAATTAGCAAGACAGGAAACATCGTGTGTTGGAGAGGATGTGGAGAAAGGGGAACCCTCTTACACTGTTGGTGGGAATGCAAACTGGTGCAGCCACTTTGGAGAACAGTGTGGAGATTCCTCAGGAAATTAAAAATAGAGCTTCCCCATGACCCTGCAATTGCACTACTGGGTATTTACCCCGAAGATACAGATGTAGTGAAAAGAAGGGCCATCTGTACCCCAATGTTTATAGCAGCAATGGCCACGGTCGCCAAACTGTGGAAAGAACTAAGATGCCCTTCAACGGATGAATGGATAAGGAAGATGTGGTCCATATACACTATGGAGTATTATGCCTCCATCAGAAAGGACGAACACCCAACTTTTGTAGCAACATGGACAGGACTGGAAGAGATTACACTGAGTGAAATAAGTCAAGCAGAGAGAGTCTATGATCATATGGTTTCACTTATTTGTGGAGCATAGCAAATAATATAGAGGACAAGGGGAGATGGAGAGGAGAAGGGAGTTGAGGGAAATTGGAAGGGGATGTGAACCATGAGAGACTACGGACTCTGAAAAACAACCTGAGGGTTTTGAAGGGGCGGGGGGTGGAAGGTTGGGGGAACCAGGTGGTGGGTATTAGGGAGGGCACGGATTGCATGGAGCACTGGGTGTGTTGAAAAAACAATGAATACTGTTATGCTGAAAGTAAATTAAAAAAAAAAAAAGAAAAGACAAGGAACACTACCCCAGATGATTAAAGTACTTTATTTTGGGGCTTCCAAAGATGACTGTTCTTTCAGAAACATTCCTTTGTAATAAAATGTTATTTTTATAATACATTGAAAAAAATTATGTATCTTTCTTATATTCTGTAGTCAGACAGAGAAGGCCATATTGTAGGATTCCAGGCACATGAAAATCCCAGAGGAAGTAAGATACCAGAGACTGAGTGAAGAAGAGTGTTTGCAGGGACTGAGGTGGGTGAATGCGTAGTGAGTGATAAGTAGCCCAGGTTTCTCTGTGATGGAAATGTTCTACAATTCAATGGTTGTGCAACACTCTTACTGTACTTAAAGGCACCTCTATATACCATTGAAAAGGATCAGAGTAAACTTCTATGTAAACTCAAATTCTACTTCATTTAATGCAAAAAAATCTTTTAAGCCATTATGCAGGTGTATACAAAACACAAAAAATTACATAGAGGGCAAATACAGGGAATGGGAATACATCTGTGGGGTTCCAGCCAGTATGAGCTGCTGCTTGGGGGTTCAGGCTGGTTATTCCACTGAGGCCACTGCTGGATCGAGCCCTTCAGGGACCCCAGAAGTAAGGGCAGGACCCCGCTGGACCACTGGGTCTGGCAAAGGGGCTGACATCTCAGGAGAGTGAATTAGAGCCCTGAGTACCACCTGCACAGGGGAGGTGGCACCACTGTTCTTGCTGAGGGGTGAGCTCCAGCACCACGGATGGGGTGGGCCAGCTTTGTCTCCGATGATACAGCGGGTGCCACATTGGGAGCTGGGCCGAGTTCCTGAGGTGGTTCAGGATCCTGCTCTGGGCCTAGTTTTATGGCTCCATGAAGAGACAGTATCATCAGCATGATTGACTTCCCATGTACCTTCTAAATAAAGGAAACTTTTCCCACCATTCCATCCTGTCTGTGTCAAGAAACAATCCCTGGGAGTTCTCCCTGACTAAAGACCATGGGGACAGAGATCTGAGACTACTCACTCCTCTCGGCCCAACTGCACTCTATGGAGGCTTGCTCAGTGTGGCCAACTGAGTCCCCTCCACAGGCCCACATCAGTCAGCCCAGCCCTTCTCACTTCGAGACTCTGGCTCCGTGAGATCAAGCTGTTGCAGCTATAAGGGCAGAAGTGGGGCATGGTGCTCCAAATCTGAGCCTGGCATATTGAGCCCCAGGTATACCAGCAACATATTCAGGCTGGGAAGTTCTGGGGGCTGGACAAAATCCTCGGGCTATTGTTCCAACCATGTGTTCAGGATGGAGGAGATGGCCCTGTGGACAGACAGTTGGGCAGAGGATTCAGAGGAGAGGGCACCCTCCCAAAGCAATATCCCAGTGAACCCCTGTGCAAACCTGGGTCCCTGGGCTTCCAGTTCCTGTCAGAGACCAGTCCTAGTCCTTGTCCATCTGTGATCTGGCAGTCATGCCTGAAAAAGGCCTGGTCTCAGACAACAGATTGCCTTTATGAGTGTGAGTCCTTGATCAATGGTGTGAGCACATCTGTCCTTCCCAGGGGAGCTGGACATACTCCTCTTTCTGTCACCTTGCCCACTTGCCACTTGAATTCAACTGCATGTGCCCAGCGAGGGGTTGTATCTGGCCTCTTAATTGCCCTCACTGCTCACACCACTGTTCTGTGAGGATCCAACCAAGGAGGGAACAAAGGGACTCTGTCTCTACCCAGGCATTCCCAGTACCCTCCCAATACCTCAATCATTACTTCCTGTGCCCAACTGCTGCCTCTTTCACTAGGTTCCACGAGTGGGTCTCCTTTCATTGACACTAATCTCACACAGGGTGTGCAATGTTTGGTCCCTGATCACTCGCTGGGTCTCCTGAGCACCCTGTGAGTACCCAGTGTTCAGGTTCTAACAGATTGTTGAGTGTGATGATTCCCACAGCCTCTGTTCTGGGTCCTCGGATTGAAGGAGAGTCAGGGCTGGGAGTAGGCTGTGTTCTGAATGCCTCTCTTAGGGGTTAAAGCTGTCCCCCAGCCCCATCTTCTCTGCCACAATGCCCCGACCCACAGATCCCCTGGACCCTTTCCTTTATCCAGAAGAAACTCTCAGACCTTTACATTTAAGGAGGAATCACAGATGAGTGGGATGAGGGTTTGAGATTTCCTCCAACTCACAGTCCCCTGGCTGCCCTGGGGGAGGGGGGAGGTCCTCCCGCATCAGCCGAAGTTCACTCACATATGCCGCTGCTCTTGCACTCTGCGAACCTCATCACAACTGGAGAAAATGCAAGCATATCTAGAGGAGGCCAGGGAGCATCACATGAAATGTCCTGTGGATACTAACTGTCATCGTGTCCAGTGACACTGTCTGACCCCTGACTAGTCTAGAGCCCTGGGGTGCTGTCTGCTCTGTGCAGGGCTCACAGTCAGCTCCTAGAGGAGACCCTCTGCTGAGTGGGGTTTCCTGAATGCTTACTAAATGAAAGGTCCCTACCCAGTCCATCACAGATATCTGAGGGGACCTGGGCCCACTGCTTACTCCTGGGGACCCGTGCTGTGGTTTCTCGCAGGCACAGACCCCAGATAGAGTCTCAGATCTCCTTTTAAATGGCCAAACAGCCCGTATAAAGACCATCATGATAGTGAGGCATAGGGCAGTGGCTTCATCATGACAAGCAGAACAATGTTAAATGAGTAGAAACACAGGCTGTCTAGCAGACCATTGCACAGCCCCAGGAACCCACCTGAACTTTCCCTTCAAAACCCCACTGAGTCCTTAAAATAAATCTACCCAAGTCAGAGGAGAAATCCGATGCTTGGGGAGTTTTTGGACATGCCCACACTCACAATGAAGCCATGGCCAAATCCCACTGGGCAGTTAGCGGCAGGGTGCTCACCTTGAAAACAGGAGGTCCAGCACCTCTTGGGTGGTGGCAAAGGCTCAGTATGAACCCAGGAATATGTCAACATAGCTGAGGTCTCCTAGGACTGGCACCAGATGAGTTGTTTGCTTCTCTAGCAGGTTGGCCCCATTTGTCCATTGCACGTGGGTTTCAATCCTCTTCATTGGTGAACATTTTTTTTTCCCTTTGGGGAAGCAGAGGATCCATGAGACAGTGCTATAGCCCCCAGGAGGTTTAGGGGTTGAAGCACAGACCAATCCCCCAAGATCCCAGTGAATTATGGCAGGACGTATAACAAGAGGGCCCACAGACATTAAGGTAGTCACGTGACTGAGTGGTTCCTTGGCTGGATCCTAAGAGTCATGGTTTTGGTCAGGTCATGATCTCAGCATCCTGAGATCGAGCTCCTCATCAGGCTGCGTACATAGGGCAGAGTCTGCTTTGGGTATTCTGTCTCTCTTATCGGGTGGAGACAAAAATGCAGAGAAGTAGGAGGTGCTGTTTCAACAGGTCCCCTAAAGTGAGATGATTATCTACCAAAGAACTCTCATTACCCATGAAATCAGTCTGAGATTAAAATTACACACTTCTGGATGTCTAAGGGGACATAAGATGCCAGTGGACATGTAAAGTGGAGTGGGAATACCCGACTGATATTGGGAGACAAACAAACTTCTGGAGGGAGCCTCCGGAAGTGACCCATTAGAAAGTAATACCCCAATATGAGAGTGCCCTGTGATTGGGGACCAGGATTAACTTGGAATCTGGTTGCAAGCACTCAAAAAGAGGAAAAGGTCTTCAAGGGAAATTGGTGGAATCAGGCAGTTAGGGACAGGGGCTTAAGCCCAGGGACCCAGGATGGCCACCACTGGTGCTGAGCCAGAGAGAGTGTAGCAAAGAAGCCAGGCCTTGGTCCCCAAGCTGCTGGCACACGGGAGAGCATCTGGGTGGTGGTTCACATGAGAAAGTCTCTTGTGGATGCCAGCTGGTGCTCTCTAGAACCAAAGCCTTTTGCACTCTGCATGCGCAAGCAGTAGGTCCAGCAACAAAAACCCCTCCCCTAAGAGAGGTCTGCACAGGCACTAGCCAGTGCTCTCTAGGACCCAGAGAGTCTGAATACTCCCAGCTTGGACCAGAGTGAAAATCTCAGTGTACTATCTCTGGTTGGGACCTCTCTGGGGGTCTGGACCTGCCCAGACAGCAGCCGTGTAGGCATCCTCTGGAAGCCAGCTCTCTGGAATAGTACTTCTCGTGGTTTTGGGTAAAAGAGGGAGTTCCTCTGACCCCCGAGACCGTGGCTGGGGATGTGCCCTATGGCAGCAGAGTGGAAATTTATGTGCTCTGGAGCACTCAGAGGGGAACAGACTGAAGCCTCTCTCTGAGACGGAGTTCTAGGTGCAGTTTGCTTTCCTCTAAACCTCCAAAGAACAGCCAAAAGGCACCAAAGAGAGAGAGAGAGAAAAGCCAGAAAGCTCCAGAGAACAAAAGCCTGAAAAACCTGTTTCCTCAGAGCCCAGACCCCTGATAGGGGGTAGGAGGACTCAACTCTAGCAAGACTGACAGAAAAATCAAGTGGCAGTCCCCTCCCTCAGAAAGCCAGACAAAAGAAAGACAAAAAAAATAATAATGAAAGCAAAAATAAGAGGACAAACACCACTACTTCATAGATACAACTTCTATTTTTAATTCGTTCCCACTATTCTCATTCTTTTCAGTTTTTAAATAGTTTTAACCTATTTACCAACACAATGAGAGGATCAGTACAACAAATTCCATAATAACCTCTTAAATTTAACGTTTTTGAAACATCACCTGTGTTTTTCTTATGCTTTCCTAGTTTTTAATTTTATTTATTTATTTATTTATTTATTTATTTATTTATTAATATTCCTATAGAGATATGCTTCAAGGTAATCCCCTTTCCCCAATCAGTTCTACTCTTATATATAATCCAGCTTAATCCCCCTTTTTTTCAGGAAAGCTGAGTCCTCTTTAACAAAGATATCAATAGATATCAATAGATATCTTTGTTAAAGGTATAGAGAATTTATACTGACCTTCCCATCTTTTTTTTTTTTTTTCTGTCACTGTTTCTGTGTATTTGTTTTTGCTCTGGTAGTATATAAATCTTATATTTGGGGTTCATTTTGGCTGCATTTTTTTCCCTTGTCATTTAATTTTTTTTGTTTGTTTGTCTGTTTCTGTTTGTATACTTTTTAAATCTTACCTTTGGGGCCCATTCAGGCTGGGTCTTCTCTTTTATTTTTTTTCATTGTTTTCCTGTATCTCTCTCTCTCTCTCTCTCTCTCACTCACTCACTTTTTCTTTTGCTTTCTTTTTGGTGGGGACACCTTATAGCTCAGAAGTGTTCCAGAGTGCACATTGCCTGCACCACGGTTAATACATTCAGTTACACATTCCTTCAGCCAATTCTCACCAAAATACTAGGAGGAAGAATGCCCAAGAGAGGAAAAATTCAGACTGTGGCCTCTCCATCAGAGCTATTGGATATGGACATAAACAGTATGTGGGAAAGGGAATTTGGGCTAACAATTATCCGACAATGGCTAGGTTGGAGAAAGCTTTTGATGATAAAATGGAACTGATTAGGGCAGAAGTGAAAGCCACCAGGGATGATGTTAACAATGTTCTCAATGAGTTCCACTCTAATCTAAATTCTCTAACAGCTAGGGTAATTGAGGAAGAAGATAGAATTAGTGATCTAGAGGACACACTGATAGAGAAAACGGATCAGGAGGAAGCCTGGAACAGCTTAGAAGCCTGGAAAACAAAAATAGGGAAATAAATGACGCCATGAAACATTCCAACATCAGAATTATTTTAATCCCTGAGGGAGAGGAGAAAGAAAGAAGACTAGAGATATAGTTGAACAAATTTTCCATGAAAATTTTCCCAACCTGGAAAATTGAACTAGCGTTCATTTGCTAGAGGCAGAAAGGTCTCCCCCCAAGTCAAAGAATCTAGAAAGACTTCGAGACAGCTTATTGTGAAACTGATGAATCATAATTGTAGACAGGAGCACTTGAAAGCAGCTAGGGGAAAGAGATTCCTTACATACAGAGGAAAGCCCATGAGAATAACATCAGACCTGTTCACAGAAACCTAGCAAGCCACAAAGGGCTGGCAAGATGTATTCAGGACAATAAATGAGAAGAACATACAGCTCAGAATGTTTTATCCAGCAAGACTGACATTCAAAATGGATGGGTAGATAAAGAACAAATGGCCGGCAAGGTTCAAAAAACTATGTGACCACAAAGCTGTCACTATGAGAAATACTAAGGGGGGCTCTACAAAAGAGTAAAAAACCCAAGAATATCATTGAAAAGAAATTTATGGAGACAATCTATAAAAAGAAAGACTTCACAGATAACATGATGTCAATAAAAAAGTCTCTCTCAATAATCATTCTCAGTGTGAATGGCCTAACTGTGCCCATAAAATGGCAAAGGGTTGCAGATTGGATAAAAGACAGGACCCAAATATATGTTGCCTACAGAGACCCATTTTGAACCTAAGGATACATCCAGGCTGAAAGTGAAGGGATGGAGAAGAATTTTTCATGCCAATGGCCTTCAAAAGAAGTCTGGGGTAGGGATTCTCATATCAGATAAATTAGATTTTAAACTAAATACTGTAGTCAGAGATATAGAAGGACACTACATCATTGTTAAATGTTCTATCCACCAAGAAGATCTAACAACTGTAAATATTTATGCCCCCAATATGGGAGCAGCCAACTACATAAGACAACTGTTAATCAAGATAAAGAGTCATACTGATATGAACACGTTAATAGTAGGGGATCTTAACATGCCACTCTCAGAAAAAGACAGATCATCCAAACAGAAAATCAATAAAGACATAAGAGCATTGGGTGACACATTGGACCAGATGGACCTCATAGATGTATACAGAACATTCCACCCTCAAACAACAGAATACTCATTCTTCTCAAGTGCACATGGAACCTTCTCCAGAATAGACCACATACTGGGTCACAGATCACGGCTCAACTGATACCAAAAGATTGAGATTATTCCCTGCATATTCTCAGATCACAATGCTTTGAAACTGGAGCTCAATCACAAGGAAAAGTTTGGGAGGAACTCAAACACCTGGAAGCTTAAGACCACCTTGCTTAAGAATGCTTGGATCAACCAGGAAATCAAAGAACTTAAGCAATTCATAGAAACCAATGAGAATGAAGACACTTCCGTCCAAAACTTTTGGGATAAAGCAAAGGTAGTTATAAGGGGGAAATATGTAGCCATCCAAGCCTCCCTCAAAAAAATGGAAAAATCCCGAATATACTAGCTGTCCTTACACCACAAAGAACTGGAGAATCGACAACAAATTAAGCCAACTCCACACACAAGAAGGGAAATAATCAAGATTAGAGCAGAGACCAATGGCATAGAAACTAGAGATACAGTAGAACGCATCAATGAAACTAGAAGCTGGTTTTTTGAAAGAATCAATAAGATCAATAAACCATTGGCCAAACTAATCTAAAAGAAAAGAGAGAAGGCCCAGATTAATATAACTATGAATGAAAAGGGAAAGATCACTACTAACACCAAGGAAATAGAAACAATCATCAGACATTATTATCAACAGTTATATACCAATAAGTTAAGCAACCTAGATGAAATGGATGCATTCCTGGAAATCAGTAAACTTCCAAAACTGAACCAGGAAGAAATTGACAACCTGAATAGAATGATATCTAGTAACGAGACTGAAGCAGTGATCAAAAACCTCCCCAAAACAAGAGCCCAGTGCTTGAATGATTCCCTGGAGAATTCTAGCAAACATTGAAAGAAGATATAATACCTACTCTCCTGAAGCTGTTTCATAAAATTGAAGCAGAAGGAAAACTTCCAGACTGGTTTTTTGAAGCCTACAGTACCCTGATCCCCAAACAAGGCAAAGAATCCACCAAAAAGGAGAATTTCAGATCAATATCCCTGATGAATATGGGTGCTAAGATTCTCAGCAAGATCCTAGCTAATAGGATCCAACAGCACATTAAAAAGATCATCCACCATGACCAGGTGGGATTCATTCCTGGGTAGCAATGGTGGTTCAACACTACAAATCAATCAATGTGATAGAACAAATCAATAAGAGAAGAGAGAAAAACTATATGGTCCCCTCAATTGATGCAGAAAAACATTTGACAAAATCCAGCATCATTCCTGATTAAAACACTTCAAAGTATAGGGATAGAGGGAACATTCCTGAACTTCATCAAATCTATCTGTGAAAAACCCACAGCAAATATCATCCTCAATGGGAAAAAGCTGACAGCCTTCCCTTTGAGATCAGGAACACTACAAGGATGTCCACTCTCATCACTCTTGTTCAACCTAGTATTAGAAGTCCTAGCAACAGCAATCAGACAACAAAGAGAAATAAAAGGTATTGAAACTGGCAATGAGGAAGTCAAACTCTCTCTCTTTGTATATAACATGATATTTTATATGGAAACCTCAAAAGACTCCACTCCCAAACTACTAGAACTCATATAACAATTTAGTAATGTGGCAGGATACAAAATCAATGTACAGAAATCAGTTGCTTTCTTATACACTAACAATGAAAATACAGAAAGTGTAATTAGAGAATCGATTCCATTTACTATAGCGCCAAGAACCATAAGATACCTGAGAATAAGCCTAACCAAAGAAGTAAAGGATCTGTACTCAAGGAACTACCGAACACTCACGAAAGAAATTGAAGAAGACACAAAAAGAATGCAGACAATTCCATGCTCATGGATCAAAAAATAAACATTGTTGGGGCGCCTGGGTGGCTCAGTGGGTTAAGCTTCTGCCTTCGGCTCAGGTCATGATCCCTGGGTCCTGGGATCGAGACCCACACTGGGCTCTCTGCTCAGCAGGGAGCCTGCTTCCCCCTCTCTCTCTACTTGCTGCTCTGCCTCCTTGTAATCTCTGTCTGTCAAATAAATTAAAAATGTCTATACTGCCAAGAGCAATCTATACTTTCAATGCCAATCTGATCCAAATTCCACTAGCATTTTTCAAAGAGCTGAAGCAAACAATTACAAAATATGTATGGAATCAGAAGATACCCCGAATTGATAAGGAAATGTTGAAAAAGGAAAATAAAAGTGGGGGCCTCACATTGCCTGATTGCAAGTTTTACTGCAAAGTTGCGATCTCCAAGACAGCAATGTACTGGCATAAAAACAGACACATAGTCCAGTAGAACAGAGGAGAGAGCCCAGATATGGACCCTCAACTCTATGTTCAAATAATCTTCAACAAAGCAGGAAAAAAAATATCCAGTGGAAAAATACAGTCTCTTCAATAAATGGTGCTGGAAAAATTGGAGAGCTATGTGTAGAAGAATGAAACTCCACCATTCTCTTAGACCATACACAAAGATAAACTCAAACTGAATAAAAGACCTCAATGTGAGGCAGGAATCCATCCGAATCCTAGAGGAGAACATAGGCAGTAACCTCTTGACATCAACCACAGCAACTTCTTTCAAGATATGTCTCCAAGGGCAAAGGAATCAAAAGCAAAAGTGAATTTTGGGGACTTCCTCAATATCAAAAGCTTCTGCACAGCAATAGAAACAGTCAAAAAACAAAGAGGCAGCCCAGGAAATGGGAGAAGATATTGACAAATGACAATATAGGCAAAAGGCTGATATCCAGGGTCTATAAAGAACTCCTCAAACTCAACACACACAAAACAGATAATCATGTCAGAAAATGGGCAGAAGGCATGAACAGATGCTTCTCCAATGAAGACATATGAATGGCTAACAGACACATGAAAAAATGTTCATCAACGCTTAAAAGTAGTGGTCTTGGGGGGAGACAAGATGGCGGGGAAGTAGGAGGAGGTGCCTTTTCAACCTGTACCCTAAAGTGAGCTGCTTACCTACCAAAGAACTCTGATCACCCATGAAATCAGCCTGAGATCATAATTATACATGTCTGGATCTCTATGGGGGTCAGAAGACGCCAGTGGGCAGGTAAAGCGGAGTGGGAACGTCGGACTGATATCAGAAGAGAAACAAAATGGGGAGGGAGCCACCAGAGGCGACTGATTGGAAAATAATACCCCAATACGAGAGTGCCCTGTGACTGGGGACCAGCATTAACTTGGACTCTGGTTGAAAGCACTCAAAATAGCAAAGGATCGTGGGGGGAAATTGTGGGAATCGGGGCGGCTAGGGACAGGGGCTTAAGTCCCCAGACCCAGGACAGCCTCCCCTGGCGCTGAGCCAGAGAGTGTGGCGGAGAAACCAGGTCTTGGTCCCTGAGCCACCAGCGCGCCAGAGAACTAGTGGAGTCCATCTCCCTTGAGGGGCTGGGAGCCACGCCAGCCGGCAGAAAGTGCACCATGCCTGAGATACGCCCGCACTCGCGCGCCTCTCCCTCCCCTGAGAGAGGTGCATGAACACCCACCCTGGTGCTCTGGGATCCGCGCTGTCAAAGAGTTGGAGACAGCCACACCCCACAACCTCCCCTGGGAGAGGTGCGAGCAAGCCCTGCACCCTTAGACCTGGAAAGACCAGCCAGTCCCATCCCCGGCCAGTGGGAAAATCTCAGTGTGCAATCGCTGCTTGGAACCTCTCTGGCTGTCTGGTGCTGCCCAGACAGCCGCCGCTGCCGTGGTATTGCATACAAGCAGGAGATCCTGCGCCCCAGGGACCGCGACTCAGAACCTGCTCTGCCAGCGGCCCAGCGGCTGCAGCACCTGTAGGGGAGCAGACTGAGGCTTCTCTCTGAGAGGGAGGTCGGGGTGCAGTTTGTTTTCCTCTAAACCTCCAAAAACCATCAAAAGCTGTCAAGGCAAGAGAAAAGAAGTGAACAAACATAAAAACCTCCAGAGAACAAAAGCCTGAAAAAACTGTTTTCCTCAGAGCCCACCCCCTTGAGGAGGGCTGGAGGACTTAACTCAGGGAACATCACTGACTGAAAACCCACGTGGCAGCCCCCTCCCCCAGAAAACAAATCAGGAAAGAAAAAAAAAAAAAAAGACTACAAGAGAACAACCACCACTACTTCATAGATACAACTTTTACTTTTAACTCATTCCCACTATTCTGGTTCATTTTTTTATATAGATAATTTTTTAACCTATTTACCATCACAGTATGATGTCCAATACATCAAATTCCATAATAAACTTCTAACCTGAATTTTTTGATACATACACATGTGTTTTTCTTTTGCTTTTATATTTTTTTAATTTTTAAAAAAAATTTTAGTTTAGTTTAGTCCAGTTTATTCCTTTTTTATTTTTATTTTCTAATATTCATATAGAGTTAAACTTCAAGGTAACCCCCTTTCTCCAATCAATGCTAACCCTATAGGTAAACCAATTTTTATTCCCCCTTTTATCTTAGGAAAGTTGACTCCTTTAACAAAGATATCAAGATAACATACAGGAAGAATCAAAATAACCTTCCTCACCCACACTGAGAATCTATAACCATGCTCTCATCTTTTTCTTCTGCCAGTGCCTCTGTGTATTTATGTTTGTCCTGATAGTATATAAATATTATACTTGGTGTTCTTTTTGACGAGGTTCTTACTTTTTTTGCTTATATATATATATATATTTTCTCTCGTCATATAATTTTATAAGTCTTTTTGTTTGTCTATTTTTGTTCGTATATGTCATAAATCTTACCCTGGGGCCCATTTGGGCTGAACCTTCTCTTTTATCTTCCCTTTTTTTCCTGTCTCTCTCTCTCTTTTTTCTTTTTCATTTCTTTTTTCTCTCGTTTGGGTGGGGAATCCTGAGTGCTCAGAAGTGTTCCAGGGTGCACGTTGACTGCACCACGGTCGATACATCCAGCTACATCTGTCCAGTCATCTCTCACCAAAATGACTAGGAAGAGGAATCCCCAACAGAAGAAAAATACAGAGGATGGACCTTCCGCACAACTAACACCAAGGAAGTAGAAACAATCATCAGAAGTTATTATCAACAGTTATATGCCAATAAGCTAAGCAACCTAGATGAAATGGATGCATTCCTGGAAAACTATAAACTCCCAAAATTGAACCAGAAAGAAATTGACAACCTGAATAGACCAATATCTAGTAACGAGATTGAAGCAGGGATCAAAAACCTCCCAACCTCTCACAGAGCTATCTACATTTTCTTCTCCCTACTTCCTTCACCAATATCTGGCCTCTTCTTAACAGATATCACTCAGATATTTATTTTGTTACACACAGTGGTTTGTTTGGTTCTTCCTGAGCTGACACCCCATCATCAATATGTCCAAACCCGTCTTGATGAACTAAATGCCTGTGTTCATAATCTCTGCCCTCTTTTGAAGACAACCACCTGCTAAATGAGTATGGCCCTCATGTCTCTACACCACTCTAAACCATTTTTTCTCAAATATGCAGGAAGCTCTGTCCCAGGAGACTATCAATAGATAAAATTTCCTCATCTTATAAAAAATCCACTTTTGAATTATAATGTTCATAGTATTTTCACTCCATTTTTCACATAAAATATACTGTGGATATTATTCCAAGTCAGTTAATGGATAATGATGGGTGATCTCTCTTTGTGGCAGTGCTAGATAATTCCTTTGAAGTGTCTAGTAGGAAAGAGAGTCACACACACACACACACACACACATACACACACACACACACACACAATGGGATTAGAGGCACCAACACTCCCCATAGCCAGACATCTGTGTATGACTGTTGGCCTCCCAAACACTGACTACTCATAACCTACTGTTGACTTGAAGCCTTACTGACATCATAAATAGTCAATAGCACATGTTTTTGTATGGTATATGTATTATACACTGTATTCGTACAACAAAATCTGTTTAATTTTTCAGTAAGACATGTGGTTTGTCTGTGAGTTTTTTAAATTTCACAAATCTGTAAAAACTTTTCCAATATATATATTGAAAAAAATCCACATTAAAAATGGACTCAGGTAGTTCCAAACTGTGTTGGTCAAGGGTCAACTGTATGGACAATTTCATGTTTATGTCTTAAATAATTGTCTTAAATAATATGTTGGCTTAAAACATATTATTTCCTTAAAATAATATGTCATATATATATAATATAAACTGTATATAAGTAATAATATATAATATAATATAATATAATATAATATAATATAATAATATAATATATAAATAATTGCCTTGAAATCTGTAAAGAATTGTTTTTATGAATTGGTATGCATATGTGTTAGTAGGATGTTCTCTTTGCAAACGTAATTTTTTTGCTAGGCTAAATGCTTGGATTTAGAATTTCTAGATATCTTTCCTCAATTTATATTCTCACCAACAAAATGAAAGTGAACTATCCCTTTTCACTCTCAAATCAAGGTGGCTAGTCTTCATACTCTAACCTCACACACAAATATTAAAATGTTATTTTCAAGAGCCAAAAATAATATGCTCATATATTTGTTTATTTTTTATCATCTTTTAAAATTAACATATAATATGTTATTAGCCCTAGGGCTACAGGTGTGTGAATCGTCAGTCTTACACACTTCACAGCACTCACCATAGCACATACCCTTCTCAACGTCCTTAACATAAACACCCTCTCCCTACCAGCTTTCCCAGACAACCCTCAGTTTGTTTTGTGAGATTAAGAGTCTCTTATGGTTATATATATATATACACACACACACACACACACATGTACACACACACACACACACACACACACACACATATATATATATATATATACACGTGTGTATATATATATATATATTCTCTTGTCATATACTTTTATCAGTCCTTTTGTTTGTCTGTTTTTGTTTGTATACTTCATAAATCTTACCTTGGGGCCCATTTGGGCTGAAACTTCTCTTTTATCTTTTATCTCTTTTTGGCTTTAACCCACTGAGCCACCCAGGCGCCCCTGTCATTTTCATTTTTGATAAAGCCTTGTCTATAATTTACAGCTCAATGTTATTAGTTAAGCCAGGAAATATAAATCTCTATTATTTATGTTTAACCCTAACTTAATTATGGTGATTCAAGTAAGCTTCACTGGATACTTTTGTCAGAAAAAGATAAATCTTTTTAAAATAAAGGAAAGGTATTGAATTAAAAAGTTGATGGAAGTAAACATTTAATATTTTCTATTTGAACATTTATGTTTTGGAAGGTGATTGCAGTGGAATTATGAGCTAATAGTAGAAGATTATGTATATGTATCCACTGAGTTCTTAGCAAAACACCATTTCAGAGGCATTAGCTTGGAAAATTGTGGGCAAAATGCCCATGGAAGTACCACACTTAAGTGACACCAGGCATCAATTGCAGAAACAAGCCAATGATAGGGAAGACCAAGTCATAAAATAAAGTTAGCAAAATGTTTTTAACTGCAGTTTAACAAATCCAGAGATATTCCTAGCACAGCATTCCTTCAGGATCTGTGCGATTTGCACATGAACGGTTTTTAGCTTCAGTGCCAAAAAAACACACACCTGGACATGAAGCATATAAAAATAATCAGTTTGGAGTTCAAGTTCTGTGTAAGAGTATGCTGTAGTGGTACAGCTGCAAAGGCAAGTCAGCATTCTGGAGTCACCATCTGGATGTAGGTGGTGGTGCCAGAATGTTGTTAATCTCCACATTCCTTACTTCACTGAAATGTTTTTATTTTTTAAGTAAGATGCACTAAATATTGTATTGTATTTAGTGATATAGTACAAATTGTGACGACATAATACAAAAGCTAATCAAAAACTCTTGTTTCATTCTGAAGTATAATGGCTATTAAGAAGAAAAATTTTGCTGAAATATTTGACATGCAGAATAAAATCTCATCATTTATGCAATACAAGAATCTAGTTTGGTCTCAACATTTTAAAGTTGTAAAGTAAGCATCCAGTTTAGTTATTTGGCATTTCTAATTATCTTAATACTTCCATGAAAGAAAGGAAGCTATCTATCTATCTATCTATCTATCTATCTATGGGTGTGTGTGCATGTATATATGTATGTATGTATATAAATATATATGTATATATATAAACATATATGTATATACATATATATAGAAGAATGAAAATTATTCAAAAAGAGGTGAAAATAAGGAAAAAAACTGAAAAAATAAATACAAGTCTAAAAAATAAAAATACAAAGAATGCGACTTAGTGTTTTCCCTTAAAGTTGAAGCTTTGCAGCCCTCTGTGATCAGTAAACTTGACAGGAGTGAGTTGTTTTTGATGGTCTTCTGAGGGAAGGGCTCGTTGCACTGATTCTCAAAGGTACTTTAGCTAGTGCAAATGCACCTCTCCTAAACAGAGTCAGGTCTCCATGTAATCAACCCTAGATTCCAGGATGTGATTCTGTTTCACTCCCTGAAGGCTTGCAGTATGAATAGGTTGGGTCAATATAGCTACACCCTACTCTCTACCAAGGAGCTGAAAATTTGCACCCCAACTCTTCAGTGAGCACTCACAGAAAATCGATCCATCAGTCTAATCTCATCGGTTTCTGTCAGAGCTCTGTGTTCACGCTGCCAGTGACAAAGCATTTTTTTCTCAGGTGTGCGACTGAGTTCCAAATCCAAATTCTGGAGATTTCTGTGGCACAGACTCACGCTGTACCTCCTGGGTGCTGGAGGTCTTCCCACGCTTCTGTTTTGCTGGAGTCCTCCCATGAATACTAGCACCCAGCTGTGCTAGGATTCGAAGCTTAGGGTTACATAGAGCAGAAAGCCAGCACCTAGCCTTGTGGTTTTCAGCCAGATTTTCCCAACTGATATCTGAGGACTGAAGCATTCAGGCCCTCACTGTTCTTTTTGTGACCCTGGGATCTTGAGATCATACTGACATGCCTGAGATTCTGCTCCACTTTACCACTTGAACACCTTAAAGTCAGGGATGTTCCCCATGTGCTTATAGCATCAGACATGCACGACAACCCAGGGTGTGAGAAAGCCCATGATGGAGGGACTCTGGATTCCTAAAAGTCCACATGAAGTAGCTTAGTCTCCAACCGGAAGATTTACCTGAAGAAAACTATGGTAACATGCGACCATAATTTGGGGTTATTTGGTAATTCAGCATATGTAATATACCTACAACATGTATAAATAAAGAAACTTCAATAGTTATGACACTAGATCCTAGGAAAAAATGACAAGAGAAGCACGTGGCTTCCTCAGTCAGTAGGGCATATGGTACTTGACCTCGGTGTCATGAGTTTGAGCCCTACGTGGAACAGAGTTGATGTAGGAAACAAAAGAAAACAACAGGACTTACACGTGACCAAAGTCAATTGGGCTTGGACAATAGAGCTGGTCGGTGGTGGACTGGATCCTCTCACCTGTTCATGCAGCCACTGGGCCCTGACCACTCAGGTGGTTTCAGTGCTTATCAGGAAACCAGTTCCTCCCCCTAGGAGCTCAGGGTCTAGAGGGGCAGATGGACAAATGTGAACTGAAAAGGTGAATGAAAAGAGCATTTTCTCCATAAGAAAAGAGCAAGGGACTACAACTGGGTCCTGAACTCCACCAGGTGATGGGTCTGAAAAGGTCCTGCTATGATGACATTGAGAATTCCTGTGGCAGGAAAAGGAGACAGTCCTGCACAAATCTGAGTATATTTAGCCCGGCATAGGGAACCACAGTGCAGAGGTTTGGAAGCAGAATATGATGTTCCCGGAGTGGGGGTCAGAAAGGAGGCCAGGGTGATCAGAAGAAGCTGAAGTGGGGAGCAGAGAGGAAAGGGAGGAGGCCACAGTCTGGGGCAGGTGGATGGTATCCGTAAACCGCTCCTAGTGCTGTGTGACCACATTACCCTACCCTCTGTGGCTTAACAACAAACATTGTCTCACAGTCTTAGAGGAGAATTTAAGTACAGCAATCCAGCAGTGCTCAGCTAGGAGCCCCTGCCAGAGCCCCTCAGTACTTTGTGGCTGTTGACAACACCAAGGCAGGACCTCCTTCACTGAGAACTTGAGCACACTTAGCGGTATTGGCAGGATTCGGTGCATCTCAAAAGGTCCGAGTTCCTCTGTCTCTTGTTGTCCCTCATGGCTAGGTCACATGCACATGCCTGGTCCATGTTTCAACATAGGGGCTTGTACTCCAGTGTGAGGATCTAAGAGAGAACACGGGACACAGACAGCATGGGGATGTGCAATGAGCTTTGATAACTAATTCTCAGATGGGGCTTTTAGGTCATTTTGCCATGTTCTGTGAAATGGAAGGAATCACTAAGTCCATACCACACTCCAGGGCACAAGGTTACACAATAACATGTAAATAGGATATGGGATTTCAGGTAATCATTGAGAGGAGAAGATGAAGACTCCTGCAGGGTTAGTGCCTTGTCCAATATCACAGACTGGTAGGAAGGCTGAACCAGGCATGAACTCAGCTCTCTGTGAGTGTCCTCAAAGTTGGGGCATTGGATGCACCTAGCCATTCACTGGAGGGCTCTGGAAAAAGTTGTGCTGAAGACAGGGGCTACAGACAGGGAGATGGTTTCAGGGTGAGGGTGAGCATTGATATCATAGACAGGAGGCAATCCAGCACGATCTTGTACGAGGAGGAGCCCAGGTCATGACAACCCACTGAATGGACCCCTACCCACATGACACCCATTGGAAAGGAGATAATAGCTCTCAGCACAGGATATGCAGTCTATAGTAGGAAGGGTGGATTCTGACCATCAAGGGCCAAGTCTTCAATCCTTTCTTTAGGGCTCTTTTTGAAAATTAGAAAACCAAAGGTCTTAGGAAACTATGGCCCACCACTCTGTAGATGGGACTGTCACCTTCTGGGACTCCAGAATGTGAGCATTGATGAACAGATGTGTGCCCACAGGAGCCACTCTTCATGCAACACACACACACACACACACACACACACACACACACACACACACACACATTAGGGACTATAGGGTGGTATTTGCCCAGTATCAGACTCAGAAAAAGTGAGAAGAGGAGTAAAATGTGCTTGGAGGTATTTCCTACAAGGGACCCCACAGATCTAATATCATAGATATTACTCCACATATGCCTGTGGACATCTGCAGGAAGTCCATGCTAGAATCATCTGTATTGTACAGACAAGATGCAGACCACCCCTGACAGGGATAATGACTTATCCAGGGTCACAAACGGGTAAGAGGGGAGAGTAGTGTCTGAAGCCAGGTGGGGCCCTGGCTGCAATCAGCCCTTGTTTTGGGGCCTGTGGATAGAGGTGCATTGGTGTCCATGTGTAGAGATATGGACTTGCATGCAGAAAGGAGATGATCAGATGGCAGCCCTGAGCACTGTTTGTGTAGGTGATAATCCAGCGTGGACTAGGATAGGTGATCTCAGCCAGTGAAGTCACTTCCTTGACCACAGATCCCAACAGAATTTGGAACCCCACAACCAGGCACCCACATTCTATTGTAGTCCAGTACCAGAGTTACTTGGCTGGAGACATCGGATAAGGAATGATGTTCTCTTGCTGCTTGCCTACTTCCAGGGGCTCTGGCTTCCAGAAACCCCAGGGGAATGGCATTTTCAAATGCAGTAAACATTGGCCCAAACCTCGCCCCCAATGCCTCAGGGATTTTGGCAGGAGTTTCCATCAGTTAATACAAAGGAACCTAGGCCAGGCCAAGCCACTCCTCTGAGCTATCCCAGGGAAGCCCTGTCCCCTCCTCTTGATTTTCTGGCAAAGAGGGATATTTGGAGGTTCCTGCCACTGGACTGGAGGAGGATGCAGGACAATGGAAACCCTGGTGATCCCTTTATGTTCACACCAATGTCATGGTGGGCAGGGCGAAAAGAGGATTTTGAGGAGCATCTTACCTCTGCCAGTGGATTGGAAGCAGAATATGATGTTCCCATTTCATTCATTTGTGGAGGAGTGTACATACGGGGGAATGGTGTGTCTGGAAGATAGTTCTCTGGGTCTGTGGACCAGCAAAGGCAGCCAGACAGGGCTCTGTATCCTCCTGCCTGGCTGTTGGGCATTGTCTTTACAGCGTTCCACACAGGAGATGGGGCAAGAGCTGAACGGCGAGATCCTCTGTTCTACCAGCTTGAAGGACAAGAAGGTGCCCCACACTAAATTTCCCCAAACTGGAGAATGGAACAAGTGTTCATGCCCTAGAGGCAAAAATGAAACCCCCAAAATCAACCAGTCTAGAAAGTCCTCCAGACACTTAATTGTGAAGTTCATTAATCATAATTATAGACAGGAGGTCTTAAGGGCAGCTAGGTTTTAGGGATTCCTTACTTACAGGGGAAGCACCATCAGAATAATGTCAGACTTGTCCACAGAAACCTGGCAAGCCAGAAAGGCCTGGCATACATATTCAGGGCACTCAATGAGAAGAACATGCAGCCAAGAATACTTTACCCAGCAAGGCTGACATTCAGAATGGATGGAGAGATAAAAAGCTTTCAAGACAGGTAAGGTTTAAAAGATTATATGACAACCAAGCTGGCACTATAAGAAATATTAAAGGTTTTTTTTTAAGATGAAATAACGAAGAGTGACATAGAACATAAATTTACAGAGACAATGTATAGAAACAAGGACCTCACAGGCAACAGGATGTCAATAAAAACTTAATCTTTAATAATTACTCTCAATGTGAATGGCCTAAAGGTTCCCACAAAACTGCACACGGTACAGACTGGATAAAACAATAGGACCTCTCCACAGGGTCCACCAAGACCATAGGGTCCCTGTCTACAAGGGACATCTTTAGAACCTAAAGATACATCCAGACTGCAAGTGAAGGGAAGGAGAGCTATCTTCCATGCCAAGTGGCCTCAAAAGAAAGCTGAGGTTGTGACTCTCATATCAGATAAATTAGAGCTTAAGACAAAGACTGTAATCAGAGGTATAGAAGGATACTGTATCATTCTTAAAAGATCTATCCTCCAAGAGGACCTAACAATTGTAAATATCTATGCTCCCATCATGGGAGCTACCAACTACATAATAGGGCAACTCTTACCAGATGAAGAGTCATATTTATATTTATATGGTAATTGTAGGGGATCTTAACACACCACTCTCAACAATAGACAGATCATCTAAGCAGAAAACCAACAGACAAACAGGAGCATTAAGTGACACATTAGACCAAATTGACCTTATAGATATACAGAGCAGTCCACCCTCAAATAACAGAATACACTTCTTGGGCCCACCTGGGACTTTCTCCAGAATAGACCACATGCCAGGGCACAAGACAGGGCCTAACTGATACCTAAAGTTTGAGATTATTCACTGCATATTCTCAAACCACAATGCTTTGAAACTAGAGCTCACCCACAACAAAATGTTTGGAAGGAATTCAAACACTTGGAAACAAAGGTCTATTCTCAACAATGTCTGCATCAACCAGGAAATCAAAGAAGAACTTAGGCAATTCATGGAAACCAATGAAAAAGAAGACACGTCAGTCTAAAACCTATGGGATACGGCAAAGGCAGTCCTTAGTCCTATGTTCTAGGAGGGAAATATGTAGCCATCCAATGCCCCCTCAAAAATGATTGAAAAAGCCAGAATACACAAACTCCCTTTACATTTTAAAGAACTGGAAAATCAACAACAAATCAAGACAAACCCAGGCAAAGGCAGGGAAAGAATCAAGATTAAAGCAGAGATCAATGAGATAGAAACTAGAGATACAGTAGAACACATCAACGGAATTAGAAGCTGGTTCTTTGAAAGAATCAAGAAGATTGATAAACCACAGGCCAAACTATTCCAAAAGAAGAGAGAGTGTTCCCAAATTAATAAAATTATGAATGAAAGGGGAGAGATCATGACTAAAACCAAGGAAATAGAAACAATTAGAAATTATGATCAACAACTATATGCCAATAAGTTAAGCAACTTAGAGGAAATGGAAAATTACTCATAGTTAGAAAAGGATGGGGTTTGTGTCCTCTGGATCATGGATGGTCCCAGAGGGCATACGCTAAAGTGAAATAGGTAAGTCAGGAAGGACAAACACTATAGGAATTCACTCCTGTCTCGATTCTGAAAAGCAAAACAAATGAGTAAACAAACAAACAAAAAGCAGAATCAGAATGTCAATATAGATAAGAAAGAGATGGTTCTCAGAAGGGAGGTGAGGGGGGCATGGAAGAAATAGGTGAAGGGGTGTAGGAGACACAGTCTTCCCATGGTGGGTTGAGTAAGTCACGGGGATGAAATGCACAGCATAGGGAATATGATCTATTGTATTGTAATGTTGTGTCTGGTGACAGATGGTAGCTGCACTTCTGGTCATTATAATATAAGGTAAAAACTTGTCCAATCATCATAATGTTCACCTGACATTAACAAATTATTGTGTCAACTACGCTACAAAATATAATGAGTCATAAAATATACAAATATAACAGGAATGGGTTTGTCTAAGAGTGACAAAAACCCAAAGGCAATCCAGCTGGAATTATCCTTACTCTACCAGTCTAGAGGCAAAAGGTAACTGGTCTCTGGGGAGACCCCACTCTTCACTTCTCTGGTAATTTACTTCTACTTCAGTTTTTTGCAGATTTCTGTTTCAGAATCTGTTGCTAGCTTTTTCCTGTGTGCCCCTTTGGTTGGTGGTCAGTCCAAGGCCATTCTCTTCTTCTCTTCATGGTCCACCCAGGGAAGCTCATCTACTCCCATTTTCCAAGGGTACCTCTCTGCTCTTATTCATATCTCCCCTGAGCTCCAGAGCCTGTGGATGGGCACAAGGATGAGACGGCTCCATCTGGCAGCTCGCTCTTTCAACAAATAATTTATGGGAACTTCCTATGTGCTGGTGGGGAAGAGCTATGGAATTGTCCTGAAAACATTATTTTTTTTAAGATTCAGGGGTACAATTTAGTGATGCATCAGTTCCATGTAATACCTAGAGCTCATTCCACCAAATGCCCTCCGTAATGCCCATCACCCAGTTTCCTCATGTCGCAGCTACCTCCTCTCCAACAACTCTCAATTTGTTCCCTAGTGTTGAGTCTCTTATGGTTTGCCTCCCTCCCTATATGCATCTTGTTTTATTTTTTCTCCCTTTCCCCTATGGTCATTGGTCTTGTTTCTCATATTACGCTCATGATAGAAATCATATGTCATTTGACATTCTGTGATTGACTAATTCCCTTATAATTATACCCTCTGGTTCCATCCTCATCCTTACAAATGACAAGTTGTCAGTTTTTTTTTTTTGGTGGCTGAGTAATATTCCATTGTATCTATGAACCACATCTTCTTTATCCAGACTTTAAAATGTTCTGTTTTTGCACCCAGCTGTTTATAATACTTTGTGGCATCTTTCTGAAGAAGACTCCCTCCCCTCCACTGTATCCTCAGCTATACCACACCAGATTCAAGTCTCCATCCTCCTGCCTTCCAAATGGTGGTCACTTTTCTACATGTAGCCTGGCAGCATTTATATGATCACACCTTTGATTGATTTCTTGAGTGTTCAGAATGATCTAATAAGTATGTAGTTGTATTTGAGGGAGGAGAAAAATTTAATTCTTCCCCACAGAATTCTCTCATTCGATGCTGGACACGAAGACTGTGAACCTGGTGACAGGACGGATTTTGTTGTTCCCCTTCTATGAGAGCTGAATGCCACTATGATATTGGCAAGCAGATCCTTACTGGTGACACAGATTCATCGTACCAGCCATAGGTTTACTGTGGGAAAATGTCCTAAGCATAATGTCTACCATATTCTCCAATTATTTTTAAACTTTCATGGATGAGCTGAGAGTAACGATTTCTCTATTGCCATGTTGTCTGACTTACGTACAACTGTGACCTTCCATGGGGTCTAATGGCCCATGTCTTCATTAATATCCATGTCAGTGTTTTAATTAATGGTGCCTCCGTGTGGCACATTTACTTTGTAGTATTTATGACCATCACTGTAAATACAACACAAATATTAATGTTTCCTCTTGAAGCACAGATTACCTCTTTTCCTTTAAAACATGGTTTCCAGGTGATGATATCAGTCAGGGTGTCATGGAGAAATCCATCAGTAATTGGCCAGCTGACCTGTCTTGTGGTTGGTCACCAGAATGAAGCCAATCTGAGAAATCCGTGGTGATTGGCCAGGGCATAGTGGTGACATCCCATGGCGGTGACATCGCATGAAGGCATTCTGGTGTCCCAGGGAGGTTATAAAAACTTGGCAGCAGCCCCAGGGTCCAGTGAAGACAGAGATGGCAGTTCAGTCACAGCTCTTCCTTCTCTTCCTCGACTTCTCTGCCCTGTTCCCTGCCCCTGCCCATGGCAAGCCCCCTGCCCACTCCTTCTGCCCTAGACCTCTCTCCAATACTCTACACACCACCATCATGTTAGCACCTACATTGTTCTCCCTCTGTGGTCCGGAGAGTCCTTGTACCCATATACGGCAAAACCTAGACCCATTCCGCACTATAAGGCTGCCCCAGGTCCTCAGGGAGACATTCTCATTTGGCATGTGGGAGGGGGACACTGGCTACCAGAATACCATGGATTCTCAGCCAGCTGGGCCCCACACCCCTGGGGTCATATGTGTCTTCAGTACAGGAAAGTTGAGTCCACGTCCTGAGGGAACATTGGGCATACTACTACTATGAAGCCCTCCAACCTGACTCAGCAGAGGGCACATGAGTACTCTGAACATCCAGCCAACCCAGATGTGCACAATGTGTGGAATATCTGGAGACATCAGGCAGAGAGGGAATTTTACAAAACAAGTAGGTACTGGGAAAAAGATTCACCACATCTCTGTATGCCGTGTTAGTCCTTGGAACACTGGCCCTCAGTCCATGGACTGTCTGAATCAACTCAGCAGTGGACAAAATAATTCCCCAGAAACCTGGCTATCCCAGAGCCCACAGACCATCAATCCTCAAACACAGCCTAAAAAAGAGACATTCAGAACTCAAGACAGAGCACGTCCCAGGGACCCAAAGACTGGGAGGCTTCTGATTCCATTTGACACTGGGCAGATGAGTCACACAGACACTGGGTGCACAAGGAACCTCCATACCACAAGATGGCTAGCCCAGTGCAGCACAAGGCAGGGAATTCCAGAGAACAGGTTTGCCAAGTGCCACGAAACCATGAGTCCTGCATCCCAGCTGGTATCAGTAAAATGATTCAACTCAACAGAAGCATTACCGTGCGCCTTTGTACCCAGTGGACAAATACTCAGCTTTCCACTAGGCCAAGCAGGCACCTGGACACCAGACTCACCATGTGCCCATGGACCAGGAGACCAACAAATCAGATGTCTGCTAGGTCAAGCAGGCACCTTGAAGACCCATTTCACCATGTTCCCATGGACATGGAGACTAACAAATCTGCTCTCTATTACACCAAGCAGCCACCTGGACAGCAGGTCCGCCATGTGCTCTTGGACCTGGAGACTGATAAGTGAGCTGTCTGGTAAGCTAAGCAAGTACCATGAAAGTGGGCTCACCATGGTCCCTTGGATATTGAGCCCAAGAAAGGAGCTCTTGGCTAGGCCAAGCAGATAACTAGACTTGAGCCTCACCATGTGCCCTTAGACCTGGAAACCAACAACTCAGCTCTTTGCTTGGCCAAGCAGGCACCATGACAGTGGGCTTACCATGTGCCCTTGGACCTGGAGACCAACAATGCAGCTCTGTGATAAGCCAAGCAAGCAACTTCACAACTGGCTCAACATGGGCCCATGGACCTGGAAACCACAAGATCATGTCTCTACTAGGCCAAGCAGGCACCTGGACAGCTGGTTCACCATGTGCCCTTGTACCTAGAGACCAGTAAGGGAGCTCTGGGTTAAGCCAAGCAGATGTATAGACATCTGGCTTACCACGTGCCCTAGGACCTTGAGACCAACAAATCAGATCTTTGCCTGGCCAAGGAGGCACCTTGACAAAAGGCTCACCAAGTGCCCTCGGACCTGGAGACCAATAACCGAGCTGTCTGGTGGGTTAAGCAGGCACCTGGATAGTGGGCTAAACCTGTGACCTTGGACATTGAGGCCAAGAGAGGAGATCTGGGAAAGACAAGCAGACACCTAAACACGAGGATCACCATGTGCACCTGGACCTGGAGACCTGCAACTCAGATCTTTGCTTGGCCAGGTGGACATATTGGCAATAGGCTTCCCATGTGTCCTTGGACCTGGAGAACAACAACTGAGTTGTGTAATGGGCTACACTGGCATGTTGACAGTCAGTTTACTGGGTGCCCTTGGACCTGGAGACCGACAACACACCTCTGTGACATGCCAAGGAGACAGCTTCACAGCTGGTTCACCATGGGCCCATGGACATGGAAGCCACAATATCAGTTCTGTACTAAGCCAAGCAGACACCCAGACAGGAGGCTCAATATGTGCCCTTGGGCCTCAAGAAAAACAACTCTTTTCGTAGCTTGGCCAACGACACATGTTGACAACAGGCTTACCTTGTGCCCTTGGTCCTGGAGACCAGAATCTGAGCTGTCTGCTAGGTTAAATAGTCTCCTTGACAGTGGGATAAGGATGTGCCCTTGGACCTGTAGACCAACAATACAGCTCTGTGACAAGCCAAGCAGGAAACTCCACAGTTGGCTCAACATGTGTTCATGGACCTGGAAACCAAAAAATGAAATCTCTACTAGGCCAAGCAGGCACCTGAACAACTGGCTCACCATGTGCCCTTGGACCTCCAGACCAACAACACAGCTCTCTATTAGGTCAAGCAGGCAGTTGGACAGCAGGCTTACCATGAGACTTTGGACATGGCGACCAGTAAAGGAACCCTCAGCTAGGCCAAGCACATACATTGAGAGTGGGATCGCCATATACCCTTGGATCTGAAACAACACAGCACATTGCTAGGCCAAGAGGGCACCTGGATAGCAGGCTCACTATGTGTTCTTTAATGGCAATAAGAAACACACAGTTCTGCACCAGGCCAAGCAGACAAATAGACAGTGGGCTCACCATGTGCCCTTTGGCCAGACCAAAAAATGAGCTGTCCGATAGGCCAAGCAGACAGCTGTGCAGCAGGATCACCAGGTGCCCTTGGACCTGGAGACAAACTCAGCTGTCTGATATGCCATGTAGGCACTTGGTAAGCAGGTGCACTATGGGCTTTTGGACCTCAAAACCAACAACTCAGCTCTGTGTTCAAGCAACTAGGAACGTTGAGAGCAGGCTTACCATGGACACTTGGTCCAGTAGACCAAAAAATCAGTTGTGTGCTAGGCCAAGCGGGTATGATGAATGTGGGTTCACCATATGCGCTTGGATCTGGAGACCAAAAACCGAGCTGCCTGATAGGCCTACAAGGCACCTGGACAGCAAATTCACTGTGTGCCCTTGGACCTGGAGACTAACAATGCAGCTCTGCACTAGGCCAAGAAGGCACCTGGACAGCGAGTTCAGCATGTTTCCTTTGGACACAGATCCTTCCTTCTCCCTAGAGTACAGCGCACTCAAACACTCGGCTTTCCAGCTGGCGTCAGATTATGAGACCTCCAAACCTGCTCAACATTGCACCGATTTGTCCAGTGCAGCCATGGAGACCTGGGAGCCTCCAAACCATGAGCCCTCCATCCCAGGACAGCACGGGACTAAGAAGCCACTGGGATAGCAACTTGCCCCCCAAATCTACGGTAGTATGCTTTTCACCTCTGCAGAAAAGTGAGCATCTGAGTCTCTTCTTACTTTCGATGTCCTTCAGCCTGAGGTCCTTTTGGCCTGCTATCTGTGTAATATTCATTTTGGGGGCATTCTCCTCCTGAGAATAAAACTACATCATGCCCTAGGATATGAAACAGGCCAGTAGTTTGAAGACTTTTATTCAAACTTACGGCATGAAATGAAGCGGGGCGATGGGAGGAAATTGTGGAGGAGACCTAGGCCATGAACACTGTGGCATCATTGGCTGAAATCCTCCAGCTGAAGGAGAAGTGTTACATCCTCAAAGGAGAGGTGGACGCCTTAAACCAAGAAGCCAAGAAGTGCACTGAGAGGCAGGCTTAGCTCCATGAGGTGGAGAGATCCTTCATTCAAATGAAGGTCTTCCTGGATATCTCTGCCTTACACGCAATGCCCAAGTGTAATGCTTGTGCACCCACCCACTATGGCATAGAAGGGTAGTTGGGAAATAGGTGTTCATCTCCCCGATTGATGGTATAGTATGAATTTGAAAAATAGCCAAATAAATCTTTTAAAATAAAAAGAAATTAAAAACACAAACGTTATTATTTCTAAATAACTGATTTACAAAAGACAACCCCTGGGTGATTGTCAAGGGCAGCCTGTTTTAGAGCCACTACTATCCCTTACAATCCGTCACATTCTCCTGAGGTTGGGGTCTCCACGGCTCTGAGAATATGTTGGTTAAGCATGCAGAGTTGACATTGAGCATAACCTGCCTGTCCTCAACAACTTGTTCAGACGTACTAATCTTTAGAACCAAAGTGGAGGACCAAGGTTCAGCACCTTCTGATTGGAAGGAATAAACAATCTATGTGTCTGTTCACAGGTATTTCTGCATAAAGCATTGGCAGAGAACAATTTTTCAGATTTTTGCTAAATTTGAGGTTGGCCCCTGATGTTATGGCTTCAGACTGTGACCAGAAAAACAGCTGTTGATCCAGGACAGATTCGGCTGTGATGCAGTCCTTAGAAGAACAAATGTGACAAGACCATGCAAGAAGGGTAGAGTGACTCCAGAGGCAGGATATGATTCCCTGTATCTTCGGGAGTAGATTTGGGGTCAGAGCAGGGGGCAGAATGGTATGAGTGGCCAGGCTGTGGGTTCCATTCTGACCAAAGAAGGACTGCAGGAATTGGGGAGAAATGTGGGATTCACATTGGGTGCTTTAGGTGCATGGGTGTATGCACAGAGTAAGGCGCAGTGGGAGAGAGGTGGGAACAGGTGCATCTTGGAGACTCTAAGGTCTGTGTGGGTATGAAGAATGGGGCCACTTCCAAGACTCAGTAGTGACCTTCTGATAAATTGGACACTGGGGGTCAGAATGAAGTTGGAAGCTGATATTCCTGGATGGCCCCTCCTGGGCTATGGTCCATCTTAGCGGCAGGGATGTGGAGTGGGGGTGTAGATGTGGTGCAAATGCCAGTGATCTGGTGTCTACATTTGACTCCAACTGAGATTCTAGGGGAAGTGCCTAGAACTGTGGCTCCTGGGCTGAGCTCAGTAATCAGAGTGTGCTCATAGCACCTGGGCATACACAGATGGGAACAATGAGGAAGTTTCCTCTGCGGGTCGAAATGAACTTCAAGGGAACTTGGAAAATGGGAGGCATGCAAACATAAGATGGATGATGTCTGAGCTGATTTGAGGGAGCTGCTTCTGGAGCCAATGTGGAGGCTGGTAGAGTCCAGGTCACTTAAGTGTAAGGGGGACATGGGTTGCTTATGTGTTCCTAGCACTCAGAAACATCCTAAGAACGTTTCCAAAAAAAAAAAAAAAAAAAAAAAAAAAAAAAAAAAAAAAAGACTAAGCCTCCACCAGTCATTTCTAGTGGTGCATTACTCCTTTTTAAAAATTTTTATTTCTTTTCATATTTCTTTTCAGTGTTCCAGAATTCATTGTTTATGCAAAACACCCAGTGCTCCACGCAGTATGTGCCCTCCCTAATACCCACCACCAGGCTCACCCAGCCTCCCACCGTCCTCCCCTCCAAAACCCTCAGATTGTTTTTCAGAGTCCACAGTCTCTCATGGTTCATCTAACCCTCCAATTTCCCCCAACTACCTTCTCCTTTCCAACTCCCCATGTCCTCCGTGTTATTCCTTATGCTCCACAAATAAGCAAAACCATAAGATAATTGACTATCTCAGCTTGACTTATTTCATTCAGCATAATCTCCTCCAGTCCCGTCCATGTTGATACAAAAGTTGGGTATTCAAACTTTCTGATGGAGGCATGATACTCCATAGTGTATATGGACCACATCTTCCTTATCCATTCATCCATTGAAGGGCATCTTGGTTCTTTCCACAGTTTGGAGACTGACCATCACTGCTATGAACATTGAGGTACAGATGGCCCTTCATTTCACTACATCTGTATCTTTGGGGTAAATACCCAATACTGCAATTGCAGGGTCATAGGAAAGCTCTATTTTTAATTTCTTAAGGAATCTCCACACTGTTTTCCAAAGCAGCTAAGGCAACTTGCATTCCCACCAACAGTTGTAAGACGGTTCCCCTTTCTCCACATCCTCTGTAGTACATGTTGTTTATTGTTATTTTTGTTTATTGTTATTGTTTATTGTTTATTGTTAATTTGGGCCAAACTAACTGGTGTAAAGTTGTGTCTCAATGTGGTTTTGATTTCAATCTCCCTGATGGCTAGTGTTGATGAACATTTTTTTTTTATTTTCAGCATAACAGTATTGATTGTTTTTTCAACACACCCAGTGCTCCATGCAATCTGTGCCCTCCCTAATACCCACCACCTGGTTCCCCCAACCTACCATCCCCCGCCCCTTCAAAACCCTCAGGTTGTTTTTCAGAGTCAATAGTCTCTCATGGTTCACCTCCCCTTCCAATTGCCCTCAACTCCCTTCTCCTCTCCATCTCCCCTTGTCCTCTATATTATTTGTTATGCTCCACAAATAAGTGAAACCATATGATACTTGACACTCTCTGCTTGACTTATTTCACTCAGCATAATCTCTTCCAGTCCTGTCCATGCTGCTACAAAAGTTGGGTATTCGTCCTTTCTGATGGAGGCATAATACTCCATAGTGTATATGGACCACATCTTCCTTATCCGTTCATCCGTTAAAGGGCATCTTGGTTCTTTCCACAGTTTGGCGACCGTGGCCATTGCTGCTATAAACATTGGGGTACAGATGGCCCTTCTTTTCACTACATCTGTATCTTTGGGGTAAATACCCAGTAGTACAATTGCAGGGTCATAGGGAAGCTCTATTTTTAATTTCCTGAGGAATCTCCACACTGTTCTCCAAAGTGGCTGCACCAGTTTGCATTCCCACCAACAGTGTAAGAGGGTTCCCCTTTCTCCACATCCTCTCCAACACACGATGTTTCCTGTCTTGCTAATTTTGGCCATTCTAACTGGTGTGAGGTGGTATCTCAATGTGGTTTTGATTTGAATCTCCCTGATGGCTAGTGATGATGAACATTTTTTCATGTGTCTGGTAGCCATTTGTATGTCTTCATTGGAGAAGTGTCTGTTCATATCTTCTGCCCATTTTTTAATATGATTGTCTGTTTTGTGTGTGTTGAATTTGAGGAGTTCTTTATAGATCCTGGATATCAACCTTTTGTCTGTACTGTCATTTGCAAATATCTTCTCCCATTCCCTGGGTTGCCTCTTTGTTTTGTTGACTGTTTCTTTTGCTGTGCAGAAGCTTTTGATCTTGATGAAGTCCCAAAAGTTCATTTTCGCTTTTGTTTCCTTTGCCTTTGGAGACATATCTTGAAAGAAGTTGCTGTGGCTGATATCAAAGAGGTTACTGCCTATGTTCTCCTCGAGGATTCTCATGGATTCCTTTCTCACGTTGAGGTCTTTTATCCATTTCGAGTTTATCTTTGTGTACGGTGTAAGAGAATGGTCGAGTTTCATTCTTCTACATATGGCTGTCCAGTTTTCCCAGCAACATTTTTTGAAGAGACTATCTTTTTTCCACTGGATATTTTTTCCTGTTTTGTCAAAGATTATTTGACCATAGAGTTGAGGGTCCATATCTGGGCTCTCTACTCTGTTCCACTGGTCCATGTGTCTGTTTTTATGCCAGTACCATGCTGTCTTGGTGATCACAGCTTTGGAGTAAAGCTTGAAATCAGGTAACGTGATGCCGCCAGTTTTATTTTTGTTTTTCAACATTTCCTTAGCAATTCGGGGTTTCTTCTGATTCCATACAAATTTTAGGATTATTTGCTCTAGCTCTTTGAAAAATACTGGTGGAATTTTGATTGGAATGGCATTAAAAGTATAGATTGCTCTGGGCAGTATAGACATTTTAACGATGTTTTTCTTCCGATCCAAGAACATGGAGTGGTCTTCCATCTTTTTGTGTCTTCTTCAATTTCTTTTAGGAGTGTTCTGTAGTTCCTAGAGTACAGATCTTTAACCTCTTTGGTTAGGTTTATTCCGAGGTATCTAATGGTTCTGGTGCTATAGTAAATGGAATCGATTCTCTAATTTGCCTTTCTGTATTTTCAATATTAGTGTATAAGAAAGCCACTGATTTCTGGACATTGACTTTGTATCCTGCCACATTACTGAATTGTTGTATGAGTTCTAGTAGTTTGGGGGTGGAGTCTTTCGGGTTTTCCATATAAAGAATCATGTCATCTGCGAAGAGAGAGAGGTTGACTTCTTCCTTGCCAATCTGGATACCTTTTATTTCTCTTTGTTGTCTGATTGCTGTTGTTAGGACTTCTAATACAATGTTGAACAAGAGTGGTGAGAGTGGGCATCCTTGTCATGTTCCTGATCTCAACGGGAAGGCGGCAAGCTTTTTCCCATTGAGGATGATATTTGCTGTGGGTCTTTCATAGATAGATTTGATAAAGTTCAGGAATGTTCCCTCTATCCCTATACTTTGAAGTGTTTTAAGCAGGAACGGATGTTGGATTTTGTCAAGTGCTTTTTCTGCATCAATTGAGATGCATGTGGTTCTTCTCTCTTCTCTTATTGATTTGTTCTATCACATTGATTGATTTGTGAAAGTTGAACCATCCTTGTAACCCAGGGATGAATCCCACCTGGTCATGGTGGACAATCTTTTTAATGTGCTGTTGGATCCTGTTTGCTAGGATCTTGTTAAAATCTTGGCATCCATATTCATCAGTGATATTGGTCTGAAATTCTCCTTTTTGGTAGGGTCTTTGCCTGGTTTGGGGATCAGGGTAATGCTGGCTTCATAACAAGAGTCTGGAAGTTTTCTTTCTGCTTCAATTTTTTGAAACAGCTTCAGGAGAATAGGTGTTATTTCTTCTTTGAACGTTTGATAGAATTCCCCAGGGAATCCGTCGGGTCCTGGGCTCTTGTTTTTTGGGAGGTTTTTGATCATTACTTCAATCTTGTTACTATATATCGGTCTATTCAGGTTGTCAATTTCTTCCTGGTTCAGTTTTGGGAGTTTATAGTTTTCAAGGAATGCTTCCATTTCATCTAGGTTGCTTAGCTTATTGGCATATACCTGTTGATAATAACTTCTGATGATTGTTTCTACTTCCTTGGTGTTAGTTGTGATCTCTCCCTTTTCATTCATAATTTTATTAATTTGGGCTTTCTCTCTTTTCTTTTGGATTACTGTGGCCAATGGTTTATCGATCTTATTGATTCTTCCAAAAAACCAGCTTCTAGTTTCATTGATACATTCTACTGTATCTCTGGTTTCTACCTCATTGATCTCTGCTCTAATCTTGATTATTTCCCTTCTTATGTGTGGGGTTGGTTTGATTTGTTGTTGATTCTCCAGTTCTTTAAGGTGTAGAGGCAGCTGGTGTATTCTGGATTTTTCAATTTTTTGGAGGGAGGCTTGGATGGCTATGTATTTCCCCCTTAGGACTGCCTTTGCTGTATCTCACAGGTTTTGGAGTGAAGTGTCTTCATTCTCATTGGTTTCCATAAATTGTTTAAGTTCTTCTTTGATCTCCTGGTTGATCCAAGCATTCTTAAGCAAGGTGGTATTTAGCTTCCAGGTGTTTGAGTTCCTTCTGAACTTTTCATTGGGATTGAGCTCCAGTTTCAAAGCATTGTGATCTGAGAATATGCAGGGAATTATCTCAGACTTTTGGTATCGGTTGAGCCCTGATTTGTGACCCAGTATGTGGTCTATTCTGGAGAAGGTTCCATGTGCACTTGAGAAGAATGAGTATTCTGTTGTTTTAGGGTGGAATGTTCTGTATATACCTATGAGGTCCATCTGGTCCAATGTGTCATTCAATGCTCTTATTTCTTTATCGATTTTCTGCTCCGATGATCTGTCTATTTCTGAGAGAGGCGTATTAAGATCTCCTACTATTAATGTATTCATATCAATATGACTCTTTATCTTGATTAATAGTTTTCTTATGTAATTGGCTGCTCCCATATTGGGGGCGTAGATATTTACAATTGTTAGATCATCTTGGTGGATAGTCCCCTTAAGAATTATGTAGTGTCCTTCTGTATCTCTGACTACCGTCTTTAGTTTAAAATCTAATTTATCTGATATGAGAATCACTACCCCGGCCTTCTTTTGAGGCCCATTGGCGTGAAAGATTCTTCTCCATCCCTTCACTTTCAGTCTGGGTGTATCTTTAGGTTCAAAATGGGTCTCTTGTAGACAACATATGGATGGGTCCTGTCATTTTATCCAATCTGCAACCGTGTGTCGTTTGATGGGCGCATTTAGGCCATTCACATTGAGAGTGATTATTGAGAGTTACGTTTTTAATGACATTGTGTTATCTTTGAAGTCTTTCTTTCTGTCGATTGTCTCTATATTTCTGTTCAATGCTATTCTTAGGGTTTTTCCTCTTTTATAGAACCCCCCTTAATATTTCCTGCAGTGTTGGCTTGGTGGTTGCATAGTCTTTTAAGCCTTGCCAGTCTTGGAAACTCTTTATCTCTCCATCCATTTTGAATGTCAGTCTTGCTGGATAAAGTATTCTTGGCTGCATGTTCTTCTAATTTCGTGCCCTGAATATATCTTGCCAGCCCTTTCTGGCTTGCCAGGTCTCTGTGGACAGGTCTGACGTTATTCTGATGGGCTTTCCTCTGTAGGTAAGGAGCTTCTTTGTCCTAGCAGCTTTCAAGAGATTGTATCTACAATTATGATTCCTCAATTTTACTATGAGGTGCCTGGATTTTTTTTGGAATTTATAATCTTGGGGGGGAGACCTTTCTGCTTCTAGTACATGAACACTTGTTCCATTCGCAAGATTGGAAAAATTTTCATGAAGAACTTGTTCCACTATATCTTCTAGACTTCTTTCTTTCTCCTCCCCTTCAGGGATTCCAATAATTCTGACGTTGGAACGTTTCCTGACATCATTTATTTCCCTGATTCTGTTTTCGTGGCTTCTAAGCTGTTTGTTCCATGCTTCCTCCTGATCCTTTCTCTCTATCTGTTTGTCCTCCAGATCACTAATGCTATCTTCTGTCTCAGTTACCCTAGCTTTTAGAGAATTTAGAGTAGATTGGAACTCATTGAGAGCATTGTGAACCTCATCCCTGGTGGCCTTCAGCTCTGCCCTAACATTATGAACATCATCCCTTGTCGCTTTCAATTCTGACTTAATCAATTCCGTTTGGTCATCCATGGCTTTCTCCAACCTAGGTATTGCCTGGATAATTGTTTGCCTGAATTCTCTTTCCGACATATTGTCTATGTTGATAGCCGTTAGCTCTGTTGTGGAAGGCCCATCCTCTGTATTTTTCTTCTGTTGGGGATTCCTCCTCCTAGTCATTCTGGTGAGAGATGACTGGACAGATGTAGCTGGATGTATCGACCGTGGTGCAGTCAACGTGCACCCTGGAACACTTCTGAGCACTCAGGATTCCCCACCCAAACGAGAGAAAAAAGAAATGAAAAAGAAAAAAGAGAGAGAGAGACAGGAAAAAAAGGGAAGATAAAAGAGAAGGTTCAGCCCAAATGGGCCCCAGGGTAAGATTTATGACATATACGAACAAAAATAGACAAACAAAAAGACTTATAAAATTATATGACGAGAGAAAATATATATATATATATATATATATATATAAGCAAAAAAAGTAAGAACCTCGTCAAAAAGAACACCAAGTATAATATTTATATACTATCAGGACAAACATAAATACACAGAGGCACTGGCAGAAGAAAAAGATGAGAGCATGGTTATAGATTCTCAGTGTGGGTGAGGAAGGTTATTTTGATTCTTCCTGTATGTTATCTTGATATCTTTGTTAAAGGAGTCAACTTTCCTAAGATAAAAGGGGGAATAAAAATTGGTTTACCTATAGGGTTAGCATTGATTGGAGAAAGGGGGTTACCTTGAAGTTTAACTCTATATGAATATTAGAAAATAAAAATAAAAAAGGAATAAACTGGACTAAACTAAACTAAAATTTTTTTTAAAAATTAAAAAAATATAAAAGCAAAAGAAAAACACATGTGTATGTATCAAAAAATTCAGGTTAGAAGTTTATTATGGAATTTGATGTATTGGACATCATACTGTGATGGTAAATAGGTTAAAAAATTATCTATATAAAAAAAATGAACCAGAATAGTGGGAATGAGTTAAAAGTAAAAGTTGTATCTATGAAGTAGTGGTGGTTGTTCTCTTGTAGTCTTTTTTTTTTTTCTTTCCTGATTTGTTTTCTGGGGGAGGGGGCTGCCACGTGGGTTTTCAGTCAGTGATGTTCCCTGAGTTAAGTCCTCCAGCCCCCCTCAAGGGGGTGGGCTCTGAGGAAAACAGTTTTTTCAGGCTTTTGTTCTCTGGAGGTTTTTATGTTTGTTCACTTCTTTTCTCTTGCCTTGACAGCTTTTGATGGTTTTTGGAGGTTTAGAGGAAAACAAACTGCACCCCAACCTCCCTCTCAGAGAGAAGCCTCAGTCTGCTCCCCTACAGGTGCTGCAGCCGCTGGGCCGCTGGCAGAGCAGGTTCTGAGTCGCGGTCCCTGGGGCGCAGGATCTCCTGCTTGTATGCAATACCACGGCAGCGGCGGCTGTCTGGGCAGCACCAGACAGCCAGAGAGGTTCCAAGCAGCGATTGCACACTGAGATTTTCCCACTGGCCGGGGATGGGACTGGCTGGTCTTTCCAGGTCTAAGGGTGCAGGGCTTGCTCGCACCTCTCCCAGGGGAGGTTGTGGGGTGTGGCTGTCTCCAACTCTTTGACAGCGCGGATCCCAGAGCACCAGGGTGGGTGTTCATGCACCTCTCTCAGGGGAGGGAGAGGCGCGCGAGTGCGGGCGTATCTCAGGCATGGTGCACTTTCTGCCGGCTGGCGTGGCTCCCAGCCCCTCAAGGGAGATGGACTCCACTAGTTCTCTGGCGCGCTGGTGGCTCAGGGACCAAGACCTGGTTTCTCCGCCACACTCTCTGGCTCAGCGCCAGGGGAGGCTGTCCTGGGTCTGGGGACTTAAGCCCCTGTCCCTAGCCGCCCCGATTCCCACAATTTCCCCCCACGATCCTTTGCTATTTTGAGTGCTTTCAACCAGAGTCCAAGTTAATGCTGGTCCCCAGTCACAGGGCACTCTCGTATTGGGGTATTATTTTCCAATCAGTCGCCTCTGGTGGCTCCCTCCCCATTTTGTTTCTCTTCTGATATCAGTCCGACGTTCCCACTCCGCTTTACCTGCCCACTGGCGTCTTCTGACCCCCATAGAGATCCAGACATGTATAATTATGATCTCAGGCTGATTTCATGGGTGATCAGAGTTCTTTGGTAGGTAAGCAGCTCACTTTAGGGTACAGGTTGAAAAGGCACCTCCTCCTACTTCCCCGCCATCTTGTCTCCCCCCAAGACCACTACTTTTAAGCGTTGATGAACATTTTTTCATGTGTCTGTTAGCCATTCATATGTCTTCATTGGAGAAGCATCTGTTCATGCCTTCTGCCCATTTTCTGACATGATTATCTGTTTTGTGTGTGTTGAGTTTGAGGAGTTCTTTATAGACCCTGGATATCAGCCTTTTGCCTATATTGTCATTTGTCAATATCTTCTCCCATTTCCTGGGCTGCCTCTTTGTTTTTTGACTGTTTCTATTGCTGTGCAGAAGCTTTTGATATTGAGGAAGTCCCCAAAATTCACTTTTGCTTTTGATTCCTTTGCCCTTGGAGACATATCTTGAAAGAAGTTGCTGTGGTTGATGTCAAGAGGTTACTGCCTATGTTCTCCTCTAGGATTCGGATGGATTCCTGCCTCACATTGAGGTCTTTTATTCAGTTTGAGTTTATCTTTGTGTATGGTCTAAGAGAATGGTGGAGTTTCATTCTTCTACACATAGCTCTCCAATTTTTCCAGCACCATTTATTGAAGAGACTGTATTTTTCCACTGGATATTTTTTTTCCTGCTTTGTTGAAGATTATTTGAACATAGAGTTGAGGGTCCATATCTGGGCTCTCTCCTCTGTTCTACTGGACTATGTGTCTGTTTTTATGCCAGTACATTGCTGTCTTGGAGATCGCAACTTTGCAGTAAAACTTGCAATCAGGCAATGTGAGGCCCCCACTTTTATTTTCCTTTTTCAACATTTCCTTATCAATTCGGGGTATCTTCTGATTCCATACATATTTTGTAATTGTTTGCTTCAGCTCTTTGAAAAATGCTAGTGGAATTTGGATCAGATTGGCATTGAAAGTATAGATTGCTCTTGGCAGTATAGACATTTTTAATTTATTTGACAGACAGAGATTACAAGGAGGCAGAGCAGCAAGTAGAGAGAGAGGGGGAAGCAGGCTCCCTGCTGAGCAGAGAGCCCAGTGTGGGTCTCGATCCCAGGACCCAGGGATCATGACCTGAGCCGAAGGCAGAAGCTTAACCCACTGAGCCACCCAGGCGCCCCAACAATGTTTATTTTTTGATCCATGAGCATGGAATTGTCTGCATTCTTTTTGTGTCTTCTTCAATTTCTTTCGTGAGTGTTCGGTAGTTCCTTGAGTACAGATCCTTTACTTCTTTGGTTAGGCTTATTCTCAGGTATCTTACGGTTCTTGGCGCTATAGTAAATGGAATCGATTCTCTAATTACACTTTCTGTATTTTCATTGTTAGTGTATAAGAAAGCAACTGATTTCTGTACATTGATTTTGTATCCTGCCACATTACTAAATTGTTATATGAGTTCTAGTAGTTTGGGAGTGGAGTCTTTTGAGGTTTCCATATAAAATATCATGTTATATACAAAGAGAGAGAGTTTGACTTCCTCATTGCCAGTTTCAATACCTTTTATTTCTCTTTGTTGTCTGATTGCTGTTGCTAGGACTTCTAATACTAGGTTGAACAAGAGTGATGAGAGTGGACATCCTTGTAGTGTTCCTGATCTCAAAGGGAAGGCTGTCAGCTTTTTCCCATTGAGGATGATATTTGCTGTGGGTTTTTCACAGATAGATTTGATGAAGTTCAGGAATGTTCCCTCTATCCCTATACTTTGAAGTGTTTTAATCAGGAATGATGCTGGATTTTGTCAAATGTTTTTCTGCATCAATTGAGGGGACCATATAGTTTTTCTCTCTTCTCTTATTGATTTGTTCTATCACATTGATTGATTTGTAGTGTTGAACCACCATTGCTACCCAGGAATGAATCCCACCTGGTCATGGTGGATGATCTTTTTAATGTGCTGTTGGATCCTATTAGCTAGGATCTTGCTGAGAATCTTAGCACCCATATTCATCAGGGATATTGATCTGAAATTCTCCTTTTTGGTGGATTCTTTGCCTTGTTTGGGGATCAGGGTACTGTAGGCTTCAAAAAACCAGTCTGGAAGTTTTCCTTCTGCTTCAATTTTATGAAACAGCTTCAGGAGAGTAGGTATTATATCTTCTTTCAATGTTTGCTAGAATTCTCCAGGGAATCATTCAAGCACTGGGCTCTTGTTTTGGGGAGGTTTTTGATCACTGCTTCAGTCTCGTTACTAGATATCATTCTATTCAGGTTGTCAATTTCTTCCTGGTTCAGTTTTGGAAGTTTACTGATTTCCAGGAATGCATCCATTTCATCTAGGTTGCTTAACTTATTGGTATATAACTGTTGATAATAATGTCTGATGATTGTTTCTATTTCCTTGGTGTTAGTAGTGATCTTTCCCTTTTCATTCATAGTTATATTAATCTGGGCCTTCTCTCTTTTCTTTTAGATTAGTTTGGCCAATGGTTTATTGATCTTATTGATTCTTTCAAAAAACCAGCTTCTAGTTTCATTGATGCGTTCTACTGTATCTCTAGTTTCTATGCCATTGGTCTCTGCTCTAATCTTGATTATTTCCCTTCTTGTGTGTGGAGTTGGCTTAATTTGTTGTCGATTCTCCAGTTCTTTGTGGTGTAAGGACAGCTAGTATATTCGGGATTTTTCCATTTTTTTGAGGGAGGCTTGGATGGCTACATATTTCCCCCTTATAACTACCTTTGCTTTATCCCAAAAGTTTTGGACGGAAGTGTCTTCATTCTCATTGGTTTCTATGAATTGCTTAAGTTCTTTGATTTCCTGGTTGATCCAAGCATTCTTAAGCAAGGTGGTCTTAAGCTTCCAGGTGTTTGAGTTCCTCCCAAACTTTTCCTTGTGATTGAGCTCCAGTTTCAAAGCATTGTGATCTGAGAATATGCAGGGAATAATCTCAATCTTTTGGTATCAGTTGAGCCGTGATCTGTGACCCAGTATGTGGTCTATTCTGGAGAAGGTTCCATGTGCACTTGAGAAGAATGAGTATTCTGTTGTTTGAGGGTGGAATGTTCTGTATACATCTATGAGGTCCATCTGGTCCAATGTGTCACCCAATGCTCTTATGTCTTTATTGATTTTCTGTTTGGATGATCTGTCTTTTTCTGAGAGTGGCATGTTAAGATCCCCTACTATTAACGTGTTCATATCAGTATGACTCTTTATCTTGATTAACAGTTGTCTTATGTAGTTGGCTGCTCCCATATTGGGGGCATAAATATTTACAGTTGTTAGATCTTCTTGGTGGATAGAACATTTAACAATGATGTAGTGTCCTTCTATATCTCTGACTACAGTATTTAGTTTAAAATCTAATTTATCTGATATGAGAATCCCTACCCCAGACTTCTTTTGAAGGCCATTGGCATGAAAAATTCTTCTCCATCCCTTCACTTTCAGCCTGGATGTATCCTTAGGTTCAAAATGGGTCTCTGTAGGCAACATATATTTGGGTCCTGTCTTTTATCCAATCTGCAACCCTTTGCCATTTTATGGGCACAGTTAGGCCATTCACACTGAGAATGATTATTGAGAGAGACTTTTTTATTGACATCATGTTATCTGTGAAGTCTTTCTTTTTATAGATTGTCTCCATAAATTTCTTTTCAATGATATTCTTGGGTTTTTTACTCTTTTGTAGAGCCCCCCTTAGTATTTCTCATAGTGACAGCTTTGTGGTCACATAGTTTTTTGAACCTTGCCGGCCATTTGTTCTTTATCTACCCATCCATTTTGAATGTCAGTCTTGCTGGATAAAACATTCTGAGCTGTATGTTCTTCTCATTTATTGTCCTGAATACATCTTGCCAGCCCTTTGTGGCTTGCTAGGTTTCTGTGAACAGGTCTGATGTTATTCTCATGGGCTTTCCTCTGTATGTAAGGAATCTCTTTCCCCTAGCTGCTTTCAAGTGCTCCTGTCTACAATTATGATTCATCAGTTTCACAATAAGCTGTCTCGAAGTCTTTCTAGATTCTTTGACTTGGGGGGAGACCTTTCTGCCTCTAGCAAATGAACGCTAGTTCAATTTTCCAGGTTGGGAAAATTTTCATGGAAAATTTGTTCAACTATATCTCTAGTCTTCTTTCTTTCTCCTCTCCCTCAGGGATTAAAATAATTCTGATGTTGGAATGTTTCATGGCGTCATTTATTTCCCTATTTTTGTTTTCCAGGCTTCTAAGCTGTTCCAGGCTTCCTCCTGATCCGTTTTCTCTATCAGTGTGTCCTCTAGATCACTAATTCTATCTTCTTCCTCAATTACCCTAGCTGTTAGAGAATTTAGATTAGAGTGGAACTCATTGAGAACATTGTTAACATCATCCCTGGTGGCTTTCACTTCTGCCCTAATCAGTTCCATTTTATCATCAAAAGCTTTCTCCAACCTAGCCATTGTCGGATAATTGTTAGCCCAAATTCCCTTTCCCACATACTGTTTATGTCCATATCCAATAGCTCTGATGGAGAGGCCACAGTCTGAATTTTTCCTCTCTTGGGCATTCTTCCTCCTAGTATTTTGGTGAGAATTGGCTGAAGGAATGTGTAACTGAATGTATTAACCGTGGTGCAGGCAATGTGCACTCTGGAACACTTCTGAGCTATAAGGTGTCCCCACCAAAAAGAAAGCAAAAGAAAAAGTGAGTGAGTGAGAGAGAGAGAGAGAGAGAGAGATACAGGAAAACAATGAAAAAAAATAAAAGAGAAGACCCAGCCTGAATGGGCCCCAAAGGTAAGATTTAAAAAGTATACAAACAGAAACAGACAAACAAACAAAAAAAATTAAATGACAAGGGAAAAAAATGCAGCCAAAATGAACCCCAAATATAAGATTTATATACTACCAGAGCAAAAACAAATACACAGAAACAGTGACAGAAAAAAAAAAAAAAAGATGGGAAGGTCAGTATAAATTCTCTATACCTTTAACAAAGATATCTATTGATATCTATTGATATCTTTGTTAAAGAGGACTCAGCTTTCCTGAAAAAAAGGGGGATTAAGCTGGATTATATATAAGAGTAGAACTGATTGGGGAAAGGGGATTACCTTGAAGCATATCTCTATAGGAATATTAATAAATAAATAAATAAATAAATAAATAAATAAATAAATAAAATTAAAAACTAGGAAAGCATAAGAAAAACACAGGTGATGTTTCAAAAACGTTAAATTTAAGAGGTTATTATGGAATTTGTTGTACTGATCCTCTCATTGTGTTGGTAAATAGGTTAAAACTATTTAAAAACTGAAAAGAATGAGAATAGTGGGAACGAATTAAAAATAGAAGTTGTATCTATGAAGTAGTGGTGTTTGTCCTCTTATTTTTGCTTTTATTATTATTTTTTTTTGTCTTTCTTTTGTCTGGCTTTCTGAGGGAGGGGACTGCCACTTGATTTTTCTGTCAGTCTTGCTAGAGTTGAGTCCTCCTACCCCCTATCAGGGGTCTGGGCTCTGAGGAAACAGGTTTTTCAGGCTTTTGTTCTCTGGAGCTTTCTGGCTTTTCTCTCTCTCTCTCTTTGGTGCCTTTTGGCTGTTCTTTGGAGGTTTAGAGGAAAGCAAACTGCACCTAGAACTCCGTCTCAGAGAGAGGCTTCAGTCTGTTCCCCTCTGAGTGCTCCAGAGCACATAAATTTCCACTCTGCTGCCATAGGGCACATCCCCAGCCACGGTCTCGGGGGTCAGAGGAACTCCCTCTTTTACCCAAAACCACGAGAAGTACTATTCCAGAGAGCTGGCTTCCAGAGGATGCCTACACGGCTGCTGTCTGGGCAGGTCCAGACCCCCAGAGAGGTCCCAACCAGAGATAGTACACTGAGATTTTCACTCTGGTCCAAGCTGGGAGTATTCAGACTCTCTGGGTCCTAGAGAGCACTGGCTAGTGCCTGTGCAGACCTCTCTTAGGGGAGGGGTTTTTGTTGCTGGACCTACTGCTTGCGCATGCAGAGTGCAAAAGGCTTTGGTTCTAGAGAGCACCAGCTGGCATCCACAAGAGACTTTCTCATGTGAACCACCACCCAGATGCTCTCCCGTGTGCCAGCAGCTTGGGGACCAAGGCCTGGCTTCTTTGCTACACTCTCTCTGGCTCAGCACCAGTGGTGGCCATCCTGGGTCCCTGGGCTTAAGCCCCTGTCCCTAACTGCCTGATTCCACCAATTTCCCTTGAAGACCTTTTCCTCTTTTTGAGTGCTTGCAACCAGATTCCAAGTTAATCCTGGTCCCCAATCACAGGGCACTCTCATATTGGGGTATTACTTTCTAATGGGTCACTTCCGGAGGCTCCCTCCAGAAGTTTGTTTGTCTCCCAATATCAGTCGGGTATTCCCACTCCACTTTACGTGTCCACTGGCATCTTATGTCCCCTTAGACATCCAGAAGTGTGTAATTTTAATCTCAGACTGATTTCATGGGTAATCAGAGTTCTTTGGTAGATAATCATCTCACTTTAGGGGACCTGTTGAAACAGCACCTCCTACTTCTCTGCACTTTTGTCTCCACCCGATAAGAGAGACAGAATCCTCAAGCAGACTCTGCCCTATGTACGCAGCCTGATGAGGAGCTCGATCTCAGGATGCTGAGATCATGACCTGACCAAAACCATGACTCTTAGGATCCAGCCAAGGAACCACTCAGTCACGTGACTACCTTAATGTCTGTGGGCCCTCTTGTTATACATCCTGCCATAATTCACTGGGATCTTGGGGGATTGGTCTGTGCTTCAACCCCTAAACCTCCTGGGGGCTATAGCACTGTCTCATGGATCCTCTGCTTCCCCAAAGGGAAAAAAAGGTTCACCAATGAAGAGGAGTGAAACCCACGTGCAATGGACAAATGGGGCCAACCTGCTAGAGAAGCAAACAACTCATCTGGTGCCAGTCCTAGGAGACCTCAGCTATGTTGACATATTCCTGGGTTCATACTGAGCCTTTGCCACCACCCAAGAGGTGCTGGACCTCCTGTTTTCAAGGTGAGCACCCTGCCGCTAACTGCCCAGTGGGATTTGGCCATGGCTTCATTGTGAGTGTGGGCATGTCCAAAAACTTCCCAAGCATCGGATTTCTCCTCTGACTTGGGTAGATTTATTTTAAGGACTCAGTGGGGTTTTGAAGGGAAAGTTCAGGTGGGTTCCTGGGGCTGTGCAATGGTCTGCTAGACAGCCTGTGTTTCTACTCATTTAACGTTGTTCTGCTTGTCATGATGAAGCCACTGCCCTATGCCTCACTATCATGATGGTCTTTATACGGGCTGTTTGGCCATTTAAAGGAGATCTGAGACTCTATCTGAGGTCTGTGCCTGGGAGAAACCACAGCACGGGTCCCCAGGGGTAAGCAGTGGGCCCAGGTCCCCTCAGATATCTGTGATGGACTGGGTAGGGACCTTTCATTTAGTAAGCATTCAGGAAGCCCCACTCAGCAGAGGGTCTCCTCTAGGAGCTGACTGTGAGCACTGCACAGAGCAGACAGCACCCCAGGGCTCTAGACTAGTCAGGGGTCAGACAGTGTCACTGGACACGATGACAGTTAGTATCCACAGGACATTTCATGTGATGCTCCCTGGCCTCCTCTAGATATGCTTGCATTTTCTCCAGTTATGATGAGGTTCGCAGAGTGCAAGAGCAGCGGCATATGTGAGTGAGCTTCGGCTGATGCGGGAGGACCTCCCCCCTCCCCCAGGGCAGCCAGGGGACTGCGAGTTGGAGGAAATCTTAAACCCTCATCCCACTCATTTGTGATTCCTCCTTAAATGTAAAGGTCTGAGAGTTTCTTCTGGATAAAGGAAAGGGTCCAGGGGAGCTGTGGGTCGGGGCATTGTGGCAGAGAAGATGGGGCTGGGGGATAGCTTTAACCCCTAAGAGAGGCATTCAGAACACAGCCTACTCCCAGCCCTGACTCTCCTTCAATCCGAAGGCCCAGAACAGAGGCTGTGGGAACCATCACACTCAACAATCTGTTAGAACCTGAACACTGGGTCCTCACAGGGTGCTCAGGAGACCCAGTGAGTGATCAGGGACCAAACATTGCACACCCTGTGGGAGATTAGTGTCAATGAAAGGAGACCCACTCGTGGCACCTAGTGAAAGAGGCAGCAGTTGGGCACAGGAAGTAATGATTGAGGTATTGGGAGGGTACTGGGAATGCCTGGGTAGAGACAGAGTCCCTTTGTTCCCTCCTTGGTTGGATCCTCACAGAACAGTGGTGTGAGCAGTGAGGGTTATTAAGAGGCCAGATACAACCCCTCTCTGGGCACATGCAGTTGAATTCAAGTGGCAAGTGGGCAAGGTGACAGAAAGAGGAGTATGTCCAGCTCCCCTGGGAAGGACAGATGTGCTCACACCATTGATCAAGGACTCACACTCATAAAGGCATTTTGCCAACCTGTTGTCTGAGACCAGGCCTGTTTCAGGCATGACTGCCAGATCACAGGTGGACAAGGACTAGGACTGGTCTCTGACAGGAACTGGAAGCCCAGGGACCCAGGTTTGCACAGGGATTCACTGGGATATTGCTTGGGAGGGTGCCCTCTCCTCTGATTCCTCTGCCCAACTGTCTATCCGCAGGGCCATCTCCTCCATCCTGAACACATGGTTGGAACAATAGCCTGAGGATTTTGTCCAGCCCCCAGAACTTCCCAGCCTGAATATGTTGCTGGTATACCTGGGGCTCAATATGCCAGGCTCAGATTTGGAGCTCCATGCCCCACTTCTGCTCTTATAGCTGCAACAGCTTGACCTCAAGGAGCCAGAGTCTGGAAGTGAGAAGGGCTGGGCTGACTGATGTGGGCCTGTGGAGGGGACTCAGTTGGCCACACTGAGCAAGCCTGCATAGAGTGCAGTTGGGCCGAGAGGAGTGAGTATTCTCAGATCTCTGTCCCCATGGTCTTTAGTCAGGGAGAACTCCCAGGGATTGTTTCTTGGACACAGACAGGATGGAATGGTGGGAAAAGTTTCCTTTATTTAGAAGGTATATGGGAAGTCAATCATGCTGATGATACTGTCTCTTCATGGAGCCATAAAACTAGGCCCAGAGCAGGATCCTGAACCACCTCAGGAACTCGGCCCAGCTCCCAATGTGGCACCCGCTGTATCATCGGAGACAAAGTTGGCCCACCTCATCCGTGGTGCTGGAGCTCACCCCTCAGCAAGAACAGTGGTGCCACCTCCCCTGTGCAGGTGGTACTCAGGGCTCTGATTCACTCTCCTGAGATGTCAGCCCCTTTGCCAGACCCGGTGGTCCAGCGGGGTCCTGCCCTTACTCCTGGGGTCCCTGAAGGGCTCGATCCAGCAGTGGTCTCAGTGGAATAACCAGCCTCAACCCCCAAGCAGCAGCTCATACTGGCTGGAACCCCACGGGTGTATTCCCATTCCCTGTATTTGCCCTCTATGTAATTTTTTTGTGTTTTGTATACACATGCATAATGGCTTAAAAGATTTTTTACATTAAATGAAGTAGAATTTGAGTTTACATAGAAGTTTGCTCTGATCCTTTTCAATGGTATATAGAGGTGCCTTTAAGTACAGTAAGAATGTTGCACAACCATTGAATTGTAGAACATTTCCATCATAGAGAAACCTGGGCTACTTATCACTCACTACACATTCCCCCACCTCAGTCCCTGCAAACACTCTTCTTCACTCAGTCTCTGGTATCTTACTTCCTCTGGGATTTTCATGTGCCTGGAATCCTACAATATGGTCTTCTCTGTCTGACTACAGAATATAAGAAAGATACATAATTTTTTTCAATGTTTTATAAAAATAACATTTTATTACAAAGGAATGTTCCTGAAAGAACAATCATCATGGGAAGCCCCAAAATAAAGTACTTTCATCATCTGGGGTAGTGTTACTTTTCATAAGGACACCTTGAATGGCAGAAACCGGGGAAATATCTCAGTCCATGTGACAACTTTAAATTCTTCATTTCCTGCATAGACCACATTTAAACTATTGTAGTGTGCTTTTTATTAAAATATATATATATATTAAAAACACAATTAAATATACCCATTTATTACTAACAAATCAGTAATAGAATTAATTATTCTTTAGGCTTTAGCCAGACTGTGTTTATGTAGTAAAATAATGCTTTAAATATGAAGGGAAAAAGGAGCATTCTTTCTCCAAGAAATAATCGCCCATAATGGATGGTGTCCCGATTCCATAATTTTCCCTCTGGGGTGTGTGTGTTTGCATGCGCATGCATGTGTGTGTGTGTGTGTGTGTGTGTGCAACACTGCAGGAGGCAGGGAGAGTTTATGGTTGCGCTCTTGTTCTACCTAATGTTCCCACAGTGGACAGGCACTGTTGCTGCGGTCCCCTTGGGCATTCTCAGTGACAGCCCTCAAGGACCCATCTTTGAACAACCGATCCATTTCAAATTACTTCACTCTCATGATTCATGTGAAAATTACATCTGTGCCACAAATCTCTGTTTCTTTCTGTCTGATTCCTTGAAGTTTTACCACCTGAACGCTTTTAGTTAAGGGGGTTCCCCATGTACTGATGGCATCAGAGGTGCATTATAACCCAGGGAGTGAGAAGGCCCATGATGGAGGGGCTCTGGGCTCCTGACAGACCACATGAAGGAGCTCAGTCTCCAATCTGAAGATCCACTCAGACCTGTCATGTGGGGAAATCTATGGTAACATGCCACCATAATTTGGGGAGTTATTTGGTAATTCAGCATAACATAATATACTGTTGGGGCCGATTCCACGTTAAAACCTGTTAAACCCCTAGGGCCTACCTGGGCCTACTTAGCCATAGTGACTCCATGTTGCCTCGGTAAACATTTTGTTGTTTAATAAATGCCTCAGCAGTTACTGATGTCAGTTCCAGGTAACTGTTGCTAAAACACACCTGAAACAAGGCCATTTTGTTTAATAAACGCCTCAATGGTTGCTCTCGGTTCCAGGTAACAGTTACTAAAACACAACACCTAAAACAAGGCCAGACAGGTGGAAACATCCAATCAGCGAAAGCCACATATGTAGAGGTCTGTGGTTGTGCCCTATAAAACTAGCCTGTAAGACCAAGGAGTCGTTGCCCTCTTCAGAGGTGGCCCTGACCGGTCAATCTGGTTCCTGATGCTTGGCATAAGAATAAAATTTTTGTTTAACCTTAATTCCATGTCAGTCTCACTCCTTTGATAACGGACCCAACAATACCTACAACGTGTTGAAATCAGCAAGTAAACTTAGATAGTTATCAGCCTAGAACCTAAAGAAAATGACCAAAGAATCACCTGGCTTCCTCAGTCAGTAGGGCATGGCGTACTTGATCTCAGGGTCATGAGTTTGAGTCACACATGGAACACAAAGTTGATGTAGGAAGCAAAAGAAAACAACAGGATTTACACATGACCAAATCAACTGGGCTTGAACAATAGAGCTGGTCGGTGGTGGGCTGGATCCTCTCTACTGTTCCTTCAGCCACAGGACCCTGAGCACTCAGTTGGTACCAGTGCTTATCAGGCAACCAGTTTCTCCCTTGAGGAGCTCTGTGTCTAGAGGAGCAGATCGACAAACGTGAACTGAAAAAGTGAATGAAAACAGCATTTTCTCCATAAGAAAAGAGCAAGGGACTACAACTTTGTCCAGAGCTCTAACAGGTGAGGGGTCCGACAAGGCCGTGCTGAGATGATATTGAGATTTCCTGTGGCAGGAAAAGAAGGAGATGGCCCTGCACAAATCTGAGTGTACTTAGCCCAACAGAGGTTCCCACGGTGCAGAGGATTGGAAGTAGAACATGATGTTCCCAGACTGGGGGTTATAAAGTGGGCCATGGTGATTGGAGGAATCTGACGTGGGGAGCAGAGAGGAAAGGGAGGAGGACCAAGGCCTGGGGCAGGTGGAGAGTATCAGTACCCTGTCTCTAGTGCTGTGTGACCATATTACCCCACACTCGGTGGCTTAAAAAAGAACACAGTCTCACTGTCTCACAGGAGACTCTAAGTACAGCAATCCAGGAGTGTACAGCTAGGGGGTCCTGCCATAGCCCCTCAGTACTTTGGTGCTGTTTCCAACACCAAGGCAGGACCTGCTTCACTGAGAACCTGAGCTCATTTAGGGGTGTTGGCAGGATTCAGTCCATCTCAAAAGACCTGAGTTCTTCTGTCTTTTGTTAGCTCTCATTACTAGGGCACGTGCTCATGTGTGTTTCAGGGTTCAACATAGGGGCTTGTACTCCAAGGTGAGGATCTGAGAGAGAACACGGGTCAGAGGCAGCATGGGGTGGGCAATGAGATTTTAGAACTAAATCTCAGGTAGAGCTTTTTTGTCATGTGGCCATGTTCTGTGGAATGGATAGAATCTCTAAGTCCAGACCACATTCGAGAGACAGGGTTACAAAGATGTTTAAACAGGATATGTGTTTTCGGGGAAGAACTGGGATGAGAAGGTGAAGACCGCTGCAGGATTAGTGCCTTGCAAAGAATCACAGAAGGTAAGAAAGCTGAAGAAGGCATGAACTCAGCTCTTTGTGAGTGTCCTCAAATTTGGGGCCCTGGATGCATCCATCCAATCGCTTGAGGGCTCTGGAAAATGTTGTGTGGAAGGAAGGGGCTAGAGATATGGAGAATGTTTCAGGGCAAGGGTGAGCATTGATATTATAGACAGGATGCATTCCAGCAAGATCTTGTCTGAGGGGAGTGGCAACCCACTGAGTGGGCCCCTATCTACATGACACCCATTAGAAAGGAAGTAATAGCTCTCAGCACAGGATACACAGTCTCTAGTGGTAAGGGTGGTTTCTGACCATTAAGGCTAAGTTTCCAATCCCATTTTTAGGGTTTGCTTTGCAAATTAGAAAGCCTAAGTTCTTGGTAAACTATGGCTCACCTCTCAGTAGATGGGGCTGTCACCGCCTGGGACTCCAGAATGTGAGCACTGATTAACAGATGTGTGCCCAAAGGAACAATTGTGTGCGCACACACACACATACACACACACACACCATTAGGGAATGTAGAGTGGTATATAATGAGTTGCAGAGTAAGACAAAGTGAGAAGAGGAGGAAAATGTGCTTGGAGTTATCTCCTATATGTGACACCATTCCTACAGTGTCATAGACATTATTCCACATATGTCTGTAGACATCTGGATGAAGTCCATTCTAGAATCATCTTTGTTGTACAGATCAGATGCAGACCACCTCTGACAGGGATAATGGCTTATCCAGGGACACAAACAGGTAAAAGTGGAGAGTTGTGTCTGAAGCCAGATGGGGCCCTGGCTGCACTCAGCCCTTCCTTGGGGATCAGTGGAGAGGGGTGTGTTGGTGTCCCTGTGTACAGATGTGGCTTTGTATGCAGAAAGGAGATGAGCAGATGGCAGTCCTGAGCACTGTTTATATAGGTGATAATCCAGGGGGTACTTGGGTAGGTTATCTCAAGAAGAGACGTCACTTTCTTGACCAGAGACTCCAACAGAATTTGGAACCTTTCAACCAGGCGCCCACATTCTAGTGTAGTCCAGTACTAGAGTTACATGGCTGGAGACATCTGATACAGAAAGATATCTCTTGCTGTTTGCCTACTTCCTGGGGCTCTGGCTTCCAGAAATCCCAGGGAATGGCTTTCTCAAATATTGCCGACATTTTCCCAAACCTCCTTCGCAATGCCTCAGGGCATTTGGTAGGAGTTTCATAAAGTGATTCAAGAGCAGGGTTCTGGATAGGGGTGCCTGAAAACATGTAGGGTTAGGATGAGGGCTTCAGGGCTTGGCAGGTCTGATCTGCTGGCTCCTAGGCCAGCTGTCCCAGTGGCTGATTGGAGGACAGGACTCAGGTTGTGTCAGACTGTGAATTACTGTCCAGGGTGGCGTACGAAAGTGGGAAGGCATCGGAAGTCATACATGTTGCCCCTAATCCAGGGTATTGTACAGTTCCATAGGGCATGGTTTCCTTCTGGAGAGCAGGGAGAGTCCTGTTGTGTGGCTCTGGAGTGCCCAAACTGGAGGGCTTATGTTCCAGAACTCTGGGGACAGAAGTCTGAAAACCCAAGCTAAGTTTATGGTAAGGTCTAGGGCATGGATCACCGATCCACAGAGGCTGACAGGAGGTACTGATTCTGAAGTTAGGGCGAGGGTCAAGCATTCGCTCAGACAAAATTTGTGTCCACAAAGGCCACTGTATGTTGAGGTGGGCTCCTGAGGACATGGAGGTTTCTCCTGCTCGGGGGTTTTGCACAGTTCCAAAGAGCAAGCTTTCATTCTTGGGGAGAGGTGGAGTCCTGCTGTATGACTCTAGGATCTCCCATACGGAGGGATTCAAGAGCATGGCTCTGGGTATGGATACCTAAAAACTCAACCTAGGGTTAGTGTTAGGGCTTAGGGGTATGGCAGGTCCAATATGATTACTCTGGCACCAGCTACATGGGTGGCTGACTGCAGGATGGGCCTCAGGTTGAGGGACTGAATGTATATTACTGTCCAGGGTCGGCTTCCGCAATGAGGGGGTGGGATTTCTATCTCGTGCAGCTTGCTCGTAATGTGTGGGTTTCATGCAGCTCCACAGGGCACGTTTTCCTTCTGGAGGGCGGGAAGAGTCCTGTGGTGAGATCCAGTGTTCCCTATATGGAGGGCTTGTGAACCAGGACTCTGAGGACAGAAGTCGGAATACCCAAGCTAGGGTTAGGGTTTGGGCCTAGGGCATAACAGGCCAAATCTGTGGATACTGAGGCGAGCTCCCTGATATCTCAGGTTAAGGGGAGTATCAGGAGGTTTCTCAGGCTGAAGTTTGTGTCCATGAGATCTGCCTTACGTGGGGATGTCCTCACGGGACCATGGAGTTTTCTCCCACACTGGGGCTCTTGCTCAGATCCAAATAGCTTGTTTTATTCTTGGGGATAGGCAGTGTCCTGTTTTATGGTTCAGGGTTCTCCCATATGGAGGGATTTGAGAGCAGGGCTCCAGTGTGGATGCCTGAAAACTCACAGTAAGGTTAAGATTAGGTCCTTGTCTTTTGGAGCTGTGTAAAACCCTCAGAGATGGAAGAAATCTGCTTTGCTCCTGAGGCCAAACCCACTTTTGCAGGCTGCCATGGACACATTCACCCATTAAAACCCTTAGCCTGAGCCCCATTTTGAACATAGCAGCAAGCGTACCTCAGCCCAGAGCCAGGTATAAGACCTGCCATGCCACTAGGACCTAATCCTAGCCCTCAGTTGGCTTTTCAGGTATGAATACCCAGAATGCTGCTCTAGAATCCCTCGATGTGGGGGACCCCTGAGCCATAAAGCAGGACACCACCTACAACCCAGAATAAACCAAGCCATTTGGAACTGCAAAACCCCCAGAATGGGAGGAAACTCCATGCCACCATGAGGCCACCTATGAGTTTGGCAAAACTCATGGACATAAACTCCAGCCTGTGCAACATCCTGACACTTGCCTTCACCTCAGATCCCAGTGAGCTCGCCTCAGTGTCTGTAGATTGGGCCTGCCACGCCTTAGGACATAACCCTAGCCCTAGTTTGGGTTCTCAGACTTCCATCCTCAACGTCCTGGTCCACAAGCCCTCCAGTTAGGGAACACTGATCCACACCACAAGACTGTGCCTGCCCTCCAGAAGGAAAATGTGCCTTTTTGAGCTGCATGCAAACCCCATATTAGGAGAAAGCTGCACGAAACCCCAAAGCCAACCCACTGATGGAAGCCGGCCTTGGACACTAATACACATTCTGCCCTCAGCCAGAACACCGACAGCCAGAACACCAGTCAACCTCCAAGTAGCTGGTGCCAGGGTAATACTTCAGAATTTCCATGCCCCTAGGCCCTACCAAGAACCCTAGGTTGAGTTTTCAAGCATACATACCCAGTCCTTGTTCTTGTATTACTCCATATGGGGGACACTTGAGCCATACACAGGACTCCACCTGTCCCCCAGAAGGAAACCATATTATTTGGAGCTTCACAAAACCCCCAGAGCAGGAGAAAACTCCATGGCCCCAAGAGGCCACGCACACACATACAATGGCCCTAGTGGACATAAATTCTATTCTGAGCGAATGCCTGACACTCGCCCTCACTTCAGAATCTGTAGCCTCACCTCAGCATCTGCAGATCAGTGATCCACGCCTTAGACAAAAACCAGGTTTCAGACTTCCGTACCCAGATTCCTGTAATACAAGTCCTCCAGATTGGGAACTCCGTAGCCACACCAGGACTCTCCGTGCCCTCCAGATTGATATTGTGCCCTATGGAGCTGCACAAAACACCTATATTATGGGAAACATGCACTGCCCCCAATGTCATCCACTTGCGTATGCCACCCTGTATACTAAAGTGCAGTGTGACACACCAGAGTCCCATCCTCCAAGCAGCCACTGAGACAGCTGGCCACAGAACCAGGAGAACAGACTTGCCATGCCCCTAGGCCCTTATGCTAAATCTAGTTTGGGTTATCAGGCATTAATACCCAGAACTCTTCTCTTGAATCCCTCCTTGCCCTCATGAGGCTAAACCTACATTCAGCAGATCTCATCGTCAGAGACTCCAATCAGCCATCAAGGTAGCTAGAGCCAGAGGCAGCTGATTGGACCTGCCATGCCCCTAGGCCAAAATCCTAACCCGAGTTTGAGTTTTCAGGCATCCATACAGAGCCCTTCTCTGGAAACGCTCCACATAGGGGATCTCTGATCCATAAAACAGATCTCCTCCTCCCCTCAGAGGAAACACTGCTTATTGGAGCTATGTCAAACCATCAGAGATGGAAGATATCAGCTTTGCCACTGAGGCCACGTCCAATTTGCAGGCCGCCATGGACACAATCACCCGTTTTGACCCTTAGCTTGAGCAGCATTTTGAACACAGCCCCAAGGGTACCTCAAGCAGAACAAGGGTATATGGCCTGCCATGCCACTAGGACCTAATCCTAACTCTCAGTTGGGCTTTCAGGCATCAATACCTGGACCAATGCTCATGAATCCCTCGATATGCGGAATCTGTGAGCCATAAAAACGAACTTCTCCTGTCCCCAGAGGAAACCTTGCTATTTGGAGCTGTGTCAAATCCTCAGGTTTGGAGAATCCTGCATGGCCCCTGAGGCCTCCCCAATTTTGTAGACTGCTCTGGACCAAAGTGCACAGTTTGACACACCCTAAGCACCTCCCTCCAGTCAGAATCCCAGGTAAATGGCCCAGGGACAGAAGATTGAACCTGACATGTGCCTAGGCCCTAATTTGAACCCTAGCTAATGTTTTCAGGCATCTGTCCCCAGAGGACTGTTCTCAAATACCAACATACAGGTATCTATGAGCCACAAAACAGAATACCTCTTTTCCCTAGAAGGATAACTTGCTATTTTAAGCTGTGTCAAACCCTCAGTGTAGGAGAATCCTGAAGGGCCCCTCATCCAACCGCCATGTTCCAACGTCTCCCTGGACACAAACCCACATTGTGACCCATCAGCATGAGACACCATTTCAACTCACACCTTGGGTAGTTTGCCTCAGAGCCACCAGATCGAACATGCCATGCTCTGAATCTGCAATGATAATGCAAGGTGGGTTTCCAAACATCCGTACATAGAGCCATGCTATTGAATCTTTCCATATGAGGGACTCTGGAGTCAATCAGGATTCGCCCTGTCCTGTAGAAAAAAACTTGCTGTTTGGATCAGCTCACAACACCTAGCGTGGGAAAATCTCCATGGCTTCATGAGGCCACCCCTCCATTAGTCAGCCATCATGGATACAAACTCCATCGTGAGCGAATGTCTGACACATTGACCCATACTTTAGATGCTGGAGATCTCGATTCAGCCATTGAAGATTGGGACTGCAATGCCCTAGGCCCTCAACATAACCTTAGTTGTGTTTTCAGACTTCTGTCCTCACACTCCTGGCCCACAAGCCCTCCAGATTGGGATTCTGGAGCCACAACGCAGCACTCTGCCAGCCCAACAGAAAGAAATAGTGCCCCATGAAACAGCCCAAAAAACCCAAATGAGGCTCCACCTGCAAGGGCCTTGACAGCACCCCAGTTTCATAGGCCACCCTTTGCACTAATGCTCTAACACAGCCTGAGCCCCAACCTCCTGTAAGCCACCCAGATAGCTGGCTGCATATCCAGCAGATGGGACCTCCCATGGCCAGAGGCCGTCATCTCTACCCAACCTGGGTTTTCAGGAATCTGTCTCCCAGACCATATCTCAAATCCCTGCATATGGGAGAACTCAATGCACCAAAGAGTACCCCTCCTTCCCCATGGCAGGAAACCTTGCTATTGGGATGGGTGTACAACCCTCAGAGAAGGAGAAACCTGCATGGTCCATGAGACCAAGCCCACTCAGGATGGCCGCCATGGGCCAAAAACACGCATTGTGACCCCCAGCCGGAGCCCGTATTCAAACAAGCCCCCTCCGTAGCAGGAACAAGAGCATGAATATCTGGCCTGCCATCCCCATAGGCCCAAATCCTAACCAACAATGGGACTTTCCAGGCCCCTATACCCAAAATCCATCTCTGGAACCCCTGTTTGTGGGGGACCCCTGAGACAGAAAACAGGAATATTCCCTTCCCCCAGAATGGCACCAGACTATTGGGAGCAGGGCAGAATCCCCAGAGAGGGAGAATCTTCCATGGCCCCATGAGGCCATCCCTACATTATGCGGCCATCCTACACAAAATCCAGAGACAAAAGCCTGAGCTACCTCCTCCCACTCATCCTAATTTCAAATCCTGAGGAGCTCCCCTCAGGGTCTGAAGATCGGGCCTGTCATACCCTCGGCTCAAACCATAACCCATTTGGTGTTTTCAGAATTCTGTCCCCAGAGCCCTGGCCTGCACACCCTCTAGGTTGGGGCCTCCGCAGCCACACTGGAGGACTGTGCTTGCCCTCCCGAAGGACACTGTGCCCTTTACAGTTGCCCAAACCCTCGAGATTAGAAGAAACCTGAAAGTCTCCCGAGGACACCCCAGTTTTGTAGGCCTCCCTGCACAAAAATGTGCAGTCTGACACCCTGGGAACCGCCTTCCAGGCAGACACCCATGTAGATTGCCCCAGAGACAGAAGATTGAACTTGACATGCCCCCTAGCCCTAATATGAACTGTAGCTTAGGTTTTTAGACATATGTGCCCAGAGGCCTGGTCTCGATTACCAACATATGGGTAGTCTGTCAGGCCCCCCCCAAAAAAACAATACCTCCTGCCCCAGAAGGGAACTCTGCTGTTTGGAGATGTGTAAAAGCCTCAGGGCAGGAGAATCCTGCATGGCCACTGAGCCACAGCCACATTTCAAGGTATCCTTGGCAAAACCCCACATTGTCACCCATCAGGATGAGACGCCATTTCAACTCAGCCCCCTGGGTAGCTCGCCCCAGAGCCAGTGGATCAAAACTGCCTTGTTCCTAGGCACCAACGGGAACACGATGTGGGGAATCCATGCATCCATACATAGAGATCTGCTCTGGAATCTTTCCATATGAGGGGACCTGGAGCCTTCAAACAGGACTCCCCCGTCCCAAAGAAAGGAACCTTGCTTTTTGGAGCAGCTCACAACCACCAGCATGGGAAAACCTCCATGGCCTCATGGGGCCACCCTTCCATTAGGCAGCCATAATGGACACAAATTCCAGCCTGAACAAACATCTGTCACTCACCCTTACATCAGAATCTGGAGATCTCAATTCAGCCTCTGGAGATTGGGCCTGCTGTGCTCTAGGACCTAAGTATAACCCTAGCTTGTGTTTTCAAAATTCCATCCTCACACTCCTGGCACACAAGCCCTCCAGACTGAGAATCCTGCAGCCAAAGTGCAGCGCACTACCTGCACTCCAGAAGGAACAAGTGCCCTTTGCGGCTGCCCAAAAACCCCTAATGAGGATCAACCAGCAAGGCCCTCATAGGCACCCCAGTTTCATAGACTGCCCTGTGCACTAATGCTCTGACACAGCCTGAGCCCTGTCCTCCCGTCAGCCACCCAGATACCTGACTACATATACATCAGATTGGACCTGCCATGTCCCTTGACTACCATCTCATACCAAACCTGCGTTTTCAGGTATCTGTCCCCAGACATTATGTCAAATCCCTGCATATGGGGAAACCTGATGCAGAAAACGGACTCCTCCTTCTCCGTGACAGGAAACCTTGCTGTTGGGATGGGTGTCAAACTCTCAGACTGGGTGCCACCTGCATGGCCCATGAGACCACACCCACTATTGAGGGCTGCCCTGGGTACAAACACCACATTGTGACCCTCAGCCTGAGACTGTTTTCAAACAAGCCCCCTAGGGAGCTGGACCAGGAGCCCGAATTTAGGGCCTGCCATGCCCTTAGGCCCAAATCTTAACCTATGTTGGGGTTTTCCAGGCATCCGTACCCAGAGCCCATCTCTGGAATCCCTGTTTTCAGAGGACACCTGAGACAGAAAACAGGACTCTTTCATTCCCCCAGAAGAACACCAAACTATTGGGAGCCGGGTAGAATCCCCAGAAAATGGGAATCTTCCATGGCCCAAAGAGGACACCCCTCCATTCCACGGCCCTATTTGACACAAAATCCAGAGAAAAAAGCCTGAGCAACCGTTTCCCACTCACCCTTTGTTCATGTCCTGAGGAGCTCCCCACACGGTCTGTAGATCAGGCCTGCCATACCCTCGGCCCCAAACCTAAGCCAAGATTGTGTTTTCAGACTTCTGTCCCCACAGCCCACAGCCCTGGCCCACACAACCTCCAGGCTGGGGCCCCTGGAGACACATCACAGGACTGTGCCTGCCCTCTCCAGGGAAACTGCCCATTCCACTGGCCACAACCCTACAGATTAGGAGAAACCTCCAAGGTCCCCGAGGCCATCCCAAATCGTGTAGTTCGCCCTGAACAAACAGGGGCGATCTGACACAAGATGAGCAACTACCTCCACTCAGACACGCAGACGGATGTCCCCAGACACAGAAGATTGAACTGGACAGGCCCCTAGGCACTAATCTGAAACCTTCCTTTGGTTTCCATGTGTCTCTCCTCAGAGGTCTGGTTTCCAATGCCAGCGTTTGGGGGTTTCTTGAGGCACCAATCAGAACACCACTCGTCTCCACATGGGAAACTTGCACTTTAGAGCTGTGTCCAACACTCCAGTTAGGAGAATCCTTCAGGGCCCCTACCACCACAACAATCCAAGGTCTCCATAAACACAAACCCACATGATGACCCATCCTCAGGAGAGTCCATTTCACCTCAGCCCTCTGGGTAGCTCCCCCAGAGCCAGCAGATCGAACCTGCCTTGTCGCTAGGAGACAATGGGAATGTGAGGTGGGGTGCCCAGGCATCCATCCATAGAACACTGCTCTCGACTCTTTCCGTATGGGGCGTCCTGGAGCCATCCAACAGGACTCGACTCTCCCGCAGAAGGAATCCTTGCAGTTTGGAGCATCTCACAACTCCCAGCGTGGGAAATCCTCCATGGCCTCATGAGGCCCCCCCTTCCTGAGGGGCCATCATGGACACACTCCAGACTGAGCCAACGTCTGCTATTGCCCTGACTTCAGATGTAGGAGATCTCGATTCAGCCTCTGCAGAGTGGGCTTGCCATGTCCTTGAAACCTCACCCTAGCTTGTGTTCTCAGACCTCCGTCCTCACACTCCTGGCCTACAAGTCCTCCAGACTGGGAATTCCAGAGCCACAACGGAGCACACTGCCTGCCCACCAGAAGAAAAACGGTTGCCCAATGGGGCTGCCCAGAAACCCCAAATGAGGATCAACCTGCATGCCACTCGACCGCACCCCAATTATATAGGCTGCCCTGGGCACTAATGCTCTGTTTGCCACAGCCTGAGCCTAGACCTCCTGACCGACAACCAGACAGCTGGCCGCACACCCAGCACCTTGGACCCACCATGGCCTTAGGCCGTCCTCTCTTCCCAACCTTGGTTTTCAGGCTTCAGAACATAGACCTTATCTCCAATAACTGCACAGGGGGAACCTAATGCAGAAATCAGAACACCTCCCTCCCCATGGCAAGAAACCTTACTGTTGGCATGGTGTTCAACCGTCAGGGTAGGAGAAACCAGCATGGCCCATAAGGCCATACCCATGCCTGAGGGTCGCCTTGGGCAAAAACACACATTGTGACCTTCAGTGGGAGCCCCGTGCTCAAGTAAGGCCTCTCAGTGGCTGGAACAAGAGCCTGCATATGGGGCTTGCCATGCCCCTAGGCCCCCAATCCTAACCAGAGGTCGGGTTTTCCAGTCGCCCGTACCCAGGGCTCTGCTCTGGAATACCTCTTTTGGAGGGACACCTGAGGCGGAAAACAGGACTCCTCCCTTCCCACAGAATGACCCCAAAATCTTGGGAGCTGGGCCAAATCTCCAGAGAGGGAGACTCATCCATGGCCCATGAGGCCACTCTAACCTTCCACGGCCATCCTTTACACAAAATCCAGAGACAAAAGTCTGAGCAACTGCCTCACACTAGCCCTTCCTTCATGTCCTGAGGAGCTCCCCTCGTGGTCTGTAGATTGGGCCTGCCATACCCTCAGCCGCAAACATAAGCCAAGTTTGTGTTTTCAGACTTCTGCCCCCACAGCCCTGGCCTCCACACCCTCCTAGCTGAGGACCCTGGAACCACACCGTAGGACTGTGCCTTCCCTCTCCAAGGAAAATTTGCCCATTCCATTGGCCACAACCCTACAAATTATGAGAAAGCTCCACAGTCCCCGAGGCCATCCTAATAGTGTAGGCCGCCCTGGACACACAGGGGCGATCTGACACAAGGTGAGCAACTACCTCTACTCAGACACACAGACAGATGTCCCTAGAGACAGAAGATTGAACCGGACAGGCCCCTAGGCTCTCATCTGAACCCTTGCTTTGGTTTCCATGTGTCTCTCCTCAGAGGCCTGGTTTCCAATACCAGCCAAGGGGGTTTCCTGAGGCACCAATCAGAACACCACTCGTCTCCACATGGGATACTTGCACTTTGGAGATGTGTCCAACCGTCTACTTAGGACAGTCCTTCAGGGCCCCCAAGTCACCACCACATTCCAATGTCTCCATGGACACAAACTCACATGATGACCCATCCTCAGGAAAGTCCATTTCAACTCAGCCTCCTCATAGCTCCCCCAGCGCCAGCAGGTCATACCTGCCTTTTTGACTGTAGCCAATGGGAATGCGATGTGGGGTGCCCAGGCATCTATCCTTAGAACACTGCTCTCGAGTCTATCCATATGGGGCGTCCTGGAGCCAACCAACAGGACTCGATCCTCCTGCAGAAGGATCCTTGTCGTTTGGAGCATCTCACAACTCCCAGCGTGGGAAAACCTCCATGGCTTCATGAGACTCCCCTTCCTGAAGGGGCCATCATGAACACAAACTCCAACCAGAGCCAATGTCGGTTCCTCGCCCTGACTTCCGATGCAGGAGATCTCGATGTAGACTCTGCAGAGTGGGCCTGCCATGCCCTCGCCCGGAAGCCTCCATCTTTACACTCCTTACACTCCATCCTTACACTCCTGGCCCCCAAGCCCTCCAGACTGGGAATTATGGAGCCACAACGGAGCACTCTGCCTGCCCACCCAAAGAAAAACGTTGCCCTATGGGGCTGCCCAGAAACCCCAAATGAGGATCAAACTGCATGCCACTCGACTGCACCCCAATTATATAGGCTGCCCTGGGCACTAATGTTCTGTTTGCCACAGCCTGAGCCCAAACTCTGGGGAGCCAGGGCAAATTACCAGAGAGGGAGACCCATCCATGGTCCATGAGGCCACTCCAACCTTCCACGGCCATCCTTTTCAGAAAATCCAGGGACAAAAGCCCGAGCAACCACCTCACACTCGCCCTTTGTTCATATCCCGAGGAGCTCCCCTCACGGTCTGTAGATCGGGTCTGCCATACCCTCGGCCCCAAACCTAAGCTGAGTTTGTATTTTCAGACTTCTTTCCCCACAGCCATGGCCCATACACCCTCCAGGCTGTGGCCCCTGGAGCCACACCGCAGGTCTGTGCCTGGCCTCTCCAAGGAAACTGTGCCCATTCCATTGGCCACAACCCTACCAATTAAGAGAAAGCTCCAAGATCCCTGAGGCCATCCCAATAGTGTAGGCTGCCCTGGACACACAGGGGAAATCTGACACAATATGAGCAACTACCTCCACTCAGACATGCAGACAGATGTCCCCAGAGACAGAAGATTGAACCAGACAGGCCCCTAGGCCCTCATCTGAGTCCTGACTTTGGTTTCCAGGTGTCTCTCCTCAAAGGCATGGTTTCCAATACCAGCATATGGGGGTTTCCTGTGGCACCCATCAGGACACCTCTCGTCTCCACGTTGGAAACTTGCTCTTGGGTGCTGTGTCCAACCCTCTGGTTAAGAGAATGCTTCAGTGGCCCCGAGCTACTGCCACATTCCAAGATATCCATGGACACATACTCACATGATGACCCATCCTCACGAGAGTCCATTTCAACTCAGCCCCCTGGGTAGCTCCCCAGAACCAGCAGATCAAACCAGCCTTGTCACTAGGAGACAATGGGAATACTAGGTGAGTGCCCAGGAATCTCTTCTTAGAACCCTCCTCTCAAGTTTTACCATATCGGGCATCCTTGAGCCATCCACCATCCACCCAACTTTTGTAGCAACATGGACAGGACTGGAAGAGATTATGCTGAGTGAAATAAGTCAAACAGAGAAAGTCAAGTATCATATGGTTTCACTTATTGGTGGAGCATAACAAATAATATAGAGGACAAGGGTAGATGGAGAGGAGAAGGGAGTTGAGGGAAATTGGAAGGGGAGGTGAACCATGAGAGACTATGGACTCTGAAAAACAACCTGAGGGTTTTGAAGGGGCGGGGTGGGAGGGTGGGGGAACCAGGTGGTGGGTATTAGGGAGGGCACAGATTGCATGGAGCACTGGGTGTGGTGAAAAAACAATGAATACTGTTACGCTGAAAATAAATAAAAAATTTAATTAAAAAAAAATAAAGGACAGGCACACCAGGGGGAAAAAAATAAAAAATAAATAGAGAAAAAAAATAAAAATAAATATAAAAATAAAAAAATATTTAAAAAGAAAGTACAGGATTTAAAATTAGGATGGAATTATTCAGGATAGACTACCCAAAAAAGATATTTCTAGTTATCTAATGAAACAGTAATGGACATGTATCTTGAGCCTTGAAAGATATGATGGACACTGACGATGATTCATGAATGTTTTCTAATGATAGGTTGGAATACAGAAAGGCATGGAGAAGGGAATTAAAGTAATATGTCAGCTAAAAGCTGAATTATCATTACTCGCTGCTTTTTTTTTTTCCCCACGCGCCATTTGCTAATTCCTATCTCCAAACCTCGCACATCTTTCTTCAATACTGGTGGATTTGTCTTCAAAGCACCTTAGACCCTGATTATGCCAGGTTTGAAACTGGATTTTTTAGACATGTGTTACTATTTTTCTGAAACAGAAAAGCAATTTAATAGAGAAAGTCTTGAAAGTATAGAAATTTGATCTGAATTATATATATAGCGATTCATATGTATATTGATATCAATGAATTAAAGAGACGTATATATATGTCACTGAGTATATTTATATGTCATATATATGTGTGTATATATATATATGGAATCTATAGGGAAGAAGGATAAATTTATATATATATATAAATTTATATATATGTATATATATGTATATATGATCTGAATTATATATATAGCGATTCATATATATATTGATATCAATGAATTAAATACATAGATGTATGTTTATGTCACTGAATATATTTATATGTCACATATATATGTGTATATATATGTATATATATGGAATTTGTAGGAAAAAGGATAAATTTATATATATATAAATTTATATATATTATATATGTATTATATATTATATATATTGTATATATTATATATTATATATATTTATTATATATTTATTTATATATATTTATATATTATTTATATATAAATTTATCCATTTCTGGGACACCTGGGTGGCTCAGTTTGTTAAGCAGCTGCCTTCAGCTCAGGTCACGATCCCAGCGTCCTGGGATCGAGTCCCACATCGGGCTCCTTGCTCAGCAGGGAGTCTGCTTCTCCCTCTGCCTGCCACTCTGTCTGCTTGTGCTCACTCTCGTTCCTCTCTCTCTCTGACAAATAAATAAATAAATAAATCTTTAAAAAAATAAATTTATCCATTTCAAAGCAATATATATATGTATATATAAGTATATATGTATGTATATATATGTGTGTATATATACACATATATATGTATATATTTTATAGATATACATATACATATATACATATACACACATATATATATAAAATATATATATATAATCTGTAGCTTAAGGATGGACCTAGACAAGTAAATAGCAATGTTTATTGCTTTGAAATGGAATCTGTAGGGAAGAAGGATAAATTTATATATATTTTATATATATATAAAGTTTATATAATATATATTTTATATATTTTTATATACACATATATTTTTTATATATTTATATATATATACTGTATATATATATACATATACATATATATATATAAATATATAAATTTATCCTTCTTCCCTACAGATTCCATTTCAAAGCAATAAACATTGCTATTTACTTGTCTGGGTCCATCCTTAAGCTACAGATTCTTTGAATATGTAAACTGAATTTATTCAAGGTTGTTAAGCTCATGATCAAAGATAAAGTCTTTTGAAGATGAGATCCATTAAGTATCAACCCTTACCAGGCATAATTTCAATATCCAGCTGTATCGTATATGACATATTGTATAGAAATAATACATAAGGGTGAAAAGGGGAGTTCTCTACCCCATAACCCAATTACGAGATTCGTCAGAAAATAGTTTTGCCTGAAAAAAACTAGGCAAAAACTAAGCATTCTTGATGCCATTTAGACTTTTAGAAAGCACTCTGAGAAATAAGCTTGGGCTGCACACTGACAGAGGAATTTTGCCAAAAGAGACAGTCTTGTTAGCCTCTGTGCATCTCAGCAGCATGCAGCAGCACCAAAAATGAAAACTGGATTTAACTATATCAACAAACATTGTCACGTAGGGTAGACAGAACAAAAGTAACCAGGAGAACAAGTGTTAGAGATGATAAAGCTCAGTATCTTGGCAACATTTTCTGTTGTGTTATTTTTAGAAGTGGGTAATATTGTACTCTATTTCTAATTTCTTTTTAAAATTTTTATTAACATATAATGTATTATTAGCCCCAGGGGTGCAGGTCTGTGAATCGCCAGGTTTACACACTTCACAGCAATCACTGTAGCACACATATTCCTCAATGTCCATAACCCAACCACCCTCGCCCTATCCCCCTACCCCCGGCCCCCCTCAGTTTGTTTTGTGAGATTGAGTCTCTTATGGTTTGTCTCCCTCCACATCCCGTCTTGTTTCATTTTTTCCTTCCCTCCCCCCCAAACCCTTCATTTTGCTTCTCAACTTCGTCTTATCAGGGAGATCATATGATAATTATCTTTCTCAGATTGACTTATTTGACTCAGAATAATACCCTCTAGTTCCATCCAAGTCATAGTAAATGGCAAGATTTCATTTCTTTTGATGACTGCATAGTATTCCACTATATATATATATATATATATATATATATATATATATATATAAAATCTTCTTTATCCATTCATCTGTTGATGGACATCAAGGTTCTCTCCATAGTTTGGCTACGGTGGACACTGCTGCTATAAACATTCAGGTGCACGTGCCCCTTAGGATCACTACATTTGTATCTTTAGAGTAAATACCCAGTAGTGTGAATGGTGGGTTGTAGGGTAGTCCTATTTTCAACTTTTTGAGGAAACTCCATGCTGTTTTCCGGAGTGGTTGCACCAGCTTGCATTCCCAACAACAGTGTGGAAGTGTTCCCCTTTCTCCGCATTCTCGTCAGCACCTGTTGTTTCCTGACTTGTCAACTTTAGCCATTCTAACTGGTGTGAGGTGGTATCTCATTGTGGTTTTGATTTGTATTTCCCTGATGCCAAGTGATGTGGATACTTTTTCATGTGTCTGTTGGCCATCTGGATGTCTTCTTTGCAGAAATGTCTGTTCATGTCCTCTGCCCATTTCTTGACTGGACTATTTGTTGTTTGGGTGTTGAATTTGATATGTTCTTTATAGATTTTAGATACTAGCCTTTCATCTGATATGTCATTTTCAAATATCTACTCCCATTCTGTCAGTTGTCTTTGGTTTTGTTGACTGTTTCCTTTGCTGTGCAAAAGCTTTTGATCTTGATGAAGTCCCAATAGTTCATTTTTGCCCTTGCTTCCTTTCCTTTTGGCAATGTTTCTAGGAAGAAGTTGCTGCACCTGAGGTTGAAGAGGTTGCTGCCTGTGTTCTCCTCAAGGATTTTGATGGATTCTTTTCTCATATTATTTCTAATTTCTTCAGCCACTTACTGAGTGATAGCAACATCGTAACTACAGAAACTATATGTCATTTTGGCCTTATAAGTATTTCCTAACTGCAGTAATACTTGTTTTATTTTTTCTTGTTTAGTTATTCTGCTTTGGGAAGATATCCTTAAAGAGGTACTTACGGATGAACTCAACTATGCTGCCAGGCCAACAAGTCACTATCTTGTCTATTTTTTTTTTAATTTTGAGAAATATTTCTTAAAATTTCTATTTGAGAAAGACTGGAGACAATGTTATGTCAGCCTCCTCTTGTCGCTTGTTAATATGTTTGAAAGAACACTCTGGGGTATCATTTTATTAGTCTAAGCATATCCATGAAATTATTTTTACAAAGTGATTGGTAAAGGCATAAGTAAACAGGGTCACTGAAGGATAAACAGATCCTTCATTAAGTTCCACAAATACGAAATGCCATTTCCGTGCAGTGCACTATACTGGGGGCTAGCTCTGTAGGTAAAGATATATATGAAAAAGTCCTAGCCCTTATGTAGTTCATAGATCAATGGTAAGTAATAGTCCCTTATTACTTTCATGATTTATATCTTTCAAATATCTTTTAAACTGAAAGTGAAATGAACAGCTTAAAGTTTATTTATGCATTATTCATAACTAGTTGTTCCCTTAGACATTGTTCAGAAGGAGTGTTAACCATTGTTAAATTCATACATCTCTGCTCCTCCTCTTCCTTCAAGGCTGAGAACTGTGGATGCTCAAAGCATCTCAAAGGCAAATCAAAAAACCTCTGTGAAGCATGCTTCCCTCCTTATTCCCCAAGTGCAACTGGCAGGTTGAGTCAGACCAACTAAAACCTGATCTGAAATTTATGAAAATCAGACCAGGAGTTTCACATGAGGCTATGTCCTATATGTAGTGCCCCAAATTTCTTCTTCTCCTCCTCCTCCTCCTCCTCCTCCTTCTTCTTCGTATAAAAGCATAAACACTTTTTCTTTTATAAAAGGAAACTTCACACCCAGTGCAGGCCTTGAACTGAAAGACCCTTAGATCAAGAGTCACATGTTCTACTGACTGAACCAGCCAGGGTAACCCTAAATTTCTGGGTATAGATTCTTACTCTCCTATGATCACCATCTGGCATATCATAATCAAATGTTTGTGGTGCTTTTCATCTCTTTTTCTATGTAATTCATTTTCTAATCAGTTCTCTTCACTATTTCACTATGACTAGCACAGTAAATGCTTGTGAAATCTGTTAGGGAATGAATGAGTGAATGAATGAATGAATGAATAATGCTTTACCCTTTCTGCCATTCCCTGGAGAGCATTTCCCAACTGTGTTTGCTCTCGGTGCTATTCTCTTTCAATCGTGCCCCAACCTGTGATTGCAGTTGACTCATCTCGTCAACCCCCAACCTGTAGAGGAGTGTCTCCAGAAGCTCTCTGTTGTCTGTTGTCTCCTCACATTTCTCACGCTTTGTGCTTTCTGTGATTTTGTGTTCTGTGGAACACTCCGTATCACAGTGACTTCTAGGAGCTGCCTAGAAATATGTCTAAACCTTTCAAGTTTAAATTTTTCAGTTTTGTTTTACTATTTCAGTGTTGTCTTCCCACCCCCCCCTTCTGAGTCTTTAGATTTTGAAATTCTACCCCCACTAAAGTCTACAGAAGTCTTTGAGCACTTTGGGTCTAACACCCTGTCTAATTCTCACTGTCACTTTAGGATGCACACATAAGAAAACAGATTCCTGTGGGGTGGCCAGTGGCTCAGCCCTGCAGCTGAGATGGTTGAACCTGATTTCAGAGGGGTCTGTTTCTGCCAAAGCAGATGTTTTTCCACTCTGCTGTGCATTACCACCTGGCCCAGTTTTGGCCCCCTTCTGCCTTCGTGTATTTGAAAGACAAAAACACTGACTGATGAAATGCCTTGACATAGATTACCCCCTCATAAGAAGTACGAACAATCCTGTTAAGTTTCCTTGCCCTCGCTGTGCCATGAGGACTTTCAAATGACTCCTTAATGAAGGAGCTGCATGCAGTGGTGGGAACTGTCATGTGCACACATGGATTGGCACTTGGCAATGCTTAATTATACGTGTCTTGCTTCCCAATATTGTTCAAATCCCCTCTGCTTATTTTCGTCTTCTGTTCTCTTATTTTCACTGCACTAATGCCATTCTGTGTCTTCTTCCTCCCCAAAGCAAGTCAAGCATTGCCAGTAGCTTGGCCTGCACTTTGACGTTTTCAGTATCATCTCCTTCTGTCTCACTTGATGGCACTGTTCCTCTTGCTACAACTTTCCTGGAGAACCCTTTATAAATTTTAAATATTCTCATCTTTTGTTTGTATGCTACTGTCAAAATGAGTTATCTGCAGAAGGCACCTCGGCTTATTAACTAACCTCCGATAGCATCTCTTTTTCACATCATTTCAATTTGTCTTCTCTCTGATTTGTAATTTATTTTCTGTTGATAGGGTCTACAGAGCACACATGAAAATAAAGGACTGTGTGGATAGACTAGCCTCTGTTCCTTGTCACATTAATTTATTTCTTCCCCCACCCATTGAGCATTAGAACGTGGGTCACTTTGATATATAACATCCTCACTTATTTCTGCAGCTTATCTGCCAAACACTATTTTGGGTCCAGATTTACAGAAAGAATCATTGTAGTTTAACACCAAAGCCATATTTTTGAATAAACTAATAATTTTCCCACCTCTCTATTTTGGCCTGTTTCAGAACTCCTCTGAAATTCACAATCAGCCATTTTTGGATGTCTGACACATCATTTGCCCTGTGTGTCATGCTTTCTGCTAAGCTTGCCCACCTTTGCAGCAACGTGTCTATGTAAATCTTCTGATCAGTACTCAGTTATGCTCCTGGTTTCTGGGTTCTAATGCCTTTCTTCCCTCTTTTGTAACTATTATTGGTAGTTTTCCTTGTGCTGAATTTTGCCCTTTTATTCATATACCTTTAATCCAAAAGCTTTTTAAAATTCCTTTTGTTTAAAGAGCTGAAAGACTCAGCAGAGAATCATCAAATGTCAAACTCAAGAGAAACATCACATTCTACCTTAATCGCTCTGTGCAATTTTTGAGTTGATATGTTTGCAATAAAATAATTTTAGCTTCTCTTGGGGTAGGTATGTGTTATGGTGAGTGTTGTGAAGTGTGTAAACCTGGCGATTCACAAGCCTGTACCCCTGGGGCTAATAATACATTATATGTTAATAAAAATTAAAAAAAATTAGATTTCTTGATTAATTCCTTGGCATTGGCACACATTTTTTCTGTTTTATGTAAATATCATTCTCTTTCCTTAAGAATTCTCTTTTTGTCCTTTTACTGTTTATTTTTAATATGTGAAAAATCAATCCTAATTTCCTTTTCTTTGCATATCCCATGTTTCCTGTGTGACATTTTATTCTTATCTGAACTTTTCTTTATACTTTCTACCTTGATGGTATATATATAACCATACTATAGGTTATTGTATATGCTATTTATTACTCTATAATTTTATATTATTATTATTATTAGTCACAGACATATTCCCAGGATATGTAGCACAATATTTGCCATAGAATAGTGCTAAACCAATGTTTGTTGAATAAATGAACTAAAGAAGAATGTATCTAAATCTGAATTTTCCACAGTCCACTTTTAAAAATAAGATTTATTTATTCATTTTAGAAGGAGAGATAGTGGAAAGTGCACATGAACATGGGAAGGGCGGAGGGAGAAGGAGAGAATCTCAAGCAGATTCCATGCTGTGTGTGGAGCTGGCATGGGGCTCGTCTCACTATCCTGAGATCATGACCTGAGACAAAATCTAGAGTCAGATGCTTAACCAATTGAGCCTCCCAGGTGTCCCTTCCACCATCCACTTTTGCATTTTGCATTCTTTCACTAGATTTCCAATCAAATCTAACAAGGTGGTATAAGGAAGGTATAAGCCATAGGTCTTTTAAAGAAGTATATATTTTTAAAGATTTTATTTATTTATTTATTTGACAGAAAGATCACAAGTAGGCAGAGAGGCAGGCAAAGGGAGTAGGGGAAGCAGGCTCTCCATTGAGCAGAGAGCCCAATGTGGGGCTCGATCCCAGGACCCTGAGGTCATGACCTGAGCTGAAGACAGGGGCTTAAACCACTGAGCCACCCAGGTGTCCCGGAAGTGTATTTTCTTTTATAATGTTAATGTTATGGTGTTTTCCATATACTAATACTAAATGATAATAGGAATAAAAATTCTAGTAAAAAATAACATTTATTTAGTCCTTCCAATCTGTCAAGCCTTGTTCCAAGAATTTTACATACATAAAGCCACTTAGTTTTCACAAAAAGCCCATAAGTACTATGTGTATTTCCACTTCATAAATGAAGAAGCTGAGTAACAGATCCTAACAATTGCTGGTTACTAAACATATATTGAATAAAAATATAAAAAGTAAGCAGCATATTATAGTTAATGTAATCAGATAAAAATCGCTAATTTCCAATATAGTAGGTAATACAAACTCCAAGGAGGGAAAGAGAGTCATGATATGTGATATTCTGAATTGTGACCTCTGAAACTCTCTTAATACTTTACATTTATTGTCTAATGTAGGTCTCAAATTATTTGCATAGTTCTTATTATTGGCTCGGTTTTATAGAAAAGGAAACCAAGGCTCAGAGGGAATCAGTGTGTGACTCAAGGTCACAGACTTACAAACTGAAAAAGGAAATTCAAGAGATCAATAACAAACATGAAAAAATTCAACCCTACTAATTAAGAAATGCAAAGTAGTAAAAAAGAAATATCATTTTCGTTACCAAATCAAGCAAAATTTTAAAAGCAATATTGACTAATGACAATACAATGGTTGTAGAACATACAAAGCCAAGAAGAGTTTTAAATGTCACACACTGTATGATGAATATATATATATATATATAATTTTTTTAACTTTTTTACCCCCTTTCTTCTCCCACTGATTTTGGGTCCCTTCTGATTTGGTTAGCATACTTTTTATGGTGTCTTTGCCACGCTTTTATTACTTTATTCTCTCATTCATATATTCTTATCTAGATAAAATGATAAGGCGGAAAATCTCACCACAAAAAAAGAAAAGAAAAGAAGAAGAAGAGGCAGTACTAAAGGCTAGGGAATTAATCAACATAGACATTGATAATATATGAGACTAAATTTCAGAATGAAGATTCTCAAGGTGTTAGTTAGGCTTGAAAAAGGCATAGAAGATATTAGGGAAACCCTGTCTGGAGAAATGAAAGCTCTTTCTGGAGAAATAAAAGAACTAAAATCTAACGAAGCTGAAATTAAAAAAAAAAAAAGCTATTAATGGGGTGCAATAAAAATGGAGGCTCTTACTGTGTGTATAAATGAGGCAGAAGAGAGAATTAGTGATATAGAAGACCAAATGATGGAGAATAAAGAAGCTGAGCAAAAGAGAGACAAACAAGTACTGGACCTTGAGAGGAGAATTAGAGAGGTAAGTGATACCATAAGAGAAAAAAAATTAGAATAATTGGGATTCCAGAAGAAGAAGAGACAGGGGGACAGAAGGCATATTGGAGAGAATTATTATAGAGAATTCCTCAATATGGCAAAGGGAACAAGCATCAAATCCAAGAGGCACAGAGAACCCACCTCAAAGTCGTTAAAAATAGGACCACACCCTGTCATCTAGTAGTAGAACTTATGAGTCTTAGTGACAAAGACAAAATCCTGAAAGCAGCTCGGAACAAGAAGTGTGTAACATACAATGTTAAAAATATTATTTTGGCAGCAGACTTACCCACAGAGACCTGGTAGGCCAGCAAGAACTGGCATGGTATATTCAGAGCACTAAATGAGGAAAACATGCAGCCAAGAATACTATATCCAGGTAGGCTATCATTGAAAATAGAAGGAGAGGCAAAAGCTTCAAGGGCGAACAAAAACTAAAAGAATTTGCAAACACTAAACCGGCGATACAGGAAATATTGAAAGGGGTCCTCTAAGGAAAGAGAAAGCCTAGAAGTAGTAGACCAGAAAGGAACAGAGACAATATACAGTAACAGTCACCTTACAGGCAATACAATGGCACTCAATTCATATCTTTCAATATTACCCTGAATGTACCCTTTTAATAGTTACCCTGAGTATAAATGAGCTAAATGACCCAATCAAAAGACACAGAATATCAGAATGGATACAAAAACAGCACCCATCAATAGGTGGTCTACAAAAAAACTCATTTTAGACCCAGAGACACCTCCAGATTTAAAGTGAGGGGGTAGAAAACAATTCACCTTGTTAATAGACATCAAAAGAAAGCCTGGGTGGCAATCCTTATATCAGATAAATTAGACCTTAAGCCAAAGACTATAATAAGAGATAAGGAAGGACACTGTATCATACTCAACACGTCTGTCCAACTTGAATATCTAACCACTTTAAAAATCTACGCCCCTAACATGGGAGCAGTCAACTATATAAGCCAATTAATAACAAAATCAAAGAGATACACCAACAATAATACACTAATAGTAGGGGACTTTAACACCCACCTCGCTGAAATGGACAGATCATCCAAGAAAAACATCAACAAGGAAATATAGGTCTTAAATGACACACTGGACTAGATGAACATCACAGATACATTTAGAACATTCCATCCCAAAACAACGGAATACACATTATTCTGTAGAGCACATGGAACATTTTTCAGAATAGATCACATCCTGGGTCACAAATAAGGTCTCAACTGGTACCAAAAGATTGGGGTCATTCCCCATACACAATGCTCTGAAGCTAGAAGTCAATCACAAGAGGAAAGTTGGAAATAACTGGAATACATGGAGGCTAAAGAGCATCCTATTTAAGGATAAATGGGTCAACCAGGAAATTAAAAAAAGAATTGAAAAATTTCATGGAAACAAATGATAATGAAAACACCGCTATTCAAAATCTGTGGGACAGAGCAAAGGCAGTCGTGAGAGGAAAACATATAGCAGTACAAGCCTTTCTTGCAAAACAAGAAAGGTCTCAATTACACAACCTAACCCTACACTTAAAGGAGCTGGAGAAAGAACAGCAAAGAAAGCCTAAACCCAGCCAGAGAAGAGAAATAAAGATCAGAGCAGAAATCAATGAACTAGAAACAAGCAAACAAACAAACAAACAAAAAACAGTAGAAGGAATCGATGAAACTAAAAGCTAGTTCTTTGAAAGAATTAATATGTTTGATCAATCCCTGGTCAGACTTATCAAAAAGAATGAGAAAGGACCCAAATAAATAAAATCATCAATGAAAGGGGAGAGATCACAAGAAACACCAAATAAATACAAACAATTATAAGAACATTTTATGAGCAACTATACGTCAACAAATTTGACAATCTGGAAGAAATGGATGCATTCCTAGAGATGTATAAACTACAACAACTGAACCAGGAAGAAATTGAAAACCTGAACAGACCCATAACCAGTAAGGAGATTGAAATAGTCATTAAAAATCTCCCAACAAACAAGAGCCCAGGGCTAGATGGCTTCCCAGGGAAATTCTACCAAACATTTAAAGAAGAATTAATACCTATTCTCCTGAAAATATTCCAAAAAAAATGGAAGAAAAACTTCCAAACTCATTTTATGAGGCCAGCATCACCCTGATCTCAAAACCAGACAAAGATCCCATCAAAAAGTAGAATTACAGGGGCGCCTGAGTGGCTCAGTGGGTTAAGCCGCTGCCTTGGGCTCAGGTCATGATCTCAGGGTCCTGGGATCGAGTCCCACGTCGGGCTCCCTGCTCAGCAGGGAGCCTGCTTCCCTCTCTCTCTCTCTCTGCCTGCCTCTCTGTCTACTGTGATCTCTCTCTGTCAAATAATTAAATAAAATCTTTTTTTTTAAAAAAAAGTAGAATTACAGACCAATATCCTTGATGAACACAGATGTGAAAATTCTCACCAAAATACTAGCCAATAGGATCCAAGATGACATTAAAAGGATTATTCACCACGACCAAGTGGTTTTTATTCCAGGGCTTCCAGGATGGTTCAACATCCACAAATCAATCAACATGATACAATACATTAATAAAAGAAATCACAAGAACCATATGATACTCTCAATAGATGCTGAAAATGCTTTTGGCAAAGTACAGCATCCTTTCTTGATCAAAACTCTTCAAAGTGTGGGGATAGAGGGTGCCTACCTCAATATCTTCAAAGCCATCTATGAAAAACCCACAGCAAATATCATTCTCAATGGGGAAAAACTGAGAGCTTTTCCCCTAAGATCAGGAACATGGTCGGGATGCCCTTTTTATCACCACTGTTATTCAACATAGAAGTCCTAGCCTCAACAATCAGACAACAAAAAGAAATTAAAGGCATTCAAATCAGCAAAGAAGAAATCAAACGATCACTCTTTGCAGATGATATAATACTCTATGTGGAAAATCCAAAAGACTCCATTCCAAATCTGCTAGAATTTGTACAGGAATTCAGTAATGTGTCACAATATAAAATCAATGCACATAAATCAGTTGCATTTCTATACACCAACAACAAGACAGAAGAATGAGAAATTAAGGAGTCAATCCCATTTATAATTGCACCCCAAATCATAAAATACCTAGGAATAACCCTAAACAAAGAGGCAAAGAATCTGTACTCAGAAAACTATAAAGTACTCATGAAAGAAATGGAGGAAGACACAACAAAATGGAAAAATGTTCCATGCTCATGGATCGGAAGAACAAATATTGTGAAAATGTCTATGCTACCTAAAGCAATCTACACGTTTAATGCAATCCCTATCAAAATACCAAATATTTTTTTCGAGGAAATGGAACAGATAATCCAAAAATTTGTATGGAACCAGAAAAGACCTTGAATAGCCAGACGTATGTAGAAAAAGAAAGCCAAAGTTGGTGGCATCACAATTCCAATCTTGAAGCTCTATGACAAAGCTGTCATCATCAAGGCAGCTTGATGTCAGTATGGTATGGGTACAAAAACAGACACATAGATTAATGGAACAGAATAGAGAGCCCGGAAATACACCCTCAACTCTATGGTCCACTAATCTTTGACAAAGCAGGAAAGAATGTCCAATGGATAAAAGACAGTCTCTTCAACAAATGGTGTTGGAAACATTGGACAGCTTCATGCAGAAAAATGAAACTGGACCATTTCCTTACACCACACACAAAAATAGACTCAAAATGGATGAAAGACCTCAATGTGAGAAAGGAATCCATCAAAATCCTTGAGGAGAACACAGTCAGCAACCTCTTTGACCTCAGCTGCAGCAACTCTTTCCTAGAAACATCGCCAAAGGCAAGGAAAGCAAAGGCAAAAGGGAATTATTGGGACTTCATCAAGATCAAAAGCTTTTGTACGGAAAAGGAAACATTCAAAAAAACCCAAAGATAACTGACAGAATGGGAGAAGATATTTGAAAATGACATATCAGATAAAGGGCAAGGATCCAAAATCTAAAAAGAACTTGTCAATCTCAACACCCAAAGAACAAATAATCCAATCAAGAAACGGGCAGAGGACATGAACAAACATTTCTGCCAAGAAGACATCCAGATGGGCAACAAACACATGAAAAAGTGCTCCCCATCACTCGGCATCAGGGAAATACAAATCAAAACAATGATGAAATATCACCCCACACCAGTAAGAATGGCTAAAATTATCAAGTCAGGAAACGACAGGTGCTGGCGAGGATGCATAGAAAGGGGAATCCTCCTACAATGTTGGTGGGAATGCACCCTGTTGCAGTCACTCTGGAAAACAGCATTGAGGTTCCTCAAAAAGTTGAAAATAGAACTACCCTATGACCCATCAATCGCACTACTGGGTATTTACCCTAAAGATCCAAATGTAGTGATCCAAAGGGGCATGTGCACCTGAATATTTATAGCAGCAATGTCCACAATAGCCAAACTATGGAAAGATCCTAGATTTCCATCAACAGATGAATGGATAAAGGAGATAATATATATGTATTATCTCCTTTATCCATATATATATATATATATATATATGTATATGCACACACACATACACACACACACACACATGCACATACACACATACACAGAGTAGAATACTGTGCAGCCATCAAAAGAATTGAAATCTTGCCCTTTGCAATGACGTGGATGGAACTAGAGGGTATTATGCTTAGTAAAATAAGTCAATCAGAGAAAGACAGTTATCATATGATCTCCCTGATGTGAGGAATTTCAGAGGCAAGGTGGTGGGTTTGGTGGGTAGGGAAGGAAAAAATGAAACAAGGATGGAGTGAGACAAACCATAAGAGACTCTGAATCTCACAAAACAAACTGATGGTTGTCTGGAAAATCTGGTAGGGAGAGGGTGGTTAGGTTAAGGACGTTGGGAAGGGTATGTGCTATGGTGAGTGCTGTGAAGTGTGTAAGACTGACGATTCACACACCTGTAGCCCTGGGGCTAATAATACATTATATATTAATTTTAAAAGATGATAAAAAATAAACAAATATATGAGCATATTATAAGAGATATTATGAGAGATTATAATTTTTAAACCGTGGATACTTGCAGAGGGGCTGATGGCTGGTCTATGTGGCTAGAGCTGAGACTGGCATAGAAAGAGCTGTGCACTTAGTGTAAGTCCTTCTGCGGCTCAGAGGGCTCACAGTGCTGCCATCTTGACCTCAGATCATGCAGTCACTGCTGGTGTAACGGCAGAGAGTGTATAAATGGGCAGGAGCCATCCTGTACCACTCCTCTCGCCAAGACATATCCCTCTGGGGCTCACATTGAGCTGCCCCAAGGATGGAGTTGGAAGCTCAAGGGGGAATGTGGTTGTCTGTTGTCTGAGATGACCCACAAATCCCAAAAAGAGAAGTATGGGTCGAAGCTTAGGACAACAACATAATACTTGGTGAAGAATATATCACTTCAATGGAAAAAAGGCACCCCCATGTTTTATGAAAGTTAACAGACCATTTAGTGCCTATATGGGAATCTATACACTGTGGAAGATCACTGATGGAAGTCCAAGTTTACTTGGCCATTAACAAGCTAATTGGAATTAGCAAAATGTGATATACAATCTCCTCACACTATGCCAAATTTATAAAATAACAACAACAACAGCTCAATACACCTTCACAAGAGTAGGAAATCTTGGGAAATTATTGTGAGATATAAAGTTGAGGACTTGTCTTCCAGAAGCTGAGAAAGAGAGTTGAATTCACTCATTGCTTTTGTATTCTCAGAGCTCAGATATTTTCTGTTTAAAGCAGAAGCAGTTTGATCTTTGGGTGATGGTATTCCTGATTTGACCCATTTTTCAGTAAATGAGTACACACACGGACAATGTGATGATCCCTCGATTTGCACAGTGGTATCCATCAGGGTCCAGTAAAGAATTGGATTCCCTGGAATCATTCCAATGAGTAGAATTTATTGAAGGGGAGCAAGCATGGTTCTGAGAACCCACAGATGAGCTACTGCTGGAAGCCACTGGAACCCGTGGGGACAAAAAAAAAAAAAACAAGTGGATAATCTGAAGTGGAAGCGGTGCCTCTTGGAATTCTACAGTGTGGAGGAACATTGCAATTGCTCTCAGTCCAGACCTACAACCAGGAGTAAGAAGGAGAAATCCTGAAGCTTCCTCCAGGCTAGGCATATTCTGCCAGTGCTCAGGTGGGCTAAACCTAACCTCTGGACATCTATGATGGTATCCTTGGTTATGCAGAACAAGGCTATAGCCTTTCTGTGTGAAGGTCAAGGCAAGTATGAATAGAGATTAAGTTAGAAGGAGGATGATCAGCAAAAGAGCTCCAAATGGTTTTCCAGCCCACCTTTATAATGCAACGTGTGAATGAGTAGCTCTATTTTTTAATTAATTAATTAATTGTTTTAATGAGTGGCTTTCTTTTTTTTATTAAATTTTTTATTTATTTTCATCGTAACAGTATTCATTGTTTTTTCACCACACCCAGTGCTCCATGCAATCCGTGCCCTCCCCAATACCCACCACCTGGTTCCCCCAACCTCCCACCCCCCGCCCCTTCAAAACCCTCAGGTTGTTATTCAGAGTCCATAGTCTCTCATGGTTCACCTCCCCTTCCAATTTCCCTCAACTCCCTTCTCCTCTCCATCTCCCCTTGTCCTCTATATTATTTGTTATGCTCCACCAATAAGTGAAACCATATGATACTTGACTCTCTCTGCTTGACTTATTTCACTCAGCATAATCTCTTACAGTCCCGTCCATGTTGCTACAAAAGTTGGGTATTCGTCCTTTCTAATGGAGGCATAATACTCCATAGTGTATATGGACCACATCTTCCTTTTGGATTTTCCTGAGTAGACAGGACCATCTTTCCTCTAGAAGTTATTGCAGTGAAGGATTACTGGCACCACCTAGGGAATTTTTCAGGTACTGGGCTCTTTTTTGGGGGAGGTTTTTGGTCACTTCTTCAATCTCATTACTATATATCAGTCTATTCAGGTTGTCAATTTCTTTCTGGTTCAATTTTGGAAGTTTGTAGTTTTCTAGGAATGTATCCATTTCATCTAGGTTGCCTAACTTATTGACATGTAAAGGTTTATAATAATTTCTGATGATTGTTTCAAGAAGGGCACATCGAAAGCACTTTACATTTACCATTTTAGGCTATTTTAACACTTAACGTAATTATGCTAACATTTCCTTCTTGGGATTTACCCCCGTGTCTATACCTCCAACCCACTTCCAGAACACACCTGCCTCCAGCCCCTATGCAGAAATTCTCTTAGGGCCGGTCTCCCACTGATGACGTCCAGGGCGCGCCAGGGACGTCAGAGCAGCCAGGCAGCCCCTGGGCAGCGGTAGGGTGGTAAGGAGGGTCTGCGTGGGGGACACGTCGGTGGCGGGTCAGAAGCACAGCGGGGAGGGGTGGCAGAAACCAGGGGGGTGCAGTGAGGCAGTGGGGGCAACAGGGCGGGGCAGGGGGGAAGCAATGTCACTGGGTCGCAATCACAGAGGCGTTGGGGAGGTGCAGTGCGGTGGCAGTGGCTTTGGCGGGGCACAGTGGGTCAGCAGCACAGTGGGGGGTCAGCAGGACGGTACTGGGGTGGGGCATAATGGTGGGGGGTGGGCAGGACCAGCGGGGTGGCGGTCTCATGGTAGTGGGGCAAGGAAGCGACCTCAGGGCCACCAAGGAAGGGGCGGTGGCCTTGGAGACCCTGGCAGCAGCACCAGGCCTGCGGGTACAGGGGCGGGGATGGGGGCGGGGGCAGGGCGGCAAGAAGGGCAACGTGGGGTGTAGCTAGGGGAGGGCTGCAGTGGCGCTGGGGGATGTGCAGCGGGACCCCAGGTCCTGGGGTGCGGTAGCGCTGGGGGGCGGGGCGTGGCAGCGGGAATCAAGGGCAACTCAGTGGGGCAATGGGGCAGTGACGGCATGGGGTGGTAGGTGGGGCCGTGGGGCTGCCCAGGCGGGAGGAGGTGGCAGCCAGGTGATGACCCTATGATTGGGGGGCGGGACCGGTGGGGGAGGGAGCCGGGGTCCCCAGAGCCAGGTGACGGGGACAACCAGGCAGTAGTGGCACAGGGAGCGGTGGCGGGCCATGGTGGGGGAGCTCCGTGACAGCCAAGTGGGGCAGCCGTGCGGCGACTGTGGGGGGAGAGGAATCGAGGCAGCAGCAGCCGGAGTGGGGGTGGAACCAGCCCGGAGCCAGCGGCTCAGCAGCAGCAGCGCAGCAACGGGGCGGGGCGGTGGGCGGGTCTGTCCTGCACGCCAAGGGGGCGGGGCAGCGGCCGTTAGGAGGGCGTGGTGGGCGGGCCAGAGTGCACGCCAAGGGGGCGGGGCAGCGGCAGTTAGGAGGGCGTGGTGGGCGGGCCCATTGAGCACCTCAAGGGGGCGGGGCAGCGGCAGTTAGGAGGGCGTGGTGGGCGGGGCCATTGTGCAGGTCAAGGGGGCGGGGTAACGGCAGTCAGGAGGGCGTGGTGGGCGGGGCCATTGTGCAGGTCAAGGGGGCGGGGTAACGGCAGTTAGGAGGGCGTGGTGGGCGGGCCCAGAGTGCACGTGAAGGGGGCGGGGCAGCAACAGACAGGAGGGCGTGGTGGGCGGGCCCATTGTGCACGTCAAGGGGGCGGGGCAGCGGCAGTTAGGAGGGCGTGGTGGGCGGGCCCATTGTGCACGTAAAGGGGGCAGGGCAGCAACAGACAGGAGGGCGTGGTGGGCGGGCTCAGAGTGCAGGTCAAGGGGGCGGGGCACGGAAGCACAGCAGAGGCTGGGGACACAGGGCAACAGTGGAGTGGCGGCAGTGGTGGTAAAGGGCATTGTGTGGGGGGCACAGCAGGGTGGCAGGGGTACATGTGGGGGGGCAGCAAGGTGGTGGCAGCCTGCGGGTGGCATCTGGGGGCGGGCGTGCGAAGCAGTAACACACGTGCCAGCCGGGAGGCAACGGAGTGGGGGCAGAGAAGCTAGGCAGTAGTGTCCTTGGGGGTGGGCAGGACTAGCTGGGTATAAGCGGGATGTCCATGTCATGGCGTGGTGAGTCGTTCAGCGAAGCAAGGGCCTGACTTTGCTGGGCTTGATGGATGACTACAGGGCGGGACCACCGATAGCAGCAGCAGCGGGGACCCAGGGTAGCAGCGGAGAGGCAATGGTGCTTGTAAATGGGGCACTGTGGACGGGGGAGCAGCGCGGTGGGAGGGGCTCATGTTGTGGGGGCAGCCTGGTGGTACCAGTGCGGGGAAGGTAGAGTCGGACTCGTGAGGCGGCAGCAGCACGGCAACAGGGTAGGGAATCGGGAAGGCTCCAGAGTGGGGGCAGGGGTAGCAGCTAGGTATTAGCTGCAGTGAGAGGTGGGTGGGAACAGCAGGGGGCAGCGTGGCAGGTGGGGCATCGTGCAAGTCAACAGGGCAGGACTGCATAGGGCTGGGCTATGAAAACCAGCAGCAAAGGGACACAGGGCAGCAGCGGGACATAGGGCAAGAGTGGGACACAGGGCAGCAGCAGATCAGAAGCAGGGTGGCGGTAAGGAGGCAGTGAGGGCGAGGGGCAGGGGATGGGTAGTGGGGGTGTGGGGCTCCCGGCAGGGTAGAGGTGCAGGGAGAGCACAGAGAGATGGTAGCAACAATGCGGTGGGGCAGCAGGACAGTAATGAGCCTGGTGGTGGGCGGGGTGGGACAGCGCGGCTGCAGGGGTGCATGTGCGGTCGCAGGCAGGTGGTGGTGTGTGGAGAAGGGGGGACGGAACCAGCTGGGAGGCAGCGGCACAGCAACTGCACGGGAAGGGCATGAAGGGCGGGGTAGGGCCTTAATGCATGTCAGTGGGGCTGGACAGGGAAGGTCAGCAGTGGCCTGGGGCACAGGGCAGAAGCTTAGCTGCAGCAGCGGTGGTAAGGTGGACAGTTTGAGGGGTGTGCTGCGGACGGCAGGGTCACGAGGCGGGGGCACCCTGGCAGTAGCAGCACTGGGAGAAGGCTGGGATGAGTGGGGCGGCAGCAGCAGGTCAAGGGAAGGGAATCTGCAGGCACTGGAGCAGAGTTGGGGGAACGGCAGGTGGTAGCAGTGCAGGGATGTTTGGTGGGACCAGCAGGGCAAGCGCATCAGGTTAATAGCTGTGTGGGCAGGGCAGGGGCTCTGCACAGCTGTGGCAGCAAGGGGACAGTATGCAGTGAAGAAATGGTGGGGGAGGGGGACAGTGAGGCGGCAGTGACTTGAGGAAGGCAGTGACTTGAGGAAGCGCAGTTGGATGGCAGCAGATGTGGAGGCAAAGCAGAGAGGCAAAGCCGGGAGGGATTGGCCTGGATATGGTTGGGAGGGACCAGCGGGGCAGCGGCTCCATGGCAATGGTGTGGCATGGCTTGGGGGCAGGGCGGGGCAGTGGAGATGGGCAGGAGCAGCAGGGCGGCCATGGCAGCAGTGGTGGTGCTGTTGGAAACACAGGCACCAGGGCAGTAGAGGCACTGGAGGGTGGCACAGCAGGTCGGCAGAGTCCTGGGGGTTGCACAAGGGAGTGGTAGGGGCACTGGGGATGTCACAGCAGGGCATCAGTTGCAAGGGGCAGGGCAGCAGGGTGGCTATGGTGAGGGTTAGCCATTGTGGGACAAAGGGGCAGTGCTGTGGAGTAGCAGGGTGGGGGGTGGCAGCGCTGGTGGCAGCGGCCTGTCAGGAATGGGGGATGGAAGGGACAGTGGTGTGTGTGTGGGGTGCAGCAGGGTGGCAGTGGGGGATGGCACAGTGGGGTGGCAGTGGTACGGGGTGTGGGGACGAGCCAGGCAGCAGAAGCACAGGTGGGGGGCAGGGATCAGGTAGCAGCGCTATCAAATGCTTTTTCTGCATCTGTTGAGATTTTCCTATGATGTTGATCCTTCGTTTTGTGAATGCGGCACATCAGTTTGATTTGTGCGACAATTTTTATGTCTATGTTCATCACAGATACTAGTCATTTTCTTGGGGCACCTTGGGAGGTTTTGATAAGGGTCATGCTGGCCTCATAAAATGAGGTGGGGAGCCTTCCTTCCTCTTGTTTTTCTGGCAGAGTTGGAGAAGGATTGGTATTCATTTTGTTTCTGTGGATGATTCGTAGAATTCACCGGAGAAACCACGGGGTCCTGGACTTTTGCTTGTTGGAAGTTTTTGATTTCCTATTTAATCTCCCTACAGGTCATTGGTCTGTTCGGATTTCTGTTTCTTCAGGATTCAGTCTTGGCAGGTTGTATGTTTCTGGGAATGTATCCTTTTCTTTTGGATTATCCAGCTTGTTGGGGAGTAATTGTTCATAGTACTTTTTATGAGCCTTTGCCTATCTACGGTATCAGGGAACATCTCCTTCTTTTCCGATGATGAGTCCTCGTTCTTTTTTGTTAGCTTGAGTCTGGCTGAGACTCTGTCAGCTTTGTTCTTTTCAAAGAACCAGCTTTTTGTTGATCATATGTTCTTGTTTGTTTGTTTGTTGTGGTTGTTTTTGTTTTTGTTTTTTGTCTTTCTGCTGTCTTTTTAGTTTGTATTTCTTTTATTTCAGTTCTGATATGTTCTTTCCTTTCTTCTACTAACTTTGGACTTTATTTATTCTTTTTCTGTTTCCTTGAGGTATAAAGTTAGGTGGTTTATTTGAGATATTTCTTGTTTCTTGAGTTAGGCCTGTATCATTATTAGCTTCCTTAGAACCACTTTTTTTTTTTCAGTTAGCTCTAAGGGTTGCCTGTGTGGCTCAGTCTGTTAGGCGTTGGCCTTTGGCTCAGTCATGAATTTAGGGTCCTGGAATTGAGCCTTGCCTCAGCTCCCTGGTCAGCATGGGGAGCCACTTCCTCCCTCTTCTACTGCCTGCTGCTCCTTGCACTTTGCTCTGTCGGTCTGTTTCTCTCTCTCCCGCTCTGTGTCAAATAAATAACCCTTGCCCTAACCCTAACCCTAATCCTAACCCTAATGGCCAGAACAGCAGGGGTTGTGGAAGGATTGCTCCCTCATGTTTCTCCCTTCCTGATGCAATGTATGCATTCCAGCCCCTTCTTTCAGGAATCGTCTCTGCGTCTGCCTCTGCAAACCCCTTGTAGTTGGGTGCCGTGTTAACTTTCCAGAATTCAGATAGATCTTTCTACACGGTAGCCTCACACCCACGTCAACTGCTGCTTAAATTTTAGATGTTTCCATTCCAAAGACTATATACCTGAGAGTTGTGTTGAAGCCAGTGACTTTTACAGACATTCAGGTGGTGGCTCGCCTTGAGGCCCATTTCAGCCAAGAAATGAAACTCTCCAGATTTCTGGTGGGACAGCCCATATGCTCAGGGTCTTGGAAGACAGGGGAGTGTGGTGAATGCTTAGCGTAGCCCATGTCCAGCTGTGGTGTGGAAGGCCAGGGTTCATGACCCCGAAGCCTCCCATCGACTTGCAGAGAAGCAGACCTTTGAGATGCCCCCGTGTGGGCATCCTTTCAACCTTTCTAATAGGGGACATATCGCCGTGAGCTCCTGGGTCTTCCACAGACAGAATGAGTCATGGAACACTAGGCGAAAAAGTACTGAAGTGCTGTATGGGGACTACCAGAACAGAACGAAAGAAGGAAAGAGGGGGAGGGAGAAAAGAATACAAAGAACAAAAAGATACTGCAGGAGAGGAAGGGAGGTAGGGAGGGAGGGCGGGCAGGCTTGAAAAAGGGAGACGAGAACCTGGTAGAGAGGCATTAGGGGAAAGAAGAATTTTGAAAGTTGTGAGACAAACATCTGAGAGTTAAGGTTTGAGCTTGATGACGAAGGGAAGGAATGGAGTCCTCTACTCAGGAGCAGAAACCTGTTATAGGGTCTTGGTGATGAGAACCTATGGACCAGATAAACATGTGAGAAAAAGAAAGTGAGGATGGGATGCTGGGGCATTTCAGATGCGCAAACTCAACCACGTCAAGGACGGAAAGAGGTGCCATGTGAGGGTTTTGGTGCAAGAATCACAGAAGTGTCCTGTCCTCGGAGGACACGGAACATGCAGTGGGTTAGGTGGATGGAGTCGGAAGAGTTGACAGAAATGGGCCCGTGTGGCAGGGTTGTTTCCACAGGAGCCCTACGAGAGACAGGACTGATGTAGGAAAGACGTTAGCATTCAAGGCCGATGGTCAAGAAGGAAGTCTGGAGACGGCTTTGCTGGCAGGAGGTGATTTTTATTAAAGCACAGGGACATGGCCCGTGGGTAGAAAGGGTTTCTTCCTGGGGTGGTGATGGGAGGCTGACTCTCTGGGATGGCATTGGGGGAGGTCAGGCCAAAGGGAGGTTTTGCAAGAACGTTGCAGGAGGACAGAGGACACCCAGGATACAGGAGGCTTTGCTTCTTGTCACGTGAAGGTGGTTTTTCATTCTAGGAAGGCATTAATTGAAAGATGGTGCGGAGCTTCCTGGAGGAATGTTACCTTCCTCCTCTCACAGGTCCTTCTCAAGGGGCTGCAGGTTTGAAAAGAAACTCTGTCTTACGGACATTTCCTTCGGCCTCAGCCTCCCTCAGTGTCGTGGAGGGGAGGGAGACGTTAGGGCTTCAGGAAACGGAGATCCGGGTCTCTGGAAGGTAGCTGTCCTCTTGTTAAGCAAGCCTCTTCCTGGAGAATCACGGGGACTTTGACAAACTGAGGGAGACTCTGGTATTGCCGGGTTTTGATCTCCATCAGTGGAGAATCTGTTTTTTCCTTTCCTTAGCTTTAGGGCCATCAGAGCGCCTGAGGAATGTCCCCCATATCGCAGATTGCGGGGGGCAGTGTGGCGTGCCAGCTCCTGCCTGGTGCTCAGCTAGCCTTCTCCTCCCTCCTCGTGTGCCCCTGACCAGGTTAGAGCCTTGCATGGTTAAGGTTGTTGAAGGAGGACCGTCTCATCTTCTGTAACTTCTTCCTGCTGAATAGGGGCGTAGAGCTGTCCCTACCTGTGGGTCATTCCTGGTCAGCTGGGGGAGGCCCAGATTGGGGAGGCCTCTGTTGTCAGAGTTGTAAAAGGAAGAGGCCATGGAGTGCAGGGGAGAACTTGTGACTGGACCTTCCTGAGTGGAAAGGACCATTTGTCCTCTGGAAGTTCCTGCAGTGAAGGGTTCCTGGCACCACCTGCAGAGACGGGGCAGGGTGGTGGGAAACAACACAACAGGGTGAGAAGAAGAAAGAGAAGGAGAATCCCCATGAAGAGTCCTTTGATAATGGGTGAGAACCCTCCCCAGGCCACGAGTTGAGCCAGTCCTTAAAGAGAGGGATCCTTGGAAGTGCGGATTGGAGCAGCAGCGTCTGTTAGGAACCCAGAAATCTTTTTGTGATCATGGGGATTGTACGCACAGCATTGTGTCTTTCGATGGGCACAGGCTCCATCTTGTGCAGCAGTTACAACATCTAAAGCTTTTGTGTTTTGTAGAACAGCTTTGTACGTTGGGATCATTCCCGTATCTCATTGAGAAATCCTGTTCAGGGTGACATGTAGGGCCTTGACTGTGTACTCAGTAAGGTCTTCCCCATGCCCCACGACATCCCCCATTCCCAAAGAGGGGCAAAGATGGATGCTAGGTGGCCACGTCAGTGGAACAGAGCACACGTGCACCGTTGCTTGAAGTGGGGAAGGTCGGCTGGGTTGGCGATGGTTTTCATAAGGTGCCCATGCATCTAGGCCCACCCCAAGTGTCTGGTGGCCTCTGGAGCTTGGGGCAGCCATAGGCCCAGGTTAAAGCTTCATGGCCATTGGGTCCCAGCTAGGGGCCCTTATCTAATCCTGAGTCTCCTTGAACCGCAGTCAGGCTTTCAAGGGCTCCTCGGGTTGGGAGGGCCCTACTTGGAACATGCAACAATTTCAAGCCCATATCGGGTTGGCGGGTTATGGCTTGGGAAGAAGAGCCTTTTCTGTCAATTGCTTCACAGGCGAAGAGGACGAGGAAGGCCTTTCAGAGTCCGGATAAATACTTGTGTGATTTTTTGCCAATTAGAACCAACGGGTGGGCACTAGGATCTCTGCTGTGGGGGCAGACATGTTTGCTGACAGGCTTTGGCCTCACCAGTCTGAGTTCGACTGATGACAGCGTCCCTGGTTCTTCTTACCCCCTTTCCATGAAACTGTTGCCGTTGTTAAAGCACCTGTCCTCTGCACTTTCGTAGGGGCATCTTCAGTCAGGTGGACTTAAGAACCTTTCCAGAGTTATGAGCCATGGGCGTAGAGCAGTCGGGTCCAGGCCTAAGGGTCACTGGGTTTCAAGTTGGGCAGTTGTCGGGTGTTAGTTCTGGCATATCTGGAAGTGTAAGGCGGTACTTGACAGATGGGGCTCCTATCATTGTTTGGTGGCCTTGGTTCTCTGGTGGGTCTTCCCTGCGGACTGAAGGATTGAGGAGAGTCTCCAGAAGATCAAACTCCCATAGCGACATGGTGCCATGAGGGGACCCACTACCTCCCACGAGGCGTCTTGGAGGCTCGGGGCACTGGAGGTGTTGGTCAGATCCTACGGGAGTGGCCGGCAGACAGGACTCAGCTGGAGACTGGGGCCGACCCCATGCCCACAGGGATGCAGCGCTGGGAGGGGTGAGCTGTCCTGCTCCTGTGAGCCTGGGGGCCTCTCTTGTTTGCTCATTTCTCAGGTGCGTGAAGTGGGAGATGAGGCCACCCCACCACTGTCTCTTCCCGACTAGTGCTGTTCGGGAGCAAGCCGTCTGCTGACTTTTTCAGGGTGGGAGGGCAAGGCTTGGGTTGTGCAGAGTGAGGGGCTCAATGGGGCGTGGAGGCCTTTGCCAGAATAGCACCGTGCCTGGGCTGCCTGGGGTCCAGTTCCTCCAGGCAGCAAGTGCCCTCCCTCCAAGATCAGCAGCTCCTGGGCGACAAAGCCCAACCACCGCAGGGAGGTGCACGGATCAGGTGGAGGTTCCCCGTGGGATGTTCTCAGGGCTTTTAGTGCCTGCAGGGACTGGGACCTTCCTCTCCTCTCCTCTTTGTGGTAAGAGGCTAGGGAAGCACCCCGGGTTTTGTGTGGTTTCCCGAGGTGCCCACAGCAAAGTCGGGGCAACGAGGGGAACATGTGTCCATGTTCGCCTGCCCCTTTTCCTGCCCAACTCACCCCGTTCCCACATCGTGCTCTTCTTCTGCTTCCCTTGTTGTTTCTGTCAAGTCCACAGAAGGGAGGCATCTTGAGAGTTGAGAGCAAGAGCAGAACGGGGCATGAGCATAGACTCCCCAGCTGCCGAGAACCAAGTGGGGACACCCAGGCCCAGCGTCCCTTCCTGAGGCCCCTTCCAGCATGGTGAGCCATGCCCTGCTGAGTCCCAGCCCTCCTCCCTGCTCTGCTGTCCAGAGCTGCTTCCCAGACTCAGTGGCAAGGGGTGAGGAGGGCTGCCCAGGGATTTCATGCAGCAGTTCAGATGCAAAGCCTGAGTGCCTGCTGGACACTAGGGCCTCCAGGGTGGGCGTTGTCAAAGCAGGGAAAGGGGAGGAGCTGGGAGGAGGCGCTATGGACAGAGGAGAGAGAAAGCCCAAGAGATGAAGGTGGAAGGGAATTACAGGCGCAGTGTGGCTCATTCCGTCGGAATCGTCATCTTCCGTGGAATCCTCCTCCGGGGCAGAGAGCAGCGAGGATGCTGGGGTGGCCGTGAGAGATGACAAAGGGGAGTTAGTGCAGCTGACAACCTCTGGCCTGCTGCTCTGGGGATGCTGGGCTCTACCCTCAGTGGGGTGGGTCCCCAGCTGTGAGTCCTCCCTGGCCTTGGTCGTTTGATCTCCGCAGGGTGCAGGTGGGTCTCTGGTTGCCCACCTGCTCTTCCCACCTCCGGTTCTCTCCAAGAGCCTGAAGCCCATCCCTGTGATCCTTTCCCCGCTGGAGGCTGTCACTGTCCCTAAGGCTGCCTCTGCAGGACTCTGCCTTCCTCCGTCCTTGTTCCTGTCCCTCCCTGCTCTCCTTCGTCGTCGTTTTCCTCCTCCCCTAGTGATGCTCCATGTCCTTCCCCCTGCCAAGCTCCACCAGTCCGACTCCTGTCCAAGAGGGGGCAACCAAGGAAAGAGAGGAGATATCCTCGCTCCCCCGGAATCAAGCCCCTGATCCCTCTGTGCTGGGAGCAGCTGTCATGGTTCTGGGATTGCCCATCACCTCCCCACAGCCCATGTCTGCCCAGGGACTGAGATGACCCTCACAAGGACATGTTTCAGGCTAATGCAACACCATCTGTTTCCTTCAGTGTTAACAGAGGTTGAGTGGAGACGGGAGCACAGGAAATTCTCCAGGTGCCCTCAGCTGTTCAGGGCAGCCCTGGAAAATGTCCAGCAGGGTGGTCCCTGAAACACAGGATTCCTGCCAGTGCTCCTGCTGAGGCTTGCAGGGAATGGATGGGGTAGGGGTGTGTGTAGGGCCCTGGGCAGGCCTGAGGAATGTTTGCTGTTTGGGCATGACTGGGGAGTGGGGAGTATGGCCAGGGCTGTGTGCCGGAGAGGTGGGTTTGTGAGGGGAGCCGGGACTCCCTGGCCCTGCTCCCGGGAGGCTCTGTGCTATGCCTCGACGGCAGCTGGTGAGAGGTAGAGGGGACCCGGGGCAGCAAGTGTGAAGCAGGTCCAGCATCCCCTTCACACAGGCCTGGAGGCCCCTGGCCCACAACAGGGGTCTCCAGGGCAGCTGCATGGGGGTGTCCTTCCCTTGGGAACATGTCCACAGGTCAGATTCGGCTGGGGCGTGAAGGCTGGCCGAAGCTACGGGACACAGGGGCCTGTGTAGTGAACCCAGGGCAAGTACACTTTACCTGCTGCAGCTCTGGGAGTCCCCTGGAAGGCACAGCAGCTTGGACAGAATCGGGACGGTTTGGTAGTGGACGTTATGAGGGAGAGAGTTTAGACCTGTCTTCCACCTCCTGGCTCGCACCAGAACGTAGTGTCCTGGTTCTCTTGCCCAGGACAGGGTGGTTGGGGCCGCCAAGTCCTGAGCATGACGAGGTCTGGGCCCGTGCCAAGAAAGTTCCAGAATCCCTTGTGCACCATTCCCGAGAGGCCTCGAGCAAAGAGAACAAGTTTTGACACGTGGCAGCGACCAAGGGAGGCAGGAGCAGGTTTGATGGGAAAGATCCTTAAACTAGCCGTGCAAGGAGTCGAGTGGTGATGACAAACCCAGCCTATCCTAAAGGCCCTTGGACACAGTGTCTTTTCTTTTCATTCAGAAACCATGAAATAAGCAAATCATGCCTGTTGCCAAGGCATCCCTTTCCTTGGTGGTTTTTTACCCACCTCCTTCATTCTCCAGAGCGGCAGGGGCAACCCCATGTTCCCGGGAGCCCTGTCCCACTGTTCCCTTCCTCTGTGCCGTTCCCTACCTGAAGAGGCTTCGTCCTCACTGTTGGAGTCATTGATGCTCTCTTCACGCAAATCTGTATTAACTGAAAGAGGAGCAATGCTGTTAGGAGAGGAACCGCCTCACCCCTTCATTCCAGGTGCGTTGAGAGGTCTGTGGGCCATGCAGCATCTGCCTGACCCTTTTGCTCCGCGGTCAGAGGTTCGCGGGGCTGGTGGAGCCGGAGCCCTTGGAGGAGACAGGGATTAGAGTTTCATCCCTTCTAACGAGACCAGGATGCTGCAGCAGTCACCTCAGTGTCAGTTGTGCATGCCCATGACCACTGTCCCCTCCCAGTGCAACCATCAAAAACTCCAGTCGTTATGGGACTCTTGACGTGTGGCTAGTGGGAGTGAGCGACGGGACGTTTTCGTTTCCTTGATGATTTCCGTATACTGCATAAAGATAATAAATGGCTGTGTAAAATGGATACCAGACAGACTCTTTCCTGGTTAGCTCAGCACTAGAAACCCACCAGGAGCGAGAGACAAGGCCTGCTCTCCCGCCTATTTCTTGGGCATCTGTGGCTGGCCTGACAGGGCCGTTGATAGGGAAGATGTTCCCGGGCTCATGCACACCCACCAGGCACTGCTGGAGGTCTTTGGACCCTAACACGTTAAGGCGAAGCCCCAGTTCCTAGAATAAATGGGGAACAGATTCCGTGCAGCAATGACCAAAACACAATGTGATGTTCTCAAAACAGAGAAACTCTAGAATAGATATGGAACCACAGAGGAACACAACAAGACAAAACTTTTCTGAATATGAAGAAGTAGGAAGTGGGCCCTAGAAGGTGACCTTCCAATACCCTGAGCCATCAGGATGGTGCTGGCATTCAAATAGGCAGGGGCACGTGGGAGCTGATTAGAAATGCCCAAATAAAGGCGCTCATGTTGGCATCATGATGCTTGACAAGAGGACCACCTAGAAAAAGCATCCTCTTCTGAAACAGCAAACAGAATGAAAAGGCAGAGACTATGGACTCTGAAAAACAACCTGAGGGTTTTGAAGGGGCGGGGTTGGGAGGTTGGGGGAACCAGGTGGTGGGTAATAGGGAGGGCACGGGTTGCATGGAGCACTGGGTGTGGTGAAAAAAAAATAAATACTGTTATGCTGAAAATAAATAAAAAATTTAAAAAAAAAAGAATGAAAAGGCAGTCCACAGATTGGAGACTCATTTGCAATCCTTAATTCAGAAAAGGTGTGTTCACTGACAAAAAGGAAAAACAGGGGAGACAAGATGGCGGGAAGGTAGGAGGAGGCGCCGTTTCAACCTGTACCCTAAAGTGAGCTGATTACCTAACAAAGAACTCTGATCACCCATGAAATCAGCCTGAGATCAGAATTATACACGTCTGGATCTCTATGGGGGCAGAAGACGCCAGTGGTCAGGTAAAGTGGAGTGGAAATGTCGGACTGATATCGGAAGAGAAACAAAAGGGGGAGGGAGCCACCAGAGGTGACTGATTGGAGAGTAATACCCCAGTACGAGAGTGCCCTGCATCTGGGGACCAGCATTAACTTGGAGTCTGGTTGAAAGCACTCAAAAAGAGCAAAGGATCATGGGGGGAAATTGCGGGAATTGGGGCGGTAGGGACAGGGGCTTAAGTCCCTGGACCCAGGACAGCCTCCCCTGGTGCTGAGCCAGAGAGAGTGCAGCAGAGAACCCAGGTCTTGGTCCCTGAGCCGCCAGCACGCCCAAGAACGCGTGGAGTCCTGCTCCTGTGAGGGGCTGGGAGGCGAGCCAGACGCCAGACGGCAGAACTCGCATGAACTACCAGCCTGAGATGCGCGTGCCCCACACCCTCCCCTGAGAGAGGTGCACAAAGGCCCAGCCTGGTGCTCTGGGACCTGCGCCGCGCTAGTGCCTGAGACACGCGTGTCCCACACACTCCCCTGGGAGAGGTGCGCGCAAGTCTGAGGCTCTTAGACCCGGAAAGACCAGGCACCCCCAGCCCCGGCCAGCAGGAAAGTCTCAGTGTGCGATCGCTGCTTGGAACCTCTCTGGTGGTCTGGAGCTGCCCAGACAGCTGCTGCCGCCATGGTTTTGGGTACAAGCAGGAGATCCTGCATCCCCAGGGACATCAACTAGGAACCTGCTCTGCCAGCGGCGAAGGGGGAATTTATATGGGCTCTGCAGCACCCACAGGGGAGCAGACTGAGGCTTCTCTCTGAGAGAGAGGTCGGGGTGCAGTTTGCTTTTCTCTAAACCTCCAAAAACCATCAAAAGCTGTCAAGGCGAGAGAAAAGGAGTGAACAAACATAAAAACCTCCAGAGAACAAAAGCTTGAAAAAACCGGTTTCCTCAGAGCCCACACCCTTGAGGGGGGCGGGAGGACTTAACGCAGGGAACATCATTGACTGAAAACCCACGTGGCAGCCCCCTCCCTCAGAAAACAAGTCAGGAAAGAAAAAAAAAAAGACTACAAGGGTAGTCTCTCTGTGTAGTAGTAGTAGTAGTAGTAGTCTCTGCTGTGCTTCCGTGCCCCGCCCCCTTGACATGCACAATGGCCCCGCCCACCACGCCCTGCTAACTGCCGCTGCCCCGCCCCCTTGACGTGCACTCTGGGCCCGCCCACCGCGCCCTCCTAACTGCCGCTGCCCCGCCCCCATTGCGTGCAGGATGGACCCGCCCACCACCCCCGCCCCCTTGCTGTGCTGCTGCTGCTGAGCAGCTGGCTCCAGGCTGGTCTCACCCCCACTCCGGCTGCTGCTGCCTCGATTCCTCCCGCCCCCCACAGTCGCCGCACGGCTGCCCCACTTGGCTGTCACAGAGCTCCCCCACTATGGCCCGCCCCCGCTCCCTGTGCCACTACCGCCTGGTTGTCCCCTCACCTGGCTCTGGGGACCCCGGCTCCCTCCCCCACCGGTCCCTCCCCCCGAACATAGCGTCATCACCTGGCTGCCACCTCCTCCCCCCTGGGCAGCCCCACGGCCCCACCTACCACCCCAAGCCGTCACTGCCCCATTGCCCCACTGAGTTGCCCTTGATTCCCGCTGCCACTCCCCGCCCCCCACCGCTACCGCACCCCAGGACCTGCGGTCTGGCTGCGCATCCCCCAGCGCCACTGCAGCCCTCCCCTAGCTACTCCCCATGTTGCCCTTCTTGCCGCCCTGCCCCCGCCCCCATCCCCGCCCTGGCACCTGCCGGCCTGGTGCTGCTGCCAGGGTCTCCAAGGCCACCGCCCCTTCCTTGGTGGCCCTGCCGCCGCTGCCTTGCCCCCCTTGCCCCACTACCATGAGACCGCTGCCCCGCTGGTCCTGCCCACCCCCCACCATTAACCCCCACCCCAGTACCGTCCTGCTGACCCCCCACTCTGCTGCTGACCCACTGTGCCCCGCCAACACCACTGCCACCCCACTGCACCTCCCCAACGCCGCTTTGACTGTGACCCAGTGACATTGCTTCCCACTGCCCCGCCCTGTTGCCCCCTCTGCCTCACTGCAACCCTCTGGTTTCTGCCACCCCTCCCCGCTGTGCTTCCCACCCCGCCACTGTCACGACCCCCATGCAGGCCCTCCTTACAACCCTACGGCTGCCCAGTGGCTGCCTGGCTTCTCCGACGTCCCTGGCACACCCTGGACGTCATCAGTGGGAGACCGGCCCTAAGAGAATTTCTGCACAGGGACTGGCGGCAGGTGTGTTCTGGAAGTGGGTTGGAGGTATAGACACGGGGGTAAATCCCAAGAAGGAAATGTTAGCATAATTATGTTAAGTGTTAAAATAGCCTAAAAAGCTAAATGTAAAGTGCTTTCAATGTCTCCTTCTTTTCCATACAGTGACTTTATTCCTCATATCGTGCACCTGAAAATAATAAAATCTCACGTTAACTAACTGGAATGAAAAAAAAACCGTAAAAAAGATAAATAAAAAATCTTTTAACATCATGTGTCAATTGACATACAGACATTAAAGTAAGAGTTTGCGTAATAAACTGTGTATATGTGTCTATGTGTTCGTTTTCAACTAAGGCAGGTGAAAATCATGGAAAAGATGTTTTATTTCTCTTCAGAATCACTCACTGTTCTGGGCTTTCATGTACAGTGTACATACATATGAACAAGCTTTTCTCAAATACTAAAGGGAAAAAAAGCCCCCAAGAACCAGCACTAGATGTCGACTGTAGAATTGCATGAACAGAAATGCCCTCGTTAGCTTTGTTGTAAAGAAGACCTTGGGAGGTACTCATTTGAGAAATAAGTGTCAAGGGAAATACATCATAAACAAGAACTTCTCCCTTACTGTAATGCTCACTGGGGAACTTAACTCTCCATTTTATTTTTCTCGGATCACACAAAAATCAAAACTTAACAGCACACATAGCCCAGTGGTTGTATTAAATTTATTCTTTGCTCTCTGTTAGTGGTAGAACTGAAACCTTGGGGCCAACTCTGTGATCATACTTGTGTTACTTTTAGGATAAGATGTACATTAATATAAGTATGTGAATAAATCCACCCTTGTTATGTTTTCCACAGCAAGCATTTTCACTGACATAATTTCATGGGATCTTCATCACAGTCCAGGTGAAAGCAAAAGTAAATGTTTATGGTATATAAAAGGTAAACAAAGGTATATGCACAAAATAAGAATCTGTGAAATAAGACAAATGCAGCCCTGTAAGTTTTAAGACCTAATGGGCTGCATTAATTGATCTACTAATGACTTGGATAGTATCCTATCCAGTAGATAGAGGGGCGGTCCAAACGGCCACAAGAAAGAAAAGACTTCCAAGATAGCCTGCGAGATGGAGTGCGTGGGTGGTGCAGTCAGTTAAGTGTCACACTCTCGGCTTTGGCTCAGGTCCTGATCTCAGGGTCTTGGGATCCAGCTCTGCACAGGGATCTGTGCTCAGCACAGAGCCTGTTTGTGTTTTGCTCTCCCTCTCCCTATGACCCTCCCACCAATAAATAAATCTTAAAAATAAGGCAGCAAGGGAGAAAATAAAACATAATCAGCTAAGAATCCATTGTTTTAGGCAAGATCACCCTCCTAAGGGAAACAGAGGGGGCCAATCGGTAGACTTCCTAGCACTGACCAGGAATTTCCCACCTGGGCAGGCTAAAGGTTATATAGTTCTGGATGTTGAAACTCCAGTTGGGTTGGTATTAAGTCTTGGCTAACCATCTTGGGACCTTAAGCCATGTGAGTGCATTTTGAGCCTGTGGTTTTCCTTTCCAACAACCCCACCTTTTGATAAGACTCTCAGCTTAACTGACAGATATAAATTGAAGGCATTAATGCCACACTCAGTAACTGCTCTGAAGTGCTCACAGTACTTGATGCTCCTCAGTGTAGTATTCAGAGTTCTTCACCTTTCTGATTAACCCCTGTGATGTGCACAGGTCACCACTGCAGTCTTACAATTTTTGAGCTGGTCATGCTCTTTCTCTTCTTTTTTTTGTGTTTGTTTTTGTTTTTTGTTTTTCTGGTGTTCCACTCTTAGAAAGATCATTACTATGCAGGTTAGTGTCTCTGCATTTGCTTTTAGAGCTCTTGAGAAAACATAAAGCACCACACAGATTATATTGATTATGATAAACAAGATAATTCCCAATGTTTGGAGTGCAATTTGAGGCTATGTACTCCAAGACTCAAAGCAATTAAAAACAAATGAGTAAGAAAGACCCTGCTGAAGGAGTCACTCTTTTAAGCCACGTGGCTTCCTCAGTAATCCCCCTGTTATTTCGCTTCAACTTCCCCCAGAACTGCTCATCGGGGTTTAGCACATGCTGTTGTCTGCAGCACAGACCTAGTCTTGCTCAGCTAAGAGATAACCAAGGGCTATCTTATTTTTAAGAACTCCTTTGGCCAGAGTGTAAGGATTCTCTTTGGGCAGACATTGCTTTGGCAAGGGGTCCTGCAACAATTTCAAGAATGAAGGAAAAGGTCTTGACCATACTCCATCTACATTTATCCCTAACCAGGGAAGTAAGACCGGCCAAAGGCATGAATCTTGGAACACAATTTTTCCTGATAGTTCCCTTCTAACTCAGAACATGAATGCAGGGAAGTTAACCAATGAGATGTCTTGTTTAGCTTGAGTAATTTCAGACCAGGGTTGAATTTTCTGGTAGCCTGAAATAAAAGGTTGCTCTAAATTCCAGAGGATACTGCTGTAGTAATGACCTGGGCAATACCGATGAGGGTTTTACCTTTCCAGGCCATTGCCAGAATAAAGGAAAAGACAAGAGAGGTAAAGGATCACATGTTTGGTCAAAGCTTGGAATCTTGATCCATTGTCTTGGGTGAGCACGGTCTACCTAGATGTTAGCTATTTCAGTTTCTTCCAAGTAGATTCAGAAATATCAAGTGTCCGTGTAGCACCAGGTGTGAGGTGGAGACTTCTGTAGCTATGGGTTGTGCACCGGAGGCTCAATACCTTTGAGTTTTACAGAAGGAGACTTAGTAAGGTCCCTCTTTCACTGGCTTTCAAGGGCTGTCTTCCTCTAATGATGTGTCTCAAATACTTAATCACCAGGCTGTAAACTGTGATGGAGAGGATCCTTTTAACTGTGATCTAGGATGACTTCCATAACCAGTTGATGACAGGCTTGAGCTCTGGACATCGCAGACTTATAGTAATTGGATAGACCAGCATGCAACACAACGGATCAGTAAAAGGTTGTACACTGAGATAATTCAATGAAGTCTGTAAGGATTTCCTAAAGGCTTCTTTGATTTGCCCACTGAAATATGTGCCCTGGTCCCTGGAGATCACAGAAAGTGTGCCCCAAGGGAGAAACCCATTTTTAACAGGGTCTTTGCCACAGTGCAATCATCAGCCTCTTGGCAGGGAAAGGCTTGAACTGATCCAGAAAATACAGAAACAACAACAGGGTATATGACAAATCGTACTAAGTGGCAGTGGAATGAACCCAGCTGTAGGTGTTCAAAGGGTCCACAGGAAGGAGACCTGAAACCTCTGGAGACAGAAAGTTGTTCAGGATTATGGACCTGACAGGTTAGACACTGCTGGTAAACACGTTTTTTGTTTTTTTGTTTGTTTGTTTTTTACTGTTTTAGAAGGCTTTCCACTGATTTCCATTTATCATTGGAATCATCTTAGATGCCCTATGGTGGGTGAAGGAATGAAAAAAAAATCAAGAAAAGTGGGGCTTGCCAGGGATCTGGGAAGAACCAAGTGGTTGTCTTGGTTTTCCCTTAGCCCTGACTCTGTCTTTAAATCACTCCCATTCTTTACCCAGCCTCTTCTCTCTGACTCAAAAGGAAACAGGTGGCATGTTACAAGGACATCAGGATGGCCTGCATCTGGCAATGAGGAGCCGTGTTTTGTTGAACCGGAATGGACCTTATCTACATGTGCCACAATCTTACAACTATAATAGCAAAAAAGAAAAACAAAAACAAAAACCAGAAAACAAAAAACCAGAGAGAGACAAGATGGCGGGGAAGTAGGAGGAGGCGCCTTTTCAACCTGTACCCTAAAGTGAGCTGATTACCTAACAAAGAACTCCGATCACCTATGAAATCAGCCTGAGGTCAGAATTATACACATCTGGATCTCTACGGGGGGCAGAAAATGCCAGTGGGCAGGTAAAGTGGAGTGGGAACGTCGGACTGATACCGGAAGATAAACAAAAGGGGGAGGGAGCCACCAGAGGCTACCGATTGGAAAATAATACCCCAATATGAGAGTGCCCTGCGTCTGGGGACCAGCATTAACTTGGAGTCTGGTTGAAAGCACTCAAAAGAGCAAAGGATCGTGGGGGGAAATTGTAGGAATCGGGGCGGCTAGGGACAGGGGCTTAAGTCCCCAGACCCAGGACAGCCTCCCCTGGCGCTGAGCCAGAGAGGATGTGGCAGAGAAACCCGGTCTTGTTACCTGAGCCGCCAGAGCGCCCAAGAACGAGTGGAGTCCGGCTCCCGTGAGGGGCTGGCGGCCACACCAGACGGCAGAACGCGCACCTTGCCTGAGATTCACGCGTGCCTCACCCTCCCCTGAGAGAGGTGCATGAATGCCCAGCCTGGTGTTCTGGGACCCTCGCCGTGCTAGAGCCGGAGACACCCACGGCCCCACACCCTCCCCTGGGAGAGGTGCGTGCAAGCCCGGCGCTCTTAGACCTGGAAAGACCAGGAAGTCCCAGCCGCGGCCAGTGGGAAAATCGCAGTTTGCGATTGCTGCTTGGAACCTCTCTGGTGGTCTGGAGCTGCCCAGATAGCCACCGCTGCGGTGGTTTTGCATACAATCAGGAGATCCTGCCTCCCCAGGGACCACGGCTCAGAACCTGCTCTGCTAGTGGCCCAGCGGCTGCAGCACCTGCAGGGGAGCAGACTGAGGCTTCTCTCTGAGAGGGAGGTCGGGGTGCAGTTTGTTTTCCTCTAAACCTCCAAAAGCCATCAAAAGCTGTCAAGGCGAGAGAAAAGAAGTGAACAAACATAAAAACCTCGAGAGAACAAAGCCTGAAAAAACTGTTTTCCTCAGAGCCCACCCCCTTGAGGGGGGCTGGAGGACTTACCTCAGGGAACATCACTGACTAAAAACCCACGTGGCAGCCCCTTCCCCCAGAAAACAAATCAGGAAAGAAAAAAAAAAGACTACAAGAGAACAATCACCACTACTTCATAGATACAACTTTTATTTTTAACTCATTCCCACTATTCTGGTTCATTTTTTTATATAGATAATTTTTTAACCTATTTACCATCACAGTGAGATGTCCAGTACATCAAATTCCATAATAAACTTCTAACCTGAATTTTTTGATATATACACATGTGTTTTTCTTTTGCTTTTCTATTTTTTAAATTTTTTAAAGAATTTTAGTTTAGTTTAGTCCAGTTTATTCCTTTTTTATTTTTATTTTCTAATATTCACTTGGAGTTAAACTTCAAAGTAACCCCCCTTTCTCCAAGCAATGCTACCACTATAGGTAAACCAATTTTTAATCCCCCTTTATCTTAGGAAAGTTGAGTCCTTTAACAAAGATATAAAGATATGTCCAGGAAGAATCAAAATAACCTTCCCCGCCCACTCTGAGAATCTATAACCATGCTCCCATCTTTTTCTTCTGCCAGTGTCTCTGTGTATTTATGTTTGTCCTGATAGTATATAAATCTTATACTTGGGGTTCTTTTTGACGAGGTTCTTACTTTTTTTGCTTATATATATATTTTTTTTCTCTCGTCATATACTTTTATCAGTCTTTTTATTTGTCTGTTTTTGTTTGTATGCATCATAAATCTTACCCTGGGGCCCATTTGGGCTGAACCTTCTCTTTAATCTTCCTTTTTTTTCCTGTCTCTCTCTCTCTCTCTTTTTTCATCTTCTTTTCTTTTTTCTCTCGTTTGGGTGGGGAATCCTGAGTGCTCAGAAGCGTTCCAGGGTGCACCTTGATTGCACCACGGTCGATACATCCATCTACATCTGTCCAGTCATCTCTCACCAAAATGACTAGGAGGAGAAATCCCCAACAGAAGAAAAATACAGAGGATGGGCCTTCTGCAACAGAGCTAACGGCTATCAACATAGACAATATGTCAGAAAGAGAATTCAGGCTAACAATTATCCAGGCAATAGCTAGGTTGGAGAAAGCCATGGACGACCAAACGGAATTGATTAAGGCAGAATTGAAAGCGACCAGGGATGATGTTCATAATGTTAGGGCAGAGCTGAAGGCCACCAGGGATGAGGTTCACAATGCTCTCAATGAGCTCCAATCTAATCTAAATTCTCTAAAAGCTAGGATAACTGAGACAGAAGATAGAATTAGTGATCTGGAGGACAAACAGATAGAGAGAAAGGATCAGGAGGAAGCCTGGAACAAACAGCTTAGAAGCCACGAAAACAGAATCAGGGAAATAAATGATGCCATGAAACGTTCCAACGTCAGAATTATTGGAATCCCTGAAGGGGAGGAGAAAGAAAGAAGTCTAGAAGATATAGTGGAACAAGTACTTCATGAAAAATTTCCCAATCTTGCAAATGGAACAAGTGTTCATGTACTAGAGGCAGAAAGGTCTCCCCCCAAGATTATAAATTCCAAAAAAAGTCAGGGCATTTCATAGTAAAATTGAGGAATCATAATTGTAGATACAATCTCTTGAAAGCCGCTAGAACAAAAAACTCCTTACGCACAGAGGAAAGCCCATCAGAATAACGTCACACCTGTCCACAGAGACTGGCACTACATAAGAAGAACATGCCGCCAAGACTACTTTATCCAGCAAGACAGACATTCAAAATGGATGGAGAGATAAAGAGTTTCCAAGACCAGCAAGGCTTAAAAGACTATGCAACCACCAAGCCGACACTGCAGGAAATATGAAGGGGGGTTCTATAAAAGAGGAAAAACCCTAAGAATAGCACTGAACAGAAATATAGAGACATTCGACAGAAAGAAAGACTTCAAAGATAACACAATGTCATTAAAAACATATCTCTCAATAATCACTCTCAATGTGAATAGCCTAAATGCGCCCATAAAACGACACAGGGTTGCAGATTAGATAAAAAGACAGGACCCATCCATATGTTGTCTACAAGAGACCCCTTTTGAACCTAAAGATACACCCAGACTGAAAGTGAAGGGATGGAGAAGCATCTTTCATGCCAATGGGCCTCAAAAGAAGGCCGGGGTAGCGATTCTGATATCAGATAAGTTAGATTTTAAACTAAAGACAGTAGTCAGAGATACAGAAGGACACTATATAATTCTTAAAGGGACTATCCACCAAGATGATCTAACAATTGTAAATATCTATGCCCCCAATATGGGAGCAGCCAATTACATAAGAAAACTGTTAATCAAGATAAAGAGTCATACTGATAGGAATACATTAATAGTAGGAGATCTTAACACACCTCTTTCAGTAATAGACAGATCATCCAAGCAGAAAATCAATAAAGAAATAAGAGCATTGAACGACACATTGGACCAGATGGACCTCATAGATATATACAGAACATTCCACCCTAAAACAACAGAATACTCATTCTTCTCAAGTGCACATGGAACCTTCTCCAGAATATACCACATACTGGGTCACAAATCCGGGCTCTACCGATACCAAAAGACTGAGATGATTCCCTGCATATTCTCAGATCACAATGCTTTGAAACTGGAGCTCAATCCCAAGGAAAAGTTCAGAAGGAACTCAAACACCTGGAAGCTAAAGACCACCTCGCTTAAGAATGCTTGGATCAACCAGGAGATCAAAGAAGAACTTCAACAATTTATGGAAACCAATGAGAATGAAGACACTTCACTCCAAAACCTATGGGATACAGCAAAGGCGGTCCTTAAGGGGGAAATTCATAGCCATCCAAGCCTCCCTCAAAAAAATTGAAAAACCCAGAATACACCAGCTGTCTCTACACCTTAAAGAACTGAAGAATCAACAACAAATCAAACCAACTCCACACGTAAGAAGGGAAATAATTAAGATTAGAGCAGAGACCAATGAGGTACAAACCAGAGATACAGTAGAACGTATCAATGAAACTAGAAGCTGGTTTTTTGAAAGAATCAATAAGATCGATAAACCATTGGCCACACTAATCCAAAAGAAAAGAGAGAAAGCTCAAATTAATAAAATTATGAATGAAAAGGGAGAGATCACAACTAACACCAAGGAAGTAGAAACAATCATCAGAAGTTATTATCAACAGTTATATGTCAATAAGCTAAGCAACCTAGATGAAATGGATGCATTCCTGGAAAACTATAAACTCCCAAAATTGAACCAGGAAGAAATGGACAACCTGAAGAGACCTATATCTAGTAACAAGTTTGAAGCAGTGATCAAAAACCTCCCAAAAAACAAGAGCCCAGGACCTGACGGATTCCCTGGGGAATTCTATCAAACTTTCAAAGAAGAAATAACACCTATTCTCCTGAAGCAGTTTCAAAAATTTGAAGCAGAAGGAAAACTTCCAGACACTTTTTATGAAGCCAGCATTACCCTGATCCCCAAACCAGGCAAAGACCACACCAAAAAGGAGAATTGCAGACCAATATCACTGATGAATATGGATGCTAAGATTCTCAACAAGATCCTAGCAAACAGGATCCAACAGCACATTAAAAAGATTATCCACCATGACCAGGTGGGATTCATCCCTGGGTTACAAGGATGGTTCAACATTCGCAAATCAATCAATGTGATAGAACAAATCAATAAGAGAAGAGAGAAGAACCACATGATCCTCTCAATTGCTGCAGAAAAAGCACTTGACAAAATCCAGCATCCGTTCCTGCTTAAAACGCTTCAAAGTATAGGGATAGAGGGAACATTCCTGAACTTCATCAAATCTATCTATGAAAAACCCACAGCAAATATCATCCTCAATGGGAAAAAGCTTGCCACCTTCCCGTTGAGATCAGGAACACGACAAGGATGCCCACTCTCACCACTCTTGTTCAACATAGTATTAGAAGACCTAGCAGCAGCAATCAGACAACAAAGAGAAATAAAAGGTATCCAAATTGGCAAGGAAGAAGTCAAACTCTCTCTCTTCGCAGATGACATGATTCTTTATATGGAAAACCCGAAAGACTCCACCCCCAAACTACTAGAACTCATACAGCAATTCAGTAATGTGGCAGGATACAAAGTTAATGCACAGAAATCAGTGGCTTTCTTATACACTAACAATGAAAATACAGAAAGGCAAATTAGAGAATTGATTCGATTTACTATAGCACCAAGAACCATAAGATACCTCAGAATAAACCTAACCAAAGAGGTTAAAGATCTGTACTCGAGGAACTACAGAAAACTCCTAAAAGAAATTGAAGAAGACACAAAAAGATGGAAGACCACTCCATGCTCTTGGATCGGAAGAATAAACATTGTTAAATTGTCTATACTGCCCAGAGCAATCTATACTTTTAATGCCATTCCGATCAAAATTCCACCAGTATTTTTCAAAGAGCTGGAGCAAATAATACTAAAATTTGTATGGAATCAGAAGAGACTCCGCATTGCTAAGGAAATGTTGAAAAACAAAAATAAAACTCGCGGCATCACGTTACCTGATTTCAAGCTTTACTCCAAAGCTGTGATCACCAAGAGAGCATGGTACTGGCATAAAAACAGACAGATGGACCAGTGGAACAGAGTAAAGAGCCCAGATATGCACCCAAAACTCTATGGTCAAATAATCTTTGACAAAGGAGGAAAAAATATCCAGTGGAAAAAAGACAGTCTCTTCAATAAATGGTGCTGGGAAAATTGGACAGCGATGTGAAGAATGAAACGTGACCATACTCTTACACCATACACAAAGTTAAACTCAAAATGGATAGAAGACCACAACATGAGGCAGGAATCCATCAGAATCCTAGAGGAGAACATAGTCTGTAACCTCTTCGACATCAGCCACAGCAACTTCTTTCAAGACATGTCTCCAAGGGCAAAGGAAACAAAAGCGAAACTGAACTTCTGGGACTTTATCAAGATCAAAAGGTTCTTCACAGCAAAGGAAACAGTCAGCAATTCTAAGAGACAACACGCAGAATGGGAGAAGAAATTCACAAATGACACTACAGACAAGGGGCTGTTGTCCGAGATCTATAAAGAACTCCTCAAACTCGACATTGAAAAAACAAAACAAAACGAAACAAAGAAACAAAAAACAGATAATCTTGTCAAAAAATGGGCAGTACACATGAACAGATCCTTTTCCACGGAAGATACACAAATGGTTAACAGACACATGAAAAAATGTTCACCATAATTAACATCAGGTAGATTCAAATCAAAACCACACTGAGATACCACCTTACACCAGTTAGAATGGCCCAAATTAACATGATGGGAAACAATAAATGTTGGAGAGGATGTGGAGAAAGGGTAACCCTCTTACACTATTGGTGGGAATGCAAGTTGTTGCAGCCGCTTTGGAAAACGTTGCGGAGATATCTTAAGAAAGTAAAAACAGAGCTTCCCTATGACCCTGTAATTGCACGACTGGGTATTTACCCCAAAGATACAGATGTAGTGAACAGAAGGGCCATCTGTACCCCAATGTTCACAGCAGCAATGGCCACGGTCGCCAAACTGTGGAAAGAGCCAAGAAGCCCTTCAACAGACAATGGATAAAGAAGATGTGGTCCACATTTACAGTGGAATATTATGCAGCCATCAGAAGGGATGAATACCTAACTTTTGTGTCAATATGGAGGACTGGGGGACATTATGCTGAGGGAAATAAGTCAAGCAGAGAAAGACAGTTATTATATGGTTTCAGTTACTTGTGATGCTTAGGAAATTACAAGGACGACATTAGTAGAAGAAAAGGAAAAGTGAATTGGGGGAAATTGAAAGAGGAGATGAAGCAGAGAGACTGTGGCTCTGAGAAACAAACTGAGGGTTTTTGAGGGGCGAGGATTGGGGGATAAGTGAGCCCGGTGGTGGGTAGGTGGGTATTAAGGAGGGCATGTATTTCATGGAGCACTGAGTGTGGTGCATAAATAATTGATCTTGGAACTCAGAAAAAATTAAATTTAAAAAATAACCATTTAGTTACTTACAGGAATCTTAATAACATATGAAGAGTGAAAAATGCATTTTATTTAAAATGTAATAGTGATGCTATTTTGTATCTTTATGAGATTTAAAGGAAAACATCCATGACCTACATTCTCCAATTGATAAAAATTACCTACTTATCACCTTTATAAAAATAAACTTCCTGTATTTCTACTCTACTGAAAGTTACTACAGATTCCATTCAGCAGAAAAGGGGTGTATTTACAAGGACAGTAGTAGAATATTTATGAGAAGACTTTCCATTGTAACATTTTTTCTATATTGCACTTTTACCACAGAGGATCTAGGAGACAAGACACTGAGAACACAGATTGATTCTAATTGGTTCTCAGATGTTAGTCAAAATGAAATCGTAAATATCCTCTTTGAGAGTATAGGGAGGCCATTCACTTCATAAAACATACCTGAATAATATCACCTTAAAATATTTTTTAGGAACATCTGAGTGATTTGATCATTATGTGTCTGCCTTTGGCTCAGGTCTTGATCCCAATCAAGCCCCACATCCGGCTCCCTGCTCAGTGGGAAGCCTGCTTTTCCCTCTCCAGCTCCTGATTATATTTCCTCTATGGTTATCTCACTCTTCCAAATAAATATATTATGTATATATCTAGATATAGATATAATATAGATAAATATATATTTTAATTTTGCAGCTTGACACTGTTCCAAAAAATTTTCAGGGATGAGTCAAATTTAAAACAATGTCAAATAGAGCTTCTTATGACCCTGAAATTGCACTACTGGTTATTTACTCCAAAGATACAGATGTAGTGAGAAGAAGGACAACACGTACTCCAATGTTCATAACAGCAGTGGCCACAGTCGCCAAACTGTGGAAAGAGCCAAGATGCCCTTCAATGGACAAATGGAAAAGGAAGATATGGTCCATATACACTATGGAGTATTATGCCTCCATCAGAAAGAATGAATACCCAACTTTTGTAGCAACATGGACGGGACTGCAAGAGATTATTCTGAGTGAAATAAGTCAAGCAGAGAGATTCAATTATCATATGGTTTCACTTATTTGTGGAGCATAACAAATAACATGGAGGACATAGGGAGATGGAGAAGAAAAAGGAGTTGAGGGAAATTGGAAGAGGAGGTGAACCATGAGAGACTATGGACTCTGAACAACAATCTGAGGGTTTTGGAGAGGCGGGGGGTGGGACGTTGGGTGAGCCTGGTGTTGGGTATTATGGAGGGCATGCATTGCATGGAGTACAGATGTGCTGCATATGCAATGAATTCTGGAACACTGAAAAGTAATTTAATTTTTTTTAAAGGAGATATGAGACTCTATCTGAGGACTGTGCCTGGGCAAAACCAGAGCAGGTGTCCCCAGGGGTGAGCAGGGGGTCCAAGCCCACTGAGATATCTGTTTTTGGCTGGGTTGGGCCCTCTCATTCAGGAGGCATTCAGGAAGTCCCACTTATCACAGGTGATCCTCTTGGAGCTGACTGTGAACCCTGCACAGAATAGACAGCACCCCAGGGCTCCAGACTAGTTAGGGGTCAAACAGTGACACTTGACAAGATGAGAGTAAAAACCCACAGGACATTTTATGTGGTGACCCCTGCCTTCCACTAGATATGGGTGTTACAGCTCCTGGGTGGCTCAGTGGGTTAAGCCTCTGCCTTCAGCTTGGGTCATGGTCTTGTTGTCCTGGGTCAAGCCCCACATTGAACCCCACATCGGGCTCTCTGCTCAGCAGGGAGCCTGCTTCCCCCTCTCTCTCTGCCTGTCTCTCTGCCTACATGTGAACTCACTCTCTTGGGTAATCTAAATAAATAAAATCTTTTAAAAAAGTTTAAAAAATAGATATGGGTGTATTTTCTCCAGCTATGATGAGGTCGGCAAAGTCTAGGAGCAGCAGAATATATGAGTGAGCTTTGGCTGATGCACAAGGGCATTCTCCCACCCCCATTGAAGCCAGGGAACTGTGAGTTGGAGGACTCCTGGACCCTCATCCCACACCTCTGTGATTCCTCCTTAAGGGTGAAGGTCTGAGAGTTCCTTCTGGAGAAAGGAAGGAGCCCGGGGGAACTCTGTATGTGGGCACCTTTGCAGAGCAGAGAGGGCTGGAGGACAGCTTTAGCCCCTAAGGTAGTCATTCCCCAGCCAGCCCCCTCATAGCCCTGACTCTACACCAATCCAGGGATGCGGAACAGAGGCCGTAGGAAACATCACACTTAGCGATCTGTTGGAACCTGGACACTGGGTGCTCAGAAGACCCAGTGAGAGCTCAGGGACCAGATATTCCACACCCTGTGGGAGAATCGTGTCAGTGGAAGGAGACCCACTCATGGAAACTAGTGAAAGAGGCAGCACAAGGGCAGAGGAGATAACATTTGAGGTGCTGGGAGAGTCCTGGAAAGGCCTAGCTAGAGACAGAGTCCCCTACTTCCCCCCTTGGTTGGATCTTCACAGCACAGTGGCATGTGCAGCGAGGGTAATTAAGAGGCCAGACACAACCTCTCCCTGGGAACATGCAGTTGAATTCTGTGGCAAGTGCACAAGGAGAAAGACTGAGGAGTGTGTCCAGCTCCCCAGGAAGGACAGAAATTCTCACAGGATTGATCAGGACTCACACTCATAGTGCCTTTTTGCACCCTGTCGTCTATGACGAGACCTGTCTCAGGCAGGACTGCCAGACCACAGGTGGACAAACACGAGGACTGGTCTCTGACAGGAGCTGGAAGCCCAGGGACCCAGGTTCCCACAGGGGTTCCCTGGGATATTGGTTTGGGAGGGAGCTCTGTCTTCTGACTCCTCTGCCTAACCATCTCTTCCCAGGGCCATCTCCTCCATCTTGCACACATGACTAGAACAATAGCTCGAGGTTTTGGCCGGCCACCAGAATTTCCCAGCCTGAATATGCTGCTGGCATACGTGGGGCTCAATGTGCCAGGCTCAGATTTGGAGCACCATGCCCAGCTTCTGCTCTCACACCGGCAACAGCTTGTGCCCACGGAGACAGAGTCTGGGAGTGAGAAGGGCTGGGTTGACTGATGTGGTCCTGTGGAGGGGGTTGGGTGGACCACACTGACCAAGCCTACAGTACACTTGAGCTGAGTGGAGTGAGTAGTCTCAGATCCCTGTCCCTATGGTCTTTAGTCAGGGAGACATGCCAGAGATTGGTTTTTGGACATAGAAGATATTCAGTGCTGCGAAAAGCTTCCTTTATTTTGAAGGGTAATGGGAAGTCAATCATGCTGATGATACTTTCTTTTCAAGGAGCTACAGCACTAGGCCCAGAGAAAGATCCTGAACCACCTCAGGAACTCGCCCCAACTCCCACTGTGGCGCCCGCTGTATATTTGGACACAAAGCTGGCCCACCCCATCCCTGGTGCTGGAGCTCACCCCTCAGCAAGAGCAGTGGCACCACCTCACCTGTTGGGGCCAGTGCAGGTGGTAGTCCGGGCTCTCGTTCACTCTCCTGAGATGGAAGAACGATCCGGCCCTTTACCTGACCTGAAGGTCCAGCAGGGTTCTGCCTGTGCTCCTTTTTGGTTCCTGAGGGGTTCGAGCCAGCACCTCTCTCAGTGGAATAACCAGACTCAGGCGCCAACAGCAGCTCATGCTGGCTGGAACCCCAAGGACAGGATTCCTTGCCCTCTTTGTAATTTTTGTGTTTTGTATACACTTGTAAAATGGCTTAATAGATTTTGTTCATTAAATAAAGTATTATTAGAGTTTACTTAAAAGTTTACTCTGATCCTCTTCAATGGTATATTGAGGTGCCTTTTAGTACCTTAAGTGTGTTGTACAACTAATTACTTGTAGAACATTTCTATCAGAGAGAAACCTGGGATACTTAACACTCACTGCTCCTTACTGCGCCCCAGTCCTTGGAACAATGGCTCTTTGCTCTGTCTCTGGTACTATACCTCAGCTGGGATTTTCATGTGACTTGAATCCTACAATATGGCCTTCTCTGTCTGGCTATAGAATATAAGAAAGATATATAATTTTTCATTGTTGTATAAAGGTAATATTTTATTACAAAAGAATGATCCTGAAAGAACTACCATCATGGGAAGCCCCAAATTAAGCTACACTCATTATCTGGGGTAGTGTTTCCTTTCATAAGGATTACTTGAATAGCAGAAACAGGAGAAGAATCTGGATCCATGAGACACCTTTAAATTCTTTCATTATGCTGCATAGACCATGTTTAAATTATTCTTCTGGGCAATTTATAAAAAAAAATATTAAAATCACATCTTAAATCTTCCCATTTATTACTATCAAGCCAGGTAATAGAGTAAATAGTTCTTTAGTTTTAAGCCAGAAGGTGTTTATGTAGTAAAATAATGACTTAAATATGGCAAAAAGAAGACAAGTTCCTTCTCCCAGAAATAATCATCTGTAATGGATTTTGTCCCAATTTCAATGATTTTCCCTCTGGGTTGTGCATGAGCGTGTGTGTGTGAGTGTGTGTGTGTGTGTGTGTGTGTGTGTGTGTGTGTGTGTGTGTATTACGCTGTAGGGGGAAGGTACTGAGCTTTTGGGCTGGGCTCTTCTTCTACATGATGTCCCCACAGTGGACAGGCACTGTCGCTGCTGTCCTCTTGGGCATTCTCAGTGACAGCACTCAAAGCCCCATCATTGAACAACTGAGCCATATCCAATTATTTGACTTTCATCATTCAAGTGATAAATACATCTGTGTCACAAATCTGTTTCTTTCTGTCTGATTCCTACAAGTTTCACCACTTGAACACTTTAATTCAGGGACATTCCCCTTGTACTGATGGCGTCAGAAGTGCGTGACAATCAAAGGAGTGATGAGGCCCTTGGTGGAGGGACTATGGGCTCCTGAAAGACCACATGAAGGAGCTCAGTATCTATTCTGAAGATGCACTCAGCACTGTCATGTGAAGAAATCTATGGCAACATGACAGCATAATTCGGGCAGTTATTTGGTAAATCAGCATAAGGGAATATAACTAGAACATTTTGAAATCAGCAAACAAACATCCATAGTTATCAGCCTAGGACATAGAGAAAATGACCAAAGAAGCACTTGGTTTCCTCAGTCAGTAGGGCACGAGGTACTTGATCTCAGGGTCATGAGTTTGAGCTCCACATGGAACACAGAGTTGATGTAGGAAGCAAAAGAAAACAACAGGGCTTGCACATGACCTAAATCAATTGGGCCTGGACAATAGAGCTGGTCGGTGGTGGGCTGGATCCTCTCTCCTGTTCATTCAGCCACTGGGCCCTGAGCACTCAGGTGGTGCCAGTCCTTATCAGGTGAACAGTTTCTCCCTCTTGGAGCTAAAGGTTTAGAGGGGCAGATGGACAAACATGACTGACAAGATGAATGAAAGGAGCATTTGATCCATGAGACAAGAGTAAGGAACTACACTGGGTCCTGAACTCCACCAGGGGCGGTATCCAACAAGGCTATAGCTGAGATGACATTGAGAATTCCTGTGGCAGGAAAAGAAGAAGGACGCCCTGCACAAATCCCACTGTATTTAGCCCGGAAGAGGGTACCATGGTGCAGAGCACTGGAAGCAGAACATGATGTTCCCAGCGTGGGGGTTAGATAGGAGGCCAGGGTGCTAGAAAGGAGGATGCTGAAGGGGGGAGCAGAGGAAAGGGAGGAGGACCATGGCCTGGGGCAGGTGGACAGTACCAGTACCCTGCTCCTAGTGCTGTTTGACCACATTACCCCACAGTCAGGGGCTTAACAAGCAAACACTGTCTCACAGTCTCAGAGGAGACTTTAAGTTCAACAATCTAGCAGTGCTCAGCTAGGGGCTATTGCGAGAGCCTCTCAGCACTTTGGGGCTGTTGACAACACCAAGGCACGTCCTGCTTCACTGATAACCTGAGCTCACTTTGGGTGTAGGCAGGATTCTGTCCATCTCAAAAGGCCGGAGTTCTTCTGTCTGTCATTGGCATTCATTGCTACGTCACCTGCCCATGTGTGTGTCAAGGTTCAATATAGGGGCTTGAATTCCAGGGTCAAGATCTGAGAGAGAACACGGGTCAGAGGCAGCACAGAGATGGGCAATGAGCTTTTAGAATTAAATCTCAGACAGGGCTTTTGGGTCATGGGGCCATGTTCTGTGGAATGGAAGGAATCACTAAGTACAGACCACACTTCAAGGGACAGGGATACACAAAGTTGTTTAAACAATATATGATATTTCAGGGAACCACTGGGAGGAGAATGTGAAGACCCCTGTAGGGTCAGTGCCTTGCCCAGAATGACAGACTTGTACGAAGGCTGAACCAGGCATGAATCCAGCTCTTTGTGAGTGTCCTCAAGGTTCAGGCCCTGGATGTACCTAGCCCTTCCCTGGAGGGCTCTGGAGAAAAGTCGTGTTGAAGGCAGGGGCTACGGACATGGAGATGGTTTCAGGGTGAGAGGGAGCATTGATACCATAGACAGGAGGCATTCCAGGAAGTTCTTGTCTGAGGGGGAGCCCAGCTAATGACAATCCACTGCGTGGACCCCTATCCACATGATGCCCATTGGAAAGGAGGTGATAGGTCTCAGCACTGGATTTGCAGTCTCTAGTGGTAAGGGTGGATTCTGTCCATCAAACCCCAAGGCTCCAATTCCCTCTTTACGGTTTGCTTTGAAAATTAGAAAGCCTAAGGTCTTGAGAAATAATGGTCCACCCCTCTGTAGAGGGTCTATCATCATCTGGGACGCCAGAATGTGAGCACTGATGAACAGATGAGTGCTCAGAGGAGTGACTACACACACACACACACACACACACACACACACACACACTCAACCCATTAGGGACTGTAGGGTGGGATATGATGAGTAGCAGGCTCAGAGAAAGTGAGAAGAGGAGGAAAAGGTGCTTGGAGTTATTTCCTACCTGTGACACCACTCCTCCCATAACATAGATATTATTCTACATATGCCCATGGAGATCTGGAGGTAGCCCATGCTAGAATCACCCGTATTGAACAGACAAGACACAGACCACCCCTGACAGGTATAATGGCATATCCAGGGTCAAGGTAAGAGTAGAGAGATGTGTCTGAATCCAGGTTGGGTCCTGGCTCCACTCAGCCCTACCTTGGGGGTCTGTGGAGAGGGGTGTGTTGGTGTCCCTGTGTATAGATGTGGTCTCACATGCAGAAAGGGGATGAGAAGACGGCAGCCCTAATCACTGTCTGTGTAGGTTATAATATCCAAGATGAACATGGGTAGGTGATCTCAGGCAGTGAAGTCACTTCCTTGACCACAGGCCCCAACAGAATTTGGAACCCCGCAACCAGGCACCCACATTCTAGTGTAGTCCAGTACCAGACACTTGGCTGGAGACATCTGATATGGAAAGATGTTCTCTTGCTTCGTGCCTACTTCCTGGGTCTTTGGCTTCCAGGAAGCCCAGGGGAATTGTTTTTTCTCTTGCTGCAGACATTAGCTCAAACTTCATCCCAGCACCTCAGGGCATTTGGCAGGAGGTTCCATAAGGTAATACAAAGGAGCCTAGTCCAGGCCAAGTCACCCCTCTGAGCCATCCTAGGCAGCCTCATCCCCTCCTCTTGATTTTCGGGTAAAGAGGGATATGTGGGGGTTTCTGTCACTGGCTGGAGGAGGTTTCAGGACAGTGGAAACCCTGGTGATCCCTTTATGTTCACCCCAACGTCATGGTGGGCAGGATGGAAAGACGATTGTGAGGTGTGTCTTACCTGTGCCAGAGCACATCCAAGGCCCTGAAGCTGTGTCACGTTTCTATCCTTGGTGAAGATGTGTGCATACTGGGGAGGGTTCCATCTGGAAGGGAGTGCCCTGTGTCTGAGAACCAGCAAAGGGAGCCAGACAGGGCACTGAGACCTCCTAACTGGCGTCTGGGCACTGTCTTTATAGAGCTCCACACGGGAGACGGGGCAGGAGCTGAATGACAAGGACCTCTGCTCTACCACCTTGAAGGACAAGAAGGTGCCCCACACTGCCAATAGAGTCTAGCACTGGCCCAGGGTGAGTGCAGGTGCTGGGGAGAACCAACCCTCAGGGTCCCAAAGCAAAAAAAAAAAAATAATGTGTCCCAAGTGCAAGAGCTAGCCTACTATTGCCCTGGGCTCCCTCCTAAAGTCCTGAACCCACATCAATCTGCATCCCCATCGTCTCCCCAAACTTGCCTCCATGGCTCTGTCCCTGTCTTGGCCGAATCTAGTTTCACTGTCCACATAGTTGAAGGAATATCAGAAAAGGGACTCTAAATGTTTTCTCATCCCATTCATCGAGAATCCTTTTGCCCTCTGTTAAGCATTTCCCTAAGTTGTGATGCCAGGTGTTCCCATTGTCTTGACAGTCCTTCCCCTAGTTCTGCAAGTCTTGCACATTATCATGGTGAGTTGGGAGACTTTACGCAAAGGAACAGGGGGCCCATGGTACTATGACTCCTGCTCTGCCTTTTGATTGTGAGGGAACACAACCCTGGGGCCCCTCCAGGGTCAGGAGAAGGGATCTCATTGTGCTGCACAACATTGCAGAAGGCCAGTCATTTATCACAGACATTGAGCCCTTCACTGATGCAAGACTTTGATGGGATTTGCTTCTGTTGCTGACTCCCATTGCTGCACTAAACATCCTACATGCCCTAACATGCCTGAGCTGTCTCACCTAAGAAAATGTCTCTGTGCTCTCATCTCAAGAATGGAATATGTTATTAGAAATCACAGGATCAATGCCGTTCATGCAGGGAGGTGCTATCAATACTCGGCTCACAATCTGACCTGAGATACTATCAAGTTCAGGCTTCACTTACTTCACTTCTTTGTATGGATTCCAAGAACAATTTTTTTCTTTTCATTAAAGATTTATTAATTCATTGGTTGATTGACGCATTGGAAAATGATAGGGGGAGACTGGGGATAAGCAGAGGGAGAGACAGAATCTTCATGAACACTCTGCCCTCAATATGCAGCCCTAAGAGGAGCTTGATCTCAGGACATTAAGATAATGACCTGAGCTAAAACCATGACTCATAGAATTCAGCCAAGGAACCACCCAGTCACCTGATTGTTTTTATGACTGTGGCCCACTAGTTCCACCTCTTGCCATAAGTCACTGGGATCTTGGGATTTGGTCTGAGCTCCAACCCCTAACCCTCGTGGTGACCATAGCACTGTCTCCTGACTCCTCTGTTTCACTTCAGGGGAAAAATGGCTCTCCGTTGAAGAGGAGAGAGACGCACATGCTATGGCCCAATGGGGCCAACCTGCTAAAGAAGCAAGTACATCTGGAGCCTGCTCCCCTAGGAGGAAACCTCAGCTATGTCAACATATTTCTGGGCTCATACTGAGACTTTGCCACCACCCAAGAGGTACTGGACCTCCTGTTTGCAAGGTCAGCACCCTGCGCCTAACTGCCCAGCAGCATTTGGCCACGGCCTCATTGTGAGATTTAGGAATGTCCCCAAATGTCCCTAGCCTCGGTTTTCTCCTCTGACTGGGGCAGAGTTATTTTAGGGACTCAGTGGGGTCTTGAAATGAAAGTGCACCTGGGTGCCTGGGCCTGTGCCAAGGTCTGTTAGCAAGCTTGTCGTTGTACTCATTTACCATTGTCCTGCTTGTCATGGTGAAGCCTCTGCCTTACCCTCACTATCACTGTAGACTTTATTTGGGCTGTTTGGCCATTTAAAAAGGGTTCTGAGACTATCTGTGGTCTGTGCCTGAGTGAAACCAGAGCAGTGGTCTCCGGGTGTGAGCAGGGGGTCCAGGCTCATTCAGATAACTGTGATGGGTTGGTTGCTGCCCTTTCATTCAGCAAGCATTCGGGAAACCCCACTCTGTGCATGCGTTCCTATAGGAGATGACTGTGAACCCTGCACAGATCAGATAGCACCCCAAGCCTCCAGACTAGTCAGGGGTCAGGCAGTGACACAAGACACAAAGAGAGGTAACATCCACGGGGCATTTCATTAGTTTCCCCCTGGCCTCCTCTAGATATGGGTGCATTTCAGGAGCAGCGGAATATGTGAGTGAGCTTTGGCTGATGAAGGAGGGCCTTCTCTCTCCCCAAGGGCAGCCAGGGGAGTTTGAGTTGGAGGGAACCTTGGACCCTCATCCCACACATCTGTGATTCCTCCTTAAGGGTGAAGGTCTGAGAGTTTCCTCTGGAGAAAGGAAGGGGCTCAGGGAAGCTGTGGGTGTGGGCACTGTGGCAGAGCAGAGGGGGCTGGGGAACAGCTTTAGCCCCTAAGAGAATCATTCCCCTTCCCACCCCCTCCCAGCCCTGACTCTACCCTAATCCTGGGACCCAGAAGAGAGGCTGTGGGAACCATCACACTCAGCAATCTGTTGGAACCCGCACACTGGGTGCTCAGAGGCTGCTCAGGAGACCCAGTGAGAGCTCAGGGACCAGACATTCCACACCTTGTGGGAGAATAGTGTCAGTGGAAGGAGATCCACACATGGCACGTAGTGAAAGAGGCAGCACATGGCACAGGTAGTGACATTTGGGGCATTGGGAGGGTCCTGTTAAGGACTAGCTAGAGACAGAGTCCCTTTGTTTCCTCTTTGGATGGCTCTTCACAGAGCAGTGGTATGTGCAGTGAGGGTAATTAAGAGGACAGACATCACCCCTCCCTGGGCACATACAGTTGAATTCAAGTAGCAACTCAGCAAGGAGACAGACTGAGGAGTGTGTCCAGCTCCCCTAAGAAGGACAGATATTATAACACCATTGATCAAGGACTCACAATCATAGTGGGTTTTGGCACCCTGTCATCTGTGACCAGGCTTATGTCAGGCAGGACTGCCAGATCGCAGGTGGACAAGGATTAGATTGGCTTCTGACAGGAGCGGGAAGTCCAGGGACACAGGTTCCCACAGGGGTTCCCTGGGATACTGGTTTGGGAGGGTGGTCTGTACTCTGACTCTGCTGCCTAACAGTCTCTTCCCAGGGCCATCTCCTCTGTGTTGAACACATGTCAAGGACAATAACCAGAGGATTTTGTCCAGCTCCCAGTGTTTCCCAGACTGAATATGCTGTTGGCATACCTGGGGCTCAATATGCCAGGCTCAGATTTGGATCACCGTGTCCAGCTCTTGCTCTCCCACCTGCAAGAGCTTGAGCCCACAGAGCCAGGGTCTGGGTAAGAGAAGGGCTGGGATGAGCGATGTGGGCCAGTGGAGAGTACTGTGTGGGCAACACTGAGTAGGCCTCCAAAGAATACAGCTGGGTTGAGAGGAGTGAGCAGTCTCAGATCCCTGTCCCCATGGTCTTTAGTCAGAGAGACCAACCAGGGACTGGTTCCTGGACACAGACAACATTGAGTGGTGGGAAAAGTTTCCTTTATTTTGAAGGGACACGGAAAGTCAATCATCGTGATACTTTCTCTTCATGGAGCTACAGCACTTGTTCCATTGCAAGATCCTGAACCACCTCAGGAGATTGGGCCAGCTCCCACTGGGTCACCAGCTCTATCTTCAGAGACAAAGCTGGCCCACCCCATCCCTGCTGTTAGATCTCACCCCTCAACAAGAGCAGTGGGGCCACCTGCCTTGTTGGGGCCAGTGTAGGTGTTAGTTAGGGCTCTAACTCACTCTCCTGAGATGGAAGTGTTGTCAGCCCCTTTTGCTGACCAGGAGGTCCAGCATGGTCCTGCCCCTGCTCCTGCGATTCCCAAGGCACTCGAGCCAGCACCTGTCTCAGTGGAATAACAAGCCTTAGCCCCCAAGCAGCATCTCATGCTGGCTGGAACAGGCTGGATGGGTTCCCCTTCCCTGTCCTTGCCTTTTTTGTAATTTTTGTGTTTTGTATACACCTGTATAATGGCTTCATAGATTTTGGTCATATAAATAAAGTAGAAATTGTGATCACTTAAATGTTGGCTCTGATCCTTTTCAATGTCATATCGAGGTGCCTTTAAGTACAGTAAGAGTGTTGCACAACTATTTACTAGTAGAACGTTTCCATCACAGAGAAACCTAGGCTACTGATTACTCACTGCTCATTCCCTCATGCCAGTCCCTGCAACCACTGTTCTTCCCTCTGTCTTTGGTACTTTACCTCGTGTGGGATTTTCATGTGCCAGGAATTCTACACTATGGCCTTTCTGTTTTGCTACAGAACATAAGAATGTTACATATTTTTTTTCAGTTTTTTATAAAAATAACACTTTAGTACCAACGAATATTCCTGAAAGAACAATCATCATGGAAAACTCCAAAATAAACTACTTTCATTATCTTGGTTAGTGTTCCCTTTCATAAAGGAACCCTGAATGGCAGAAACTGGGGAAATGTTTGGGTCCATTAGAAACCTTTAAATTCTTTCCTTATCCTGCATAGGCTATTTTAAAAGTATTCTAGCAGGCTTTTTATAAAAAAATATTAAAATCATATTTTAAATCATCCCATTTATTTCTAACGAGTCATGTAATTGTCAATCATTCTTTAGGTTTTAGTCACACTGTGGTTATGTAGTAAAATAATGATTCAAATATGAAGAAAAGAAGACACTTTCCTTCTTCCAAGAAATAATATCACATAATAGATGGTGCCCGATTCCACGATTTTCCCTCTGGGTTTTGTGTGTATGTGTGTGTGTGTGTGTGTCTGCATGTGTGTGTGTGTGTGTGTGTGTGTGTGTGTGTGTGTGTGTGTGTTTAATACAGGGTGGGAGGCAGGGAGAGTTATAGGCTGGGTTCTTGTTCTACTTGAGGTCCCCACCGCAGATAGGCACTGTTGCTGCTGTCCCCTTGGGCATTCTCAGTGACAGCACTCAAAGCCCCATCATGGAACAACTAAGCCATTTCCAATTATTTGACTCTCATCATTCAAGTGATAAGTATGCCTGTGCCATAAATCTCTTTCTGTCTTATTCCTACAAGTTTCACCACCTGAACACCTTTAGTTCAGGGACATTCCCCTTGTGCTGATGACGTCAGAGGGGCATGACAACCCAGGGAGTGAGAGGTCCCATGGTAGAGGGACTCTGGTCTCCTGAAAGACCACATGAAGGAGATCAGCCTCCAATCTGAAGATCTACTCAGCACTGTCATGTGGGGAAATCTATGGTAACATGCTACCATATTTGGGGGAGTTATTTCGTAATTCAGCATAAGGGAATATAACTAGAACATGTTGAAAACAGCAAGCAAACTTCGATAGTTATCAGGCTAGAACCTAGAGAAAGTGACCAAAGAAGCACTTGCCTTCCTTTGTCAGTAGGGCACGAGGTACTTGATCTCAGGGTCATGAATTTGAGCCCCACATGGAACACAGAGTTGATGTAGGAAACAAAAGAAAACAACAGGACTTACACATAACCCAAATCAATTGGGCTTGGACAATAGAGCTGAATGGTGGTGTGCTGGTGGTGCCAGTGCCTATCAGGCAACAAGTTTTTCCCTTTAGGTGATCAGGGTCTAGAGGGCAGATGGACAAACATGAACAGAAAAGGTGAATGATAAGAACATTTGCTCAGGGGCACCTGGGTGGCTCAGTGGTTTAAAGCCTCTGCCTTTGGCTCAGGTCATGATCCCAAGGTCCTGGGATCGAGCCCCACATCGGGCTCTCTGCTCAGCAGGGAGCCTGCTTCCTCCTCTCTCTCTGCCTATGTCTCTGCCTACTTGTGATCTCTGTCTGTCAAATAAATAAATAAAATCTGGTAGATGGAGAGGAGAAGGGAGTTGAGGGAAATTGGAAGGGGAGGTGAACCATGAGAGACTATGGACTCTGAAAAACAACCTGAGGGTTTTGAAGGGGCGGGGTGTGGGAGGTTGGGGGAACCAGGTGGTGGGTATTAAGGAAGGCACAGATTGCATGGAGCACTGGGTGTGGTGAAAAAACAATGAATACTGTAATGCTGAAAATAAATAAAAAATTAAAAAAAATAAATAAAATCTTTTTTTTTTTTTTTTAAAGAAAAGAACATTTGCTCTATAAGAAAAGACCAAGGGACTTCAACTGGGTCCTGAGCTCGTCCAGGTGAGGGGTCTGACAAGATTGTGCTAAGGTGAAATTGAGAGTTCCTGTGGCAGGAAAAGAAGGAGAGAGCCCTGCACAAATCTGAGTGTATTTAAATGTCAGAGGGTACCATAGTGCAGAGGATAAGAAGCAGAACATTACGTTCTCGGAGTTGGGGTTAGAAAAGAGGCCAGAGTGATTGGAGGAAGCTGAACGTGGGAGTAGAGAGGAAAGGGAGGAGGGCCATGGCCTGGGGCAGGTGGACATTACCAGTGCCCTGCTCCTCGTGCTTTGTGACCACATTACCCCACACTCAGTCGCTTAACCAATAAAAACTATCTCACATTCTCTGGGGAGTCTTTAAGTACAGGAATCCAGGAGGGCTTACCTAGGGGCTCCTGCCAGAGCCCCTCAGAACTTTGGGACTATTGATAACATCGATTCAGGACCTGCTTCCTTGAGAATCTGAGCTCACATAGTGGTTTTGGCAGGATTCCGTCTATCTCGAAAGGCGTGAGTTCTTTGGTCTGTTGTTGGCCCTCCTTGTTAGGTCCCGGGCCCATGTGTGTGTTTCAAGGTTCAGTATAGGGATTTGTACTCTGGGATGATGATCTGAGAGAGAACACAGGACAGAGACAGCATGGGGATGGGCAATGAGCTTTTAGAACTAAATCTCAGATGGGGCTTTTGGATCATGGGACCATGTTCTGTGGAATGGAAGGAATCATTAAATCCAGACCACACTCCAATGGACAGGGTTACACAAAGATGATAAAAAAGGATATGAGATTTCAGGGAACCACTGGGAGAAGGTGAAGACCGCTGCATGGTTAGTGCCTTGCCCAGAATCACAGACTTGCAAGGAGGATGAACCAAGTGTGAACCCAGCTCTTTGTGAGTGTCCTCAAATTTGGGGCCCTGGATGTACCTAGGACTCACTGGAGGGCTCTGGAAAAAGTTGTGTTGACGCCAGGGGCTACAGACGTGGAGATAGTTTCAGGGTGAGGAAGGGCATTGGAATCATAGGCAGGAGGCATTCCAGGAAGTTCTTGTCTGAGGGGGATCCCAGGTCATGGCAACCCCCTGAGTGGACCCCTATCCACATCACACCCATTGGGAAGGATTTAATAGCTCTCAGGACAGGATATGAAGTCTCTAGTGGTAAGGGTGGATTCTGACCATCAAGCGCCAAAGCTTCAATCCCTTCTTCAGGGTTTGCTTTGAAAATTAGAAAGCCTAAGGTCTTGGGAAAGTATGGCCCACCCCTCTGTAGCTGGGGCTGGCGCCTTCTCAGACGCCAGAATATGAGCACTGATGAACAGATGTGTGCCCACAGGAGCGACTGTGCATGCACTCACACACACACACTCTCTCTCTCTATCTCACACACACACACACACACACACACACACACACTTTCACACAACATTAGGGACTGTAGGGTGGGATCTGACGAGTAGCAGACTCAGGGAAGAGAAGAGGAGGAAAATGTGCTTGGAGGTATTTCCTACATCTGACACCACTCCTCCAATATCATATATATTATTCCACATATGCTACTGGAGATGTGGAGGAAGTCCATGCTAAAGTCATCTGTATTTTACAGACAAGATGCAGACCACCCCTGTTAGGCATAGTGGCTTATCCAGGGTCACAAACAGGTAAGAGTAGAGATTTGTGTCTGAAGCCAGGATGCAATCAGCCCTTCCTTGGGGTCCTGTGGTGATGTGTGTGTTGGTGTCATTGTGTACAGATGTGGCCTTGCATGCAGAAAGGAGATGAGAAGACAGCAGCCCTGAGCACTGTTTCTGTAGGTAATAATCCAGGGTAGAATAGGGGAGGTGATCTCAGGCAGTGCAGTCAATTCCTTGACCGCAGACCCATATAGAATTTGGAACACTGCAACCAGGTGCACAACCAGGTCCAATACCAGAGTTACTGGACTGGAGACATCTGATACAAAAAGATGTACTCTTGCTTTTTGCCAACACAATGTGTTTCTGGCTTCCAGAATCCTCAGGGGAATAGCTTTTTCACATGCTGTAAACATTGCCAACAACCTTGCCCCTTACGACTCATTGCATTTGGTGGGAGGTTCCCTTAGGATTTACAAGAGCAGGGCTCTGTATGGATGCCTGAAAATCTAACCTAGGGTTAGGATAAGGGCCTAGAGGCATGGCATATCCGATCTGCTGACTCTGGGACCAGTTGTCATGGTGGCTGATTGGAGGACGGGACTAGGTTGTGTCAAACTGTGCATGAACGTACAGGGTTGAGTACAAAAGTGGGGTAGCATCGGGGGCAGTGCATGTTTCTCCTAATCAGGGGGTTTTGTGCAGCTCATAGCGCACGGTTTCCTTCTGAAGGGCAGGGAGAGGCCTGTGGTGTGAGTCCTGAGTCCCCAACCTGGGAGGCTTGTGGGCCAGGACTCTGGGAAAGGACATCTGAAAATCCAAGTTAGGGTTTGGGCTAAGGACTAGGGCATGGCAGGACCTATCTGCAGATGCTGAGGCAACCTCCCCAGTATCTGAAGTTACGACGAGTGTCAGGATTTCACTCAGACTAGAATTTATGAACACTAGGGCCACCGTATGTGGAAGCGGCCTCCTGATAACGTAGAGGTTTCTCCTGCTCAGGGGGTTTTGTGTAGTTCCAAATAGCAAGATTTCATTATGACGGATGGGTGGAGTCTTGTTGTGTGTCTCAGGGTCCCCCAAATAGAGGGATTCATGAGCAGGGCTCTGGATATGGATTCCTGAAAACCCAACCTAGGGTTAACATTAGGGACTAGGGGCATGGCAGGTCTGATATGCTGACTCTCAGACCAACGACATGGGTAGCTGGCTTGAGTTTGGGGCTCAGGCTGAGGGTCAGAATGTATATTAGTGTCCAGGGACAGGTTCCTTAAATGGGGGTGGCCTAGTTGGCCTTGCGGGTTTCTCCGTTTCTCCTAATCTGGGGATTTTGTGCAGCTCCATAGAGCATGGTTTCCTTCTGGAGGGCAGGAAGAGTCCTATGGTATGGGTCTTGATTTCTCTATTGGAGGGCTTGTAGGCCAGGACTCTTGGGACAGAAGTCTGAAATCCCAAGCTAGGGTTAAGTTTGGGGCCTAGGGCATGGCCATCCCAATCTGCAGAGGTTGAGGCAAGCTCCCTGGGATGTGAGTTTATTGCGAGTTTCGGGCATTCACTCAGGCTGGAGTTTGTGTCCATTAGTTCTGCCAAATATGGAGGCAGACTAATATAGCCTTGGAGGTTACGAAAGCCCTGGAGATTTTGAGCACCTCCAGTTAGTAAGGATTTATTCTGCGGGACAGGAGGAGTCCTGTTTTATGACTCAGGGGTCACCCACATGGAGGGATTTGAGCCAAGACTCTTGGTTTGGATTCCTGAAAACCCAACCTAGGGTTAGGATTAGGTCCTAGGTGCATGTCATGCCCAATCAGCTGTCTCTGGAGGGAACAACCTGGGGGACTCAGCTGTAAATGGAGCACATGGTGAAGATCACAACACACATTTGTGTCCAGTGAGTTCTCAGAAAGAGGGTGTGGCCTCGGCCATGCTGGTGTCTCCAGCTCTCAGGGTTTTACACAGCTCCAAACAGCTAGAAATCCTTTTTGGAGGACAGGAGGAATTCCGTTTTCTGGCTCGGGGATGTCCCATATGGAGGGATTCGAGACCAGGCCACTGTGGACAGATTTATGAAAACACAATCTAGGGTGAGAATGAGGGCCTAGGGGCAGGGCAGGTCTGATCTGCTGGCTCTTGGGCTAGCCACGTGGGTGTCAGAGTGGAGTTCGGGGCTCAGGATGAATGACAGAATGTGTATTAGTGTCCACGACTGGCTTCTGTAAATGGGAGTGGCCTCAGAGGCCATGCATATTTCTCCTAATCAGGGGGTTTTGTGCAGCTCCATAGGGCACGGTTTCCTTCTGAAGGGCAGGGAGAGTCCTGTGGTTATAGCTCCTGAGTCCCCAGACTGGAAGGCTTGTGGGCCAGAACTCAGGAAAGAAGTCTGAAACCCTGAGTTAGGGTTAGAGTTAGGGCCAAGGGCATGGCAAGCCCAATATGAAGATGCTAGGGCGAGAACCCCAGGATGTGAAGTTAGGACAAGTGTCAGGCATTTGCTTAGACTACAATTTGTGACCACTAGGGTCACCGTATGTTGAGGTGGCCTCCTGAGGACATGGAGGTTTCTGCCACTCGGGGGGTTTTGCGTAGTTACAAAAGCAAGGTTTCATTCTGGAGGACAGTTGGAGTGCTGCTGTTTGGCTCTAGGGTACCCCATATGGAGGGATTCGAGAGCAGGCCTCTGGGCATGGATGCCTGAAAACTAAACCTAGGGTTAGGGTTAGGTCCTAGGGGCAAGGCAGTTCCGATCTGCTGCCTCTGGCGCCAGCTACCTGTCTGTCTGGAGGTAGGACTCAGGTTGAGGGACAGAATTGTATTAGTGTCCAGCACTGGCTTTCGTAAATGGGGGTGACTTGGCGTCTCATGCAGCTGTCTCAAAATCTGTGGGTTTTGTGCAGCTCCATAGGGCACATTTTCCTTCTGGAAGGCAGGCAGAGTCCTGTGTTGTGACTCCAGTGTTCCCTATCTGGAGGGCTGGTGGACCTGGACTCTGAGGACAGAATTATGAAATCCCAAACTAAGGCAAGGTTAGAGCCTAGCACATGGCAGGCCCAATCTGCAGACACTGAGGCAAGCTCCCTGAGATGTAAATTTAGGCCGAGTATCAGGCGTTCCCCCAGGCTGAAGATTGTGTCCATGTGTTCTGCCAAATATGGGAGAAGCCTCATGTGGCCATGGAGGTTACTACAGCCCTGCCAGTTTCGCGCAGCTCCAATTAGCAAGATTTATTTTACAGGACAGGAGGAGTCCTGTTTTATGGCTCAGGTGTCCACCATAAGGAGAGATTCACGAACAGGGTTCTGGGTATAGATGCCTGAAAACCCAACCTAAGGTTAGGATTAGGGCCTAGGGGCATGGCAGGTCCGATCTCCTGGCTCTGGGGCCAGCTGTACCAGTGGCTGATTGGAGAATGGAACTCAGGTTGTCAGACTGCGAATTAGTGTCCACAGTGGTGTGAAAACCTGGGGTGGCATCAGGGATCATGCACATTTCTGTAATCGTAGGGTTTTGTGCAACTCCATAGGACACAGTTTCCTTCTAGAGGGCAGGCCGAGTCCTATGGTGTGGTTCTTGAGTTCTCTATCTGGGGGACTTGTGGGCCAGGACTCTTGGGACGGAAGTCTGAAAACCCAAACTAGGGTTATGGTTAGGGCCTAGGGCATGGTTGGCTCGAACTGCAGATGCTGAGGCAAGCTCCATGGATTGTGAATTTAGGGTGAGTGTCAAGTGTTCACTCAGGCTGGACTTTGTGGCCATGTGTACTGCCAAATATGGAGGTGGCTTCATGTGCCCAGGGAGGTTACTACAGCTATGGTGATTTTGCACAGCTCCAATTAGCAAAGTTTCATTCTGCGGGACAGGAGGAGTTTTGTATTATGACTCAGGGGTCATCCATATGCAGGGATTTGAGCCAAGTCTCTGGGTGTGGATTCATGAAAACCAAATCTAGGGTTAGGATTAGGGCCTGGGACGTGGCATGCCTGATCAGCTGTCTCTGGAGCGAGCTTCCTCAGAGTCTGGGTTGTAAATGCAGCTCAGGCTGAGGGTCACAAATCGGCTTGTGTCCAGTTAGTCCTCCAAAATTCGGGATGGCCTAGGCCATGCCGATGTCTCTTACTCTGAGAATTTTACACAGCTCCAAACCACAGGAATTCCCTTAAGACGGCAGGAGAAGTCCTGTTTTCTTGTTCAGGGATCTCCCATATGGAGGGATTTGAAAGTAGACCACTGGGGACAGATATCTGAAAACACAGCTAGGGTTAGAATTGGGGACTAGGGGCAGGATAGGTCTGATCTGCTGTCTCTTGGGCTAGCTACATGGGTGCCAAATGGAGGTCCTGTCTCAGGATGAGGGACAGAATGTGTATTAGCGTCCAGGGAGGGCTTCTTAAGTGGGGGTGGCCTCAGAGCCCATGCATGTTTCTCCTAATCTGGGGGGCACCATAAGGCATGCCTTCCTTCTGGAGGGCAGAGAGAGTCCCGTATGGCTCCTGAGTCCCCAGTCTGGAAGGCTTGTGAGCCAGGACTCTGGGGAAAAAAGTCTGAAAACCCAAGCTAGGGTTTGGGACAAGTCCTAGGGCATGGTAGGCCGGATCTGCAGATGCTATGTTGTGCTCCTCAGGATCTGATCTTAGGGCAAATATCAGGCATTTGCTCAGACTGAAATTTGTGACCACTAGGGCCTCTGGAAGTTGAGGTGGCCTCCTGAGGACATGGAGGATTCTCACACATTTTGTGCAATGCCGAATAGCAAGGTTTCATTCTGGAGTACGAGTGGGTACTTCTTGTATGGCTCTAGGGTACCCCATTTGGAGGAATTCACGAGCAGGGCTCTGGGGATGCATGCCTTAAAAACACAACATACAGTTTGAGATCGGGCATAGGTACATACCGGGTCCAATATGCCAACTCAGGCTTGTGGAAAAGGACTCTGAGGACAGAAATCTGAAAACCCAAGCTAGGTCTAGGGTTTCAGCCTAGGATATCACAGGCCCAATGTACAGACGCTGAGGCAAGCTCCCTGAAATAGAGGTTAAGGCGAGTGTCAGGCGGTCACTCAGGCTGGAGTTTGTATCCATGTGATCCACCAAATGTGGGGCTGGCCTAACGGGAACATGGAGTTTGCTCCCGCTCTGGAGTTTTTGCACAATTCTAAATAGTTTGGTCTATTCTGGGGGATAGGTGGTATCCTGTTTTATGGCTCATGGGTCCCCCATACGGAGGGATTGGAGAGCAGGGTTCTGAGTATGGATACCTGAAGACACAACCTATGTTTAAGGTTAGGCCCTAGTGGTATGGCAAACCTTAGATCCTGGCTCTGGGCGGAGCTACCCATGGGGCTGTGTTGAAAATGTGGCTCCGGCTAAGGGTCACAATGGGTGTTTCTATCCTGGGTGGCCTGTAAAATTGGGCATGGCCTCAGTGGCAACGCAGCTGTCTTCCAACTCAGAGGGTTAGGCAGAGCTGCAAAAAGCAAGGATACCTTCTGGGGAGCAGAAGAAGTTCTGTTCTGTTTCTCAGCAGTCCCCTGTGTGGTAGGATTTGAGAGGAGGGCTCTGGGTATGGATGCCTGCTAACCCAACCCAGGTTTAACATAAGGGCCTAGGGGCGTGGCAGGTCCGATCTCCTGGCTTTGGGGTCAGATATCTCTGTGGCTGCTTGGAGGACGGGACTCATTTGTGTCACACTGCACGGTAGCATCCAGGGTGACATACACAAGTTTCTGGCATTGGGGTGGTGCATGTTTCCAATAATCTAGGGGTTTTGGGCAGCTCCATAGGGCACGGTTTCAATCTAGAGGGCAGGGAGAGTCCTTCTGTGGCTGTGGAGTCCCCAATCTGGAGGACTTGTGTTTCAGGACTCTGAATACGGAAGTTTGAACCCAAGCTAGGTTTATGGTTAGTGTCTAGGGCATGGATCACCGATCTGCAGATGCTGAGGCAAGGTCCCAGATTCTGAAGTTAGGGCGAGTGTTAGGTATTCGCCCAGACTTGAATTTGTGTCCACTAGGGCCGTCATATGTGTGGGTGGCCTCCTGGGGCCATAGGGTTTTCTTCTGCTCCTGGGGATATGCAAAGCCCTAAATAATATGGTTTCATTCTGGGGGACAGGTGGAGTCCTATGTATGGCCCTAGGGTCGCCCGTATGGAGTGATTCGAGAGCAGGGCACTGGGTATGTATGCCAGAACACTCAAACTAGGGTTCGTGGTAGGGCCTGGGGGCATGGAAAGTCCAAAGGATTCCCACTGGCACCAGCTACTTGGTGGCTGACTGGAGGTCTGTGCTCTGGTTGAGGGCAGAATGTGTATTAGTGTCCAAGGCCGGCTTCCATCAATGGGGTGGCTTTGGGGTTTCATGCATCTTTCTCATAATAGGGGGGTCGCCTGCAACTCAATAAGGCACATTTTCCATCTGGAGGGCAGGCACAGTCCTGGGGTGTGGCTCAGTGTTCCCTATCTGGAGGGCTTGTGGACCAAGACGTTGAGGATGGAAGTCTGAGAACCCAAGTTAGGACTAAGGTTAGGGCCTGTGGAATGGAAGGCGAGTGCCAGTATGTTGCACAGGCTGGAGTTTGTGTCCATGAGTTCTGCGACTCATAGGTGGCCTCATGGTGGCATGGAGATTCCTCTCACTCTGGTGATTTCACAGTTCCAAATAGCTTGGTTTATGTGGGCTGCAGGTTGTGTCCTGTTTGATGGCTCAGGGGTCCCCCATATTGAAAGATTTGATAGCAGGGCTCTACCTATGGTGCCTGGAAACCCCACCTAGTATTACCACTGAAGCCTAGGAGCATGGCAGGTTTGATCTGCTGGCTCTGGGTCCAACTACCCAGGGGGCTGAGTTGAAATGGAGTCTCACGTTGATGGGTCACAATGCAAGTTTGTGTCCTTGGTTGTGGTAGTGGCTCAGTGGACATGCAGGATTCCTTTACCTGAGGGTTCGACACAGCTCCAAAGAGCAAGGTGTCCCTCTGGGGACAGGAGGTGTTCTGTTTTGTGGTTCAGCGACCCCTCCTATGTAGGTATTCGAGACAAGACCTCTAGGGACAGATGCCTGAAATCCTAAACTAGGGTTCAGATTAGGGTTTGGGGGGATGTCCGGTTCAATCTTATGTCTCTAGGGCCATTTACCTGGGTGTCTGACTGGAGGTAGGTGCTCAGGGTGGACAGACTGCCTATTTTGTCCAGAGCAGCCTACTAAAGTGGGGTGGTGTCAGATGTCTTGCAGGTTTCTCCGAATCAGGAGGGTTTAGGCAACTGTGATGGGCAGATTTTCCTTTGAGTGGGCAGGGCAGTCCTGCGATGTGGCTCTGGAAGCCCCATCCTGGAGGGTGTGTGGGCCAGAGCTCTGGGGACAGAAGTCTGAAAATACAAACTCGGGATAGGGTTAGGGCAGAGGTTATGGCAGGCCGATCTGCAGACCCTGAGGGCAGCCCCTCGGCATCTGAACTTAGGAGTAGGTGAGGCAGTAGCTCAGGGTTTTGTGTAGGGGTTGTGTGTTTAGGGTGGCCGTGGAATGTAGGGTTGGCCTCAGGTGACCGTGGAAGTATCTCCCTCTCTGGGGATTCTGCCCGGCTCCCAATAGTATGGTGTCGTTCTGGGGGAAGGGAAGAGTCCTGTTTTCTGTGTCAGTTGTCCCCCAAAAACAGGGATTCCAGAGACGGGCTTTGGTTCGAGTGCCTGGAAAATCCCACTGTGGGTTAGGATTTAGGCCTAGGGGCATGGCAGGCCCGATATGCGGGCACCTGGTACAGCTCCCAAGGGGGCTTATTTGAAAATGGACTCAGGCTGAGGGTCACAATGCGTGTTTCCGCCCAAGGTGCCCCTCAAGAGTGGGGTTGGCCTCATGGGACATGCAGGTTTCTCCTACTTTGAGGGTTTGACACCAATCTCAACAGCAAGATTTCCTGCTATGGGGATAAGGAGTTTTGTTTTGTGCATCAGGTCTCCCATATGCAGGAATTTGAGATAAGGTTTGGGGACAGATGCCTAAAACCCAGGTTGGGTAGAGATGACATCCTGGAGCCAGGGCATGTCCAATCTGCTGGATATACGACCAGCTGTCTAGGTGCCTGAGGGGAGGTCTGGGCTCAGGCTGTGTCAGACAGAGCGATATTGCACAGGGCGGCCTATGTAATTGGGATGCCGTCGTGGGCCGTGCAGGTTGATCCTCATTGGGGTTTTTGGGCAACCCCTAGGGCACTTTTTCCTTCTGCTGGGGAGGCAGAGTGCTGTGTTGTGCCTCCATAATTCCCAATCTGAAGGACTTGTTGGCCAGGAGTCTGAGGGTGGAAGTCTGAATACACAATCTAGGTTCGGTTTAGGGCCTAGGGCACAGCAGGCCCAATCTACAGAACTGAATCGAGATCTCCAGCATCTCAGAAGTTTGCTCAGGCTGGAGTTTGTGACCATGATGGCCGCCTAATGGAGGGGTTGCCTCATGAGGCCATGGAGGTTTTCCCAATCTGGGTGTTGTGAGCTGTTCCAAACAGCAATGTTTCCTTCTGCAGGACAGAGGGATTCCTGTTTGATGGCTCAAGGGTGCCCCATACAGAATGATTCGAGATCAGGGCTCTAGGTATGGATGCATGGAAACCCCACCTCACATTCCCATTGGCGCCTAGGAACAAGGCAGGTTCTATCTGCTCCCTCTGGGGCAAACTACCCAGTGTGCTGAGTTGAAATGGAGTCTCATGCTGATGGGTCCCAATGTGGGTTTGTGTCGAGGAAGACCTTGGATTTGGCGGTGGCTCAAGGGCCAGGGATGATTCTCCTACCCTTAGTGTTTTTCACAGCTCCAAATAGCAAGTTTCCATTTGGGGACAGGAAGTGTTCTGTTTTATGCCTCAGGGACCCCCATATGTTGGTATTCGAGACCACACCTCTGGGGACAGATGGCTGAAAACCTAAGCTGGGGTTCATATTAGGGCCTAGGGGCATGCCAGGTTCATACTTCTGTCTCCGGCGCCATCTACCTGGGAGTCTGACTGGAGGCTGGTACACAGGTTGTGTCGGACTATGAATTTTGTTCAGGGCGCCCTACGAAACTGTGTTGGTGTCGGGGCCTAGCAGTTTCTCCCAATATTGAGGTTTCTTGAAGCTTTAAAAGGCCCACCTTCCTCCTAGAGGGCAGACACAGTCCTGTGGTTTGACTATGGATTACAAAGGCTGGAGTGTTTTTGGGGAAGAACTCTGGGGACAGAAGTCTGAAAAAACCAACTAGCATTAGGATTAGGGCAGAGGTTATGGCAGGCCTGATCTGCTGACCCTGAGGAGAGCTTTTTTGATTCGTAATTAGGACACTGGTGAGGTGGAAACTCAGGCTTTTGCCCCTGGTTTTTGTGTCTAGGATGGCTGCGGAATGTAGGGGTGGCCTCATAGGGACATGGAAGATTCTCCGGCTTTGGGGGTTTTGCAGAGCTCCAAATAGCATGGTGTCATTGTGGAGGAAAGGAGGAATCTTGTTTTCTGATTCAGGGGTCCCCATAAGGAGGGATTTGAGAACAGGGCTTTGTGTATGGGTGCCTGGATACCCAGCCTTGGGTTAGGATTTGGGCCTAGGGTCACGGCAGGCCTCATATGCTGAATTATGTCAAGAGATGAGAACGTGGCTCAGGCTGAGGGTCACAAAGCGGGTTTGTACCCATGATGGCCCTCATGTATGAGCGGGGCCTCATGATGCAGACAGGTTTCTCCTACTCTGAGGGTTTCACACACATCCCAATCACAAGATTTCCTGCTGTGGGGCAGGAGGACTTCTATTTTGTGGATCGTGTTCCCCATATGCAGGGATTTGAGCACAGGCCTCTGGAGACAGATGCCTAGAAACACCTGTTGGGTAGAGATGATGGCCTAGGGGCATGGCAGGTCTGATCACGTGGATTGGCGGCCAGCTAACTTGGTGGCTGACAGGAGGCTGGGGATCAGGCTGAGGCAGACAGAACTTTAGTGCATAGGGCTGCCTATGAAATTGCAGTGCTGTCGAGGGCCCTGCGACCTGATCCTCATTTGGGGCTTTTGTGCAGTCCCATAGGCCACTTTTGTCCTCTGAGAGCAGGCAGAGTGCTGTGTTGGGGCTCTAGAATTCCCGATGTGGAGTGTTTGTGCACCAGGACTCTGGGGACGGAAGACTGAAAACACAAGCTAGGGTTAGGATTTGGGCCTAGGGCACCGCAGGCCCGATCTGCAGAGGCTGAGGCGAGATCACTAGCATCTGAAATAAGAGCGAGTGTCAGACATCTGCTCAGGCTAGGGTTTGTGTCCATGAGTGTCGCCTGATGTAGGGCTGGCTTTCAGGCCATGGAGGTATCCCCTTTCTGGGTGTTGGGTGCAGCTGCAAACAGCAAGGTTTCTTCTTCAGGACAGGGGGAGTGGTGTTTGATGGCTCAAGGGAACCCTGTATGGAAAGATTTGAGAGCAGGCTCTATGTATGAAGCCCCGAAAACCCCACCTAGGGTTTCCATTGGAGACGAGGGACATGGTAGGTCCTATCCGCTGGCTCTAGGCCAATCTACCCTGTGTGCTCAGTTGAAAACGAGTCTCATGCTGAGTGTCACAATGCAGGTTTGTGTCCAGGGTGGCCTTTGAAAGTGGCGGTGGCATTGGGGGCCATGCAGGATTCTACTACCCTGAACGTTTGACACAGCTCCAAATAGAAATATTTCCTTCTGGGGACGAGAGGTGCTGTGTTCTGTGGCTCAGAGATCCCCCAAATGTTGGTATTTGAGATGAGCTCTCTGGGGACAGATGCCTGTATACCAAAGCTAGGGTACAGATTAGGGCCTAATGGCATGTCAGGTTCAATATTCTCTCTCTGGGGCCATCTACCTGGGTGTCTGATGGGAGGTCGGTGCTCAGGGTATGTCAGAATGTGCATTGTTATCCAGGGCATCCTATGAAATTGGGCTGGCCTCAGGGGCCTTGCAGGGTTCTCTTATTTTGAGGTTTCTTGAAGCTCTAAAGGGCACAGATACCATCTGGAGGGCAGCACAGTTCAGTTGTGTGGCTATGGAATACCCAGGCTGGTGGGTTTGTGGGGTAGGACTCTGGGAACAGAAGTCTGAAAACACCAACCACGGTTAGGATTAGGGCCGATGGTATGGCAGGCCAATCTGCAGTCCCTGAGGCAAGGTGCTCAGGATCTGAAATGAGGGCGAGTGTGGGGCGGAAGCCCAGGCTTTTGTTTGTGGTTTTTGTGTCTATGATGGCGGCATAATAATATTAGGGTGGGCTCCGTGGGGCCATGGAAGTTCCTTCCTCTTTGGGGGTTTTGCAAAGCACCAAATACCATGGTGTCATTGTGGGGGAAAGGAGGAATCCTGTTTTCTTATTCAGAGGCCCCCATAAGGAGAGATTTGAGAGCAGGGCTCTGCATATGGGTGCCTGGCAACAAAACCTTGGGTTAGGATTTGGGCTTAGGGTCACGGCAGGCCTCTGATGCTGGCCCCAGGTCAAGCTACCAAGGGGTCTTCATTGAAAACGTACCTCAGGCCGAGGGTCACAATGTCGGCTTGTGCCCAGGGCAGCCCTCAATAGTGGGCGGGGCCTCATGGGCCATGCAGTTTTCTCCTACTCTGAGAGTTTTACACACATCCCAATAGCAACGTATCCTGCTGGGGGGCAGGTGGACTTCTATTTTGTGGATCATGTTCCTCCATATGCTGGGTTTTGTGAATAGGCCTCTGGGGACAGATGCCTATAAATCCAGGTTGGGTAGAGAAGATGACCTAGGGGCATGGCAGTTCCAATCTCATGGATAGGTGGCCAGCTACCTGGGTGGCTGACAGGAGGCTGGGGATAAGTGTGGGGCAGACAGAACATTAGTTCACAGGGCGGCCTATGAAATTTCAGTGCCCTCTAGGGCTGAACAGGTTGATCCTCCTTTGGGGTTTTTGTGCAGTCCCATAGGATACCTTTGCCTTCCTAAAGTCAGGCAGAGTGCTGTGTTGGGGCTCCAGAATTCCCAATCTGGAGGGCTTCTGCACCAGAACTCTGGGGATGGAAGACTGAAAACATAAGCTAGGGTTAGGGTTAGGGCCTAGGGCATGGCAGGCCCAATCTGCAGAGGCTGAGGTGAGATCACCAGCATCTGAAATAAGGGCGAGTGTCAGACATCTTCTCAGGCTGGTGTTTTTGTCCATGAGGACTGCCTGATGTAGCCGTGTCCTAATGAGGCCATTGAGGTTTTCACAATCTGGAGGTTGGGCACAGCTCCAAAAAGCAAGGTTTCCTTCTTCAGGACAGGGTGAGTGCTCTTTGTTGGCTCAAAGGTCCCACGTATGGAAATATTCAATAGCAGCCTTTACATATGGATGCCTGAAAACCACTTGTAGGTTTCCCATTGGAACCGAGGGACATGGCAGGTCCTATCTGCTGGGTATGTGGCAAGCTGTCTGTGGGGCTGATGGGAGGTCTCGTCTCAGGCTGTATCACACAGAGCATTAGAGCACGGAGCGGCCTATCAAATTGGGTGCTGTTGAGGGCCATACAGATTGATCCTCATTTGGGGTTTTTAGGCAACTCCATAGGGCAATTTTTCCTTCTGGTGGGCAGGCACAGTGCTGCGTAGTGGCTCCAGAATTCCCAGTCTGGAGGGCTTGTGGGCCAGGAGTGTGAGGACGGAAGTCTGAAAACACAAGATAGTGTTAGGTTTCGGGCTGAGGGCATGGTGGGCCCACTCTTGTGTGGCTGAATCGAGATTTCCTGCATCTGAAGTCAGGGCGAGTATCAGACGTTGGCTCAGGCTGGTGTTTGTGTCCATGATGGCCTCTTCATGAAGGGGGGTGCTCATGAGGCCATGGAGAATTTCCCCGCTGGGATTTGTGAGCTGTTTCAAACCACAAGTTTTCCTTCTGTGGGACAGTTGAGTCCTGTTGGATGGCTCAAGGACGCCCAGATCCCAAAGACTCGAGAGCAGGGTTGTAAGGGTCGATGCTTGGAAACCCCACCTCCTATTCCCATTGGCTTCTAGCGAAATGGCAAGTTCGATCTGCTGGCTCTGGGGCGAGCTACCCAGGGGCTGAGTTGAAATGGACTCTCAGAGGATGGGTCATAATGTGGGTTTGTGTCCATGGAGACCTTGGAATGTGGCAGTGGCTCAGGGGCCCTGCAGGATTCTCCTACTCAGAGGGTTGGGTAGAGCTCCAAAGAGCAAGCTTCCCAGGTGGAGATGAGAGGTGTTCTGTTTGGTGCCTCAGGAAACCCCCATATGCTGGAAAGCAGGCCTCTGAGGAGTGGAGGCTGGAAACCAAAACTAGTGTTCATATTAGGGCCTAGGGGCCTGTCCGTTTCAATCTTCTATCTCTGGGGACATCCATCTGCTTGTCTGAGTGGAGGTAGTTGCTCAGCTTGTTTCAGATCGCCCCTGTTTTTCTTGGTTGGTCTACACTAATTGAATGGCCTTGGGGGACTTGGAGGTTTCTCCTAATTGGTAGGGGTGTGGCCAATGGAATGGGCAGAGTTTCCTTGGAGAGGGCAGGCACAGTCCTGTGGTGTGGCTCAAGGGGACCCAGCCTGGAGTGTGTGTGGGCCAGGGCTGTGGGGACAGAAGTCTGAAAACACAAACGCGGTGTAGGTTTGGAACCGAGGGTATGGCAAGCCCAATCTACAGACCGTGAGGGGAGCTCCACAAGATATGGAAGAAGGGCGAAGATGAGGCCGTCACCAGGCTTTTGTCTCTGGATTTTGTGTCAAGAATGGCTGTGGAATGTAGGGGTGGTCTCATGGGCCATGGACTAATCTGCCTCTCTGGGGATTTGGCTCAGCTCCCAAGAGTTTGGGGTCATTCTGTGGGAAGGGAGGAGTCCTGTTTTCTGCCTCAGGTGTCCCTCCAAAAGAGGGATCCAGAACAGAGCCCTGGGTATGGGTGACTGGGAAACCCAATCTCTGGTTAGCATTGGGGCCTAGGGGCCTGGCAATCGCCCCATGCGTGTTGGTCCATCCAGTAAGAGGCCTTACTTGAACATGGGGCTCACACCTAGGGTCACAATGCGTGTTTGTGCCTGAGGTGGCCCTCGAGCATGGGTGTGCCCTCATGGGCCATGCAGGTTTCTCCTACCCTGAAGGTTGGACACCATGCCAACAGCAAGGTTTCTTGCCATGGGGAAGGAGGAGTTCTGATTTGGGCATCAGGTTCCCACCTGTGCAGGGATTCGAGATACGGTCTAGGTTCTGATGCCCGAAAATCCACGTTGGGAAGAGATGACGGCCTAAAACCATGGCGGGTCTGAAGTGCTGGGTGTGCGGCCAGCTGTCTGGGTATCTGTTGGGAGGTCTCGGCTCAGGCTGTGTCAGACAGAGCATTATTGCCCAGGGAAGCCTAGGCAATCAGTGTGTGATCGAGTGCCGTGCAGGTTGATACTCATTTTGGGTTTCTGGGCACCCACACAGGGCAAAGTTTTTCTTCTGGTGCGCAGGCAGAGTGCTCCGTTGTGGCTCCGGAATTCCCAGTCTGGAGGGCTTGTGGGCCAGGAGTGTCAGGACGGAAGTCTGAAAACACAAGCTAGGGTTCGGTTTGGGGCAAAAGGCACAGCAGGCCCACTCTGCAGAGGCTGAAATGAGATCTCCTGCAACTGAAGTCAGGGCGATTATCAGACGTTGTCTCAGGCTGGAGTTTGTGTCCATGATGTCCCTCCCCTTCATGATGGCGGAGACTCATGAGGCCCTGGAGCTTTTCCCATGCTGGGGTTTGTAAGCTATTCCAAACCGCAAGGTTTCCTTCTGTGGGACAGTCGAGTCCTGTTGATTGGCTCCAGGATGCCCCATATGGAAAGACTCGAGAGCAGGGTTCTAAGGATGAATGCCGGAAAACCCAACCACGCATTCCCATTCGCTGTTCGCGACAAAGCAGGTTCGATCTGCTGGCTCTGGGGCGAGCTACCCAGCGGGCTGAGTTGAAATGGACTCTCCTGAAGATGTGTCCTAATGTGGGTTTGTGTCCATTGAGACCTTGGAATGTTGCAATGGCTCAGGGGCCCTGAAGGATTCTCCTACCTGGGGCGTGGGACACAGCTCCAAAGAGCAATCGTCCCTGGTGGAGATGAGAGGTGTTCTGTTTGGTGCCTAAGGAAACCCCCATATGCTGGTATTTGAAACCAGGCCTCTGAGGAGAGATGCCTGGAAACCAAAGCTAGGGTTCTGATTTGGGCCTAGGGGACTGTCCGGTTCAATCTTCTATCTCTGGGGACATCCTTCTGCTTGTCTGAGTAGAGGTAGTTGCTCAGCTTGTGTCAGAATGCCCTGTTCGTCCAGGGCAGCCTACACTATTGGGATGGCCTCGGGGGACTTGCAGTTTTGTCCTAATCTGTAGGGGTGTGGCCAATGGAATGGGCACAGTTTCCTTGCAGACAGCAGGCACAGTCCTGTGGTGTGGCTCCAGAGGCCACAGCCTGGAGGGTGTGTGGTCCAGGGCTGTGGGGACAGAAGTCTGAAAACACAAACTCTGCTTCGGTTTGGGGTCAGGGTATGGCAGGCCCGAACTACAGACATTCAGGTGAGCTCCTCGGTATAAGAAAGAAGGGTGAATGTGAGGCGGTTGCTCAGGTTTTTGTCCTTGGATTTTGTGTCAAGGATCACCGTGGAACATAGGGGTGGCCTCATGGGCCATGGATGAGTCTCCCTCTGGGGATTTGGCCCGCCTCCAGGAGTTTGGTGTCATTCAGTGGGAAGGGAGGAGTCCTGTTTACTACGTCAGGTGTCCCTCCAAAAGAGGGATTCTGGCGCAGAGCCCTGGGTACGGGTGACTGGAAAACCCGACCTCTGGTTAGGATTGGGGGCCTAGGGGCATAGCAGGCACCATGTGCGGGCTCTTTGTCCAGCCACTGCGAGGCCTTTTTTGAACATGGGGCTCACGCTGAGGGTTCCAATGCAGGTTTGTTTCCAAGGCGGCCCTCAACATAGGCGTGGCCTCATGGGCCATGCAGGTTTCTCCTACCCTGAGGGCTTGACACCATGCCAATAGCAAGGTTTCCTGCCATGGGGAAGGAGGAATTCTGATTTGTGCATCAGGTTCCCCCCTGTGCAGGGAATGGAGAGGAGGTCTAGGTTCCAGTCCCTGAAAACCCAGGTTGGGAAGAGATGACAGCCTAAGGCCATGGCGGGTCCGATGTGCTGGGTATGCAGCCAGCTGCCTGGGTGTCTGTCAGGAGGTCTGGGCTCAGGCTGTGTCAGACAGAGCATTAGTGCCCAGTGCAGCCTATTCAATTGGGTGTGCAGTCGAGGGCTGTGCAGGTAAATCCTCATTTGTGGTTTCTGGGCAACCCCATAGGGCAGCATTTTTCTTCAGGTGGGCAGGCAGAGTGCTGTGTTGTGGCTCCGGAATTCCCAATCTGGAGTCCTTTTGGGCCAGGAGTGTGAGGACGGAAGTCTGAAAACACAAGCTAGGATTCGGTTTCGGGCCAAGGACATGGCAGGCCAACTCTGCAGAGGCTGAAAGGAGATCTCCTGCATCTGGAGTCAGAACAGGTATCAAACGTTAGCTCAGGCTGGAGTTTGTGTCCATGATGGCTCCTTATGGAAGGTGGGGACTCATGAGGCCCTGGAGGTTTTCCTATGCTGGGGTTTTGAGCTGCTTCAAACCACAATGTTTCCTTCTGCATGACAGTTTAGTCCTTTTGGATGGCTCCAGGACTCCCCATCTGGACAGACTCGAGAGCAGGGTTCTTAGGATGGATGCCTGGAAACCCCACCTCACATTCCCATGGGCTCCTAGGGACAATGCAGGTTTGATCTGCTGGCTCTGGGGCGAGCTACCCAGGGGGCTGAGTTGAAATGGACTCTCCTAGGAATGGGTCATAATGTGTGTTTGTGTCCATGGAGACCTTGGAATGTGGCGGTGGCTCAGGGCCCATGAGGATTCTCCTACCCTGAGGGTTTGACACAGTTCTCAAGAGCAAGCTTTCCTTCTGAGGACAGGAGAGGTTCTGTTGTGCGGCTCAGGGACCATATGTTGGACAATATGTTGGTGTTCCAGAACAGGCCTCTGGGACAGAAGCCTGAAAAACTAAGCTAGATTTTCCGATGATCCTAGGGGCATGTCAGGTTCAATCTTCTGACTCAGGTCCATTCACCTGGGTGTCTGCCTGGAGGTAGGTGCCAAGGGTGTGTCAGTCTACGCATTTTTGTCCAGAGCAGCCTAGGAAATTGGGGTGGGCTCAGGGGATCTGCAAATTTCTCCTAATCTGGAGGGTTTGGGCAACTGTGACGGGCAGAGTTTCCTTGGGGAGGTCAGGCCCAGTCCTGTGGCGTGTCTCGAGAGGCCCCATACTGGAGGGTTTGGGGGCCAGGGATTTGGGGACAGACGTCTGTAAACACAACTTGGATTAGGGTTAGGGAGGAGGTGATGGCAAGCCTGATCTGCAGACCCTGAGGGCAGTTCCTTGGGATTTGAAATTCGGGTGGCTGGGAAGCGATACCACAGGCTTTTCTGTCAGGATTGTGTGTCTAGAATGGCCACGAGATTTTGGGTTGGGCTCTTGGGGCCATGGGAGATTCTTCCTCTCTGGGGATTCTGCCCGGCTCCCAAGGTTTTGCTGTCTTTCTGGGGGAAGGGATGAGTGCAGTTTTCCATCTCAGGGGTCCCACCCAAACAGGGATTCCAGAGACGTGTTCTGGGTGCCGTTGCCTGGTGAACCCCACAGAGGGTTAGGATTTGGGCCAAGGAGCATGGCAGGTCCCGTATGGGGGTCCTGGTCCAGCTCCCGAGGGGCCTGTTTGAAAGCGGTGTCAAGCTGAGGATCACAATGCCTGTTTGTGACCAGGGCGGCCCTCCTGAGTGGGCGTGGTCTCATGGGCCATGCAGCTGGCTCCCACTCTGAGGATTGGACACCCATCCCAACAGCCAGGTTTCCTGCCCTGGGGAAGGAGGAGTACTGTTTTGTGCTTCAGGTTCCCTGATAGGCAGGGGTTTGAGATAAGGTCTTGGGACAGATGCCTGAATACCCAGGTTGGGTAGAGATGATGACCTTGGGCCCGAGCAGGTCCCATGTGCAGGATATGGGATCCGCTATCTGGGTGGCTGACAGGAATTTGGGGCTCAGGCTGTGTCAGACAGAGCATTAGTGCACAGGGCGGCCTATGATATTGGGGTTCCGTCAAGGGCCGTGCAGGTGGATCCTCATGTGGAGTTTCTGGGCAGACCCATAGGGCACTACTTCTTTCTGGTGGGCAGGCGGAAGGCTGCATGTGGCTCCAGAATTCCCAATCTGGAGGACGTGTGGGCCAGGAGTGTGAGGACGGAAGTCTGAAAGCACAAGCTACGGTTAAGTTCAGTTCCGAGCACATGGCAGTTCCAATGTGCAGTGGCTGATTCGAGATCTCCAGCCCCTGAATAAGGGAGAGTGTCAGATGTCCGCTCACGCTGGAGTTTGTGTCCATGATGTCCGACAAATGGAGGTGTGGCCTGATGAGGCCGTGGAGGTTTTCCTACGCTGGGGCTTGTGAGCTGGTTCCAACAGCAAGGTGTCCATTGCAGGACAGGAGGAGTCCAGTTAGATCGCTCCGGGGTCTCCCATATTCAAAGATTGGATAGCAGAACTCTCTGCATGGTTGACTGGAAAGTCCACCTCGTGTTACCATTGTAGCTAAGGAACATAAAAGGTTCCATCTCCTGGCTCTTGGGCAAAGTGCCAAGAAGGTTGAGTTTAGAGGGGGTCTCATGCTGAAGGTCACAATGCGTCTTTGTGCCCAAGGCAGCCCTAAAGTATGGGCCACTGCAGTTTTCTCCTACTCAGAAGGGTTGATTTTGGCACCCCGCCCAACAGCAAGGTTTCTTGCCATGGGGGAGGAGGATCTCTGTTTTGTCCATCAGGTTCCCCCATGTGCAGGGATTTGAGAAAATGTCTAGGGACCGATGCCTGAAAACCCAGGTTCGTAAGGTATGACGGCTGAGGGTCATGGCAGGACTGATCTGCTGGATATGAGGCCAGCTGTCTTGGTGTCTGATGGGAGATCTGGGGTCAGGGTGTGTCAGCCAAAGCATTAGTGCACAGGGCAGGCAAGGAAATTGGGGTGCGGTCGAGGGCCCTGCAGATTGATCCTCATTTGGGGTTTCTGGGCAGTTTCAGAGCACTTTTTCTTCTGGTGCACAGGTAGAGTGCTGCATTTTGGCTCCAGAATTCCCAATCTGGAGGGCTTGTGCGCCCCGAGTGTGAGGACAGAAGTCTGAAAACTCAAACTAGGGTAAGGTTTTGGGCTGAGGGCACAGCAGGCCCACTCTGCAGAGGCTGAATCGAGATCTCCTGCATCTGAAGTCAGGCGAGTATCAGACGTTGGCTCAGGCTGGAGTTATCGATCATGATGGCCCCAGCATGGAGGGGTGGCCTCATGAGGCCATGGATGATTTCCCACTCTGGGGGTTGGGAGCTGCTCCAAACAGCAAGGTTTCCATCTGTGGGACTGGTGAGTCCTATGAGATGGCTCATTGACGTCCCATACGGAAAGATTTGAGAGCACGGTTCTAAGGATGGATGCCTGGAAAACCCACCTCGCATTAGCCTTGGCTCCTAGGGACAAAACAGATTTGATCTGCTGGCTCTGGCCGAGCTCCCCAGGGGGCTGAGTCGAAATGGACTCTCATTCTGATGGGTCATAATGTGGGTTTGTTTCCATGGAGACCCTGGAATGTGGTGGGGGCTCAGGGGGCCCTGCAGGTTTCTCCTATCCAGAGGTTTTGGCACAGCTCCGAATAACAAGGTTCCCATCTGGAAAGGAGAGGTGTTGTGTTTTGTTCCTCAGGAAACGCCCATATGCTGGTATTTGAGAACAGGCCTCTGAGGACAGATGCCTGCAAACCTAAGCTAGTGTTCAGATTAGGGCCTAGGTGCCTGTCTGGTTCAATCTTCTGTCTCTGGGGACATCTGTCTGTGAGTCTGAGTAGAGCTAGTTCCTCAGGTTGTATCAGAACGAGCCTTTTGGTCCAGGTCTGACTACACAATTGGGATGGCCTCAGGGGCCTTTTAGTATTCTCCAATCTTTGGTGTTGTGGCAAATGGAATGGGCACAGTTTCCTTCAAGAGGGCCATCATAGTCCTGTGGTGTAGCTCCAGAGGCTCCAGCCTGGAGTGTGTGTGGGCCTCAGGCCATGGCAGGTCCCATCTACTGGATATGCGACCAGCTATGTGGGTGGCTGACAGAAATCAGGGCTCAAGCTTTGTCAGACTGAGTATAAGTGCTCAGGGCAGTCTAAGAAGTTAGGGTGCGGTTGAGGGCCGTGCAGGTTGATCCTCATCTGGGGTTTCTGGGCAGCCCCATATGGGACTTCTTCTTTTTTTTTAAGATTTTATTTATTTATTTGACAGAGAGAGATCACAAGTAGGCAGAGAGGCAGGCAGAGAGAGAGAGACCTAGAAGCAGGCTCCCTGCGGAGCAGAGAGCCCGATGCAGGACTCGATCCCAGGACCCTGAGATCATGACCTGAGCCGAAGGCAGAGTCTTAACCCGCTGAGCCACCCAGGCGCCCGGCACTTCTTCTTTCTGATGAGCACGTGGAATCCTGTCTTGTGGCTCTAGAATTCCCAACCTGGAGGTCTTCTGGGCCAGGAGTGTAAGGATGGAAGTCTGAAAACACAAGCTCTGGTTAGGTTTAGGGCCTAGGGCAAGACAGGCCCAATCTGCAGAGGTTGAATCGAGATCTCCAGCACCTGAAGTAAGGGCAAGTGTCAGACGTTCGCTCAGGCTGGACTTTGTGTCCATGATGGCCGCCTAATGGAGGTGGGGCCTCAAAAGGTCATGGAAGTGTTCCCACTCTGGGTGTTGTGAGCTGCTGGAAACAGCAGGATGTCCTTCTGCAGGACATAGGGAGTCCTATATGATGGCTCGAGGGACCCCCATACAGAAACATTCGAGAGCAGGGCTCTACGTATGGAGGCCTGGAAACCCCACCTGGCATTCCCATGGTCACCTAGGAACAAGGCAGCTTCAATCTGCTGACCCTGTGGAGTGCTACCCAGTGTGCTGAGTTGAAATGGAGTCTCATGCTGGTGGGTCACAATGTGGGTTTGTGTCCAGGGAGAAGTTGGATTTTTGTGGTGGCTTAAGGGCTATGCAGGATTCTCCTACCCTGAGGGCTTTACACGGCTCCAAATAGCAAGGTTCCTTTTGGGGACAGAAGGTGTTGTGTTGTGTCCCTCAGGGACCCCTTGTATGTTGGATTTGAGACCAGGCTTCTGGGGACAGAACCCTGAAAACCTATGCTTAGGTTCAGATTAGGACCTAGCGGCATGTCAGATTAAGTCATCTGTCTCTGGGGCCATATACCTGGGTGTCTGATTGGAGGGAGATGCACAGGTTGTGTCAGACTGCACATTTTTGCCCAGGGCAGCCTACAATATCAGGGTGGCCTCGGGGGCCTTGCAGTTTTCTCCTAATGTGGAGGGTTTGGCAACTGTAAAGGGCAGAGTTTCATATTGGAAGGATGGAGAGTCCTGCAGTTTAGCTCCAGAGGCCCCAGCCTGGAGGGTGTGTGGGCCAAGGCTCTGGGGACAGAAGTCTGAAAGCACAAACTCGGGTTAGGATTAGGGTCAAGGGTTTGGCAAACCCAACATGCAGCCACTGAGGGGAGCTCCTCATTAAATCAGGGCGATCGTGAGGCGGTACTGCAGGCTTTTTTCTCTGTATTTTCTGCCTAGAATGGCTGCAGAATGTAGGTTTGGCCTTATGGGCCATGGAAGATTCTCCCTCTCTAGGATTTTGCCCAGCTCCCAATAGTATGGTGTCATTCTATTCTATTCTAACAGGAAGTGTTCTGTTTTATGCCTCAGGGACCCCCATATGTTGGTATTCGAGACCACACCTCTGGGGACAGATGGCTGAAAACCTAAGCTGGGGTTCATATTAGGGCCTAGGGGCATGCCAGGTTCATACTTCTGTCTCCGGCGCCATCTACCTGGGAGTCTGACTGGAGGCTGGTACACAGGTTGTGTCGGACTATGAATTTTGTTCAGGGCGCCCTACAAAACTGTGTTGGTGTCGGGGCCTAGCAGTTTCTCCCAATATTGAGGTTTCTTGAAGCTTTAAAAGGCCCACCTTCCTCCTAGAGGGCAGACACAGTCCTGTGGTTTGACTATGGATTACAAAGGCTGGAGTGTTTTTGGGGAAGAACTCTGGGGACAGAAGTCTGAAAAAACCAACTAGCATTAGGATTAGGGCAGAGGTTATGGCAGGCCTGATCTGCTGACCCTGAGGAGAGCTTTTTTGATTCGTAATTAGGACACTGGTGAGGTGGAAACTCAGGCTTTTGCCCCTGGTTTTTGTGTCTAGGATGGCTGCGGAATGTAGGGGTGGCCTCATGGGGACATGGAAGATTCTCCGGCTTTGGGGGTTTTGCAGAGCTCCAAATAGCATGGTGTCATTGTGGAGGAAAGGAGGAATCTTGTTTTCTGATTCAGGGGTCCCCATAAGGAGGGATTTGAGAACAGGGCTTTGTGTATGGGTGCCTGGATACCCAGCCTTGGGTTAGGATTTGGGCCTAGGGTCACGGCAGGCCTCATATGCTGGATCTATGTCAAGAGATGAGAACGTGGCTCAGGCTGAGGGTCACAAAGCGGGTTTGTACCCATGATGGCCCTCATGTATGAGCGGGGCCTCATGATGCAGACAGGTTTCTCCTACTCTGAGGGTTTCACACACATCCCAATCACAAGATTTCCTGCTGTGGGGCAGGAGGACTTCTATTTTGTGGATCGTGTTCCCCATATGCAGGGATTTGAGCACAGGCCTCTGGAGACAGATGCCTAGAAACACCTGTTGGGTAGAGATGATGGCCTAGGGGCATGGCAGGTCTGATCACGTGGATTGGCGGCCAGCTAACTTGGTGGCTGACAGGAGGCTGGGGATCAGGCTGAGGCAGACAGAACTTTAGTGCATAGGGCTGCCTATGAAATTGCAGTGCCGTCGAGGGCCCTGCGACCTGATCCTCATTTGGGGCTTTTGTGCAGTCCCATAGGCCACTTTTGTCCTCTGAGAGCAGGCAGAGTGCTGTGTTGGGGCTCTAGAATTCCCAATGTGGAGTGTTTGTGCACCAGGACTCTGGGGACGGAAGACTGAAAACACAAGCTAGGGTTAGGGTTTAGGCCTAGGGCACCGCAGGCCCGATCTGCAGAGGCTGAGGCGAGATCACTAGCATCTGAAATAAGAGCGAGTGTCAGACATCTGCTCAGGCTAGGGTTTGTGTCCATGAGTGTCGCCTGATGTAGGGCTGGCTTTCAGGCCTTGGAGGTTTCCCCTCTCTGGGTGTTGGGTGCAGCTGCAAACAGCAAGGTTTCTTCTTCAGGACAGGGGGAGTGGTGTTTGATGGCTCAAGGGAACCCTGTATGGAAAGATTTGAGAGCAGGCTCTATGTATGAAGCCCCGAAAACCCCACCTAGGGTTTCCATTGGGGACGAGGGACATGGTAGGTCCTATCCGCTGGCTCTAGGCCAATCTACCCTGTGTGCTCAGTTGAAAACAAGTCTCATGCTGAGGGTCACAATGTGGGTTTGTGTCCAGGGCGGCCTTTGAAAGTGGCGGTGGCATCGGGGGCCATGCAGGATTCTACTACCCTGAAAGTTTGACACAGCTACAAATAGAAATATTTCCTGGGCGCCTGGGTGGCTCAGTGGTTTAAGCCACTGCCTTCGGCTCGGGTCATGATCTCAGGGTCCTGGGATCGAGTCCCACATCGGGCTCTCTGCTTGGCGGGGAGCCTGCTTCCCTCTCTCACTCTCTCTGCCTGCCTCTCTGCCTACTTGTGATCTCTCTCTCTGTCAAATAAATAAATAAAATCTTAAAAAAAAAAGAAATATTTCCTTCTGGGGACGAGAGGTGCTGTGTTCTTTGGCTCAGAGATCCCCCAAATGTTGGTATTTGAGATGAGCTCTCTGGGGACAGATGCCTGTATACCAAAGCTAGGGTACAGATTAGGGCCTAATGGCATGTCAGGTTCAATATTCTCTCTCTGGGGCCATCTACCTGGGTGTCTGATGGGAGGTCGGTGCTCAGGGTATGTCAGAATGTGCATTGTTGTCCAGGGCATCCTATGAAATTGGGCTGGCCTCAGGGGCCTTGCAGGTTTCAACTATTTTGAGGTTTCTTGAAGCTCTAAAGGGCACAGATACCTTCTGGAGGGCAGCACAGTTCAGTGGCGTGGCTATGGAATACCCAGGCTGGTGGGTTTGTGGGGTAGGACTCTGGGAACAGAAGTCTGAAAACACCAACCACGGTTAGGATTAGGGCCGATGGTATGGCAGGCCAATCTGCAGTCCCTGAGGCAAGGTGCTCAGGATCTGAAATGAGGGCGAGTGTGGGGCGGAAGCCCAGGCTTTTGTTTGTGGTTTTTGTGTCTATGATGGCGGTATAATAATATAAGGGTGGGCTCCATGGGGCCATGGAAGTTCCTTCCTCTTTGGGGGTTTTGCAAAGCACCAAATACCATGGTGTCATTGTGGGGGAAAGGAGGAATCCTGTTTTCTTATTCAGAGGTCCCCATAAGGAGAGATTTGAGAGCAGGGCTCTGCATATGGGTGCCTGGCAACACAACCTTGGGTTAGGATTTGGGCTTAGGGTCACGGCAGGCCTCTGATGCTGGCCCCAGGTCAAGCTACCAAGGGGTCTTCATTGAAAACGTACCTCAGGCCGAGGGTCACAATGTCGGCTTGTGCCCAGGGCAGCCCTCAATAGTGGGCGGGCCTCATGGGCCATGCAGTTTTCTCCTACTCTGAGAATTTTACACACATCCCAATAGCAACGTATCCTGCTGGGGGGCAGGTGGACTTCTATTTTGTGGATCATGTTCCTCCATATGCTGGGTTTTGTGAATAGGCCTCTGGGGACAGATGCCTATAAATCCAGGTTGGGTAGAGATGATGACCTAGGGGTGTGGCAGTTCGAATCTCGTGGATAGGTGGCCAGCTACCTGGGTGGCTGACAGGAGGCTGGGGATAAGTGTGGGGCAGACATAACATTAGTTCACAGGGCGGCCTATGAAATTTCAGTGCCCTCTAGGGCTGAACCGGTTGATCCTCCTTTGGGGATTTTGTGCAGTCCCATAGGATACCTTTGCCTTCCTAAAGTCAGGCAGAGTGTTGTGTTGGGGCTCCAGAATTCCCAATCTGGAGGGCTTCTGCACCAGAACTCTGGGGATGGAAGACTGAAAACATAAGCTAGGGTTAGGGTTAGGGCCTAGGGCATGGCAGGCCCAATCTGCAGAGGCTGAGGTGAGATCACCAGTATCTGAAATAAGGGCGAGTGTCAGACATCTTCTCAGGCTGGTGTTTTTGTCCATGAGGACTGCCTGATGTAGCCATGTCCTAATGAGGCCATTGAGGTTTTCACAATCTGGAGGTTGGGCACGGCTCCAAAAAGCAAGGTTTCCTTCTTCAGGACAGGGTGAGTGCTCTTTGTTGGCTCAAAGGCCCCACGTATGGAAATATTCAATAGCAGCCTTTACATATGGATGCCTGAAAACCACTTGTAGGTTTCCCATTGGAACCGAGGGACATGGCAGGTCCTATCTGCTGGGTATGTGGCAAGCTGTCTGTGGGGCTGATGGGAGGTCTCGTCTCAGGCTGTATCACACAGAGCATTAGAGCACGGAGCGGCCTATCAAATTGGGTGCTGTTGAGGGCCATACAGATTGATCCTCATTTGGGGTTTTTAGGCAACTCCATAGGGCAATTTTTCCTTCTGGTGGGCAGGCAGAGTGCTGCGTGGTGGCTCCAGAATTCCCAGTCTGGAGGGCTTGTGGGCCAGGAGTGTGAGGACGGAAGTCTGAAAACACAAGATAGTGTTAGGTTTCGGGCTGAGGGCATGGTGGGCCCACTCCTGTGTGGCTGAATCGAGATTTCCTGCATCTGAAGTCAGGGCGAGTATCAGACGTTGGCTCAGGCTGGTGTTTGTGTCCATGATGGCCTCTTCATGAAGGGGGGTGCTCATGAGGCCATGGAGAATTTCCCCGCTGGGATTTGTGAGCTGTTCCAAACCACAAGGTTTCCTTCTGTGGGACAGTTGAGTCCTGTTGGATGGCTCAAGGACGCCCAGATCCCAAAGACTCAAGAGCAGGGTTATAAGGGTCGATGCTTGGAAACCCCACCTCCTATTCCCATTGGCTTCTAGCGACATGGCAAGTTCGATCTGCTGGCTCTGGGGCGAGATACCCAGGGGCTGAGTTGAAATGGACTCTCAGAGGATGGGTCATAATGTGGGTTTGTGTCCATGGAGACCTTGGAATGTGGCAGTGGCTCAGGGGCCCTGCAGGATTCTCCTACTCAGAGGGTTGGGTAGAGCTCCAAAGAGCAAGCTTCGCAGGTGGAGATGAGAGGTTTTTTGTTTGGTGCCTCAGGAAACCCCCATATGCTGGAAAGCAGGCCTCTGAGGAGTGGAGGGTGGAAACCAAAACTAGTGTTCATATTAGGGCCTAGGGGCCTGTCCGTTTCAATCTTCTATCTCTGGGGACATCCATCTGCTTGTCTGAGTGGAGGTAGTTGCTCAGCTTGTTTCAGATCGCCCCTGTTTTTCTTGGTTGGTCTACACTAATTGAATGGCCTTGGGGGACTTGGAGGTTTCTCCTAATTGGTAGGGGTGTGGCCAATGGAATGGGCAGAGTTTCCTTGGAGAGGGCAGGCACAGTCCTGTGGTGTGGCTCAAGGGGACCCAGCCTGGAGTGTGTGTGGGCCAGGGCTGTGGGGACAGAAGTCTGAAAACACAAACGCGGTGTAGGTTTGGAACCGAGGGTATGGCAAGCCCAATCTACAGACCGTGAGGGGAGCTCCACAGGATATGGAAGAAGGGCGAGGGTGAGGCCGTCACCAGGCTTTTGTCTCTGGATTTTGTGTCAAGAATGGCTGTGGAATGTAGGGGTGGTCTCATGGGCCATGGACTAATCTGCCTCTCTGGGGATTTGGCTCAGCTCCCAAGAGTTTGGGGTCATTCTGTGGGAAGGGAGGAGTCCTGTTTTCTGCCTCAGGTGTCCCTCCAAAAGAGGGATCCAGAACAGAGCCCTGGGTATGGGTGACTGGGAAACCCAATCTCTGGTTAGCATTGGGGCCTAGGGGCCTGGCAATCGCCCTATGCGTGTTGGTCCATCCAGTAAGAGGCCTTACTTGAACACGGGGCTCACACCTAGGGTCACAATGCGTGTTTGTGCCTGAGGTGGCCCTCGAGCATGGGTGTGCCCTAATGGGCCATGCAGGTTTCTCCTACCCTGAAGGTTGGACACCATGCCAACAGCAAGGTTTCTTGCCATGGGGAAGGAGTTCTGATTTGGGCATCAGGTTCCCACCTGTGCAGGGATTCAAGATACGGTCTAGGTTCTGATGCCCGAAAATCCACGTTGGGAAGAGATAACGGCCTAAAACCATGGCTGGTCTGAAGTGCTGGGTGTGCGGCCAGCTGTCTGGGTATCTGTTGGGAGGTCTAGGCTCAGGCTGTGTCAGACAGAGCATTATTGCCCAGGGAAACCTAGGCAATCAGTGTGTGGTCGAGTGCCGTTCAGGTTGATACTCATTTTGGGTTTCTGGGCACCCACATAGGGCAAAGTTTTTCTTCTGGTGTGCAGGCAGAGTGCTCCGTTGTGGCTCCGGAATTCCCAATCTGGAGGGCTTGTGGGCCAGGAGTGTGAGGACGGAAGTCTGAAAACACAAGCTAGGGTTCGGTTTGGGGCAAAAGGCACAGCAGGCCCTCTCTGCAGAGGCTAAAACGAGATCTCCTGCAATTGAAGTCAGAGCGAGAATCAGACGTTGTCTCAGGCTGGAGTTTGTGTCCATGATGTCCCTCCCCTTCATGATGGCGGAGCCTCATGAGGCCCTGGAGCTTTTCCCATGCTGGGGTTTGTAAGCTATTCCAAACCGCAAGGTTTCCTTCTGTGGGACAGTCGAGTCCTGTTGGATGGCTCCAGGATGCCCCATATGGAAAGACTCGAGAGCAGGGTTCTAAGGATGAATGCCGGAAAACCCAACCACGCATTCCCATTCGCTGTTCACGACAAAGCAGGTTCGATCTGCTGGCTCTGGGGCGAGCTACCCAGCGGGCTGAGTTGAAATGGACTCTCCTGAAGATGTGTCCTAATATGGGTTTGTGTCCATTGAGACCTTGGAATGTTGCAGTGGCTCAGGGGCCCTGAAGGATTCTCCTACCTGGGGCGTGGGACACAGCTCCAAAGAGCAAGCGTCCCTGGTGGAGATGAGAGGTGTTCTGTTTGGTGCCTAAGGAAACCCTCATATGCTGGTATTCGAAACCAGGCCTCTGAGGAGAGATGCCTGGAAACCAAAGCTAGGGTTCTGATTTGGGCCTAGGGGACTGTCCAGTTCAATCTTCTATCTCTGGGGACATCCTTCTGCTTGTCTGAGTAGAGGTAGTTGCTCAGCTTGTGTCAGAATGCCCTGTTCGTCCAGGGCAGCCTACACTATTGGGATGGCCTCGGGGGACTTGCAGTTTTGTCCTAATCTGTAGGGGTGTGGCCAATGGAATGGGCACAGTTTCCTTGCAGACAGCAGGCACAGTCCTGTGGTGTGGCTCCAGAGGCCACAGCCTGGAGGGTGTGTGGTCCAGGGCTGTGGGGACAGAAGTCTGAAAACACAAACTCTGCTTCGGTTTGGGGTGAGGGTATGGCAGGCCTGAACTACAGACATTCAGGTGAGCTCCTCGGTTTAAGAAAGAAGGGTGAATGTGAGGCGGTTGCTCAGGTTTTTGTCCTTAGATTTTGTGTCAAGGATCACCGTGGAACATAGGGGTGGCCTCATGGGCCATGGATGAGTCTCCCTCTGGGGATTTGGCCCGCCTCCAGGAGTTTGGTGTCATTCAGTGGGAAGGGAGGAGTCCTGTTTACTACCTCAGGTGTCCCTCCAAAAGAGGGATTCTGGCGCAGAGCCCTGGGTACGGGTGACTGGAAAACCCGACCTCTGGTTAGGATTGGGGGCCTAGGGGCATAGCAAGCCCCATGTGCGGGCTCTTTGTCCAGCCACTGCGAGGCCTTTTTTGAACATGGGGCTCACGCTGAGGGTTCCAATGCAGGTTTGTTTCCAAGGCGGCCCTCAACATAGGCGTGGCCTCATGGGCCATGCAGGTTTCTCCTACCCTGAAGGCTTGACACCATGCCAATAGCAAGGTTTCCTGCCATGGGGAAGGAGGAGTTCTGATTTGTGCATCAGGTTCCCCCCTGTGCAGGGAATGGAGAGGAGGTCTAGGTTCCAGTCCCTGAAAACCCAGGTTGGGACGAGAGGACAGCCTAAGGCCATGGCGGGTCCGATGTGCTGGGTATGCAGCCAGCTGCCTGGGTGTCTGTCAGGAGGTCTGGGCTCAGGCTGTGTCAGACAGAGCATTAGTGCCCAGTGCACCCTATTCAATTGGGTGTGCAGTCGAGGGCTGTGCAGGTAAATCCTCATTTGTGGTTTCTGGGCAACCCCATAGGGCAGCATTTTTCTTCAGGTGGGCAGGCAGAGTGCTGTGTTGTGGCTCCGGAATTCCTAATCTGGAGGCCTTTTGGGCCAGGAGTGTGAGGACGGAAGTCTGAAAACACAAGCTAGGGTTCGGTTTCGGGCCAAGGACATGGCAGGCCAACTCTGCAGGGGCTGAAAGGAGATCTCCTGTATCTGGAGTCAGAACAGGTATCAGACGTTAGCTCAGGCTGGAGTTTGTGTCCATGATGGCTCCTTATGGAAGGTGGGGCCTCATGAGGCCCTGGAGGTTTTCCCATGCTGGGGTTTTGAGCTGCTTCAAACCACAATGTTTCCTTCTGCATGACAGTTCAGTCCTTTTGGATGGCTCCAGGACACCCCATCTGGACAGACTCAAGAGCAGGGTTCTTAGGATGGATGCCTGGAAACCCCACCTCACATTCCCATGGGCTCCTAGGGACAATGCAGGTTTGATCTGCTGCTTCTGGGGCGAGCTACCCAGGGGGCTGAGTTGAAATGGACTCTCCTGAGAATGGGTCATAATGTGTGTTTGTGTCCATGGAGACCTTGGAATGTGGCGGTGGCTCAGGGCCCATGAGGATTCTCCTACCCTGAGGGTTTGACACAGTTCTCAAGAGCAAGCTTTCCTTCTGAGGACAGGAGAGGTTCTGTTGTGTGGCTCAGGGACCATATGTTGGACAATATGTTGGTGTTCCAGAACAGGCCTCTGGGACAGAAGCCTGAAAAACTAAGCTAGATTTTCCGATGATCCTAGGGGAATGTCAGGTTCAATCTTCTGACTCAGGTCCATTCACCTGGGTGTCTGCCTGGAGGTAGGTGCCAAGGGTGTGTCAGTCTACGCATTTTTGTCCAGAGCAGCCTAGGAAATTGGGGTGGGCTCAGGAGGTCTGCAAATTTCTCCTAATCTGGAGGGTTTGGGCAACTGTGACAGGCAGAGTTTACTTGGGGAGGTCAGGCCCAGTCCTGTGGCGTGTCTCGAGAGGCCCCATACTGGAGGGTTTGGGGGCCAGGGATTTGGGGACAGACGTCTGTAAACACAACTTGGATTAGGGTTAGGGAGGAGGTGATGGCAGGCCTGATCTGCAGGCCCTGAGGGCAGTTCCTTGGGATTTGAAATTCGGGTGGCTGGAAAGCGGTACCACAGGCTTTTCTGTCAGGATTGTGTGTCTAGGATGGCCACGAGATTTTGGGTTGGGCTCTTGGGGCCATGGGAGATTCTTCCTCTCTGGGGATTCTGCCCGGCTCCCAAGGTTTTGCTGTCTTTCTGGGGGAAGGGATGAGTGCAGTGTTCCATCTCAGGGGTCCCACCCAAACAGGGATTCCAGAGATGGGTTCTGGGTGCCGTTGCCTGGTGAACCCCACAGAGGGTTAGGATTTGGGCCAAGGAGCATGGCAGGTCCCGTATGGGGGTCCTGGTCCAGCTCCCGAGGGGCTTGTTTGAAAGCGGTGTCAAGCTGAGGATCACAATGCCTGTTTGTGACCAGGGCGGCCCTCCTGAGTGGGCGTGGTCTCATGGGTCATGCAGCTGGCTCCCACTCTGAGGATTGGACACCCATCCCAACAGCCAGGTTTCCTGCCCTGGGGAAGGAGGAGTACTGTTTTGTGCTTCAGGTTCCCTGATAGGCAGGGGTTTGAGATAAGGTCTTGGGACAGATGCCTGAATACCCAGGTTGGGTAGAGATGATGACCTTGGGCCCGAGCAGGTCCCATGTGCAGGATATGGGATCCGCTATCTGGGTGGCTGACAGGAATTTGGGGCTCAGGCTGTGTCAGACAGAGCATTAGTGCACAGGGCGGCCTATGATATTGGGGTTCCGTCAAGGGCCGTGCAGGTGGATCCTCATGTGGAGTTTCTGGGCAGACCCATAGGGCACTACTTCTTTCTGGTGGGCAGGCGGAAGGCTGCATGTGGCTCCAGAATTCCCAATCTGGAGGACGTGTGGGCCAGGAGTGTGAGGACGGAAGTCTGAAAGCACAAGCTACGGTTAAGTTCAGTTCCGAGCACATGGCAGTTCCAATGTGCAGTGGCTGATTCGAGATCTCCAGCCCCTGAATAAGGGAGAGTGTCAGATGTCCGCTCACGCTGGAGTTTGTGTCCATGATGTCCGACAAATGGAGGTGTGGCCTGATGAGGCCGTGGAGGTTTTCCTACGCTGGGGCTTGTGAGCTGGTTCCAACAGCAAGGTGTCCATTGCAGGACAGGAGGAGTCCAGTTAGATCGCTCCGGGGTCTCCCATATTCAAAGATTGGATAGCAGAACTCTCTGCATGGTTGACTGGAAAGTCCACCTCGTGTTACCATTGTAGCTAAGGAACATAAAAGGTTCCATCTCCTGGCTCTTGGGCAAAGTGCCAAGAAGGTTGAGTTTAGAGGGGGTCTCATGCTGAAGGTCACAATGCGTCTTTGTGCCCAAGGCAGCCCTAAAGTATGGGCCACTGCAGTTTTCTCCTACTCAGAAGGGTTGATTTTGGCACCCCGCCCAACAGCAAGGTTTCTTGCCATGGGGGAGGAGGATCTCTGTTTTGTCCATCAGGTTCCCCCATGTGCAGGGATTTGAGAAAATGTCTAGGGACCGATGCCTGAAAACCCAGGTTCGTAAGGTATGACGGCTGAGGGTCATGGCAGGACTGATCTGCTGGATATGAGGCCAGCTGTCTGGGTGTCTGATGGGAGATCTGGGGTCAGGGTGTGTCAGCCAAAGCATTAGTGCACAGGGCAGGCAAGGAAATTGGGGTGCGGTCGAGGGCCCTGCAGATTGATCCTCATTTGGGGTTTCTGGGCAGTTTCAGAGCACTTTTTCTTCTGGTGCACAGGTAGAGTGCTGCATTTTGGCTCCAGAATTCCCAATCTGGAGGGCTTGTGCGCCCCGAGTGTGAGGACAGAAGTCTGAAAACTCAAACTAGGGTAAGGTTTTGGGCTGAGGGCACAGCAGGCCCACTCTGCAGAGGCTGAATCGAGATCTCCTGCATCTGAAGTCAGGCGAGTATCAGACGTTGGCTCAGGCTGGAGTTATCGATCATGATGGCCCCAGCATGGAGGGGTGGCCTCATGAGGCCATGGATGATTTCCCACTCTGGGGGTTGGGAGCTGCTCCAAACAGCAAGGTTTCCATCTGTGGGACTGGTGAGTCCTATGAGATGGCTCATTGACGTCCCATACGGAAAGATTTGAGAGCACGGTTCTAAGGATGGATGCCTGGAAAACCCACCTCGCATTAGCCTTGGCTCCTAGGGACAAAACAGATTTGATCTGCTGGCTCTGGCCGAGCTCCCCAGGGGGCTGAGTCGAAATGGACTCTCATTCTGATGGGTCATAATGTGGGTTTGTTTCCATGGAGACCCTGGAATGTGGTGGGGGCTCAGGGGGCCCTGCAGGTTTCTCCTATCCAGAGGTTTTGGCACAGCTCCGAATAACAAGGTTCCCATCTGGAAAGGAGAGGTGTTGTGTTTTGTTCCTCAGGAAACGCCCATATGCTGGTATTTGAGAACAGGCCTCTGAGGACAGATGCCTGCAAACCTAAGCTAGTGTTCAGATTAGGGCCTAGGTGCCTGTCTGGTTCAATCTTCTGTCTCTGGGGACATCTGTCTGTGAGTCTGAGTAGAGCTAGTTCCTCAGGTTGTATCAGAACGAGCCTTTTGGTCCAGGTCTGACTACACAATTGGGATGGCCTCAGGGGCCTTTTAGTATTCTCCAATCTTTGGTGTTGTGGCAAATGGAATGGGCACAGTTTCCTTCAAGAGGGCCATCATAGTCCTGTGGTGTAGCTCCAGAGGCTCCAGCCTGGAGTGTGTGTGGGCCTCAGGCCATGGCAGGTCCCATCTACTGGATATGCGACCAGCTATGTGGGTGGCTGACAGAAATCAGGGCTCAAGCTTTGTCAGACTGAGTATAAGTGCTCAGGGCAGTCTAAGAAGTTAGGGTGCGGTTGAGGGCCGTGCAGGTTGATCCTCATCTGGGGTTTCTGGGCAGCCCCATATGGGACTTCTTCTTTTTTTTTAAGATTTTATTTATTTATTTGACAGAGAGAGATCACAAGTAGGCAGAGAGGCAGGCAGAGAGAGAGAGACCTAGAAGCAGGCTCCCTGCGGAGCAGAGAGCCCGATGCAGGACTCGATCCCAGGACCCTGAGATCATGACCTGAGCCGAAGGCAGAGTCTTAACCCGCTGAGCCACCCAGGCGCCCGGCACTTCTTCTTTCTGATGAGCACGTGGAATCCTGTCTTGTGGCTCTAGAATTCCCAACCTGGAGGTCTTCTGGGCCAGGAGTGTAAGGATGGAAGTCTGAAAACACAAGCTCTGGTTAGGTTTAGGGCCTAGGGCAAGACAGGCCCAATCTGCAGAGGTTGAATCGAGATCTCCAGCACCTGAAGTAAGGGCAAGTGTCAGACGTTCGCTCAGGCTGGACTTTGTGTCCATGATGGCCGCCTAATGGAGGTGGGGCCTCAAAAGGTCATGGAAGTGTTCCCACTCTGGGTGTTGTGAGCTGCTGGAAACAGCAGGATGTCCTTCTGCAGGACATAGGGAGTCCTATATGATGGCTCGAGGGACCCCCATACAGAAACATTCGAGAGCAGGGCTCTACGTATGGAGGCCTGGAAACCCCACCTGGCATTCCCATGGTCACCTAGGAACAAGGCAGCTTCAATCTGCTGACCCTGTGGAGTGCTACCCAGTGTGCTGAGTTGAAATGGAGTCTCATGCTGGTGGGTCACAATGTGGGTTTGTGTCCAGGGAGAAGTTGGATTTTTGTGGTGGCTTAAGGGCTATGCAGGATTCTCCTACCCTGAGGGCTTTACACGGCTCCAAATAGCAAGGTTCCTTTTGGGGACAGAAGGTGTTGTGTTGTGTCCCTCAGGGACCCCTTGTATGTTGGATTTGAGACCAGGCTTCTGGGGACAGAACCCTGAAAACCTATGCTTAGGTTCAGATTAGGACCTAGCGGCATGTCAGATTAAGTCATCTGTCTCTGGGGCCATATACCTGGGTGTCTGATTGGAGGGAGATGCACAGGTTGTGTCAGACTGCACATTTTTGCCCAGGGCAGCCTACAATATCAGGGTGGCCTCGGGGGCCTTGCAGTTTTCTCCTAATGTGGAGGGTTTGGCAACTGTAAAGGGCAGAGTTTCATATTGGAAGGATGGAGAGTCCTGCAGTTTAGCTCCAGAGGCCCCAGCCTGGAGGGTGTGTGGGCCAAGGCTCTGGGGACAGAAGTCTGAAAGCACAAACTCGGGTTAGGATTAGGGTCAAGGGTTTGGCAAACCCAACATGCAGCCACTGAGGGGAGCTCCTCATTAAATCAGGGCGATCGTGAGGCGGTACTGCAGGCTTTTTTCTCTGTATTTTCTGCCTAGAATGGCTGCAGAATGTAGGTTTGGCCTTATGGGCCATGGAAGATTCTCCCTCTCTAGGATTTTGCCCAGCTCCCAATAGTATGGTGTCATTCTGGGGGAATGTTTCTTGCCCAGCTCCCAATAGTATGGTGTCATTCTGGGGGAATGTTTCTTGCTCAGGGGTCCCCCAAAAAGAGGGATTCCAGAGCAGGGCTCTGGGTACAGGCACCTGCAAAACCCCACCTTGGGTTAGGATTAAGGCCTAGGGACATGCCTAGTCCGATATGCGGGCTCTTGGTGCAGCTACCGTGGGGTGTTATTTGAAAATGGGGCTCAGGCTGAGGGGCACAATGAGTGTTTGTGTCCAAGGCGGCCCTCAAGAGTGGGCGTGACTTCATGGTCAAAGCAAGTTTTTCCTGCACTGAGTGTTTGACACCCAATCCAACAGCAAGGTTTCCTGCCACGGGGAAGGAGTTCTGTTTTGTGCATCAGGTTCCCCCATGTGCAGGGATTTCAGATAATTTCTGGGGACAGATGCCTGAGAACCCAGGCTGGGTAGAGATGATGGCCTATGACCATGGTGTAAGGGCTTACTTAAGCAGGGGGAGCCATATTGTTGCAGTGAACTTAGACTGACCCTGCCCCTCCCAGAGGAACTTCCTTGCAAAGCCTAGATGGAGGGGCGGGTCAGGCCTGGTGAGGACAACCAATCAGAGAGGCACGCATGTATCTACTAGGGTAAATTGAAATCCGATTGGCCGCCCGTGTGTAACCTAGCAGTTTTTTTTGTGTGTGGCAGATCTAGCATGACTGTGCAGTTTTCTCTGTGTATTGCAATCTCATTGGCTACCTGTGTATAGCCCGGCCAAAAGTGCCTCTATAAAAGTTGGTTGGCGAGGCTAGTAGGGGCAGTCTCTCGCAGTCTCCCCGGAGCAGTAAGAGGAGTGAGAGCTGTTGGGAGGCCTTGCCAGAGCAGCCTCCCTCCGGGGAGTGGCCTTGCCAGTGCAGCCTCCCTCTGGGGAGTGGCCTTGCCAGAGCAGCCTCCCTCCGGGGAGTGGCCTTGCCAGTGCAGCCTCCCTCTGGGGAGTGGCCTTGCCAGAGCAGCCTCCCTCCGGGGAGTGGCCTTGCCAGGGCAGCCTCCCTCTGGGGAGTAAGAGCTATCCCCTGTAGGAGCAGGAGCTGTGAGCCTCATCAGGAGCGGTCTCACCAGAGAAGCAAGAGCTGTGAGAGCTGTCAGCTGTAGGAGTCGTTGAGGGCTGTCAGCGAGGCTGACAGCTGTAGGAGTCGTCGAGAACAGTAAGGGCTGTCAGTAAGAGCTGTCCATAAGAGCTGTAAGAGTCGACGGGAGTGACCTCGCCAGAGCAGCCTCCTTCCAGGGAGCAACCTCGTCTGGGAAGCAGCCTCGTCGGCAGCAGCCTCGTCTGGAGCAGTCTTGTCCAGAGTGGCCTCGTCCAGAGCGGCGTCGCCGGGAGCAGCGTCATGGGGAGCAGAGTCTGCGTCATCGGGGCTGTCGTCCTCGTAGTCGTCCTCATTGTCGTCTCCTCTCCATTGTTGGGAGCGGCCTCGTCCAGGGAGTGGTCTCGCGGGGGTCCTTGTGGCCGCCTCTTTGTAAGAGACGGCTCCTACCGGCCGGGTTGGTTTCTGATGCTGGCGTGAAATAAAGCTTTGCTTGACCTTCGCTTTGTATCAGTCTCGTTCCTTTGATCACGGACCTTAACACATGGCACATCTGATTGCTGGATTTGACGCCACCTATCTGGGTGTCTGACGGGAGGTCTGGGCTCAGGCTGTTTCAGACAGTGCCTTAGAGCACAGGACAGCCCATGAAATTGGGTTGTCATCGAGGGCCGTGCAGGTTGACTCTAATTTGGGGTTTGAGGGCAGCCCCATAGAGCATGTTTTCCTTCTGGTGGGGAGGCAGAGTTCTAGATTGTAGCTCCAGAATTCCCAGTCTGGAGGGCTTGTGGGCCAGAAGTGTGAGGACGGAAGTCTGAAAACAAAAGCTAGGGTTAGGTTTAGGTCTTAGGACATGGGAGGCCAATATACCAAGGCTGAATCGAGATCTCCAGCATCTGAAATATGGGCAAGTGTCGGATGTTCGCCCAGGCTGGAGTTTGTGTCCATGTTGGCTGCCAAATTGAGGTGTGGCCTCATGAGGCCATGGAGGTTTTCCTACTCTGGGTGTTGTGAGCTGCTCAAAACAGCAATGTTTCCATCTTTGGGACAGGACTAGGCTTGTTCAATGGCTCAAGACGCCCCCTAGGGAAAGATTCAAGAGGAGGGTGCTATGTATGGATGCTTGGAAACCCTCCTTCATGTTCCCTTTGGCCCCTAGGAACAAGGCAGGTTCGATCTACAGGCTCTGGGGTGATCTACCCAAGGGAATGTGTTGAAATGGAGTCTCATGCTCATGCCTCACAATGCCAGTTTGTGTCCAGGGAGACCTTGGAATGTGGTGGTGGCTCAAGGGCCATGCAGGATTCTACTGCCCTGTGGGTTTTACACAGTTACAAATAGTAAGGTTCCCTTCTGGGGACAGTGGGTGTTCTGTTGCGTGCCTCAGGGATGCACCATATGCTGGTATTGGAAATCAGGCCTCTGGGGAATGATGCCTGAAAACCTAAGCTAGGGTTTAGATTAGAGCCTAGAGGTATGTCAACTTCAATCTTCTCTTTGGCACCATGTACCTGGGTGTCTGGCGGGACACTGTGAGACCTGTGGTGTCCCTAGGCAAATATCCTAACCCAAGGTTGGGTTTCCAGGCCTTAATACCCAGAGCACTGCTTTTAAAGCCCTCTTTATGGGGACCTCTGAATCAGAAACAGGATTCCTACTTTCCCCCACAATGACACCATGCTATTTGGAGCTGTGGAATACCCCCAAAGAAGGAGAATCTTCAATTGCCCCATGAGGACACCCCTACATTCCGCATACATCCAAGAGACAAAAATCAGAGGCAAAGGGCTGAGTCTCACCTCTAACTCTCCCTGTTTTCAGATCCAAGGAGCTTGCCCAAGGTCTGCAGAGAGGGCCTGTCATACCCTCGGCCTTAATCCTAACCCTAGTCGGTGATTTCAGAATTCTGTCCCCAGAGTTCTGCCCCAGACATCCTCTAGCATGGGGATTCCATACCCACACCACAGGACTGTGCCTGCCCTCCAGAAGGAAGCTCGGCTCTTTAGAGCTTCCAGAAACCTCAAGAATAGGAGAAAACTGCAAGCCCCCTGGGCCACCCCAAATTGATAATATGACCAACAATGCACAGTCTGACACATCCTGAGCAACTACCTCATATCAGACACGCAGGTAGATAACCCCAGAGAGAGATGATTGAACCTGAAATGCCCCTAGGCTCTAATCTGTACCATAGCTTGTGTTCCCAGGCATCAGGCCCCAGAGGCTTGGTCTGGAATACAAGTATTTGGGGGATCTCTAAGCCACAGAACACATCACATCTTGTCCCCAGAAGGAAAAGTTGCTATTTGGGGTTGTGACACAACCCTCACGGTAGGAGAATGAGCCACTGCTACATTCCAAGATCTCCCAGGACACAAATCTGCATTGTGATCCATCAGCATGAGACACCAATTCAAATCAACCCCCTGAATAGTTGACCCCAGAGCCAGGAGATCTTACCTGCCGTGCCCCTAGGCCTTTATGTTAAACCTAGGTTGGGTTATCAGGCATCCATACCCAGAGCCCTTCTCTCCAATCCCTCCACATAGGGGAGCCCACAGCCACAAAACTGAACTCCCACTGCCCCCTGGAAGGAAACCTTGATTTTTGGAACTATGTAAAAGACTCAAAGATGGCAGAAACCTGTGTTGCCTCTGAGGCCATGCCCACTTTTGCAGGCCATGCAGGACACAAACACCCATTGTGACCTTTAGCCTGAGCCACATTTTCAACAAACCCACATGGGTAGCTTCGCCAGATCCAGGACCTAAGTCCTGCCATGCTACTAGAACCAAATGCAAAACCTAGGCTCAGTTTTCAGGCATCCATACCTGGAACACTGCTCTCGAATCCCTCCATATGGGGGAACCCAGATTCCTAAAGCAACACAGCACCTAACCCCAGAATAGACCAAGCTATTTGGACGTGCACAAAATCCCCCAATCGGGACAAATCTCCTTGCCACCATGAGAGTAAACCTATATCTGGTACATCCCATCTACACAAACTCCACGCTGAGCGATATTCTGACCCTTGCCTTAACTTCAGATTCCCTGGAGTTTGCCTCAGTGTACGTACATTTGGCCTTCGATGCCCTATGCCCTAACCTAGCCCTAGCCTGGTTCTCGGGCCTCTGTCTAGAGAGTCCTGGTCCACGAGCCCTCCAGATAGGGTACACCTGAGAAACAGCACAGTACGCTTCCCGCTCTCCAGAAGGAAATCATGCCCTATGGAGCTGCACGCAACTGACTGATTCAGAAAAGCTGCACGAACCCACAAAGCCACTCTCATTTACGGAAGCTGGCCCTGGACACTAAAACACATTCTGTCCCTCACTTGAGCCCCAACTTCCAGTCAGCCACCCACATAGCTGGCGCCAGAGTCAGCATATCAGAGTGGCCATTCCCCAGGCACAAATCGTAACAATACTTTGGGTTTTCAGACATCAATCCCCAGTCCTCTTCTCTTAAATCTCTCCACATGGGAGACCCCTGAGTCCCAAAATGGAATTCCTCTTGTCCCCCAGAAGCTTTCTGGAGATATGTATATCCCCAGAGTTGGGTGAAATCTGCATTGCCCTTGAGGACACACCCATTAATCCTGGCCGCCCGGGACACAAACACCCATTTGACCCCTAGCCTGAGCCCCATTTTCAACACAACCCCATGGGTAGCTCGGCCCAGAGCCAGAACCTAAGGCCTATGATGCCACTAGGACCTAGTCCTAAACCTAGTTTTGGTTTTCAGGCATCCATACCCAGAGCCCTACTCTCGAATCCCTCCATATGGGGCAACCCTGAGCCATAAACCAGGACAGTACCTATTCCCCAGAATAGACCAAGCTATTTTTTAACTATGCAAAATTTCCAGAGCCGGAGAAAACTGCATGTCCCCATGATGCCACTCCCAGATTCGACGGATCTCAGGGACACAAACTCCAACCTGAGCGACCTCTTCGCCCTTGCCTTAACCTCAGATCCTGGGGAGCTTGCTAAGTGACTACAGATTCACCCTGTCATGCCCTAGCCCCTAACCATACCCCTAGATTGGGTTTACAGACTTCCATCCTCACATCCTCAACATCCACTCTGCCTGCCCTCGAGATGGAAAACATGTCTGATGGAGCTCCAAACCAGATTAGGAGAAAGCTGCACGATACCACTAAACCACCCACAGTTGCAGAAGCCAACCCTTGACACTAATACACATTCAGTCCCTCAAGCTGAGCACCAACCTCCAGTCAGCCACCCAAGTAGCTGGTGCCAGAGTCAGCCGATCAGACTTCCCATGCCCCATGCCCTAAGCCGAACCCTAGGTTCAGTTTTCAGGCATCCATAACCAGAGCGCTGTTCTGGGATCCCTCCATTTGGAGGACCCTAGAGCCATACAACAGGACTCCATCTGTCCTCCAGACTGAAACCATAGTATTTGGAACTGTGCAAAGCCACCCGAGCAGGAGAAACCTCCATGACCCAGCTGGACACCCACAACTTCAGCGGCCCTAGGACACCAATTCTAGTGTGAGTGAATGCCTGACACTCTCCTTAATTCAGAATCTGGTGACCTTGCCTCAGCATCTCCAGATCAGAGTTCCATAGCCTAGACCATACACATAAACCTAGCTTGGGTTTTCAGATATTGGTCCCCAGATTCCTGGAACACAAGTCCTCCAGACTGGGGACTCATGAGCCACACCACTGGATGATCCCTGCACTCCAGATTGAAATATGCCCTATGGAGCTGCACAAAGCCCCTAGATTAGGGCAAATATGCAGGGCCCCCGTTACCAATGCTTTTTTGAATACCACCCTGGATCCTAATGCACAGGTGGGCAAAACCTGAGTCCTGACCACTGATCAGCCATCAAGGCAGCTTGACCCAGAGGAGGCTGGTCGGACCTTCCATGCCCCTAGGCTGAAATCCTAACCCTAGTTTGGGTTTTCAGGCATTCATACACAGAGCCCTTCTCTGGAATCCCTCCACATGGGGGGCCACTGATCCATAAAAGAAATCTCCTCCTGACCCCCAGAGGGAAACCTTGCTTTTCGGAGCTATACAAAATCCTCAGATGGAAGAAATGTGTTTTGTCCCTGAGGCCACATCCACATTTACACGCCGCCATGGACACAATCCCCCATTGTGACCTTTATCCTGATCCCCATTTTGAACATAGCCCCAAGGGTACCACGGTCCAGAGCCAGGGTATAAGGCCTGCGGTGACACTAAGACCTAATTGTAACCCTCAGTTGTGTTTTCAGGCATCAATACCCGGATTGCTGCTCTCAATTCCCTCGATATGGGGGACCTCTGAGCCATAAAACAAGACACCACCAACAGCCAGGAATAAACCAAGCTATTTGGAACTGGGAAATCCCCAGAGTAGGAGGAAACTCCATGCCACCATGAGGCCACCTATGAGTTTGGCGGGACTCATGGACACAACCTGAGCCTGTGTGACATCCTGACACTCACCTTCAACTCAGATCTTGGGGAGCTTGCCTCAGCATCTATAGATTGGGCCTGCCATGCCCAAGGTCCTAACCCTAGGCATAGTTTGGGTTCTCAGATTTCCGTCCTCAAAGTCCTACTCCACAAGCCCTCCAGAGAGGGAAAGATGAGCCACACCACTGGACTGTGCTTGCCCTCCAGAAGGAAAACATGCCTTATTGAGCAGCATGCAACCCGCTTACTAATACTACGAGAGAGCTGCACAAATCCCCGAAGCTATCACATTGACAACAGCCTGCCTTGGACAATAATACACATTCTACCCTCAACCAGAGCACTGACCTCCAGTCAGCCACCTAGTAGCTGACGCCAGAGGGAATAATTCAGACTTTTCATGCACCCAGGCCCTACCACAAACCCCAGGTTCAGTTTTCAGATATACATACCAGGGACCTACTGTCGAATCGATCCATATGGAGGACCCTAGAGCCATACACAGGACTCCAACTCCCCCCCACCAAAATGAAAACATATTATTTGGAGCTTCACTAAATCCACAGAGCAGGAGAAAACTCCATGACTGCAGGAGGCCAAGCACATATAGGAAGGTCCTAGTGGACCCAAATGCTAGTCTGAGTGAATCCCAAACACTCGACCTAACTTCAAATCCAGGACCTTGCCTCAGCATCTGCAGATCGGTGATCCATGCCCTAGACCTAACCATACACCTAGCTTGGGTCAGACTTCTGTCCCCAGAGTCCTGGAACACAAGCCCTCCAGACTGGGAATGTTGGAGTCACAATGTAGCACTCTGCCTGCACGAAAGAAGAAAAAACTGCCCTTTGGAGCTGCCCAGAGAATCCAAATGAGGATCAACCGGCAAAGCCCTCGACTGCACCCCAATTTCCTAGGCCGCTGTGTGCACTCATGCACTGTCTGACACAGCCTGAGCCCAGACCTCCCGTCAGACACCCAGACAGCTGTCTGCATATGCAACACATCAGATCCGCCACGGCCCTAGGCCGTCATCTCTTCCCAACCTGGGTTTTCAGGCATCTGTCCCTACACCTTATCTCAAATTCCTGCACCTCGGGGAACTGATGCACAAAACAGAACTCTTCCTTCCCCCTGGCAAGAAACCTTCTATTGGGATGGGTGTCAAAGTCAAACGCTCAGAGTAGGATAAATCTTCATGGCCCATGAGGAAATGCCCATGCTTGAGGGCCACCTTGGGCACCAACATGCATTGTGACCCTCAGCGTGAGCCCCATTTTCAGATAAAGCCACTAAGAAGCTGGACCAAGAGCCCACAAATCCAGCTTGCCATGCACCTAGACACAATCCTAAACAAAGTTTGGGGTTTTCCAGTTGTCCATACCCAGGGCTCTGCTCTGGAATCCCTCTTTGGGAGGGACACCTGAGGCAGAAAACAGGACTCCTACCTTCCCACAGAATGACCACAAACTTTTGGGAGCGGGGAAAAATCCCCAGAGTGGGAGAATCGTCCATGGCCCATGACGCCACCCCTACATTCCATGGCCATCCTTGACACAAAATCCAGAGAGAAAAGTCTGAGCAACCGCCTCACACTCGCCCTTATTTCATATACAGAGGGGTTCCCCTCACGATCCGTATATCGGGCTTGCCATATCCTTGGCCCGAAACATAACCCATGTTTGTGTTTTCAGACTTCTGTCCCCACAGCTCTGGCCCACACTACCTCCAGGCTGGGGCCTCTAGAGCCACACTGCAGGACTGTGCCTGCATTCTCTAAAGAAACTTTGCCCATTCCACTGGCTGTGAGGGCCTGTATGAAGGCCTGGTTACCCAGAGGAACTTACTTGCAAACCCCGGATATAGGGGCTGGCCAGGCCGGATGGAGATATCCAATCAGTGGGACGTGCATATATTTACTGTGGTGAGTTGAAATCTCGTTGGCCACCTTTGTGTGGGCTGGGTTCAACCACCTCTATAAAGGTTAGGCTGTGAGGCTGTGGGGGGAGTAGTAGGAGGAGTTAGAATAGCCATTGGGATAGCCGTTAGAATAGCCATTGGGAGAGCCGTTAGGGTAGTCGTCAGAGTGATAGTTGTCAGGAGCCATTAGGGTAGTCGTCAGAGTAATAGTCGTTGGGGGCTCGTCCAGGATCAAATGATGAGAACTGAGCTAGCATCAGAATTTTTGGGAAAAGCCTCCGGAGGTATTGGGATCTTGGGTATTGGGATCATCTCTGTCTGTCTGGTTGGAGCTCCAGGGTATGGCCCACCAGGGAGAAGTTGGATGCAGCCATGCTCCCCAGGACTGGAGTGGATGTGGGGACTCCCCATCCATCTACTGGAAGATCGACGGGGAGTTCGAGTCCCCATGGGTGGTCGGGCGGGGTTCGAGTCCCCCTAGATGGTCAGAGGGTTCAAGTCCCCCTGGGCTGTCTCTGGGGTTTCGAGTCCCCCTAGGTGGTCAGGGGATCACCAGGGGCTTTAAGTCCCCCTGGACAGTCAGGGGCCTGCTGGGGGGTTTGAGCCCACCACGTCCCGTCAAGTGAGGGAGTTTCTTTGGATGGTGGGCTACTGTAGGCTGTGGATACTGCAGTATGCAGAGATTGCCCAAACTCTTTATGAACTGGCAAAAGGGGGGTCACTATGATAGATTGGACAGCTGAGGCCAAAGGAGCATTTCGGGAATTACAAACAGCCTTACTGAGTGCCCCAGCATTGGCCATCCTAGATGTTACCAAGCCCTTCCACTTGTATGTGGATGAAAAAGCAGGGTTGGCCAAAGGAGTTTTGACTCAGACTCTGGGGCCTTGGCAAAGGCCAGTAGTCTATCTTAGCAAGAAAGTAGATCCAGTAGCTGCTGGGTTACCCCCTTGCCTCTGCATAATTGCTGCCACGACCCTCCTGGTCAAGGATGCAAGTAAATTGACTTTGGGCCAAAATCTCATCTTGACCACCCCCACGCTATTGAGGGCCTTCTCCGGTCTCCACCCGACCGATGGATGATGAGTGCCCGAGTGACAGGGTATCAGGCCCTCTTCCTCAACAAAGCAAGAGTGACCTACTGGCCCCTAGCGGTGCTAAATCCAGCCACACTGCTGCCAGAGAAGCTGGCTGACCATCCACACGACTGCAGGGAGGTCCTAACCCAAGTCGCAGGAGTAAGGCCGGACCGCAGAGTCATTCCCCTCCCAGATGCGGAGATGACTCTGTTCACAGATGGGAGTAGGTATATGGTCAATGGAAAGAGGTATGCAGGGGCTGCGGTGGTTTCTCCTGAGCAGGAACTCTGGACAGCAGCCCTGCCACACAGAACTTCGGCACAAAAAGCGGAACTGATTGCACTCACTAAGGCACTGCAGATGGCCAAAGGTAAATCCACCAACATCTGTACGGACAGCAGGTATGCCTTTGCTACTCTCCATGTACATGGGGCTATTTATAAAGAAAGGGGCCTATTATCAGTAGAAGGAAAAGGAATTAAAAACAGAGGAGAAATATTGGCTCTCCTCCAGGCTATTTGGGACCCAAAAGAGGTGGCTGTTATGCATTGCCCGGAACTGCAAAAGGGGACTGATCTGATTTCAAAAGGAAACCAATTAGCAGATCAAGCCTCAAAGCAAGCAGCCCAAGAAACAGTGCAAGAACTGGTTACACTCCCGGCTCGAGCCCTACCAGAAAAACCGATCTATTCAGAAGAATATTTAAAGTATTTACAGAAATACTTTAAATTGGACTATGAAGGGGACTGGGCTAAGACTAAAGCAGGAAAAATAATTCTTCATCCAAGACTAGGTAAGAAGTTAGTAGACCATATACATCCGCACTCATTTGGGGATATGCAAACTCAAGGAGCTTATAGGCAAGCAGTTCCAGGTTTCTAAACTAGGGCATATGTTTCAGGATATGGTTGATAGATGTGCTCAATGCCAGGCAATTAATGTGGGAAGAACTAAAATGGGAAGAGAGAAAAGAGAAAGAGGTAAGGAACCAGGAATTTATTGGGAAATAGATTTTACAGAAATGAAACCCGGAAAATATGGGCACAAGTATATGTGAGTTTTTGTAGATACCTTTTCAGGCTGGGTAGAGGCTTTTCCCGCCAAACATGAGACCGCAGGAGTGGTAGCCAAAAAGCTACTAGAAGAAATAATTCCAAGGTTTGGTCTGCCTCTTGTGATTGGGTCAGAAAATGGCGCTGCATTTGTGAGTTCAGTCTCACAGGCATTGGCCAAGGCCGTGGGCACTAATTGGAAACTACATTGTGCCTACCGGCCCCAGAGTTCCGGGCAAGTAGAGAGAATGAACCGGACTCTTAAAGAGACCTTGACAAAACTAATTTTGGTTACTGGATGTGGATGGATGGATCTCCTTCCTTTCGCCCTCATCAGGGCACGATGTACACCCTATTTAAACAAGGTGACCCCATTTGAAATAATGTTTGGGAGACCCCCCCACTCTGTCCTCAGCTACAAGTGGCGTTGGGGAGGTGCAGTGGGTCAGCAGCACAGTGGGGGGTCAGTAGGATGGTACTGGGGTGGGGGTTAATGGTGGGGGGTGATCAGGACCAGCGGGGTTGCGGTCTCATGGTAGTGGGGCAAGGCAGTGGCCGCAGGGCCACCAAGGAAGGGGCGGTGGCCTTGGAGACCCTGGCAGCAGCACCAGGCCGGCGGTTGCCGGGGCGGGGATGGGGGCGGGGGCAGGGCGGCAAGAAGGGCAACGTGGGGAGTAGCTAGGGGAGGGCTGCAGTGGCGCTGGGGGGATGTGCAGCGGGACCCCAGGTCCTGGGGTGCGGTAGCCGTGGGGGGCGGGGTGTGGCAGCGGGAATCAAGGGCAACTCAGGGGGCAATGGGGCAGTGTTGGCATGGGGTGGTAGGTGGGGCCGTGGGGCTGCTCAGGCGGGAGGAGGTGGCAGCCAGGTGATGACCCTATGGTCGGGGGACGGGACCGGTGGGGGAGGGAGCCGGGGTCACCAGAACCAGGTGAGGGGACAACCAGGCGGTAGTCGCAGAGGGAGCGGTGGCGGGCCATGGTGGGAGAGCTCTGTGACAGCCAAGTGGGGCAGCGGTGTGGCGACTGTGGGGGGCGGGAGGAATTTAGGCAGCAGCAGCCGGAGTGGGGGTTGGACCAGCCCGGAGCCAGCGGCTCAGCAGCAGCATCGCAGCAACGGGGCGGGGGTGGTGGGCGGGTCCGTCCTGCACGCCAAGGGGGCGGGGCAGCAGCAGTTAGGAGGGCGTGGTGGGCGGGTCCATTGTGCATGCCATGGAGGCGGGGCAGCGGCAGTTAGGAGGGCATGGTGGGCGGGCCCATGTGCACGTCAAGGGGGCGGGGCAGCGGCAGTTAGGAGGGCGCGGTGGGCGGGACCATCATGCACCTGAATGAGGCAGGGCAGCGGCATTTAGGAGGGCGTGGTGGGCGGGCCCAGAGTGCACGTCAAGGGGGCGGGGCAGCGGCAGTTAGGAGGGCGTGGTGGGCGGGCCCATCGTGCATGTCAAGGGGGCGGGGCACGGAAGCACAGCAGAGACTACTACTACTACTACTACTACACAGAGAGACTACCCTTGTAGTCTTTTTATTTTTTTCTTTCCTGGTTTGTTTTCTGGGGGAGGGGGCTGCCACGTGGGTTTTCAGTCAATGATGTTCCCTGCGTTAAGTCCTCCAGCCCCCCTCAAGGGTGTGGGCTCTGAGGTAACCGGTTTTTTTCAGGCTTTTGTTTTCTGGAGGCTTTTATGTTTGTTCATTTTTTTTCTCTCGCCTTGACAGCTTTTGATGGTTTTTGGAGGTTTAGAGAAAAGCAAACTGCACCCCGACCTCCCTCTCAGAGAGAAGCCTCAGTCTGCTCCCCTGTGGGTGCTGCAGAGCCCATATAAATTCCCCCTTAGCCGCTGGCAGAGCAGGTTCCTAGTTGATGTCCCTGGGGACGCAGGATCTCCTGCTTGTGCCCAAAACCACGGCAGCGGCGGCTGTCTGGGCAGCTCCAGACCACCAGAGAGGTTCCAAGCAGCGATTGCACACTGAGACTTTCCCGCAGGCCGGGGCTGGGTGTGCCTGGTCTTTCTGGGTCTAAGAGCCTCAGACATGCACGCACCTCTCCCAGGGGAGTGTGTGGGGAGCGAGTGTCTCAGGCTCTAGCGCAGCGCATGTCCCAGAGCACCAGGCTGGGCCTTTGTGCACCTCTCTCAGGGGAGGGTGTGGGGTGTGCGCATCTCAGGCTGGTAGATCATGCGTGTTCTGCTATCTAGCATCTGGCTCGGCTCCCAGCCCCTCATAGGAGCCAGACTCCACGTGTTCTCGGGAGCGCTGGCGGCTCAGGGACCAAGAGCTGGTTTCTCTGCCACACTCTTTCTGGCTCAGTGCCAGGGGTGACTTTCCTGGGTCCGGGTACTTAAGCCGCTGTCCCTACCGCCCCGATTCCCGCAATTTCCCCCCACGATCCTTTGCTCTTTTTGAGTCCTTTCAACCAGACTCCAAGTTAATGCTGGTCCCCAGACGCAGGGCACTCTCGTACTGGGATATTACTCTCCAATCGGTCGCCTCTGGTGGCTCCCTCCCCCTTTTGTTTCTCTTCCGATATCAGTCCGACATTTCCACTGCACTTTACCTGACCACTGGCGTCTTCTGCCCCCATAGAGATCGAGACGTGTATAATTCTGATCTCAGGCTGATTTCATGGGTGATCAGAGTTCTTTGGGAGGTAATCAGCTCCCTTTAGGGTACAGGTTGAAACGGCGCCTCCTCCTACAGTCCTGCCATCTTGTCTCCCCTGTTTTTCCTTTTTGTCAGTGAACACACCTTTTCTGAATTAAGGATTGCAAATGAGTCTCCAATCTGTGGACTGCCTTTTCATTCTTTTTTATTTTTATTTTTATTTTTTATTTTCACCATAACAGTATTCATTGTTTTTTCACCACACCCAGTGCTCCATGCAACCCGTGCCCTCCCTATTACCCACCACCTGGTTCCCCCAACCTCCCACCCCCCGCCCCTTCAAAACCCTCAGGTTGTTTTTCAGAGTCCATAGTCTCTGCCTTTTCATTCTGTTTGCTGTTTCAGAAGAGGATGCTTTTTCTAGGTGGTCCTCTTGTCAAGCATCATGATGCCAACATGAGCGCATTTATTTGGGCATTTCTATTTCGCTCCCACGTGCCCCTGCCTATTTGAATGCCAGCACCATCCTGATGGCTCAGGGTATTGGAAGGTCACCTTCTAGGGCCCACCTCCTACTTCTTCATATTCAGAAAGTTTTGTCTTGTTGTGTTCCTCTGTGGTTCCATATCTATTCTAGAGTTTCTCTGTTTTGAGAACATCACATTGTGTTTTGGTCATTGTTGCACGGAATCTGTTCCCCATTTATTCTAGGAACTGGGGCTTCGCCTTAATCTCTTAGGGTCCAAAGACCTCCAGCAGTGCCTGGTGGGTGTGCGTGAGCCCGGGAACATCTTCCCTATCAACGGCCCTGTCAGGCCAGCCACAGATGCCCAAGAAATAGGCGGGAGAGCAGGCCTTGTCTCTCGCTCCCAGTGGGTTTCTAGTGCTGAGCTAACCAGGAAAGAGTCTGTCTGGTATCCATTTTACACAGTCATTTATTATCTTTATGCAGTATACGGAAATCATCAAGGAAACGAAAACGTCCCGTCGCTCACTCCCACTAGCCACACGTCAAGAGTCCCATAACGACTGGAGTTTTTGATGGTTGCACTGGGAGGGGACAGCGGTCATGGGCATGCACAACTGACACTGAGGTGACTGCTGCAGCATCCTGGTCTCGTTAGAAGGGATGAAACTCCAATCCCTGTCTCCTCCAAGGGCTCTGGCTCCATCAGCCCCGCGAACCTCTGACCGTGGAGCAAAAGGGTCAGGCAGATGCTGCATGGCCCACAGACCTCTCAACGCACCTGGGATGAAGGGGTGAGGCGGTTCCTCTCCTAACAGCATTGCTCCTCTTTCAGATCCTACGGATCTGCGTGTAGACAGCATCGATGACTCCAACAGTAAGGACGAAGCCTCTTCAGGTAGGGAACGGCACAGAGGAAGGGAACAGTGGGGCAGGGCTCCCGGGAACATGGGGTTGTCCCTGCCACTCTGGAGAATGAAGAAGGTGGGTAAAAAACCACCAAGGAAAGGGATGCCTTGGCAACAGGCATGATTTGCTTATTTCATGGTTTCTGAATGAAAAGAAAAGACATTGTGTCCAAGGGCCTTTAGGATAGGCTGGGTTTGTCATCAGCACTCGACTCCTTGTGCGGCTACTTTAAGGATCTTTCCCAGCAAACCTGCTGCAGCCTCCCTTGGCCGCTGCCACATGTCAAAGCTTGGTCTCATCGCTCATGGCCTCTCAGGAATGGTGCACAAGGGATTCTGGATCTTTCTTGGCATGGGCCCAGACCTCGTCATGCTCATGACTTGGCAGCACCAACCACCCTCTCCTGGGCAAGAGACCCAGGACACTACGATCTGGTGTGAGCCAGGAGGTGGAAGACAGGTCTAAACTCTCTCCCTTATAAAGTCCACTACCAAACTGTCCTGGTTCTGTCTAAGTTGCTGTTCCTTCAAGGGGACTCCCAGAGCTACAGAAGGTAAAGCGTACTTCCCCTGGCTTCACTACACAGGCTCCCGTGTCCTGTAGCTTCTGCCAGCCTTCACGCTCCAGCCGATTCTGACCTGTGGACGTGCTCCCAAGGGAAGGACACCCCCATGCAGCTGCCCTGGAGATCCCCTGTCACGGGCCAGGGTCCTCCAAGCCTGTGTGAAGGGGCTGCTGGACCTACTTCAAACACTTGCAGTCCCAGGTCCACTCTCACCAGCTGTTGTCGAGGCATAGCACAGAGCCTCTGGGGAGCAGGGCCAGGGATTCACGGCTCCTCTCACAAAGCCAACTCTCCGGCACACAGCCCTGGCCATGCTCCCCACTCCCCAGTCATGCCCAAACTGCAAATGTTTCTCAGGCCTGTCCAGGGCCCTACACACCCCTACCCTGTCCATTCCCTGCAAGCCTCAGCAGGAGCACTGGCAGGAATCCTGTGTTTCAGTGACCAAACTGCTGGACATTTTCCAGGGCTGCCCTGAACAGCTGAGGGCACCTAGAGATTTCCTGTGCTCCCATCTCCATTCAACCTCTGTAACACTTATGGAAACAGAGAGCATTGTATTAGCTGGAAACATATCCCTGGGAAGGTCATCTCAGTCACTGGGCAGACATGGGCTGTGGGGAGGTGGTGGGCCATGTCTCCGTGCAGTTCCCCAGCAATCCCAGACCCATAACAGCTGCTCCCAGCACAGAGGGATCAGGGGGTTGATTCCGGAGGAGCCAGGATATCTCCTCTCTTTCCTTGGCTGCCCCCTCTTGGACAACAGTATGACTGGTAGAGCTTGGCAGGGGGAAAGACATGGAGCATCACTAGGGGAGGAGGAAGAGGAGGAAGGGTAGCAGGGATGGAGAGGAACAAGGAAAGAGGAAGGCAAAGTCCTGCAGAGGCAGTGTTAGAGACAGTGACAGCCTCGAGGAGGAAAAGGATCACAAATATGGGCTTCTGGGTCTTGGAGAGAACCGGAGGTGGGAAGAGCAGGTGGGCAACCAGAGACCCATCTGCACCCTGTGGGGATCAAGCGACCAAGGCCAGGGAGGACTCACAGCTGGGGCCCCACCCCACTGAGGGCAGAGCCCAGCATCCCAAGAGCAGCAGGCCAGAGGTCGTCGGCTCCACTAACTCCCTTTTGTCCTCTCTCACGGCCACCCCAGCATCCTCGCTGCTCTCTGACCCGGAGGAGGATTCCACGGAAGATGACGATGCCGACAGAAGGAGCCACACTGTGCCTGTAATTCACTTCCACCTCCATCTCTTGGGCTTCCTCCCTCCTCTGTCCATAGCGCCTCTTCCGAGCTCCTCCCCTTTCCCTGCTTTGACGATGCCCACCCTGGAGGGCCTATTCTCCTGCCTGCACTCAGACTTTGCATCTGAACTGCTGCATGAAATCCCTGAGCAGCCCTCCTCACCCCTTCCCTAGCATTACCCTGACCCCTCACCACTGAGTCTGGGAAGCAGCCCCAGAAAGCAGAGCAGGGAATAGGGCTGGGAGTTGGCAGGGCATGGCTCACCCTGCTGAAGGGGCCTCAGGAAGGGAGGCTGGGGCTGGGTGTCCCCACTTGGTTCTCTGTGGCCAGGGAGTCTGTGCTCATGCCCTGTTCTGCTCTTGCTTTCAGCTCTCAAGAAGTTTCCCTTCTGTGGACTTGACAGAAAGAACAAGGGAAGCAGAAGAGAGGGACTTGGGAATGGGGTGCGTTGGGCAGGAAAAGGGGCAGGCAAACATGGACTCATGTTCTCCCTCGTTGATCTGACTTTGTTGTTGGCACCTCGGGAAACCACACAAAACCCAGGGTGCTACCCTGGCCTCTGACCACAAAGAGGAGAGGAGAGGAAATTTACAGTCTCTGCAGGCACTAGGAAACCCTGAGAACATCCCACGGGGAACCTCCAACTACTCCAAGCAACTCCCTGTGGTGGTTGAGCGCTGTTGTCCAGAAGCTGCTGATCTTGGAGGGAGGGCACTGGCTGCCTGGTGGGACTGGACCCCAGGCAGCCCATGCACTGAGCTCTTTTAGAAAAGGGCCCCACGGCCCATTGAGCCCCTCACTCTGCACGACCCAAGCCTTGCCCTCCCACCCTGCAAAAGTCAGCAGACTGCTTGATCCCGAACAGCACTAGTCGGGAAGAGACAGTGGTGGGGTGGCCTCATCTCCCACTTCACGCACCTGAGAAATGAGCAAACAAGACAGGCCCGCGGGCTCACAGGAGCAGGACAGCTCACCCCTCCCAGCGCTGCATCCCTGTGGGCACGGGGCTGGCCCCAGTCTCCAGCTGAGTCCTGTCTGCCGGCCACTCCCGTAGGATCTGACCAACACCTCCAGTGCCCCAAGCCTCCAAGACGCCTCGTGGGAGGTAGTGGGTCCCCTCATGGCACCATGTCGCTATGAGTTTTATATTCTGGAGACTCTCCTCAATCCCTCAGTCCGCAGGGAAGACCCACCAGGGAAAGTCCACCCGACCTGCTCCCACCTCGCCCACCACCTGCCCAACAGCCTGTGGACTGTGCAAACTCACTTCCCATGGGAGTCGGGAGCCCGTCATCTCTGCCACGACACCTGCAACACTCGTGTGGGCAAAGGCTCCCCCCACAGAGAAGGGCATGGCGAGGGCTCTCAGAGAGGCTGGGGATGGACAGCCCAGCAGGAGGAGGACCCCACTGTCATGGAGGAGGACGGTCAGGGAAGGCGCCTGAGTGACCCTGGCAGTGGAGCGTTCATTCACCCACAGGGGGCCCATGGGAGACTTCCCTTTCTTCAGGTCACACATGGGGCCTACAGGGAGATCTCGACCTCAACACCTCAGAAGGTAAGACCCGCCCCAGGCCACACACCACTTGCTATCTCACACCACTCCTCCTGTTCTCTCCACAGCTGCGCCACAGGACAGTCTGCCCACAACCCTGAGGCACCAGAGTCTCCTGCGGTGATCACACAAAAGGAGCCAGGAGGGCCCTGGGGCCCCACTTGCGGCTCCGACTTGGGCCCAGAGGAGGATTCGGCGTGAACACACAAGGAAACATGCCTGTAGGAACGGCTCTCTTACACCTCACCTCCGTAGGCCAAAGAGAAGACTTCTGGGAAGCCCACCGGAAAACGACGAGGCAAGACAAGAGGACCCTCGCCCACCCGAGGACGAGACAAGAGTACTCTCTGAGTCGCCCACCACACCCAGAGTTGGCCGCCCAGGCCCTGCTGATGACCGACACTTGGAGCACGAGGCAAGGATCGGGGCCTACAACAGTCCATTGTCTGGTGAGACTGGGCCCACCTGGGACTGAGGGGCACAGCAGCCTTCCGGTCTTTTCCCATCTGCTGCAGGGGCTGCTCCTCCTCCCGCTGTCCCCTCCAGTCCCCAGCAACCATGCAGAGCATGACACATGCGGGATGAAGAGGCACTGCCAGGGCCCCTTGACCACCCTGCAATCCACTCGAGGGGCAGCAGCCACCCCTGCTGGATTCCCCTAGGGGCCGCCCCTGAACCGCCCCTGTCGCTTCCACGCACACGACCGTGACCAATGCTGGGCTCGACACTGGCAGCGGCCCCACAGAACGAGCCCCACTCAGCCTGTGTGTTTGGAAGCAGCAATAGGTGTAGGGAGGAGAGGCTGTCCCTCACCTGAGCTCCAACTCTGGAGCACCCAGACACCATGGCAGAGGAACCGGGGCCCCAAGCACCACGCTGCACCTCACGGAAAACATGGGGCTCAAGGACGGCAATGCTAGACATCTAGGACGTACAGGAATGGGACCCAACATTCCTTTGGAAGCACATTAAAGCGTGGCACGTTTCACTCTACCTGATCCCTCCGAGTCCAAAGGTCTCGGGAAGCATCTCCCATGGCAACCCTCACCATCTCCTGATGTTCCATAAGAATCGCTTCTCCCTGGAACGGGGCATCCCTGGAAACATGAGTGATCTGACCAAGGCTTGCGTGGGACTGTCCTATGGAGACAGATAGGAAGAGACCCAGAGTGGACCAAAGGGCTTTAAGGGACTGAGGCTGACTTTCAGAAAGCCAACGGCCATCAAGCCCCTTGGGAATGCTGGCCTGACCCCTTGCCTCCAGACGACCCACCGCCTCACCAGGAGCGTAAAGAGTGTCACTTCCTGGCAGCTGTGGGAACTTCAGGATGTATCGGGCACCTCAGGAAAAGGAACCTGCCCAAATCCACAGGTATCGCAGGCACGTCTGATGGCAAGCCCTTCCCTTGGCTTCTGGCCTGGAGAGACAGCGGTTTGAGATTCCTCGGAAAAGTCCCAGGGATGCAGGTTCTAAGCGATCACTCAGGATCGATCACTAGCCTTGCTGAGCTTCAGTCGATAATTGGGCCACGTGGGTGAAAGTGGGGCTTGCTTGCCAAGGACATGAGCCCTGAGTTGGCTATCTCTGGAAAGGAGCGTTCTTTGGAAGAGAAAAAGTAGGTTTCAAGAACCCACCTTTGTGGACGTTCACGTCTAACTCTGGTGGCCTTTCTATATGTGTTGCTTGCCTAAGCTAGACAACTTGAGGTCACCTTCAGAAACATTTCCACATTAGCTCGTGGACAGGCAGTCTCCTTGCTTCAATTTCTATGGGCATCATACCGGGACCCCATGGGCTCAGGGTTCATTCAACAACTGGAACATGCGATTGATCGATTCCCCCACGACTGTAGAACTCAATGAGCACCTTCACCAACTGGATGGGGCTGGGATGAGGAACTCTTTCCCTCAAAGCCAGAGAACATACACCACTCCACAGGGTCCTCTGGGGACTTACGGAGACAATGAATGACCCTGCTCTCTAATGGAGTGGAGGGTGCCCCTGCGGAGGCTCTTATCTCCCAGACAAGTTTTCTCCCACTTAACAGCGACTCCTACTAACGAGGATCTTCAGGCGGGACCTCCAATAAAAAGGGCTTCCTGTAATGGTTTCTTCCCTCCCAGTCCTACAGATCCAAGAAGCCACCCCTATTCAAGTACAATGGCAAACAAAGGCTTCAGCTAAGCATCCAACTGCCCTCCTTGGAAAAGGAACCTCCCAATTCGTACGGGGATGGCCCCTGACTTTAAAGACGGCATCAGCTCCAGAGTGTCACAGAGAACCAAGGCCACCAAACAATGATAGGAGCCCGATCTGTCAAGTACCGCCTTACGCTTCCAGATATGCCTGAACTAACACCCGAAACCAGCCCAACTTGAAACCCAGAGACCCTTAGGCCTGGACCCGACTGCTCTATGCCCATGGCTCTTAACTCTGGAAAGGTTCTTAAGTCCACCTGACTGATGATGCCCCTACAAAAGTGCAGAGGACAGGTGCTTTAGCAACGGCAACAGTTCCATGGAAAGGGGGTAAGAAGAACGAGGGACGCTGTCATCAGTTGAACTCAGACTGCTGAGGCCAAAGCCTGTCAGCAAACATGTCTGCCCCCACAGCAGAGATCCTAGTGCCCACCCGTTGGTTCTAATTGGCAAAAAATCACGCAAGTATTTATCTGGACTCCGACAGGCCTTCCTCGTCCTCTTCGCCTGTGAAGCAATTGACAGAAAAGGATCTTCTTCCCAAGCCATAACCCGCCAACCCGATATGGGCCTGAAATGGTTGCACATTCCAAGAAGGGCCCTCCCAACCCGAGGAGCCCTTGAAAGCCTGGCTACAGTTCAAGGAGACTCAGGATTAGATAAGGGCCCCTAGCTGGGACCCAATGGCCATGAAGCTCTAACCTGGGCCCATGGCTGCCCCAAGCTCCAGAGGCCACCAGACACTTGGGGTGGGCCTAGATGCATGGGCGCCTTATGAAAACAATCACCAACCCAGCCGACCTTCCCCACTTCAAGCAACAGTGCACGTGTGCTCTGTTCCACTGACATGGCCACCTAGCATCCATCTTTGCCCCTCTTTGGGACTGGAGAATGTCGTGGAGCATGGGGAGGACCTTACTGAGTACACAGTCAAGGCCCTACATGTCACCCTGAACAGGATTTCTCAATGAGATACGGGAATGATCCCAACACACAATGCTGTTCTACAAAACACAAAAGCTTTAGATGTTGTAACTGCTGCACAAGGTGGAGCCTGTGCCCATCGAAAGACACAATGCTGTGTATACATTCCCCACGATCACAAAGAGATTTCTGGGCTCCTAACAGACGCCGCTGCTCCAATCCGCACTTCCAAGGATCCCTCTCTTTAAGGACTGGCTCAACTCGTGGCCTGGGGAGGGTTCTCACCCACTATCAAAGGACTCTTCATGGGGATTCCCCTTCTCTTTCTTCTTCTCACCCTGTTGTGTTGTTTCCCACCACCCTGCCCCGTCTCTGCAGGTGGTGCCAGGAACTTTTCACTGCAGGAACTTCCAGAGGACAAATGGTCCTTTCCACTCAGGAAGGTCCAGTCACAAGTTCTCCCCTGCACTCGGCGGCCTCTTCCTTTTACAACTCTGAAAACAGAGGCCTCCCCCAGCTGGGCCTCCCCCAGCTGACCAGGAATGACCCACAGGTAGGGGCAGCTCTACGCCCCTATTCAGCAGGAAGAAGTTACAGAAGATGAGACCATCCTCCTTCAACAACCTTAACCACGCAAGGCTCTAACCTGGTCAGGGGCACACGAGGAGGGAGGAGAAGGCTAGCTGAGCACCAGGCAGGAGCTGGCACGCCACACTGCCCCCCACAACCTGCTATATGGGGGATATTCCTCAGGCGCTCTGACGGCCCTAAAGCTAACGAAAGAAAAAAACAGATTCTCCACCGATGGAGATCAAAACCCAGCAATACCAGAGTCTCCCTCGGTTTTTCAAAGTCCCTGTGATTCTCCAGGAAGAGGCATGCTTAACAAGAGGTTAGCGACCTTCCAGAGACCCGGATCTCCGTTTCCTGAAGCCCTAACGTCTCCCTCCCCTCCACGACACTGAGGGAGGCTGAGGCCGAAGGAAATGTCCGTAAGACAGAGTTTCTTTTCAAACCTGCAGTCCCTTGAGAAGGACCTGTGAGAGGAGGAAGGTAACATTCCTCCAGGAAGCCCCCCACCATCTTTCAATTAATGCCTTCCTAGGAGGAAAAACCACCTTCCGTTGACAAGAGCAAAGCCTCCGGTAACCTGAGTGTCCTCTGTCCTCCTGCAACGTTCTTGCAAAACCTCCCTTTGGCCTGACCTCCCCCAATGCCATCCCAGAGAGTCAGCCTCCCATCACCACCCCAGGAAGAAACCCTTTCTACCCACGGGCCATGTCCCTGTGCTTTAATAAAAATCACCTCCTGCCAGCAAAGCCATCTCCAGACTTCCTTCTTGACCGTCGGCCTTGAACGCTAACGTCTTTCCTACATCAGTCCTGTCTTTCGTAGGGCTCCTGTGGAAACAACCCTGCCACATGGGTCCATTTCTGTCAACTCTTCCGACTCCATCCAACTAACCCACTGCACATTCTGTGTCCTCCGAGGACAGGACACTTCTGTGATTCTTGCAGTGAAACCCTCACATGGCACCTCTTTCCATCCTCGACGTGGTTGAGTTTGAGCATCTGAAACACCCCAGCATCCCTTCCTCACCTTCTTTTTCTCGCATGTTTATCTGGTCGATAGGTTCTCATCACCAAGACCCTATAAGAGGTTTCTGCTCCTGAGTAGAGGACTCCATTCCTTCCCTTCGTCATCAAGCTCAAACCTTAACTCTCAGATGTTTGTCTCACAACGTTCAAAATTCTTCTTTCCCCTAATGCCTCTCTACCAGGTTCTCGTCTCCCTTTTTCAAGCCCGCCTGCCCTCCTTCCCTCACTCCCTTCCTTCCTCTCCTGCAGTATCTTTTTGTTCTTTGTATTCCTTCCTCCCTCCCCCTCTTTCCTTCTTTCGTTCTGTTCTGGTAGTCCCCATACAGCACTTCAGTACTTTTTCGCCTAGTGTTCTGTGACTCATTCTGTCTGTAGAAGACCCAGGAGCTCACGGCGACACATTCTCTATTAGAAAGGATGAAAGGATGCCCACACGGGGGCATCTCAAAGGTCTGCTTCTCTGCAAGTCGACGGGAGGCTTCAGGGTCATGAACCCTGGCCTTCCACACAACAGCTGGACATGGGCTACGCTAAGCATTCCCCACACTCTCCTGTCTTCCAAGACCCCGAGCATACGGACTGTCCACCAGAAATCTGGAGAGTTTCATTTCTCGGCTGAAATGGGCCTCAAGGCGAGCCACCGCCCGAGTGTCTGGAAAAGTCACTGGCTTCAGCACGACTCACAGGTATATGGTCTTTGGAACGGAAACATCTAAAATTTAAGCAGCAGTTGACGTGGGTGTGAGGCTACCGTGTAGAAAGATCTATCTGAATTCCGGAAAGTTAACACTGCACCCGACTACAAGAGGCTTGCAGAGGCAGACGCAGAGACGATTCCTGAAGGAAGGGGCTGGAATACGTACGTTGCATCAGGAAGGGAGGAACATGAGGGAGCAATCCTTCCACAGACCCTCCTGTTCTGGCCATTAGCAGAGGGTTCCCACTGCACAGGAACCCGGCCAATGCTGGGGCACAGGATGATGTCTCACGTCCCCCACCTCACTCCATGTGTGTTGTGTCCTGGGAAGACAAACCTTGTATTTACTGACAATGTGGAAGAGCCTTCAGCCATGTGTCCCCGGTGCCAAGGACATCAGAGCTCATTCATCCTGGATCGCACCACACACATGTCCCCAGGGTGGGAGAGCCTTTACTCGGGGCTCTAACCTCGGGAGACACGAGAGAACTCACCCTTCAGAAGAAAGTAGACATGACACGCATGGGGGAAAAACTCCAGGGCAGTGCTCACCTCGGTACACAGCAAGGCCACCGGAGAGGCACCTTAGGGAGGGAACGAAGGTGGGAGACCCTTCCTTCAGAGAGCTCTGCTCTCATTCATGCCCAGGACCTCCCACGGTGTAGAAGCCATGTGGTGGGATTGCTGCACAAGAGCTCACAGCAACACGCATCCCTTCGAGGCCATGGGCACGTTCGGGCAGACAGAAACTGGTTGAATGCCATCTTCAGGGGAAAGCATTTAGTCCAGCCACACCCTGAGCCAGCATCCGAGGATCCACACTGGCGGGAACCCCAACTGATGCGGTCAACATGGGAGAGCCATTAGATACAGCTCTCACAGTTGGAGACACCAGACAACTCAGAGCAGAGAAACCTGGGTCTGTCATCACTGGGGTCCCGCCTGGACCCAGAGCGCCCACCTTTCTCACTACCACAGAAACCACACAGGGGAGACACCGTGTCTCCCGTCACTGAGGCAGAGCCTTCTGCCAGAAGTGTCCCTTTCCCAACACCAGAAAACTCACACGGGGAGAACCACTAGTGCTGTAGCCTGGTGGGAGAAGCTTCAGCGGGGCTCAGGCCTGAGCTCCCGCTACCATCTCAGAGTGTGCGTCATCCCTCTCATGGGAGCGAAGGTGCAGGGACCTCCTGGGACCCCCTGCATCATCGCTGCGGCTGAATGTCGATGAAATCCATATGGGAATCCCATTCCTCACGGAGCCAACACGGGAAGGACCTGGGAGGATTCGCACACAAGAAAATCCTCCTGGTGTGATGAGGAAAGGAATGGGCTCAGGTATCCCTTCTTCCTTAGCCAGCAATGACACCCTCATGCCGAGGAATCGCTGATCCCAACGCAACGGGGGGAAACTCTTCCCCAGACACTTACATTAGAAAATCACTGGGCAAAGACCTCCCAAGGTATTTCTTGAGGTGACACTGAGATACAAACTCAGACACTACAAACACCTACAACTCGGTCCCGTTCTGACAGATGTGGAATGCGCTATTCCAGTAACCAGTAGCTAGAAATCAAGCACATCTGCTCTGATCCATCAGTACTTGCATAAAGGCCAGGATCACTGAACAGGCGGGGGGTCTCACAGCCGTGCACACTGTGCCAAGTAAGAACGGGGGACTTTTCCTTTTTTCACAACTGAAACAGGTACTGTCTCTTGGTAGGAAGTTGGATCCCAGGAAGTACCCCTGCCTGGGATCCATGAGAACATCAATCGGAGGGTGAACTCAGAATCTCAGAACACGAGGTGATCGACGTATGTTCACGAAAACATTAACCTATCGATGCATGTAGATCGCAAGGATGAATGGCCACAAGATTCAACAAACACACGGATTGTGATCTACCTCTCCTGTGTCCTTAATTCTACTAATATTGTCCTCTCAAATTGGAAAGGATTTACAAATTTATTACACGCTTAGAAATATTTCTATTGACTTCACATATTTGAGAGCGACAGAGCTAGGGAGGGAGCAAGAACAGTCGGGGTTGGGCAGTGGGGAAGAGGGAGAAGGGTGCCCAATGCAGGGCTTGATCCTCCAGGATCCAGGGATCCTGACCTCAGCCAAGGGCAGATGCTTACCGAACTGCGCAACCCCGAGGCTGGCAAATTAATTTCATCTTTTACAAAGGGGCTCTTCTGGAAGACCTGCTGGGACCAGGGCAGGAAAACCTCTACAGTTCAGCATCAGGCAGGGAGGGCTTCCTCCCCGTCGATGAGAACGTGGGAGCCAAGGGGTTTTCTCCACCACCAAGAACAGCTACGTATCTCTGGGCCTGAGAGGGTGTACGTCCACTGCAGACGTGGAAATACTCCCTGATTCAGAAGATTTTAGAAGAGGAGGGGGTTCTTACGCTCCCTTCCATAAAGTCAAAGCATGTCCAGGAATGCCTGCGTGGTACTTTCAGTGAAGGGACCAACTTTTGGTGTTGGCTCAGGTGATGATGTCAGGGTTATGGGATTGAGCCCCGTGTCCGGTTATGCAAGGCATGTGGGGCCTGATGAAGGGTCTCTCTCATCCTCTGCAACTCCCACACCCCCCATCCAAAAAAAAACAAAGGAGAGAGAGAAAGAAAGGGACAGAGTGAGAACTTGTGTGGAATTCAACTCAGACATCCATTTGTAAAGATGCCTGGGATTCTTTGCTCTAGAGGAAGGGCGCAATAAAGCAAGTGTGGGAAGAAGGTCGATCGTTGAGAGAATGTCTATTTATAAGGTCAGCCTGCAATAACTCAGGATTATGCGACCAGAGGCAACCTGGATTTCAGAAGTTTTGTGTGGGGCAGGGACTTGAGGAACCTTGTCCATATGTGCCGCTAAGTAATTTTCCCCAAGCAGCAAACTCTAGATATTCTGGTTAAGGCTGTATCTCCAATTTAATCGACAAGAAGAGGGTATCTTTCCCTCCAGAAGAAAGACAGAAGCCGGCAAAAAAGACACCCAAGTCAAGGCCTGAACCTCAACCCAGGCGGGAGGTTCTGAACTAAGACAACTTACCACTGTGATGTACAGCCACCAGGGAGATGACACAGGTCACACTCCTGTACATTTTGCACTTGAATCTGCACTGAAGAGACAGAGGCCAGATGCATTGGATGCTGCCAACGAGGCCAACTCACCGGAGACTCAAAGCACCACCTGTAAAAACAGGGATAGTATTTAGTTTAGGTCTCAGGATCCGCGCTCAGGAAGACACAATGTCACACAAAACTGAAAGCATGCCCCTCCCTTCCAGCAGAGAGCACAAGCTCAAAGAGGCAGAAACCACAGAATCTCGAAATTTGTGAAAGACTTAGCATTGCTGCTGGCAGTCCTTCAACTAATACATGCATGGTCAATTGGCTTCCGGGAGTTCCATGATATCTTTGCCAGACCCAAGCAGGAGGATGTGGGCCAGGAAATGGCCCAGAGGTCAATCACCATGTGCAACAAGTGGCAGGCGTCTAAATAAAGTTCCTGCTGCTCCCAGAACCAAAACAGAAAATCTGCATAAACCCTATTTCAACTGCATTTTGCATGACCGTCCTAGGGATGCTTACTTCTCCTGGAATCGTCTTTCAACTTTGACATGGTTCTCATTCATCTACCCCGTCACTTCAACGACACAGAACTCCCACAGGAGATGTGCATAAACTCTACCTCCTCAACGTCTTTTCTACACTACATGAGTGACTCTGTCTTGCTTCCTTTCTTTTTTCACAACTCTATTTGGCTGAAAGGAGCCTCCGGTCTTTCCTTTCTAAGACATGCCTCTCATGGACCCTGGAACTCAAAAAAAGAAATAAAAAAACCAACAACTAATCACCACCCAATACAAATATAACCTATACCTTGGAGACTGAAGTTGTTTCACTCCTAACCAGAGACTATGCTACTGACCCAAAGGGCAAGCCCTCTAACAACCAGCTTCTAGAGGAGACTGGGACGATTTGGGGTATAGTTATGATAGGATTTTCCCAATCAGAAAACACTGCCAGCCTCTAAAGTGAGGTCCCCAAACCTGATTGTGAACTAAACAGATTCAGAGCTTCATGGGACCCACTGTGAGGCATAGAAATGCCTGGCGGTGTTGGCAGCGGGTGCCAGTCCACATGGGTGATGGATTTCAGTTCAACGGATTTGGGATGGTTTCTTAGATGCAAGAAGGCAGCCGCAAGCACACTTGGTTTCTTAGCATCTATTCTAACTAAGCCTGGCAGGCACAGTGACGGACCGTTCCATGCAGATTTTGAAACCGTGCTGTGCTGGAACTTCTCATGAGGCATCTCTAGAGTGAACTTTCAGTAGTGTGTCCAGGCCAAAGCCAGGTGCAATACTCCCATCAGACTTGACTGCAATACCTGTTGATTTGGGTGGATTCCTCTTCTCGAGGTCCCCCAAATATCCTGAGGTTCCTATACCTGCCAACAAGTAACATTCCCTACTCATCTGGCAAGGCTCCTGGGCACTGTGTCATGGAGGTGAGAAGCTGCTATTGCCAAGGGGCTCCACAAAGTCACCGTTAATTCCTGAAAATTGTCTGGTCATTATCTGAGTCTATACATATTATTCTCAAATTGGACATTTCACTCAATCCCTTGGTAAAATAACCAATGTTTCCAGCGGTATCTGTTACAAGAAAAAGGTGCTTGTGCTGAATTTACGCCAATAATCCTAAGTACCTTGGAAGAAAGAATTCCCCCTGAGAGTTTCTGAATGATGGAGGGCTCAGGGAGGGAGAGAAGTTAAATTCTCCCATTTGTTCACACAGAACTATTTCATCACATTTCTGTAGATCGTGGATATTTTCAGATACAGTTTCCCTCAATCTGTAAGAAGAAACAATAAAGAACCAGCAATGTTTCAAACAAGAGTCCCAAAGGTAGACTCATCGTTCTCAACTCACTCAGTCCCCCCTTATTAATTCTTGTTCAGCTTGAATGCAGCTTTTCCATGATTTCTGCAAATCCCTACCCAGTAGAGTTTGATAGTTTTCACAATCGGACACTAAGACCCTACGAGACACAGCACCGTGTACAGTCACAGGCATTTAATGGCAAAGTGGGGATGAAAGGCGTGCGGACACACGCTTAAGGAGATATATTTTCACCAAACACAGAAGGTGTCCTGTGTCCCACTCCTGCCCTATGTCCCGCTGCTGCCCTGTGTCCCCTTGCTGCTGGTTTTCATAGCCCAGCGCTAAGCAGCCCTTCCCTGTTGACTTGCACGATGACCCACCTGCCACGCTGCCCCCTGCTGTTCCCGCCCACCCCTCCCTGCAGCTACCACCTAGCCGCTACCCCTGTCCCCCACTCTGGAGCCTTCCCGATTCCCTACTCCTGTTGCCGTGCTGCTGCCGCCCCATGAGTCCAACTCCGCCTTCCCCGCACTGGTACCACCAGGCTGCCCCCACAACATGAGCTGCTCCCACCGTGCTGCACTCCCGTCCACGGCGCCCCCACTTACAACCACCATTGCCTCTCCGCTGCTACCCTGGGTCCCCGCTGCTGCTGCTATCAGTGGTCCCGCCCTGTAGAAATGCACCAAGCCCAGCAAAGCCAGGCCCTTGCTTCGCTGCCTGACCCACCACGCAATGACATGGACATCCCGCTTATACCCAGCTAGTCCTGCCCACCCCCAAGGACACTACCGCCTAGCTTCTCCCCCACCCCACTCCGATGCCTCCTGGCTGCCAAGCGTGTGGCTTCCAGCACGTCCACCACCCCTCGCACTGCTACCACCTTGCTGCCCCCCACATGTACCCCTGCCACCCTGCTGTGCCCCCCACACAATGCCCTTTACCACCACTGCAGCCACTCCACTGATGCCCTGTGTCCCCAGCCTCTGCTGTGCTTCCGTGCCCCGCCCCCTTGACGTGCACTCTGGGCCCGCCCACCACGCCCTCCTGTCTGTTGCTGCCCCGCCCCCTTGACGTGCACTCTGGGCCCTCCCACCACGCCCGCTGTTGCTGCCCCGCCCCCTTGACGTGCACTCTGGGACCGCCCACCACGCCCTCCTAACTGCCGCTGCCCCGCCCCCTTGACGTGCACAATGGGCCCGCCCACCACGCCCTCCTAACTGCCGCTGCCCCGCCCCCTTGACGTGCAAAATGGGCCCGCCCACCACGCCCTCCTAACTGCCGCTGCCCCGCTCCCTTGACGTGCACAATGGCCCTGCCCACCACGCCCACCTAACTGCCGCTGCCCCGCCCCCTTGGAGTGCACAATGGGCCCGCCCACCACGCCCTCCTAACTGCCGATGCCCCGCCCCCTTGACGTGCACGTGGGCCCGCCCACCACGCCCTCCTCTTGGCCGCTGCCCCGCCCCCTTGGCGTGCAGGACGGACCCGCCCACCACCCCCGCCCCGTTGCTGCGCTGCTGCTGCTGAGCCGCTGGCTCCGGGCTGGTCCCACCCCCACTCCGGCTGCTGCTGCCTCGATTCCTCCCGCCCCCCACAGTCGCCGCACGGCTGCCCCACTTGGCTGTCACGGAGCTCCCCCACCATGGCCCACCACCACTCCCTGTGCCACTACCGCCTGGTGGTCCCCTCACCTGGTTCTGGGGACCCCGGCTCCCTCCCCCACCGGTCCCGCCCCCTGACCATAGGGTCATCACCTGGCTGCCACCTCCTCCCGCCTGGGCAGCCCCACGGCCCCACCTACCACCCCATGCCGTCACTGCCCCATTGCCCCACTGAGTTGCCCTTGATTCCCGCTGCCACTCCCCGCCCCCCACCGCTACCGCACCCCAGGACCTGGGGTCCCGCTGCACATCCCCCAGCGCCACTGCAGCCCTCCCCTAGCTACTCCCCACGTTGCCCTTCTTGCATCCCTGCCCCCGCCCCCATCCCCGCCCCGGCACCCGCCGGCCTGGTGCTGCTGCCAGGGTCTCCAAGGCCACCGCCCCTTCCTTGGTGGCCCTGCGGCCGCTGCCTTGCCCCACTACCATGAGACCGCAGCCCCGCTGGTCCTGCCCACCTCCCACCATTAACCCCCACCCCAGTACCGTCCTGCTGACCCCCACTGTGCTGCTGACCCACTGTGCCCTGCCAATGCCACTGCCACCCCACTGCACCTCCCCAACCCGCTGCGACTGCGACCCAGTGACATTGCTTCCCACTGCCCCGCCCTGTTGCCCCCGCTGCCTTACTGCACCCCCCTGGTTTCTGCCACCCCTCCCCGCTGTGCTTCCCACCCCACCACTGTCGCGTCCCCCACGCAGACCCTCCTTACCACCCGACCGCTGCCCAGGGTCTGCCTGGCTGCTCTGACGTCCCTGGCGCGCCCTGGACGTCATCAGTGGGAGACAGGCCCTAAGAGAATTTCTGCATAGGGGCTGGCGGCAGGTGTGTTCTGGAAGTGGGTTGGAGGTATAGACATGGGGTAAATCCCAAGAAGGAAATGTTAGCATAATTATGTTAAGTGTTAAAATAGCCTAAAAAGCTAAATGTAAAGTGCTTTCAATGTCTCCTTCTTTTCCATACAGTGACTTTATTCATCATATTGTGCACCTGAAAATAATAAAATCTCACGTTAACTAACTGGAATGAAAAAAAAAAACTGTAAAAAAGTTAAATAAAAATCTTTTAGCATCATGCGTCAATTGACATACAGACATTAAAGTAAGAGTTTGCATAATAAACTGTGTATATGTGTCTATGTGTTCGTTTTCAACCAAGGCTGGTCAAAATCATGGAAAAGATGAGTTTTATTTCTCTTCAGAATCACTCACTGTTCCTTGACTTCATGTATAGTGTACATACATATGAACAAGCTTTTCTCAAAAACTAAAGGGAAAAAAAGCCCCCAAGAACCAACACTAGATGTCCACTGTAGAATTGCATGAACAGAAATGCATTCATTAGCTTTGTTGTATGAGAAGACCTTGGGAGATACTCATTTGAGAAATAAGTGTCAAGGGAAATACATCATAAACAAGAACTTCTCCCTTACCGTAATGCTCACTGGGGAACTTAACGCTCCATTTTATTTTTCTCAGATCACACAAAAATCAAAACTTAACAGCACATGTAGCCCAGTGGTTGTATTAAATTTATGATTTGCTCTCTGTTAGTGGTAGAACTGAAACCTTGGGGCCGACTCTGTGATCATACTTGTGTTACTTTTAGGATAAGATGTATATTAATATAAGTATGTGAATAAATTCAACCTTGTTATGTTTTCCACAGCAAGCATTTTCACTGACATAATTTCATGGGATCTTCATCACAGTCCAGGTGAAAGCAAAAGTAAATGTTTATGGTATATAAAAGGTAAACAAAGGTATATGCACAAAATAAGAATCTGTGAAATAAGACAAATGCAGCCCCGTAAGTTTTAAGACCTAATGGGCTGTATTAACTGATCTAATAATGACTTGCATAGTATCCTATCCAGTAGATAGAGGGGCGGTCCAAATGGCCACAAGAAAGAAAAGACTTCCAAGATAGCCTGCGAGATGCAGTGCGTGGGTGGTGCAGTCAGTTAAGTGTCACACTCTTGGCTTTGGCTCAGGTCCTGATCTCAGGGTCTTGGGATCCAGCTCTGCACAGGGATCTGTGCTCAGCACAGAGCCTGTTTGTGTTTTGCTCTCCCTCTCCCTCTGACCCTCCCACCAATAAATAAATCTTAAAAATAAGGCAGCAAGGGAGAAAATAAAACATAATCAGCTAAGAATCCATTGTTTTAGGCAAGATCACCCTCCTAAGGGAAACAGAGGGGGCCAATCGGTAGACTTCCTAGCACTGACCAGGAATTTCCCACCTGGGCTGGCTAAAGGTTATATAGTTCTGGACGTTGAAACTCCAGTTGGGTCGATATTAAGTCTTGGCTAACCAACTTGGAACCTTAAGCCATGTGAGTGCATTTTGAGCCTGTGGTTTTCCTTTTCAACAACCCCACCTTTTGAACAGACTCTCAGCTTAACTGACAGATATAAATTGAAGGCATTAATGTCACTCTCAGTAACTGCTCTGAAGTGCTCACAGTACTTGATGCTCCTCAGTGTAGTATTCAGAGTTCTTGACCTTTCTGATTAACCCCTGTGATGTTCACAGGTCACCACTGCAGTCTTACAATTTTTGAGCTGGTCATGCTCTTCTTCTTCTTCTTCTTCTTTTTTTTTTTTTGTTTGTTTTTGTTTTTTCTTTTTCTGGTGTTCCACTCTCAGAAAGATTATTACTATGCAGGTTAGTGTCTCTGAATTTGCATTTAGAGGTTTTGAGAAAACATAAAGCACCACACAGATTATATTGATTATGACAAACAAGATAATTCCCAATGTTTGGAGTGCAATTTGAGGCTATGTACTCCAAGACTCAAAGCAATTAAAAACAAATGAGTAAGAAAGACCCTGCTGAAGGAGTCACTCTTTTAAGCCACGTGGCTTCCTCAGTAATGTGATATTATTGGGCTTCAACGTCCCCCAGAACTGTTCATCGGGGTTTAGCACATGCTGTTGTCTGCAGCACAGACCCAGCCTTGCTCAGCTAAGAGATAACCAAGGGCTATCTTATTTTCAAGAACTCCTTTGGCCAGAGTGTAAGAATTCTCGTTGGGCAGAAATTGCTTTGGCAAGGGGTTCTGCAACAATTTCAAGAATGAAGGAAAAGGTCTTGATCATACTCCATCTACGTTTATCCCTAACCAGGGAAGTAAGACCGGCCAAAGACATGAATCTTGGAACACAATTTTTCCTGATAGTTCCCTTCTAACTCAGAACATGAATGCAGGGAAGTTAACCAATGAGATGTCTTACTTAGCTTGAGTAATTTCAGACCAGGGTTGAATTTTCTGGCAGCCTGAAATAAAAGCTTGCTCTAAATTCCAGAGGATACTGCTGTAGTAATGACCTGGGCAATACAGATGAGGGTGTTACCATTCCAGGCCATTGCCAGAATAAAGGAAAAGACAAGAGAGTTAAAGGATCACATGTTTGGTCAAAGCTTGGAGTCTTGATTCATTGCCTTGGGTGAACACGGTCTAACTAGATGTCAGCTATTTCACTTTCTTCCAAGTAGATTCAGAAATATCAAGTGTCCGTGCAGGACCAGGTGTCAGGTGGAGACTTCTGTAGCTGTGGGTTGTGCACCGTAGGCTCAATTCCTTTGAGTTTTACAGAAGGAGACTTAGTAAGGTCCCTCTTTTACTGGCTTTCAAGGGCTGGTCTTCCTGTAATGATGTGTCTCAAATACTTAATCACCAGGTTGTAAACTGTGATGGAGAGGATCCTTTTAACCGTGATCTAGGAAGACTTCCATAACCAGTTGATGACAGGCTTGAGCACTGGACATCGCAGACTTACAGTAATTGGATAGACCAGCATGCAACACAACAGATCAGTAAAAGGTTGTACACTGAGATAATTCAATGAAGTCTGCAAGGATTTCCTAAAGGCTTCTGTGATTTGCCCAGTGAACTATGTGCCCTGGTCACTGGAGATCACAGAAAGTATGCCCCAAGGGAGAAACCCATTTTTTTAAATTTTTTAATTTCTTTTCAGCATAACAGTATTCATTGTTTTTTCACCACACCCAGTGCTCCATGCAATCCGTGCCCTCCCTAATACCCACCACCTGGTTCCCCCAACCTCCCAACCCCCGCCCCTTCAAAACCCTCATGTTGTTTTTCAGATTCAATAGTCTCTCATGGTTCACCTCCCCTTCCAATTTCCCTCAACTCCCTTCTCCTCTCCATCTCCCCTTGTCCTCTATATTATTTGCTATGCTCCACAAATAAGTGAAACCATATGATACTTGACTCTCTCGGTTTGACTTATTTCACTCAGCATAATCTCTTCCAGTCCTGTCCATGTTGCTACAAAAGTTGGGTATTCGTCCTTTCTGATGGAGGCATAATACTCCATAGTGTATATGGACCACATCTTCCTTATCCATTCATCCGTTGAAGGGCATCTTGGTTCTTTCCACAGTTTGGCGACTGTGGCCATTGCTGCTATAAACATTGGGGTACAGATGGCCCTTCTTTTCACTACATCTGTATCTTTGGGGTAAATACCCAGTAGTGCAATTGCAGGGTCATAGGGAAGCTCTATTTTTAACTTCTTGAGGAATCTCCACACTGTTCTCCAAAGTGGCTGCACCAACTTCCATTCCCACCAAGAGTGTAAGAGGGTTCCCCGTTCTCCACATCCTCTCCAACACACGTTGTTTCCTGTCTTGCTAATTTTGGCCATTCTAACTGGTGGAAGGTGGTATCTCAATGTGGTTTTAATTTTAATCTCCCTGATGGCTAGTGATGATGAACATTTTTTCATGTGGCTGATAGCCATTTGTATGTCTTCATTGGAGAAGTGTCAGTTCATATCTTCTGCCCATTTTTAACAGGGTCTTTACCACAGTGCAATCATCAGCCTCTTGACAGGGAAATGCTTGAACTGATCCAGAAAATACAGAAACAACAACAGGGTATATGAAAAATCTTACTAAGTGGCAGTGGAATGAACCCAGCTGTAGGTGTTCAAAGGGTCCACAGGAAGGACACTTGAAACCTTTGGAGAAAGAAAGTTGTTCAGGATTATGGACCTGACAGATTAGACACGGCTGGTAAACATGTTTTTTGTTTTGTTTTGTTTTGTTTTTTTGTTTTGTTTTTGTTTTTTACTGTTTTAGAAGGCTTCCCACTGATGTACATGTATCATTTGAATCCTCTTAAATGCCCTATGGTGGATGAAGGAATGAAAAAAAATCAAGAAAAATGGGGCTTGCCAGGGATCTGGGAAGAACCAAGTGGTTGTCTTGGATTTCCCGTAGCCCTGACTCTTTCTTTAAATCACTCCCATTCTTTACCCAGCCTCTTCTCTCTGACTCAAAGGGAAACAGGTGCCATGTTACAAGGACATCAGGATGGCCTGCATCTGGCAATGAGGAGCCGTGTTTTGTTGAACCGGAATGGACCTTATCTACATGTGCCACAATATTACAACTAGAATAGCAAAACAAACAAGCAAACAAACAAACAAAAAACTTAGTATGAAGTTTTATTTGACAATGATTTCCATATAATTTAACATATCAAATAAGCTAGATTAATTTAGCAAATCCTATGGGATGTTCCAGGTCAAAGAGAATTAAGCGGGCCAATACTCCAAAGAAAATTAAAAAAAAAAATCCACAAAATCCTTCATTCTCTTGAAGAAGGAAAACCAAATTCTGATGTTTTACCAGCTTACTTTTGATTGGAAAATTCTTCATTCCAATCTTAGACCCTCCTGACTACGCATAACATTCCTTTCCAAACATTCCCTTTTTAGAAGGCTTTACAACTTTCTCTTTTACAGGCAGATTTTTGTCCTGAGTTTACCCTCTTTAGATACCTAGCTTTGCTGTAGAACAAAATTCCTTTCTTTTTTCCCTGGGGGAAAAATAAATTTCCATTCCTCACTCCTTTACTTACGAAAAACACACACCTTACTTTCTTTGCATTCTGAGTTGTTTTTCTTATTATTTTCAGTAGCCTTCATTACATTACTTAGAATTCTTAACCCTTGGAAACTTTCACTTTCAAAGAAAGCAGTTGTGAACTCTGAATAACTATTCTTTTGGTTGGGAAATTTATGAATTCATTTCATAATTTCCTGAAATATGTGCTTCTTCATTAAACAATCTTTCAGGAAAGCACAAAATGTGTTTAAAGAAAGCCCAGTTTCTTTGCAATAAGGGAACCAAAAGGAGATAAACTCATGTTCATTTACTAATAACTTAGTATTATCTTACCTAGTAATGATCTAGATATTTAATGAAAGTAATTTCATTTAACCATTGACCTTTAAAATTTTAGTTTACCAGAAAGATTTGGAAGACTAAGACTTTATCTAAAATTTCTAAGTTTATTTACATCTATTCAATGTAACGTGTTCTTAACAGTTTCACTGAGATTACCCATAAAAATTGTGAGACATGGGGTGGGATCAGTGAAATAGGAGATGAGGATTGCAGGTTGTGCTTGTCCTGATGGGCATGGGTGATGGAAGGAAGTGTTGAATCATTATAATGTGCACATGGAACTAATATAACATGGTGTGTTGAGCAGCTGGAATTTTATTTTTATGTTTTTTTTTTATTTTTATAAACATATAATGTATTTTTATCCCCAGGGGTGCAGGTCTGTGAATCTCCAGGTTTACACACTTCACAGCACTCACCATAGCACATTCCCTCCTCAATGTCCATAACCCCACCCCACACTCCCGATCCCCTCCCCCCAGCAACCCTCAGTTTGTTTTGTGAGATTAAGTGTCACTTATGGTTTGTCTCCCTCCTGATTGCATCTTGTTTCATTTATTCTTTTCCTACCCTCCAACCCCCCATGTTGCATCTCCTCTTCCTCATATCAGGGAGATCATATGGTAGTTGTAAAGAACAGAGTTTTAAAATGAGCAGGAATTAAGGATATTTTCAGTTTTCCCGGTCATTTATTAAAAACCAAGCATGGCATCAAATTTATCCCTAAAAGTTAGCCAATAAATTTGCTTTGGAGCAACAATGTGCATGCTTCCACTAGAGCACCACTCTGTTTCCACTGATTTGTTTCTAAATCCCACTAGACTGGAGAAAATGTCTCATTCAACGCTGGCATAAAACTTTACCTGCCTACTGTGCAATGCCTACTGTGATCTTGACAAATGCTCTTTTTTGGAGAAATCATTCTGCTTCTGAAATTAGTAAGAAAAAAATTCAGAATGAGCTCTCCCCACTTAAATATTTGTGTTTCATATGCATGGACAATGAGCTTCTTTTAAAACAAAATGGAAAATACTCCTCTTTTTTTTTTTTAACTAAGCCTTGGTTGTCCATAGAGAATATTGCTGAGGCTATGAATGCCTCAGGAATCAGTGTTTTCCAGATGCCTGCTTTTAATTATTTTTAAGAGACCCCCCACAGCTCAGATGTGTGAGCTGTGTGAAGCTCAGAATTTGCATAAATCTGGGAACCCACTGTTTGCCACCAACCAAGGTACTGCATGATGGCGTCAGTGCAGAGGTTAGTGTTACCCAAAGCACCTCAGTAACAGACCGATGAGACACAAATAACCTCCATTACCAAGAGTCTCTCAGGCCTCAGGTTTTGTTTTAATATAAAATATGTATCAAAGGGAAGGTTTGTAGGTGGGAGCCATTTTCTCAAGCCAAGAAGCCACCATCATGAATAACTTGATCATATCATCGCTACCACATCCTTTGTTGATGCCAGGCTTTGCAAGTGTGAGCTGCTTTTATTTCGAACACTTGCTCTACCAAACAACACAAGAAAAATTACCCTGCAGTAAAACAAACTCACAAAATGGTGGCTTCAAACAATATAGCCACTATGATTCCCTGCATGCTTCTCATTAAGGACCTGAGCCTGCACAGTGGCCAGTCTTTGCAGAATTGCTGCTAACTGTGGCAGTGGGGGGAGAGTCTTCAAGTGCCCCTAGGAATGAACATGACACTCCCATTCACATTTCATTGGCTAAAGTAAAGAACAAGGGGATTGCCACTCTCACTTGTTCCTAGAAGACAAAATTTTGGGAATACTTTAATAAACAGCACTAAGGTATGTCACAATTGCAGCTGATAAATAAAAATTTATCTTAAAAAGACTTCATTCCAATTTAGTCTAGCTGTATTAACCATCTCTCAAACACATTTCTAAATAATATTCTGTACAAAATACAAGGAAAAGGTTTATATTAGCATTTTGTTTCTATTACTTTTGCTTGTATTTGCCATGATTTGTCTTGTTCACTGTCTGACATTTAAGCCACTTGCCATTGGAAGATTCACCAAAGATCCTGTTTTAGGGTCCCCCATTATGTAGGTGGTGGTTTTTCTTCACAAGAAATGTGTAAAATTTTTGATAGGCACTGTGGGTTCAATAAAATGAATAGATAATTATTACCATAGGAAACATGATAAGATATTTCATTTTTTAAAAATATGTGAAATCTGGATGGATTCTGGCTGTTGGCAGAACATAAAACCTCCCAGTCATCCAAACTAGTTCTTATCTCGTAAACTAGTCATAACCTGTATACAGAAATCCACTCATAAAAAATTAATTAATTAATTAATTAAAAAAGAGAGCTACTCATTCACAAGTTGCATTATAACGGTGGGCTGGAAAACCGTTTGGAGCTCTTTTGCTGATCATCCTCCTTCTAACTTAATCTCTATTCATGCTTGCCTTGACCTTCACACAGAAAGGCTATAGCCTTGGTCTGCATAACCAAGGCTACCATCATAGATGTCCAGAGGTGAGGGTTAGCCCACCTGAGCACTGGCAGAATATGCCTAGCCTGGAGGAAGCTTCAGGATTTCTCCTTCTTACTCCTGGTTGTAGGTCTGGAGTGAGAACAATTGCAATGTTCCTTCACACTGTAGAATTCCAAGAGGCACCGCTTCCACTTCAGATTATCCCCTTGCTTTTTTGTCCCCGGGGGATGCAGTGGCTTCCAGCAGTAGCTCATCTGTGGGTTCTCAGAACCATGCTTGCTCCCCTTCAATAAATTCTACTCATTGGAATGATTCCAGGGAATCCAATTCTTTACTGGACCCTGATGGATACCACTGTGCAAATCGAGGGATCATCATCTTCTCCGTGTGTGTACTCATATACTGAGAAATGGGTCAAATCAGGAATACCATCACCCAAAGATCAAACTGCTTCTGCCTTAAACAGAAAATATCTGAGCTTTGAAAATGTAAAAGCGATTACTGAATTCAACTCTCTTTCTCAGCTTCTGGAAGACAAGTCCTCAAACTTTATATCTCACAATAATTTCCCAAGATTTCCTACTCTTGTGAAGGTGTATTGAGCTGTTGTTGTTGTTATTTTTATACATTTGTCACAGTTGAGGAGATTGTATATCACATTTTGCTAATTCCAATTAGCTTGTTAATGGCCAAGTAAACTTGGACTTCCATCAATGATCTTCTACTGTGTATAGATTCCCATCTAGGCACTAAATGGTCTGTTGACTTTAATAAAACATGGGGGTGCCTTTTTTCCATTGAAGTGATATATTCTTCACCAAGTATTATGTTGTTGTCCTAAGCTTCGACCCATACTTCTCTTTTTGGGATTTGTGGGTCATCTCAGACAACAGACAACCACATTCCCCCTTGAGCTTCCAACTCCATCCTTGGGGCAGCTCAAAGTGAGCCCCAGAGGGATATGTCTTGGTGAGAGGAGTGGTACAGGATGGCTCCTGCCCATTTATGCACTCTCTGCCGTTACACCATCAATGACTGCATGATCTGAGGTCAAGATGGAAGCACTGTGAGCCCTCTGAGCCGCAGAAGGACTTACACTAAGTGCACAGCTCTTTCTATGCCAGTCTCAGCTCTAGCCACATAGACCAGCCATCAGCCCCTCTGCAAGTATCCACGGTTTAAAAATTATAATCTCTTTCTTTTATTTCCTGACCTCTGAGGGTAGCAGCTCCTTTGTACCGTTCCTATTCCATAATGTCTTTGTGCTTTCTTTTTGCTACTCCCATTCTGAAATACGTGGTTAAAAATTCCATACAGCAAATGCATCTGTTTAAATAATTGGTGTATTCTCTTTTTCTCTGGACTGGTCTCTGACTAATATGTATGCCAAATACATAAAATTTATGCAATTTATTTTAAAAAACTATAGATCAATGTACCACCCAAGAACAGCTCTTATTAACATTTTTACCTCTTTCTTTCAGCATTTTCTATTAATTAAATTATCTTAAATAAATATTATTTGAGACTGACATTTGTTGCTACGACTGCAAAAATAAGACTACACATTTTTTTTCTGTTATATCATAAAATCTTCAGCAGATATTGACCAAATTAGAGTGGTATATACAGAATATATATTAATATATTTCCTTATGTGCTTTACTCAAAATTTTAATGGGAAACCCAAGAAGGCAACTCACAGGCACAGGCAATTGTTCTTCAGGGCACCCAATACTAAGGTTTCTGGAGAATCGGTGAGATTCTAGTTGGGATGCCATGCTGGGAGCAGGGGAGCAAAGAGAACCAAAAGCAAAAACTACCATGGCAAATAAAAGCTCTGAGTTCTTGGCTATTTTTGGTTGCCATCAAGATGCTACTCACTTGATTCCTACTAAGCAATATTTTATGGCTTAGGTATCAGGCTGGACTGAATCACCGAATGACGTTTCATGACCTGATAGTCAGGAGGTGGGCAAGATATGTGTCAAGTGCTCAGACTTGGAAGCTATTTGTCACCAGCAGTATCACCTAGGGCCTCTCGGTGCAGATGGAAGACAGGACAGGATTGGTGGGGCCACCCTCTCAAAAGGATGTATTACCAGGGAGTGGCAGGAGGTGGAGACACCTTCATGCTGTGATGCGGGGTGACGTCTGGGCCAAGAGAAAGGAAGGACAAAGGGCTTTGTAAAGAGCACCTGGAACTCATGCAGTTGCAAGGAAACCCCGGTCAGGATGATGGGAGTTTTGAGCAAGTACAATTTTAAAAGTCAAGAAACACATTACACCTGGCATATGATCCACACACAACCAGTATGGATGAAACTCTAAACAAGCCACTGAATAATCACAGCTCTTTTAATGAAAACAATGTATGTCCTAGGTATCAGCACATGTTTGTTATGAAAGATTAGGTATATATAATTTGAAACGAGGAAACATACAGCAACAAATGGCACTTAACACTTTGGTGCGTTGTATGGAGAGCTCCGGCACTTGTCCCTCTTGACTTTTGCACACGGTACAAACATATCACTGGTCTCTGTTCCTCTCACTTCAGCATCTCTGTGGCTGTGTCTGTGCTGGATACATAATTCAGCATATTCTCTGGTTCACTCTCTGGAAACATACACTCCTATTCAAGGTGAGCTATGCAAAACTTATGGATTTCACTGAGGAGATGAATGCAGTTGTTTATATCACATATCCCACAATAAAAAAAAATCTCCATGACAATTTATTATCTCCCACACGTACAGTATCAACCCTAATCACAGAGCTATCTACATTTTCTTCTCCCTACCTCCTTCGCCAATATCTGGCCTCTTCTTAACAGATATCACTCAGATATCTATTTTGTTACACACAGTGATTTGGTTGGTTCTTCCTGAGCTGACACCCCATCATCAATATGTCCAAGCCCGTCTTGATGAACTAAATGCCTGTGTTCATAATCTCTGCCCTCTTTTGAAAACAACTACCTGCTACATGAGTATGGCCCTCATGTCTCTACACCACTCTAAACCATTATTTCTCAAATATACAGGAAGCTCTGTCCCAGGAGACTATCAATAGATAAAATTTCTCATCTTATAAAAAATCCACTTTTGCATTATAATGTTCATAGTATTTTCACTCCCTTTTTCACATAAAATATACTGTGGATATTATTCCAAGTCAGTTAATGGATAATGACGGATGATCTCTCTTTGTGGCAGTGCTAGATAGTTCCTTTAAAGTGTCTAGTAGGAAAGAACGTCTCTCTCTCTCTCTCTCTCTCTCTCACACACACACACACACACAATGGGATTAGAGGCACCAACAGTCCCCACAGTCAGACATCCGTGTATGACTGTTGTCCTCCCCAAACACTGACTATTCATATACTACTGTTGACTTACTGACATCATAAATAGTCAATAGCACATATTTTTGTACGGTATATGTATTGTACACAGAATTCATACAATAAAATCTGTTTAATTTTTTCAATAAGACATGTGGTTTGTCTGTGAATATTTTAAATTTCACAAATCTGTAAAAATTTTCCAATATATTTATTGAAAAACATCCACATTATAAATGGATTCAGGTAGTTCCAAACTGTGTTAGTCAAGGGTCAACTGTAGAGACAATTGCATGTTTATGTCTTAAATAATTGTCTTAAATAATATGTTGGCTTAAAATATATTATTGCCTTAAAATAATATGTCATATATATAATATAAACTGTATATAAGTAATAATGCATAATATAATATAATATAATATAATATAATATAATATAATATATATAATTGCCTTGAAATCTGTAAAGAATTGTTTTTTTTTTAATTGGTATGCATATGTGTTAGTAGGATGTTCTATTTGCAAACTTAGTTTTTTTGTTAGGCTAAATGCTTGGATTTAGAATTTCTAGATATCTTTCCTCAATTTATACTCTCACCAACAAAATAGAAATGAACTATCCCTTTTCACTCTCAAATCAAGATGGCTAGTCTTCATACTCTAACCTCACACATAAATATTAAAATGTTATTTTCAAGAGCCAAAAATAATATGCTCATATATTTGTTTATTTTTTATCATCTTTTAAAATTAACATATAATGTATTATTAGCCCCAGGGCTACAGGTGTGTGAATCGTCAGTCTTACACACTTCACAGCACTCACCATAGCACATACCCTTCCCAACGTCCTTAACCTAACCACCCTCTCCCTACAAGATTTCCCAGACAACCATCAGTTTGTTTTGTGAGATTCAGAGTCTCTTATGGTTTGTCTCACTCCATCCTTGTTTCATTTTTTCCTTCCCTACCCACCAAACCCACCACCTTGCCTCTGAAATTCCTCACATCGGGGAGATCATATCATAACTGTCTTTCTCTGATTGACTTATTTTACTAAGCATAATACCCTCTAGTTCCATCCACATCATTGCAAAGGGCAAGATTTCATTTCTTTTGATGGCTGCATAGTATTCTATTGTGTGTATGTGTGTATGTGCGTGTGTGTGTGTGTGTATGTGTGTGTATATATATATATATACATATATATATATATATATATATATATATATATGGATAAAGGAGATAATACATATATATTATCTCCTTTATCCATTCATCTGTTGATGGAAATCTAGGCTCTTTCCATAGTTTGGCTATTGTGGACATTGCTGCTATAAATATTCGGGTGCACATGCCCCTTTGGATCACTACATTTGGATCTTTAGGGTAAATACCCAGTAGTGCGATTGATGGGTCATAGGGTTCTTCTATTTTCAACTTTTTGAGGAACCTCAATGCTGTTTTCCAGAGTGACTGCAACAGGTTGCATTCCCACCAACATTGTAGGATTCCCCTTTCTCTGCATCCTCGCCAGCACCTGTCGTTTCCTGACTTGATAATTTTAGCCATTCTGACTGGTGTGGGGTGATATTTCATCATTGTTTTGATTTGTATTTCCCTGATGCCGAGTGATGGGGAGCACTTTTTCATGTGTTTGTTGCCCATCTGGATGTCTTCTTGGCAGAAATGTTTGTTCATGTCCTCTGCCCATTTCTTGATTGGATTATTTGTTCTTTGGGTGTTGAGATTGACAAGTTCTTTTTAGATTTTGGATCCTTGCCCTTTATCTGATATGTCATTTTCAAATATCTTCTCCCATTCTGTCAGTTGTCTTTGGGCTTTTTTGAATGTTTCCTTTTCCGTGCAAAAGCTTTTGATCTTGATGAAGTCCCAGTAATTCACTTTTGCCTTTGCTTTCCTTGCCTTTGGCGATGTTTCTAGGAAAGAGTTGCTGTGGCTGAGGTCAAAGAGGTTGCTGACTGTGTTCTCCTCAAGGATTTTGATGGATTCCTTTCTCACATTGAGGTCTTTCATCCATTTTGAGTCTATTTTTGTGTGTGGTGTAAGGAAATGGTCCAGTTTCATTTTTCTGCATGAGGCTGTCCAATTTTCCCAACACCATTTGTTGAAGAGACTGTCTTTTATCCATTGGACATTCTTTCCTGCTTTGTCAAATATTAGTGGACCATAGAGTTGAGGGTGTATTTTTGGGCTCTATTCTGTTCCATTAATCTATGTGTCTGTTTTTGTACCCATACCATACTGACATCAAGCTGCCTTGATGATGACAGCTTTGTCATAGAGCTTCAAGATTGGAATTGTGATGCCACCAACTTTGGCTTTCTTTTTCTACATACGTCTGGCTATTCAAGGTCTTTTCTGGTTCCATACAAATTTTTGGATTATCTGTTCCATTTCCTCGAAAAAAATATTTGGTATTTTGATAGGGATTGCATTAAACGTGTAGATTGCTTTAGGTAGCATAGACATTTTCACAATATTTGTTCTTCCGATCCATGAGCATGGAACATTTTTCCATTTTGTTGTGTCTTCCTCCATTTCTTTCATGAGTACTTTATAGTTTTCTGAGTACAGATTCTTTGCCTCTTTGTTTAGGGTTATTCCTAGGTATTTTATGATTTGGGGTGCAATTATAAATGGGATTGACTCCTTTCTTCTGTCTTGTTGTTGGGGTATAGAAATGCAACTGATTTATGTGCATTGATTTTATATAGTGACACTTTACTGAATTCCTGTACAAATTCTAGCAGATTTGGAATGGAGTCTTTTGGATTTTCCACATAGAGTATTATATCATCTGCAAAGAGCGATCGTTTGATTTCTTCTTTGCTGATTTGGATGCCTTTAATTTCTTTTTGTTGTCTGATTGCTGAGGCTAGGACTTCTTGTACTATGTTGAATAACAGTGGTGATAAAAAGGGCATCCCTACCATGTTCCTGATCTTAGGGGAAAAGCTCTCAGTTTTTCCCCATTGAGAATGATATTTGCTGTGGGTTTTTCATAGATGGCTTTGAAGATATTGAGGTAGGCACCCTCTATCCCCACACTTTGAAGAGTTTTGATCAAGAAAGGATGCTGTACTTTGCCAAAAGCATTTTCAGCGTCTATTGAGAGTATCATATGGTTCTTGTGATTTCTTTTATTAATGTATTGTATCATGTTGATTGATTTGTGGAGGTTGAACCATCCTGGAAGCCCTGGAATAAAAACCACTTGGTCGTGGTGAATAACTCTTTTAATGTCATCTTGCATCCTATTGGCTTGTATTTTGGTGAGAATTTTCACATCTGTGTTCATCAAGGATATTGGTCTGTAATTCTACTTTTTGATGGGATCTTTGTCTGGTTTTGAGATCAGGGTGATGCTGGCCTCATAAAATGAGTTTGGAAGTTTTCCTTCCATTTTTTTTGAAACATTTTCAGGAGAATAGGTATTAATTCTTCTTTAAATGTTTGGTAGAATTTCCCTGGGAAGCCATCTGGCCCTGGGCTCTTGTTTGTTGGGAGATTTTTAATGACTATTTCAATCTCCTTACTGGTTATGGGTCTGTTCAGGTTTTCTATTTCTTCCTGGTTCAGTTGTTGTAGTTTATACATCTCTAGGAATGCATCCATTTCTTCCAGATTGTCAAATTTGTTGACGTATAGTTGCTCATAAAATGTTGTTATAATTGTTTGTATTTATTTGGTGTTTCTTGTGATCTCTCCCCTTTCATTGGTGATTTTATTTATTTGGGTCCTTTCTCATTCTTTTTGATAAGTCTGACCAGGGATTGATCAAATTCTTTCAAAGAACTAGCTTTTAGTTTCATTGATTCCTTCTACTGTTTTTTGTTTGTTTGTTTGTTTGCTTGTTTCTAGTTCATTGATTTCTGCTCTGATCTTTATTATTTCTCTTCTCTGGCTGGGTTTAGGCTTTCTTTGCTGTTCTTTCTCCAGCTCCTTTAAGTGTAGGGTTAGGTTATGTATTTGAGACCTTTCTTGTTTTGCAAGAAAGGCTTGTACTGCTATATATTTTCCTCTCAGGACTGCCTTTGCTGTGTCCCACAGATTTTGAATAGCTGTGTTTTCATTATCATTTGTTTCCATGAATTTTTTCAATTCTTTTTCTAAATTTCCTGATTGACCCATTTATCCTTAAATAGGATGCTCTTTAGCCTCCATGTATTCCAGTTATTTCCAACTTTCCTCTTGTGATTGAGTTCTAGCTTCAGAGCATTGTGTATGGGGAGTGACCCCAATCTTTTGGTACCAGTTGAGACCTTATTTGTGACCCAGGATGTGATCTATTCTGAAAAATGTTCCATGTGCTCTACAGAATAATGTGTATTCCGTTGTTTTGGGATGGAATGTTCTAAATGTATCTGTGATGTTCATCTAGTCCAGTGTGTCATTTAAGACCTATATTTCCTTGTTGATGTTTTGCTTGGATGATCTGTCCATTTCAGTGAGGTGGGTGTTAAAGTGAATTATTGTTGGTGTGTCTCTTTGATTTTGTTATTAATTGGCTTATATAGTTGACTGCTCCCATGTTAGGGGCATAGATTTTTAAAGTGGTTAGATATTCAAGTTGGACAGACGTGTTGAGTATGATACAGTGTCCTTCCTTATCTCTTATTATAGTCTTTGGCTTAAGATCTAATTTATCTGATATAAGGATTGCCACCCAGGCTTTCTTTTGATGTCTATTAACAAGGTGAATTGTTTACCCCCTCACTTTAAATCTGGAGGTGTCTCTGGGTCTAAAATGAGTTTTTTGTAGACCACCTATTGATGGGTGTTGTTTTTGTATCCGTTCTGATATTCTGTGTCTTTTGATTGGGTCATTTAGCTCATTTATACTCAGGGTAACTATTGAAAGGGTACATTCAGGATAATATTGAAAGATATGAATTTAGTGCCACTGTATTGCCTGTAAGGTGAATGTTACTGTATATTGTCTCTGTTCCTTTCTGGTCTACTAGTTCTAGGCTTTCTCTTTCCTTAGAGGTCCCCTTTCAATATTTCCTGTATGGCTGGTTTAGTGTTTGCAAATTCTTTTAGTTTTTGTTCGTCCTTGAAGCTTTTGTCTCCCCTTCAATTTTCAATGATAGCCTAGCTGGATATAGTATTCTTGGCTGCATGTTTTCCTCATTTAGTGCTCTGAATATACCATGCCAGTTCTTGCTGGCCTACCAGGTCTCTGTGGGTAAGTCTGCTGCCAAGATAATATTTTTAACATTGTATGTTACACACTTCTTGTTCCGAGCTGCTTTCAGGATTTTCTCTTTATCACTAAGACTCGTAAGTTCTACTACTAGATGACGGGGTGTGGTCCTATTTTTATTGACTTTGAGGTGGGTTCTCTGTGCCTCTTGGATTTGATGCTTGTTCCCTTTGCCATATTGAGGAATTCTCTATAATAATTCTCTCCAATATGCCTTCTATCCCCCTGTCTCTTCTTCTTCTGGAATCCCAATTATTCTAATTTTTTTTCTCTTATGGTATCACTTACCTCTCTTATTCTCCTCTCATGGTCCAGTACTTGTTTGTCTCTCTTTTGCTCAGCTTCTTTATTCCTCATCATTTGGTCTTCTATATCACTAATTCTCTCTTCTGCCTCATTTATACACACAGTAAGAGCCTCCATTTTTATTGCACGCCATTAATAGCTTTTTTAAACAATTTCAGCTTCGTTAGATTTTAGTTCTTTTATTTCTCCAGAAAGAGCTTTCATTTCTCCAGACAGGGTTTCCCTAATATCTTCTATGCCTTTTTCAAGCCTAGCTAACACCTTGAGAATCTTCATTCTGAAATTTAGTCTCATATATTATCAATGTCTATGTTGATTAATTCCCTAGCCTTTGGTACTGCCTCTTCTTCTTCTTCTTTCTTTTCTTTTTTTTTGTGGTGAGTTTTTCTGCCTTATCATTTTATCTAGATAAGAATATATGAATGAGAGAATAAAGTAATAAAAGCGTGGCAAAGACACCATAAAAAGTATGCTGACCAAATCAGAAGGGACCCAACATCAGTGGGAGAAGAAAGGGGGTAAAAAAGTTTAAAAAATTATATATATATTCCCAGAGTATTCATCATACAGTTTGTGACATTTAAAACTCTTCTTGGCTTTGTATGTTCTACAACCATTTTATTGTCATTAGTCAATATTGCTTTTAAAATTTTGCTTGATTTGGTAACGAAAATGATATTTCTTTTTTACTACTTTGCATTTCTTAATTAGTAGGGTTGAATTTTTTCATGTTTGTTATTGATCTCTTGAATTTCCTTTTTCAGTTTGTAAGTCTGTGACCTTGAGTCACACACTGATTCCCTCTGAACCTTGGTTTCCTTTTCTATAAAACCGAGCCAATAATAAGAGCTATGCAAATAATTTGAGACCTACATTAGACAATAAATGTAAAGTACTTAGAGAGTTCAGAGGTCACAATTCAGAATATCACATATCATGACTCTCTTTCCCTCCTTGGAGTTTGTATTACCTACTATATTGGAAATTAGCGATTTTTATCTGATTACATTAACTATAATATGCTGCTTATTTGTTATATTTTTATTCAATATATGTTTAATAACCAGCAATTGTTAGGATCTGTTACTCAGCTTCTTCATTTATGAAGTGGAAATACACATAGTACTTATGGGCTTTTTGTGAAAACTAAGTGGCTTTATGTATGTAAAATTCTTGGAACAAGGCTTGACAGATTGGAAGGACTAAATCAATGTTATTTTTTACTAGAATTTTTATTCCTATTATCATTTAGTATTAGTATATGGAAAACACCATAATATTAACATTACAAAAGAAAATACACTTCCGGGGCACCTGGGTGGCTCAGTGGTTTAAGCCGCTGTCTTCAGCTCATGTCATGACCTCAGGGTCCTGGGATCGAGCCCCACATTGGGCTCTTTGCTCAATGGAGAGACTGCTTCCCCTACTCCCTTTGCCTGCCTCTCTGCCTACTTGTGATCTTTCTGTCAAATAAATAAATAAATAAAATCTTTAAAAAATATATACTTCTTTAAAAGACCTATGGCTTATACCTTCCTTATACCACCTTGTAAGATTTGATTGGAAATCAAGTCAAAGAATGCAAAATGCAAAAGTGGATTGTGGAAGGGACACCTGGGAGGCTCAATTGGTTAAGCATCTGACTCTAGATTTTGTCTCAGGTTATGATCTCAGGATAGTGAGACGAGCCCCATGCCAGCTCCACACACAGCATGGAATCTGCTTGAGATTCTCTCCTTCTCCCTCTGCCCTTCCCATGTTCATGTGCACTTTCCACTATCTCTCTTTCTAAAATGAATAAATAAATCTTATTTTTAAAAGTGGACTGTGGAAAATTCAGATTTAGACACATTCTTCTTTAGTTCATTTATTCAACAAACATTGGTTTAGCACTATTCTATGGCAAATATTGTGCTACATATTCTGGGAATATGTCTGTGACTAATAATAATAATAATATAAAATTATAGAGTAATATATAGCATATACAATAACCTATAGTATGGTTATATATATATATTATGTGTGTGTGTATATATATACACATATATATGTGTGTGTGTGTATACACACACATAATATATATATAATTGTATATATATACACATATATATATATATACACACATAATATATATATAATTATTAGGAACTGCTATTATAGCAAGCTTTATAAAGAGTACTCACTATGAGTCAGGCTGGGAATTTTTCTTAGCATTTGATTATCAGAAACACAAAATAACGAGACAAGTATAATAACACCCCTGATGTATAGGCGAGTAAATGAGAGTCTTAGGTGGGTCACTCTTCTAAGACTGTAAGCCAGTAAAAGTCATAGGTAGCAAGATTGTACCTCTAGGCATCATGTTGAAGATGCCTCTGACATGAGCATGTGCTCTCAGAAAACTTAAAGACTGGCACAAGGAACCAAATAGTTATAATAAGGCATGACAAAAGCTACACTGGGTTGTATGTAAGGTGTTAATGAGAACACAAATGAGAACTCTGTAACCCAAGGAATGAGAACAGGAAAGACCCATCTCAACTGAAGCCTGATGCATCAAGTGTGAAGACTGGATGCTGGGATGAGAGGTCAAAATGTTGCAGGCAGAGGAAACAGCGTGAAGGCCCTGAGGTGATGGAGAATAAGGTTTGAGGAATGACATAAAGTTCACTGCACCTGAAAGGGAGGATGACAAGGATGAGCCCAAAGATTTAAGATAACAAAGTCCAGATGCTAGAGCAGCAGCCCCTCTTCTTCTCTTACAGGTCTGTCCAAAAAGGTAATGTCTGACTCACCTTCCAAAGTCCCACTTACAGTAAAAAATGCCTGAGTAACTGAATGGGCCACAACCTTGCAGGCAGAACAATTCCGGGGAGAATTCATGGGAAACCTGCCTCTCTACTTCAGTCTTTTCTTTTCTTTCTTTTTTTTTTTTTAATAATCCATAGCATACTATATTTCCTTTGAATAAAGTCTATAAAGGTTTTTGTAGGATAATTTTAGAGCAAAAAAAAAACAACAACATATAATGGTAAACAGAGGATGAGTTTCTAGAACAGGACAAACTTTCTAGGAGGCTGGATTAAGAGAGTGAATGGTGAATGGCCCTTTTAAGATGTCAGAGAGTGAGTGAAAAAGTTAAAAGTGATGAAGAATGGTTTTGAAAGGGGCTGAGTAGAGACAAGTCTTTCAAGGAGAAATCAATATTTTATAAGACTGAAGAAACTTTTGATGGAGAACGTAAGAACAGAACAGCAAAGGAGAGAAAATAAGTTAAAGCTAACATAGCAAAAATCTGAATACAGGCGAGCTTAGCAGAAAGCATGACACACAGGGCAAATGATGTGTCAGACATCCAAAAATGGCTGATTGTGAATTTCAGAGGAGATCTGAAACAGGCCAAAATAGAGAGGTGGGAAAATTATTAGTTTATTCAAAAATATGGCTTTGGTGTTAAACTACAATGTTTCTTTCTGTAAATCTGGACCCAAAATAGTGTTTGGCAGATAAGCTGCAGAAATAAGTGAGAATGTTATATATCAAAGTGACCCACGTTCTAATGCTCAATGGGTGGGGGAAGAAATAAATTAATGTGACAAGGAACAGAGGCTAGTCTATCCACACAGTCCTTTATTTTCATGTGTGCTCTGTAGACCCTCTCAACAGAAAATAAATTACAAATCAGAGAGAAGACAAATTGAAATGATGTGAAAAAGAGATGCTATCGGAGGTTAGTTAATAAGCCGAGGTGCCTTTTGCAGATAACTCATTTTGACAGTAGCGTACAAACCAAAGATGAGAATATTTAAAATTTATAAAGGGTTCTCCAGGAAAGTTGTAGCAAGAGGAACAGTGCCATCAAGTGAGACAGAAGGAGATGATATTGAAAACGTCAAAGTGCAGGCCAAGCTACTGGCAATGCTTGACTTGCTTTGGGGAGGAAGAAGACACAGAATGGCATTAGTGCAGTGAAAATAAGAGAACAGAAGACGAAAATAAGCAGAGGGGATTTGAACAATATTGGGAAGCAAGACACGTATAATTAAGCATTGCCAAGTGCCAATCCATGTGTGCACATGACAGTTCCCACCACTGCATGCAGCTCCTTCATTAAGGAGTCATTTGAAAGTCCTCATGGCACAGCAAGGGCAAGGAAACTTAACGGGATTGTTCGTACTTCTTATGAGGAGGTGATCTATGTCAAGGCATTTCATCAGTCAGTGTTTTGGTCTTTCAAATACACGAAGGCAGAAGGGGGCCAAAACTGAGCCAGGTGTTGATGCACAGCAGGGTGGAAAAACATCTGCTTTGGCAGAAACAGACCCCTCTGAAATCAGGTTCAACCATCTCAGCTGCAGGGCTGAGCCACTGGCCACCCCACTGGAATCTGTTTTCTTATGTGTGCATCGTAAAGTGACAGTGAGAATTAGACAGGGTGATAGATCCAAAGTGCTCAAAGACTTCTGTAGACTTTAGTGGGGGTAGAATTTCAAAATCTAAAGACTCAGAAGGGGGGGTGGGAAGACAACACTGAAATAGTAAAACAAAACTGAAAAATTTAAACTTGAAAGGTTTAGACATATTTCTAGGCAGCTCCTAGAAGTCACTGTGATACGGAGTGTTCCACAGAACACAAAGTCACAGAAAGCACAAAGCGTGAGAAATGTGAGGAGACAACAGACAACAGAGAGCTTCTGGAGACACTCCTCTACAGGTTGGGGGTTGACGGGATGAGTCAACTGCAATCACAGGTTGGGGCACGATTGAAAGAGAATAGCACCGAGAGCAAACACAGTTGGGAAATGCTCTCCAGGGAATGGCAGAAAGGGTAAAGCATTATTCATTCATTCATTCATTCATTCACTCATTCATTCCCTCACAGATTTCACAAGTATTTACTGTGCTAGTCATAGTGACATAGTGAAGAGAACTGATTAGAAAAGGAATTACATAGAAAAAGAGATGAAAAGCACCACAAACATTTGATTATGATATGCCGGATGGTGATCATAGGAGAGTAAGAATCTATACCCAGAAATTTAGGGTTACCCTGGCTGGTTCAGTCAGTAGAACATGTGACTCTTGATCTAAGGGTCTTTCAGTTCAAGGCCTGCACTGGGTGTAAAGTTTCCTTTTATAAAAGAAAAAGTGTTTATGCTTTTATACGAAGAAGAAGAAAAAGGAGGAGGAGGAGGAGGAGGAGGAGAAATTTGGGGCACTACATATAGGACATAGCCTCATGTGAAACTCCTGGTCTGATTTTCATAAATTTCAGATCAGGTTTTAGTTGGTCTGACTCAACCTGCCAGTTGCACTTGGGGAATAAGGAGGGAAGCATGCTTCACAGAGGTTTTTTGATTTGCCTTTGAGATGCTTTGAGCATCCACAGTTCTCAGCCTTGAAGGAAGAGGAGGAGCAGAGATGTATGAATTTAACAATGGTTAACACTCCTTCTGAACAATGTCTAAGGGAACAACTAGTTATGAATAATGCATAAATAAACTTTAAGCTGTTCATTTCATTTTCAGTTTAAAAGATATTTGAAAGATATAAATCAAGAAAGTTATAAGGGACTATTACTTACCATTGATCTATGAACTACATAAGGGCTAGGACTTTTTCATATATATCTTTACCTACAGAGCTAGCCCCCAGTATAGTGCACTGCACGGAAATGGCATTTCGTATTTGTGGAACTTAATGAAGGATCTGTTTATCCTTCAGTGACCCTGTTTACTTATGCCTTTACCAATCACTTTGTAAAAATAATTTCATGGATATGCTTAGACTAATAAAATGATACCCCAGAGTGTTCTTTCAAACATATTAACAAGTGACAAGAGGAGGCTGACATAATATTTTCTCCAGTCTTTCTCAAATAGAAATTTTAAGAAATATTTCTCAAAATTAAAAAAAAATAGACAAGATAGTGACTTGTTGGCCTGGCAGCATAGTTGAGTTCATCCGTAAGTACCTCTTTAAGGATATCTTCCCAAAGCAGAATAACTAAACAAGAAAAAATAAAACAAGTATTACTGCAGTTAGGAAATACTTATAAGGCCAAAATGACATATAGTTTCTGTAGTTATGATGTTGCTATCACTCAGTAAGTGGCTGAAGAAATTAGAAATAATATGAGAAAAGAATCCATCAAAATCCTTGAGGAGAACACAGGCAGCAACCTCTTCAACCTCAGGTGCAGCAACTTCTTTCTAGAAACATTGCCAAAAGGAAAGGAAGCAAGGGCAAAAATGAACTATTGGGACTTCATCAAGATCAAAAGCTTTTGCACAGCAAAGGAAACAGTCAACAAAACCAAAGACAACTGACAGAATGGGAGTAGATATTTGAAAATGACATATCAGATGAAAGGCTAGTATCTAAAATCTATAAAGAACATATCAAATTCAACACCCAAACAACAAATAGTCCAATCAAGAAATGGGCAGAAGACATGAACAGACATTTCTGCAAAGAAGACATCCAGATGGCCGACACATGAAAAAGTACTCCACATCACTTGGCATCAGGGAAATACAAATCAAAACCACAATGAGATACCACCTCACACCAGTTAGAATGGCTAAAGTTGACAAGTCAGGAAACAACAGGTGCCGGCGAGAATGCGGAGAAAGGGGAACACTTCCACACTGTTGTTGGGAATGCAAGCTGGTGCAACCACTCCGGAAAACAGCATGGAGGTTCCTCAAAAAGTTGAAAATACGACTACCCTACAACCCAGCATTCACACTACTGGGTATTTACTCTAAAGATACAAATGTAGTGATCCTAAGGGGCACGTGCACCTGAATGTTTATAGCAGCAGTGTCCACCGTAGCCAAACTATGGAGAGAACCTTGATGTCCCTCAACAGATGAATGGATAAAGAAGATGTGATATATATATATATATATATATATACACACACACATACACACATACATACAGTGGAATACTATGCAGTCATCAAAAGAAATGAAATCTTGCCATTTGCTATGACGTGGATGGAACTAGAGGGTATTATTCTGAGTCAAATAAGTCAATCTGAGAAAGATAATTATCATATGATCTCCCTGATAAGAGGAAGTTGAGAAGCAAAGTGAGGGGTTTGGGGGGGAAGGGAAGGAAAAAATGAAACAAGACGGGATGTGGAGGGAGACAAACCATAAGAGACTCAATCTCACAAAACAAACTGAGGGGGGCCGGGGGTAGGGGGATAGGGCGAGGGTGGTTGGGTTATGGACATTGAGGAATATGTGTGCTACAGTGATTGCTGTGAAGTGTGTAAACCTGGCGATTCACAGACCTGCACCCCTGGGGCTAATAATACATTATATGTTAATAAAAAATTTTAAAAAGAAATTAGAAATAGAGTACAATATTACCCACTTCTAAAAATAACACAACAGAAAATGTTGCCAAGATACTGAGCTTTATCATCTCTAACACTTGTTCTCCTGGTTACTTTTGTTCTGTCTACCCTACGTGACAATGTTTGTTGATATAGTTAAATCCAGTTTTCATTTTTGGTGCTGCTGCATGCTGCTGAGATGCACAGAGGCTAACAAGACTGTCTCTTTTGGCAAAATTCCTCTGTCAGTGTGCGGCCCAAGCTTATTTCCCAGAGTGCTTTCTAAAAGTCTAAATGACATCAAGAATGCTTAGTTGTTGCCTAGTTTTTTTCAGGCAAAACTATTTTCTGACGAATCTCGTAATTGTGTTATGGGGTAGAGAACTCCCCTTTTCACCCTTATGTATTATTTCTATACAATATGTCATATACGGTACGGCTGGATATTGACATTTTGCCTGGTAAGGGTTGATACTTAATGGATCTCATCTTCAAAAGACTTTATCTTTGATCATGAGCTTAACAACCTTGAATAAATTCAGTTTACATATTCAAAGAATCTGTAGCTTAAGGATGGACCCAGACAAGTAAATAGCAATGTTTATTGCTTTGAAATGGAATCTGTAGGGAAGAAGGATAAATTTATATATGTATATATATATATATGTATATATAGATAAATATATAAATATATATGTATATATAAAAATATATAAAATATATATTATATAAAATTTATATATATATAAAATATATATAAATTTATCCTTCTTCCCTACAGATTCCATTTCAAAGCAATAAACATTGCTATTTACTTGTCTGGGTCCATCCTTAAGCTACAGATTATATATATATATTTTATATATATGTGTATATATATGCATATATGTATGTGTATATATATATAATATATACATATACATGTGTTTATATACACACATATATATACATACATATATACTTATATATACATATATATTGCTTTGAAATGGATAAATTTATATATAAATAATATATAAATATATATAAATAAATATATATAATAAATATATAATACATATATAATATATACTATATATAATATATATAATACATATATAATATATATAAATATAAATTTATCCTTTATTCCTACAAATTCCATATATATATACATATATATACACATATATATGTGACATATAAATATACTCAGTGACATAACCATACATCTATGTATTTAATTCATTGATATCAATATATATATGAATCGCTATATATATAATTCAGATCATATATACATATATATACATATATATAAATTTATATATATATATAAATTTATCCTTCTTCCCTATAGATTCCATATATATACACACACACATATATGACATATAAATATACTCAGTGACATATATATACGTCTCTTTAATTCATTGATATCAATATACATATGAATCACTATATATATAATTCAGATCAAATTTCTATACTTTCAAAACTTTCTCTATTAAATTGCTTTTCTGTTTCAGAAAAATAGTAACACATGCCTAAAAAATCCAGTTTCAAACCTGGCATAATCAGGGTCTAAGGTGCTTTGAAGACAAATCCACCAGTATTGAAGAAAGATGTACAAGGCTTGGAGATAGGAATTAGCAAATGGCGTGTGGGAAAAAAAAAAAAAAAGCAGCGAGTAATGATAATTCAGCTTTTAGCTGACATATTACTTTAATTCCCTTCTCCGTGCCTTTCTGTGTTCCAACCTACCATTAGAAAACATTCATGATTCATCGTCAGTGTCCATCATATCTTTCAAGGCTCAAGATACACGTCCATTACTGTTTCATTAGATAACTAGAAATATCTTTTTTGGGTAGTCTATCCTGAGTAATTCCATCCTAATTTTAAATCCTGTACTTTCTTTTTTTAAATCAACTGCTAAGATTCAAGGTTAGAGAAAATCCAGATTCATATCAGTATTTGTGCACCAAGGTGTGATGTAGCTGCCAACATGTAGTGCATCTGTAAACTACATCTCATATCAACTTCATAGAATTGTAGGGCTTAAACCAAGAAAGATAATGGTGTCATGTGTCCTCAGATTGTATGCACACCTTTGAAGTATTATGACTGCTGTAATGTCATATTCAAACATGTTCATAAAAAAGGACAAAATGGCAATCATTGGAACTCTTAAGAGAATGGACATATTTCACCTGAAATAATGAAGATTTGATATATGTGGTCTCTTTATTCATGTATCTGAAAGATTTCACATGAAAGAAGGAATAGAAATGTTATTTATGTTTCCAAAAGGAAAGGGCTAAGATGAGTGTGGAGGAGGCGATAATAGGTTCTCAGCAACATAAAAGAGAACGTTCTAATAATAAATGTTAAAGAAAAATTATACTGACATTTGTCAAAAATGGTAAGGAAGACTTTTATCAAGACTATTACAAAGGGGATATTGAACAGGGGAGAGAAGTTAGGTTCAACTCCAAATACAATGAAGACAGTTGGGGATATTTATAGACAAGAAGCAGAGTGAGGGGGTCAGTGGTTGGAAAATTACCAAGAGGGCACATCAAGAACAGGGGATTCTTACTAAACTCATGCAATAGGATTCTTATAGAGGACAGAGAGAGGGATTAGATATAAAGGGTGGGTATGTGGAATCTGATCAGCTACCAAGTGTTCTCTGTCAAGTAGACATCAAGGGTGGGGATTCTTGATAAATCGACTTAGCAGAATTCTTGCTAAATTGGAGCTTATCACAGATGGGCACAGAGACCTAGTTGAGAAGAGGGCTCAAAGGAGCTTAACTCAAGTCTGGTCAAAGAGAGTCTTTGTCAATAATAGTTACACCAATCATAGTAATAACATTATCTTTTAAACAAGTGATGACATTGAGGCTTCTGGAAGTTAACCTTCCCCAGGTCACTCACCTAGTGAGCTGGGATTCAAACTCAGAATGCAAGAACCCTAGAGCTCCAACAGTCAACCATGGAGTTCTTCCACCTGTGTCTTAGAAGAATCTGCTTTATAAGATGAAGAGCTTCTTCTCAGAGTTAGTCTTCAGCTATCGATTACTGAACCAATGATGCTAAAGAAGAATTCCTGAACTAGACAGGAGGAGAAGTCATTGCTGAGGTTTGTTCTATCTTTAAGTGCTCATGGTTTTATGATTGGGATGATTGGTTGCTTTCATTTTTAATCTGGACTAGAAGGAATCACAAATTAGTCTAACATTTCTCCAAATCCTTGTCAACACTTGTTATTTGTGGTCTTTAAAAAAAAATAACACCCATTATGTTAAATGTGAGGTAATATTTTGTGGAGAACATAGTGACTATAGTGAATAATTATTGTAACTATAGTTAACAATGTCTTGCACATTTGAAAGTTGCTAAGAAGATAGACTTTAAGAGTTCTCATCACAAGAAAAAATGTGTAACTATATGTGGTAATGTATGTTAACTTGTTTTATAGTGATGATCACTTCACAGTATGTTGTACATATAAAACTAGTCAAATGAGGGAGGTCCTGGGGATATGAATGAAGGGGGAGTGTGAGGCTTTTGCTCAGGCTTTTGTCTCTGGATTTTGTGTCAAAAATAACTGTGGAAGGTCAGAGTGGCCTCATGGGCCATGGATGAGTCTCCCTCTCTGGGGATTTGGCCCAGCTCCCAAGACTTTGGGGTCATTCTGTGGAAAGGGAGGAGTCCTGTTTTCTGCCTCAGGTGTCCCTCTAAAAGAGGGACTCAAGAGCAGATCCCTGGGTACGGGCGACTGGAAAACCCGACCTCTGGTTAGGATTGGGGGCCTAGGGGCATGGCAAGCCCCATATGTGGTCTCTTGGTTCAGCCACTGAGAGGCCTTACTTGAACACAGGGCTCATGCAGAGGGTCACAATGCGAGTTTGTGCCCAAGGAGGCCCTCAAGCATGGGCGTGGCCTCATGGGCCAAGCTGGTTTCTCCTACCCTGAAGGCTTGACACCATACAACAGCAAGGTTTCCTGCCATGGGGTAGGAGGAGTTCTGATGTGTGGGTCAGGTTCCCCCTGTGCAGGGATTGTAGATAAGGTCTAGGTTCAGATGCCTGAAATCCCAGGTTGGCAAGAGATGACGGGCTAAGGTCATGGCGGGTCCAATGTGCTGGGTTTGCGGTCAGCTGTCTGGGTGTCTGTCGGGAGGTCAGGGCTCAGGCTGGGTCAGACAGTGCATTAGTGCCCAGGGCAACCTAGGAAATTGGGGTGCAGTCGAGTGGCGTGCAGTTTGATCCTCATTGGGGTTTCTGGGCAGCTCCATAGGGCAACATTTTTCCTATGGTGGGCAGGCAGAGTGCTGCATTGTGGCTCCGGAATTCCCAGTCTGGAGGGCTTGTGGGCCAGGAATGTGAGGGCGGATGCATGAAAACACAAGAAAGGTTTAGGTTTGGGGCTGAGGGCATGGTAGGCCCACTCTGCAGTGGCCGAATCGAGATCTCCTGCATCTGAAGTCAGGGCAATAGCAGTCGTTGGCTCAGTCTGGAGTGTGTCTACGATGGCCCCTTCATGAAGGATGGGCCTCATGAGGCCATGGAGGCTTTCGCACACTGGGGGTTGAGAGCTGCTCCAAACCACAATGTTTCCTTCTATGGGACTGTCGAGTCCTGGTGGATGGCTCTAAGACACCTCATACGGAAAGACTCGAGAGCAGGCTTTTAAGGATGGATGCCTGGACATACCACCTCGCATGCCCATTGGCTCCTAGCGACAAGGGAGGTTCAATCTGCTGGTTCTGGGGCGAGCTACCCAGGGGGCTGTGTTGAAATGGGCTCTGCTGAGAATGGGTCATCATGTGGGTTTGTGTCCATGGAGACCCTGGAATGAGGCGGTGGGTAAGGGGCCCTGCAGGATTCTCCTACACGGAGTGTTTGACAAAGCTCCAAAGAGTAAGCTTCCCTTGTGAAGACCAGAGGTGTTCTTATTGGTGCCTCAGGAACCCCAATATTCTGAATTTGAAACCAGGCCTCTGAGGAGAGACACCTGGAAATCAAAGCTAGGGTACAGATTAGGGCCTAGAGGGCTGTCAGGTTCAACTCCTGTCTCTGGGGACATCTTTCTGTGTGTTTGAGTGGAAGTAGTTGCTTAGCTTGTGTCAGAATGCCCTGTGTGTCCAGGGCGTCCTCCACAATGGGATGGCCTCGGGGGCCTTGGAAGTTTCTCCTAATCTGTAGGGTTGTGGCCAATGGAATGGGCACAGTTTCCTTGGAGAGGCCAGGCACCATCCTATGGTGTGGCTACAGAAGCCCCAGCCTAAAGGGTGTGTGGGCCTCGGCTGTGGGGACAGAAATCGGAAAACAGAAGTTTGGCTTAGGTTTCAGGCCGAGGGTATGGCAGGCCTGATCTACAGACCCTGAGGGGAGCTCGTCAGCATAGGAAAGACGGGCGAGAGGGAAGTGGTATCTCAGGATTATGTCTCTGGATTTTGTGTCAAATATGGCCATGGAATGTCACGGTGGCCTCAAGGGCCATGGTCGAGTCTCCCTCTCTGCGGATTTGGCCTGGATCACAAGTGTTTGGGGTCATTCTGTGGGAAGGGAGGAGTCCTGTTTTCTGCCTCAAGTGTCCCTCCCAACAAGGGATTCCAGAGCAGAGTCCAGGGTACAGGCGACTGCATGATGCGACCTCCGGTTAGGATTGGGGGCCTAGGGGCATGGCAAGCCCCATATGCGAGCTCTTGGTCCAGCCACAGAGAGGCCTTACTTGAACGTGGGAATCATGCTGAGAGTCACAATGCGTGTTTATGCCCAAGCCGGCCATCAAGCATGGACGTGGCCTAATGAGCCTTGTAAGTTTCTCCTACTCTGAAGGCTTGATACCATGACAACAACAAGGTTTCCTGCCATGGGGAAGGAAGAGTTCTGATTTGTGCCTCAGGTTCCCCCCGTGCAGAGATTGGAGATGAGGTCTAGGTTCAGATGCCTGAAACCCAGGTTGGGAAGAGATGACGGCCTAAGGCCATGGCGGGTCCAATGTGCTGGGTGTGTGGCCAGCTGTCTGGGTGTCTATTGGCAGGCCTGGGCTCAGGCTGTGTCAGACAGAGCATTAGTGTCCAGGGCAGCCTATGGAATTGGGGTGCATTTGAGGGTCGTGCAGGCTGATCATCATTGGGGGTTTCTGGGCAGCCCCATAGGGCAACGTTTTTCTTCTGGTGGGCGGGAAGAGTGCTCTGTTGTGGCTCCCGAATTCCCAGTCAGGACGGCTTGTGCACCAGGAGTGTGAGGGCGAAAGTCTGAGAACACAAGCTAGGGTGAGGTTTCAGTGCAAGGGCATGGCAGGCCCACTCTGCAGAGGCTGAATTGATATTTCCTGCATCTGAAGTCAGGGCGAGGATCAGACGTTGGCTCAGGTGGAGTTTGTGTCCATGATGGCCCCTTCAGGAAGGGGGGTCTCATGAGGCCATGGAGGTTTTCCCACGCTGGGAGTTGTGAGATACTCCAAACTGCAATGTTTACTTCTGCGGGACAATCGAGTCCTGTTGGATGGCTCAAGGATGCCCGATATGGTAAAACTTGAGAGGAGGGTTCTACGAAGAGATTCCTGGGCACCCACCTAGTATTCCCATTGTCTCCTAGCGACAAGGCTGGTTTGATCTGCTGGTTCTGGGGAGCTACCCAGGGGGCTGAGTTGAAATGGACTCTCCTGAGGATGGGTCATCATGTGAGTATGTGTCCATGGAGACCTTGGAATGTGGCGGTGGCTTGGGGCCACTGAAGGATTATCTTAACCAGAGGGTTGGACACAGCACCCAAGAGCAAGTTTCCCACGTGGAGACGAGAGGTGTTCTGATGGGTGCCACAGGAAACCCCCATATGCTGGTATTGGAAACCATGCCTTTGAGGAGAGACGCCTGGAAACCAAAGTGAGGATTCAGATGAGGGCCTAGGGGCCTGTCTGGTTCAATCTTCTGTCTCTGGGGACATCCGTCTGTGTGTCTGAGTGGAGGTAGTTGCTCAGCTTGTGTCAGATTTCCCCTGTGTGTCCATGGCATCCTACACTATTAGGATGGCCTCGGGGATCTTGGAGCTTTCTCTTAATTGGTAGGGTTGTGGCCAATGGAATGGGCACAGTTTCCTTGGAGAGGCCAGGCACAGACCTGCGGTGTGGCTCCAGGGGCCGCAGCCTGAAGGGTGTATGGGCCATGGCTCTGGGGAAAGAAGTCTGAAAACACAAACTCGGCTTAGGTTTGGGGCCGAGGGTATGGCAGACCTGATCTACAGACCGTGAGGGGAGCTCCTCGGGATATGAACGAAGGGCGAGTGCGAGGTGGTTGCTCAGGCTTTTGTCTCTGGATTTTCTGAAAAGGATGGCTGTGGAAGGTTGGAGTGGCCTCATGGACCATGGATGAGTCTCCCTCTCTGGTAATTTGCCCTGGCTCCTCAGAGTTTGGGGTCAGTCTGTGGGAAGGGAGGAGTCCTTTTTTCTGCCTCAGGTGTCCCTAAAAAAGAGGGATTCCAGAGCAGAGCCCTGTGTATGGGTGACTGGATAACCTGACCTCTGGTTAGGATTGAGGGACTAGGGGCATGGAAAGCCCTATATGCATGCTCTTGGTCCAGCCATAGAGAGGCCTTACTTGAACACAGGGTTCAGGCTGAGGGTCACAATGCGTGTTTGTGCCCAAGGCGGCCCTCAAGCATGGGTGTGGCCTCATGGGCCATGCTGGATTCTCCTACCCTGAAGGTTGAACGCCATGCCAACAGCAATGTTTCTTACCATGGGGAAGGAGGAGTTCTGATTTCTGCATCAGGTTCCCTACTGTCCGGGGATTGGAGATAAGGTCTAGGTTCTGAAGCCTGAAAACCCAGGTTAGGAAGGGAGGATGGCCTAAGGCCATGGTGGGTCCGAGGTGCTGGGTGTGTGGCCAGCTGTCTGGTTGTCGGTCGGGAGGTCCGGGCTCAGGCTGTGGCAAACAGAGCATTAGTGCCCAGGGCAGCCTATATAATTGGGGTGCAGTCGAGTGGCATGCAGGTTGATCCTCATTTGGGTTTTCTGGGCAGCCCCATAGGGCAACGTTTTTCTTTGGGTGGGCAGGCAGAGTGCTCCGTTTTGGCTCCGGAATTCCCCATCTGGAGGGCTTGGGGGCCAGGAGTGTAAGGACGGATGTCGGAGAACACAAGCTAGGGTTAGGCTTCCAGGCGAGGGCATGGCAGGCCCACTCTGCAGAGTCTATATCGAGATCTCCTGCATCGGAAGTCAGGGCAAGGATCCCACATTGGCTCTGGTTGGAGTTTGTGTTCATGATGGCCCCTTCAGGAAGAGGAGTCTCATGAAGCCATGGAGGTTTTCCCACGCTGGGAGTTGTGAGATGCTCCAAACGACAAGGATTCCTTCTGCAGGAGGATCGAGTCCTGTTGGTTGGCTCCAGGACGCCCCATATAGATAGACTCGAGAGCAGTGTTCTAACGATAGATGCCTGGGCACCCCACATCGCATTCCCAGTGGCTACTGTCGAAAAGGCAGGTTTGACCTGCTGGCACTGGGGGAGCTATGAGGAGGCTGAGTTGAAATGAACTCTCCTGAGGATGGGTCATCATGTAAGTTTGTGTCCATGGAGACATTGGAATGTGGCGGTGACTTGGGGGCCCTGAAGGATTGTCCTAAGTAGAAGGTTGGACACATCTCCAAAGTGCAAGTATCCCATATGGAGACTAGGGGTGTTCTGATTGGTGCCTCAGGAAACCCCCATAGGCTGGTATTGGAATCCAGGCCTCTGAGGAGAGACACAAGGAAACCAAAGCAAGGGTTCAGATGAGAGCCTAGGGGCCTGTCCGGTTCAATCTCCTGTCTCTGGGGACATCCGTCTGTGTGTCTGAGTGGAGGTAGTTGCTCAGCTTGTGTCAGATCGCCCCTGTGTGTCCAGGGCGGCCTACACTATTAGGATGGCCTCGGGGACTGTGGAGCTTTCTCATAATTTGTAGGGTTGTGGCCAATGGAATGGGAAAGTTTCCTTGGAGAGGGAAGGCACAGTCCTACGGTGTGGTTCCAGAGTCCCCAGCCAGGAGGGTGTGGAGGCCAGGGCTGTGTGGGCAGAAGTCTGAAAACACAAACTTGGCTTAGGTTTGCGGCTGAGGGTATGGCAGGCCCGATCTACAGACCACGAGGGGATCTCCTCAGGACATGAAGGAAGGGCGAGTGTGAGGCAGTTGCTCAGGCTTTTGTCTCTGGAATTTGTGTCAAAGATGGCCGTGGAAGGTCAGAGTGGCCTCATGGGCCATGGATGAGTCTCCCTCTCTGGGGATTTGGCCCAGCTCCCAAGACTTTGGGGTCATTCTGTGGGAAGGGAGGAGTCCTGTTTTCCACCTCAGGTGTCCCTCCAAAAGAGGTATTCCAGAGCAGAGCCCTGGGTATGGGCGACTGGAAAACCTGACCACTGGTTAGGATTGGGGGCCTAGGGGCATGGCAAGCCCCATATGCAGGCTCTTGTTCCAGGCACTGAGAGGCCTTACTTGAGCACGGGGCTCCCACTGAGGGTCACAATGTGTGTTTTTGCCCAAGGCGATCCTCAGGCATGGGTATGGCCTCATGGGCCATGCTGGTTTCTCCTACAATGAAGTATGAACACCATGCCAACAGTAAGGTTTCTTGCCATGGGGAGGGAGATGTTCTGATTTCTGCATCAGGTTCCCCCCTGTGCAGTGATTGGAGAAAAGGTCTAGGTTCTGAAGCCTGAAAACCCAGGTTAGGAAGGGAGGATGGCCTAAGGCCATGGTGGGTCCGAGGTGTTGGGAGTGCGGCCAGCTGTCTGGTTGTCGGTCGGGAGGTCCGGGCTCAGGCTGTGGCAAACAGAGCATTAGTGCCCAGGGCAGCCTATATAATTGGGGTGCGGTCGAGTGGCATGCAGGTTGATCCTCATTTGGGGTTTCTGGGCAGCCCCATAGGGCAACCGTTTTTCTTTGGGTGGGCAGGCAGAGTGCTCTGTTGTGGCTCTGGAATTCCCAGTCTGGACGACTTGTAGGCCAGGAGTGTGAGGACGGAGGTCTGAGAACACAAGCTAGGGTGAGGTTTCGGGGTGAGGGCATGGAAAGCCCACTCTGCAGAGGCTGAATCGAGATCTGCTGCATCTGAAGTCAGGGCAATAGCAGACGTTGGCCCAGTCTGGAGTGTGTCCATGATGGCCCCTTCAGGAAGGGGGGGCCTCATGAGGCCATGGAGGATTTCCTACGCTGGGAGTTGTGAGATGCTTCAAAGTGCAAGGATTCCTTCTGTGGGAGAGTCGAGTCCTGTTGGATGGCTCCAGGACGCCCCATACAGAAAGAGTCGAGAGCAGTGTTCTATGGATGGATGCCTGGGCACCCCACCTCACATTCCCATTGTCTCCTAGCGACAAGGCAGTTTCGATCTGCTGGCTCTGGGGGAGCTACCCAGAGGGCTGAGGTGAAATGGACTCTCCTGAGGATGGGTCATCATGTGGGTTTGTGTTTATGGAGACCTTGGATTGTTGTGGTGGTAGGGGCCCTGAAGGATTCTCCTAACTGGAGTGTTGGACACAGCTCTAAAGTGCAAGTTTCCCATGTGGAGACGAGTGGTGTTCTGATTGGTGCCTCAGGAAACCCCCAAACGCTGGCATTGGAAACCAGACCTCTGAGGAGAGACACATGGAAACCAAAGGAAGGTTTCAGATTAGTGCCTAGGGGCCTGTCCAGTTCAATCTTCTGTGTCTGGGGACATCCGTCTGCGTGTCTGAGTGGAGGTAGTTGCTCAGCTTGTGTCAGATCGCCCCTGTTTGTTCAGGGCGAACTACACGATTTGGGATGGCCTCGGGGACCTTGGAGGTTTCTCCTAATCTGTAGGGTTGTGGCCAGTGGAATGGGCAGTTTCCCTGGAGAGGGCAGGCACAGTCCTGTAATGTGGCTCCAGGGGCCCCAGCCTGGAGGTTGTGTGGGCCAGGGCTGTGGGCTGTGGGGACAGAAGTCTGAAAACACAATCTTGGCTTAGGTTTGGGGCCGAGGGTATGGCAGGCCTGATCTACAGACCGTGAGGGGAGCTCCTCAGGATTTGAATTTAGGACGAGTGGAAGGAGGTAGCTCAGTGTTTTGTCTCTGGATTTTGTATAGGATGGCCGCATTATATAGGGATGGCCTCATGGGGCCATGGAAGATTCTCCCTCTCTGGGGATTCTGCCCTGCTCCCAATAGTCTGGTGCCATTCTGGGGGAAGGGAATATTCCTGTTTTCTGTCTCAGGGGTCCCCCACAAACAGGGGTTCCAGAGATGGATTTTGGGTATAGGGGCCTGGAAAGTCCCATTATTGGTTAGGATTTGGGCCTATGGGGATGGCAGGCCAGATATTCAGGCTCTTGTTCCAGCTACCGAGGGGGCTTGTTTGAAAACGGGCTCTGGCTGGGGGTCACAATGCGTGTTGTTGGCCCATGGCGGCCATCCTCAGTGGGCTTGGTCTCATGGACCATGCAGGTTTCTCCTTCTCTGAGGGTTGTACACCCATCCCAACAGCAAGGTTTCCTGCCATGGGGAAGGAGGGATACTCTTTGGTGCATTGAGTTCTCCCATATGCAGGGATTTGAGATATGGTCTGGGAGACAGATTCCTGAAAACCCAGATTGGGTAGAGATGACGGCCTCTGGCCATGGGAGGTCCCATCTGCTGGATATGCAGCCAGCTATCTGGGTGGCTTACAGGAGGTCGGGGCTCAGGCTGTGTTAGAGCATTAGCGCAAAGGGTGGCCTATGAAATTGGGGTGCTGTCAAGGCCTTGAAGGTGGACCCTCATTTGGGTTTTTTGGGCTGTTTCATGGGGCACTATTTCTTTCTGTTGGGCTGGCAGAGTGCTGCGTTGTGGCTCCAGAATCCCAATCTGGAGGGCTTGTGGGCCAGGAGTGTGAGGACAGACGTCTGAAAACACAACTAGGGTTATGTTGAGGGCCTAGGGCATTGCAGTCCCAATCTGCAATGGCTGAATCGAGATCTCCAGCATCTCAAGTATCGGCCAATGTGTCAGACATTCGCTCATGATGGAGTTTGTATCCATGATGGCTGACTAATGGAGGGGTGGCCTCATGAAGCCATGGAGATTTTCCCACGCTAGGTGTTGTGAGCTGATCCAAACAGCAAGGTTTTTTTTCTACAGGACAGGGCTAATCCTGATTAATGACTCCAGAGTCCCTCATATGGAAAGATTCAATAGCATGGCTCTATGTACGGATGTTTGGAAACCCACCTTGCATTATCATTGCAGATTCAGAGCATGGCATGTTCGATCTGGTGGCTCTGAGGCAAACTACCCAGGGTGTGAGTTGAAATGGAGTCTCATGCTGATGGGTCACAATGTGGGTTTGTGTCCAGGGAGACCTTGGAATATGGCGGTTGGATGAGGGGCCCTTCAGGATTCTCCAACCCTGAGGGTTTGACACAGCTTAAAATAGCAAGTTATCCTTCTAGGGAAAAGAGGTAATCTGTTTTGTGTCATAGATGCCTGTATATTGGTATAAGAGAACAGGCCTCTGGGGACAGATGCCTGAAAACATTAGCTAGGGTTCAAATTAGGGCCTAGGCACATGTCAGGTTCAATCTTCTGTCCCTGGGCCATTTACCTGTGATTCTGACTGGAGGTAGGTTCTTAGGGTGTGTCAAACTGTGCACTTCGTTCCAGAGCAGTCTACAAAATTGGGGAGGCCTCAGGGGCCATGCAGGATTCTCCAAACCTGAGGATTTGACACAGCTCCAAATAGCAAAGTTTCCTCCGGGGACAGGAGAAGTTCGTTTTTATGGCTCACAGATTCCCCATATCGAGGGATTCGTGAGTATTGGTCCGGGTATTGATGCCTGAAAGCCCAACTGAGAGTTAGGATTAGGTCCTAGTGGCATGGCAGGCCATATACCCTTGTTCTGCTTGAGGTACCCTTGGGGCTGTGTTCAAAATGCTGCTCAAGCTAAGGGTCAAAACGGGTGATTGTGTCCATGGCGGCCTGCAAATTGGACGTGGCCTCAGTGGCAAAGCTGATATCTTCCATCTCTGATGGTTTGACATAGCTCCAATAAGCAGTGTTTCCTCTGAGGGGAGGAGGAGATCTGTTTTATGGATCAGAGATCCCCTATGTGGAGCGTTTCCAGAGAAGGGCTCTGTATGGATGCCTGAAAACTCAAACTCGGGTTAGGATTTTGGCCTAGGGGTCCAATCAGCTGCCTCTGGCTCTAGCTACCTTGATGGCTGATTGGAGTCTCTGACTATGAGATCTGCTGAATGTAGGTTTAGCCTCATGAGGGCAAGGAGGGATACAAGAGAAGAGTTCTGGGTATTAATGCCTGATAACCCAAACTAGATTTAGCATAAGGGCCTAGGGGCATGGCAGGTCTGTTTTCCTGGTTCTGTGGCCAGCTGTCTCAGTGGCTGCTTGGAGGATGGGACTCTGGTGTGTCACACTGCACTTTAGTATACAGGGTGGCATACGCAAGTGGATGACATTGGGGGCAGTGCATGTTTCCCGTAATATAGGTGTTTTGTGCAGCTCCATAGGGCACAATATCAATCTGGAGGGCAGGGAGAGTCCTGGTGTGGCTACGGAGTTCCCAATCTGGAGGACTTGTGTTACAGGAATCTGGGTAAGGAAGTCTGAAACCTAAGCTAGGTTTCTGGTTTGTGTCTAAGGCGTGGATCACCGATCTGCAGATGCTGAGGCGAGGCTACATATTCTGAAGTGAGGGCGAGGGTCAGACATTCGCTCAGACTAGAATTTATGTCCACTAGGGCCGCTGTATGTGTGTGCGTGGCCTCTTGGGGCCATGGAGTTTTCTCCTGCTCTGGGGGTTTTGTGAAGCTCCAAATAATATGGTTTCCTTCTGGGGGACAGGTGGAGTCCTGTGTATGGCTCAAGTGTCCCCTATATGGAGTAATACAAGAACAAGGACTCGGTATGTATGCCTGAAAACTCAACCTAGGGTTCATGGTAGGGCCTAGGGGCATGGAAATTCTGAAGTATTACACTGGCACCAGCTACTTGGAGGCTGACTGGTGTTCTGGCTGTCGGTGTTCTGGCTGAGGGCAGAATGTGTATTCGTGTCCAAGGCCGGCTTCCATCAATGGGTTGGCTTCGGGGTTTCGTGCAGCTTTCTCCTAATATGGGGGTTGCATGCAGTTCAAAAAGGCACATTTTCCTTCTGGAGGACAGGCACAGTCTTGTGGTGTGGATCAGTGTTCCCTAACTGGAGGGCTTGTGGACCAGGACATTGAGGATATAAGTCTGAGAACCCAAACTAGGGCTAGGGTTATGTCCTAAGGTGTGGCAGGCCCCATCTACAGACACTGAGGCGAGCTCACTGGGATCTGAGGTGAAGGCAAGTGTCAGGATGTTGCACAGGCTGGAGTTTGTGTCCATGAGTTTTGCCAAACTCATAGGTGGCCTCATGGTGGCATGGAGTTTCCTCCCATTCTGGGGGCTTTGCAGTTCCAAATGGCTTGGTTTATTCTGGGTTGTAGGTGGTGTCCTGCTTTATGGCTCAGGGGTCCCCCACATCGAGGGATTCTAGAGCAGCGTTCTGGGTATTTATGCCTGAAAAGCCAACTGAGGGCTAGGATTAGGTCCTAGTGGCATGGCAGGCCTTATACCTGGCTCTGGGCTGAGGTACCCTTGCTGCTATGTTCAAAATGGGGCTCAGGCTAAGGGTTGTAATGGGTGAATGTGTCCATGGCGGCCTGCAAAAGTGGGTTTGGCCTCAGGAGCAAAGCAGATTTCTTCCATCTCTGAAGGTTTTACATAGCTCCAAAAGACAAGGACCTAATCTTAACCTTACTGTGAGTTTTCAGGCATCCGTACTGGAGCCCTGCTCTCAAATCCCTCCATATGGGAGAACCCTGAGCCATAAAACAGGACACTGCCTATCCCCAAGAATAAAACAAGATATTTGGATCTGAGCAAGAGCCCCAGTGTGGGAGAAAACTCCATGGTCCCGTGAGGACACCCCCACGTAAGGTAGATCTCATGGACACAAACTTCAGCCTGAGAAACCTCCTGATACTCCCCTTAACCTGCGATATCAGGGAGCTCGCCTCAGTATCCACAGATTTGGCCTGTGATTCCCTAGGCCCAAACCCTAACCCTAGCTTTGGTATTCAGACTTCTGTCCTCAGAGTCCTGGTTCAAAGGCCTCCAGATAGGGAACACTGGATCTCACCACAGGACTCTTCCCGCCCTCCAGAAGGAAAACGTGCCCTGTGGAGCTGCATGAAACCCACACATTAGGAGCAAGTTGCACAAGATAGAAATCTCACCCCCTCATTGCGGAAGCCGACCCTGGACAGTAATATACATTCAGTCCCTCAGCCTGAGGCCCATCCTGCAGTCAGCCACCCATGTAGCTGGTGCCAGAGTCATCATAGTATACTTGCCATACCCCTAAGCCCTAACACTAACCCTAGGTTGAGTTTTTAGGTATCCATACCCAGAGCCATGCTCTTGAATCCCTCCATATGGGAGATCCTAGAGTCATACAGCAGGACTCCACCTCTCCCCAAGAATGAAAGCTTGCTCTTTGGAACTGTTCAAAACCCCCGAGCAGGAGAAACCTCCATGTCCTCAGGAGCCCACCTCAACATACAGTGGCCTTTGTGGTCACAAATTTTGTCTGAGCGAATGCCTGACCCTCGCCCTAACTTCAGAATCAGTACCTCCTGTCAGCCTCTATGGATCGGTGATCCATGCCCTAGACCTTACCATAAATTTAGCTTGGGTTTTCAGACTTCTGTCCCCAGAGTCCTGGAACATAAGCCCTCCAGTTTGGGCACTCCAGAGCCACACAACAGGACTCTCCCTGCTCTCCAGAAGGAAACCATGCCCTATGGAACTGTACCATACCCTGGGTTAGGGGCAACATGTATCACTTCCGATGCCTTCCCACTTTCGTATGCCACCCTGGACAGTAATGCCCAGTCTGACACAACCTGAGTCCTGTCCTCCAATCAGCCACTGGGACAGCTGGCCTAGGAGCCAGCAGATCAGACCTGCCAAGCCCTGAGGCCCTCCTCCTAACCCTACATGTTTTCAGGTACCCTTATCCAGAACCCTGCTCTCGAATCCCTTTATGAAACTCCTACCAAATGCCCTGAGGCATTGCGAAGGAGGTTTGGGAAATTGTCGGCAATATTTGAGAAAGCCATTCCCTGGGGTTTCTGGAAGCCAGAGCCCCAGGAAGTAGGCAAACAGCAAGAGATATCTTTCTGTATCAGATGTCTCCAGCCATGTAACTCTGGTACTGGACTACACTAGAATGTGGGCACCTGGTTGAGGGATTCCAAATTCTGTTGGAGTCTCTGGTCAAGAGAGTGACGTCTCTTCTTGAGATAACCTACCCAAGTACCCCCTGGATTATCACCTATATAAACAGTGCTCAGGACTGCCATCTGCTCATCTCCTTTCTGCATACAAAGCCACATCTGTACACAGGGACACCAACACACCCCTCTCCACTGACCCCCAAGGAAGGGCTGAGTGCAGCCAGGGCCCCATCTGGCTTTAGACACAACTCTCCACTTTTACCTGTTTGTGTCGCTGGATAAGCCATTATCCCTGTCAGAGGTGGTCTTTATCTGATCTGTACAACAAAGATGATTCTAGAATGGACTTCATCCAGATGTCTGCAGACATATGTGGAATAATGTCTATGATACTGTAGGAATGGTGTCACATATAGGAGATAACTTCAAGCACATTTTCCTCCTCTTCTCACTTTGTCTTACTCTGCAACTCATTATATACCACTCTACAGTCCCTAATGGTGTGTGTGTGTGTGTGTGTGTGCGCGCGCACAATCGTTCCTGTGGGCACACATCTGTTAATCAGTGCTCACATTCTGGAGTCCCAGGCGGTGACAGCCCCATCTACTGAGAGGCGAGCCATAGTTTACCAAGAACTTAGGCTTTCTAATTTGCAAAGCAAACCCTAAAAATGGGATTGGAAACGTGGCCTTAATGGTCAGAAACCACCCTTACCACTAGCGACTGTATATCCTGTGCTGAGAGCTATTACCTCCTTTCCAATGGGTGTCATGTAGATAGGGGCCCACTCAGTGGGTTGCCATGACCTGGGCTCCCCTCAGACAATATCTTGCTGGAATGCCTCCTGTCTACGATATCAATGCTCACCCTTGCCCTGAAACCTTCTCCATATCTCTAGCCCCTTCCTTCCACACAGCATTTTCCAGAGCCCTCAAGCGATTGGATGGATGCATCCAGGGCCCCAAATTTGAGGACACTCACAAAGAGCTGAGTTCATGCCTGCTTCAGCTTTCTTACCTTCTGTGATTCTTTGCAAGGCACTAATCCTGCAGGGGTCTTCACCTTCTCCTCCCAGTTCTTCCCTGAAAACACATATCCGGCTTAAACATCTTTGTAACCCTGTCTCTCGAATGTGGTCTGGACTTAGAGATTCTATCCATTCCACAGAACATGGCCACATGACAAAAAATCTCTATCTGAGATTTAGTTCTAAAATCTCATTGTCCACCGCATGATGCCTCTGACCCGTGTTCTCTCTCAGATCCTCACCTTGGAATACAAGCCCCTATGTTGAACCCTGACACACACATGAGCATGTGCCCTAGTAATGAGAGCTAACAACAGACAGAAGAACTCAGGTCTTTTGAGATGGACTGAATCCTGCCAACACCCCTAAATGAGCTCAGGTTCTCAGTGAAGCAGGTCCTGCCTTGGTGTTGGAAACAGCACCAAAGTACTGAGGGGCTATGGCAGGACCCCCTAGCTGTACACTCCTGGATTGCTGTACTTAGAATCTCCTGTGAGACAGTGAGACTGTGTTTCTTTTTTAAGCCACCGAGTGTGGGGTAATATGGTCACATAGCACTAGAGACAGGGTACTGATACTCTCCACCTGCCCCAGGCCTTGGTCCTCCTCCCTTTCCTCTCTGCTCCCCACATCAGATTCCTCCAATCACCATGGCCCACTTTATAACCCCCACTCTGGGAACATCATGTTCTGCTTCCAATCCTCTGCACCGTGTGAACCTCTGTTGGGCTAAATACACTCAGATTTGTGCAGGGCCGTCTCCTTCTTTTTCTGCCACAGGAAATCTCAATATCATCTCAGCACGGCCTTGTCGGACCCCTCACCTGTTGGAGCTCTGGACAAAGTTGTAGTCCCTTGCTCTTTTCTTATGGAGAAAATGCTGTTTTCATTCACTTTTTCAGTTCACATTTGTCGAGCTGCTCCTCTAGACACAGAGCTCCTCCAGGGAGAAACTGGTTGCCTGATAAGCACTGGTACCAAGTACTCAGGGTCCTGTGGCTGAAGGAACAGTAGAGAGGATCCAGCCCACCACCGACCAGCTCTATTGTTCAAGCCCAGTTGATTTGGTCATGTGTAAATCCTGTTGTTTTCTTTTGCTTCCTACATAAACTTTGTGTTCCATGTGTGACTCAAACTCATGACCCTGGAATCAAGTATGCCATGCCTATTGACTGAGGAAGCCAGGTGATTCTTTGGTCATTTTCTTTAGGTTCTAGGCTGATAACTATCGAAGTTTACTTGCTGATTTCAACATGTTGAAGGTATTGTTGGGCCCGTTATCAAAGGAGCGAGACTGACATGGAATTAAGGTTTAACAAAAATTTTATTCTTATGCCAAGCATCAGGAACCAGACTGACTGGTCAGGGCCACCTCTGAAGAGGGCAACGACTCCTTGGTCTTACAGGCTAGTTTTATAGAGCACAATCACAGACCTCTACATATGTGGCTTTCACTGATTGGATGTTTCCACCTGTCTGGCCTTGTTTTAGGTGTTGTGTTTTAGTAACTGTTACCTGGAACCGAGAGCAACCATTGAGGAATTTATTACACAAAATGGCCTTGTTTCAGGTGTGTTTTAGCAACAGTTACCTGGAAGTGACATCAGTAACTGCTGAGGCATTTATTAAACAACAAAATGTTTACCGAGGCAACATGGAGTCACTATGGCTAAGTAGGCCCAGGCAGGCCCTAGGGGTTTAACAGGTTTTAACATGGAATCGGCCCCAGCAGTGTATTATGTTATGCTGAATTACCAAATAACTCCCCAAATTATGGTGGCATGTTACCATAGATTTCCCCACATGACAGATCTGAGTGGATCTTCAGATTGGAGACTGAACTCCTTCATGTGGTCTGTCAGGAGCCCAGAGCCCCTCCATCATGGGCCTTCTCACTCCCTGGGTTATAATGCACCTCTGATGCTATCAGTACATGGGGAACCCCCCTGAACTAAAAGCGTTCAAGTGGTAAAGCTTCAAGGAATCAGACAGAAAGAAACAGAGATTTGTGGCACAGATGTAATTATCACATGAATCATGAGAGTGAAGTAATTTGAAATGGATTGGTTGTTCAAAGATGGGTCCTTGAGGGCTGTCACTGAGAATGCCCAAGGGGACCGCAGCAACAGTGCCTGTCCACTGTGGGAACATTAGGTAGAACAAGAGCGCAGCCATAAACTCTCCCTGCCTCCTGCAGTGTTACACACACACACACACACACACACACACATGCATGCACATGCAAACACACACACCCCAGAGGGAAAATCATGGAATCGGGACACCATCCATTATGGGCGATTATTTCTTGGAGAAAGAATGCTCATTTTTCCTTCATATTTAAAGCATTATTTTACTACATAAACACAGTCTGGCTAAAGCCTAAAGAATAATTAATTCTATTACTGATTTGTTAGTAATAAATGGGAATATTTAATTGTGATTTTAATATATATATATTTTTTAATAAAAAGAATACTACAATAGTTTAAATGTGGTCTATGCAGGAAATGAAGAATTTAAAGTTGTCACATGGACTGAGATATTTCCCCGGTTTCTGCCATTCAAGGTGTCCTTATGAAAAGGAACACTATGTCTTCATTGGAGAAGTGTCTGTTCATATCTTCTGCCCATTTTTTAATATGATTGTCTGTTTTGTGTGTGTTGAGTTTGAGGAGTTCTTTATAGATCCTGGATATCAACCTTTTGTCTGTACTATCATTTGCAAATATCTTCTCCCATTCCGTGGGTTGCCTCTTTGTTTTGTTGACCGTTTCTTTTGCTGTGCAGAAGCTTTTGATCTTGATGAAGTCCCAAAAGTTCATTTTCGCTTTTGTTTCCTTCGCCTTTGGAGACATATCTTGAAAGAAGTTGCTGTGGCTGATATCAAACAGGTTACTGCCTATGTTCTCCTCGAGGATTCTGATGGATTCCTGTCTCACGTTGAGGTCTTTTATCCATTTCGAGTTTATCTTTGTGTACGGTGTAAGAGAATGGTCGAGTTTCATTCTTCTACATATGGCTGTCCAGTTTTCCCAGCACCATTTATTGAAGAGACTGTCTTTTTTCCACTGGATATTAACACACACAAAACAGACAATCATATGAAAAATGGGCAGAAGATATGAACAGACACTTCTCCAATGAAGACATACAAATGGCTACCAGACACATGAAAAAATGTTCATCATCACTAGCCATCAGGGAGATTCAAATTAAAACCACATTGAGATACCACCTTACACCAGTTAGAATGGCCAAAATTAGCAAGACAGGAAACGTCGTGTGTTGGAGAGGATGTGGAGAAAGGGGAACCCTCTTACACTGTTGGTGGGAATGCAAACTTGTTCAGCCACTTCGGAGAACAGTGTGGAGATTCCTCAGGAAATTAAAAATAGAGCTTCCCTATGACCCTGCAATTGCACTACTGGGTATTTACCCCAAAGATACAGATGTAGTGAAAAGAAGGGCCATCTATACCCCAATGTTTATAGCAGTAATGGCCACGGTCGCCAAACTGTGGAAAGAACTAAGATGCCCTTCAACGGATGAATGGATAAGGAAGATGTGGTCCATATACACTATGGAATATTATGCCTCCGTCAGAAAGGACGAACACCCAACTTTTGTAGCAACATGGACAGGACTGGAAGAGATTACGCTGAGTGAAATAAGTCAAGCAGAGAGAGTCAAGTATCATATGGTTTCACTTATTTGTGGAGCATAGCAAATAATATAGAGGACAAGGGGAGATGGACAGGAGAAGGGAGTTGAGGGAATTTGGAAGGGGAGGTGAACCATGAGAGACTACAGACTCTGAAAAACAAACTGAGAGGTTTTGAAGGGGCGGGGTGTGGGAGGTTGGGGGAACCAGGTGGTGGGTATTAGGGAGGGCACGGATTGCATGGAGCACTGGGTGTGGTGAAAAAACAATGAATACTGTTATGTTGAAAGTAAATTAAAAAAAAAAGAAAAGGAAAGGAACACTACCCCAGATGATGAAAGTACTTTATTTTGGGGCTTCCCATGATGATTGTTCTTTCAGGAACATTCCTTTGTAATAAAATGTTATTTTTATAAAACATTGAAAAAATTATGTATCTTTCTTATATTCTGTAGTCAGACAGAGAAGGCCATATTGTAGGATTCCAGGCACATGAAAATCCCAGAGGAAGTAAGATACCAGAGACTGAGTGAAGAAGAGTGTTTGCAGGGACTGAGGTGGGTGAATGCGTAGTGAGTGGTAAGTAGCCCAGGTTTCTCTGTGATGGAAATGTTCTACAATTCAATGGTTGTGCAACACTCTTACTGTACTTAAAGGCACCTCTATATACCATTGAAAAGGATCAGAGTAAACTTCTATGTAAACTCAAATTCTACTTCATTTAATGCAAAAAATCTTTTGAGCCATTATGCAGGTGTATACAAAACACAAAAAATTACATAGAGGGCCAATACAAGGAATGGGAATACATCCGTGGGGTTCCAGCCAGTATGAGCTGCTGCTTGGGGGTTGAGGCTGGTTATTCCACTGAGACCACTGCTGGATCGAGCCCTTCAGGGACCCCAGGAGTAAGGGAAGGACCCCGCTGGACCACTGGGTCTGGCAAAAGGGCTGACATCTCAGGAGAGTGAATCAGAGCCCTGAGTACCACCTGCACAGGGGAGGTGGCACCACTGTTCTTGCTGAGGGGTGAGCTCCAGCACCACGGATGGGGTGGGCCAGCTTTGTCTCCGATGATACAGCGGGTGCCACATTGGGAGCTGGGCCGAGTTCCTGAGGTGGTTCAGGATCCTGCTCTGGGCCTAGTTTTATGGCTCCATGAAGAGACAGTATCATCAGCATGATTGACTTCCCATGTACCTTCTAAATAAAGGAAACTTTTCCCACCATTCCATCCTGTCTGTGTCCAAGAAACAATCCCTGGGAGTTCTCCCTGACTAAAGACCATGGGGACAGAGATCTGAGACTACTCACTCCTCTCGGCCCAACTGCACTCTATGGAGGCTTGCTCAGTGTGGCCAACTGAGTCCCCTCCACAGGCCCACATCAGTCAGCCCAGCCCTTCTCACTTCGAGACTCTGGCTCCGTGAGATCAAGCTGTTGCAGCTATAAGGGCAGAAGTGGGGCATGGTGCTCCAAATCTGAGCCTGGCATATTGAGCCCCAGGAATACCAGCAACATATTCAGGCTGGGAAGTTCTGGGGGCTGGACAAAATCCTCGGGCTATTGTTCCAACCATGTGTTCAGGATGGAGGAGATGGCCCTGCGGACAGACAGTTGGGCAGAGGATTCAGAGGAGAGGGCACCCTCCCAAAGCAATATCCCAGTGAACCCCTGTGCAAACCTGGGTCCCTGGGCTTCCAGTTCCTGTCAGAGACCAGTCCTAGTCCTTGTCCACCTGTGATCTGGCACTCATGCCTGAAACAGGCCTGGTCTCAGACAACAGTTTGCCTTTATGAGTGTGAGTCCTTGATCAATGGTGTGAGCACATCTGTCCTTCCCAGGGGAGCTGGACATACTCCTCTTTCTGTCACCTTGCCCACTTGCCACTTGAATTCAACTGCATGTGCCCAGCGAGGGGTTGTATCTGGCCTCTTAATTGCCCTCACTGCTCACACCACTGTTCTGTGAGGATCCAACCAAGGAGGGAACAAAGGGACTCTGTCTCTACCCAGGCATTCCCAGTACCCTCCCAATACCTCAATAATTACTTCCTGTGCCCAACTGCTGCCTCTTTCACTAGGTGCCACGAGTGGGTCTCCTTTCATTGACACTAATCTCCCACAGGGTGTGCAATGTTTGGTCCCTGATCACTCACTGGGTCTCCTGAGCACCCTGTGAGTACCCAGTGTTCAGATTCTAACAGATTGTTGAGTGTGATGGTTCCCACAGCCTCTGTTCTGGGTCCTCGGATTGAAGGAGAGTCAGGGCTGGGAGTAGGCTGAGTTCTGAATGCCTCTCTTAGGGGTTAAAGCTGTCCCCCAGCCCCATCTTCTCTGCCACAATGCCCCGACCCACAGATCCCCTGGATCCTTTCCTTTATCCAGAAGAAACTCTCAGACCTTTACATTTAAGGAGGAATCACAGATGAGTGGGATGAGGGTTTAAGATTTCCTCCAACTCGCAGTCCCCTGGCTGCCCTGGGGGAGGGGGGAGGTCCTCCCGCATCAGCCGAAGCTCACTCACATATGCCGCTGCTCTTGCACTCTGCGAACCTCATCACATCTGGAGAAAATGCAAGAATATCTAGAGGAGGCCAGGGAGCATCACATGAAATGTCCTGTGGATACTAACTGTCATCGTGTCCAGTGACACTGTCTGACCCTTGACTAGTCTAGAGCCCTGGGGTGCTGTCTGCTCTGTGCAGTGCTCACAGTCAGCTCCTAGAGGAGGCCCTCTGCTGAGTGGGGCTTCCTGAATGCTTACTAAATGAAAGGTCCCTACCCAGTCCATCACAGATATCTGAGGGGACCTGGGCCCACTGCTTACTCCTGGGGACCCGTGCTGTGGTTTCTCCCAGGCACAGACCCCAGATAGAGTCTCAGATCTCCTTTTAAATGGCCAAACAGCCCGTATAAAGACCATCATGATAGTGAGGCATAGGGCAGTGGCTTCATCATGACAAGCAGAACAACGTTAAATGAGTAGAAACACAGGCTGTCTAGCAGACCATTGCACAGCCCCAGGAACCCACCTGAACTTTCCCTTCAAAACCCCACTGAGTCCTTAAAATAAATCTACCCCAGTCAGAGGAGATATCCGATGCTTGGGAAGTTTTTGGACATGCCCACACTCACAATGAAGCCATGGCCAAATCCCACTGGGCAGTTAGCGGCAGGGTGCTCACCTTGAAAACAGGAGGTCCAGCACCTCTTGGGTGGTGGCAAAGGCTCACTATGAACCCAGGAATATGTCAACATAGCTGAGGTCTCCTAGGACTGGCACCAGATGAGTTGTTTGCTTCTCTAGCAGGTTGGCCCCATTTGTCCATTGCACGTGGGTTTCAATCCTCTTCATTGGTGAACCTTTTTTTCCCTTTGGGGAAGAAGAGGATCCATGAGACAGTGCTATAGCCCCCAGGAGGTTTAGGGGTTGAAGCACAGACCAATCCCCCAAGATCCCAGTGAATTATGGCAGGAGGTGTAACAAGAGGGCCCACAGACATTAAAATAGTCACGTGACTGGGTGGTTCCTTGGCTGGATCCTAAGAGTCATGGTTTTGGTCAGGTCATGATCTCAGCATCCTGAGATCGAGCTCCTCATCAGGCTGCGTACATAGGGCAGAGTCTGCTTGAGGATTCTGTCTCTCTTATCGGGTGGAGACAAAAATGCAGAGAAGTAGGAGGTGCTGTTTCAACAGGTCCACTAAAGTGAGATGATTATCTACCAAAGAACTCTGATTACCCATGAAATCAGTCTGAGATTAAAATTACACACTTCTGGATGTCTAAGGGGACATAAGATGCCAGTGGACACGTAAAGTGGAGTGGGAATACCCGACTGATATTGGGAGACAAACAAACTTCTGGAGGGAGCTTCCGGAAGTGATCCATTAGAAAGTAATACCCCAATATGAGAGTGCCCTGTGATTGGGGACCAGGATTAACTTGGAATCTGGTTGCAAGCACTCAAAAAGAGGAAAAGGTCTTCAAGGGAAATTGGTGGAATCAGGCAGTTTGGGACAGGGGCTTAAACCCAGGGACCCAGGATGGCCACCACAGGTGCTGAGCCAGAGAGAGTGTAGCAAAGAAGCCAGGCCTTGGTCCCCAAGCTGCTGGCACACGGGAGAGCACCTGGGTGGTGGTTCACATGAGAAAGTCTCTTGTGGATGCCAGCTGGTGCTCTCTAGAACCAAAGCCTTTTGCACTCTGCATGCGCAAGCAGTAGGTCCAGCAACAAAAACCCCTCCCCTAAGAGAGGTCTGCACAGGCACTAGCCAGTGCTCTCTAGGACCCGGAGAGTCTGAATACTCCCAGCTTGGACCAGAGTGAAAATCTCAGTGTACTATCTCTGGTTGGGACCTCTCTGGAGGTCTGGACCTGCCCAGACAGCAGCCGTGTAGGCATCCGCTGGAAGCCAGCTCTCTGGACTAGTACTTCTCGTGGTTTTGGGTAAAAGAGGAAGTTCCTCTGACCCCCGAGACCGTGGCTGGGGATGTGCCCTATGGCAGCAGAGTGGAAATTTATGTGCTCTGGAGCACTCAGAGGGGAACATACTGAGGCCTCTCTCTGAGACGGAGTTCTAGGTGCAGTTTGCTTTCCTCTAAACCTCCAAAGAACAGCCAAAAGGCACCAAAGAGAGAGAGAGAGAAAAGCCAGAAAGCTCCAGAGAATAAAAGCCTGAAAAACCTGTTTCCTCAGAGCCCAGAACCCTGATAGGGGGTAGGAGGACTCAACTCTAGCAAGACTGACAGAAAAATCAAGTGGCAGGCCCCTCCCTCAGAAAGCCAGACAAAAGAAAGACAAAAAAAATAAAAATAAAAACAAAAATAAGAGGACAAACACCACTACTTCATAGATACAACTTCTATTTTTAATTCGTTCCCACTATTCTCATTCTTTTCAGTTTTTAAATAGTTTTAACCTATTTACCAACACAATGAGAGGATCAGTACAACAAATTCCATAATAACCTCTTAAATTTAACGTTTTTGAAACATTACCTGTGTTTTTCTTATGCTTTCCTAGTTTTTAATTTTATTTATTTATTTATTTATTTATTTATTAATATTCCTATAGAGATATGCTTCAAGGTAATCCCCTTTCCCCAATCAGTTCTACCCTTATATATAATCCAGCTTAATCCCCCTTTATTTCAGGAAAGCTGAGTCCTCTTTAACAAAGATATCAATAGATATCAATAGATATCTTTGTTAAAGGTATAGAGAATTTATACTGACCTTCCCATCTTTTTTTTTTTTTTTTTCTGTCACTGTTTCTGTGTATTTGTTTTTGCTCTGGTAGTATATAAATCTTATATTTGGGGTTCATTTTGGCTGCATTTTTTCCCTTGTCATTTAATTTTTTTTGTTTGTTTGTCTGTTTCTGTTTGTATACTTTTTAAATCTTACCTTTGGGGCCCATTCAGGCTGGGTCTTCTCTTTTATTTTTTTTTCATTGTTTTCCTGTATCTCTCTCTCTCTCTCACTCACTCACTTTTTCTTTTGCTTTCTTTTTGGTGGGGACACCTTATAGCTCAGAAGTGTTCCAGAGTGCACATTGCCTGCACCACGGTTGATACATTCAGTTACACATTCCTTCAGCCAATTCTCACCAAAATACTAGTAGGAAGAATGCCCAAGAGAGGAAAAATTCAGACTGTGGGCTCTCCATCAGAGCTATTGGATATGGACATAAACAGTATGTGGGAAAGGGAATTTGGGCTAACAATTATCCGACAATGGCTAGGTTGGAGAAAGCTTTTGATGATAAAATGGAACTGATTAGGGCAGAAGTGAAAGCCACCAGGGATGATGTTAACAATGTTCTCAATGAGTTCCACTCTAATCTAAATTCTCTAACAGCTAGGGTAATTGAGGAAGAAGATAGAATTAGTGATCTAGAGGACACTCTGATAGAGAAAACGGATCAGGAGGAAGCCTGGAACAGCTTAGATGCCTTGAAAACAAAAATAGGGAAATAAATGACGCCATGAAACATTCCAACATCAGAATTATTTTAATCCCTGAGGGTGAGGAAAAAGAAAGAAGACTAGGGATATAGTTGAACAAATTTTCCATGAAAATTTTCCCAACCTGGAAAATTGAACTAGCGTTCATTTGCTAGAGGCAGAAAGGTCTTCCCCCAAGTCAAAGAATCTAGAAAGACTTCGAGACAGCTTATTGTGAAACTGATGAATCATAATTGTAGACAGGAGCACTTGAAAGCAGCTAGGGGAAAGAGATTCCTTACATACAGAGGAAAGCCCATGAGAATAACATCAGACCTGTTCACAGAAACCTAGCAAGCCACAAAGGGCTGGCAAGATGTATTCAGGACAATAAATGAGAAGAACATACAGCTCAGAATGTTTTATCCAGCAAGACTGACATTCAAAATGGATGGGTAGATAAAGAACAAATGGCCGGCAAGGTTAAAAAAACTATGTGACCACAAAGCTGTCACTATGAGAAATACTAAGGGGGGGCTCTACAAAAGAGTAAAAAACCCAAGAATATCATTGAACAGAAATTTATGGAGACAATCTATAAAAAGAAAGACTTCACAGATAACACGATGTCAATAAAAAAAGTCTCTCTCAATAATCACTCTCAGCGTGAATGGCCTAACTGTGCCCATAAAATGGCAAAGGGTTGCAGATTGGATAAAAGACAGGACCCAAATATATGTTGCCTACAGAGACCCATTTTGAACCTAAGGGTACATCCAGGCTGAAAGTGAAGGGATGGAGAAGAATTTTTCATGCCAATGGGCCTCAAAAGAAGGCTGGGGTAGTGATTCTCATATCAGATAAATTAGATTTTAAACTAAATACTGTAGTCAGAGATATAGAAGGACACTACATCATTGTTAAATGTTCTATCCACCAAGAAGATCTAACAACTATAAATATTTATGCCCCCAATATGGGAGCAGCCAACTACAAAAGACAACTGTTAATCAAGATAAAGAGTCATACTGATATGAATACATTAATAGTAGGGGATCTTAACATGCCACTCTCAGAAAAAGACAGATCATCCAAAGAGAAAATCAATAAAGACATAAGAGCATTGGGTGACACATTGGACCAGATGGACCTCATAGATGTATACAGAACATTCCACCCTCAAACAACAGAATACTCATTCTTCTCGAGTGCACATAGAACCTTCTCCAGAATAGACCACATACTGGGTCACAGATCACGGCTCAACTGATACCAAAAGATTGAGATTATTCCCTGCATATTCTCAGATCACAATGCTTTGAAACTGGAGCTCAATCCCAATGAAAAGTTCAGAAGGAACTCAAACACCTGGAAGCTTAAGACCACCTTGCTTAAGAATGCTTGGATCAACCAGGAAATCAAAGAACTTAAGCAATTCATAGAAACCAATGAGAATGAAGACACTTCCGTCCAAAACTTTTGGGATAAAGCAAAGGTAGTTATAAGGGGGAAATATTTAGCCATCCAAGCCTCCCTCAAAAAAATGGAAAAATCCAGAATATACCAGCTGTCCTTACACCATAAAGAACTGGAGAATTGACAACAAATTAAGCCAACTCCACACACAAGAAGGGAAATAATCAAGATTAGAGCAGAGACCAATGGCATAGAAACTAGAGATACAGTAGAATGCATCAATGAAACTAGAAGCTGGTTTTTTGAAAGAATCAATAAGATCAATAAACCATTGGCCAAACTACTCTAAAAGAAAAGAAAGAAGGCCCAGATTAATAAAACTATGAATGAAAAGGGAAAGATCACTACTAACACCAAGGAAATAGAAACAATCATCAGACATTATTATCAACAGTTATATACCAATAAGTTAAGCAACCTAGATGAAATGGATGCATTCCTGGAAATCAGTAAACTTCCAAAACTGAACCAGGAAGAAATTGACAACCTGAATAGAATGATATCTAGTAACGAGACTGAAGCAGTGATCAAAAACCTCCCCAAAACAAGAGCCCAGTGCTTGAATGATTCCCTGGAGAATTCTAGCAAACTTTGAAAGAAGAAATAATACCTACTCTCCTGAAGCTGTTTCATAAAATTGAAGCAGAAGGAAAACTTCCAGACTGGTTTTTTGAAGCCTACAGTACCCTGATCCCCAAACAAGGCAAAGAACCCACCAAAAAGGAGAATTTCAGATCAATATCCCTGATGAATATGGGTACTAAGATTCTCAGCAAGATCCTAGCTAATAGGATCCAACAGCACATTAAAAAGACCATCCACCATGACCATGTGGGATTCATCCCTGGGTAGCAATGATTGTTCAACACTACAAATCAATCAATGTGATAGAACAAATCAATAAGAGAAGAGAGAAAAACTATATGGTCCCCTCAATTGATGCAGAAAAATATTTGACAAAATCCAGCATCATTCCTGATTAAAACACTTCAAAGTATAGGGATAGAGGGAACATTCCTGAACTTCATCAAATCTATCTGTGAAAAACCCACAGCAAATATCATCCTCATTGGGAAAAAGCTGACAGCCTTCCCTTTGAGATCAGGAACACTCCAAGGATGTCCAATCTCATCACTTTTGTTCAACATAGTATTAGAACTCCTAGCTACAGCAATCAGACAACAAAGAGAAATAAAAGGTATTCAAACTGGCAATGAGGAAGTCAAACTCTCTCTCTTTGTAGATGACATGATATTTTATATGGAAACCTCGAAAGACTCCACTCCCAAACTACTAGAACTCATATAACAATTTAGTAATGTGGCAGGATACAACATCAATGTACAGAAATCAGTTGCTTTCTTATACACTAACAATGAAAATACAGAAAGTGTAATTAGAGAATTGATTCCATTTACTATAGCACCAAGAACCATAAGACACCTGAGAATAAGCCTAACCAAAGAAGTAAAGGATCTGTACTCAAGGAACAACAGAACACTCACGAAAGAAATTGAAGAAGACACAAAAAGAATGCAGACAATTCCATGCTCATGGATCAAAAAATAAACATTGTTGGGGCGCCTGGGTGGCTCAGTGGGTTAAGCCTCTGCCTTCGGCTCAGGTCATGATCCCTGGGTCCTGGGATCGAGACCCACACTGGGCTCTCTGCTCAGCAGGGAGCCTGCTTCCTCCTCTCTCTCTACTTGCTGCTCTGCCTCCTTGTAATCTCTGTCTGTCAAATAAATTAAAAATGTCTATACTGCCAAGAGCAATCTATACTTTTAATGCCATTCCAATCAAAATTCCACTAGCATATTTCAAAGAGCTGAAGCAAACAATTACAAAATATGTATGGAATCAGAAGATACCCCGAATTGATAAGGAAATGTTGAAAAAGGAAAATAAAAGTGGGGGCCTCACATTGCCTGATTTCAAGTTTTACTGCAAAGTTGTGATCTCCAAGACAGCAATGTACTGGCATAAAAACAGACACATAGTCCAGTAGAACAGAGGAGAGAGCCCAGATATGGACCCTCAACTCTATGTTCAAATAATCTTCAACAAAGCAAGAAAAAAAATATCCAGTGGAAAAATACAGTCTCTTCAATAAATGGTGCTGGAAAAATTGGAGAGCTATGTGTAGAAGAATGAAACTCCACCATTCTCTTAGACCATACACAAAGATAAACTCAAAATGGATAAAAGACCTCAATGTGAGGCAGGAATCCATCAGAATCCTAGAAGAGAACATAGGCAGTAACCTCTTCGACATCAACCACAGCAACTTCTTTCAAGATATGTCTCCAAGGGCAAAGGAAACAAAAGCAAAAGTGAATTTTGGGGACTTCCTCAATATCAAAAGCTTCTGCACAGCAATAGAAACAGTCAAAAAACAAAGAGGCAGCCCAGGAAATGGGAGAAGATATTCACAAATGACAATATAGGCAAAAGGCTGATATCCAGGATCTATAAAGACCTCCTCAAACTCAACACACACAAAACAGATAATCATGTCAGAAAATGGGCAGAAGGCATGAACAGATGCTTCTCCAATGAAGACATATGAATGGCTAACAGACACATGAAAAAATGTTCATCAACGCTTAAAAGTAGTGGTCTTAGGGGGAGACAAGATGGCGGGGAAGTAGGAGGAGGCGCCTTTTCATCCTGTACCCTAAAGTGAGCTGCTTACCTACCAAAGAACTCCGATCACCCATGAAATCAGACTGAGATCAGAGTTATACACGTCTGGATCTCTATGGGGGTCAGAAGACGCCAGTGGGCAGGTAAAGCGGAGTGGGAACGTCGGACTGATATCGGAAGATAAACAAAAGGGGGAGGGAGCCACCAGAGGCGACCGATTGGAAAATAATACCCCAATACGAGAGTGCCCTGTGACTGGGGACCAGCATTAACTTGGACTCTGGTTGAAAGCACTCAAAAGAGCAAAGGATTGCGGGGGGGAAATTGTGGGAATCGGGGCGGCTAGGGACAGGGGCTTAAGTCCCCAGACCCAGGACAGCCTCCCCTGGCGCTGAGCCAGAGAGTGCGGCCTCACCCTCCCCTGAGAGAGGTGCATGAACGCCCACCCTGGTGCTCTGGGATCCCCGCCGTCCTAGAGCTGAAGACGGCCACACCCCACAACCTCCCCTGGGAGAGGTGCATGCACGCCCTGCACCCTTAGACCTGGAAAGACCAGGCAGTCCCATCCCCGGCCAGCGGGAAAATCTCAGTGTGCAATCGCTGCTTGGAACCTCTCTGGCTGTCTGGAGCTGCCCAGACAGCCACCGCTGCCATGGTATTGCATACAAGCAGGAGATCCTGCGCCCCAGGGACCACGACTCAGAACCTGCTCTGCCAGCGGCCCAGCGGCTGCAGCACCTGTAGGGGAGCAGACTGAGGCTTCTCTCTGAGAAGGAGGTCGGGGTGCAGTTTGTTTTCCTCTAAACCTCCAAAAACCATCAAAAGCTGTCAAGGCGAGAGAAAAGAAGTGAACAAACATAAAAACCTCCAGAGAACAAAAGCCTGAAAAAACTGTTTTCCTCAGAGCCCACCCCCTTGAGGGGGGCTGGAGGACTTAACTCAGGGAACATCACTGACTGAAAACCCATGTGGCAGCCCCCTCCCCCAGAAAACAAATCAGGAAAGAAAAAAAAAAAAGACTACAAGAGAACAAACACCACTACTTCATAGATACAACTTTTACTTTTAACTCATTCCCACTATTCTGGTTCATTTTTTTTACATAGATAATTTTTTAACCTATTTACCATCACAGTGTGATGTCCAGTACATCAAATTCCATAATAAACTTCTAACCTGAATTTTTTGATACATACACATGTGTTTTTCTTTTGCTTTTATATATTTTTTAATTTTTTAAAAAAATTTTAGTTTAGTTTAGTCCAGTTTACTCCTTTTTTATTTTTATTTTCTAATATTCATATAGAGTTAAACTTCAAGGTAACCCCCTTTCTCCAAGCAATGCTACCCCTATAGGTAAACCAATTTTTAATCCCCCTTTTATCTTAGGAAAGCTGACTCCTTTAACAAAGATATCAAGATAACATACAGGAAGAATCAAAATAACCTTCCTCACCCACACTGAGAATCTATAACCATGCTCCCATCTTTTTCTTCTGCCAGTGCCTCTGTGTATTTATGTTTGTCCTGATAGTATATAAATATTATACTTGGGGTTCTTTTTGACGAGGTTCTTACTTTTTTTGCTTATATATATATTTTTTCTCTCGTCATATACTTTTATAAGTCTTTTTGTTTGTCTGTTTTTGTTCGTATATGTCATAAATCTTACCCTGGGGCCCATTTGGGCTGAACATTCTCTTTTATCTTCCCTTTTTTCCCTGTCTCTCTCTCTCCCTCTTTTTTCTTTTTCATTTCTTTTTTCTCTCGTTTGGGTGGGGAATCCTGAGTGCTCAGAAGTGTTCCAGGGTGCACCTTGACTGCACCACGGTCGATACATCCAGCTACATCTGTCCAGTCATCTCTCACCAAAATGACTAGGAGGAGGAATCCCCAACAGAAGAAAAATACAGAGGATGGGCCTTCCACAACAGAGCTAACAGCTATCAACATAGACAATATGTCGGAAAGAGAATTCAGGCTAACAATTATCCAGGCAATACCTAGGTTGGAGAAAGCCATGGATGACCAAACGGAATTGATTAAGTCAGAATTGAAAGCGACAAGGGATGATGTTCATAATGTTAGGGCAGAGCTGAAGGCCACCAGGGATGAGGTTCACAATGCTCTCAATGAGTTCCAATATAATCTAAATTCTCTAAAAGCTAGGGTAACTGAGACAGAAGATAGCATTAGTGATCTGGAGGACAAACAGATAGAGAGAAAGGATCAGGAGGAAGCCTGGAACAAACAGCTTAGAAGCCACGAAAACAGAATCAGGGAAATAAATGATGCCATGAAACGTTCCAACGTAAGAATTATTGGAATCCCTGAAGGGGAGGAGAAAGAAAGAAGTCTAGAAGATATAATGGAACAAGTTCTTCATGAAAATTTTCCCAATCTTGCGAATGGAACAAGTGTTCATGTACTAGAAGCAGAAAGGTCTCCCCCCAAGATTATAAATTCCAAAAAAAATCCAGGCACCTCATAGTAAAATTGAGGAATCATAATTGTAGATACAATCTCTTGAAAGCCGCTAGGACAAAGAAGCTCCTTACATACAGAGGAAAGCCCATCAGAATAAAGTCAGACCTGTCCACAGAGACCTGGCAAGCCAGAAAGGGCTGGCAAGATATATTCAGGGCACGAAATTAGAAGAACATGCAGCCAAGAATACTTTATCCAGCAAGACTGACATTCAAAATGGATGGAGAGATAAAGAGTTTCCACGACCGGCAAGGCTTACAAGACTATGCAACCACCAAGCCGACACTGCAGGAAATATGAAGGGGGGTTCTATAAAAGAGGAAAAACCCTAAGAATAGCATTGAACAGAAATATAGAGACAATCGACAGAAAGAAAGACTTCAAAGACAACACAATGTCATTAAAAACGTATCTCTCAATAATCACTCTCAATGTGAATGGTCTAAATGCACCCATCAAACGACACAGGGTTGCAGATTGGATAAAATGACAGGACCCATCCATATGTTGTCTACAAGAGACCCATTTTGAACCTAAAGATACACCCAGACTGAAAGTGAAGGGATGGAGAAGCATCTTTCACGCCAATGGGCCTCAAAAGAAGGCCGGGGTAGCGATTCTCATATCAGATAAATTAGATTTTAAACTAAAGATGGTAGTCAGAGATACAGAAGGACACTACATCATTCTTAAAGGGACTATCCACCAAGATGATCTAACAATTGTAAATATCTACGCCCCCAATATGGGAGCAGCCAATTACATAAGAAAACTATTAATCAAGATAAAGAGTCATATTGATATGAATACATTAATAGTAGGAGATCTTAACACGCCTCTCTCAGAAATAGACAGATCATCGGAGCAGAAAATCAATAAAGAAACAAGAGCATTGAATGACACATTGGACCAGATGGACCTCATAGATATATACAGAACATTCCACCCTAAAACAACAGAATACTCATTCTTCTCAAGTGCACATGGAACCTTCTCCAGAATAGACCACATACTGGGTCACAAATCAGGGCTCAACTGATACCAAAAGTCTGAGATAATTCCCTGCATATTCTCAGATCACAATGCTTTGAAACTGGAGCTCAATCCCAATGAAAAGTTCAGAAGGAACTCAAACACCTGGAAGCTAAAGACCACCTTGCTTAAGAATGCTTGGATCAACCAGGAGATCAAAGAACTTAAACAATTTATGGAAACCAATGAGAATGAAGACACTTCACTCCAAAACCTGTGAGATACAGCAAAGGCAGTCCTAAGGGGGAAATACATAGCCATCCAAGCCTCCCTCCAAAAAATTGAAAAATCCGGAATACACCAGCTTCCTCTACACCTTAAAGAACTGGAGAATCAACAACAAATCAAACCAACCCCACACGTAAGAAGGGAAATAATCAAGATTAGAGCAGAGATCAAGGAGGTAGAAACCAGAGATACAGTAGAAAGTATCAATGACAGTAGAAGCTGGTTTTTTGAAAGAATCAATAAGATCGATAAACCATTGGCCACACTAATCCAAAAGAAAAGAGAGAAAGCCCAAATTAATAAAATTATGAATGAAAAGGGAGAGATCACAACTAACACCAAGGAAGTAGAATCAATCATCAGAAGTTATTATCAACAGGTATATGCCAATAAGCTAAGCAACCTAGATGAAATGGAAGCATTCCTTGAAAACTATAAACTCCCAAAACTGAACCAGGAAGAAATTGACAACCTGAATAGACCGATATATAGTAACAAGATTGAAGCAAGCAGTGATCAAAAACCTCCCAAAAACCAAGAGCCCAGGACCCGACGGATTCCCTGCGGAATTCTATCAAACGTTCAAAGAAGAAATAACACCTATTCTCCTGAAGCTGTTTCAAAAAATTAAAGCAGAAGGAAAACTTCCAGACTCTTGTTATGAAGCCAGCATTACCCTGATCCCCAAACCAGGCAAAGACCACACCAAAAAGGAGAATTTCAGACCAATATCACTGATGAATATGGATGCCAAGATTCTCAACAAGATCCTAGCAAACAGGATCCAACAGCACATTAAAAAGATTGCCCACCATGACCAGGTGGGATTCATCCCTGGGTTACAAGGATGGTTCAACTTTCACAAATCAATCAATGTGATAGAACAAATCAATAAGAGAAGCGAGAAGAACCACATGCATCTCAATTGCTGCAGAAAAAGCACTTGACAAAATCCAACATCCGTTCCTGCTTAAAACACTTCAAAGTATAGGGATCGAGGGAACATTCCTGAACTTTATCAAATCTATCTATGAAAGACCCACAGCAAATATCATCCTCAATGGGAAAAATCTTGCCGCCTTCCCATTGAGATCAGGAACACGACAAGGATGCCCACTCTCACCACTCTTATTCAACATTGTATTAGAAGTCCTAACAACAGCAATCAGACAACAAAGAGAAATAAAAGGTATCTAAATTGGCAAGGAAGAAGTCAAATTCTCTCTCTTCGCAGATGACATCATTCTTTATATGGAAAACCCAAAATACTCCACCCCCAAACTACTAGAACTCATACAGCAATTCAGTAATGTGGCAGGATACAAAGTCAATGTCCAGAAATCAGTGGCTTTCTTATACACTAATAATGAAAATACAGAAAGGCAAATTAGAGAATCGATTCCATTTACTATAGCACCAAGAACCATTAGATACCTCGGAATAAACCTAACCAAAGAGGTTAAAGATCTGTACTCGAGGAACTACAGAACACTCCTAAAAGAAATTGAAGAAGACACAAAAAGATGGAAGACTACTCCATGTTCTTGGATCGGAAGAATAAACATCGTTAAAATGTCTATACTGCCCAGAGCAATCTATACTTTTAATGCCATTCCAATCAAAATTCCACCAGTATTTTTCAAAGTGCTGGAGCAAATAATACTAAAATTTGTATGGAATCAGAAGAGACCCCGAATTGCTAAGGAAATGTTGAAAAACAAAAATAAAACTGGCGGCATCACGTTACCTGATTTCAAGCTTTACTCCAAAGCTGTGATCACCAAGACAGCATGGTACTGGCATAAAAACAGACACATGGACCAGTGGAACAGAGTAGAGAGCCCAGATATGGACCCTCAACTCTATGGTCAAATAATCTTGGACAAAACAGGAAAAAATATCCAGTGGAAAAAAGACAGTCTCTTCAATAAATGGTGCTGGGAAAACTGGACAGCTATATGTAGAAGAATGAAACTCGACCATTCTCTTACACCGTACACAAAGATAAACTCGAAATGGATAAAAGACCTCAACACGAGACAGGAATCCATCAGAATACTGGAGGAGAACATAGGCAGTAACCTCTTTGATATAACCCACAGAAACTTCTTTCAAGATATGTCTCCAAAGGCGAAGGAAACAAAAGCGAAAATGAACTTTTGGGACTTCATCAAGATCAAAAGCTTCTGCACAGCAAAAGAAACAGTCAACAAAACAAAGAGGCAACCCACGGAATGGGAGAAGATATTTGCAAATGACAGTACAGACAAAAGGTTGATATCCAGGATCTATAAAGAACTCCTCAAATTCAACACACACAAAACAGACAATCATATTTAAAAATGGGCAGAAGATATGAACAGACACTTCTCCAAGGAAGACATACAAATGGCTATCAGACACATGAAAAAATGTTCATCATCACTAGCCATCAGGGAGATTCAAATTAAAACCACATTGAGATACCACCTTACACCAGTTAGAATGGCCAAAATTAGCAAGACAGGAAACGTCGTGTGTTGGAGAGGATGTGGAGAAAGGGGAACCCTCTTACACTGTTGGTGGGAATGCAAACTGGTTCAGCCACTTCGGAGAACAGTGTGGAGATTCCTCAGGAAATTAAAAATAGAGCTTCCCTATGACCCTGCAATTGCACTACTGGGTATTTACCCCAAAGATACAGATGTAGTGAAAAGAAGGGCCATCTGTACCCCAATGTTTATAGCAGCCATGGCCACGGTCGCCAAACTGTGGAAAGAACCAAGATGACCTTTAACGGATGAATGGATAAGGAAGATGTGGTCCATATACACTATGGAGTATTATGCCTCCATCAGAAAGGACGAACACCCAACTTTTGTAGCAACATGGACAGGACTGGAAGAGATTATGCTGAGTGAAATAAGTCAAGCAGAGAGAGTCAAGTATCATATGGTTTCACTTATTGGTGGAGCATAACAAATAATATAGAGGACAAGGGTAGATGGAGAGGAGAAGGGAGTTGAGGGAAATTGGAAGGGGAGGTGAACCATGAGAGACTATGGACTCTGAAAAACAACCTGAGGTTTTTGAAGGGGCGGGGGGTGGGTGGTTGGGGGAACCAGGTGGTGGGTATTAGGGAGGGCACAGATTGCATGGAGCACTGGGTGTGTTGAAAAAACAATCAATACTGTTATGCTGAAAATAAAAAAAATCTTCATCAACACTAGCCATCAGGGAGATTGAAATCAAAACCACATTGAGACACAACTTTACACCAGTTAGTTTGGCCCAAATTAACAATAAACAATAAACAATAACAATAAACAAAAATAACAATATACAACATGTACTACAGAGGATGTGGAGAAAGGGGAACCCTCTTACAACTGTTGGTGGGAATGCAAGTTGCCTTAGCTGCTTTGGAAAACAGTGTGGAGATTCCTTAAGAAATTAAAAATAGAGCTTTCCTATGACCCTGCAATTGCAGTACTGGGTATTTACCCCAAAGATACAGATGTAGTGAAATGAAGGGCCATCTGTACCTCAATGTTCATAGCAGTGATGGTCAGTCTCCATACTGTGGAAAGAACCAAGATGCCCTTCAATGGATGAATGGATAAGGAAGATGTGGTCCATATACCCTATGGAGTATCATGCCTCCATCAGAAAGGATGAATACCCAACTTTTGTATCAACATGGACGGGATTGGAGGAGATTATGCTGAATGAAATAAGTCAAGCTGAGATAGTCAATTATCTTATGGTTTTGCTTATTTGTGGAGCATAAGGAATAACACGGAGGACATGGGGAGTTGGAAAGGAGAAGGTAGTTGGGGGAAATTGGAGGGTGAGATGAACCATGAGAGACTGTGGACTCTGAAAAACAATCTGAGGGTTTTGGAGGGGAGGGCGGTGGGAGGCTGGGTGAGCCTGGTGGTGGGTATTAGGGAGGGCACATACTGCATGGAGCACTGGGTGTTTTGCATAAACAATGAATTCTGGAACACTGAAAAGAAATATGAAAATAAATAAAAATTTTTAAAAAGGAGTAATGCACCACTAGAAATAACTGGTGGAGGCTTAGTCTTTTTTTTTTTTGGAAACGTTCTTAGGATGTTTCTGAGTGCTAGAAACACATAAGCAACCCATGTCCCCCTTACACTTAAGTGACCTGGACTCTACCAGCCTCCACATTGGCTCCAGAAGCAGCTCCCTCAAATCAGCTCAGACATCATCCATCTTATGTTTGCATGCCTTCCATTTTCCAAGTTCCCTTGAAGTTCATTTCGACCCGCAGAGGAAACTTCCTCATGGTTCCCATCTGTGTATGCCCAGGTGCTATGAGCACACTCTGATTACTGAGCTCAGCCCAGGAGCCACAGTTCTAGGCACTTCCCCTAGAATCTCAGTTGGAGTCAAATGTAGACACCAGATCACTGGCATTTGCACCACACCTACACCCCCACTCCACATCCCTGCTGCTAAAATGGACCATAGCCCAGGAGGGGCCATCCAGGAATATCAGCTTCCAACTTCATTCTGACCCCCAGTGTCCAATTTATCAGAAGGTCACTACCGAGTCTTGGAAGTGGCCCCATTCTTCATACCCACACATACCTCCAAGATGCACCTGTTCCCACCTCTCTCCCACTGCGCCTTACTCTGTGCATACACCCATGCACCTAATGCACCCAATGTGAATCCCACATTTCTTCCCAATTCCTGCAGTCCTTCTTTGGTCAGAATGGAACCCACAGCCTGGCCACTCATACCATTCTGCCCCCTGCTCTGACCCCAAACCTACTCCCGAAGATACAGGGAATCATATCCTGCCTCTGGAGTCACTCTACCCTTCTTGCATGGTCTTGTCACATTTGTTCTTCCAAGGACTGCATCACAGCCGAATCTGTCCTGGATCAACAGCTGTTTTTCTGGTCACAGTCTGAAGCCATAACATCAGGGGCCAACCTCAAATTTAGCAAAAATCTGAAAAATTGTTCTCTGCCAATGCTTTATGCAGAAATACCTGTGAACAGACACATAGATTGTTTATTCCTTCCAATCAGAAGGTGCTGAACCTTGGTCCTCCACTTTGGTTCTAAAGATTAGTACGTCTGAACAAGTTGTTGAGGACAGGCAGGTTATGCTCAATGTCAACTCTGCATGCTTAACCAACATATTCTCAGAGCCGTGGAGACCCCAACCTCAGGAGAATGTGACGGATTGTAAGGGATAGTAGTGGCTCTAAAACAGGCTGCCCTTGACAATCACCCAGGGGTTGTCTTTTGTAAATCAGTTATTTAGAGATAATAACGTTTGTGTTTTTAATTTCTTTTTATTTTAAAAGATTTATTTGGCTATTTTTCAAATTCATACTATACCATCAATCGGGGAGATGAACACCTATTTCCCAACTACCCTTCTATGCCATAGTGGGTGGGTGCACAAGCATTACACTTGGGCATTGCGTGTAAGGCAGAGATATCCAGGAAGACCTTCATTTGAATGAAGGATCTCTCCACCTCATGGAGCTAAGCCTGACTCTCAGTGCACTTCTTGGCTTCTTGCTTTAAGGCGTCCACCTCTCCTTTGAGGATGTAACACTTCTCCTTCAGCTGGAGGATTTCAGCCAATGATGCCACAGTGTTCATGGCCTTGGTCTCCTCCACAATTTTCTCCCATCGCCCCTCTTCATTTCATGCCATAAGTTTGAATAAAAGTCTTCAAACTACTGGCCTGTTTCATCTCCTAGGGCATGATGTAGTTTTATTCTCAGGAGGAGAATGCCCCCAAAATGAATATTACACAGATAGCAGGCCAAAAGGACCTCAGGCTGAAGGACATCGAAAGTAAGAAGAGACTCAGATGCTCACTTTTCTGCAGAGGTGAAAAGCATACTACCGTAGATTTGGGGGGCAAGTTGCTATCCCAGTGGCTTCTTAGTCCCGTGCTGTCCTGGGATGGAGGGCTCATGGTTTGGAGGCTCCCAGGTCTCCATGGCTGCACTGGACAAATCGGTGCAATGTTGAGCAGGTTTGGAGGTCTCATAATCTGACGCCAGCTGGAAAGCCGAGTGTTTGAGTGCGCTGTACTCTAGGGAGAAGGAAGGATCTGTGTCCAAAGGAAACATGCTGAACTCGCTGTCCAGGTGCCCTCTTGGCCTAGCAATGTGCTGTGTTGTTTCAGATCCAAGGGTATACGGCGATCCCACTCTCAATGTATGTGCTTGGCCTAGCTGAGGGTTCCTTTACTGGTCGCCATGTCCAAAGTCTCATGGTAAGCCTGCTGTCCAACTGCCTGCTTGACCTAATAGAGAGCTGTGTTGTTGGTCTTGAGGTCCAAGGGCACATGGTGAGCCAGTTGTTCAGGTGCCTGCTTGGCCTAGTAGAGATTTCATTTTTTGGTTTCCAGGTCCACGAACACATGTTGAGCCAACTGTGAAGTTTCCTGCTTGGCTTGTCACAGAGCTGTATTGTTGGTCTACAGGTCCAAGGGCACATCCTTATCCCACTGTCAAGGAGACTATTTAACCTAGCAGACAGCTCAGATTCTGGTCTCCAGGACCAAGGGCACAAGGTAAGCCTGTTGTCAACATGTGTCCTTGCCCAAGCTACGAAAAGAGTTGTTTTTCTTGAGGCCCAAGGGCACATATTGAGCCTCCTGTCTGGGTGTCTGCTTGGCTTAGTACAGAACTGATATTGTAGCTTCCATGTCCATGGGACCATGGTGAACCAGCTGTGAAGCTGTCTCCTTGGCATGTCACAGAGGTGTGTTGTCGGTCTCCAGGTCCAAGGGCACCCAGTAAACTGACTGTCAACATGCCAGTGTAGCCCATTACACAACTCAGTTGTTGTTCTCCAGGTCCAAGGACACATGGGAAGCCTATTGCCAATATGTCCACCTGGCCAAGCAAAGATCTGAGTTGCGGGTCTCCAGGTCCAGGTGCACATGGTGATCCTCGTGTTTAGGTGTCTGCTTGTCTTTCCCAGATCTCCTCTCTTGGCCTCAATGTCCAAGGTCACAGGTTTAGCCCACTATCCAGGTGCCTGCTTAACCCACCAGACAGCTCGGTTATTGGTCTCCAGGTCCAAGGGCACTTGGTGAGCCTTTTGTCAAGGTGCCTCCTTGGCCAGGCAAAGATCTGATTTGTTGGTCTCAAGGTCCTAGGGCACGTGGTAAGCCACATGTCTATACATCTGCTTGGCTTAACCCAGAGCTCCCTTACTGGTCTCTAGGTACAAGGGCACATGGTGAACCAGCTGTCCAGGTGCCTGCTTGGCCTAGTAGAGACATGATCTTGTGGTTTCCAGGTCCATGGGCCCATGTTGAGCCAGTTGTGAAGTTGCTTGCTTGGCTTATCACAGAGCTGCATTGTTGGTCTCCAGGTCCAAGGGCACATGGTAAGCCCACTGTCAAGGTGCCTGCTTGGCCAAGCAAAGAGCTGAGTTGTTGGTTTCCAGGTCTAAGGGCACATGGTGAGGCTCAAGTCTAGTTATCTGCTTGGCCTAGCCAAGAGCTCCTTTCTTGGGCTCAATATCCAAGGGACCATGGTGAGCCCACTTTCATGGTACTTGCTTAGCTTACCAGACAGCTCACTTATCAGTCTCCAGGTCCAAGAGCACATGGCGGACCTGCTGTCCAGGTGGCTGCTTGGTGTAATAGAGAGCAGATTTGTTAGTCTCCATGTCCATGGGAACATGGTGAAATGGGTCTTCAAGGTGCCTGCTTGACCTAGCAGACATCTGATTTGTTGGTCTCCTGGTCCATGGGCACATGGTGAGTCTGGTGTCCAGGTGCCTGCTTGGCCTAGTGGAAAGCTGAGTATTTGTCCACTGGGTACAAAGGCGCATGGTAATGCTTCTGTTGAGTTGAATCATTTTACTGATACCAGCTGGGATGCAGGACTCATGGTTTCGTGGCACTTGGCAAACCTGTTCTCTGGAATTCCCTGCCTTGTGCTGCACTGGGCTAGCCATCTTGTGGTATGGAGGTTCCTTGTCCACCCAGTGTCTGTGTGACTCATCTGCCCAGTGTCAAATGGAATCAGAAGCCTCCCAGTCTTTGGGTCCCTGGGACGTGCTCTGTCTTGAGTTCTGAATGTCTCTTTTTTAGGCTGTGTTTGAGGATTGATGGTCTGTGGGCTCTGGGATAGCCAGGTTTCTGGGGAATTATTTTGTCCACTGCTGAGTTGATTCAGACAGTCCATGGACTGAGGGCCAGTGTTCCAAGGACTAACACTGCATACAGAGATGTGGTGATTCTTTTTCCCAGTACCTACTTGTTTTGTAAAATTCCCTCTCTGCCTGATGTCTCCAGATATTCCACACATTGTGCACATCTGGGTTGGCTGGATGTTCAGAGTACTCATGTGCCCTCTGCTGAGTCAGGTTGGAGGGCTTCATAGTAGTAGTATGCCCAATGTTCCCTCAGGACGTGGACTCAACTTTCCTGTACTGAAGACACATATGACCCCAGGGGTGTGGGACCCAGCTGGCTGAGAATCCATGGTATTCTGGTAGCCAGTGTCCCCCTCCCACATGCCAAATGAGAATGTCTCCCTGAGGACCTGGGCCAGCCTTATAGTGCGGAATGGGTCTAGGTTTTACCGTATATGGGTACAAGGACTCTCCGGACCACAGAGGGAGAGCAATGTAGGTGCTAACATGATGGTGGTGTGTAGAGTATTGGAGAGAGGTCTAGGGCAGAAGGAGTGGGCAGGGGGCTTGCCATGGGCAGGGGCAGGGAACAGGGCAGAGAAGTCGAGGAAGAGAAGGAAGAGCTGTGACTGAACTGCCATCTCTGTCTTCACTGGACCCTGGGGCTGCTGCCAAGTTTTTATAACCTCCCTGGGACACCAGAATGCCTTCATGCGATGTCACCGCCATGGGATGTCACCACTCTGCCCTGGCCAATCACCACGGATTTCTCAGATTGGCTTCATTCTGGTGACCAACCACAAGACAGGTCAGCTGGCCAATTACTGATGGATTTCTCCATGACACCCTGACTGATATCATCACCTGGAAACCATGTTTTAAAGGAAAAGAGGTAATCTGTGCTTCAAGAGGAAACATTAATATTTGTGTTGTATTTACAGTGATGGTCATAAATACTACAAAGTAAATGTGCCACACAGAGGCACCATTAATTAAAACACTGACATGGATATTAATGAAGACATGGGCCATTAGACCCCATGGAAGGTCACAGTTGTACGTAAGTCAGACAACATGGCAATAGAGAAATCGTTACTCTCAGCACATCCATGAAAGTTTAAAAATAATTGGAGAATATGGTAGACATTATGCTTAGGACATTTTCCCACAGTAAACCTATGGCTGGTACGATGAATCTGTGTCACCAGTAAGGATCTGCTTGCCAATATCATAGTGGCATTCAGCTCTCATAGAAGGGGAACAACAAAATCCGTCCTGTCACCAGGTTCACAGTCTTCGTGTCCAGCATCGAATGAGAGAATTCTGTGGGGAAGAATTAAATTTTTCTCCTCCCTCAAATACAACTACATACTTATTAGATCATTCTGAACACTCAAGAAATCAATCAAAGGTGTGATCATATAAATGCTGCCAGGCTACATGTAGAAAAGTGACCACCATTTGGAAGGCAGGAGGATGGAGACTTGAATCTGGTGTGGTATAGCTGAGGATACAGTGGAGGGGAGGGAGTCTTCTTCAGAAAGATGCCACAAAGTATTATAAACAGCTGGGTGCAAAAACAGAACATTTTAAAGTCTGGATAAAGAAGATGTGGTTCATAGATACAATGGAATATTACTCAGCCACCAAAAAAAGCTGACAACTTGTCATTTGTAAGGATGAGGATGGAACCAGAGGGTATAATTATAAGGGAATTAGTCAATCACAGAATGTCAAATGACATATGATTTCTATCATGAGCGTAATATGAGAAACAAGACCAATGACCATAGGGGAAAGGGAGAAAAAAATAAAACAAGATGCATATAGGGAGGGAGGCAAACCATAAGAGACTCAACACTAGGGAACAAATTGAGAGTTGTTGGAGAGGAGGTAGCTTCGACATGAGGAAACTGGGTGATGGGCATTACGGAGGGCATTTGATGGAATGATCTCTAGGTATTACATGGAACTGATGCATCACTAAATTGTACCCCTGAATCTTAAAAAAATAATGTTTTCAGGACAATTCCATAGCTCTTCCCCACCAGCACATAGGAAGTTCCCATAAATTATTTGTTGAAAGAGTGAGCTGCCAGATGGAGCCGTCTCATCCTTGTGCCCATCCACAGGCTCTGGAGCTAAGGGGAGATATGAAAAAGAGCAGAGAGGTACCCTTGGGAAATGGGAGTAGATGAGCTTCCCTGTGTGGACCATGAAGAGAAGAAGAGAAGAAGAGAATGGCCTTGGACTGACCACCAACCAAAGGGGCACACAGGAAAAAGCTAGCAACAGAATCTGAAACAGAAATCTGCAAAGAACTGAAGTAGAAGTAAATTACCAGAGAAGTGAAGAGAGGGGTCTCCCCAGAGACCAGTTACCTTTTGCCCCTAGACTGGTAGAGTAAGTATAATTCCAGCTGGATTGCCTTTGGGTTTTTGTCACTCTTAGACAAACCCATTCCTGTTATATTTGTATATTTTATGACTCATTATATTTTGTGGCGTAGTTGACACACAATAATTTGTTAATGTCAGGTGAACATTATGATGATTGGACAAGTTTTTACCTTATATTATAATGACCAGAAGTACAGCTACCATCTGTCACCAGACACAACATTACAATACAATAGATCATATTCCCTATGCTGTGCATTTCATCCCCGTGATTTACTCAACCCACCATGGGAAGACTGTGTCTCCTACACCCCTTCACCTATTTCTTCCATGCCCCCCTCACCTCCCTTCTGAGAACCATCTCTTTCTTATCTATATTGACATTCTGATTCTGCTTTTTGTTTGTTTGTTTACTCATTTGTTTTGCTTTTCAGAATCGAGACAGGAGTGAATTCCTATAGTGTTTGTCCTTCCTGACTTACCTATTTCACTTTAGTGTATGCCCTCTGGGACCATCCATGATCCAGAGGACACAAACCCCATCCTTTTCTAACTATGAGTAATTTTCCATTTCCTCTAAGTTGCTTAACTTATTGGCATATAGTTGTTGATCATAATTTCTAATTGTTTCTATTTCCTTGGTTTTAGTCATGATCTCTCCCCTTTCATTCATAATTTTATTAATTTGGGAACACTCTCTCTTGTTTTGGAATAGTTTGGCCTGTGGTTTATCAATCTTCTTGATTCTTTCAAAGAACCAGCTTCTAATTCCGTTGATGTGTTCTACTGTATCTCTAGTTTCTATCTCATTGATCTCTGCTTTAATCTTGATTCTTTCCCTGCCTTTGCCTGAGTTTGTCTTGATTTGTTGTTGATTTTCCAGTTCTTTAAAATGTAAAGGGAGTTTGTGTATTCTGGCTTTTTCAATCATTTTTGAGGGGGCATTGGATGGCTACATATTTCCCTCCTAGAACATAGGACTAAGGACTGCCTTTGCCGTATCCCATAGGTTTTAGACTGACGTGTCTTCATTTTCATTGGTTTCCATGAATTGCCTAAGTTCTTTGATTTCCTGGTTGATGCAGACATTGTTGAGAAGAATAGACCTTTGTTTCCAAGTGTTTGAATTCCTTCCAAACATTTTGTTGTGGGTGAGCTCTAGTTTCAAAGCATTGTGGTTTGAGAATATGCAGTGAATAATCTCAAACTTTAGGTATCAGTTGGGCCCTGTCTTGTGCCCTGGCATGTGGTCTATTCTGGAGAAAGTCCCAGGTGGGCCCAAGAAGTATATTCTGTTATTTGAGGGTGGACTGCTCTGTATATCTATAAGGTCAATTTGGTCTAATGTGTCACTTAATGCTCCTGTTTGTCTGTTGGTTTTCTGCTTAGATGATCTGTCTATTGTTGAGAGTGGTGTGTTAGGATCCCCTACAATTACCATATAAATATAAATATGACTCTTCATCTGGTAAGAGTTGCCCTATTATGTAGTTGGTAGCTCCCATGATGGGAGCATAGATATTTACAATTGTTAGGTCCTCTTGGAGGAGAGATCTTTTAAGAATGATACAGTATCCTTCTATACCTCTGATTACAGTCTTTGTCTTAAGCTCTAATTTATCTGATATGAGAGTCACAACCTCAGCTTTCTTTTGAGGCCACTTGGCATGGAAGATAGCTCTCCTTCCCTTCACTTGCAGTCTGGATGTATCTTTAGGTTCTAAAGATGTCCCTTTTAGACAGGGACCCTATGGTCTTGGTGGACCCTATGGAGAGGTCCTATTGTTTTATCCAGTCTGTACCGTGTGCAGTTTTGTGGGAACCTTTAGGCCATTCACATTGAGAGTAATTATTAAAGATTAAGTTTTTATTGACATCCTGTTGCCTGTGAGGTCCTTGTTTCTATACATTGTCTCTGTAAATTTATGTTCTATGTCACTCTTCGTTATTTCATCTTAAAAAAAAAACCTTTAATATTTCTTATAGTGCCAGCTTGGTTGTCATATAATCTTTTAAACCTTACCTGTCTTGAAAGCTTTTCATCTCTCCATCCATTCTGAATGTCAGCCTTGCTGGGTAAAGTATTCTTGGCTGCATGTTCTTCTCATTGAGTGCCCTGAATATGTATGCCAGGCCTTTCTGGCTTGCCAGGTTTCTGTGGACAAGTCTGACATTATTCTGATGGTGCTTCCCCTGTAAGTAAGGAATCCCTAAAACCTAGCTGCCCTTAAGACCTCCTGTCTATAATTATGATTAATGAACTTCACAATTAAGTGTCTGGAGGACTTTCTAGACTGGTTGATTTTGGGGGTTTCATTTTTGCCTCTAGGGCATGAACACTTGTTCCATTCTCCAGTTTGGGGAAATTTAGTGTGGGGCACCTTCTTGTCCTTCAAGCTGGTAGAACAGAGGATCTCGCCGTTCAGCTCTTGCCCCATCTCCTGTGTGGAACGCTGTAAAGACAATGCCCAACAGCCAGGCAGGAGGATACAGAGCCCTGTCTGGCTGCCTTTGCTGGTCCACAGACCCAGAGAACTATCTTCCAGACACACCATTCCCCCGTATGTACACTCCTCCACAAATGAATGAAATGGGAACATCATATTCTGCTTCCAATCCACTGGCAGAGGTAAGATGCTCCTCACAATCCTCCTTTCGCCCTGCCCACCATGAGATTGGTGTGAACATAAAGGGATCACCAGGGTTTCCATTGTCCTGCATCCTCCTCCAGCCCAGTGGCAGGAAACTCCAAATATCCCTCTTTGCCAGAAAATCAAGAGGAGGGGACAGGGCTTCCCTGGGATAGCTCAGAGGAGTGGCTTGGCCTGGCCTAGGTTCCTTTGTATTAACTGATGGAAACTCCTGCCAAAATCCCTGAGGCATTGGGGGCGAGGTTTGGGCCAATGTTTACTGCATTTGAAAATGCCATTCCCCTGGGGTTTCTGGAAGCCAGAGCCCCTGGAAGTAGGCAAGCAGCAAGAGAACATCATTCCTTATCAGATGTCTCTGGCCAAGTAACTCTGGTACTGGACTACAATAGAATGTGGGTGCCTGGTTGTGGAGTTCCAAATTCTGTTGGGATCTGTGGTCAAGGAAGTGACTTCACTGGCTGAGATCACCTACCCTAGTCCACGCTGGATTATCACCTACACAAACAGTGCTCAGGGCTGCCATCTGATCATCTCCTTTCTGCATGCAAGTCCATATCTGTACACATGGACACCAATGCACCTCTATCCACAGGCCCCAAAACAAGGGCTGATTGCAGCCAGGGCCCCACCTGGCTTCAGACACTACTCTCCCCTCTTACCCGTTTGTGACCCTGGATAAGTCATTATCCCTGTCAGGGGTGGTCTGCATCTTGTCTGTACAATACAGATGATTCTAGCATGGACTTCCTGCAGATGTCCACAGGCATATGTGGAGTAATATCTATGATATTAGATCTGTGGGGTCCCTTGTAGGAAATACCTCCAAGCACATTTTACTCCTCTTCTCACTTTTTCTGAGTCTGATACTGGGCAAATACCACCCTATAGTCCCTAATGTGTGTGTGTGTGTGTGTGTGTGTGTGTGTGTGTGTGTGTGTGTGTGTGTTGCATGAAGAGTGGCTCCTGTGGGCACACATCTGTTCATCAATGCTCACATTCTGGAGTCCCAGAAGGTGACAGTCCCATCTACAGAGTGGTGGGCCATAGTTTCCTAAGACCTTTGGTTTTCTAATTCTCAAAAAGAACCCTAAAGAAAGGGTTCAGGAAACGGAGATCCGGGTCTCTGGAAGGTCGCTAGCCTCTTGTTAAGGAAGCCTCTTCCTGGAGAATCACGGGGACTTTGAAAAACCGAGGGAGACTCTGGTATTGCCGGGTTTTGATCTCCATCGGTGGAGAATCTGTTTTTTCCTTTCCTTAGCTTTAGGGCCGTCAGAGTGCCTGAGGAATGTCCCTCCTATAGCAGGTTGTGGGGGGCAGTGTGGCGTGCCAGCTCCTGCCTGGTGCTCAGCTAGCCTTCTCCTCCCTCCTCGTGTGCCCCTGACCAGGTTAGAGCCTTGCGTGGTTAAGGTTGTTGAAGGAGGATGGTCTCATCTTCTGTAACTTCTTCCTGCTGAATAGGGGTGTAGAGCTGCCCCTACCTGTGGGTCATTCCTGGTCCGCTGGGGGAGGCCCAGCTGGGGGAGGCCTCTGTTGTCAGAGTTGTAAAAGGAAGAGGCCGCCGAGTGCAGGGGAGAACTTGTGACTGGACCTTCCTGAGTGGAAAGGACCATTTGTCCTCTGGAAGTTCCTGCAGTGAAGGGTTCCTGGCACCATCTGCAGAGACGGGGCAGGGTGGTGGGAAACAACGCAACAGGGTGAGAAGAAGAAAGAGAAGGAGAATCCCCATGAAGAGTCCTTTGATAGTGGGTGAGAACCCTCCCCAGGCCACGAGTTGAGCCAGTCCTTAAAGAGAGGGATCCTTGGAAGTGCGGATTGGAGCAGCGGCATCTGTTAGGAGCCCAGAAATCTCTTTGTGATCGTGGGTAGTGTACACACAGCATTGTGTCTTTCGATGGGCACAGGCTCCACCTTGTGCAGCAGTTACAACATCTAAAGCTTTTGTGTTTTGAAGAACAGCTTTGTGTGTTGGGATCATTCCCGTATCTCATTGAGAAATCCTGTTCAGGGTGACATGTAGGGCCTTGACTGTGTACTCAGTAAGGTCTTCCCCATGCTCCACGACATTCTCCAGTCCCAAAGAGGGGCAAAGATGGATGCTAGGTGGCCACGTCAGTGGAACAGAGCACACGTGCACCATTGCTTGAAGTGGGGAAGGTCGGCTGGGTCGGTGATTGTTTTCATAAGGTGCCCATGCATCTAGGCCCACCCTCAGTGTCCGGTGGCCTCCGGAGCTTGGGGCAGCCATGGGCCCAGTTTAGAGCTTCATGGCCATTGGGTGCCAGCTAGGGGCCCTTATCTAATCCTGAGTCTCCTTGAACCACAGTCAGGCTTTCAAGGGCTCCTCGGGTTGGGAGGGCCCTTCTTGGAATATGCAACCATTTCAGGCCCATATCGGGTTGGCGGGTTATGGCTTGGGAAGAAGAGCCTTTTCTGTCAATTGCTTCACAGGCGAAGAGGACGAGGAAGGCCTGTCGGAGTCCGGATAAATACTTGTGTGATTTTTTGCCAATTAGAACCAACGGGTGGGCACTAGGATCTCTGCTGTGGGGGCAGACATGTTTGCTGACAGGCTTTGGCCTCAGCAGTCTGAGTTCGACTGATGACAGCATCCCTGGTTCTTCTTACCCCCTTTCCATGGAACTGTTGCCGTTGCTAAAGCACCTGTCCTCTGCACTTTCGTAGGGGCATCATCAGTCAGGTGGACTTAAGAACCTTTCCAGAGTTATGAGCCATGGGTATAGAGCGGTCGGGTCCAGGCCTAAGGGTCACTGGGTTTCAAGTTGGGCTGGTTTCGGGTGTTAGTTCAGGCATATCTGGAAGCGTAAGGCGGTACTTGACAGATCGGGCTCCTATCATTGTTTGGTGGCCTTGGTTCTCTGTGACGGTCTGGAGCTGATGCCGTCTTTAGAGTCAGGGGCCATCCCCGTATGAATTGGGAGGTTCCTTTTCCAAGGAGGGCAGTTGGATGCTTAGCTGAAGCCTTTGTTTGCCATTGTACTTGAATAGGGGTGGCTTCTTGGATCAGTAGGACTGGGAGGGAAGAAACCATTACAGGAAGCCCTTTTTATTGGAGGTCCCGCCTGAAGATCCTCGTTAGTAGGAGTCGCTGTTAAGTGGGAGAAAACTTGTCTGGGAGATAAGAGCCTCCGCAGGGGCACCCTCCACTCCATTAGAGAGCAGGGTCATTCATTGTCTCCGTAAGTCCCCAGTGGACCCTGTGGAGTGGTGTATGTTCTCTGGCTTTGAGGGAAAGAGTTCCTCATCCCAGCCCCATCCAGTTGGTGAAGGTGCTCGTTGAGTTCTACAGTCGTGGGGGAATCGATCAATCGCATGTTCCAGTTCTTGAATGAACCCTGAGCCCATGGGGTCCCGGTATGATGCCCATAGAAATTGAAGCAAGGAGACTGCCTGTCCACGAGCTAATGTGGAAATGTTTCTGAAGGTGACCTCAAGTTGTCTAGCTTAGGCAAGCAACACATATAGAAACGCCACCAGAGTTAGACGTGAACGTCCACAAAGGTGGGTTCTTGAAACCTACTTTTTCTCTTCCAAAGAACGCTCCTTTCCAGAGATAGCCAACTCAGGGCTCATGTCCTTGGCAAGCAAGCCCCACTTTCACCCACGTGGCCCAATTATCGACTAAAGCTCAGCAAGGCTAGTGATCGATCCTGAGTGATCGCTTAGAACCTGCATCCCTGGGACTTTTCCGAGGAATCTCAAACCGTTGCCTCTCCAGGCCAGAAGCCAAGGGAAGGGCTTGCCATCAGACGTGCCTGCGATACCTGTGGATTTGGGCAGGTTCCTTTTCCTGAGGTGCCCGATACATCCTGAAGTTCCCACAGCTGCCAGGAAGTGACACTCTTTACGCTCCTGGTGAGGCGGTGGGTCGTCTGGAGGCAAGGGGTCAGGCCAGCATTCCCAAGGGGCTTGATGGCCGCTGGCTTTCCGAAAGTCAGCCTCAGTCCCTTAAAGCCCTTTGGTCCCCTCTGGGTCTCTTCCTATCTGTCTCCATAGGACAGTCCCACCCAAGCCTTGGTCAGATCACCCATGTTTCCAGGGATGCCCCGTTCCAGGGAGAAGAGATTCTTATGGAACATCAGGAGATGGTGAGGGTTGCCATGGAAGATGAAGTGCTTCCCAAGACCTTTGGACTCGGAGGGCTCAGGTAGAGTGAAACGTGCCACGCTTTAATGTGCTTCCAAAGGAATGTTGGGTCCCATTCCTGTACGTCCTAGATGTCTAGCATTGCCGTCCTTGAGCCCCATGTTTTCCGCGAGGTGCAGCATGGTGCTTGGGGCCCCGGTTCCTCTGCCGTGGTGTCTTGGTGCTCCAGAGTTGGAGCTCAGGTGAGGGACAGCCTCTCCTCCCTACACCTATTGCTGCTGCCAAACACACAGGCTGAGTGGGGCCCGTTCTGTGGGGCCGCTGCCAGTGTCGAGCCCAGCATTGGTCACGGTCGTGTGCGTGGAAGCGACAGGGGCGGTTCAGGGGTGGCCCCTTAGGGGAATCCAGCAGGGGTGGCTGCTGCCCCTCGAGTGGATTGCAGGGTGGTCAAGGGGCCCTGGCGATGCCGCTTCATCCCGCATGTGTCATGCTCTGCATGGTTGCTGGGGACTGGAGGGGACAGCGGGAGGAGGAGCAGCCCCTGCAGCAGACAGGGGAAAAGACCGGAAGGCTGCTGTGCCCCTCAGTCCCAGGTGGGCCCAGTCTCACCAGACAATGGACTGTTGTAGCCCCAGATCCTTGCCTCGTGCTCCAAGTGTCGGTCATCAGCAGGGCCTGGGCGCCCAACTCTGGGTGTGGTGGGCGACTCAGAGGGTCCTCTTGTCTCGTCCTCGGGTGGGCGAGGGTCCTCTTGTCTTGCCTCGTCGTTTTCCGGTGGGCTTCCCAGAAGTCTTCTCTTTGGCCTACGGAGGTGAGGTGTAAGAGAGCCGTTCCTACAGGCATGTTTCCTTGTGTGTTCACGCCGAATCCTCCTCTGGGCCCAAGTCGGAGCCGCAAGTGGGGCCCCAGGGCCCTCCTGGCTCCTTTTGTCTGATCACCGCAGGAGACTCTGGTGCCTCGGGGTCGTGGGCAGACTGTCCTGTGGCGCAGCTGTGGAGAGAACAGGAGGAGTGGTGTGAGATAGCAAGTGGTGTGTGGCCTGGGGCGGGTCTTACCTTCTGAGGTGTTGAGGTCGAGATCTCCCTGTAGGCCCCATGTGTGACCTGAAGAAAGGGAAGTCTCCCATGGGCCCCCTGTGGGTGAATGAACGCTCCACTGCCAGGGTCACTCAGGCGCCTTCCCTGACCGTCCTCCTCCATGACAGTGGGGTCCTCCTCCTGCTGGGCTGTCCATCCCCAGCCTCTCTGAGAGCCCTCACCATGCCCTTCTCTGTGGGGGGAGCCTTTGCCCACACGAGTGTTGCAGGTGTCGTGGCAGAGATGACGGGCTCCCGACTCCCATGGGAAGTGAGTTTGCACAGTCCACAGGCTGTTGGGCAGGTGGTGGGCGAGGTGGGAGCAGGTCGGGTGGACTTTCCCTGGTGGGTCTTCCCTGCGGACTGAGGGATTGAGGAGAGTCTCCAGAATATAAAACTCTCATAGCGACATGGTGCCATGAGGGGACCCACTACCTCCCACGAGGCGTCTTGGAGGCTCGGGGCACTGGAGGTGTTGTTCAGATCCTACGGGGGTGGCCGGCGGACAGGACTCAGCTGGAGACTGGGGCCAGCCCCTTGCCCACAGGGATGCAGCGCTGGGAGGTGTGAGCTGTCCTGCTCCTGTGAGCCCGGGGGCCTGTCTTGTTTGCTCATTTCTCAGGTGCGTGAAGTGGGAGATGAGGCCACCCCACCACTGTCTCTTCCCGACTAGTGCTGTTCGGGATCAAGCCGTCTGCTGACTTTTGCAGGGTGGGAGGGCAAGGCTTGGGTCGTGCAGAGTGAGGGTCTCAATGGGCCGTGGGGCCCTTTTCTAAAAGAGCTCAGTGCATGGGCTGCCTGGGGTCCAGTCCCGCCAGGCATCCAGTGCCCTCCCTCCAAGATCAGCAGCTTCTGGGCAACAGCGCTCAACCACCACAGGGAGTTGCTTGGAGTAGTTGGAGGTTCCCCGTGGGATGTTCTCAGGGTTTCCTAGTGCCTGCAGAGACTGTGAATTTCCTCTTCTCTCCTCTTTGTGGTCGGAGGCCAGGGTAGCACCCTGGGTTTTGTGTGGTTTCCCGAGATGCCAACAACAAAGTCAGATCAACGAGGGAGAACATGAGTCCATGTTTGCCTGCCCCTTTTCCTGCCCAACTCACCCCATTCCCAAGTCCCTCTCTTCTGCTTCCCTTGTTGTTTCTGTCAAGTCCACAGAAGGGAAGCTTTTTGAGAGCTGAGAGCAAGAACAAAATGGGGCATGAGCACAGACTCCCTGGCCGCAGAGAACCAAGTGGGGACACCCAGCCCCAGCCTCCCTTCCTGAGGCCCCTTCAGCAGGGTGAGCTGGGCCCTGCCAACTCCCAGCCCTACTCCCTGCTCTGCTTTTCTGGGGCTGCTTCCCAGACTCAGTGGTGAGGGGTCAGGGTAATGCTAGGGAAGGGGTGAGGAGGGCTGGCCAGGGATTTCATGCAGCAGTTCAGATGCAAAGTCTGAGTGCCGGCAGGAGAATAGGCCCTCCAGGGTGGGCATCGTCAAAGCAGGGAAAGGGGAGGAGCTCGGAGGAGGCACTATGGACAGAGGAGGGAGGAAGCCCAAGAGATGGAGGTGGAAGGGAATTACAGGTGCAGTGTGGCTCCTTCTGTCGGAATCGTCATCTTCCGTTGAATCCTCCTTCAGGTCAGAGAGCAGCGAGGATGCTGGGGTGGCCGTGAGAGAGGACAAAAGGGAGTTAGTGGAGCCGACGACCTCTGGCCTGCTGCTCTGGGGATGATGGGCTCTGCCCTCAGTGGAGTGGGGTCCCAGCAGTGAGTCCTCCCTGGCCTTGGTCGCTTGATCCCCACAGGGTGCAGATGGGTCTCTGGTTGCCCACCTGCTCTTCCCACCTCTGGTTCTCTCCAAGACCCAGAAGCCCATCTTTGTGATCCTTTTCCTCCTCGAGGCCGTCACTGTCTCTAACACTGCCTCTGCAGGACTCTGCCTTCCTCTGTCCTTGTTCCTCTCCATCCCTGCTACCCTTCCTCCTCTTCCTCCTCCCCTAGTGATGCTCCATGTCTTTCCCCCTGCCAAGCTCTACCAGTCCGACTGCTGTCCAAGAGGGGGCAGCCAAGGAAAGAGAGGAGATATCCTGGCTCCCCCGGAATCAACCCTCTGATCCCTCTGTGCTGGGAGCAGCTGTTATGGGTCTGGGATTGCTGGGGAACTGCACGGAGACATGGCCCACCACCTCCCCACAGCCCATGTCTGCCCAGTGACTGAGATGACCTTCCCAGGGATATGTTTCTGGCTAATATAATGCTCTCTGTTTCCATAAGTGTTACAGAGGTTGAATGGAGACGGGAGCACAGGAAATCTCTAGGTGCCCTCATCTGTTCAGGGCAGCCCTGGAAAATGTCCAGCAGTGTGGTCACTGAAACACAGGATTCCTGCCAGTGCTCCTGCTGAGGCTTGCAGGGAATGGACAGGGTAGGGGTGTGTAGGGCCCTGGACAGGCCTGAGAAACATTTGCAGTTTGGGCATGACTGGGGAGTGGGGAGCATGGCCAGGGCTGTGTGCCGGAGAGTTGGCTTTGTGAGAGGAGCCATGAATCCCTGGCCCTGCTCCCCAGAGGCTCTGTGCTATGCCTCGACAACAGCTGGTGAGAGTGGACCTGGGACTGCAAGTGTTTGAAGTAGGTCCAGCAGCCCCTTCACACAGGCTTGGAGGACCCTGGCCCGTGACAGGGGATCTCCAGGGCAGCTGCATGGGGGTGTCCTTCCCTTGGGAGCACGTCCACAGGTCAGACTCGGCTGGAGCGTGAAGGCTGGCAGAAGCTACAGGACACGGGAGCCTGTGTAGTGAAGCCAGGGGAAGTACGCTTTACCTTCTGTAGCTCTGGGAGTCCCCTTGAAGGAACAGCAACTTAGACAGAACCAGGACAGTTTGGTAGTGGACTTTATAAGGGAGAGAGTTTAGACCTGTCTTCCACCTCCTGGCTCACACCAGATCGTAGTGTCCTGGTTCTCTTGCCCAGGAGAGGGTGGTTGGTGAGGCCAAGTCATGAGCATGACCAGGTCTGGGCCCATGCCAAGAAAGATCCAGAATCCCTTGTGCACCATTCCTGAGAGGCCATGAGCGAAGAGACCAAGCTTTGACATGTGGCAGCGGCCAAAGGAGGCTGCAGCAGGTTTGCTGGGAAAGATCCTTAAAGTAGCTGCACAAGGAGTCGAGTGCTGATGACAAACCCAGCCTATCCTAAAGGCCCTTGGACACAATGTCTTTTCTTTTCATTCAGAAACCATGAAATAAGCAAATCATGCCTGTTGCCAAGGCATCCCTTTCCTTGGTGATTGTTTACCCACCTTCTTCATTCTCCAGAGTGGCAGGGGCAACCCCATGTTCCCGGGAGCCCTGTCCCACTGTTCCCTTCCACTGTGCCGTTCCCTACCTGAAAAGGCTTCGTCCTCACTGTTGGAGTCGTCGATGCTGTCTACATGCAGATCCGTAGGAACTAAAAGAGGAGCAATGCTGTTAGGAGAGGAACCGCCTCACCCCTTCATCCCAGGTGTGTTGAGAGGTCTGTGGGCCATGCAGCATCTGCCTGACCCTTTTGCTCCACGGTCAGAGGTTCGCGGGGCTGATGGAGCCGGAGCCCTTGGAGGAGACAGGGATTGGAGTTTCATCCCTTCGCACGAGACCAGGATGCTGCAGCAGTCACCTCAGTGTCAGTTGTGCATGCCCATGACCGCTGTCCCCTCCCAGTGCAACCATCAAAATCTCCAGTCATTATGGGACTCTTGACGTGTGGCTAGTGGGAGTGAGCGACTGGACGTTTTCGTTTCCTTGATGATTTCCGTATACTGCATTAAGATAATAAATGACTGTGTAAAATGGATACCAGACAGACTCTTTCCTAGTTAGCTAAGCACTAGAAACCCACCAGGAGCGAGAGACAAGGCCTGCTCTCCTGCCTATTTCTTGGGCATCCGTGGCTGGCCTGACAGGGCCGTTGATAGGGAAGATGTTCCCGGGCTCACGCACACCCACCAGGCACTGCTGGAGGTCTTTGGACCCTAAGAGATTAAGGCGAAACCCCAGTTCCTAGAATAAATAGGGAACAGATTCCGTGCAACAATGACCAAAACACAATGTGATGTTCTCAAAACAGAGGAACTCTAGAATAGATATGGAACCACAGAGGAACACAACAAGACAAAACTTTTCTGAATATGAAGAAGTAGGAGGTGGGCCCTAGAAGGTGACCTTCCAATACCCTGAGCCATCAGGATGGTGCTGGCATTCAAATAGGCAGGGGCACGTGGGAGCGAAATAGAAATGCCCAAATAAATGCGCTCATGTTGGCATCACGATGCTTGACAAGAGGACCACCTAGAAAAAGCATCCTCTTCTGAAACAGCAAACAGAATGAAAAGGCAAAGACTATGGACTCTGAAAAGCAACCTGAGGGTTTTGAAGGGGCGGGGGTTGGGAGGTTGGGGGAACCAGGTGGTGGGTAATAGGGAGGGCACGGGTTGCATGGAGCACTGGGAGTGGTGAAAAAACAATAAAAACTGTTATGCTGAAAATAAATAAAAAATTTTAAAAAAAAGAATGAAAAGGCAGTCCACAGATTGGAGACTCATTTGCAATCCTTAATTCAGAAAAGGTGTGTTCACTGACAAAAAGGAAAAACAGGGGAGACAAAATGGCGGGAATGTAGGAGGAGGGGCCGTTTCAACATGTACCCTAAAGGGAGCTGATTACCTCCCAAAGAACTCTGATCACCCATGAAATCAGCCTGAGATCAGAATTATACACGTCTGGATCTCTTCGGGGGCAGAAGAGGCCAGTGGGCAGGTAAAGCGGAGTGGAAATGTCGGACTGATATCGGAAGAGAAACAAAAGGGGGAGGGAGCCACCAGAGGTGACCGATTGGAGAGTAATATCCCAGTACAAGAGTGCCCTGTGTCTGGGGACCAGCATTAACTTGGAGTCTGGTTGAAAGCACTCAAAAAGAGCAAAGGATCGTGGGGGAAATTGCGGGAATCGGGGTGGTAGGGACAGGGGCTTAAGTCCCCAGACCCAGGACAGTCACCCCTGGCACTGAGCCAGAGAGAGTGCAGCAGAGAAACCAGGTTTTGATCCCTGAGCCGCCAGCGCTCCCGAGAACGCGTGGAGTCTGGCTCCTGTGAGGGGCTGGGAGCCGAGCCAGACGCTAGATAGCAGAACACGCATGATCTACCAGCCTGAGATGCTCACACCCCACACCCTCCCCTGAGAGAGGTGCACGAAGGCCCAGCCTGGTGCTCTGGGACCTGCGCTGCGCTAGAGCCTGAGACACTCGCTCCCCACACACTCCCCTGGGAGAGGTGCGTGCAAGTCTGAGGCTCTTAGACCCAGAAAGACCAGGCACACCCAGCCCCGGCCAGCGGGAAAGTCTCAGTGTGTGATCACTGCTTGGAACCTCTCTGGTGGTCTGGAGCTGCCCAGACAGCAGCTGCTGCCGTGGTTTTGGGGACAAGCAGGAGATCCTGCATCCCCAGGGACATCAACTAGGAACCTGCTCTGCCAGCGGCTAAGGGGGAATTTATATGGGCTCTGCAGCACCCACAGGGGAGCAGACTGAGGCTTCTCTCTGAGAGGGAGGTCGGGGTCCAGTTTGCTTTTCTCTAAACCTCCAAAAACCATCAAAAGCTGTCAAGGCGAGAGAAAAAAAATGAACAAACATAAAAACCTCCAGAAAACAAAAGCCTGAAAAAAACCGGTTTCCTCAGAGCCCACACCCTTGAGGGGGGCTGGAGGACTTAACCCAGGGAACATCATTGACTGAAAACCCACGTGGCAGCCCCCTCCCCCAGAAAACAAACCAAGAAAGAAAGAAAAAAAGACTACAAGGGTAGTCTCTCTGTGTAGTAGTAGTAGTAGTAGTAGTCTCTGCTGTGCTTCCGTGCCCCGCCCCCTTGACATGCACTCTGGGCTCACCCACCACGCCCTCCTAACTGCCGCTGCCCCGCCCCCTTGGCGTGCACAATGGACCCGCCCACCACGCCCTCCTAACTGCCGCTGCCCCGCCCCCTTGGCGTGCACAATGGACCCGCCCACCACGCCCTCCTAACTGCCGCTGCCCCGCCCCCTTGAGGTGCATGATGGTCCCGCCCACCACGCCCTCCTAACTGCCGCTGCCCCGCCCCCTTGACGTGCACAATGGGCCCGCCCACCACGCCCTCCTAACTGCCGTTGCCCCGCCCCCTTAACGTGCACAATGGGCCCGCCCACCATGCCCTCCTAACAGCCGCTGCCCCGCCCCCTTGACGTGCAGGACGGACCCGCCCACCAGCCCCGCCCTGTGGCTGCGCTGCTGCTGCTGAGCCGCTGGCTCTGGGCTGGTCCCACCCCCACTCCGGCTGCTGCTGCCTCCATTCCTCCCGCCCCCCACAGTCGCCACACGGCAGCCCCACTTGGCTGTCACAGAGCTCCCCCACCATGGCCCGCCCCCGCTCCCTGTGCCACTACTGCCTGGTTGTCCCCTCACCTGGTTCTGGCGACCCCGGCTCCCTCCCCCACCGGTCCCGCCCCCCGACCATAGGGTCATCACCTGGCTGCCACCTCCTCCCGCCTGAGCAGCCCCACGGCCCCACCTACCACCCCATGCCGTCACTGCCCCATTGCCCCACTGAGTTGCCCTTGATTCCCACTGCCACGCCCCGCCCCCCACCGCTACCGCACCCCAGGACCTGGGGTCCCACTGCACATCCCCCCAGCGCCACTGCAGCCCTCCCCTCGCTACTCCCCACGTTGCCCTTCTTGCCGCCCTGCCCCCGCCCCCATCCCCGCCCCGGCACCCGCCAGCCTGGTGCTGCTGCCAGGGTCTCCAAGGCCACCGCCCCTTCCTTGGTGGCCCTGTGGCCGCTGCCTTGCCCCACTACCATGAGACCGCCGCCCCGCTGGTCCTGCTCACCCCCCACCATTAACCCCCACCCCAGTACCGTCCTACTGACCCCCCACTGTGCTGCTGACCCACTGCACCTCCCCAACGCCACTTGTAGCTGAGGACAGAGTGGGGGGGGTCTCCCAAACATTATTTCAAATGGGATCACCTAGTTTAAATAGGGTGTACATTGTGCCCTGAGGAGGGCAAAAGGAAGGAGATCCATCCATCCACATCCAGTATCCAAAATTAGTTTTGTCAAGGTCTCTTTAAGAGTCCGGCTCATTCTCTCTACTTGCCCGGAACTCTGGGGCCCGTAGGCACAATGTAGTTTCCAATTAGTGCCCACAGCCTTGGCCAATGCCTGTGAGACTGAACTCACAAATGCAGCGCCATTTTCTGACCCAATCGCGAGAGGCAGCCCAAACCTAGGAATTATTTCTTCTAGTAGCTTTTTGGCTACCACTCCTGCTGTCTCATGTTTGGCGGAAAAAGCCTCTACCCAGCCTGAAAAGGTATCTACAAAAACTCACATATACTTGTGCCCATATTTTCCGGGTTTCATTTCTGTAAAATCTATTTCCCAATAAATTCCTGGTTCCTTACCTCTTTCTCTTTTCCCTCTTCCCATTTTAGTTCTTCCCACATTAATTGCCTGGCATTGAGCACATCTATCAACCATATCCTGAAACATATGCCCTAGTTTACAAACCTGAAACTGCTTGCCTATAAGCTCCTTGAGTTTGCATATCCCCAAATGAGTGCGGATGTATATGGTCTACTAACTTCTTACCTAGTCTTGGATGAAGAATTATTTTTCCTGCTTTAGTCTTAGCCCAGTCCCCTTCATAGTCCAATTTAAAGTATTTCTGTAAATACTTTAAATATTCTTCTGAATAAATCTGTTTTTCTGGTAGGGCTGGAGCCAGGAGTGTAACCAGTTCTTGCACTGTTTCTCGGGCTGCTTGCTTTGAGGCTTGATCTGCTAATTGGTTTCCTTTTGAAATCAGATCAGTCCCCTTTTGCAGTCCCGGGCAATGCATAACATCCACCTCTTTTGGTTCCCAAATAGTCTGGAGGAGAGCCAATATTTCTACTCTGTTTCTAATTCCTTTTCCTTCTACAGTTAATAGGCCCCTTTCTTTATAAATAGCCCCATGTACATGGAGAGTAGCAAAGGCATACCTGCTGTCCGTATGGATGTTGGTGGTTTTACCTTTGGCCATCTGCTGTGCCTTAGTGAGTGCAATCAGTTCCACTTTTTGTGCCAAAGTTCTGTGTGGCAGGGCTGCTGTCCAGAGTTCATGCTCAGGAGAAACCACCACAGCCCCCGCATACCTCTTTCCATTGACCATATACCTACTCCCATCTGTGAACAGAGTCATCTCCGTATCTGGGAGGGGAATGACTCTGCGGTCCGGCCTTACTCCTGCGACTTGGGTTAGGACCTCCCTGCAGTCATGTGGATGGTCAGCCAGCTTCTCTGGCAGCAGTGTGGCTGGATTTAGCACCGCTAGGGGCTAGTAGGTCACTCTTGCTTTGTTGAGGAAGAGGGCCTGATACCCTGTCACTCGGGAACTCATCATCCATCAGTCGGGTGGAGACCGGAGAAGGCCCTCAATAGCGTGGGGGTGGTCAAGATGAGATTTTGGCCCAAAGTCAATTTACTTGCATCCTTGACCAGGAGGGTCGTGGCAGCAATTATGCAGAGGCAAGGGGGTAACCCAGCAGCTACTGGATCTACTTTCTTGCTAAGATAGACTACTGGCCTTTGCCAAGGCCCCAGAGTCTGAGTCAAAACTCCTTTGGCCAACCCTGCTTTTTCATCCACATACAAGTGGAAGGGCTTGGTAACATCTAGGATGGCCAATGCTGGGACACTCAGTAAGGCTGTTTGTAATTCCCGAAATGCTCCTTTGGCCACAGCTGTCCAATCTATCATAGTGGCCCCCCTTATGCCAGTTCATAAAGAGTTTGGGCAATCTCTGCATACTGCAGTATCCACAGCCTACAGTAGCCCACCATCCAAAGAAACTCCCTCACTTGACGGGACGTGGTGGGCTCAAACCCCCCAGCAGGCCCCTGACTGCCCAGGGGGACTTAAAGCCCCTGGTGATCCCCTGACCACCTAGGGGGACTCGAAACCCCAGAGACAGCCCAGGGGGAGTTGAACCCCCTGACCATCTAGGGGGACTCGAACCCCGCCCGACCACCCAGGGGGACTCGAACCCCCCGTCGATCTACGAGCAGATGGATGGGGAGTCCCCACATCCACTCCAGTCCTGGGGAGCATGGCTGCATCCAGCTTCTCCCTGGTGGGCCACACCCTGGAGCTCCAACCAGACAGACAGAGATGATCCCAATACCCAAGATCCCAATACCTCCGGAGGTTTTTCCCAAAAATTCTGATGCTAGCTCAGTTCTCATCATTTGATCCTGGACGAGCCCCCAACGACTATTACTCTGACGACTACCCTAATGGTTCCTGACAACTATCACTCCGACGACTACCCTAACGGCTCTCCCAATGGCTATTCAAACGGCTATCCCAATGGCTATTCGAACTCCTCCTCCTACTCCCCCCACAGCCTCACAGACTAACCTTTATAGAGGTGGTTGAACCCGGCCCACACAAAGGTGGCCAACGAGATTTCAACTCACCACAGTAAATATATGCACGCCCCACTGATTGGATATCTCCATCCGGCCTGGCCAGCCCCTATATCCGGGGTTTGCAAGTAAATTCCTCTGAGTAACCAGGCCTTCATACAGGCCCTCACAGCCAGTGTAATGGGCAAAGTTTCTTTAGAGAATGCAGACACAGTTCTTCAGTGTGGCTCTAGAGGCCCCAGCCTGGAGGTAGTGTGGGCCAGAGCTGTGGGGACAGAAGTCTGAAAACACAAACATGGGTTATGTTTCGGGCCAAGGATATGGCAAGCCCGATATACGGATCGTGAGGGGAACCCCTCTGTATATGAAATAAGGGCGAGTGTGAGGCGGTTGCTCAGACTTTTCTCTCTGGATTTTGTGTCAAGGATGGCCATGGAATGTAGGGGTGGCCTCATGGGCCATGGACGATTCTCCCACTCTGGGGATTTTTCCCGGCTCCCAAAAGTTTGTGATCATTCTGTGGGAAGATAGGAGTCCTGTTTTCTGCCTCAGGTGTCCCTCCCAAAGAGGGATTCCTGAGCAGAGCCCTGGGTATGGACGACTGGAAAACCCCACACTTTGTTTAAGATTGTGTCTAGGTGCATGGCAAGCTGGAATTGTGGGCCCTTGGTCCAGCTTCTGAGTGGCTTTATTTGAAAATGGGGCTCACGCTGAGGGTCACAATGCATGTTGGTGCCCAAGGTGGCCCTCAAGCATGGGCATTTCCTCATGGGCCATGAAGATTTATCCTACTCTGAGCGTTTGACTTTGACACCCATCCCAATAGAAGGTGTCTTGCCAGGGGGAAGGAGGAGTTCTGTTTTGTGCATCAGTTCCCTGAGGTGCAGGAATTTGAGATAAGGTCTAGGGACAGATGCCTGAAAACCCAGGTTGGGAAGAGATGATGTCCTAGGGCCATGGCGGATCTGATGTGTTGCCTATGCAGACAGCTGTCTGGGTGTCTGATGGGAGGTCTGGGCTCAGGCTGTGTCAGACAGTGCATGAGTGCACACAGCGGCCTAGGAAATTGGGGTGCAGTCGAGGGCTGTGCCGGTTGATCCTCATTTGGATTTTCTGGGCAGCTCCAAAGGGCACTTTTTTCTTCTTTCGTGCAGGCAGAGTGCTACATTGTGACTCCAACATTCCCAGTCTGGAGGGCTTGTGTTCCAGGACTCTGGGGACAGAAGTCTGACCCAAGCTAGGTGTATGGTTAGGTCTAGGGCATGGATCACCGATCTGCAGATGCTGAGGCAAGGTCCTGGATTTGAAGTTAGGTCGAGTGTTTGGGATTCACTCAGACTAGCATTTGGGTCCACTAGGACCTTCCTATATGTGCTTGGCCTCCTTCGGTCATGAAGTTTTCTCCTGCTCTGTGGATTTAGTGAAGCTCCAAATAATATGTTTTCATTTTGGTGGGGGGAGTTGGAGTCCTGTGTATGGCTCTAGGGTCCTCCATATGGATCGATTCGACAGTAGGTCCCTGGTATGTATATCTGAAAACTGAACCTGGGGTTTGTGGTAGGGCCTGGGTGCATGAAAAGTCTGAATTATTCCCTCTGGCGCCAGCTACTAGGTGGCTGACTGGAGGTCAGTGCTCCAGTTGAGGGTAGAATGTGTATTATTGTCCAAGGCAGGCTGTTGTCAATGTGATATCTTCGGGGATTTGTGCAGCTCTCTCGTAGTATTAGTAAGCGGGTTGCATGCTGCTCAATAAGGCATATTTTCCTTCTGGAGGGCAGGCACAGTCCAGTGGTGTGACTCATCTTTCCCTCTCTGGAGGGCTTGTGGAGCAGGACTTTGAGGGTGGAAATCTGAGAACCCAAACTAGGCCTAGGGTTAGGACCTTGGGCATGGCAGGCCCAATCTATAGATCCTGAGGCAAACTCCCCGGGTTCTGAGGTGAAGGTGAGTGTCAGGATGTCACACAGGCTCAGTTTGTGTCCATGAGTCCCGCCAAACTCATAGGTGGCCTCATGGTGGCATGGAGTTTCCTCCTACTCTGGGGATTTCCCAGTTCCAAATAGCTTGTTTTATTCCTGGCTGTTGGTGGTGTCTTGTTTTATGGCTCAGAGGTCCCCCATATCGAGGGAATTGGGAGCAGCAATCCAGGTATTGATGCCTGAAAACACAACTGAGGGTTACATTAGGTCCTAGTGTCACCGCAGGCCTTATACTCTGGCTCTGGACCGTGGTACCCTTGGGGCTATGTTCAAAATGGGGATCAGGATAAGGGTCACAATGGGGGATTGTGTCCATGGCGGCGTGAAAATGTGGATGTGGCCTCAGGGACAAAACACATTTCTTCCATCTGAGGATTTTGTATAGCTCCGAAAAGCAAGGTTTCCCTCTGGGGGTCAGGAGGAGATTTCTTTTATGGATCAGTGGCCCCCCATGTGGAGGGATTCCAGAGAAGGGCTCTGTGTATGAATGCCTGAAAACCCAAACTAGGGTTAGGATTTCAGCCTAGGGGCATGGAAGGTCCGACCAGCCTCCTCTGGGTCAAGCTGCCTTGATGGCTGATCAGTGGTCGGGACTCAGGTTTTGCCCACCTGTGCATTAGGATCCAGGGTGGTATTCAAAAAAGCATTGGTAACGGGGGCCCTGCATATTTGCCCTAATCTAGGGGCTTTGTGCAGCTCCATAGGGCATATTTCAATCTGGAGGGCAGGGATCATCCAGTGGTGTGGCTCATGAGTCCCCAGTCTGGAGGACTTGTGTTCCAGGAATCTGGGGACCAATATCTGAAAACCCAAGCTAGGTTTATGTGTATGGTCTAGGCTATGGAACTCTGATCTGGAGATGCTGAGGCAAGGTCACCAGATTCTGAATTAAGGAGAGTGTCAGGCATTCACTCACACTAGAATTGGTGTCCTAGGGCTGCTGAAGTTGTGGGTGTCCTGCTGGGTCATGGAGGTTTCTCCTGCTCGGGTGGCTTTGCACAGTTCCAAATACTATGGTTTCAATCTGGAGGACAGATGGAGTCCTGTTGTATGGCTCTAGGGTCCTCCAAATGGAGGGATCCCAGAACAGCGCTCTGGTTATGGATGCCTGAAAACTGAACCTAGGGTTCGGCTTAGGGCATGGGGCATGGGGCATGGGAAGTCTGATCGGCTGACTCTGGCACCAGCTACTTGGGTGGCTGACTGGAGGTTGGTGCTCAGCTTGAGGGACTGAATGTGTATTAGTGTCAAGGGTTGGCTTCTGCAACTGTGGGTGGTTTAATGGTATCGTGCAGCTTTCTCCTAATCTGGGGTTGGTTTGGAGCTCCATCAGACATGTTTTCCATCTCGAGGGCAGGCAGAGTGGATGTGAGGATGTGAGGATGGAAGTCTGTAAACCCAATCTAGGGGTATGGTTAGGGGCTAGGGCATGACAGGGCGAATCTGCAGTCGCTGAGCAAGCTCCCCAGGATCTGAGGTTAAGGCAAGTGCGAAGAGGTCGCTCAGGTTGGAGTTTGTGTCCCTGAGATCCGTCGAATCTGGGAGTGGCATCATGGGGACATGCAGGTTTCTCCGGCTCTGGAAATTTTGCATAGTTAAAAAATAGCTTGGTCTATTCTGGGGAATAGGTACTGTCCTGGTTTATGGCTCAGGGTTGCCCCATATGGAGGGATTCGAGAGTAGGGCTCTGGGTATGGATGCCTGAAAACCAAAACTAGGTTTAGGACTAGGTCCTAGTGGCATCATAGGCCTTAGGTTCTGGCTCTGGGCCGAGCTACGCATGGGGTTGTGTTGAAAATGGGGCTCAGGCTAGGGGTCAAATGGGTGTTTGTGTCCCGGGCGGCCAGGATTAATGGGTGTGTCCTCAAGGGCAATGCAGATTTCACCCACCTCTGGGGATATACATATCTCCAGAAAGCTTCTGGGGGACAAGAGGAATTCCATTTTGGGACTCAGGGGTCTCCCATGTGGAGAGATTTAAGAGAAGAGGACTGGGGATTGATGTCTGAAAACCCAAAGTATTGTTACGATTTGTGCCTGGGGAATGGCCACTCTGATGTGCTGACTCTGGCGCCAGCTATTTGGGTGGCTGACTGGACGTCAGGGCTCAAGTGAGGGACAGAATGTGTTTTAGTGTCCAGGGCCAGCTTCCGTAAATGAGAGTGGCTTTGTGGGTTCGTGCAGCTTTTCTGAATCAGTCGGTTGCGTGCAGCTCCCTAGGGCATGATTTCCTTCTAGAGAGCGGGAAGCGTACTGTGCTGTTTCTCAGGTGTACCCTATCTGGAGGGCTCGTGGACCAAGACTCTCTAGACAGAGGCCCGAGAATCAGGCTAGGGCTAGGTTAGGGCATAGGGCATCGAAGGCCAAATGTACGTACACTGAGGCAAACTCCAGGGAATCTGAAGTTAAGGCAAGGGTCAGAATGTCGCTCAGCGTGGAGTTTGTGTAGATGGGATGTACCAGATATAGGTTTACTCTCATGGTGGCAAGGAGATTTGTCCCGATTGGGGGATTTTGTGCACGTCCAAATAGCTTGGTCTATTCTGGGGTTAGGTGCTGTGTTGCTTTAGGAATCTGGGTTCCCCCATATGGAGGGATTCGAGAGCAGTGTTCCAGGTATGGATGCCTGAAAACTGAGCCTAGGTTTTGCATTTGGTTCTAGTAGCATGGCAGGTCTTAGATCCTGGATCTGGCGAAGCTACCCATGTGGGTTTGTTGAAAATGTGGCTCAGGCTAAGGGTCACAATGGGTGTTTGTGTCCTGCATGGCCTGCAAAAGTGGGCATGGCCTCAGAGGCAATACAGGTTTCTGCCATCTCTGAGTCTTTTACATAGCTCCAAAAATCAAGGTTTCCTTCCAGGGGGCAGGGGGAGTTCAGTATTGTGACTGTGGGCTCCCCTATGTGGAGGGATTGGAGAGAAGGGCTCTGGATGCCTGCTAACCCAACCTAGGTTTAGCATAAAGGCCTAGGGGCACGGCAGGTACGATCTCCTGGCTCTGGGGTCAACTATTCAGGGGGTTGATTTGAATTGGTGTCTCATGCTGATGGATCACAATGCAGATTTGTGTCCTGGGAGATCTTGGAATGTAGCAGTGGCTCATTCTCCTACCGTGAGGGTTGTGTCACAGCCCCAAATAGCAACTTTTCCTTCTGGGGACAAGATGTGATGTGTTCTGTGGCTTAGAGATCCCCCAAATACTTGTATTCCAGACCAAGCCTCTGGGGCCTGATGCCTGGGAACCCAAGCTATGGTACAGATTAGAGCCTAGGGGCATTTCAGGTTCAATCATCTCTCTCTGGGGTTATCTACTTGCGTGTCTGATATGAGGTAGTTGCTCAGGATGTGTCAGACTGTGCATTGTTGGTCGTATTATCAATTTGGGGTGGCCCAGGGGGCTTGCAGTTTTCTCCTATTCTTGAGGTTTCTGGAAGCTCTAAAGAGCCGAGCTTCCTTCTGGAGGACAGACACAGTCCTGTGGTGTGGGCATGGAATCCCCATGGTAGAGGATGTCTGGGGCAGAACTCTGGGGACAGAATTCTGAAATCACCAACCAGGGTTAGGATTAAGGCCGAGGGTATGACAGGCCCACTCTGCAGACCTTGGGCAAGCTCCTTGGATCTGAAAACAGGGAGAGTTAGAGGTGAGACTCAGCCCTTTGCCTCTGGTTTTTGTCTCTTGGATGTATGCGGATTGTAGCATGGGGCAATTGAAGATTCTCCTTCTTTGGGGGTTTTGCACAGCTCTAAATAGCATGGTGTCATTGTGGGGGAAAGTAGGAATCCTGTTTCTGATTCAGAGGTCCCCATAAAGAGGGCTTTAAAAGCAGTGCTCTGGGTATTAAGGCCTGGAAACCCAACCTTGGGTTAGGATATTTGCCTAGGGACACCACAGGTCTCACAGGGTCCCGCCAGACACCCAGGTACATGGTGCCAAAGAGAAGATTGAAGTTGACATAACTCTAGGCTCTAATCTAAACCCTAGCTTAGGTTTTCAGGCATCGTTCCCCAGAGGCCTGATTTCCAATACCAGCATATGGTGCATCCCTGAGGCACACAACAGAACACCCACTGTCCCCAGAAGGGAACCTTGCGATTTGTAACTGTGTAAAACCCACAGGGCAGTAGAATCCTGCATGGCCCTTGAGCCCCCACCACATTCCAAGGTCTCCCTGGACACAAACTGGCATTGTGAGGCATCAGCATGAGACTCCATTTCAACACATTCCCTTGGGTAGATCACCCCAGAGCCTGTAGATCGAACCTGCCTTGTTCCTAGGGGCCAAAGGGAACATGAAGTAGGGTTTCCAAGCATCCATACATAGCACCCTCCTCTTGAATCTTTTCCTAGGGGGCGTCTTGAGCCATTGAACAAGCCTAGTCCTGTCCCAAAGATGGAAACATTGCTGTTTTGAGCAGCTCACAACACCCAGAGTAGGAAAACCTCCATGGCCTCATGAGGCCACACCTCAATTTGGCAGCCAACATGGACACAAACTCCAGCCTGGGCGAACATCCGACACTTGCCCATATTTCAGATGCTGGAGATCTCGATTCAGCCTTGGTATATTGGCCTCCCATGCCCTAAGACCTAAACCTAACCCTAGCTTGTGTTTTCAGACTTCCGTCCTCACACTTCTGGCCCACAAGCCCTCCAGATTGGGAATTCTGGAGCTACAATCTAGAACTCTGCCTCCCCACCAGAAGGAAAACATGCTCTATGGGGCTGCCCTCAAACCCCAAATTAGAGTCAACCTGCACGGCCCTCGATGACAACCCAATTTCATGGGCTGTCCTGTGCTCTAAGGCACTGTCTGAAACAGCCTGAGCCCAGACCTCCCGTCAGACACCCAGACAGCTGGCGTCAAATCCAGCAATCAGATGTGCCATGTGTTAAGGTCCGTGATCAAAGGAACGAGACTGATACAAAGCGAAGGTCAAGCAAAGCTTTATTTCGCGCCAGCATCAGAAACCAACCCCGCCGGTAGGAGCCGTCTCTTACAAAGAGGCAGCCATGAGGACCCTCGGGAGACCACTCCCTGGACGAGGCCGCTCCCAACAACGGAGAGGAGACGACAATGAGGACGACTACGAGGACGACAGCCCCGATGACACAGACTCTGCTCCCCATGACGCTGCTCCCGGCGACGCCGCTCTGGACGAGGCCACTCTGGACAAGACTGCTCCAGACGAGGCTGCTGCCGACGAGGCTGCTTCCCAGACGAGGCTGCTCCCTGGAAGGAGGCTGCTCTGGCAAGGTCACTCCCGTCGACTCTTACAGCTCTTATGGACAGCTCTTACTGACAGCCCTTACTGTTCTCGATGACTTCTACAGCTGTCAGCCTCGCTGACAGCCCTCGACGACTCCTACAGCTGACAGCTCTCACAGCTCTTGCTTCTCTGGTGAGAACGCTCCTGATGAGGCTCACAGCTCCTGCTCCTACAGGGGACAGCTCTTACTCCCCGGAGGGAGGCTGCACTGGCAAGGCCACTCCCCAGAGGGAGGCTGCTCTGGCAAGGCCACTTCCCGGAGGGAGGCTGCTCTGGCAAGGCCTCCCGACAGCTCTCACTCCTCTTACTGCTCCGGGGAGACTGCGAGAGACTGCCCCTACTAGCCTCGCCAACCAACTTTTATAGAGGCACTTTTGGCCGGGCTATACACAGGTAGCCAATGAGACTGCAATACACAGAGAAAACTGCACAGTCATGCTAGATCTGCCACACACAAAAAAAACTGCTAGGTTACACACGGGCGGCCAATCGGATTTCAATTTACCCTAGTAGATACATGCGTGCCTCTCTGATTGGTTATCCTCACCAGGCCTGACCCGCCCCTCCATCTAGGCTTTGCAAGGAAGTTCCTCTGGGAGGGGCAGGGTCAATCTAAGTTCACTGCAACAATATGGCTGCCCCTGCTTAAGTAAGCCCTTACACCATGGACATAGGCCATCATCTCTACCCAACCTGGGTTCTCAGGCATCTGTCCCCAGAAATTATCTGAAATCCCTGCACATGGGGGAACCTGATGCACAAAACAGAACTCCTTCCCCGTGGCAGGAAACCTTGCTGTTGGATTATGTGTCAAACACTCAGTGCAGGAAAAACTTGCTTTGACCATGAAGTCACGCCCACTCTTGAGGGCCGCCTTGGACACAAACACGCATTGTGCCCCTCAGCCTGAGCCCCATTTTCAAATAACACCCCACGGTAGCTGCACCAAGAGCCCGCATATCGGACTAGGCATGTCCCTAGGCCTTAATCCTAACCCAAGGTGGGGTTTTGCAGGTGCCTGTACCCAGAGCCCTGCTCTGGAATCCCTCTTTTTGGGGGACCCCTGAGCAAGAAACATTCCCCCAGAATGACACCATACTATTGGGAGCTGGGCAAGAAACATTCCCCCAGAATGACACCATACTATTGGGAGCTGGGCAAAATCCTAGAGAGGGAGAATCTTCCATGGCCCATAAGGCCAAACCTACATTCTGCAGCCATTCTAGGCAGAAAATACAGATAAAAAAGCCTGCGGTACAGCCTCACGATCGCCCTGATTTAATGAGGAGCTCCCCTCAGTGGCTGCATGTTGGGTTTGCCAAACCCTTGACCCTAATCCTAACCCGAGTTTGTGCTTTCAGACTTCTGTCCCCAGAGCCTTGGCCCACACACCCTCCAGGCTGTGGCCTCTGGAGCTAAACTGCAGGACTCTCCAACCTTCCAATATGAAACTCTGCCCTTTACAGTTGCCAAACCCTCCACATTAGGAGAAAACTGCAAGGCCCCCGAGGCCACCCTGATATTGTAGGCTGCCCTGGGCAAAAATGTGCAGTCTGACACAACCTGTGCATCTCCCTCCAATCAGACACCCAGGTATATGGCCCCAGAGACAGATGACTTAATCTGACATGCCGCTAGGTCCTAATCTGAACCTAAGCATAGGTTTTCAGGCTTCTGGAAGCCTGGTCTCAAATCCAACATACAAGGGGTCCCTGAGGGACACAACACAACACCTTCTGTCCCCAAAAGGAACCTTGCTATTTGGAGCCGTGTAAAGCCCTCAGGGTAGGAGAATCCTGCATAGCCCTTAAGCCACCACAAAATTCCAACTTCTCCCTGGACACAAACCCACATTGTGACCCACCAGCATGAGACTCCATTTCAACTCAGCACACTGGGTAGCACTCCACAGGGTCAGCAGATTGAAGCTGCCTTGTTCCTAGGTGACCATGGGAATGCCAGGTGGGGTTTCCAGGCATCCATACGTAGAGCCCTGCTCTCGAATGTTTCTGTATGGGCGTCCCTCGAGCCATCATATAGGACTCCCTATGTCCTGCAGAAGGACATCCTGCTGTTTCCAGCAGCTCACAACACCCAGAGTGGGAACACTTCCATGACCTTTTGAGGCCCCACCTCCATTAGGCGGCCATCATGGACACAAAGTCCAGCCTGAGCGAACGTCTGACACTTGCCCTTACTTCAGGTGCTGGAGATCTTGATTCAACCTCTGCAGATTGGGCCTGTCTTGCCCTAGGCCCTAAACCTAACCAGAGCTTGTGTTTTCAGACTTCCATCCTTACACTCCTGGCCCAGAAGACCTCCAGGTTGGGAATTCTAGAGCCACAAGACAGGATTCCATGTGCTCATCAGAAAGAAGAAGTGCCGGGCGCCTGGGTGGCTCAGTGGGTTAAGCCTCTGCCTTCGGCTCAGGTCATGATCTCAGGGTCCTGGGATCGAGTCCCGCATCGGGCTCTCTGCTCCGCAGGGAGCCTGCTTCTAGGTCTCTCTCTCTCTGCCTGCCTCTCTGCCTACTTGTGATCTCTCTCTGTCAAATAAATAAATAAAATCTTAAAAAAAAAAAGAAGAAGTGCCATATGGGGCTGCCCAGAAACCCCAGATGAGGATCAACCTGCACGGCCCTCAACCGCACCCTAACTTCTTAGACTGCCCTGAGCACTTATACTCAGTCTGACAAAGCTTGAGCCCTGATTTCTGTCAGCCACCCACATAGCTGGTCTCATATCCAGTAGATGGGACCTGCCATGGCCTGAGGCCCACACACACTCCAGGCTGGGGCCTCTGGAGCTACACCACAGGACTATGATGGCCCTCTTGAAGGAAACTGTGCCCATTCCATTTGCCACAACCCTACAGATTGGAGAATACTAAAAGGCCCCCGAGGCCATCCCAATTGCGTAGTCAGACCTGGACCAAAAGGCTCGTTCTGATACAACCTGAGGAAATAGCTCTACTCAGACTCACAGACAGATGTCCCCAGAGACAGAAGATTGAACCAGACAGGCACCTAGGTCCTAATCTGAACACTAGCTTAGGTTTGCAGGCATCTGTCCTCAGAGGCCTGTTCTCAAATACCAGCATATGGGCGTTTCCTGAGGAACAAAACACAACACCTCTCCTTTCCAGATGGGAACCTTGTTATTCGGAGCTGTGCCAAAACCTCTGGATAGGAGAAACCTGCAGGGCCCCCTGAGCCCCCACCACATTCCAGGGTCTCCATGGAAACAAACCCACATTATGACCCATCAGAATGAGAGTCCATTTCGACTCAGCCCCCTGGGGAGCTCGGCCAGAGCCAGCAGATCAAATCTGCTTTGTCCCTAGGAGCCAAGGCTAATGCGAGGTGGGGTTTCCAGGCATCCATCCTTAGAACCGTGCTCTCAAATCTTTCCGTATGGGACGTCCATGAGCCATCTAATAGGACTCACCAGTCCCACAGATGGAAACCTTGCTGTCTGGAGCAGCTCCCAACCCCCAGAGTGGGAAATCATCCATGGCCTCATGAGGCCACCCCTCCATGCTGGGGCCATCATGATCGATAACTCCAGCCTGAGCCAACGTCTGATACTCGCCTGACTTCAGATGCAGGAGATCTCGATTCAGCCTCTGCACAGTGGGCCTGCTGTGCCCTCAGCCCAAAACCTTACCCTAATTTGAGTTTTCAGACTTCCGTCCTCACACTCGGGGCGTACAAGCCCTCCAGATTGGGAATTCTGGAGCCAAAATGCAGCACTCTACCTGTGCACCAGAAGAAAAAGTGCTCTGAAACTGCCCAGAAACCCCAAATGAGGATCAATCTGCAGGGCCCTCGACCGCACCCCAATTTCCTTGCCTGCCCTGTGCACTAATGCTTTGGCTGACACACCCTGACCCCAGACCTCCCATCAGACACCCAGACAGCTGGCCTCATATCCAGCAGATCGGTCCTGCCATGACCCTCGGCCGTCATACCTCACGAACCTGGGTTTTCAGGCATCTGTCCCTAGACATTATCTCAAATCCCTGCACATGGGGGAACCTGATGGACAAAACAGAGATCCTCCTCCCCCATGGCAAGAAACCTTGCTGTTGGGCGGGGTGCCAAAATCAACCCTTCTGAGTAGGAGAAAACTGCAGTGGCCCATACTTTAGGGCTGCCTTGGGCACAAAGACGCATTGTGACCTTCAGCATGAGACCCCCTCTAAACTCAGCCTTCTTGGCACTTTGCCCAAGAGCCAGGAGATGGAACCTTTTATGTTCCTTAGCTGCAATGGTAACACGAGGTGGGCTTTCCAGTCAACCATGCAGAGAGTTCTGCTATCCAATCTTTGAATATGGGAGACCCCGGAGCGATCTAACTGGACTCCTCCTGTCCTGCAATGGACACCTTGCTGTTGGAACCAGCTCACAAGCCCCAGCGTAGGAAAACCTCCACGGCCTCATGAGGCCACACCTCCATTTGTCGGACATCATCGACACAAACTCCAGCGTGAGCGGACATCTGACACTCTCCCTTACTCAGGGGCTGGAGATCTCGAATCAGCCACTGCACATTGGAACTGCCATGTGCTCGGAACTGAACTTAACCATAGCCTGTGCTTTCAGACTTCCGTCCTCACACTCCTGGCCCACACGTCCTCCAGATTGGGAATTCTGGAGCCACATGCAGCCTTCCGCCTGCCCACCAGAAAGAAGTAGTGCCCTATGGGTCTGCCCAGAAACTCCACATGAGGATCCACCTGCACGGCCCTTGACGGATCCCCAATATCATAGGCCGCCCTGTGCACTAATGCTCTGTCTGACACAGCCTGAGCCCCAAATTCCTGTCAGCCGCCCAGATAGCGGATCCCATATCCTGCACATGGGACCTGCTCGGGCCCAAGGTCATCATCTCTACCCAACCTGGTTATTCAGGCATCTGTCCCAAGACCTTATCTCAAACCCCTGCCTATCAGGGAACCTGAAGCACAAAACAGTACTCCTCCTTCCCCAGGGCAGGAAACCTGGCTGTTGGGATGGGTGTCCAATCCTCAGAGTGGGAGCCAGCTGCATGGCCCATGAGACCACGCCCACTCAGGAGGGCCGCCCTGGTCACAAACAGGCATTGTGATCCTCAGCTTGATACCACTTTGAAACAAGCCCCTCGGGAGCTGGACCAGGACCCCCATACGGGACCTGCCATGCTCCTTGGCCCAAATCCTAACCCTCTGTGGGGTTCACCAGGCAACGGCACCCAGAACACGTCTCTGGAATCCCTGTTTGGGTGGGACTCCTGAGATGGAACACTGCACTCATCCCTTCCCCCAGAAAGACAGCAAAACCTTGGGAGCCGGGCAGAATCCCCAGAGAGGAAGAATCTCCCATGGCCCCAAGAGCCCAACCCAAAATCTCGTGGCCATCCTAGACACACAATCCTGACAGAAAAGCCTATGGTACCGCTTCCCAGCCACCCGAATTTCAAATCCCAAGGAACTGCCCTCAGGGTCTGCAGATCAGGCCTGCCATCACCTCCTCCCTAACCCTAATCCAAGTTGTGTTTACAGACGTCTGTCCCCAAATCCCTGGCCCCCAAACCCTCCAGTATGGGGCCTCTCGAGACACGCCACAGGACTGGGCCTGACCTCCCCAAGGAAACTCTGCCCGTCACAGTTGCCCAAACCCTCCAGATTAGGAGAAATTTGCAGATCCCCTGAGCCCACCCCAATTTCCTAGGCTGCTCTGGACAAAAATGCGTAGACTGACACACCCTTGGCACCTACCTCCAGGCAGACACCCAGGTGAATGGACCTGAGTCAGAAGATTGAACCTGACATTCCCCTAGGATCATCGGAAAATCTAGCTTAGTTTTTCAGGCTTCTGTCCCAGAGACCTGTTCTGGAACACCAACATATTGTCCAACATATGGTCCCTGAGCCGCACAACAGAACCTCTCCTGTCCTCAGAAGGAAAGCTTGCTCTTGAGAACTGTGTCAAACCCTCAGGGTAGGAGAATCCTCATGGGCCCTGAGCCACCGCCACATTCCAAGGTCTCCATGGACACAAACACACATTATGACCCATTCTCAGGAGAGTCCATTTCAACTCAGCCCCCTTTGTAGCTTGCCCCAGAACCAGCAGATCAAACCTGCATTGTCCCTAGGAGTCCATGGGAATGTGAGGTGGGGTTTCCAGGCATCCATCCTAAGAACCCTGCTCTCGAGTCTGTCCAGATGGGGTGTCCTGGAGCCATCCAAAAGGACTAAACTGTCATGCAGAAGGAAACATTGTGGTTTGAAGCAGCTCAAAACCCCAGCATGGGAAAACCTCCAGGGCCTCATGAGTCCCCACCTTCCATAAGGAGCCATCATGGACACAAACTCCAGCCTGAGCTAACGTCTGATACCTGTTCTGACTCCAGATGCAGGAGATCTCCTTTCAGCCTCTGCAGAGTTGGCCTGCCATGTCCTTGGCCCGAAACCGAATCCTAGCTTGTGTTTTCAGACTTCCGTCCTCACAATCCTGGCCCAAAAGGACTCCAGATTGGGAATTCCGGAGCCACAACACAGCACTCTGCCTGCCCACCTGAAGAAAAATGCTGCCCTATGGGGTTGCCCAGAAACCACAAATGAGGATTTACCTGCACAGCCCTCGACTGCACACCCAATTGAATAGGCTGCACTGGGCACTAATGCTCTGTCTGACACAGCCTGAGCCCAGACCTCCCGACAGACACCCAGGCAGCTGGCTGCATACCCAGCACATCGGACCCGCCATGGCCTTAGGCTGTCATCTCTTCCCAACCTGGGTTTTCAGGGACTGGAACCTAGACCTCCTCTCCATTCCCTGCACAGGGGGGAACCTGATGCACAAATCAGAATTCCTCCTTCCCCATGGCAGGAAACCTTGCTATTGGCATGGTGTCAAGCCCTCAGGGTAGGAGAAACCTGCATGGCCCATGAGGCCACGCCTATGTTGAGGGCCGCCTTGGAAACAAACCTGCATTGGAACCCTCAGCGTGAGCCCCATGTTCAAAAAAGGCCTCGCAGTGGCTGGACAAAGAGCCCGCACATGGTGCCTGCTATGCCCCTAGGCCCCCAATCCTAACCAGAGGTCGGGTTTTCCAGTCACCCGTACCCAGGGCTCTGCGCCAGAATCCCTCTTTTGGAGGGACACCTGAGGTAGTAAACAGGACTCCTCCCTTCCCACTGAATGACACCAAACTCCTGGAGGCGGGCCAAATCCCCAGAGGGAGACTCATCCATGGCCCATGAGGCCACCCCTATGTTCCACGGTGATCCTTGACACAAAATCCAAGGACAAAAACCTGAGCAACCGCCTCACATTCACCCTTCTTTCTTATACCGAGGAGCTCACCTGAATGTCTGTAGTTCGGGCCTGCCATACCCTCACCCCAAACCGAAGCAGAGTTTGTGTTTTCAGACTTCTGTCCCCACAGCCCTGGACCACACACCCTCCAGGCTGTGGCCTCTGGAGCCACACCACAGCACTGTGCCTGCTGTCTGCAAGGAAACTCTGCCCATTCCATTGACCACACCCCTACAGATTAGGACAAAACTGCAAGTCCCCTGAGGCCATCCCAATAGTGTAGGCTGCCCTGGACGAACAGGGCATTCTGACACAAGCTGAGCAACTACCTCTACTCAGACAAGCAGAAGGATGTCCCCAGAGATAGAAGATTGAACCGGACAGTCCCCTAGGCCCAAATCAGAACCCTAGCTTTGGTTTCCAGGCATCTCTCCTCAGAGGCCTGGTTTCAAATACCAGCATATGGGGGTTTCCTTAGGCACCAAACAGAACACCTCTCATCTCCACCAGGGACGATTGCTCTTTGGAGCTGTGTCCCACGCCCCAGGTAGGAGAATCCTTCAGGGCCCCTGAGCCACTGCAACATTCCAAGGTCTCAATGGACACAAACCCACATTAGGACACATCTTCAGGAGAGTCCATTTCAACTCAGCCCGCTGGGTAGCTCACCCCAGAGCCAGCAGATCGAACCCGCTTTGTCACGAACAGCGAATGGGAATGCGTGGTTGGGTTTTCCGGCATTCATCCTTAGAACCCTACTCTCGAGTCTTTCCATATGAGGCATCCTGGAGGCAATCAACAGGACTCGACTGTCCCACAGAAGGAAACCTTGCGGTTTGGAATAGCTTACAAACCCCAGCATGGGAAAAGCTCCAGGGCCTCATGAGTCTCCGCCATCATGAAGGGGAGGGACATCATGGACACAAACTCCAGCCTGAGACAACGTCTGATAATCGCCCTGACTTCAGTTGCAGGAGATCTCATTTCAGCCTCTGCAGAGTGGGCCTGCTGTGCCTTTTGCCCCAAACCGAACCCTAGCTTGTGTTTTCAGACTTCCGTCCTGACACTCCTGGCCCACAAGCCCTCCAGACTGGGAATTCCGGAGCCACAACGGAGCACTCTGCCTGCGCACCAGAAGAAAAACTTTGCCCTGTGTGGGTGCCCAGAAACCCAAAATGAGTATCAACCTGCACGGCACTCGATCACACACTGATTGCCTAGGCTTCCCTGGGCAATAATGCTCTGTCTGACACAGCCTGAGCCGAGACGTCCCAACAGATACCCAGACAGCTGGCCGCACACCCAGCACTTCAGACCCGCCATGGTTTTAGGCCGTCATCTCTTCCCAACGTGGATTTTCGGGCATCAGAACCTAGACCGTATCTCGAATCCCTGCACAGGTGGGAACCTGATGCCCAAATCAGAACTCCGCCTTCCCCATGGCAAGAAACCTTGCTGTTGGCATGGTGTCCAACCTTCAGGGTAGGAGAAACCTGCATGGCCCATGAGGGCACACCCATGCTCGAGGGCCACCTCAGGCACAAACACGCATTGTGACCCTAGGTGTGAGCCCCATGTTCAAGTAAGGCCTCTTACTGGATGGACCAACACGCATGGGGCGATTGCCAGGCCCCTAGGCCCCAATGCTAACCAGAGATTGGGTTTCCCAGTCACCCATACCCAGGGCTCTGTTCTGGATCCCTCTTTTGGAGGGACACCTGAGGCAGAAAACAGGACTCCTCCCTTCCCACAGAATGACCCCAAACTCTTGGGAGCTGAGCCAAATCCCCAGAGAGGCAGATTAGTCCATGGCCCATGAGACCACCCCTACATTCCACAGCCATTCTTGACACAAAATCCAGAGACAAAAGCCTGGTGACGGCCTCACCCTCGCCCTTCTTCCATATCCTGTGGAGCTCCCCTCACGGTCTGTAGATTGGGCTTGCCATACCCTCGGTTCCAAACCTACACCGCATTTGTGTTTTCAGACTTCTGTCCCCACAGCCCTGGCTCACACACACTCCAGGCTGGGTCCCCTTGAGCCACACCACAGGACTGTGCCTGCCCTCTCCAAGGAAACTCTGCCCATTCCATTGGCCACACCCCTACCAATTAGGAGAAACCTCCAAGTCCCCCAAGGCCATTCAATTAGTGTAGACCAACCAAGAAAAACAGGGGCGATCTGAAACAAGCTGAGCAACTACCTCCTTTCAGACAAGCAGATGGATGAGCCCAGAGATAGAAGATTGAAACGGACAGGACCCTAGGCCCTAATATGAACACTAGTTTTGGTTTCCAGCCTTCACTCCTCAGAGGCCTGCTTTCCGGCATATGGGGGTTTCCTGAGGCACCAAACAGAATACCTCTCATCTCCACCTGGGAAGCTTGCTCTTTGGAGCTCTTCCCAACCCTCTGAGTAGGAGAATCCTGCAGGGCCCCTGAGCCACTGCCACATTCCAAGGTCTCCATGGACACAAACCCACATTATGACCCATCCTCTGAGAGTCCATTTCAACTCAGCCCCTGGGTAGCTCGCCCCAGAGCCAGCAGATTGAACTTGCCATGTCGCTAGAAGCCAATGGGAATAGGAGGTGGGGTTTCCAAGCATCGACCCTTATAACCCTGCTCTCGAGTCTTTGGGATCTGGGCGTCCTTGAGCCATCCAACAGGACTCAACTGTCCCACAGAAGGAAACCTTGTGGTTTGGAACAGCTCACAAATCCCAGCGGGGAAATTCTCCATGGCCTCATGAGCACCCCCCTTCATGAAGAGGCCATCATGGACACAAACACCAGCCTGAGCCAACGTCTGATACTCGCCCTGACTTCAGATGCAGGAAATCTCGATTCAGCCACACAAGAGTGGGCCCACCATGCCCTCAGCCCGAAACCTAACACGAGCTTGTGTTTTCAGACTTCCGTCCTCACACTCCTGGCCCACAAGCCCTCCAGACTGGGAATTCTGGAGCCACCACGCAGCACTCTGCCTGCCCACCAGAAGGAAAAATTGCCCTATGGAGTTGCCTAAAAACCCCAAATGAGGATCAATCTGTATGGCCCTCAACAGCACCCAATTTGATAGGCCGCTCTGTGCTCTAATGCTCTGTGTGATACAGCCTGAGACGAGACCTCCCATCAGCCCCACAGACAGCTTGCCACATACGCAGCAGATAGGACCTTCCATGTCCCTCGGTTCCTATGGGAAACCTACATGTGGTTTTCAGGCATCCATATGTAAAGGCTGCTATTGAATATTTCCATATGTGGGACCTTTGAGCCAACAAAGAGCACTCACCCTGTCCTGAAGAAGGAAACCTTGCTTTTTGGAGCTGTGCCCAACCTCCAGATTGTGAAAACCTCAATGGCCTCATTAGGACACGGCTACATCAGGCAGTCCTCATGGACAAAAACACCAGCCTGAGAAGATGTCTGATACTCGCCCTTATTTCAGATGCTGGTGATCTCACCTCAGCCTCTGCAGATTGGGCCTGCCATGCCCTAGGCCCTAACCCTAACCCTAGCTTATGTTTTCAGTCTTCCATCCCCAGAGTTCTGGTGCAGAAGCCCTCCAGATTGGGAATTCTGGAGCCCCAACACAGCACTCTGCCTGACTTTAGGAAGGCAAAGGTATCCTATGGGACTGCACAAAAACCCCAAAGGAGGATCAACCTGTTCAGCCCTAGAGGGCACTGAAATTTCATAGGCCGCCCTGTGAACTAATGTTCTGTCTGCCCCACACTTATCCCCAGCCTCCTGTCAGCCACCCAGGTAGCTGGCCACCTATCCACGAGATTGGAACTGCCATGCCCCTAGGTCATCATCTCTACCCAACCTGGATTTATAGGCATCTGTCCCCAGAGGCCTATTCACAAAACCCAGCATATGGAGGAACATGATCCACAAAATAGAAGTCCACCTGCCCCCCAGCAGGATACATTGCTATTGGGATGTGTGTAAAATTCTCAGAGTAGGAGAAACCTGCATGGCCCATGAGGCCCCGCCCACTATTGAGGGCTGCCCTGGGCACAAGCCGACATTGTGACCCTCGGCCTGAGGTACGTTTTCAACGAAGACCCCTTGATAGCTTGACCTGGGGCCAGCATCTGAGGCCTGCCGTGACCCTAAGCCCAAATCCTAACCCAAGGTTGTGTTGCCAGGCACCCATATGCAGAGCCCTGCTCTCAAATCTCTCCTTATAGGTACCTCTGAATAAGAAAACAGGATTCCTCCTTTCCCCCACAATGACACCATGGTATTTGGTGCTTTGCAAAACCCCCAAAGAGGAAGGAACTTCCATGGCCCCATGGAGCCCACCCTTATATTATTACACAGCCATCATAGACACAAAAACCAGAAACAAAAGCCTGGGCTTCCGCCCCACACTCGGCCTCATTTCAGATCCTGAGCACCTTGCCTCAGGGACTGCAGATTGGGCCTGCCATACCATCGGCCCTAATCCTAACCGTGGTTGGTGTTTTCAAACTTCTGTTCCCAGAGTCCTACCCCACAAACCCACCAGCCTGGGTATTCCATAGCCACACCACCGAACTGTGCTGCCCTCCAGATGGTATCTGTGCCCTTTAGAGCTTCAAGAAACCTCAAAATAGTTGAAACCTGCAAGGCCCCTGAGGCCAGCCCAATTTCATAGGATGCCCTGGACAACAATGCACATTCTGACATACCCTGAGCACCGACCTCCCATCAGACACCCAGGTAGATGGCCCCAGAGAGAGAATATTGAACCTGACATGCCATTAGGCCCTAATCTGTACCCTAGCTTTGGTATACAGGCATCTGTCCCCAGAGAGCTCATCTCAAATACCAACATTTGGGGGATCTCAGCCACAGAACACAGCACCTCTCGTCCCCAGAAGGAAATATTTTTATTTGGAGCTGTGTCAAACTTTCAGGGTAGTAGAATCCTGCATGGCCCCCAATGCCACCGCCACTTTCAAAGGCCGCCCTGGACACAAACCCGCATTGTGACCCTCAGCATGAGACTCGTTTTCAACTGAGCACACAGGGTAGATTGCCCTAGATCCAGCGGATAGGACCTACCATGTCCCTCGTCTCCAATGGAAACCCTAGGTGGGGTTTTCGGGGCTTCATACATAGAGCCTGCTCTCAAATCTTTCCATACAGGGTTCCCTTGAGCCATCAAACACCACTCCCCCTGTCCTGAAGAAGAAACCTTGCTGTTTGCAGCTGCACCCAACACCCAGAGAGGGGAAACCTCCATGGCCTGAAAGCCAGCCCTACATCAGGCGACACTCATGGACACAAACCCTAGCCTGAGCAGATGTCTGACACTCGCTCTTATTTCAGATGCTAGTGATCTCGCCTCAGCCTCTGCAGATCGGGCCTGCGGTGCCCTAGGCCCAAACCCTAACCCTAGCTTGTGTTTTCAGTCTTCCGTCCCCAGAGTCCTGGTGCACAAACACTCCACATTGGGAATTCTAGAGCCCCAGCACAGCACTCTGCCTGCTCTCAGAGGACAAAAGTGGCCTATGGGACTGCACAAAAGCCCCAAATGAGGATCAGGTCGCAGGGCCCTCGACAGCACTGCAATTTCATAGGCAGCCCTATGCACTAAAGTTCTGTCTGCCTCAGCCTGATCCCCAGCCTCCTGTCAGCCACCAATTTAGCTGGCCGCCAATGCACGTGATCAGACCTGCCATGCCCCTAGGCCATCATCTCTACCCAACAGGTGTTTCTAGGCATCTGTTTCCAGAGGCCTGTGCTTAAATCCCTGCATATGGGGAACACGATCCAAAAAATAGAAGTCCTCCTGCCCCACAGCAGGAAATCTTGTGATTGGGATGTGTGTGAAACCCTCAGAGTAGGAGAAACCTGTCTGCATCATGAGGCCCCGCTCATACATGAGGGCCATCATGGGTACAAACCCGCCTTGTGCCCCTCAGCCTGAGCCACGTTCTCAACTAAGCCCCCTCCATAGCTTGACATAGATCCAGCATATGAGGCCTGCCGTGACCCTAGGCCCAAATCCTAACCCAAGGTTGGGTATCCAGGCACCCATACACAAAGCCCTGTTCTCAAATCCCTCCTTATGGGGACCCCTGAATCAGAAAACAAGATTCCTCCTTTCCTCCACAATGACACCATGCTATTTGGAGCTCTTCAAAACCCCCAAAGCCAGAGAATCTTCCATGTCCCCATGAGGCCACCCCTACATTCCGCAGCCATCCTAGACACAAAAACCAGGGGCAAAAGCCTGAGTTTCCACCTCACCAGTGTCCTAATTACGAATCAAAAAAGCTCTCCTCAGGGTCAGCAGATCAGGCCTGCCATAACCTCTGCCCTAATCCTAATGCTAGTTGGTTTTTTCAGACTTCTGTCCCCAGAGTTCTTCCCCAAAACACTCCAGCCTGGGTAATCCATAGTCACACCACAGGACTGTGTCTGCCCTCTAGGAGGAAGGTGGGCCTTTTAAAGCTTCAAGAAACCTCAATATTGGGAGAAACTGCTAGGCCCCGACACCAACACAGTTTCGTAGGGCGCCCTGAACAAAATTCATAGTCCAACACAACCTGTGTACCAGCCTCCAGTCAGACTCCCAGGTAGATGGCGCCGGAGACAGAAGTATGAAACTGACATGCCCCTAGGCCCTAATGTGAACCCCAGCTTAGGTTTTCAGCCATCTGTCCCCAGAGGTGTGGTCTCGAATACCAACATATGGGGCTCCCTGAGGCATAAAACAGAACACTTCCTGTCCCCAAATGGAAACTTGCTATTTGGAGCTGTGAAAAACACCAAGGGTAGGAGAATCATCCCTGGCCCTTGAGCCACCACCAAATCCAAGGTCTTCAACGACACAAACCCACATTTGGACCCATCAGCATGAGACTCCATTTCAACTCAGCACACTGGGTAGTTTGCCCCAGAGGGAGCAGATAGAACCTGCCTTGTTCCTAGGCGCCAATGGGAATGTGAGGTGGGGTTTCCATGCATCCATACCTAGAGCCCTGATCTCCAATCATTCTGTATGGGGCACCCTTGAGCCATCAAACAGGAATCCCTCTGTCCTGCAGAAGGAAACATTGCTGTTTGGAACAGCTCACAACACCCAGATTGGGAAAACCTCCATGGCCTCATGAGGCAACCCCTCCATTAGGCGGCCATCATGGTCACAAACTCCAGCCTGAGCAAACTTCTGAGATGCTGGAGATCTCGATTCAGTTCTGTAGATTGGGCCTGCTGTGCCCTAGGCCCTAAACCGAACCTAGATTGTGTATTCAGACTTCCACCCTCAGACTCCTGGCCAACAAGTCCTTCAGATTGGGAATTATGGAGGCACAACACAGCACTCTGCCTCCCCAGCAGAAGGAAAAAGTGCCCTAGGGGTTGCCCAAAAACCCCAATGAGGATCAACCTGCACGGCCCACGACGGCATCCCAATTACATAGGCCGCCCTGTGCAATATCGCTCTGTCTGACACAGCCTGAGCCCAGACCTCCCCTCAGCCACCTAGACAGCTGGTAGTATATCCAGCAGATTGGACATGCCCTGGCTCCAGGATGTCATCTCTACCCAACCTGGGTTTTAGGCATCTGTCCCCAGACCTTATCTCAAATTCCTGCATATGGGAGACCTGATGCACAAAACAAAACTCCTTATTCCCCATGGCAGGAAACCTTGCTGTTGAGGTTGGTGTCAAACCCTCAAAGTAGGAGAAACCTGCATGTCCCATGAGGCCAAGCCCACTCTTGAGGGGCACCTTGGGCGGAAACACGCATTGTGACCCTCAGCCTGAGTCCATTTTCAAATAAGCCCCCTTGGTAGCTGTACCAGGTGCCCGCATATCGGGCCTGCCATGCCCCTAGGCCTAAATCCTAACCCACAGTGGGATTTTCCAGGCGCTCGAACCAAAGCCCGTCTCTGGAATCCCTGTTTTTGGGGGACAACTGACACAGAAAACAGGACTCTTCCCTTCCCCCAGAACGACACCATACTATTGGGAGCTGTGCAGAATCCCCAGAGAGGGAGATACTTCCACGGCCACCTGAGGCCAACCCTACATTCCACGGCCACCCTAAACACACAACCCCTACACAAAAGCCTGAGCTACTGCCTCACCTACTCCTAAGTTCAGATGCCAAGGGGCTGCCCTCAGGGTCTGCAGATCGGCCTGCCATAACCTCTGCCCTAACCCTATCCTGAGTTTGTATTTTCAGACTTCTGTCCCCAGAGCTCTGGCCCACACACCCTCCAGGATGGGGCTTCCAGAGCCACATCGCAGGACTGCCCTGCCCACTCAAAGGAAAATCTGCCTGTCACAGTTGCCTAAACCCTCCTGATTCAGAGAAGCCTGAAAGACATCTGACACCACCCCACTTTAGTAGGCTGCTCTGGACAAAATAGGCAGTCTGTCCACCCTGAGCACCTACCTCCAGTCAGACACCCAGGTAAATGGCCCTAGAGACATAAGATTGAACCGGACATCCCCCCAAACCCTAATCTGAACCCTAGTTTAGGATTTCAGGCATCTGTCCCTAGAGGTCTTGTCTCGAATACCTACATAGGAGGGGTCGCTGAACCACAAAACAGAACACGTCCTGTCCCCAGAAGGACACCTTGCTCTTTGGAGCTGTGTCGAACCCTCAGGGTAAAGGAATCCTGCATGTCCACTGAGCGACCGCCACAACCAAGGACACAAACCTGCATTGTGACCCATCAACGTGAGACTCCATTTCAACTCAGCCCCCTGGGTAGTTGGACCCAGAGCCAGCAGATCAAACCTGCCATGCTCCTAGGCTGCAGTGGTAATACTAGGTGGGGTTTCCAGGCACCCATAGGTAGAGCCCTGCTATCAAATCTTTCAATATGGGGGACCCCTGAGCCATCAAACAGGACACAACCTGCAGCCCACATAAACCAAGCTATTTGGAACTGTGAAATCCCCAGAGTGAGAGGAATCTCCATGCCACCATGAGGCCACCTATGAGTCGCAGAACTCATGGACACAAACTCCAGCCTGTGCAACATACTGACACTCGCCTTCTATTCCACAGGCCCTAACCTTAGTCCTAACTTGGGTTCTCAGACTTCCATCCTCAACGTCCTGGTCCACAAGCCCTCCAGATAGGGAACACTGAGTCACACCCCAGGACTGTGCCTGCCCTCCAGATGGAAAATGTGCCTTATTGAGTTGCAGGCGACCCCCCTATTATGAGAAAGATGCATGAAACCCCGAAGCCACCCCATTGATGGAAGCCGGCCTTGGACACTAATACACATTCTGCCCTCAACCAGAGCACAGACCTCCAGTCAGCCACCAAGTAGCTGGCGCCAGTGGGAATACTTTGGACTTTCCATGCCCCCAGGCCCTACCACGAACCCTAGTTTGAGTGTTCTGGCATACATACCCAGTGCCCTGCTCTCGAATCACCCCATATGGGCGACCCTAGGGCCATACATAGGACTCCACCTGTCCCCCCAGAAAGAAACCATATTATTTAGGGCTTCGCAAATCCCCAGGAGCAGAAGAAAACCCCATGGCCCCAGGAGGCCACCTACACATATGACGGCCCTAGTGGACACAAATTCAAGTCTGGGCGAATACCTAACACTCGCCCTAGCTTCAGAATTTGGGACCTTGCCTCAGCATCTGCAGATCGGTGATCCATGCCCTAGACACTAACCATAAACCTAGCTTGGGTTCAAACTTCCATATTCAGAGTCCTGAAACACATGTCCTCCAGATTGGGGACTCCACAGCCACAGCAAGACTCTCCCTGCCCTCTAGATTGAAACCGTGCCCTATGGAGCTGCCCCAAACCCCTAGATTATTGGAAACATGCACCACCCCAATGCCACGAACTTGTGTATGTCACCCTGGATGCTACCGTGCAGTGTGACACACCTGAGTCCCGTCCTCCAAGCAGCCACAGAGATATCTGACACCAAAGCCAGGAGATCGGACCTGCCATGCCCCTAGGCCCTTATGTTAAACCTGGGTTGGGTTAGCAGGCATCCATACCCAGAGCCCTCCTCTCAAATCCTACCACACAGGGGACTGCTGAGAAACAGAACAGAACTTCTTCTGCCTCCCAGAAGGTATCCTTGCTTTTTGCAGCTCTGCCTAACCCTCCGAGTTGGAAGACAGCTGCGTTGCCACTGAGGCCATGCCCAATTTTACAGGCCACCCAGGATAGAAACACGCATTGTGACCCTTAGCCGGAGCCACATTTTCAACACAGCCCCATGGGTAGCTCCGCCCAGAGCCAGGATCTAAGGTTTGCCATACCACTAGGGCCTAACCTTAAACATAGGTTGGGTCTTCAGGTATCCATACTCAGAACCCTGCTCTCCAATCCCTCCGTATGGGGGACCCATGAGCCATAAAACAGGACACCACCTATCCCCCAGAATAGACCAAACTATTTAGAACTGTGCAAAAACCCCTGAGCGGGAGCAAACTCCATGGCCCCGTTAGGCCAGCCCCACATTTGGTGGATCACATGGATACAAACTCCAGCCTGAGTGACCTCCTGACACTCGCCTTAACCTCTATTCTCAGGGAGCTTGCCTCAGCGTCTGTACATTGGGCCTGTGATATCCTAGGCTGAAACCCTAGACCTAGCTTGGGTTTTCAGATTTCTGTCCTCAGAGTCCTTTTCCACAAGCCAAAGTTGGCATATTGGACCTGGTATGTCCCTACACCCGATCTCAAACTGTATGTTGTGTTTTTAAGGCATGCATCCCCAGCGCCCTGCTCGTGAATTCCTCCAAATGGGGTACCCTAGAGCCATACAAGAAGTCTCCACTTGTACTCCAGAATGAAACCTTGCTATTTGACATTGCGAAAAACCCCCAATGTGGGAGAATCCTCCATGTCCTCAGGAGGCCATCTCAACTTCCAGCGACCCTAGTGGTCACAAATTTCAGTCTGAGCAAATGCCTGATATTTGCCCTAAGATCAGATCCTGAGGAGCACAACATAGCATCTGCAGATCCGGCCTGCCATGCCCTAGGACCTGTCCCAAACCCTAGCTTGGGTTTTCAGACTTTTTTCCCCAGAGTCCTGGCTCACAATCCTTCCAGACTGGGGACTCAGGAGCCATACGGGACTCTCTCTGCCCTCCAGAAGGAAGCCATGCCCTATGGTGCTGTACAAAGCCCCCCAGATTAGGAGAAACATGCATGGGCTCTGAGGCCACCCCCACTTAAGAAGCCCTCCCTGGACGCTAATACACATTCTGTCCCTCATCCTGAGACAGGACCTCCATTTGGCACCCACGTAGCTAGCCCAAGAGACAGCAGATCAGACCTATCCTGCCCCTAGTCCCCAATTCTAACCCTAGCTGTGTTTTCAGATATCTGTCCCCAGTGGTCTACTTTCAAATCCCTCCATATGGGAGATCCCTGAACAAGAAAACAGGACTTCTCCTGCCGTCTTAAGGGAATTCCTGTGGTTTGGAGCTGTGTAAAATTCTCAGAGTAAGAGACATCGGCATGGCCTAGGCCATCCCGAATTTTGGAGGACTAACTGGACACAAGCCGATTTGTGACCCTCAGCCTGAGCTGCATTTACAACCCAGACTCTGAGGAAGCTCGCTCCAGAGACCGCTGATCAGGCATGCCATGTCCCAGGCCCTAATCCTAACCCTAGATTTGGTTTTCAAGAATCCATACCCAGAGACTTGGCTCAAATCCCTGCATATGGATGACCCCTGAGTCATAATACAAAACTCCTCCTGTCCCGCAGAATGAAACTTTGCTAATTGGAGCTGTGCAAAATCACCATAGCTGTAGTAACCTCCCTGGGCACATGAAGCCACCTCCATATTTGGCAGTACACATGGCCACAAAGTCCAGCCTGAGTGAACACCTGACACTCACCCTAAATTCACAATCCATGGAGCTTGCCTCAGCATCTGCAGTTCGAGCCAACCATGCCCTAGGCCCTAACCATAACCCTAGTTTGGGTTTTCAGACTTCCGTCCCAAGAGTCCTGGCCCACAAGTCCCCCAGATAGAGAACTCAAGAACCACACCATATGACCCGGCCTGCCCTTTAGAAGGAAACTGTGTCCTATGGAGTTGCACAAAACCCTACGATTACAGAAATGTGCATGATCCCTGATGCCACCCCAGGTTTTCACACCACTGTGGACACTAATTCGCAGTCTGACAACCTGAGTCCCATTCTCCAATCAGCCACTGGGACAGCTGGCCCCAGAGCCAGGAGATCGGACCTGCCATGCCCCTAGGCCCTAATCCTAACCTTAGGTTGGGTTTTCAGGCATCTATACCCAGAACCCTGTTCGTGAATCCCTCCTTATGGTGGACACCTGAGCCATAAAACAGGACTCCTCCTGTCCCGTAAAATAAATCTTGCTAATTGGAGCTGCACGAAACTGGCAGGGCTGTAGTAACCTCCATGGCCACATGAGGTTTCCCCCATATTTGGCAGAACACATGGACACAATCTTCAGCCTGGGGGAACGCCCCACACTCGGCCTAAATTTACATCCCAGGGAGCTTGCCTCAGTGTCTGCAGATTGGGCCTGCCATGTGCTAGGCTCTAACCCTTGCCTTAGTTTGGGATTTCATAATTCTGTCCTCAGATTCCAGGTCCACCAGCCCTCCAGATAGGGAACACTGGAGTCACCACACAGGACTCTGCCTGCCTTCCAGAAGGAAAAAGTGCCCTATAGAGCTGCACAAAACCCACAGATTATGAGACAGCTGCATGAGATGCCAAGTCACCCCCATTGATGAAAGCCAGTGCTGGACACTAATACAATTATGTCCTTCAACCTGAGTCCTACCTCCAGACAGACACCCAGGTAGCTGACGCCAGAGGCAGCAGATTGGACCTGCCTTGCCCCTAGGACCTAACCCTAACCCTAGGTTTAGTTTTCAGTCATCCATGCCCAGAGGCCTGCTCTCGAATCCCTCCATATGGGGTACCCTAGAGCCAAACAGCAGCACTCCAACTGTCCTCCAGAATGAAACCTTGCTTTTGTAACTACGCAAAACCCCCCGAGTGGCAGAAACCTCCATGTCCTCAGGAGGCCACCTCAACATATGGTGACCCTAGTGGTCACAAATTGTAGTCTAAGCAAATGCCTGACACTTGCCCTAACTTCACATCCTGGGGTTCTCGCCCTAGGATCTTCATATTGGGCTTGCCATGCCCTGGGCCCTAACTCTAACCCTAACTCAGGTTTTCAGACTTCTTTCCTCAGAGTCCTGGCCCACAAGCCTTCCAGTCTGGGGACTCAGGAGCTATAACCACAGGACTCTCCCTGCCCTTCAGAAGGAAACCGTGCCCTATGGAGCTGCACAAAACCCCCTGATTAGGAGAAATATGCATGGCCTCTGAGGCCACTCCCATTTACAGAAGCCAGTCTTGGACACTAATACATATGCTGTCATTCATCCTGAGCCCCGATCTCCACTCTGCCACCCACGTGGCTAGCCCAAGAGCCAGCAGATCAGACCTGCCCTGCCCCTAGGCCCTCATTCTCACCCTAGATTGTGTTTTCATACATCTGTCCACAGTGGCCTGGTCACGAATCCCTCCATATGGGATATCCCCGAGCCAGAAAACAGAATTCCTCCTGTCCTCCAAAAAGGTTTTCTTGCAGTTTGGAGCTGTGTAAAACCCTGAGAGCTGGAGACACCAGCATGGCCGAGGCCACACCCTCTTTCTGAGAACTCACTGGACACAAATGTGTGTTGTGATCTTCACCCTGTGCTCCATTTACAGATGAGTCCCCCAGGTTGTTCCCTCCAGAGACAGCTGATTAGGCATGCCATGCACCTAGGACCTAATCCTAACCCTAGGTTGGGTTTTCAGGAATCCAAACCAAGAGCCTTGGCTCAAATCCCTCCATGTGGGTGACCCCTGAGTCATAAAACAGGACTCCTCCTGTCCCGCAGAATAAATCCTTACTAACTGGAGGTGCTCAAAATCTCCAGGGCTTTCGTAACCTCCAAGGCTATATTAGTCTGCCACCATATTTGGCAGAACTCATGGACACAAACTCCAGCCTGAGTGAATGCTCGAAACTTGCAATAAACTCACATCCCAGGGAGCTTGCCTCAACCTCTGCAGATTGGGATGGCCATGCCCTAGGCCCCAAACTTAAGCGTAGCTTGGGATTTCAGACTTCCGTCCCAAGAGTCCTGGCCTACAAGCCCTCCAATAGAGAAATCCGGACCCATACCACAGGACTCTTCCTGCCCTCCAGAAGGAAACCGTGCTCTATGGAGCTGCACAAAATCCCCAGATTAGGAAAAACGGAGAAACCTGCATGGCCAATAAGGCCACCCCCATTTAAGGAACCTGTCCCTGGACACTAATATACATTCTGACCCACAGCCTGAGACCCAAACTCAAGTCAGCTACCCATGTCATTGGTCTGAGAGTCAGCAGATCAGACCTGCCATGCCCCTAGTCCCTAATGCTAACCCTAGGTTGGGTTTTCAGGCATCCATATCCAGAGCCCTGCTCGTGAATCCCTCTATTTGGGGGACCCTGAGACACACAACAAGACTCTACAGTCCGTCATAATGAAATCTTGCTATTTGGAACTGCACAAAACCCTCTGAGCAGGAGAAACCTCTATGTTATCAGGAGTCCGCCTCCACATACGGTGATCCTAGTGTTCATAAATTCTAGTCTGAGTGAAATCCTGACACTCGTCGTAACTTCAGATACTGGGGAGGTCGCCTCAGCATCTGCAGATAGGACCTGCCATGCCCTAGTCCTTAGGCCAAACCCTAACTTGGATTTTCAGATGTCGTTTCCCAGAGTCCTGGCCCACAAGCCTCCCAGGTTGGGGACTCAGGACTCACACCACAGGCCTCTCCCTGCCCTCCAGAAGGAAACCGTGCGCTATGAGCTGCACAAAACCCCCTGATTAGGAGAAACATGCACTGCCCCCGATGCTACCCCACTTTTGTACTCAACCCTGGACGTTCATGCACAGTTTGACACAACCTAGTCCCGTCCTCCAATCAGCCACCATGAAAACTGGCCCCAGGATCAGCAGATCGGATATGCCATGCCTCTAGGCCCTTATCCTAACCGTGGGTTAGATTTTCAGGCATCCATACAGGGCCCTGCTCTTGTAAATCCTAAGGGAACCTCCCACCAAATGCAATGAGGCGTAAGGGGCAAGGTTGTTGGCAATGTTTACAGCATGTGAAAAAGCTATTCCCCTGAGGATTCTGGAAGCCAGAAACACATTGTGTTGGCAAAAAGCAAGAGTACATCTTTTTGTATCAGATGTCTCCAGTCCAGTAACTCTGGTATTGGACTAAACTAGAATGTGCACCTGGTTGCAGTGTTCCAAATTCTATATGGGTCTGCGGTCAAGGAATTGACTGCACTGCCTGAGATCACCTACCCGATTCTACCCTGGATTATCACCTACAGAAACAGTGCTCAGGGCTGCTGTCTTCTCATCTCCTTTCTGCATGCAAGGCCACATCTGTACACAGTGACACCAACACACACATCTCCACAGGCCCCGAAGGAGGGGCTGATTGCATCCTGGCTTCAGACACAAATCTCTACTGTTACCTGTTTGTGACCCTGGATAAGCCATTACGCCTAACAGGGGTTGTCTGCATCTTGTCTGTAAAATACAGATGATTGTAGCATGGACTTCCTCCACATCTCCAGTAGCATATGTGGAATAATATATATGATATTGGAGGAGTGGTGTCAGATGTAGGAAATACCTCCAAGCACATTTTCCTCCTCTTCTCAATTTCTCTGAGTCTGCTACTCGTCAGATCCCACCCTACAGTCCCTAATGTTGTGTGAAAGTGTGTGTGTGTGTGTGTGTGTGAGAGAGAGAGAGTGTGTGTGTGTGTGTGTGTGTGTGTGTGTGTGTGAGTGCATGTACAGTCGCTCCTGTGGGCACACATCTGTTCATCAGTGCTCATGTTCTGGCGTCCGAGAAGGCGCCAGCCCCATCTACAGAGGGGTGGGCCATACTTTCCCAAGACCTTAGGCTTTCTAATTTTCAAAGCAAACCCTGAAGAAGGCATTAGAGCTTTGGCGCTTGATGGTCAGAATCCACCCTTACCACTAGAGACTTCATATCCTGTCCTGAGAGCTATTAAATCCTTCCCAATGGGTGTGATGTGGATAGGGGTCCACTCAGGGGTTTGCCATGACCTGGGCTCCCCCTCAGACAAGAACTTCTTGGAATGCCTCCTGCCTATGATATCAATGCCTTCCTCACCGTGAAATTATCTCCATGTCTGTAGCCCCTGCCGTCAACACAACTTTTTCCAGAGCCCTCCAGTGAGTCCTAGGTACATCCAGGGCCCCAAATTTGAGGACACCCACAAAGAGCTGGGTTCATACTTGGTTCATCCTTCTTACAAGTCTGTGATTCTGGGCAAAGCACTAACCATGCAGCGGTCTTCACCTTCTCCCAGTGGTTCCCTGAAATCTCATATCCTTTTTTATCATCTTTGTGTAACCCTGTCCGTTGGAGTGTGGTCTGGATTTAATGATTCCTTCCATTCCACAGAACATGGCCCCATGACCCAAAAGCCCCGTCTGAGATTTAATTCTAAAAGCTCATTGCCCATCTCTGTGCTGCCTCTGACCCGTGTTCTCTCTCAGATCCTGACCCTGGAATTCAAGCCCCTATGTTGAACCTTGACACACACATGGGCAGGTGACGTAGCAATGAGGGCCAATGACAGACAGAAGAACTCTGGCCTTTTGAGATGGACAGAATCCTGCCAACACCCAAAGTGAGCTCAGGTTATCAGTGAAGCAGGACGTGCCCTGGTGTTGTCAACAGCCCCAAAGTGCTGAGAGGCTCTGGCAATAGCCCCTAGCTGAGCACTGCTACATTGTTGAACTTAAAGTCTCCTCTGAGACTGTGAGACAGTGTTTGCTGGTTAAGCCCCCCGACTGTGGGGTAATGTGGTCAAACAGCACTAGGAGCAGGGTACTGGTACTGTCCACCTGCCCCAGGCCATGGTCCTCCTCCCTTTCCTCTGCTCCCCCCTTCAGCATCCTCATTTCTAGCACCCTGGCCTCCTATCTAACCCCCACTCTGGGAACATCATATTCTGCTTCCAGTGCTCTGCACCATGGTACCCTCTTCCGGGCTAAATACAGTGGGATTTGTGCAGGGCGTCCTTCTTCTTTTCCTGCCACAGGAATTCTCAATGTCATCTCAGCATAGCCTTGTTGGATACCTCCCCTGGTGGAGTTCAGGACCCAGTTTAGTCCCTTACTCTTGTCTCATGGATCAAATGCTCCTTCCATTCATCTTGTCAGTCATGTTTGTCCATCTGCCCCTCTCAACCCTGAGCTCCAAGAGGGAGAAACTGTTCGCCTGATAAGCACTGGCACCACCTGAGGGCTCAGGGCCCAGTGGCTGAATGAACAGGAGAGAGGATCCAGCCCACCACCGACCAGCTCTATTGTCCAGGCCCAATTGATTTAGGTCATGTGCAAGCCCTGTTGTTTTCTTTTGTTTCCTACATCAACTCTGTGTTCCATGTGGAGCTCAAACTCATGACCCTGAGATCAAGTACCTCGTGCCCTACTGACTGAGGAAACCAAGTGCTTCTTTGGTCATTTTCTCTATGTTCTAGGCTGATAACTATGGATGTTTGTTTGCTGATTTCAAAATGTTCTAGTTATATTCCCTTATGCTGATTTACCAAATAACTGCCCGAATTATGCTGTCATGTTGCCATAGATTTCTTCACATGACAGTGCTGAGTGGATCTTCAGATTAGATACTGAGCTCCTTCATGTGGTCTTTCAGGAGCCCATAGTCCCTCCACCAAGGGCCTCATCACTCCTTTGATCGTCACGCACTTCTGACGCCATCAGTACAAGGGGAATGTCCCTGAATTAAAGTGTTCAAGTGGTGAAACTTGTAGGAATCAGACAGAAAGAAACAGATTTGTGGCACAGATGTATTTATCACTTGAATGATGAAAGTCAAATAATTGGAAATGGCTCAGTTGTTCAACGATGGGTCTTTGAGTGCTGTCCCTGAGAATGCCCAAGAGGACAGCAGTGACAGTGCCTGTCCACTGTGGGGACATCAGGTAGAAGAAGAGCCCAGCCCAAAAGCTCAGTACCTTCCCCCTACAGCGTAACACACACACACACACACACACGCTCACGCACAACCCAGAGGGAAAATCATTGAAATTGGGACAAAATCCATTACAGATGATTATTTCTGGGAGAAGGAACTTGTCTTCTTTTTGCCATATTTAAGTCATTATTTTACTACATAAACGCCTTCTGGCTTAAAACTAAAGAACTATTTACTCTATTACCTGGCTTGATAGTAATAAATGGGAAGATTTAAGATGTGATTTTAATATTTTTTTATAAATTGCCCACAAGAATAATTTAAACGTGGTCTATGCAGGATAGTGAAAGAATTTAAAGGTGTCTCATGGATCCAGATTTTTCCCCTGTTTCTGCTATTCAGGTAATCCTTATGAAAGGAAACACTACCCCAGATAATAAGAGTAGCTTAATTTGGGGCTTCCCATGACGGTAGTTCTTTCAGGATCATTCGTTTGTAATAAAATATTACTTTTATACAACAATGAAAAAATTATATATCTTTTTTATATTCTATAGCCAGACGGAGAAGGCCATATTGTAGGATTCAAGTCACTTGAAAATACCAGATGAGGTATAGTACCAGAGACAGAGCAAAGAGCCATTGTTCCAAGGACTGGGGCGCAGCAAGGAGCAGTGAGTGTTAAGTATCCCAGGTTTCTCTCTGATAGAAATGTTCTACAAGTAATTAGTTGTACAACACACTTAAGGTACTAAAAGGCACCTCAATATACCATTGAAGAGGATCAGAGTAAACTTTTAAGTAAACTCTAATAATACTTTATTTAATGAACAAAATCTATTAAGCCATTTTACAAGTGTATACAAAACACAAAAATTACAAAGAGGTCAAGGAATCCTGTTCTTGGGGTTCCAGCCAGCGTGAGCTGCTGTTGGCGGCTGAGTCTGGTTATTCCACTGAGAGAGGTGCTGGCTCGAGCCCCTCAGGAACCAAAAAGGAGCACAGACAGAACCCTGCTGGACCTTCAGGTCAGGTAAAGGGCCTGATCGTTCTTCCATCTCAGGAGAGTGAATGAGAGCCCGGACTACCACCTGCACTGGCCCCAACAGGTGAGGTGGTGCCACTGCTCTTGCTGAGGGGTGAGCTCCAGCACCAGGGATGGGGTGGGCCAGCTTTGTGTCCAAAGATACAGCGGGCGCCACAGTGGGAGCTGGGGAGAGTTCCTGAGGTGGTTCAGGATCTTTCTCTGGGCCTAGTGCTGTAGCTCCTTGAAAAGAAAGTATCATCAGCATGATTGACTTCCCATTACTCTTCAAAATAAAGGAAGCTTTACGAAGCACTGAATATCTTCTATGTCCAAAAACCAATCTCTGGCATGTCTCCCTGAATAAAGTCCATGGGGACAGGGATCTGAGACTACTCACTCCACTCAGCTCAAGTGTACTGTAGGCTTGGTCAGTGTGGTCCACCCAATCCCCTCCACAGGACCACATCAGTCAACCCAGCACTTCTCACTCCCAGACTCTGTCTCCGTGGGCACAAGCTGTTGCCGGTGTGAGAGCAGAAGCTGGGCATGGTGCTCCAAATCTGAGCCTGGCACATTGAGCCCCAGGTATGCCAGCAGCATATTCAGGCTGGGAAATTCTGGTGGCCAGCCACAACCTGTAGCTATTGTTCTAGCCATGTGTGCAAGATGGAGGAGATGGCCCTGGGAAGAGATGGTTAGGCAGAGGAGTCAGAAGACAGAGCTCCCTCCCAAACCAATATCCCAGGGAACCCCTGTGGGAACCTGGGTCTCTGGGCTTCCAGCTCCTGTCAGAGACCAGTCCTCGTGTTTGTCCACCTGTGGTCTGGCAGTCCTGCCTGAGACAGGTCTCGTCATAGACGACAGGGTGCAAAAAGGCACTATGAGTGTGAGTCCTGATCAATCCTGTGAGAATTTCTGTCCTTCTGGGGAGCTGGACACACTCCTCAGTCTTTCTCCTTGTCCACTTGCCACAGAATTCAACTGCATGTTCCCAGGGAGAGGTTGTGTCTGGCCTCTTAATTACCCTCGCTGCACATGCCACTGTGCTGTGAAGATCCAACCAAGGGGGGAAGTAGGGGACTCTGTCTCTAGCTAGGCCTTTCCAGGACTCTCCCAGCACCTCAAATGTTATCTCCTCTGCCCTTGTGCTGCCTCTTTCACTAGTTTCCATGAGTGGGTCTCCTTCCACTGACACAATTCTCCCACAGGGTGTGGAATATCTGGTCCCTGAGCTCTCACTGGGTCTTCTGAGCACCCAGTGTCCAGGTTCCAACAGATCGCTAAGTGTGATGTTTCCTACGGCCTCTGTTCTGCATCCCTGGATTGGTGTAGAGTCAGGGCTATGAGGGGGCTGGCTGGGGAATGACTCCCTTAGGGGCTACATCTGTCCTCCAGCCCTCTCTGCTCTGCAAAGGTGCCCACATATACAGTTCCCCCAGGCTCCTTCCTTTCTCTAGAAGGAACTCTCAGACCTTCACCCTTAAGGAGGAATCACAGATGTGTGGGATGAGGGTCCAAGAGTCCTCCAACTCACAGTTCCCTGGCTTCAATGGGGGTGGGAGAATGCCCTTGTGCATCAGCCAAAGCTCACTCATATATTCTGCTGCTCCTAGACTTTGCCGACCTCATCATAGCTGGAGAAAATACACCCATATCTATTTTTTAAACTTTATTAAAAGATTTTATTTATTTAGATTACCCAAGAGAGTGAGTTCACATGTAGGCAGAGAGACAGGCAGAGAGAGGGGGGTAAGCAGGCTCCCTGCTGAGCAGAGAGTCCGATGTGGGGCTCAATGTGGGGCTTGACCCAGGATAGCAAGACCATGACCCAAGCTGAAGGCAGAGGCTTAACCCACTGAGCCACCCAGGAGCTGCAACACCCATATCTAGTGGAAGGCAGGGGTCACCACATAAAATGTCCTGTGGGTTTTAACTATCATCTTGTCAAGTGTCACTGTTTGTCCCCTAACTAGTCTGGAGCCCTGGGGTGCTGCCTGTTCTGTTCAGGGTTCACAGTCAGCTCCAAGAGGATCACCTGTGATGAGTGGGACTTCCTGAATGCCTCCTGAATGAAAGGGCCCAACCCAGCCAAAAACAGATATCTGAGTGGGCCTGGACCCCCTGCTCACCCCTGGGGACACCTGCTCTAGATTTACCCAGGCACAGTCCTCAGATAGAGTCTCATATCTCCTTTAAAAAAATTAAATTACTTTTCAGTGTTCCAGAATTCATTGCATATGCACCACATCTGTACTCCATGCAATGCATGCCCTCCATAACACCCACCACCAGGCTCACCCAACGTCCCACCTCCCGCCTCTCCAAAACCCTCAGATTGTTTTTCAGAGTCCATAGTCTCTCATGGTTCACCTCCCCTTCCGATTTCCCTCAACTCCTTTTTCTTCTCCATCTCCCTATGTCCTCCATGTTATTTGTTATGCTCCACAAATAAGTGAAACCATAAGATAATTGAATATCTCTGCTTGACTTATTTCACTCAGAATAATCTCTTGCAGTCCTGTCCATGCTGCTACAAAAGTTGGGTATTCATTCTTTCTGATGGAGGCATAATACTCCATAGTGTATATGGACCATATCTTCTTTTTCCATTTGTCCATTGAAGGGCATCTTGGCTCTTTCCACAGTTTGGCGACTGTGGCCACTGCTGTTATGAACATTGGAGTATGTGTTGTCCTTCTTCTCACTACATCTCTATCTTTGGAGTAAATAACCAGTAGTGCAATTTCAGATTCATAAGAAGCTCTATTTGACATTGTTTTAAATTTGACTCATCCCTGAAAATTTTTTGGAACAATGTCAAGCTGCAAAATTAAAATATATATTTATCTATATTATATCTATATCTAGATATATACATAATTTATTTATTTGGAAGAGTGAGATAACCATAGAGGGAATACAATCAGGAGCTGGAGATGGAAAAGCAGGCTTCCCACTGAGCAGGGAGCCCGATGTGGGGCTTGATTGGGATCAAGACCTGAGCCAAAGGCAGACACATAATGACCAAATCACTCAGATGTTCCTAAAAAATATTTTAAGGTGATATTATTCAGGTATGTTTTATGAAGTGAGTGGCCTCCCTATACTCTCAAAGAGGATATTTATGATTTCATTTTGACTAACATCTGTGAACCAAATAGAATCACTCTGTGTTCTCAGTGTCTTGTCTCCTAGATCCTCTGTGGTAAAAGTGCAATATAGAAAAATGTTACAATGGAAAGTCTTCTCATAAATATTCTACTACTGTCCTTGTAAATACACCCCTTTTCTGCTGAATGAAATCTGTAGTAACTTTCAGTAGAGTAGAAATACAGGAAGTTTATTTTTATAAAGGTGATAAGTAGGTAATTTTTATCAATTGGAGAATGTAGGTCATGGATGTTTTCCTTTAAATCTCATAAAGATACAAAATAGCATCACTATTACATTTTAAATAAAATGCATTTTTCACTCTTCATATTTTATTAAGATTCCTGTAAGTAACTAAATGGTTATTTTTTAAATTTAATTTTTTCTGAGTTCCAAGATCAATTATTTATGCACCACACTCAGTGCTCCATGAAATACATGCCCTCCTTAATACCCACCTACCCACCACCGGGCTCACTTATCCCCCAATCCTCGCCCCTCAAAAACCCTCAGTTTGTTTCTCAGAGCCACAGTCTCTCTGCTTCATCTCCTCTGCCAATTTCCCTCAATTCACTTTTCCTTTTCTTCTACTAATGTCGTCCTTGTAATTTCCTAAGCATCACAAGTAACTGAAACCATATAATAACTGTCTTTCTCTGCTTGACTTATTTCCCTCAGCATAATGTCCCCCAGTCCTCCATATTGACACAAAAGTTAGGTATTCATCCCTTCTGATGGCTGCATAATATTCCACTGTAAATGTGGACCACATCTTCTTTATCCATTGTCTGTTGAAGGGCTTCTTGGCTCTTTCCACAGTTTGGCGACCGTGGCCATTGCTGCTGTGAACATTGGGGTACAGATGGCCCTTCTGTTCACTACATCTGTATCTTTGGGGTAAATACCCAGTCGTGCAATTACAGGGTCATAGGGAAGCTCTGTTTTTACTTTCTTAAGATATCTCCGCAACGTTTTCCAAAGCGGCTGCAACAACTTGCATTCCCACCAATAGTGTAAGAGGGTTACCCTTTCTCCACATCCTCTCCAACATTTATTGTTTCCCATCATGTTAATTTGGGCCATTCTAACTGGTGTAAGGTGGTATCTCAGTGTGGTTTTGATTTGAATCTACCTGATGTTAATTATGGTGAACATTTTTTCATGTGTCTGTTAACCATTTGTGTATCTTCCGTGGAAAAGGATCTGTTCATGTGTACTGCCCATTTTTTGACAAGATTATCTGTTTTTTGTTTCTTTGTTTCGTTTTGTTTTGTTTTTTCAATGTCGAGTTTGAGGAGTTCTTTATAGATCTCGGACAACAGCCCCTTGTCTGTAGTGTCATTTGTGAATTTCTTCTCCCATTCTGCGTGTTGTCTCTTAGAATTGCTGACTGTTTCCTTTGCTGTGAAGAACCTTTTGATCTTGATAAAGTCCCAGAAGTTCACTTTCGCTTTTGTTTCCTTTGCCCTTGGAGACATGTCTTGAAAGAAGTTGCTGTGGCTGATGTCGAAGAGGTTACAGCCTATGTTCTCCTCGAGGATTCTGATGGATTCCTGCCTCATGTTGAGGTCTTCTATCCATTTCGAGTTTAACTTTGTGTATGGTGTAAGATTATGGTCATGTTTCATTCTTCTACACATCGCTGTCCAATTTTCCCAGCACCATTTATTGAAGAGACTGTCTTTTTTCCACTGGATATTTTTTCCTCCTTTGTCAAAGATTATTTGACCATAGAGTTTTGGGTGCATATCTGGGCTCTCTACTCTGTTCCACTGGCCCATCTATCTGTTTTTATGCCAGTACCATGCTGTCTTGGTGATCACAGCTTTGTAGTAAAGCTTGAAATCAGATAACGTGATGCCGCCAGTTTTATTTTTGTTTTTCAACATTTCCGTAGCAATTGGGGTTTCTTCTGATTCCATACAAATTTTAGGATTATTTGCTCCAGCTCTTTGAAAAATACTGGTGGAACTTTGATCGGAATGGCATTAAAAGTATAGATTTCTCTGGGCAGTATAGACAATTTAACAACGTTTATTCTTCCGATCCAAGAGCATGGAGTGGTCTTCCATCTTTTTGTGTCTTCTTCAATTTCTTTTAGGAGTTTTCTGTAGTTCCTCGAGTACAGATCCTTAACCTCTTTGGTTAGGTTTATTCTGAGGTATCTTATGGTTCTTGGTGCTATAGTAAATCGAATCAATTCTTTAAATTGCCTTTCTGTATTTTCATTGTTAGTGTATAAGAAAGCCACTGATTTCTGTGCATTGACTTTGTATCATGCCACATTACTGAATTGCTGTATGAGTTCTAGAAGTTTGGGGGTGGAGTCTTTCAGGTTTTCCATATAAAGAATCATGTCATCTGCGAAGAGAGAGAGTTTGACTTTTTCCTCGCCAATTTGGATACCATTTATTTCTCTTTGTTGTCTGATTGCTGTTGCTAGGACTTCTAATACTATGTTGAACACGAGTGGTGAGAGTGGGCATCCTTGTCGTGTTCCTGATCTCAACGGGAAGGCTGCAAGCTTTTTCCCATTGAGGATGATATTTGCTATAGGTCTTTCATAGATAGATTTGATGAGGTTCAGGAATGTTCCCTCTATCCCTATACTTTGAATCGTTTTAAGCGGGAACGGATGCTGGATTTTGTCAAGTGCTTTTTCTGCATCAATTGAGATGCATGTGGTTCTTTTCTCTTCTCTTATTGATTTGTTCTATCACATTGATTGATTTGTGAAAGTTGAACCATCCTTGTAACCCAGGGATGAATCCCACCTGGTCATGGTGGATAATCTTTTTCATGTGCTGTTGGATCCTGTTTGCTAGGATCTTGTTGAGAATCTTAGCATCCATATTTATCAGTGATATTGGTCTGAAATTCTCCTTTTTGTTGTGGTCTTTGCCTGGTTTGGGGATCAGGGTAATGCTGGCTTCATAAAAAGAGTCTGGAAGTTTTCCTTCTGCTTCAATTTTTTGAAACAGCTTCAGGAAAATAGGTGTTATTTCTTCTTTGAAAGTTTGATAGAATTCCCCAGGGAATCCGTCAGGTCCTGGGCTCTTGTTTTTTGGGAGGTTTTTGATCACTGCTTCAATCTTGTTTCTAGATATCGGTCTATTCAGGTTGTCAATGTCATCCTGGTTCAATTTTGGGAGTTAATGGTTTTCCAGGAATGCATCCATTTCATCTAGGTTGCTTAGCTTATTGGCATATAACTGTTGATAATAATGTCTAATGATTGTGTCTATTTCCTTGGTGTTAGTAGTGATCTTTCCCTTTTCATTCATAATTTTATTAATTTGGGCTTTCTCATTTTCTTTTGGATTAGTGTGGCCAATGGTTTATCGATCTTATTGATTCTTTCAAAAAACCAGCTTCTAGTTTCATTGATCCATTCTACTGTATCTCTGGTTTCTACCTCATTGATCTCAGCTCTAATCTTGATTATTTCCCTTCTTGTGTGTCGAGTTGGCTTAATTTGTTGTCGATTCTCCAGTTCTTTGTGGTGTAAGGACAGCTGGTATATTCTGGATTTTTCCATTTTTTTGAGGGAGGCTTGGATGGCTACGTATTTCCCCCTTATAACTACCTTTGCTTTATCCCAAAAGTTTTGGACGGAAGTGTCTTCATTCTCATTGGTTTCTATGAATTGCTTAAGTTCTTTGATTTCCTGGTTGATCCAAGCATTCTTAAGCAAGGTGGTCTTAAGCTTCCAGGTGTTTGTGTTCCTCCCAAACTTTTCCTTGTGATTGAGCTCCAGTTTCAAAGCATTGTGATCTGAGAATATGCAGGGAATAATCTCAATCTTTTGGTATCAGTTGAGCCGTGATCTGTGACCCAGTATGTGGTCTATTCTGGAGAAGGTTCCATGTGCACTTGAGAAGAATGAGTATTCTGTGGTTTGAGGGTGGAATGTTCTGTATACATCTATGAGGTCCATCTGGTCCAATGTGTCATCCAATGCTCTTATGTCTTTATTGATTTTCTATTTCAATGATCTGTCTCTTTCTGAGAGTGGCATGTTAAGATCCCCTACTATTAATGTATTCATATCAGTATGACTCTTTATCTTGATTAACAGTTGTCTTATGTAGTTGGCTGCTCCCATATTGGGGGCATAAATATTTACAGTTGTTAGATCTTCTTGGTGGATAGAACATTTAACAATGATGTAGTGTCCTTCTATATCTCTGACTACAGTATTTAGTTTAAAATCTAATTTATCTGATATGAGAATCCCTACCCCAGCCTTCTTTTGAGGCCCATTGGCATGAAAAATTCTTCTCCATCCCTTCACTTTCAGTCTGGATGTATCCTTAGGTTCAAAATGGGTCTCTGTAGGCAACATATATTTGGGTCCTGTCTTTTATCCAATCTGCAACCCTTTGCCATTTTATGGGCACAGTTAGGCCATTCACCCTGAGAGTGATTATTGAGAGAGACTTTTTTTATTGACATCGTGTTACCTGTGAAGTCTTTCTTTCTATATATTGTCTCCATAAATTTCTGTTCAATGATATTCTTGGGTTTTTTACTCTTTTGTAGAGCCCCCCTTAATATTTCTCATAGTGACAGCTTTGTGGTCACATAGTTTTTTGAACCTTGCTGGCTACGGGTTCTTTATCTACCCATCCATTTTGAATGTCAGTCTTGCTGGATAAAACATTCTGAGCTGTATGTTCTTCTCATTTATTGTCCTGAATATATCTTGCCAGCCCTTTCTGGCTTGCTAGGTTTCTGTGAACAGGTCTGATGTTATTCTCATGGGCTTTCCTCTGTATGTAAGGAATCTCTTTCCCCTAGCTGCTGTCAAGAGCTCCTGTCTATAATTATGATTCATCAGTTTCACAATAAGCTGTCTCGAATTCTTTCTAGATTCTTTGACTTGGGCGGAGACCTTTGTGCCTCTAGCAAATGAACGCTAGTTCAATTTTCCAGGTTGGGGAAATTTTCATGTAGAATTTGTTCAACTATATCCCTAGTCTTCTTTCTTTCTCCTCCCCCTCAGGGATTCAAATAATTCTGACGTTGGAATGTTTCATGGCATCATTTATTTCCCTATATTTGTTTTCAAGGCTTCTAAGCTGTTCCAGGCTTCCTCCTGATCCATTTTCTCTATCACTGTGTCCTCTAGATCACTAATTCTATCTTCTTCCTCAATTACCCTAGCTGTTAGAGAATTTAGATTAGAGTGGAACTCATTGAGAACATTGTTAACATCATCCCTTTCACTTCTGCCCTAATCAATTCCATTTTATCATCAAATGCTTTCTGCAACCTAGCCATTGTCTGGATAATTGTTAGCCCAAATTCCCTTTCCCACATACCGTTTATGCCCATATCCAATAGCTCTGATGGAGAGGCCACTGTCTGAATTTGTCCTCTGTTGGGCATTCCTCCTCCTAGTATTTTGGTGAGAATTGGCTGAAGGAATATGTAACTGAATGTATCAACCGTGGTGCAGGCAATGTGCACTCTGGAACACTTCTGAGCTATAAGGTGTCCCCACGAAAAAGGAAGCAAAAGAAAAAGTGAGTGAGTGAGAGAGAGAGAGAGAGAGAGAGAGAGAGAGATACAGGAAAACAATGAAAAAAATAAAAGAGAAGACCAAGCCTGAATGGGCCCCTAAGGTAAGATTTAAAAACTATACAAACAGAAACAGACAAACAAACAAAAAATAAATAAATGACAAGGGAAAAATGCAGCCAAAATGAACCCCAAGTATAAGATTTATATACTACCAGAGCAAAAACAAGTACACAGAAACAGTGACAGAAAAAAAAAAAAAAAGATGGGAAGGTCAGTATAAATTCTCTATACCTTTAACAAAGATATCTATTGATATCTATTGATATCTTTGTTAAAGAGGACTCAGCATTCCTGAAATAAAGGGGGATTAAGCTGGATTATATATAAGGGTAGAACTGATTGGGGAAAGGGGATTACCTTGAAGCATATCTCTATAGGAATATAAATAAATAAATAAATAAATAAATAAATAAATAAATAAAATTAAAAACTAGGAAAGCATAAGAAAAACACAGGTAATGTTTCAAAAACGTTAAATTTAAGAGGTTATTATGGAATTTGTTGTACTGAACCTCTCATTGTGTTGGTAAATAGGTTAAAACTATTTAAAAACTGAAAAGAATGAGAATAGTGGGAACGAATTAAAAATAGAAGTTGTATCTATGAAGTAGTGGTGTTTGTCCTCTTATTTTTGTTTTTATTATTATTTTTTTTGTCTTTCTTTTGTCTGGCTTTCTGAGGGAGGGGCCTGCCACTTGATTTTTCTGTCAGTCTTGCTAGAGTTGAGTCCTCCTACCCCCTATCAGGGGTCTGGGCTCTGAGGAAACAGGTTTTTCAGGCTTTTGTTCTCTGGAGCTTTCTGGATTTTTTTTTCTCTTTCTTTGGTGCCTTTTGGCTGTTCTTTGGAGGTTTAGAGGAAAGCAAACTGCACCCAGAACTCCATCTCAGAGAGAGGCCTCAGTCTGTTCCCCTCTGAGTGCTCCAGAGCACATAAATTTCCACTCTGCTGCCATAGGGCACATCCCCAGCCACGGTCTCGGGGGTCAGAGGAACTCCCTCTTTTACCCAAAACCACGAGAAGTACTAGTCCAGAGAGCTGGCTTCCAGAGGATGCCTACACGGCTGCTGTCTGGGCAGGTCCAGACCTCCAGAGAGGCCCCAACCAGAGATAGTACACTGAGATTTTCACTCTGGTCTGAGCTGGGAGTGTTCAGACTCTCTGGGTCCTAGAGAGCACTGGCTAGTGCCTGTGCAGACCTCTCTTAGGGGAGGGGTTTTTGTTGCTGGACCTACTGCTTGCGCATGCAGAGTGCAAAAGGCTTTGTTTCTAGAGAGCGCCAGCTGGCATCCACAACAGACTCTCTCATGTGAACCACCACCCAGATGCTCTCCCGTGTGCCAGCAGCTCAGGGACCAAGGCCTGGCTTCTTTGTTACACTCTCTCTGGCTCAGCACCAGTGGTGGCCATCCTGGGTCCCTGGGCTTAAGCCCCTGTCCCTAACTGCCCGATTCCACCAATTTCCCTTGAAGACCTTTTCCTCTTTTTGAGTGCTTGCAACCGGATTCCAAGTTAATCCTGGTCCCCAATCACAGGGCACTCTCATATTGGGGTATTACTTTCTAATGGATCACTTCCGGAGGCTCCCTCCAGAAGTTTGTTTGTCTCCCAATATCAGTCGGGTATTCCCACTCCACTTTACGTGTCCACTGGCATCTTATGTCCCCTTAGACATCCAGAAGTGTGTAATTTTAATCTCAGACTGATTTCATGGGTAATCAGAGTTCTTTGGTAGATAATCATCTCACTTTAGGGGACCTGTTGAAACAGCACCTCCTACTTCTCTGCATTCTTGTCTCCACCCGATAAGAGAGACAGAATACCCAAAGCAGACTCTGCCCTATGTACGCAGCCTGATGAGGAGATCGATCTCAGGATGCTGAGATCATGAACTGACCAAAACAATGACTCTTAGGATCCAGCCAAGGAAGCACCCAGTCACGTGACTATTTTAATATCTGTGGGCCCTCTTGTTATACCTCCTGCCATAATTCACTGGGATCTTGGGGGATTGGTCTGTGCTTCAACCCCTAAACCTCCTGGGGGCTATAGCACTGTCTCATGGATCCTCTGCTTCCCCAAAGGGAAAAAAAAGGTTCACCAATGAAGAGGATTGAAATCCACGTGCAATGGACAAATGGGGCCAACCTGCTAGAGAAGCAAACAACTCATCTGGTGCCAGTCTTAGGAGACCTCAGCTATGTTGACATATTCCTGGGTTCATACTGAGCCTTTGCCACCACCCAAGAGGTGCTGGACCTCCTGTTTTCAAGGTGAGAACCCTGCCGCTAACTGCCCAGTGGGATTTGGCCATGGCTTCATTGTGAGTGTGGGCATGTCCAAAAACTTCTCAAGCATCGGATTTCTCCTCTGACTTGGGTAGATTTATTTTAAGGACTCAGTGGGGTTTTGAAGGGAAAGTTCAGGTGGGTTCCTGGGGCTGTGCAATGGTCTGCTAGACAGCCTGTGTTTCTACTCATTTAACATTGTTCTGCTTGTCATGATGAAGCCACTGCCCTATGCCTCACTATCATGATGGTCTTTATACGGGCTGTTTGGCCATTTAAAAGGAGATCTGAGACTCTGGGGTCTGTGCTTGTGAGAAACCACAGCACGGGTCCCCAGGGGTAAGCAGTGGGCCCAGGTCCCCTCAGATATCTGTGATGGACTGGGTGGGGACCTTTCATTTAGTAAGCATTCAGGAAGCTCCACTCAGCAGAGGGTCTCCACTAGGAGCTGACTGTGAGCCCTGCACAGAGCAGACAGCACCCCAGGGCTCTAGACTAGTCAGGGGTCAGACAGTGTCACTGGACACGATGACAGTTAGTATCCACAGGACATTTCATGTGATGCTCCCTGGCCTCCTCTAGATATGCTTGCATTTTCTCCAGTTGTGATGAGGTTCGCAGAGTACAAGAGCAGCGGCATATGTGAGTGAGCTTCGGCTGATGCGGGAGGACCTCCCCCCTCCCCCAGGGCAGCCAGGGGACTGCGAGTTGGAGGAAATCTTAAACACTCATCCCACTCATCTGTGATTCCTCCTTAAATGTAAAGGTCTGAGAGTTTCTTCTGGATAAAGGAAAGGGTCCAGGGGAACTGTGGGTCAGGGCATTGTGGCAGAGAAGATGGGGCTGGGGGACAACTTTAACCCCTAAGAGAGGCATTCAGAACACAGCCTACTCCTAGCCCTGACTCTCCTTCAATCCGAAGACACAGAACAGAGGCTGTGGGAACCATCACACTCAGCAATCTGTTAGAACCTGAACACTGGGTACTCACAGGGTGCTCAGGAGACCCAGCGAGTGATCAGGGACCAAACATTGCACACCCTGTGGGAGATTAGTGTCAATGAAAGGAGACCCACTCGTGGCACCTAGTGAAAGAGGCAGCAGTTGGGCACAGGAAGTAATGATTGAGGTATTGGGAGGGTACTGGGAATGCCTGGGTAGAGACAGAGTCCCTTTGTTCCCTCCTTGGTTGGATCCTCACAGAACAGTGGTGTGAGCAGTGAGGGTAATTAAGAGGCCAGATACAACCCCTCGCTGGGCACATGCAGTTGAATTCAAGTGGCAAGTGGGCAAGGTGACAGAAAGAGGAGTATGTCCAGCTCCCCTGGGAAGGACAGATGTGCTCACACCATTGATCAAGGACTCACACTCATAAAGGCATTTTGCCAACCTGTTGTCTGAGACCAGGCCTGTTTCAGGCATGACTGCCAGATCACAGGTGGACAAGGACTAGGGCTGGTCTCTGACAGGAACTGGAAGCCCAGGGACCCAGGTTTGCACAGGGGTTCACTGGGATATTGCTTTGGGAGGGTGCCCTCTCCTCTGAATCCTCTGCCCAACTGTCTATCTGCAGGGCCATCTCCTCCATCCTGAACACATGGTTAGAACAATAGCCCGAGGATTTTGTCCAGCCCCCAGAACTTCCCAGCCTGAATATGCTGCTGGTATACCTGGGGCTCAATATGCCAGGCTCAGATTTGGAGCACCATGCTCCACTTCTGCTCTTATAGGTGCAACAGCTTGACCTCACGGAGCCAGAGTCTGGAAGTGAGAAGGGCTGGACTGACTGATGTGGGCCTGTGGAGGGGACTCAGTTGGCCACACTGAGCAAGCCTCCATAGAGTGCAGTTGGGCCGAGAGGAGTGAGTAGTCTCAGATCTCTGTCCCCATGGTCTTTAGTCAGGGAGAACTCCCAGGGATTGTTTCTTGGACACAGGCAGGATGGAATGGTGGGAAAAGTTTCCTTTATTTAGAAGGTACATGGGAAGTCAATCATGCTGATGATACTGTCTCTTTATGGAGCCATAAAACTAGGCCCAGAGCAGGATCCTGAACCACCTCAGGAACTCGGCCCAGCTCCCAATGTGGCACCCGCTGTATCATCGGAGACAAAGCTGGCCCACCCCATCCGTGGTGCTGGAGCTCACCCCTCAGCAAGAACAGTGGTGCCACCTCCCCTGTGCAGGTGGTACTCAGGGCTCTGATTCACTCTCCTGAGATGTCAGCCCCTTTGCCAGACCCAGTGGTCCAGCGGGGTCCTGCCCTTACTCCTGGGGTCCCTGAAGGGCTCGATCCAGCAGTGGTCTCAGTGGAATAACCAGCCTCAACCCCCAAGCAGCAGCTCATACTGGCTGGAACCCCACGGATGTATTCCCATTCCCTGTATTTGCCTTCTATGTATTTTTTTGTGTTTTGTATACACCTGCATAATGGCTTAAAAGATTTTTTACATTAAATGAAGTAGAATTTGAGTTTACATAGACGTTTACTCTGATCCTTTTCAATGGTATATAGAGGTGCCTTTAAGTACAGTAAGAGTGTTGCACAACCATTGAATTGTAGAACATTTCCATCACAGAGAAACCTGGGCGACTTATCACTCACTATGCATTCCCCCACCTCAGTCCCTGCAAACACTCTTCTTCACTCAGTCTCTGGTATCTTACTTCCTCTGGGATTTTCATGTGCCTGGAATCCTACAATATGGCCTTCTCTGTCTGACTACAGAATATAAGAAAGATACATAATTTTTTTCAGTGTTTTATAAAAATAACATTTTATTACAAAGGAATGTTCCTGAAAGAACAATCATCATGGGAAGCCCCAAAATAAAGTACTTTCATCATCTGGGGTAGTGTTCCTTTTCATAAGGACACCTTGAATGGCAGAAACCCGGGAAATATCTCAGTCCATGTGACAATTTTAAATTCTTCATTTCCTGCATAGACCACATTTAAACTATTGTAGTGTGCTTTTTATTAAAAAATATATATGTTAAAAACACAATTAAATATACCCATTTATTACTAACAAATCAGTAATAGAATTAATTATTCTTTAGGCTTTAGCCAGACTGTGTTTATGTAGTAAAATAATGCTTTAAATATGAAGGAAAAAAGGAGCATTCTTTCTCCAAGAAATAATCGCCCTTAATGGATGGTGTCCCGATTCCATAATTTTCCCTCTGGGGTGTGTGTGTTTGCATGCACACGCATGTGTGTGTGTGTGTGTGTGTGTGTGTGTGTGTAACACTGCAGGAGGCAGGGAGAGTTTATGGCTGCGCTCTTGTTCTACCTAATGTTCCCACAGTGGACAGGCACTGTTGCTGCGGTCCTCTTGGGCATTCTCAGTGACAGCCCTCAAGGACCCATCTTTGAACAACCGATCCATTTCAAATTACTTCACTCTCATGATTCATGTGAAAATTACATCTGTGCCACAAATCTCTGTTTCTTTCTGTCTGATTCCTTGAAGCTTTACCACCTGAACGCTTTTAGTTAAGGGGGTTCCCCATGTACTGATGGCATCAGAGGTGCATTATAACCCAGAGAGTGAGAAGGCCCATGATGGAGGGGCTGTGGGCTACTGACAGACCACATGAAGGAGCTCAGTCTCCAATCTGAAGATCCACTCAGACCTGTCATGTGGGGAAATCTATGGTAACATGCCACCATAATTTGGGGAGTTATTTGGTAATTCAGCATAACATAATATACTGTTGGGGCCGATTCCACGTTAAAACCTGTGAAACCCCTAGGGCCTGCCTGGGCCTACTTAGCCATAGTGACTCCATGTTGCCTCGGTAAACATTTTGTTGTTTAATAAATGCCTCAGCAGTTACTGATGTCAGTTCCAGGTAACTGTTGCTAAAACACACCTGAAACAAGGCCATTTTGTTTAATAAACGCCTCAATGGTTGCTCTCGGTTCCAGGTAACAGTTATTAAAACACAACACCTAAAACAAGGCCAGACAGGTGGAAACATCCAATCAGCGAAAGCCACATATGTAGAGGTCTGTGATTGTGCCCTATAAAACTAGCCTGTAAGACCAAGGAGTCATTGCCCTCTTCAGAGTTGGCCCTGACCAGTCAGTCTGGTTCCTGATGCTTGGCATAAGAATAAAATTTTTGTTAAACCTTAATTCCATGTCAGTCTCGCTCCTTTGATAACGGACCCAACAATACCTACAACGTGTTGAAATCAGAAAGTAAACTTCGATAGTTATCAGCCTAGAACCTAAAGAAAATGACCAAAGAATCACCTGGCTTCCTCAGTCAGTAGGGCATGGCGTACTTGATCTCAGGGTCATGAGTTTGAGTCACACATGGAACACAAAGTTGATGTAGGAAGCAAAAGAAAACAACAGGATTTACACATGACCAAATCAACTGGGCTTGAACAATAGAGCTGGTCGGTGGTGGGCTGGATCCTCTCTACTGTTCCTTCAGCCACAGGACCCTGAGTACTCGGTACCAGTGCTTATCAGGAAACCAGTTTCTCCCTCGAGGAGCTCTGTGTCTAGAGGATCAGATCGACAAACGTGAACTGAAAAAGTGAATGAAAACAGCATTTTCTCCATAAGAAAAGAGCAAGGGACTACAACTTTGTCCAGAGCTCCAACAGGTGAGGGGTCCGACAAGGCTGTGCTGAGATGATATTGAGATTTCCTGTGGCAGGAAAAGAAGGAGATGGCCCTGCACAAATCTGAGTGTATTTAGCCCAACAGAGGTTCCCACAGTGCAGAGGATTGGAAGTAGAACATGATGTTCCCAGAGTGGGGGTTATAAAGTGGGCCATGGTGATTGGAGGAATCTGATGTGGAGAGCAGAGAGGAAAGGGAGGAGGACCAAGGCCTGGGGCAGGTGGACAGTATCAGTACCCTGTCTCTAGTGCTGTGTGACCATATTACCCCACACTCGGTGGCTTAAAAAAGAAACACAGTCTCACTGTCTCACAGGAGACTCTAAGTACAGCAATGCAGGAGTGTACAGCTAGGGGGTCCTGCCATAGCCCCTCAGTACTTTGGTGCTGTTTCCAACACCAAGGCAGGACCTGCTTCACTGAGAACCTGAGCTCATTTAGGGGTGTTGGCAGGATTCAGTCCATCTCAAAAGACCTGAGTTCTTCTGTCTGTTGTTAGCTCTCATTACTAGGGCACATGCTCATGTGTGTGTCAGGGTTCAACATAGGGGCTTGTACTCCAAGGTGAGGATCTGAGAGAGAACACGGGTCAGAGGCAGCATGGGGTGGGCAATGAGATTTTAGAACTAAATCTCAGATAGAGCTTTTTTGTCATGTGGCCATGTTCTGTGGAATGGATAGAATCTCTAAGTCCAGACCACATTCGAGAGACAGGGTTACAAAGATGTTTAAACCAGATATGTGTTTTCAGGGAAGAACTGGGAGGAGAAGGTGAAGACCCCTGCAGGATTAGTGCCTTGCAAAGAATCACAGAAGGTAAGAAAGCTGAAGCAGGCATGAACTCAGCTCTTTGTGAGTGTCCTCAAATTTGGGGCCCTGGATGCATCCATCCAATCGCTTGAGGGCTCTGGAAAATGTTGTGTGGAAGGAAGGGGCTAGAGATATGGAGAAGGTTTCAGGGCAAGGGTGAGCATTGATATCGTAGACAGGAGGCATTCCAGCAAGATATTGTCTGAGGGGAGCCCAGGTCATGGCAACCCACTGAGTGGGCCCCTATCTACATGACACCCATTGGAAAGGAGGTAATAGCTCTCAGCACAGGATATACAGTCTCTAGTGGTAAGGGTGGTTTCTGACCATTAAGGCCTAGTTCCAATCCCATTTTTAGAGTTTGCTTTGCAAATTAGAAAGCCTAAGTTCTTGGTAAACTATGACTCACCTCTCAGTAGATGGGGCTGTCACCGCCTGGGACTCCAGAATGTGAGCACTGATGAACAGATGTGTGCCCACAGGAACGAATGTATGCACACACACACACACACACCATTAGGGACTGTAGAGTGGTATATAATGAGTTGCAGAGTAAGACAAAGTGAGAAGAGGAGGGAAATGTGCTTGGAGTTATCTCCTATATGTGACACCATTCCTGCAGTATCATAGACATTATTGCACATATGTCTGTAGACATCTGGATGAAGTCCATGCTAGAATCATCTTTGTTGTACAGATCAGATGCAGACCACCTCTGACAGGGATAATGCCTTATCCAGGGACACAAACAGGTAAAAGTGGAGAGTTGTGTCTGAAGCCAGATGGGGCCCTGGCTGCACTCAGCCCTTCCTTGGGGGTCAGTGGAGAGGGGTGTGTTGGTGTCCCTGTGTACAGATGTGGCTTTGTATGCAGAAAGGAGATGAGCAGATGGCAGTCCTGAGCACTGTTTATATAGGTGATAATCCAGGGGGTACTTGGGTAGGTAATCTCAAAAAGAGATGTCACTCTCTTGACCAGAGACTCCAACAGAATTTGGAACCCCTCAACCAGGCGCCCACATTCTAGTGTAGTCCAGTACCAGAGTTACATGGCTGGAGACATCTGATACAGAAAGATATCTCTTGCTGTTTGCCTACTTCCTGGGGCTCTGGCTTCCAGAAACCCCAGGGAATGGCTTTCTCAAATATTGCCGACATTTTCCCAAACCTCCTTCGCAATGCCTCAGGGCATTTGGTAGGAGTTTCATAAAGTGATTCCAGAGCAGGGTTCTGGATAAGGGTGCCTGAAAACATGTAGGGTTAGGAGGAGGGCCTCAGGGCTTGGCAGGTCTGATCTGCTGGCTCCTAGGACAGCTGTCCCAGTGGCTGATTGGAGGACAGGACTCAGGTTGTGTCAGACTGTGCATTACTGTCCAGGGTGGCGTACGAAAGTGGGAAGGCATTGGAAGTCATACACGTTGCCCCTAGTCCAGGGTATTGTACAGTTCCATAGGGCATGGTTTCCTTCTGGAGAGCAGGGAGAGTCCTGTTGTGTGGCTCTGGAGTGCCCAAACTGGAGGGCTTATGTTCCAGGACTCTGGGGACAGAAGTCTGAAAACCCAAGCTAAGTTTATGGTAAGGTCTAGGGCATGGATCACTGATCCACAGAGGCTGACAGGAGGTACTCAGATTCTGAAGTTAGGGCGAGGGTCAGGCATTCGCTCAGACAAAATTTGTGACCACAAAGGCCACTGTATGTAGAGGTGGGCTCCTGAGGACATGGAGGTTTCTCCTGCTCGGGGGTTTTGCACAGTTCCAAAGAGCAAGCTTTCATTCTTGGGGAGAGGTGGAGTCCTGCTGTATGACTCTAGGATCTCCCATACGGAGGGATTCAAGAGCATGGCTCTGGGTATGGATACCTAAAAACTCAACCTAGGGTTAGTGTTAGGGCTTAGGGGTATGGCAGGTCCACTATGATGACTCTGGCACCAGCTACATGGGTGGCTGACTGCAGGATGGGCCTCAGGCTGAGGGACTGAATGTATATTACTGTCCAGGGTCGGCTTCCGCAATGAGGGGGTGGGATTTCTATCTTGTGCAACTTGCTCCTAATGTGTGGGTTTCATGCAGCTCCACAGGGCACGTTTTCCTTCTGGAGGGCGGGAAGAGTCCTGTGGTGAGATCCAGTGTTCCCTATCTGGAGGGCTTGTGAACCAGGACTCTGAGGACAGAAGTCGGAATACCCAAGATAGGGTTAGGGTTTGGGCCTAGGGCACCACAGGCCAAATCTGTGGATACTGAGGCGAGCTCCCTGATATCTCAGGTTAAGGGGAGTATCAGGAGGTTTCTCAGGCTGAAGTTTGTGTCCATGAGATCTGCCTTACGTGGGGGTGTCCTCACGGGACCATGGAGTTTTCTCCCACACTGGGGCTCTTGCTCAGATCCAAATAGCTTGTTTTATTCTTGGGGATAGGCAGTGTCCTGTTTTATGGTTCAGGGTTCTCCCATATGGAGGGATTTGAGAGCGGGGCTCCAGTGTGGATGCCTGAAAACTCACAGTAAGGTTAAGATTAGGTCCTTCTCTTTTGGAGCTATGTAAAACCTTCAGAGATGGAAGAAATCTGCTTTGCTCCTGAGGCCAAACCCACTTTTGCAGGCCGCCATGCACACATTCACCCATTACAACCCTTAGCCTGAGCCCCATTTTGAACATAGCAGCAAGGGTACCTCAGCCCAGCGCCAGGTATAAGGCCTGCCATGCCACTAGGACCTAATCCTAGCCCTCAGTTGGCTTTTCAGGCATAAATACCCGGAACGCTGCTCTAGAATCCCTCGATGTGGGGGACCCCTGAGCCACGAAGCAGGACACCACCTACAACCCAGAATAAACCAAGCTATTTGGAACTGCAAAACCCCCAGAATGGGAGGAAACTCCATGCCACCATGAGGCCACCTATGAGTTTGGCAAAACTCATGGACACAAACTCCAGCCTGTGCAACATCCTGACATTGCCTTCACCTCAGATCCCAGTGAGCTCGCCTCAGTGTCTGTAGATGGTGCCTGCCACGCCTTAGGACATAACCCTAGCCCTAGTTTGGGTTCTCAGACTTCCATCCTCAAAGTCCTGGTCCACAAGCCCTCCAGTTAGGGAGCACTGATCCACACCACAAGACTGTGCCTGTCCTCCAGAAGGAAAATGTGTCTTTTTGAGCTGCATGCAACCCCCATATTAGGAGAAAGCTGCAAGAAACCCCGAAGACAACCCATTGATGGAAGCCGGCCTTGGACACTAATACACATTCGGCCCTCAGCCAGAACACCGACAGCCAGAACACCAGTCAGCCTCCAAGTAGCTGGTGCCAGTGTAATACTTCAGAATTTCCATGCCCCTAGGCCCTACCACGAACCCTTGGTTGAGTTTTCAGGCATACACACCCAGTCTTTGTTCTTGTATTACTCCATATGGGGGACACTTGAGCCATACACAGGACTCCACCTGTCCCCCAGAAGGAAACCATATTATTTGGAGCTTCACAAAACCCCCAGAGCAGGAGAAAACTCCATGGCCCCAAGAGGCCATGCACACACATACAGCGGCCCTAGTGGACATAAATTCTAGTCTGAGCGAATGTCTGACACTCGCCCTCACTTCAGAATCTGTAGCCTCACCTCAGCATCTGCAGATTGGTGATCCGTGCCTTAGACACAAATCAGAAACCTAGCTTAGGTTTCAGACTTCCGTACCCAGATTCCTGTAACACAAGTCCTCCACATTGGGAACTCTGTAGCCACACCAGGACTCTCCCTGCCCTCCAGATTGATATTGTGTCCTATGGAGCTGCACAAAACACCTATATTACGGGAAACATGCACTGCCCCCAATGTCATCCACTTGCGTATGCCACCCTGTATACTAAAGTGCAGTGTGACACACCAGAGTCCCATCCTCCAAGCAGCCACTGAGACAGCTGGACACAGAACCAGGAGAACGGACCTGCCATGCCCCTAGGCCCTTATGCTAAATCTAGTTTGGGTTATCAGGCATTAATACCCAGAACTCTTCTCTTGAATCCCTCCTTGCCCTCATGAGGCTAAACCTACATTCAGCAGATCTCATCGTCAGAGACTCCAATCAGCCCTCAAGGTAGCTAGAGCCAGAGGCAGCTGATTGGGCCTGCCATGCCCCTAGGCCAAAATCCTAACCCGAGTTTGAGTTTTCAGGCATCCATACAGAGCCTTTCTCTGGAAACTCTCCACATAGGGGATCTCTGATCCATAAAACAGATCTCCTCCTCCCCTCAGAGGAAACACTGCTTATTGGAGCTATGTCAAACCATCAGAGATGGAAGATATCAGCTTTGCCATTGAGGCCACGTCCAATTTGCAGGCCGCCATGGACACAATCACCCGTTTTGACCCTTAGCTTGAGCAGCATTTTGAACACAGCCCCAAGGGCACCTCAAGCAGAACAAGGGTATATGGCCTGCCATGCCACTAGGACCTAATCCTAACTCTCAGTTGGGCTTTCAGGCATCAATACCCAGACCAATGCTCACGAATCCCTCGATATGGGGAATCTGTGAGCCATAAAAACCAACTTCTCCTGTCCCCAGAGGAAACCTTGCTATTTGGAGCTGTGTCAAATCCTCAGGTTTGGAGAATCCTGCATGGCCCCTGAGGCCTCCCCAATTTTGTAGACTGATCTGGACCAAAGTGCACAGTTTGACACACCCTAAGCACCTACCTCCAGTCAGAATCCCAGGTAAATGGCGCAGGGACAGAAGATTGAACCTGACATGTGCCTAGGCCCTAATTTGAACCCTAGCTAATGTTTTCAGGCATCTGTCCCCAGAGGCCTATTCTCAAATACCAACATACAGGCATCTATGAGCCACAAAACAGAATACCTCTTTTCCCTAGAAGGATAACTTACTATTTTAAGCTGTGTCAAACCCTCAGGTTAGGAGAATCCTGAAGGGCCCCTGATCCAACCGCCATGTTCCAAGGTCTCCCTGGACACAAACCCACATTGTGATCCATAAGCATGAGACACCATTTCAACTCACACCTTGGGTAGTTTGCCTCAGAGCCACCAGATCGAACATGCCATGCTCTGAATCTGCAATGATAATGCAAGGTGGGTTTCCAAACAGCCATACATAGAGCCATGCTATTGAATCTTTCCATATGAGGGACTCTGGAGTCATTAATCAGGATTCGCCTTGTCCTGTAGAAAAAAAAACCTTGCTGTTTGGATCAGCTCACAACACCTAGCGTGGGAAAATCTCCATGGCTTCATGAGGCCACCCCTCCATTAGTCAGCCATCATGGATACAAACTCCATCGTGAGCGAATGTCTGACACATTGACCCATACTTTAGATGCTGGAGATCTCGATTCAGCCATTGCAGATTGGGACTGCAATGCCCTAGGCCCTCAACAAAACCCTAGTTGTGTTTTCAGACTTCTGTACTCACACTCCCGGCCCACAAGCCCTCCAGATTGGGATTCTGGAGCCACAGCGCAGCACTCTGCCAGCCCAACAGAAAGAAATAGTGCCCCATGAAACAGCCCAAAAAACCCAAATGAGGCTCCACCTGCAAGGGCCTTGACAGCACCCCAATTTCATAGGCCACCCTTTGCGCTAATGCTCTAACACAGCCTGAGCCCCGACCTCCTGTAAGCCACCCAGATAGCTGGCTGCATATCCAGCAGATGGGACCTCCCATGTTCAGAGGCCGTCATCTCTACCCAATCTGGGTTTTCAGGAATCTGTCTCCCAGACCATATCTCAAATCCCTGCATATGGGAGAACTCAATGCACCAAAGAGTATCCCTCCTTCCCCATGGCAGGAAACCTTGCTGTTGGGATGGGTGTACAACCCTCAGAGAAGGAGAAAAATGCATGGTCTATGAGGCCAAGCCCACTCAGGATGGCCGCCCTGGGCCAACAACACGCACTGTGACCCCCAGCCAGAGCCCGTTTTCAAACAAGCCCCCTCAGTAGCTGGAACAAGAGCCTGAATATCTGGCCTGCCATCCCCATAGGCCCAAATCCTAACCAACAATGGGACTTTCCAGGCCCTTATACCCAAAATCCACCTCTGGAACCCCTGTTTGTGGGGGACCCCTGAGACAGAAAACAGGAATATTCCCTTCCCCCAGAATGGCACCAGACTATTGGGAGCAGGGCAGAATCCCCAGAGAGGGAGAATCTTCCATGGCCCCATGAGGCCATCCCTACATAATGCGGCCATCCTACACAAAATCCAGAGACAAAAGCCTGAGCTACCTCCTCCCACTCGTCCTAATTTCAAATCCTGAGGAGCTCCCCTCAGGGTCTGAAGATCGGGCCTGTCATACCCTCGGCCCAAACAGTAACCCATTTGGTATTTTCAGAATTCTATCCCCAGAGCCCTGGCCTGCACACCCTCTAGGTTGGGGCCTCCGCAGCCACACTGTAGGACTGTGCTTGCCCTCCCGAAGGACACTGTGCCCTTTACAGTTGCCCAAACCCTCAAGATTAGGAGAAACCTGAAAGTCTCCCGAGGACACCCCAGTTTTGTAGGCCTCCCTGCACAAAAATGTGCAGTCTGACACCCTGGGAACCGCCTTACAGTCAGACACCCATGTAGATTGCCCCAGAGACAGAAGATTGAACTTGACATGCCCCCTGGCCCTAATATGAACTGTAGCTTAGGTTTTTAGACATATGTGCCCAGAGGCCTGGTCTCGATTACCAACATATGGGGAGTCTGTCAGGCCCGAAAAAAAAAAAAAAAACAATACCTCCTGCCCCAGAAGGGAACTCTGCTGTTTGGAGATGTGTAAAAGCGCAGGGCAGGAGAATCCTGCATGGCCACTGAGCCACAGCCACATTTCAAGGTATCCTTGGACAAAACCCCACATTGTCACCCATCAGGATGAGACTCCATTTCAACTCAGCCCCCTGGGTAGCTCGCCCCAGAGCCAGTGGATCAAAACTGCTTTGTTCCTAGGCACCAACGGGAACACGATGTGGGGAATCCATGCATCCATACATAGAGATCTGCTCTCGAATCTTTCCATATGGGGGGACCTGGAGCCTTCAAACAGGACTCTCCCGTCCCAAAGAAAGGAACCTTGCTTTTTGGAGCAGCTCACAACCACCAGCATGGGAAAACCTCCATGGCCTCATGAGGCCACCCTTCCATTAGGCAGCCATCATGGACACAAATTCCAGCCTGAACAAACGTCTGTCACTCACCCGTACATCAGATGCTGGAGATCTCAATTCAGCCTCTGGAGATTGGGCCTGCTGTGCTCTAGGACCTAAGTATAACCCTAGCTTGTGTTTTCAAAATTCCATCCTCACACTCCTGGCACACAAGCCCTCCAGATTGAGAATCCTGCAGCCAAAGTGCAGCGCACTACCTGCACTCCAGAAGGAACAAGTGCCCTTTGGGGCTGCCCAAAAACCCCTAATGAGGATCAACCAGCAAGGCCCTCATAGGCACCCCAGTTTCATAGACCGCCCTGTGCACTAATGCTCTGACACAGCCTGAGCCCTGTCCTCCCGTCAGCCACCCAGATACCTGACTACATATACATCAGATTGGACCTGCCATGTCCCTTGACTACCATCTCATACCAAACCTGCATTTTCAGGTATCTGTCCCCAGACATTATGTCAAATCCCTGCATATGGGGAAACCTGATGCAGAAAACAGACTCCTCCTTCTCCGTGGCAGGAAACCTTGCTGTTGGGATGGGTGTCAAACTCTCAGACTGGGTGCCACCTGCATGGCCCATGAGACCACACCCACTATTGAGGGCTGCCCTGGGCACAAACACCACATTGTGACCCTCAGCCTGAGACTGTTTTCAAACAAGCCCCCTAAGGAGTTGGACCAGGAGCCCGAATTTAGGGCCTGCCATGCCCTTAGGCCCAAATCTTAACCTATGGTGGAGTTTTCCAGGCATCCATACCCAGAGCCCATCTCTGGAATCCCTGTTTTCAGAGGACACCTGAGACAGAAAACAGGACTCTTCCATTCCCCCAGAAGAACACCAAACTATTGGGAGCCGGGTAGAATCCCCAGAAAATGAGAATCTTCCATGGCCCAATGAGGCCACCCCTCCATTCCACGGCCCTATTTGACACAAAATCCAGAGACAAAGGCCTGAGCAAACGTTTCCCACTCGCCCTTTGTTCATGTCCTGAGGAGCTCCCCTCACAGTCTGTAGATCAGGCCTGCCATACCCTCGGCCCCAAACCTTAGCCAAGATTGTGTTTTCAGACTTCTGTCTCCACAGCCCACAGCCCTGGCCCACACAACATCCAGGCTGGGGCCCCTGGAGCCATATCACAGGACTGTGCCTGCCCTCTCCAGGGAAACTGCCCATTCCACTGGCCACAACCCTACAGATTAGGAGAAACCTCCAAGGTCCCCGAGGCCATCCCAAATCGTGTAGTTCGCCCTGAACAAACAGGGGCGATCTGACACAAGCTGAGCAACTACCTCCACTCAGACACGCAGACGGATGTCCCCAGACACAGAAGATTGAACTGGACAGGCCCCTAGGCACTAATCTGAACCCTTCCTTTGGTTTCCACGTGTCTCTCCTCAGAGGTCTGGTTTCCAATACCAGCGTTTGGGGGTTTCCTGAGGCACCCATCAGAACACCACTCGTCTCCACATGGGAAACTTGCACTTTAGAGCTGTGTCCAACACTCCAGTTAGGAGAATCCTTCAGGGCCCCTACAACCACAACAGTCCAAGGTCTCCATAAACACAAACCTGCATGATGACCCATCCTCAGGAGAGTCCATTTCACCTCAGCCCTCTGAGTAGCTCCCCCAGAGCCAGCAGATCGAACCTGCCTTGTCGCTAGGAGACAATGGGAGTGTGAGGTGGGGTGCCCAGGCATCCATCTATAGAACACTGCTCTCGACTCTTTCAGTATGGGGCGTCCTGGAGCCATCCAACAGGACTCGACTCTCCCGCAGAAGGAATCCTTGCAGTTTGGAGCATCTCACAACTCCCAGCGTGGGAAATCCTCCATGGCCTCATGAGGCCCCCCCTTCCTGAAGGGGCCATCATGGACACACTCCAGACTGAGCCAACGTCTGCTATTGCCCTGACTTCAGATGCAGGAGATCTCGATTCAGCCTCTGCAGAGTGGGCTTGCCATGCCCTCTCCCCGAAACCTCACCCTAGCTTGTGTTCTCAGACCTCCGTCCTCACACTCCTGGCCTACAAATCCTCCAGACTGGGAATTCCAGAGCCACAACAGAGCACTCTGCCTGCCCACCCGAAGAAAAATGGTTGCCCTATGGGGCTGCCCAGAAACCCCAAATGAGGATCAACCTGCATGCCACTCGACCCAATTATATAGGCTGCCCTGGGCACTAATGCTGTTTGCCACAGCCTGAACCCAGACCTCCCGACCGACAACCAGACAGCTGGCCGCACACCCAGCACATCGGACCCACCATGGCCTTAGGCCATCCTCTCTTCCCAACCTTGGTTTTCAGGCTTCAGAACCTAGACCTTATCTCCAATCACTGCACAGAGGGGAACCTGATGCAGAAATCAGAACTCCTCCCTCCCCGGGCAAGAAACCTTACTGTTGGCATGGTGTTCAACCTTCAGGGTAGGAGAAACCAGCATGGCCCATAAGGCCATACCCATGCCTGAGGGTCGCCTTGGGCAAAAACACACATTGTGACCCTCAGTGGGAGCCCCGTGCTCAAGTAAAGCCTCTCAGTGGCTGGAACAAGAGCCTGCATATGGGGCTTGCCATGCCCCTAGGCCCCCAATCCTAACCAGAGGTCGGGTTTTCCAGTTGCCCGTACCCAGGGCTCTGCTCTGGAATACCTCTTTTGGAGGGACACCTGAGGCAGAAAACAGGACTCCTCCCTTCCCACAGAATGACCCCAAAGTCTTGGGAGCCAGGCCAAATCCCCAGAGAGGGAGACTCATCCATGGCCCATGAGGCCACTCTGACCTTCCACGGCCATCCTTGACACAAAATCCAGAGACAAAAGCCTGAGCAACTGCCTCACACTCGCCCTTCCTTCATGTCCTGAGGAGCTCCCCTCGTGGTCTGTAGATCAGGCCTGCCATACCCTCAGCCGCAAACCTAAGCCAAGTTTGTGTTTTCAGACTTCTGCCCCCACAGCCCTGGCCTCCACACCCTCCTGGCTGGGGACCCTGGAACCACACCGTAGGACTGTGCCTTCCCTCTCCAAGGAAACTTTGCCCATTCCATTGGCCACAACCCTACAAATTATGAGAAAGCTCCACAGTCCCCGAGGCCATCCTAATAGTGTAGGCCGCCCTGGACACACAGGGGCGATCTGACACAAGCTGAGCAACTACCTCCACTCAGACACACAGACGGATGTCCCCAGAGACAGGAGATTGAACCGGACAGGCCCCTAGGCTCTCATATGAACCCTTGCTTTGGTTTCCGTGTGTCTCTCCTCAGAGGCCTGGTTTCCAATACCAGCCTATGGGGGTTTCCTGAGGCACCAATCAGAACACCCCTAGTCTCCACATGGGCTACTTGCACTTTGGAGATGTGTCCAACCGTCTACTTAGGACAATCCTTCAGGGCCCCCAAGTCACCGCCACATTCCAATGTCTCCATGGACACAAACTCACATGATGACCCATCCTCAGGAGAGTTCATTTCAACTCAGCCTCCTCATAGTTCCCCCAGCGCCAGCAGGTCGAACCTGCCTTGTCGACAGTAGCCAGTGGGAATGCGATGTGGGGTGCCCAGGCATCTATCCTTAGAACACTGCTCTTGAGTCTATCCATATGGGGCGTCCTGGAGCCAACCAACAGGACTCGATCCTCCTGCAGAAGAAATCCTTGTCATTTGGAGCATCTCACAACTCCCAGCGTGGGAAAACCTCCATGGCTTCATGAGACTCCCGTTCCTGAAGGGGCCATCATGAACACAAACTCCAACCAGAGCCAATGTCGGATCCTTGCCCTGACTCCAGATGCAGGAGATCTCGATGTAGACTCTGCAGAGTGGGCCGCCATGCCCTTGCCCGGAAGCCTAACCCTAGCTTGTGTTCTCCGACAGCCGTCCTTACACTCCTGGCCCCCAAGCCCTCCAGATTGCGAATTCTGGAGCCACAACGGAGCACTCTGTCTGCCCACCCAAAGAAAAACGTTGCCCTATGGGGCTGCCCAGAAACCCCAAATGAGGATCAACTTGCAAGCCACTCGACTGCACCCCAATTATATAGGCTGCCCTGGGCACTAATGCTCTGTTTGCCACAGCCTGAGCCCGGACCTCCCGACCGACAACCAAACAGCTGGCTACACACCCAGCACCTCGGACCCACCATGGCCTTAGGCCGTCCTCCCTTCCTAAACTGGGTTTTCAGGCTTCAGAACCTAGACCTTATCTCCAATCACTGCACAGGTGGGAACCTGATGCAGAAATCAGAACCCCTCCCTCCCCATGGCAAGAAACATTGCTGTTGTATGGTGTCAAGCCCTCAGGATAGGAGAAACCAGCATGGCCCATGAGGCCACGCCCAAGCTTGAGGGCCGCCTTGGGCACAAACACGCATTGTGACCCTCAGCCTGAACCCTGTGTTCAAGTAAGGCCTCTCTATGGCTGGACCAAGAGCATGCATATAGGGCTTTCCATGCCCCTAGTCCCTCAATCCTAACCAGAGGTCAGGTTATCCAGTCACCCTTACACAGGGCTCTGCTCTGGAATCCCTCTTTTTTAGGGACACCTGAGGCAGAAAAAAGGACTCCTCCCTTCCCACAGACTGAACCCAAACTCTGAGGAGCCAGGGCAAATTACCAGAGAGGGAGACTCATCCATGGTCCATGAGGCCACTCCAACCTTCCACGGCCATCCTTTTCAGAAAATCCACAGACAAAAGCCCAAGCAGCCACCTCACACTCGCCCTTCATTCATATCCCGAGGAGCTCCCCTCACGGTCTGTAGATCGGGTCTGCCATACCCTCGGCCCCAAATCTAAGCCGAGTTTGTGTTTTCAGACTTCTTTCCCCACAGCCATGGCCCATACACCCTCCAGGCTGCGGCCCCTGGAGCCACACCGCAGGTCTGTGCCTGGCCTCTCCAAGGAAACTTTGCCCATTCCATTGGCCACAACCCTACCAATTAAGAGAAAGCTCCAAGATCCCCGAGGCCATCCCAATAGTGTAGGCTGCCCTGGACACCCAGGGGCAATCTGACACAAGAGGAGCAACTACCTCCACTCAGACACACAGACGGATGTCCTCAGAGACAGAAGATTGAACCAGACAGGCCCCTAGGCCCTCATCTGAATCCTCACTTTGGTTTCCAGGCGTCTCTCCTCACAGGCATGGTTTCCAATACCAGCATATGGGGGTTTCCTGTGGCACCCATCAGAACACCTCTCGTCTCCACGTGGGAAACTTGCTCTTGGGTGCTGTGTCCAACCCTCTGGTTAAGATAATCCTTCAAGGCCCCAAGCCACCACCACATTCCAAGGTCTCCATGGACACATACTCACATGATGACCCATCCTCAGGAGAGTCCATTTCAACTCAGCCCCCTGGGTAGCTCCCCAGAACCAGCAGATCAAACCAGCCTTGTCGCTAGGAGACAATGGGAATACTAGGTGGGTGCCCAGGAATCTCTTCTTAGAACCCTCCTCTCAAGTTTTACCATATCGGGCATCCTTGAGCCATCCAACAGGAATCGACTGTCCTGCAGAAGTAAACATTGCGGTTTGGAGTATCTCACAACTCCCAGCGTGGGAAAACCTCCATGGCCTCATGAGGCCCCCCTTCCTGAAGGGGCCATCATGGACACAAACTCCAACCTGAGCCAACGTCTGATTCTCGCCCTGACTTCAGATGCAGGAAATATCAATTCAGCATCTGCAGAGTGGGCCAGCCATGCCCTTGCACTGAAACCTCACCCTAGCTTGTGTTCTCAGACTTTCACCCTCACACTCCTGGTGCACAAGCCCTCCTGACTGGGAATTCCGGAGCCACAACCGAGTACTCCGCCTGCCCACCAGAAGAAAAACATTGCCCTATGGGGCTGCCCAGAAACTCCAATGAGGATCAGCCTGCACAGCCCTCAAATGCACCCCAATTCCATAGGCTGCCCTGGACACTAATGCTCTGTCTGACACAGCCTGAGCCCAGGCCTGCCAATAGCCACCCAGACAGCTGGCCACACACCCAGCACATTGGACCTGCCATGGCCTTAGGCCATCATCTCTTCCCAACCTCGGTTTTCAGGCATCTGAACCTAGACCTCATCTCCAATCCCTGCATGGGGGGAACCTGAGACACAACTCAGAACTCTTCCTTTCCCATGGAAGGAAACCTTGTTGTTGGCATGGTATCAAGCCTTCAGAGTAGGAGAACCTTACAAGGCTCATGAGGCCATGTCCATGCTTGAGGGCCTCCTTGGGCACAAACTCGCATTGTGACCCTTTGCATGAGCCCTGTGTTCAAGTAAGGCCTCTCAGTGGCTGAACCAAGAGACCGCATATGGGGCTAGCCATGCCCCTAGGCCCCCAATCCTAACCAGAGGTTGGGTTTTCCAGTCGCCCATACCCAGGGCTATGCTCTGGAGTCCCTCTTTTGGAGGGACACCTGAGGCAGAAAACAGGACTCCTCTCTTCCCACAGAATGACCCCAAAGTCTTGGGAGCTGGGCCAAATCCCCAGAGAGGGAGACTCGTCCATGGCCCATGAGGCCACTCCGACCTTCCACAGTCATTCTCGACACAAAATCCAGAGACAAAAGCCTGAGCAAAAGCCTCACACTCCCCCTTCATTCATATCCCCTGGACCTCCCTCATTTGACTAGTTTTATATGTACAACATACTGTGAAGTGATCATCACTATAAAACAAGTTAACATATATTACCACATATAGTTACACATTTTTTCTTGTGATGAGAACTCTTAAAGTCTATCTTCTTAGCAACTTTCAAATGTGCAAGACATTGTTAACTATAGTTACAATAATTATTAACTATAGTCACTATGTTCTCCACAAGATATTACCTCACATTTAACAGAATGGGTGTTATTTTTTTTTAAAGACCACAAATAACAAGTGTTGACAAGGATTTGGAGAAATGTTAGACTAATTTGTGATTCCTTCTAGTCCAGATTAAAAATGAAAGCAACCAATCATCCCAATCATAAAACCATGAGCACTTAAAGATAGAACAAACCTCAGCAATGACTTCTCCTCCTGTCTAGTTCAGGAATTCTTCTTTACCATCATTGGTTCAGTAATCGATAGCTGAAGACTAACTCTGAGAAGAAGCTCTTCATCTTATAAAGCAGATTCTTCTAAGACACAGGTGGAAGAACTCCATGGTTGACTGTTGGAGCTCTAGGGTTCTTGCATTCTGAGTTTGAATCCCCGCTCACTAGGTGAGTGACCTGGGGAAGGTTAACTTCCAGAAGCCTCAATGTCATCACTTGTTTAAAAGATAATGTTATTACTATGATTGGTGTAACTATTATTGACAAAGACTCTCTTTGACCAGACTTGAGTTAAGCTCCTTTGAGCCCTCTTCTCAGCTAGGTCTCTGTGCCCATCTGTGATAAGCTCCAATTTAGCAAGAATTCTGCTAAGTCAATTTATCAAGAATCCCCACCCTTGATGTCTACTTGACAGAGAACACTTGGTAGCTGATCAGATTCCACATACCCACCCTTTATATCTAATCCCTCTCTCTGTCCTCTATAAGAATCCTATTGCATGAGTTTAGTAAGAATCCCCTGTTCTTGATGTGCCCTCTTGGTAATTTTCCAACCACTGACCCCCCCACTCTGCTTCTTGGCTATAAATATCCCCAACTGTCTTCATTGTATTTGGAGTTGAACCTAACCTCTCTCCCCTGTTCAATACCCCCTTTGTAATAGTCTTGATAAAAGTCTTCCTTACCATTTTTGACAAATGTCAGTATAATTTTTCTTTAACATTTATTATTAGAACGTTCTCTTTCATGTTGTTGAGAACCTATTATCGCCTCCTCCACACTCATCTTAGCCCTTTCCTTTTGGAAACATAAATAACATTTCTATTCCTTCTTTCATGTGAAATCTTTCAGATACATGAATAAAGAGACCACATATATCAAATCTTCATTATTTCAGGTGAAATATGTCCATTCTCTTAAGAGTTCCAATGATTGCCATTTTGTCCCTTTTTATGAACGTGTTTGAATATGACATCACAGCCGTCATAATACTTCAAAGGTCTGCATACAATCTGAGGACACATGACACCATTATCTTTCTTGGTTTAAGCCCTACAATTCTATGAAGTTGATATGAGATGCAGTTTACAGATGCACTACATGTTGGCAGCTACATCACACCTTGGTGCACAAATACTGATATGAATCTGGATTTTCTCTAACCTTGAATCTTAGCAGTTGATTTAAAAAAAGAAAGTACAGGATTTAAAATTAGGATGGAATTATTCAGGATAGACTACCCAAAAAAGATATTTCTAGTTATCTAATGAAACAGTAATGGACATGTATCTTGAGCCTTGAAAGATATGATGGACACTGACGATGAATCATGAATGTTTTCTAATGATAGGTTGGAATACAGAAAGGCATGGAGAAGGGAATTAAAGTAATATGTCAGCTAAAAGCTGAATTATCATTACTCGCTGCTTTTTTTTTTTTTCCCACACGCCATTTGCTAATTCCTATCTCCAAACCTTGCACATCTTTCTTCAATACTGGTGGATTTGTCTTCAAAGCACCTTAGACCCTGATTATGCCAGGTTTGAAACTGGATTTTTTAGGCATGTGTTACTATTTTTCTGACACAGAAAAGCAATTTAATAGAGAAAGTCTTGAAAGTATAGAAATTTGATCTGAATTATATATATATAGCGATTCATATGTATATTGATATCAATGAATTGAAGAGACGTATATTTATGTCACTGAGTATATTTATATGTCATATATATGTGTATATATATATGGAATCTATAGGGAAGAAGGATAAATTTATATATATATATATAAATTTATATATATGTATATATATGTATATATGATCTGAATTATATATATAGCGATTCATATATATATTGATATCAATGAATTAAATACATAGATGTATGTTTATGTCACTGAGTATATTTATATGTCACATATATATGTGTATATATATGTATATATATATGGAATTTGTAGGAATAAAGGATAAATTTATATATATATAAATTTATATATATTATATATGTATTATATATTATATATTGTATATATTACATATTATATATATATTTATTATATATTTATTTGTATATATTTATATATTATTTATATATAAATTTATCCATTTCTGGGACGTCTAGGTGGCTCAGTTTGTTAAGCAGCTGCCTTCAGCTCAGGTCATGATCCCAGCATCCTGGGATCAAGTCCCACATCGGGCTCCTTGCTCAGCAGGGAGCCTGCTTCTCCCTCTGCCTGCCACTCTGTCTGCTTGTGCTCACTCTCGTTCCTCTCTCTCTCTCTGACAAATAAATAAATAAATAAATCTTTAAAAAAATAAATTTATCCATTTCAAAGCAATATATATATGTATATATAAGTATATATGTATGTATATATATGTGTATATATACACATATATGTATATATTTTATATATATACACATACATATATACATATATACACACATATATATAAAATATATATATAATAAATTTATATATATTTTATATATATATAAAGTTTATATAATATATATTTTATATATTTTTATATATACATATATATTTATATATATTTACATATATTTATATATTTATATATATACACATATATATACACATATATAAATTTATCCTTCTTCCCTACAGATTTCATTTCAAAGCAATAAACATTGCTATTTACTTGTCTGGGTCCATCCTTAAGCTACAGATTCTTTGAATATGTAAACTGAATTTATTCAAAGTTGTTAAGCTCATGATCAAAGATAAAGTCTTTTGAAGATGAGATCCATTAAGTATCAACCCTTACCAGGCAAAATTTCAATATCCAGCCATACCCTATATGACATATTGTATAGAAATAATATATAAGGGTGAAAAGGGGAGTTCTCTACCCCATAACACAATTACGAGATTCGTCAGAAAATAGTTTTGCCTGAAAAAAACTAGGCAACAAATAAGCATTCTTGATGCCATTTAGACTTTTAGAAAGCACTCTGGGAAATAAGCTTGGGCTGCACACTGACAGAGGAATTTTGCCAAAAGAGACAGTCTTGTTAGCCTCTGTGCATCTCAGCAGCATGCAGCAGCACCAAAAATGAAAACTGGATTTAACTATATCAACAAACATTGTCACGTAGGGTAGACAGAACAAAAGTAACCAGGAGAACAAGAGGTAGAGATGATAAAGCTCAGTATCTTGGAAACATTTTCTGTTGTGTTATTTTTAGAAGTGGGTAATATTGTACTCTATTTCTAATTTCTTTTTAAAATTTTTATTAACATATAATGTATTATTAGCCCCAGGGGTGCAGGTCTGTGAATCGCCAGGTTTACACACTTCACAGCAATCACTGTAGCACACATATTCCTCAATGTCCATAACCCAACCACCCTCGCCCTATCCCCCTACCCCCGGCCCCCCTCAGTTTGTTTTGTGAGATTGAGTCTCTTATGGTTTGTCTCCCTCCACATCCCGTCTTGTTTCATTTTTTCCTTCCCTCCCCCCCAAACCCTTCATTTTGCTTCTCAACTTCCTCTTATCAGGGAGATCATATGATAATTATCTTTCTCAGATTGACTTATTTGACTCAGAATAATACCCTCTAGTTCCATCCACGTCATAGCAAATGGCAAGATTTCATTTCTTTGGATGACTGCATAGTATTCCACTGTATATATATATATATACCACATCTTCTTTATCCATTCATCTGTTGATGGACATCAAGGTTCTCTCCATAGTTTGGCTATGGTGGACACTGCTGCTATAAACATTCAGGTGCATGTGCCCCTTAGGATCACTACATTTGTATCTTTAGAGTAAATACCCAGTAGTGTGAATGCTGGGTTGTAGGGTAGTCCTATTTTCAACTTTTTGAGGAACCTCCATGCTGTTTTCCGGAGTGGTTGCACCAGCTTGCATTCCCAACAACAGTGTGGAAGTGTTCCCCTTTCTCGGCATCCTCGCCAGCACCTGTTGTTTCCTGACTTGTCAACTTTAGCCATTCTAACTGGTGTGAGGTGGTATCTCATTGTGGTTTTGATTTGTATTTCCCTGATGCCAAGTGATGTGGAGTACTTTTTCATGTGTCTGTTGGCCATCTGGATGTCTTCTTTGCAGAAATGTCTGTTCATGTCCTCTGCCCATTTCTTGATTGGACTATCTGTTGTTTGGGTGTTGAATTTGATATGTTCTTTATAGATTTTAGATACTAGCCTTTCATCTGATATGTCATTTTCAAATATCTACTCCCATTCTGTCAGTTGTCTTTGGTTTTGTTGACTGTTTACTTTGCTGTGCAAAAGCTTTTGATCTTGATGAAGTCCCAATAGTTCATTTTTGCCCTTGCTTTCTTTCCTTTTGGCAATGTTTCTAGGAAAATGTTGCTGCGCCTGAGGTTGAAGAGGTTGCTGCCTGTGTTCTCCTCAAGGATTTTGATGGATTCTTTTCTCATATTATTTCTAATTTTTTCAGCCAGTTACTGAGTGATAGCAACATTATAACTACAGAAACTATATGTCATTTTGGCCTTATAAGTATTTCCTAACTGCAGTAATACTTGTTTTATTTTTTCTTGTTTAGTTATTCTGCTTTGGGAAGATATCCTTAAAGAGGTACTTACTGGATTAACTCAACTATGCTGCCAGGCCAACAAGTCACTATCTTGTCTATTTTTTTTTAATTTTGAGAAATATTTCTTAAAATTTCTATTTGAGAAAGACTGGAGACAATATTATGTCAGCCTCCTCTTGTCACTTGTTAATATGTTTGAAAGAACACGCTGGGGTATCCTTTTATTAGTCTAAGCATATCCGTGAAATTATTTTTACAAAGTGATTGGTAAAGGCATAAGTAAACAGGGTCACTGAAGGATAAACAGATCCTTCATTAAGTTCCACAAATACGAAATGCCATTTCCGTGCAGTGCACTATACTGGGGGCTAGCTCTGTAGGTAAAGATATATATGAAAAAGTCCTAGCCCTTATGTAGTTCATAGATCAATGGTAAGTAATAGTACCTTATAACTTTCATGATTTATATCTTTCAAATATCTTTTAAACTGAAAGTGAAATGAACAGCTTAAAGTTTATTTATGCATTATTCATAACTAGTTGTTCCCTTAGACATTGTTCAGAAGGAGTGTTAACCTTTGTTAAATTCATACATCTCTGCTCCTCCTCTTCCTTCAAGGCTGAGAACTGTGGATGCTCAAAGCATCTCAAAGGCAAATCAAAAAACCTCTGTGAAGCATGCTTCCCTCCTTATTCCCCAAGTGCAACTGGCAGGTTGAGTCAGACCAACTAAAACCTGATCTGAAATTTATGAAAATCAGACCAGGAGTTTCACATGACGCTATGTCCTATATGTAGTGCCCCAAATTTCTCCTCCTCCTCCTCCTCCTCCTCCTCTTCCTCCTCCTCTTTCTTCTTCGTATAAAAGCATAAACACTTTTTCTTTTATAAAAGAAACTTTACACCCAGTGCAGGCCTTGAACTGAAAGACCCTTAGATCAAGAGTCACATGTTCTACTGACTGAACCAGCCAGGGTAACCCTAAATTTCTGGGTATAGATTCTTACTCTCCTATGATCACCATCTGGCATATCATAATCAAATGTTTGTGGTGCTTTTCATCTCTTTTTCTATGTAATTCCTTTTCTAATCAGTTCTCTTCACTATTTCACTATGACTAGCACAGTAAATGCTTGTGAAATCTGTTAGGGAATGAATGAGTGAATGAATGAATGAATGAATGAATAATGCTTTACCCTTTCTGCCATTCCCTGGAGAGCATTCACCAACTGTGTTTGCTCTCGGTGCTATTCTCTTTCAATCGTGCCCCAACCTGTGATTGCAGTTGACTCATCTCGTCAACCCCCAACCTGTAGAGGAGTGTCTCCAGAAGCTCTCTGTTGTCTGTTGTCTCCTCACATTTCTCACGCTTTGTGCTTTCTGTGATTTTGTGTTCTGTGGGACACTCCGTATCACAGTGACTTCTAGGAGCTGCCTAGAAATATGTCTAAACCTTTCAAGTTTAAATTTTTCAGTTTTGTTTTACTATTTCAGTGTTGTCTTCCCACCCCCCCTTCTGAGTCTTTAGATTTTGAAATTCTACCCCCACTAAAGTCTACAGAAGTCTTTGAGCACTTTGTGTCTAACACCCTGTCTAATTCTCACTGTCACTTTAGGATGCACACATAAGAAAACAGATTCCTGTGGGGTGGCCAGTGGCTCAGCCCTGCAGCTGAGATGGTTGAACCTGATTTCAGAGGGGTCTGTTTCTGCCAAAGCAGATGTTTTTCCACCCTGCTGTGCATCACCACCTGGCCAAGTTTTGGCCCCCTTCTGCCTTCGTGTATTTGAAAGACCAAAACACTGACTGATGAAATGCCTTGACATAGATCACCCCCTCATAAGAAGTACGAACAATCCCGTTAAGTTTCCTTGCCCTCGCTGTGCTATGAGGACTTTCAAATGACTCCTTAATGAAGGAGCTGCATGCAGTGGTGGGAACTGTCATGTGCACACATGGATTGGCACTTGGCAATGCTTAATTATACGTGTCTTGCTTCCCAATATTGTTCAAATCCCCTCTGCTTATTTTCGTCTTCTGTTCTCTTATTTTCACTGCACTAATGCCATTCTGTGTCTTCTTCCTCCCCAAAGCAAGTCAAGCATTGCCAGTAGCTTGGCCTGCACTTTGACGTTTTCAATATCATCTCCTTCTGTCTCCCTTGATGGCACTGTTCCTCTTGCTACAACTTTCCTGGAGAACCCTTTATAAATTTTAAATATTCTCATCTTTGGTTTGTATGCTACTGTCAAAATGAGTTATCTGCAGAAGGCACCTCGGCTTATTAACTAACCTCCGATAGCATCTCTTTTTCACATCATTTCAATTTGTCTTCTCTCTGATTTGTAATTTATTTTCTGTTGAGAGGGTCTACAGAGCACACATGAAAATAAAGGACTGTGTGGAGAGACTTCCCTCTGCTCCTTGTCACATTAATTTATTTCTTCCCCCACCCATTGAGCATTAGAACGTGGGTCACTTTGATATATAACATCCTCACTTATTTCTGCAGCTTATCTGCCAAACACTATTTTGGGTCCAGATTTACAGAAAGAATCATTGTAGTTTAACACCAAAGCCATATTTTTGAATAAACTAATAATTTTCCCACCTCTCTATTTTGGCCTGTTTCAGATCTCCTCTGAAATTCACAATCAGCCATTTTTGGATGTCTGACACATCATTTGCCCTGTGTGTCATGCTTTCTGCTAAGCTTGCCAACCTTTGCAGCAACGTGTCTATGTAAATCTTCTGATCAGTACTCAGTTATGCTCCTGGTTTCTGGGTTCTAATGCCTTTCTTCTCTCTTTTGTAACTATTATTGGTAGTTTTCCTTGTGCTGAATTGTGCCCTTTTATTCATATACCTTTAATCCAAAAGCTTTTTAAAATTCCTTTTGTTTAAAGAGCTGAAAGACTCAGCAGAGAATCATCAAATGTCAAACTCAAGAGAAACATCACATTCTACCTTAATCGCTCTGTGCAATTTTTGAGTTGATATGTTTGCAATAAAATAATTTTAGCTTCTCTTGGGGTAGGTATGTGTTATGGTGAGTGTTGTGAAGTGTGTAAACCTGGCGATTCACAGGCCTGTACCCCTGGGGCTAATAATACATTATATGTTAATAAAAATTTAAAAAAATTAGATTTCTTGATTAATTCCTTGGCATTGGCACACATTTTTTTCTGTTTTATGTAAACATCATTCTCTTTCCTTAAGAATTCTCTTTTTGTCCTCTTACTGTTTATTTTTAATATGTGAAAAATCAATCCTAATTTCCTTTTCTTTGCATATCCCATGTTTCCTGTGTGACATTTTATTCTTGTCTGAACTTTTCTTTATACTTTCTACCTTGATGGTATATATATAACCATACTATAGGTTATTGTATATGCTATATATTACTCTATAATTTTATATTAATATTATTATTAGTCACAGACATATTCCCAGGATATGTAGCACAATATTTGCCATAGAATAGTGCTAAACCAATGTTTGTTGAATAAATGAACTAAAGAAGAATGTATCTAAATCTGAATTTTCCACAGTCCACTTTTAAAAATAAGATTTATTTATTCATTTTAGAAGGAGAGATAGTGGAAAGTGCACATAAACATGGGAAGGGCGGAGGGAGAAGGAGTGAATTTCAAGCAGATTCCATGCTGTGTGTGGAGCTGGCATGGGGCTCATCTCACTATCCTGAGATCATGACCTGAGACAAAATCTAGAGTCAGATGCTTAACCAATTGAGCCTCCCAGGTGTCCCTTCCACAATCCACTTTTGCATTTTGCATTCTTTGACTTGATTTCCAATCAAATCTAACAAGGTGGTATAAGGAAGGTATAAGCCATAGGTCTTAAAGAAGTATATATTTTTAAAGATTTTATTTATTTATTTATTTGACAGAAAGATCACAAGTAGGCAGAGAGGTAGGCAAAGGGAGTAGGGGAAGCAGGCTCTCCACTGAGCAGAGAGCCCAATGTGGGGCTCGATCCCAGGACCCTGAGGTCATGACATGAGCTGAAGACAGGGGCTTAAACAACTGAGCCACCCAGGTGCCCCGGAAGTGTATTTTCTTTTTTTTTTTTTTCCAATTTTTTATTTATTTTCAGCGTAACAGTATTCATTGTTTTTTCACCACACCCAGTGCTCCATGCAATCTGTGCCCTCCCTAATACCCACCACCTGGTTCCCCCACCCTCCCACCCCGCCCCTTCAAAACCCTCAGGTTGTTTTTCAGAGTCCATAGTCTCTCATGGTTCACCTCCCCTTCCAATTTCCCTCAACTCCCTTCTCCTCTCCATCTACCTTTGTCCTCTATATTATTTGTTATGCTCCACCAATAAGTGAAACCATATGATACTTGACTCTCTCTGTTTGACTTATTTCACTCAGCATAATCTCTTCCAGTCCTGTCCATGTTGCTACAAAAGTTGGGTATTCGTCCTTTCTGATGGAGGCATAATACTCCATAGTGTATATGGACCACATCTTCCTTATCCATTCATCCGTTGAAGGGCATCTTGGTTCTTTCCACAGTTTGGCGACCGTGGCCATTGCTGCTATAAACATTGGGGTACAGATGGCCCTTCTTTTCACTACATCTGTATCTTTGGGGTAAATACCCAGCAGAATCCTCGAGGAGTGTATTTTCTTTTGTAATGTTAATATTATGGTGTTTTCCATACACTAATAATAAATGATAATAGGAATAAAAATTCTAGTAAAAAATAACATTTATTTAGTCCTTCCAATCTGTCAAGCCTTGTTCCAAGAATTTTACATACATAAAGCCATTAGTTTTCACAAAAAGCCCATAAGTACTATGTGTATTTCCACTTCATAAATGAAGAAGCTGAGTAACAGATCCTAACAATTGCTGGTTATTAAACATATATTGAATAAAAATATAAAAAATAAGCAGCATATTATAGTTAATGTAATCAGATAAAAATCGCTAATTTCCAATATAGTAGGTAATACAAACTCCAAGGAGGGAGAGTCATGATATGTGATATTCTGAATTGTGACCTCTGAAACTCTCTAAATACTGTACATTTATTGTCTAATGTAGGTCTCAAATTATTTGCATAGTTCTTATTATTGGCTCGGTTTTATAGAAAGGAAACCAAGGTTCAGAGGGAATCAGTGTGTGACTCAAGGTCACAGACTTACAAACTGAAAAAGGAAATTCAAGAGATCAATAACAAACATGAAAAAATTCAACCCTACTAATTAAGAAATGCAAAGTAGTAAAAAAGAAATATCATTTTCGTTACCAAATCAAGCAAAATTTTAAAAGCAATATTGACTAATGACAACAAAATGGTTGTAGAATATACAAAGCCAAGAAGAGTTTTAAATGTCACACACTGTATGATGAATACTCTGGGAATATATAATTTTTTTAACTTTTTTACCCCCTTTCTTCTCCCACTGATTTTGGGTCCCTTCTGATTTGGTTAGCATACTTTTTATGGTGTCTTTGCCACGCTTTTATTACTTTATTCTCTCATTCATATATTCTTATCTAGATAAAATGATAAGGCGAAAAAACTCACCACAAAAAAAGAAAAGAAAAGAAGAAGAAGAGGCAGTACCAAAGGCTAGGGACTTAATCAACATAGACATTGATAATATATGAGACTAAATTTCAGAATGAAGATTCTCAAGGTGTTAGCTAGGCTTGAAAAAGGCATAGAAGATATTAGGGAAACCCTGTCTGGAGAAATGAAAGCTCTTTCTGGAGAAATAAAAGAACTAAAATCTAACGAAGCTGAAATTTTTAAAAAAAGCTATTAATGGGGTGCAATAAAAATGGAGGCTCTTACTGTGTGTATAAATGAGGCAGAAGAGAGAATTAGTGATATAGAAGACCAAATGATGGAGAATAAAGAAGCTGAGCAGAAGAGAGACAAACAAGTACTAGACCTTGAGAGGAGAATTAGAGAGGTAAGTGATACCATAAGAGAAAAAAAAAATTAGAATAATTGGAATTCCAGAAGAAGAAGAGACAGGGGGACAGAAGACATATTGGAGAGAATTATTATAGAGAATTCCTCAATATGGCAAAGGGAACAAGCATCAAATCCAAGAGGCACAGAGAACCCACCTCAAAGTCAATAAAAATAGGGCCACACCCTGTCATCTAGTAGTAGAACTTACGAGTCTTAGTGATAAAGAGAAAATCCTGAAAGCAGCTCAGAACAGGAAGTGTGTAACATACAATGTTAAAAATATTATTTTGGCAGCAGACTTACCCACAGAGACCTGGTAGGCCAGCAAGAACTGGCATGGTATATTCAGAGCACTAAATGAGGAAAACATGCAGCCAAGAATACTATATCCAGCTAGGCTATCATTAAAAATAGAAGGAGAGACAAAAGCTTCAAGGACGAACAAAAACTAAAAGAATTTGCAAACACTAAACCGGCGATACAGGAAATATTGAAAGGGGTCCTCTAAGGAAAGAGAAAGCCTAGAAGTAGTAGACCAGAAAGGAACAGAGACAATATACAGTAACAGTCACCTTACAGGCAATACAATGGCACTAAATTCATATCTTTCAATATTACCCTGAATGTACCCTTTTAATAGTTACCCTGAGTATAAATGAGCTAAATGACCCAATCAAAAGACACAGAATATCAGAATGGATACAAAAACAACACCCATCAATAGGTGGTCTACAAAAAACTCATTTTAGATCCAGAGACACCTCCAGATTTAAAGTGAGGGGGTAGAAAACAATTCACCCAGTTAATAGACATCCAAAGAAAGCCTGGGTGGCAATCCTTATATCAGATAAATTAGACCTTAAGCCAAAGACTATAATAAGAGATAAGGAAGGACACTGTATCATACTCAACACGTCTGTCCAACTTGAATATCTAACCACTTTAAAAATCTATGCCCCTAACATGTGAGCAGTCAACTATATAAGCCAATTAATAACAAAATCAAAGAGACACACCAACAATAATACACTAATAGTAGGGGACTTTAACAACCACCTCACTGAAATGGACAGATCATCCAAGCAAAACATCAACAAGGAAATATAGGTCTTAAATGACACACTGGACTAGATGAACATCACAGATACATTTAGAACATTCCATCCCAAAACAAGGGAATACACATTATTCTGTAGAGCACATGGAACATTTTTCAGAATAGATCACATCCTGGGTCACAAATAAGGCCTCAACTGGTACCAAAAGATTGGGGTCATTCCCCATACACAATGCTCTGAAGCTAGAATTCAATCACAAGAGGAAAGTTGGAAATAACTGGAATACATGGAAGCTAAAGAGCATCCTATTTAAATAAATAATTTAAATAAATGGGTCAACCAGGAAATTAAAAAAGAATTGAAAAAATTCATGGAAACAAATGATACTGAAAACACCGCTATTCAAAATCTGTGGGACACAGCAAAGGCAGTCCTGAGAGGAAAATATATAGCAGTACAAGCCTTTCTTGCAAAACAAGAAAGGTCTCAAATACACAACCTAACCCTTCACTTAAAGGAGCTGGAGAAAGAACAGCAAAGAAAGCCTAAACCCAGCCAGAGAAGAGAAATAATAAAGATCAGAGCAGAAATCAATGAACTAGAAACAAGCAAACGAACAAACAAACAAAAAACAGTAGAAGGAATCAATGAAACTAAAAGCTAGTTCTTTGAAAGAATTAATATGTTTGATCAATCCCTGGTCAGACTTATCAAAAAGAATGAGAAAGGACCCAAATAAAAAAAATCAATGAAAGGGGAGAGATCACAAGAAACACCAAATAAATACAAACAATTATAAGAACATTTTATGAGCAACTATACGTCAACAAATTTGACAATCTGGAAGAAACGGATGCATTCCAAGAGATGTATAAACTACAACAACTGAACCAGGAAGAAATAGAAAACCTGAACAGACCCATCACCAGTAAGGAGATTGAAATAGTCATGAAAAATCTCCCAACAAACAAGAGCCCAGGGCTAGATGGCTTCCCAGGGAAATTCTACCAAACATTTAAAGAAGAATTAATACCTATTCTCCTGAAAATGTTCCAAAAAAAATGGAAGAAAAACTTCCAAACTCATTTTATGAGGCCAGCATCACCCTGATCTCAAAACCAGACAAAGATCCCATCAAAAAGTAGAATTACAGGGGTGCCTGAGTGGCTCAGTGGGTTAAGCCGCTGCCTTGGGCTCAGGTCATGATCTCAGGGTCCTGGGATCGAGTCCCACATCGGGCTCCCTGCTCAGCAGGGAGCCTGCTTCCCTCTCTCTCTCTCTCTGCCTGCCTCTCTGTCTACTGTGATCTCTCTCTGTCAAATAAATAAATAAAATCTTTAAAAAAAAAGTAGAATTACAGACCAATATCCTTGATGAACACAGATGTTAAAATCCTCACCAAAATACTAGCCAATAGGATGCAAGATGACATTAAAAGGGTTATTCACCACGACCAAGTGGTTTTTATTCCAGGGCTTCCAGGATGGTTCAACATCCACAAATCAATCAACATGATACAATACATTAATAAAAGAAATCACAAGAACCATATGATACTCTCAATAGATGCTGAAAATGCTTTTGGCAAAGTACAGCATCCTTTCTTGATCCAAACCCTTCAAAGTGTGGGGATAGAGGGTGCCTACCTCAATATCTTCAAAGCCATCTATGAAAAACCCACAGCAAATATCATTCTCAATGGGGAAAAACTGAGAGCTTTTCCCCTAAGATCAGGAACATGGTAGGGATGCCCTTTTTATCACCACTGTTATTCAACATAGAAGTCCTAGCCTCAACAATCAGACAACAAAAAGAAATTAAAGGCATCCAAATCAGCAAAGAAGAAATCAAACTATAGCTCTTTGGAGATGATATAATACTCTATGTGGAAAATCCAAAAGACTCCATTCCAAATCTGCTAGAATTTGTACAGGTATTCAGTAATGTGTCACAATCTAAAATCAATGCACATAAATCAGTTGCATTTCTATACACCAACAACAAGACAGAAGAAAGAGAAATTAAGGAGTCAATCCCATTTATAATTGCACCCCAAATCATAAAATACCTAGGAATAACCCTAAACAAAGAGGCAAAGAATCCGTACTCAGAAAACTATAAAGTACTCATGAAAGAAATGGAGGAAGACACAACAAAATGGAAAAATGTTCCATGCTTATGGATCGGAAGAACAAATATTGTGAAAATGTCTATGCTACCTAAAGCAATCTACACGTTTAATGCAATCCCTATCAAAATACCAAATATTTTTTTCGAGGAAATGGAACAGATAATCCAAAAATTTGTATGGAACCAGAAAAGACCTTGAATAGCCAGACGTATGTAGAAAAAGAAAGCCAAAGTTGGTGGCATCACAATTCCAATCTTGAAGCTCTATGACAAAGCTGTCATCATCAAGGCAGCTTGATGTCAGTATGGTATGGGTACAAAAACAGACACATAGATTAATGGAACAGAATAGAGAGCCCGGAAATACACCCTCAACTCTATGGTCCACTAATATTTGACAAAGCAGGAAAGAATGTCCAATGGATAAAAGACAGTCTCTTCAACAAATGGTGTTGGGAACATTGGACAGCCTCATGGAGAAAAATGAAACTGGACCATTTCCTTACACCACACACAAAAATAGACTCAAAATGGATGAAAGACCTCAATGTGAGAAAGGAATCCATCAAAATCCTTGAGGAGAACACATTCAGCAACCTCTTTGACCTCAGCTGCAGCAACTCTTTCCTAGAAACATCGCCAAAGGCAAGGAAAGCAAAGGCAAAAGTGAATTATTGGGACTTCATCAAGATCAAAAGCTTTTGCACGGAAAAGGAAACATTCAAAAAAACCCAAAGACAACTGACAGAATGGGAGAAGATATTTGAAAATGACATATCAGATAAAGGGCAAGGATCCAAAATCTAAAAAGAACTTGTCAATCTCAACACCCAAAGAACAAATAATCCAATCAAGAAATGGGCTGAGGACATGAACAAACATTTCTGCCAAGAAGACATCCAGATGGGCAACAAACACATGAAAAAGTGCTCCCCATCACTCGGCATCAGGAAAATACAAATCAAAACAATGATGAAATATCACCCCACACCAGTCAGAATGGCTAAAATTATCAAGTCAGGAAACGACAGGTGCTGGCGAGGATGCAGAGAAAGGGGAATCCTCCTACAATGTTGGTGGGAATGCAACCTGTTGCAGTCACTCTGGAAAACAGCATTGAGGTTCCTCAAAAAGTTGAAAATAGAACTACCCTATGACCCATCAATCGCAGTACTGGGTATTTACCCTAAAGATCCAAATGTAGTGATCCGAAGGGGCATGTGCACCCGAATATTTATAGCAGCAATGTCCACAATAGCCAAACTATGGAAAGAGCCTAGATTTCCATCAACAGATGAATGGATAAAGGAGATAATATATATGTATTATCTCCTTTATCCATATATATATATATATATGTATATATATATATATATATACACACACATACACACACACACACGCACATACACACATACACACAATAGAATACTATGCAGCCATCAAAAGAAATGAAATCTTGCCCTTTGCAATGATGTGGATGGAACTAGAGGGTATTATGCTTAGTAAAATAAGTCAATCAGAGAAAGACAGTTATCATATGATCTCCCTGATATGAGGAATTTCAGAGGCAAGGTGGTGGGTTTGGTGGGTAGGGAAGGAAAAAATGAAACAAGGATGGAGTGAGACAAACCATAAGACACTCTGAATCTCACAAAACAAACTGATGGTTGTCTGGAAAATCTGGTAGGGAGAGGGTGGTTAGGTTAAGGACGTTGGGAAGGGTATGTGCTATGGTGAGTGCTGTGAAGTGTGTAAGACTGACGATTCACACACCTGTAGCCCTGGGGTTAATAATACATTATATATTAATTTTAAAAGATGATAAAAAATAAATATATGAGCATATTATTTTGGCTCTTGGAAACTAACATTTTAATATTTATGTGTGAGGTTAGCGTATGAAGACTAGCCATCTTGATTTGAGAGGGATAGTTCATTTTCATTTTGCTGGTGAGAGTATAAATTGAAGGAAAGATATCTAGAAATTCTAAATCCAATCATTTAGCCTAACAAAAAAACTAAGTTTGCAAATAGAACATCCTACTAACACATATGCATACCAATTTAAAAAAAACAATTCTTTACAGATTTCAAGGCAATTATATATATATATATAAAATATTATATTATGTATTATTACTTATATACAGTTTATATTATATATATGACATATTATTTTAAGGCAATAATATATTTTAAGCCAACATATTATTTAAGACAATTATTTAAGACATAAAGATGCAATTGTCTATACAGTTGACCCTTGACTAACACAGTTTGGAACTACCTGAATCCAATTATAATGTGGATGTTTTTCAATAAATATATTGGAAAATTTTTACAGATTTGTGAAATTTAAAAAACTCACAGACAAACCACATGTCCTACTGAAAAATTAAACAGATTTTATTCTATGAATACTGTGTACAATACATATGCCATACAAAAATATGTGCTATTGACTATTTATGATGTCTGTAAGGCTTTGAGTCAACAGTAGGTTATGAGTATTCAGTGTTTGGGGAGGCCAACAGTCATTCACGGATGTCTGACTGTGGGGAGTGTTGGTGCCTCTAATCCCTTTTGTGTGTGTGTGTGTGTGTGTGTGTGAGAGAGAGACAGAGAGAGAGAGACGTTCTTTCCTACTAGACACTTTAAAGGAACTATCTAGCACTGCCACAAAGAGAGATCATCCGTCATTATCCATTAACTGACTTGGAATAATATCCACAGTATATTTTATGTGAAAAAGGGAGTGAAAATACTATGAACATTATAATGCAAAAGTGGATTTTTTATAAGATGAGGAAATTTTATCTATTGATAGTCTCCAGGGACAGAGCTTCCTGTATATTTGAGAAAAAAATGGTTTAGAGTGGTGTAGAGACATGAGGGCCATACTCATGTAGCAGGTGGTTGTCTTCAAAAGAGGGCAGAGGTTATGAACACAGGCATTTAGTTCATCAAGACGGGTTTGGACATATTGATGATGGGGTGCCAGCTCAGGAAGAACCAACCAAATCACTGTGTGTAACAAAATAGATATCTGAGTGATATCTGTTAAGAAGAGGCCAGATATTGGCGAAGGAGGTAGGGAGAAGAAAATGTAGATAGCTCTGTGATTAGGGTTGATACTGTACGTGTGGGAGATAATAAATTGTCATGGAGATTTTTTTTTATTGTGGGATATGTGATATAAACAACTGCATTCATCTCCTCAGTGAAATCCATAAGTTTTGCATAGCTCACCTTGAATAGGAGTGTATGTTTCCAGAGAGTGAACCAGAGAATATGCTGAATTATGTATCCAGCACAGACACAGCCACAGAGATGCTGAAGTGAGAGGAACAGAGACCAGTGATATGTTTGTACCTTGTGCAAAAGTCAAGAGGGACAAGTGCCGGAGCTCTCCATACAACGCACCAAAGTGTTAACTGCCATTTGTTGCTTTATGTTTCTTCGTTTCAAATTATATAAACCTAATCTTTCATAACAAACATGTGCTGATACCTAGGAAATACATTGTTTTCATTAAAAGAGCTGTGCTTATTCAGTGGCTTGTTTAGAGTTTCATCCATACTGGTTGTGTGTGGATCATATGCCAGGTGTAATGTGTTTCTTGACTTTTAAAATTGTACTTGCTCAAAACTCCCATCATCCTGACCGGGGTTTCCTTGCAACTGCGTGAGTTCCAGGTGCTCTTTACAAAGCGCTTTGTCCTTCCTTTCTCTTGGCCCAGACGTCACCCCCATCACAGCATGAAGGTGTCTCCACCTCCTCCCACTCCCTGGTAATATATCCTTTTGAGAGGGTGGTCCCACCAATCTCGTCCTGTCTGCCATCTGCACCCAGCGGCCTTAGGTGATACTGCTGGTGACAAATAGCTTCCAAGTCTGAGCATTTGACACATATTTTGCCCACCTCCTGACTATCAGGTCATGAAACGTCATTCGGTGATTCAGTACAGCCTGATACCTAAGCCAGAAAATACTGTTTAGTAGGAATCAAGTGAGTAGCATCTTGATGGCAACCAAAAATAGCCAAGAACTAGGAGCTTTCATTTGCCATGTTAGTTTTTGCTTTTGGTTCTTTTTGCTCCCCTGCTCCCAGCATGGCATCCCAACTAGAATCTCACTGATTCTCCAGAAACCTTAGTATTGGGTGCCCTGAAGTACAATTGCTTCTGCCTGTGAGTTGCCTTCTTGGGTTTCCCATTAAAATTTTGAGTAAAGCACATAAGCAAATATATTAATATATATTCTGTATGTACCACTCTAATTTGGTCAATATCTGCCGAAGATTTCATGATATAACAGAAAAAAAATGTGTAGTCTTATTTTTGCAGTCCTAGCAACAATTGTCAGTCTCAAATAATATTTATTTAAGATAATTTAATTAATAGAAAATGCTGAAAGAAAGAGGTAAAAATGTTAATAAGAGCTGTTCTTGGGTGGTACATTGATCTATAGTTTTTTAAATTAAATTGCATAAATTTTATGTATTTGGCATACATATTAGTCAGAGACCAGTCCAGAGAAAAAGAGAATACACCAATTATTTAAACAGATGCATCTGCTGTATGGAATTTTTAACCACGTATTTCAGAATTGGAGCAGCAAAAAGAAAGCACAAAGACATTATGGAATAGGAACTGTACAAAGGAGCTGCTACCCTCAGAGGTCAGGAAACAGAAGAAAGAGATTATAATTTTTAAACCGTGGATACTTGCAGAGGGGCTGATGGCTGGTCTATGTGGCTAGAGCTGAGACTGGCATAGAAAGAGCTGTGCACTTAGTGTAAGTCCTTCTGCGGCTCAGAGGGCTCACAGTGCTGCCATCTTGACCTCAGATCATGCAGTCACTGCTGGTGTAACGGCAGAGAGTGCATAAATGGTCAGGAGCCATCCTGTACCACTCCTCTCACCAAGACATATCCCTCTGGGGCTCACTTTGAGCTGCCCCAAGGATGGAGTTGGAAGCTCAAGGGGGAATGTGGTTGTCTGTTGTCTGAGATGACCCACAAATCCCAAAAAGAGAAGTATGGGTCGAAGCTTAGGACAACAACATAATACTTGGTGAAGAATATATCACTTCAATGGAAAAAAGGCACCCCCATGTTTTATTAAAGTCAACAGACCATTTAGTGCCTAGATGGGAGTCTATACACAGTGGAAGATCATTGATGGAAGTCCAAGTTTACTTGGCCATTAACAAGCTAATTGGAATTAGCAAAATGTGATATACAATCTCCTCAACTATGACAAATTAATAAAAATAACAACAACAGCTCAATACCCCTTCACAAGAGTAGGAAATCTTGGGAAATTATTGTGAGATATAAAGTTTGAGGACTTGTCTTCCAGAAGCTGAGAAAGAGAGTTGAATTCAGTAATCGCTTTTACATTTTCAAAGCTCAGATATTTTCTGTTTAAGGCAGAAGCAGTTTGATCTTTGGGTGATGGTATTCCTGATTTGACCCATTTCTCAGTAAATGAGTACACACACGGAGAAGATGATGATCCCTTGATTTGCACAGTGGTGTCCATCAGGGCCCAGTAAAGAATTGGATTCCCTGGAATCATTCCAATGAGTAGAATTTATTGAAGGGGAGCAAGCATGGTTCTGAGAACCCACAGAAGAGCTACTGCTGGAAGCCACTGCAACCCGTGGGGACAAAAAAAAAAAACAAGTGGATAATCTGAAGTGGAAGCGGTGCCTCTTGGAATTCTACAGTGTGGAGGAACATTGCAATTGCTCTCAGTCCAGACCTACAACCAGGAGTAAGAAGGAGAAATCCTGAAGCTTCCTCCAGGCTAGGCATATTCTGCCAGTGCTCAGGTGGGCTAAACCTAACCTCTGGACATCTATGATGGTATCCTTGGTTATGCAGACCAAGGCTATAGCCTTTCTGTGTGAAGGTCAAGGCAAGAATGTATAGAGATTAAGTTAGAAGGAGGATGATCAGCAAAAGAGCTCCAAATGGTTTTCCAGCCCACTGTTATAATGCAACGTGTGAATGAGTAGCTCTAATTTTTTAATTAATTAATCAATTATTTTAATGAGTGGATTTCTTTTTTTTATTAAATTTTTTATTTATTTTCATCGTAACAGTATTCATTGTTTTTTCACCACACCCAGTGCTCCATGCAATCCGTGCCCTCCCCAATACCCACCACCTGGTTCCCCCAACCTCCCACCCCCCGCCCCTTCAAAACCCTCAGGTTGTTTTTCAGAGTCCATACTCTCGCATGGTTCACCTCCCCTTCCAATTTCCCTCAACTGCCTTCTCCTCTCCATCTACCCTTGTCCTCCATATTGTTTGTTATGCTCCACAAATAAGTGAAACCATATGATACTTGACTCTCTCTGCTTGACTTATTTCACTCAGCATAATCTCTTACAGTCCCGTCCATATTGCTCAAAAGTTGGGTATTCGTCCTTTCTGATGGAGGCATCATACTCCATAGTGTATATGGACCACATCTTCCTTTTGGATTTTCCTGAGTAGACAGGACCATCTGTCCTCTAGAAGTTATTGCAGTGAAGGATTACTGGCACCACCTAGGGAATTTTTCAGGTACTGGGCTCTTTTTTGGGGGAGGTTTTTGGTCACTTCTTCAATCTCATTACTATATATCAGTCTATTCAGGTTGTCAATTTCTTTCTGGTTCAATTTTGGAAGTTTGTAGTTTTCTAGGAATGTATCCATTTCATCTAGGTTGCCTAACTTATTGACATTTAAAGGTTTATAATAATTTCTGATGATTGTTTCAAGAAGGGCACATCGAAAGCACTTTACATTTACCATTTTAGGCTATTTTAACACTTAACGTAATTATGCTAACATTTCCTTCTTGGGATTTACCCCCGTGTCTATACCTCCAACCCACTTCCAGAACACACCTGCCGCCAGCCCCTATGCAGAAATTCTCTTAGGGCCGGTCTCCCACTGATGACGTCCAGGGCGCGCCAGGGACGTCAGAGCAGCCAGGCAGCCCCTGGGCAGCCATAGGGTGGTAAGGAGGGTCTGCGTGGGGGACACGACGGTGGCGGGGTGGGAAGCACAGCGGGGAGGGGTGGCAGAAACCAGGGGGGTGCAGTGAGGCAGTGGGGGCAACAGGGCGGGGCAGGGGGGAAGCAATGTCACTGGGTCGCAATCACATCGGCGTTGGGGAGGTGCAGTGCGGTGGCAGCGGCGTTGGCGGGGCACAGTGGGTCAGCAGCACAGTGGGGGGTCAGCAGGACGGTACTGGGGTGGGGGTTAATGGTGGGGGGTGGGCAGGACCAGCGGGGCGGCGGTCTCATGGTAGTGGGGCAAGGCAGCGGCCGCAGGGCCACCAAGGAAGGGGCGGTGGCCTTGGAGACCCTGGCAGCAGCACCAGGCCGGCGGGTGCCGGGGTGGGGATGGGGGCGGGGGCAGGGCGGCAAGAAGTGCAACGTGGGGTGTAGCTAGGGGAGGGCTGCAGTGGCGCTGGGGAGATGCGCAGCGGGACCCCAGGTCCTGGGGTGCGGTAGCGGTGGGGGGCGGGGCGTGGCAGCGGGAATATAGGGCAACTCAGTGGGGCAATGGGGCAGTGACGGCATGGGGTGGTAGGTGGGGCCATGGGGCTGCCCAGGCGGGAGGAGGTGGCAGCCAGGTGATGACCCTATGGTCGGGGGGCGGGACCGGTGGGGGAGGGAGCCGGGGTCACCAGAACCAGGTGAGGGGACAACCAGGAGGTAGTGGCACAGGGAGCTGTGGCGGGCCATGGTGGGGGAGCTCTGTGACAGCCAAGTGGGGCAGCCGTGCGGCGACTGTGGGGGGCGGGAGGAATCGAGGCAGCAGCAGCCGGAGTGGGGGTGGGACTAGCCCAGAGCCAGCGGCTCAGCAGCAGCAGCGCAGCAACGGGGCGGGGGTGGTGGGCGGGCCTGTCCTGCACGCCAAGGGGGCGGGGCAGCGGCCATAAGGAGGGCGTGGTGGGCGGGCCCATTGTGCACGTCAAGGGGGCGGGGCAACGGCAGTTAGGAGGGCGTGGTGGGCGGGTCCATTGTGCACCTCACGGGGGCGGGGCAGCGGCAGTTAGGAGGGCGTGGTGGGCGGGCCCAGAGTGCACGTCAAGGGGGCGGGGCAGCAACAGACAGGAGGGCGTGGTGGGCGGGCCCAGAGTGCATGTAAAGGGGGCGGCGCAGCAACAGACTGGCGGGCGAGGTGGGCGGGCCCAGGGTGCACGTCAAGGGGGCGGGGCAGCAACAGACAGGAGGGCGTGGTGGGCGGGCCCAGAGTGCAGGTCAAGGGGGCGGGGCACGGAAGCACAGCAGAGGCTGGGGACACAGGGCAACAGTGGAGTGGCGGCAGTGGTGGTAAAGGGCATTGTGTGGGGGGCACAGCAGGGTGGCAGGGGTACATGTGGGGGGGCAGCAAGGTGGTGGTAGCCTGCGGGTGGCAGCAGGGGGCGGGCGTGCGAAGCAGTAACACACGTGCCAGCGGGGAGGCAACGGAGTTGGGGGGGGAGAAGCTAGGCGGTAGTGTCCTTGGGGGTGGGCAGGACTAGCTGGGTATAAGCGGGATGTCCATGTCATGGCGTGGTGAGTCGTTCAGCGAAGCAAGGGCCTGACTTTGCTGGGTTTGATGGATGACTACAGGGCGGGACCACCGATAGCAGCAGCAGCGGGGACCCAGGGTAGCAGCGGAGAGGCAATGGTGCTTGTAAATGGGGCACTGTGGACGGGGGAGCAGCGCGGTGGGAGGGGCTCATGTTGTGGGGGCAGCCTGGTGGTACCAGTGCGGGGAAGGTAGAGTCGGACTCGTGAGGCGGCAGCAGCACGGCAACAGGGTAGGGAATCGGGAAGGCTCCAGAGTGGGGGCAGGGGTAGCAGCTAGGTATTAGCTGCAGTGAGAGGTGGGTGGGAACAGCAGGGGGCAGCGTGGCAGGTGGGGCATCCTGCAAGTCAACAGGGCAGGACTGCGTAGGTCTGGGCTATGAAAACCAGCAGCAAGGGGACACAGGGCAGCAGCGGGACATAGGGCAAGAATGGGACACAGGGCAGCAGCAGATCAGAAGCAGGGTGGCGGTAAGGAGGCAGTGAGGGCGAGGGGCAGGGGATGGGTAGTGGGGGTGTGGGGCACCCGGCAGGGTAGAGGTGCGGGGAGAGCACAGAGAGATGGTAGCAACAATGGGGTGGGGCAGCAGGACAGTAATGAGCCTGGTGGTGGGCGGGGTGGGACAGCGCAGCTGCACGGGTGCATGTGGGGTGGCAGGCGGGTGGTGGTGTGCGGAGAAGGGGGGACGGAACCAGCTGGGAGGCAGCGGCACAGCAACTGCACGGGAAGGGCATGAAGGGCGGGGTAGGGCCTTAATGCATGTCAGGGGGGCTGGACAGTGAAGGTCAGCAGGGGCCTGGGGCACAGGGCAGAAGCTTAGCTGCAGCAGCGGTGGTAAGGTGGACAGTATGAGGGGTGTGCTGTGGACGGCAGGGTCACGAGGCGGGGGCACCCTGGCAGTAGCAGCACTGGGAGAAGGCTGGGATGAGTGGGGCAGCAGCAGCAGGTCAACGGGGAGGGAATCTGCAGGCACTGGAGAAGGGGTAGGGGACCGGCATGCGGTAGCAGTTCGGGGGTGTTTGGTGGGACTAGCAGGGCAAGAGCATCAGATTAATAGCTGTGTGGGCAGGGCAGTGGCTCTGCACAGCCGCGGCAGCAAGGGGACAGTATGCAGTGAAGAAATGGTGGGGGAGGGGGGCAGTGAGGCAGCAGTGACTTGAGGAAGCACAGTGGGATGGCAGCAGATGTGGAGGCAAAGCAAGGAGGCGAAGCGGGGAGGGATTGGCCTGGATATGGTTGGGAGGGACCAGCGGGGCAGCAGCTCCATGGCAATGGTGCGGCATGGCTTGGGGGCAGGGCGGGGCAGTGGAGATGGGCAGGAGCAGGAGGGCAACCACGGTAGCAGTGGTGGTGCTGTTGGAAACACAGGCACCAGGGCAGTAGAAGCACTAGAGGGTGGCGCAGCAGGGTGGCAGAGTCCTGGGGGGTGCACAAGGGAGTGGTAGGGGCACTGGGGATGTCACAGCAGGGCATCAGTTGCAACGGGCAGGGCAGCAGGGCGGCTACGGCGAGGGTTAGCCGTTGTGGGACAAAGGGGCACTGCTGTGGAGTAGCAGGGTGGGGGGTGGCAGCGCTGGTGGCAGCGGCCTGTCAGGATCAGGAATGCGGGGTGGAAGGGAGAACGCCAGGTGTGTGGGGTGCATCAGGGTGGTAGTGGGGGGATGGCACAGTGGGGCGGCAGTGGTACGGGGTGTGGGGACGAGCCAGGCAGCAGAAGCACAGGTGGGGGGCAGGGATCAGGTAGCAGCGCTGTCAAATGCTTTTTCTGCATCTGTTGCGATGGTCCTATGATGTTGATCCTTCGTTTTGTGAATGCGGCACATAAGTTTGATTTGTGGAAGTTGAACCACTGTTGCATCTTTGAAATAAGTCTTACTGGGTCGTACCTCTCCCTGTATTGTAGAATTTGGTTTGCTGATATTAGGGTGAGGATTTTTATGTCTATGTTCATCACAGATACTAGTCATTTTCTTGGGGCACCTTGGGAGGTTTTGATAAGGGTCATGCTAGCCTCATAAAATGAGGTAAGGAGCCTTCCTTCCTCTTGTTTTTCTGGCAGAGTTGGAGAAGGATTGGTATTCATTTTGTTTCTGTGGATGATTCGTAGAATTCGCCGGAGAAACCATGGGGTCCTGGACTTTTGCTTGTTGGAAGTTTTTGATTTCCTATATAATCTCCCTGCCGGTCATTGGTCTGTTCGGATTTCTGTTTCTTCAGGATCCAGTCTTGGCAGGTTGTATGTTTCTGGGAATGTATCCTTTTCTTTTGGATTATCCAGCTTGTTGGGGAGTAATTGTTCATAGTACTTTTTATGAGCCTTTGCCTATTTACGATATCAGGGAACATCTCCTTCTTTTCTGATGATCAGTCCTCGTTCTTTTTTGTTAGCTTGAGTCTGGCTGAGACTCTGTCAGCTTTGTTCTTTTCAAAGAACCAGCTCTTTGTTGATCTGTTGTTCTTGTTAGTTTGTTTGTTGTGGTTGTTTTTGTTTTTGTTTTTTGTCTTTCTGCTGTCTTTTTAGTTTGTATTTCTTTTATTTCAGTTCTGATATGTTCTTTCCTTTCTTCTACTAACTTTGGACTTTATTTTTTTCTTTTTCTCTTTCCTTGAGGTATAAAGTTAGGTGGTTTATTTGAGATGTTTCTTGTTTCTTGAGTTAGGCCTGTATCACTATAAGCTTCCTTAGAACCACTTTTTTTTTAAGTTAGCTCTAAGGGGTGCCTGTGTGGCTCAGTCTGTTAGGCGTTGGCCTTTGGCTCAGTCATGAATTTAGGGTCCTGGAATTGAGCCCTGCATCAGCTCCCTGGTCAGCACGGGGAGCCACTTCCTCCCTCTTCTACTGCCTGCTGCTCCTTGCACTTTGCTCTGTCTGTCGGTCTGTCTCTCTCTCTCCCGCTCTGTGTCAAATAAATGAATGACATCTTTAAAAAAATAAAGTGAGCTCTATGCCCAGTGTGGGGTTGAAACTCAAAACCACAATATCAGGAGTCACAGCGCTCCACCTACTAATCCGGTGCCCCATTTTAGAACCCGTTTTACTGCATTCCATAACTTTTGTTTGATTGTATTATTTTTTCTATTGCCTCAAAGTATTTCTGTATTCCTATTTAGGTTTGCCAATGAACCCAATTGGTTGTTCAGTAGCATGTGGTTTAGTCTCTGTGTTTATGAATTTCCAGTTTTCTTCTTGTAATTGATTTCTAGTTCTGTGCCACTGTGCTTGGAAAAGATGGTCGATTTGATGAGTCATCACTTGGGAAAATTCTAGGCTTCTGGTGTTTATTGACTTGTCTTGTTGCCTCACATATGACCTATGGTGGAGAATGGTCTAGGTGCACTGGAGAGGAGTGTATTCCATGTGCAGCTTTTGGATGGAGGATTCTGTGTGTATCTGTCCAGTCCTACTAAGCAACGGGTTGTCTGAGGCTGTTGTTTCCTTTGTGATCTTCTGTCTGGATGGTGTATCATTGCGAGAAGTGTGTGGTATTAAATTTCCCTATGGTATTTGTTGTGATTGCTTCTATTAGGTTTGTTCATATGTGCTCTACATATTTAGTTGCTCCACTGCTGGGTGTGTAAATATTTATAAATGTTGCATCATGTTGCTGCATTGATCCCATTTTCAGTTTGTAGTGCCCTTCGTTGGCTCTTGTTACAGTGTTTGGATTTTTTTTTTCTCCTCCATTGGAGTGAAAATCAGAAGATGATCTGTTAGATCTGCAGCCATAAACAAAGAACACCCCTGCTCTAAGTTTTTTTTTTTTATTTCCTCTATAAATAAACACAATAAAGTCTTCTCCCAGGACCATATCCTGACTCCAATAAGAGAATGTGCATAAAAGTGCTTTGTAAACTAGCAGATACTGCCCAATTATGAAAATGATTATGCAACCAACAAATGTCCAGGATAAGATTTTTTAAGGCATATTTATTTATTGTAGAGACAGAAAGTGAGTGCATGAACAAGCATATGCTAGAGAGGGGAAGGTCAGAGGGAGAGAGGGAATCCTCCAGCAGCGTCCCCACGGAGTGTGGAGCCTGGAGCGGGGCTCTCTCCCAGGAGCTTGGGATCTTGATATGAGCCAAAATCAAGAGTCAGCTGCTTAACTGACCGTGCCACCCAGGTACTCCCAGAATAAGATTTTTTTTAAACATTTTTGAGGGCTTGCTCTCATAGGTATTATTCTAAGTGACTTCTATTTCATTCAATTCTAAAAAGTATTCTTAAATTAAAAATAGAAGCTATTCTAAAAGAAAATATTCATAATATCCTCAGAGGTGGGGAAACAGGCAGACAAGAGGTTAAGTAGGGGCATTGGGTTGGTTCAGTCGTTGAAGCTTCTGCCTTTGGCTCAGGACATAATCTCAGGTTCCTGGGATCGAACCCCAGGTCAGGCTCCCTGCTCAGTGGGGAGTCTTCTCCCTCTCCCTCTGTTCCTCCCCCTGCTTATGTCCCCCCTTCTCTGTATCTCAAATCAATAATTAAAAAGATAAGTTCCTTGCACGATGTCACGATAAATATTAGAACTAGATACAGTACTGAGTGTGTGACCCTGAAGAATGTGTTCTTTCATTTTTACATTTACCAAGAAATACCTAGCCCTCAAAATACCATAGTTTAAATTAGTTTCCCTTTTCTCCATACATTGAGTATCGGAAGGTGCTACAATTCCAGGACCCTGGCTGGCTGGGTCGGTGGAGTGTGTGACTCTTGATCTCTGGGTTATGAGTTTGAGCCATGTTGGGGGTACAGATTACTTAATTGAAAAAAAAAAGATGCTAGAGTTGGGCTTGTTTTCTTTTTTCCTTTTGACCCCTTCACCCGTTTCTCCCACCTCCAACCCCAGACTTCTGCCAACCCCATCTGTTCTGTCTGTGAGCTCACATTTTTTATTTTGTTTTGTTTTCAGGTTCTACGTGTAAGTGATTTCTAGTATTTGTCTTTCTGGCCTGTTTTACTTAGCATAATGCCTTCAAGGGCCACCATGTTGTAAATCGAAAGATTTCATGCTTTATTATGGCTGAGTAGGATTCCACTGTGTTTATCGACCACAATTTCTTTATTCATTCATCCACTGATGGCATTTAGGTTGTTTCTTTATTTTCACTGTTGTCAATAATCCTGCAGTGTACACAGGGGTGAGTATACCTTTGTGAGTTAGTGTTTTCATTTCCTTCAGATAAATACTCAGAAAGGGAATTGTTAGTTCCTTGGGTTGTTCTGTTTCTCATTTTTTTGAGAAACTTCTGTACTGTTATCTATAGTGGCTGCACCCATTTATACTCCCAGTAATGGTGCACTAGAGTGTTCCTCTACTCCACAATTTTACCAAAACTTGATATTTCTTGTGTTTTGGATAATGGCCCTTCTGACAGGCGTGAAGTGGTCCCTCATCCTGGTTTGATTTGCATTTCCCTGATGATTAATGATGTTGAGCATCTTTTCATGTTCGTGTAGACCATCTGTATGTCTTCTTTAGCAAAATGTCTATTTGGATCTGCTCCTGTTACATTAGATTACTAGTGGAGTTTTTGTTGTTTTTGGTGCTTTTGTGTGTTTTTTTTTTGTTTTGTTTTGTTTTGCTGTTGCATGAGGTCTTTATATTTTGAATATTAACCCCTTACTGAATATGTAATATGCCAATGTTTTACCTTAGGTTACCGCTTTATTTGGTTGATGGTTTCCTTTGTTGTTTGGACGTTCTATAGTTAGATGTAGGGCCACACTTTGCTGCTTTGTTTGTTTTTACTTTGGTATCAGCTTAAAAGCACCACTACCAAGACCTATGTCAAGGACCTTTCCAAACCCTATGTTTTCTGCTACAAGTTTTATATTTCCAGGGCTTATATTCAAGTATTTGACCCATTTTGAGTTAATTTTTGTGTATGGTATAAGGGAATGGTGCAGTTTTGTTCTTTTGCATTGGGCTCTCCAGTGTTCCCAGCACCATTGATGAAAGAGACTGTTTTTTCCCCCTTGTTTATTCTTGGCTCCTTTGTCATAAAGTCCCGGACCATAGATGTGTGTGTTTACTTCTGGGCTCTCTCCTGTCTTCTGGTGATGTGTGTGTCCGTTTTTATGACAATGCCAGATTGTTTTGATTACTCTAGCTTTGTCATTAGTCTGAAATGAACAAGAGAGATGCCTTTAGTGTGGTTCTTCTTTCTCTAGATTGCTCTGTATTCAGAGTCTTTTGTGGCATCATACAAATTTTTAGATCCTTTGTTCTCTTTCTGTGAAAAATGTCCTTAGAATTTTGATAGGAATTGCAATGTAGATGGTTTAGGGAAGTACAAACATTTTACCACTATTAATTCTTCTCACCCATGAATATGTGGTGTCTTTCAGTTTATGTGTGTTGCCTTCAGTTTCTTTCCTTACCGTCTTGTAGTTTTCATTATACAAGATTTTACCTCTTGGTGAGTTTATTCCTGGGTATTTTATTATTTTTGATGTAACTTCAGGTGGGATGATCTTCTAATTTATTTTCTGATGATTCAGTAATAGCGTACAGAAACGCAGCAGCTTTTGGGGTAGTGATATTGTATCCTGTCCCTTTACTGAATTTAGTCATAGTTTGAACAATTTTTCACTGGCTTCTTTGAGGTTTTCCTTCTGTTCTATATCATCTGCAAATAGTGGTTGTTTTACTTCTTGCTTACAAGTTTTGATGCCTCTGATTATCTTCTTGCATAATTGTTCTGCCTTGGATTTTCAATATTGTGTTCAGTAAAAGTACAAGGAAAAATCAGTAGTGCTCTTAACTTAGGCGATCTTAGAGGAAATAGAAACAGCTAAAATATTACACTATAGGATGTGACATAATCTGTGTCATTGTTATATATGGCCTTTTTTTTCCTGATAAATTTTTTATTAAATTTTTTTAAATTTATTTTCAGCATAACAATATTTGTTTGTTCACCACACCCAGTGCTCCATGCAATCTGTGCCCTCCCTAATACCCACAACCTGGTTCCCCCAACCTCCCAACCCCCTCCCCTTCAAAACCCTCAGGTTGTTTATCAGAGTCCATAGTGTCACATGGTTCATCTTCCCTTCCAATTTCCCTCAACTCCCTTCTCCTCTCCATCTACCCTTGTCCTCTCTATTATTTGTTATGCTCCACAAATAAGTGAAACCATACGATACTTGACTCTCTCTGTTTGACTTATTTCACTCAGCGTAATCTCTTCCAGTCCTGTCCATGTTGCTGCAAAAGTTGGGTATTCGTCCTTTCTGATGGAGGCATAATACTCCATAGTGTATATGGACCACATCTTCCTTATCCATTCATCCGTTGAAGGGCATCTTGGTTCTTTCCACAGTTTGGCGACCGTGGCCATTGCTGCTATAAACATTGGGGTACAGATGGCCTTTCTTTTCACTACATCTGTATCTTTGGGGTAAATACCCAGTAGTGCAATGGCAGGGTCATAGGGAAGCTCTATTTTTAATTTCCTGAGGAATCTCCACACTGTTCTCCAAAGTGGCTGCACCAGTTTGCATTCCCACCAACAGTGTAAGAGGGTTCCCCTTTTTCCACATCCTCTCCAACACACGTTGTAAGGGCTTACTTAAGCAGAGGGACCCATATTGTTGCAGTGAACTTAGATTGACCCTGCCCCTCCCAAAGGAACTTCCTTGCAAAGCCTAGATACAAGGGCGGGTCAGGCCAGGTGAAGACATCCAATCAGAGGGGCGCGCATATATCTACTAGGGTAAGTTGAAATTCAATTGGCCGCCCCTGTGTAACCTAGCAGTTTTTTTTTGTGTGTGTGTGTGGCAGATCTAGCATGACTGTGTAGTTTTCTCTGTGTATTGCAATCTCATTGGCTACCTGTGTATAGCCCGGCTAAAAGTGCCTCTATAAAAAAGCTGGTTTGTGAGGCTAGGGGGCTCAGTCTCGCCGGAGCAGTAAGAGCTGTCAGCAGGAAGAGTCATCAGAGAGCAGCCACGTCCAAAGCAGCCTCATCCAGAGTGGCGTCCTCGGGGGAGTGGCCTTGCCAGAGCAGCCTCCCTCCGGGGAATAAGAGCTGTCAGTAAGAGCTGTCAGAGTCATCAGAGAATGGCCACGTCGAGAGCAGCCTCATCCTGAGCAGCCAAGTCGAGAGCAGCCTCCCTCTCGGGGGAGTGGCCTTGCCAGAGCAGCCTCCCCTCTGGGGAGTGGCCTTGCCAGAGCAGCCTCCCTCTCAGGGGAGTGGCCTTGCCAGAGCAGCCTCCCCTCTGGGGAGTGGCCTTGCCAGAGCAGCCTCCCTCTCGGGGGAGTGGCCTTGCCAGAGCAGCCTCCCTCTCGGGGGAGTGGCCTTGCAAGAGCAGCCTCCCTCCGGGAAGTGGCCTCCTCTGGGAAGCAGCCTCGTCAGCAGCAGCCTCGTCTGGAGCAGTCTCGTCCAGAGCGGCCTCGCCGGGAGCAGCGTCATGGGGAGCAGAGTCTGCGTCATCGGGCTGTCATCCTCGTAGTCATCATTGCCTCTTCATCGTCAGGAGCAGCCTCGTCCAGGGAGCGGCCTCGTCCAGAGCTGCTTTGTCCGGAGCGGCCCTGTCGAGGTCATCATCGTCATCTCTTCGTAAGAGACAGCCCTTACCAGTTGGTTCGATTTTCCATGCTTGGCATGAAATAAAGCTTTGCTTGACTTTCGCTTTGCATCAGTCTCGTTCCTTTGATCACGGACCGTAACAACGTTTTTTCCTGTCTTGCTAATTTTGGCCATTCTAACTGGTGTAAGGTGGTATCTCAATGTGGTTTTGATTTGAATCTCCCTGATGGCTAGTGATGATGAACATTTTTTCATGTGTCCGGTAGCCATTTGTATGTCTTCATTGGAGAAGTGTCTGTTCATATCTTCTGCCCATTTTTTAATATGATTATCTGTTTTGTGTGTGTTGAGTTTGAGGAGTTCTTTATAGATCCTGGATATCAACCTTTTGTCTGTACTGTCATTTGCAAATATCTTCTCCTATTCCGTGGGTTGCCTCTTTGTTTTGTTGACTGTTTCTTTTGCTGTGCAGAAGCTTTTGATCTTGATGAAGTCCCAAAAGTTCATTTTTGCTTTTGTTTCCTTCGCCTTTGGAGACATATCTTGAAAGAAGTTGCTGTGGCTGATATCAAAGAGGTTACTCCCTATGTTCTCCTCGAGGATTCTGATGGATTCCTGTCAAGGGGGCGGGGCATCAATGGTTAGGAGGGCGTGGTGGGCGGGCCCATGTACACGTCAAGGGGGCGGGGCAGCGGCAGTTAGGGGGGCATGGTGGGCGGGGCCATTGTGCACGTCAAGGGGGCGGGGCAATGACAGTTAGGTGGGCATGGTGGGCGGGCCCATTGTGCCCGTCAAGGGGGTGGGGCAGCGGCAGTTAGGGGGGCATGGTGGGCGGGGCCATTATGCACGTCAAGGGGCGGGGCAGTGGCAGTTAGGAGGGGGTGGTGGGCGGGCCCATTGTGTAAGTCAAGGGGGCGGGGCAAATGCAGTTAGGTGGGCGTGGTGGGCGGGCCCATCGTGCATGGCAATGGGGCGGGGCAGCGGCATTTAGGAGGGCGTGGTGGGCGGGGCCATTGTGCACGTCAAGGGGCGGGGCAGTGGCAGTTAGGAGGGCGTGGTGGGCGGGGCCATTGTGCACGTCAAGGGGCGGGGCAGTGGCAGTTAGGAGGGCGTGGTGGGCGGGGCCATTGTGCATGTCAAGGGGGCGGGGGCACAGGGCAGCCGCGGAGCTGTGGAGCTGCGGCAGCTGAGGTAATGGGGGCAGTGTGAGGGGCACAGCAGGGTGGCAGGGGTCCATTTGGGGGGGCAGCAAGCTGGTAACAGTGCGAGGGGTGATGGACGTGCTGGAAGCCACACGCTTGGCAGCCAGGAGGCATCGGAGTGGGGTGGGGGAGAAGCTAGGCGGTAGTGTCCTATACCCAGTCCTTATACCTATAAGCGGGATGTCCATGTCATGGCGTGGTGAGTCGGGCAGCGAAGCAAGGGCCTGACTTTGCTGGGCTTGGTGCATGACTACAGGGTGGGACCACTGATAGCAGCAGCAGCGGGGACCCAGGGTAGCAGCGGAGAGGCAATGGTGGTTGTAAATGGGGCACTGTGGATGGGGGAGCAGCGCGGTGGAAGCGGCTGATGTTGTGGGGGCAGCCTGGTGGTACCAGTGCGGGGAAGGTGGAGTCGGACTCGTGGGGCGGCAGCAGCGCGGCAACAGGAGTAGGGAATCGGGAAGGCTCCAGAGTGGGGGGCAGGGGTAGTGGCTAGGTGGTAGCTGCAGGGAGGGGTGGGCGGGAACAGCAGGGGGCAGCGTGGCAGGTGGGGCATCGTGCAAGTCAACAGGGCAGGGCTGCGTAGGGCTGGGCTATGAAAACCAGCAGCAAGGGGACACAGGGCAGCAGCGGGACATAGGGCAAACGTGGGACACAGGGTGGCAGCAGATCAGAAGCAGGGTGGCGGTAAGGGGGCAGTGAGGGCGAGGGGCAGGGGATTGGTAGTGGGGGTGTGGGGCTCCCGGCAGGGTAGAGGTGCAGTTGTAAGACAATCGTCTGAGAGTTAAGTTTTGAGCTTGATGACAAAGGAAAGCAATGTAGTCATCAACTCAGGAGCAGAAACCTTTTATAGATGAGAACCTATTGATTAGATTAGATTAGATTAGGTGACTAGATTAGATTAGATTAGATGATTAGAACCTATTGACCAGATAAACATGTGAGAAAAAGAAAGTGAGGATGGGATGTTGGGGAGTTTCAGATGGGCAAACTCAACAAAGTCGAGGACTGAAAGAGGTGCCATGTGATGGTTTCAGCCCAAGAATCACAGAAGTGTCCTGTCCTCAGAGAACACAGGATGTGCAGTGGGTTAGGTGGATGGAGTCAGAAGAGTTGACAGAAATGGGACCGTGTTGCAGGGTTGTTTCCACAGGAGCCCTTACAAGAGACAGGACTGATGTAGGAAAGACGTTAGAGTTCAAGGCCGATGGTCAAGAAAGAAGTCTTGAGACAGCTTTACTGGCAAAAGGTGATTTTTATTAAAGCACAGGGACATGACCCTGTGTAGAAAGGGTTGCTATGCTGTGGTCGTGATGGCAGGCTGACTCCCTAGGATGGCGTTGGGGGAGGTCAGGAAGAAGGGAGGTTTTGCAAGGACGTTGCAGGTGGACAGAGGACACACAGGATACAGGAGGCTTTGCTCTTGTCAAGTGAAGGTGACTTTTCCTTCTAGGAAGGCATTAATAGAAAGATGGTGGGGAGCTTCCTGGAGGAATGTTAGATTCTTCCTCTCACAGGTCCTTCTCAAGGGACTTCAGGTTTGGGAAGAAATTCCGTTTTATTGACATTTCCTTCTGCTTCAGCCTCCCTCAGTGTTATGGAGGGGAGGGGGATGTTAGGGCTTCAGGAAATGGAGTTACGGGTCTCTGGAAGTTAGCTAGCCTATTGACAAGCAAGCCTCTTCCTTGTCAATCACTAGGACATTTGGAAACGGAGGGAGACTCAGGTCTTGCAGTATTTTGATCTGTATTTGTGAAGAATCTGTTTTTTTTTTCCTTTCCTTGGCTTTAGGGCAGCCAGAGTGCCTGAGGAATGTCACCCATATCACATGTTGTGGAGGGGAGGTGTGGCGTGCCAACTTCTGCTTTGTCCTCAGCTAGCCTTCTCCACCCTCCTCATGTCCTCCTGAACAGTTTAGACCATCCAGTCATTAAAGTTGTTCAAGTAGGATGGTCTCATCGTCTGTATCTTCTTCCTGCTGAATAGGGGCATGAAGATGTCCCTTCTTATGCGTCAGTACTGGTCATTTGGAGGCCATTATGTGTAAGTGTTGTGAATGGCAGAGACCACTGAGTGCAGGGGAGAACTTCTGTTTAGATTTTCCTGAGTAGACAGGACCATCTGTCCTCTGGATGTTACTGCAGTGAAGGATTTCTGGCACCACTCAGGGAATTTTTCAGGTCCTGGGCTCTTGTTTTTTTGGGAGGTTTTTGATAACTGCTTCAATCTCATTACTAGATATCAGTCTATTCAGGTTGTCAATTTCTTCCTGGTTCAATTTTGGAAGTTTATAGTTTTCCAGGAATGTATCCATTTCATCTAGGTTGCTTAACTTATTGGCATATAATGGTTTATAATAATTTCTAATGATTGTTTCTATTTCCTTGGTGTTAGTTGTGATCTCTCCCTTTTCATTCATAATTTTATTAATTTAGGCCTTCTCTCATTTCTTTTGGATTAGTTTGCCTGATGGTTTATCGATCTTATTGATTCTTTAAATAAACCAGCTTCTAGTTTCATTGATGAATTCTACTGTATCTCTACTTTCTATCTCATTGATCTCTGCTCTAATCTTGATTATTTCCCTTCTTGTGTGTGGAGTTGGATTAATTTGTTGTTGATTCTCCAGTTCTTTAAGATGTAGAGACAGCTGGTGTATTCTGGATTTTTTCATTTTTTTGAGGGAGGCTTGAATGGCTATGTATTTCCCCCTTAGAACTGCCTTTGCTGTATCCCATAGGTTTTGGACCAATGTGTCTTCATTCTCATTGGTTTCCATGAATTGTTGAAGTTCTTCTTTGATCTCCTGGTTGATCCAAGCATTCTTAAGCAAGGTGGTCTTTAGCTTCCAGGTGTTTGAGTTCCTTCCAACCTTTTCCTTGTGTTTGAGCTCCAGTTTGAAAGCAATGTGATCTGAGAATATGCAGAGAATCATTTCAATCTTTTGGTATTGGTTGAGCCCTGATTTGTGACCCATTATATGGTCTATTCTGAAGAAGGTTCCATGTGCACCCGAGAGGAAGGAGTATTCTGTTGTTTGAGGGTGGAATGTTCTGTATATATCTATTAGATCCATCTGGTCCAATGTGTCATTCAATGCTCTTGTTTCTTTAGTGATCTTCTGCTTGGATGATCTTTCTATTACTGAGAGTGGTGATGTAAGATCTCTGCTATTAATGTATTCATATCAGTATGACTCTTTATCTTGATTAACAGTTGTCTTATGTAGTTGGCTGCTCCCATATTGGGGGCATAAATATTTATAATTTTTAGATCTTCTTGGTGGATGGACACTTTAAGAATGATGTAGTGTCCTTCCGTATCTCTGACTACAGTATTTCATTTAAAATCTAATTTATCTGATAGGAGAATTGCTACCCCAGCCTTCTTTTGAGCCCCATTGGCATGAAAGATGCATCGCCATTCCTTCACTTTCAGTCCGGATGTATCCTTAGGTTCAAAATGGGTCACTTGTAGACCACATATGGATGGGTCCTGTCATTTTATTTTACTCTGATCCTTTTCAATGATATACGGAGGTGCCATTAGTACTTTAAGAGTGTTGCACAACTAATTACTTGTAGAACATTTCCATCACAGAGAAACCTGGGCTGTGTATCACTCACTGCTCATTATTGCACCCCAGTCCCTGCAACCACTGTGCTTCTCTCTGTCTCTGGTACTATACCTCACCTGGGATTTTCATGTGACTTGAATCCTACAATATGGCATTCTCTGTCTGGCTATAGAATATAAGAAAGATAAATAATTTTTTCATTGTTTTATAAAAGTAACATTTTATTACAAACCAATGTTCCTGAAAGAACTATCATCATGGGAAGCCCCAAAATAAGCTACTCTCATTATCTGGGATATTGTTCCCTTTCATAAGGATATCTTGAATGGCAGAAACGGGGGGGAATTCTAGGTCCATGAGACACCTTTAAATTCTTTTATTATCCTGCGTAGGCCATGTTTAAATTATTCTACTGGGTAATTCATAAAAAATATTAAAATCACATCTTAAATCTTCTTGTCTATTATTAAGAAGTCAGGTAATAGGAGCACCTGGGTGTCTCAGTGGGTTAAAGCCTCTGCCTTCGGCTCAGGTCATGATCCCAGGGTCCCGGGATCGAGCCCTGCATCAGGCTCTCTGTTCAGCAGGGAGCCTGCTTCCCTTCCTCTCTCTCTGCCCACCTCTCTCCCTACTTGTGATCTCTGTCTGACAAATAAATAAATAAAATCTTAAAAAAAAGAAGTCAGGTAATAGAGTAAATAGTTCTTTAGTTTTAAGCCAGAAGGTGTTTATGTAGTAAAATAATGACTTAAATATGACAAAAAGAAGATAAGTTCCTACTCCAAGAAATAATAGCCCGTAATGGATTTTGTCCCAATTTCAATGATTTTCCCTCTGTATGCGTGTGTGTGTGGGGGAGGGGTGTTTGTGTGTGTGTGTTATGCTGTGGATGGATGGTAGTGAGCGTTTTTGGGCTGGGCTCTTCTTCAATCTGATGTCCCCACAGTGGACAAGCACTGTCGCTGCTATCCTCTTGGGAATTCTCTGTGACAGCACTCAAAGACCCATCATTGAACAACTGAGCCATTTCCAATTATTTGACTCTTGTCATTCAAGTGATAAGTACATCTGTGCCACAAATCTGTTTCTTTCTGTCTGATTCCTACAAGGATCACCACTTGAACACTTTAATTCAGGGACATTCCCCTTGTACTGATGGCGTCAGAAGTGCTTGAAAATTAAGAGAGTGACGAGGCCCATGGTGAAGGGACTCTGGGCTCCTGAAAGACCACATGAAGGAGCTCAGTATCCAATCTGAAGATCCGCTCAGCACTGTCATGTGAAGAAATCTATGGCAACATGACAGCATAATTTGGGCAGTTATTTGGTAAATCAGCATAAGGGAATGTAACTAGAACATTTTGAAATCAGCAAATAAACTTAGATAGTTATCAGACTAGAAGCTAGAAAAAAATGACCAAAAAGCACTTGGCTTCCTCAGTCAATAGGGCACGAGGTACTTGATCTCAGGGTCATGAGTTTGAACTCCACATGGAACACAGAGTTGATGTAGGAAACAAAAGAAGACAACAGGACTTGCACATGACCTAAATCAATTGGGCCTGGCCAATAGAGCTGGTTGGTGGTGGGCTGGATTATCTCTCCTGTTCATTCAGACTCTGGGCCCTGAGCCCTCAAGTGGTGCCAGTCCTTATCAGGTAAACAGTTTCTTCCTCTTGGAGCTCAGGGTTTAGAGGGGCAGATGGACAAACATGACTGAAAAGATGAATGAAAGGAGAATTTGCTCCATGAGAGAAGAATAATGGACTAAGCTGGGTCCTGAACTCCACCAGGGGAGGGATCCAACAAGGCTATGCTGAGATGACATTGAGAATTCCTGTGGCAGGAAAAGAAGAAGGCAGCCCTGCACAAATCCCACTGTATTTAGCCAGGAAGAGGGTACCATGGTGCAGAGGATTGGAAGCGGAATATGATGTTCCCAGAGTGGGGGTTAGAAAGGAGGCCAGGGTGCTAGAAAGGAGGATGCTGAAGCAGAGGAAAGGGAGGAGGACCATGGCCTGGGGCAGGTGGACAGTACCAGTACCTGCTCCTAGTGCTGTTTGACCACATTACCCCACAGTAGGGGGCTTAACCAGAAACACTGTCTCAGAGTCTCAGAGGAGACTTTAACTTCAGCAATCTAGCAGTGCTCAGCTAGGGGATATTGCCAGAGCCCCTCAGTACTTTGGGGCTGTTGGGGCTGTTGAAAACACCAAGGCAGGACCTGCTTCACTGATAACCTGAGCTCACGTCGGGTGTGAGCAGGATTCTGTCCATCTCAAAAGGCCTGAGTTCTTCTGTCTGTTGTTGGCCCTCATTGCTACATCACCTTCCCATGTGTGTGTCAAGGTTCAACATAGGGGCTTGAATTCCAGGGTCAGGATCTGAGAGAGAACACGGGTCAGAGGCAGCACAGAGATGGGCAATGAGCTTTTAGAACTAAATCTCAGACAGGGTTTTTGGATCATAGGGCCATGTTCTGTGGAATGGAAGGAGTCACTAAGTCCTGACCAAACTCTAAGGGACTGGGTTAGATCAAGTTTTTTAAACAATATATGAGATTTCAGGGAACCACTTGGAGGAGAAGATGACAACCGCTGTAGGGTCAATGCCTTGCCCAGAATGACAGACTTGTAAGAAGGCTGAACCAGGCATGAATCGAGCTCTTTGGGAGTGTCCCCAACGTTCGGGCCCTGGATGCAACTAGCCATTCACTGGAGGGCTCTGGAGAAAAGTTGTGTTGAAGGCAGGGGCTACAGACATGGAGATGGTTTCAGGGTGAGAGTGAGCATTGATATCATAGACAGGAGGCATTCCAGGAAGTTCTTGTCTGAGGGGGAGCCCAGGTCATGGCAATCCACTGAGTGGACCCCTATCCACATGATGCCCATTGGAAAGGAGTTAATACATCTCAGCACAAGATATGCAGTCTCCAGTGGTAAGAGTGGATTCCGACCATCAAGCCTCAAGGCTCTGATTCCCTCTTTATGGTTTGCTTTGAAAATTAGAAAGCCTAAGGTCTTGAGAAATTATGGCCCACGCCTATGAAGAGGGGCTATCATCATCTGGGACTCTAGAATGTGAACACTGATGAACAGATGTGTGCCCAGAGGAGTGACTATACACACACACACACACACACACACACACACACACACACACACACATCATTAGGGACTGTAGGGTGGGATCTGACGAGTAGCAGGCTCAGAGAAAGTGAGAAGGGGAGGAAAAGGTGCTAGGACATATTTCCTACCTGTGACACTACTCCTCCTATAACATAGATATTATTCTCCATATGCCCGTGGAAATCTTTAGGTAGCCCATGCTGGAATCAACCGTATTGAACAGGCAAGACACAGACCACCCCTGACAGGTATAATGGCATATCCAGTGTCAAGGTAAGAGTAGAGAGATGTGTCTGAATCCAGGTGGGGTCCTGGCTCCACTCAGCTCTTCCTTGGGGGTCTTTAGAAAGGGCTGTGTTGGAGTCCCTGCTTGTCATGGTGAAGCCTCTGCCTTACCCTCACTATCACTGTGGACTTTATCTGAGTTGTCTGGGCATTTAAAAAGAGATCTGAGACTCTATTTGTGGTCTGTGCCTGGGTGAAACCAGAGCAGTGGTCTCCGGGTGTGAGCAGGGGTCCAGGCTCATTCAGATAACTGTGATGGGTTCGTTGGTGCCCTATCATTCAGCAAGCATTCAGGAAACTCCACTCTGTGCATGCGTTCCTATAGGATCTGACTGTGAACCCTGCACAGATCAGATAGCACCCCAAGCCTCCAGACTAGTCAGGGGTCAGGCAGTGACACTGGACACTAAGAGAGGTAACATCCACAGGGCATTTCATTAGTTTCCCCCTGGCCTCCTCTAGATATGGGTGCATTTCAGGAGCAGCGGAATATGTGAGTGAGCTTTGGCTGATGAAGGAGGGCCTTCTCTCTCCCCAAGGGCAGCCAGGGGAGTTTGATTGGGAGGGAACCTTGGACCCTCATCCCACACATCTGTGATTCCTCCTTAAGGATGAAGGTCTGAGGGTTTCCTCTGGAGAAAGGAAGGGGCTCAGGGAAGCTGTGGGTGTGGGCACTGTGGCAGAGCAGAGGGGGCTGGGGAACAGCTTTAGCCCCTAAGAGAATCATTCCCCTTTCCGTCCCCTCCCAGCCCTGACTCTACCCTAATCCTGGGAAACAGAAGAGAGGCTGTGGGAACCATCGCACTCAGCAATCTGTTGGAACCCAGACACTGGGTGCTCAGAGGTGGCTCAGGAGACCCAGTGAGAGCTCAGGGACCAGACATTCCACACCTTGTGGGAGAATAGTGTCAGTGGAAGGAGATCCACACATGGCACGTAGTGAAAGAGGCAGCACATGGCACAGGTAGTGACATTTGGGGCATTGGGAGGGTCCTGTTAAGGACTAGCTAGAGACAGAGTCCCTTTGTTTCCTCTTTGGATGGCTCTTCACAGAGCAGTGGTATGTGCAGTGAGGGTAATTAAGAGGACAGACATCACCCCTCCCTGGGCACATGCAGTTGAATTCAAGTAGCAACTCAGCAAGGAGACAGACTGAGGCATGTGTCCAGCTCCCCTAAGAAGGACAGATATTATAACACCATTGATCAAGGACTCACACACATAGTGGGTTTTGCCACCCTGTCATCTGTGACCAGGCTTGTCTCAGGCAGGACTGCCAGATTGTAGGTGGACAAGAATTAGAACTGGCCTCAGACAGGAGCTGGAAGTCCAGGGACACAGGTTCCCACAGGGGTTCCCTGGGATACTGGTTTGGGAGAGTGGGCTGTCCTCTGATACTTCTGCCTAATAGTCTCTTCCCAGGGCCATCTCCTCTATGTTGAACACATATCAAGGACAATATCCAGAGGTTTTTGTCCAGCCCCCAGGTTTTCCCAGCCTGAATATGCTGCTGGCCTACCTGGGGCTCAATATGCCAGGCTCAGATTTGGATCACCGTGTCCAGCTTTTGCTCTCCCAGCTGCAACAGCTTGAGCCCACAGAGCCAGGGTCTGTGTAAGAGAAGTGCTGGGATGAACGATGTGGGCCAGTGGAGGGTACTGTGTGGGCCACACTGAGTAGGCCTCCAAAGAGTGCAGCTGGGTCGAGAGGAGTAGTCTCAGATCCCTGTCCCCATGGTCTTTAGTCAGGGAGACCAACCAGTGATTGGTTCCTGGACACAGACAACATTGAGTGGTGGGAAAGTTTCCTTTATTTCGAAGGGACACGGGAAGTCAATCATCGTGATGATACTTTCTCTTCATGGAGCTACAGGACTTGTTCCATTGCAAGATCCTGAACCACCTCAGGAAATTGGGCCAGCTCCCACTGGGTCACCCGCTGTATCTTCAGAGACAAAGCTGGCCCACCCCATCCCTGCTGCTGGATCTCACCCCTCAGCAAGTGCAGTGGGGCCACCTGCCCTGTTGGGGCCAGTGTAGGTGGTAGTCAGGGCTCTAATTCACTCTCCTGAGATGAAAGAGTTGTCAGCCCCTTTTCCTGACCTGGAGGTCCAGCAGTGTCCGGCCCCTGCTCCTGGGGTTCCCAAGATGCTCAAGCCAGCACCTGTCTCAGTGGAATAACAAGCCTTGGCCCCCAAGCAGCATCTCATGCTGGCTGGAACAGGCTGGATGGATTCCCCTTCGCTGTCCTTGCCTTTTTTTGTAATTTTTGTGTTTTGTATACACCTGTATAATGGCTTCATAGATTTTGGTCATATAAATAAAGTAGAAATTGTGATCACTTAAACGTTTGCTCTGATCCTTTTCAATGTTACATCGAGGTGCCTGTAAGTACAGTAAGAGTGTTGCACAACTACTTACTAGTAGAACATTTCCATCACAGAGAAACCTGGGCTACTGAGCGCTCGCTGCTCATTCCCTCATTTCAGTCCCTGCAACCACTGCTCTTCCCTCTGTCTTTGGTACTTTACCTCATGTGGGATTTTCATGTGCCCCGAATTCTACACTATGGCCTTTTCTGTCTTGCTACAGAACATAAGAATGTTACGTATTTTTTTAAGTTTTTCATAAAAATAACACTTTGGTACCAACTAATGTTCCTGAAAGAACAATCATCTTGGAAAACTCCAAAATAAACTACTTTCATTATCTTGGTTAGTGTTCCCTTTCATAAAGGAACCCTGAATGGCAGAAACGGGGGAAATGTTTGGGTCCATTAGAAACCTTTAAATTCTTTCCTTATCCTGCATAGGCTATGTTTAAACTATTCTAGCGGGCTTTTTATAAAAAAATATTAAAATCATATCTTAAATCATCCCATTTATTTCTAATGAGTCAGGTAATAGTCAATCACTCTTGAGGTTTTAGTCACACTGTGGTTATGAAGTAAAATAATGATTCAAATATGAAGAAAAGAAGACACTTTCCTTCTTCCAAGAAATAATATCACATAATGGGTGGTGTCCCGATTCCATGATTTTCCCTCTGGGTTTTGTGTGTGTGTGTGTGTGCGTGTGTGTGTGTGTGTGTGTGTGTGTGTGTGTGTGTGATACTGGGTGGGAGGCAGGGAGAGTTGTAGGCTGGGCTCTTGTTCTACCTGAGGTATCCACCGTAGATAGGCACTGTTGCTGCTGTCCCCTTGGGCATTCTCATTGTCAGCACTCAAAGCCCCATCATGGAACAACTAAGCCATTTCCAATTATTTGATTCTCATCATTCAAGTGATAAGTATGTATGTGCCATAAATCTCTGTCTCTTTCTGTCTGATTCCTAAAAGTTTCACCACCTGAACACCTTTAGTTCAGGGACGTTCCCCTTGTGCCGATGATGTCAGAGGGGCATGACAACCCAGGGAGTGAGAGGTCCCATGGTAGAGGGACTCTGGTCTCCTGAAAGACCACATGAAGGAGATCATCCTCCAATCTGAAGATCTACTCAACACTCTCATGGGGGGAAATCTACGGTAACATGCTACCATATTTGGGGGAGTTATTTGGTAATTTAGCATAAGGGAATATAACTAGAATATGTTGAAACGGCAAGAAAACTTCGATAGATATCATCCTAGAACCTAGAGAAAATGACCAAAGAAGCACTTGTCTTCCTCAGTCAGTAGGGCACAAGGTACTTGATCTCAGGGTCATGAGTTTGAGCCCCACATGGAACACAGAGTTGATGTAGGAAACAAAAGAAAACAACAGGACATACACATAACCCAAATCAATTGGGCTTGGACAATAGACCTGAATGGTGGTGTGTTGGTGGTGCCAGTGCCAATCAGGCAACCAGTTTTTCCCTTTAGGTGATCAGGGTCTAGTGGGCAGATGGACAAACATGAACTGAAAACGTGAATGAAAAGAACATTTGCTCTATAAGAAAAGACCAAGGGACTTCAACTGGGTCCTGAGCTCATCCAGGTGAGGGGTCTGACAAGGTTGTGCTGAGGTGGCACTGAGAATTACTGTGGCAGGAAAAGAAGGAGAGAGCCCTGCACAAATCTGAGTGTATTTAAATGGCAAAGGGTACCATAGCGCAGAAGATAAGAAGCAGAACATTATGTTCTCAGAGTTGGGGTTAGAAAAGAGGCCAGAGTGATTGGAGGAAGCTGAACGTGGGAGTAGAGAGGAAAGGGAGGAGGGCCATGGCCTGGGGCAGGTGGACACTACCAGTGCTCTTCTCCTCGTGCTGTGTGACCACATTACCCCACACTCAGTGGCTTAACCAACAAATACTATCTCACATTCTCTGAGGAGTCTTTAAGTACAGGAATCCAGGAGGGCTTACCTAGGGGCTCCTGCCAGAGCCCCTCAGAACTTTGGTGCTATTGATAACATCAATGCAGGATCTGCTTCACTGAGAATCTGAGCTCACATAGTGGTTTTGGCAGGATTCCGTCTATCTCAAAAGGCGTGAGTTCTTTGGTCTGTTGTTGGCCCTCCTTGTTGGGTCCCGGGCCCATGTGTGTGTTTCAAGGTTCAGCATAGGGACTTGTACTCCAGGATGATGATCTGAGAGAGAACACAGGACCGAGACAGCATGGGGATGGGCAATGAGCTTTTAGAACTAAATCTCGGACTGGGTTTTGGAACATGGGGCCATGTTCTGTGGAATGGAAGGAATCATTAAATCCAGTGCACACTCCAATGAAGAGCATTACACAAAGATGATAAAACAGGATATGAGATTTCAGGGAACCACTGGGAGAAGGTGAAGACTGCTGCATGGTTAGTGCCTTGCCCAGAATCACAGACTTGTAAGAAGGATGAACCAGGCATGAACCCAGCTCTTTGTGAGTGTCCTCAAATTTGGGGCCCTGGATGTACCTAGGACTCACTGGAAGGCTCTGGAAAAAATTGTGTTGTCGGCAGGGGCTACAGACATGGAGATAGTTTCAGGGTGATGGAGGGCATTGATATCATAGACAGGAGGCATTCCAGGAAGTTCTTGTCTGAGGGGGAGCCAAGGTCATGGCCACCCACTGAGTGGACCCCTATCCACATCACACCCATTGGAAAGGATTTAATAGCTCTCAGGACAGGATATGGAGTCTCTCCTGGTAAGGGTGGATTCTGACCATCAAGCGCCAAAGCTCCAATCCCTTCTTTTAGGGTTTGCTTTGAAAATTAGAAAGCCTAAGGTCTTGGGAAAGTATGGCCCACCCCTCTGTAGATGGGGCTGGCGCCTTCTTGGATGCCAGAATATGAGCACTGATGAACAGATGTGTGCCCACAGGAGCGACTCTGCATGGACTCACACACACACTCTCTCTCTCTCTCTCTCTCACACACACACACACACTTTCACACAACATTAGGGACTGTAGGGTGGAATCTGATGAGAAGCAGACTCAGAGAAATTGAGAAGAGGGGGAAAATGTGTTTGGAGGTATTTCCTACATGTGACACCACTCCTCCAATATCATATATATTATTCCACATATGCTAGTGGGGATGTGGAGGTAGTCCATGCTACAATCATCTGTATTTTACAGACAAGATGCAGACTACCCCCGTTAGGCATTATGGCTTATCCAGGTTCACAAACAGGTGAGAGTGGAGATTTGTGTCTGAAGCCAGGTGGGGTCCTGGATGCACTCAGCCCTTCCTTGGGGGGCCTGTGGAGATGTGTGTGTTGGTGTCGTTGTGTAGAGATGTGGCCTTGCATGCAGAATGGAGATGAGAAGACAGCCCTGAGCACTGTGCAGGTGATAATCCAGTGTAGAATTGGGTAGGTGACCTCAAGCTGTGTAGTCAATTCCTTGAACACAGGCACCAATAGAATTTGGAACACTGCAACAAGGTGCACATTCTAGTGTAGTCCACTACCTGAGTTACTGGACTGGAGACATCTGATACCGAAAGATGTGCTCTTGCTTTTTGCCAACACAATGGGTTTCTGGCTTCCAGAATCCTCAGTGGAATAGCTTTTTCACATGATGCCAACATTGCCAACAACCTTGCTCCCAATGCCTCAGGGCATTTGGGAGGAGATTCCTTTAGGCTTTACAAGAGCAGGGCTCTGTATGGATGCCTGAAAATCTAACCTAGGGTTAGGATAAGGGCCTAGGGGCATGGCATATCCGATCGGCTGACTCTGGGGCCAGTTGGCTGATTGGAGGGCGGGACTAGGTTGTGTCAAACTGTGCATGAATGTCCAGGGTTGAGTATGAAAGTGGGGTAGCATCGGGGGCAGTGCATGTTTCTCCTAATCAGGGGGTTTTGTGCAGCTCATAGGGCATGGTTTCCTTCTGGAGGGCAGGGAGAGGCCTGTGGTGTGATTCCTGAGTCCCCATCCTGGGAGGCTTATGGGCCAGGACTCTGGGAAAAGACATCTAAAAATCCAATTTAGGGTTTGGGCTAAGGCCTAGGGCATGGCGGGCCCTATCTGCAGATGCTGAGGCAACCTCCCCAGTATCTGAAGTTACGACAAGTGTCAGGATTTCACTCAGACTAGAATTTATGAACACCTGGGTCACAGTGTATGGAGGTGGCCTCCTGAGAACAAGGACGTTTCTCCTGCTCAGGGGCTTCTGTGCAGTTCTAAATAGCAAGATTTCATTATGGGGGACAGGTGCAGTCCTGTTGTATGTCTCAGGGTCCCCCAAATGGAGGGATTCACGAGCAGGGCTCTGAATATGGATGTCTGAAAACCCAACCTAGGGTTAGCATTAGGGACTAGGGGCGTGGCAGGTCCAATCTGCTGACTCTCAGACCAACTTCATGGGTAGCTGACTTGAGGTTGGGGCTCAGGCTGAGGGTCAGAATGTATATTAGTGTCCAGGGACAGGTTCCTTAAATGGGGGTGGCCTCGTTGGCCGTGCAGGGTTCTCCTAATCCGGGAATTTTGTGCAGCTCCATAGAGCACGGTTTCCTTCTGGAGGGCTGGAAGAGTCCTGTGGTATGGTTCCAGATTTCTCTATTGCAGGACTTGTAGGCCAGGACTCTTGGGATGGAAGTCTGAAATCCCAAGCTAGAGTTAATTTTGGGGTCTAGGGCATGGCCATCCCAATCTGCAGAGGTTGAGGCAAGCTCCCTGGGATGTGAGTTTATTGCGAGTTTCGGGCATTCACTCAGGCTGGAGTTTGTGTCCATGAGTTCTGCCAAATATGGAGGCAGACTAATATAGCCTTGGAGGTTAGGAAAGCCCTGGAGATTTTGAGCACCTCCAGTTAGTAAGGATTTATTCTGCGGGACAGGAGGAGTCCTGTTTTATGACTCAGGGGTTACCCACATGGAGGGATTTGAGCCAAGGCTCTTGGCTTGGATTCCTGAAAATCCAACCTAGGGTTAGGATTAGGTCCTAGGTGCATGGCATGCCCAATCAGATGTCTCTGAAGGGAGCTACCTGGGGGACTCAGTTGTAAATGGAGCAGAGGGTGAGGGTCACAAAGCACATTTGTGTCCAGTGAGTCCTCAGAAAGAGGGTGTGGCCTCGGCCATGCTGGTGTCTCCAGCTCTCAGGGTTTTACACAGGTCCAAATACCTAGAAATCCTTTTGGAGGACAGGAGGAGTTCCGTTTACTGGCTCAGGGATATCCCATATGGAGGGATTCGAGACCAGGCCACTGGGGCAGATGTATGTAAATACAATCTAGGGTGAGAATGAGGGCCTAGGGGCAGGGCAAGTCTGATCTGCTGGATCTTGGTCTAACCACGTGGGTGTCAGAGTGGAGGTCGGGGCTCAGGATGAATGACAGAATGTGTAATAGTGTCCAAGACTGGCTTCTGTAAATGGGAGTGGCCTCAGAGGCCATGCATGTTTCTCCTAATCAGGGGGTTTGTGCAGCTCCATAGGGCACGGTTTCCTTCGGAAGGGCAGGGAGAGTGCTGTGGTTATAGCTCCTGAGGCCCCAGTCTGGAAGGCTTGTGGGCCAGGACTCTGAGGAAAGAAGTCTGAAAACCTGAGTTAGGGTTAGAGTTAGGGCCCAGGGCATGGCAGGCCCAATCTGAAGATGCTTGGGTGAGCACCCCAGGATGTGAAGTTAGGGCAAGTGGCAGGCATTCACTCAGACTACAATTTGTGACCACTAGGGTCACCATATGTTGAGGTGGCCTCCTGAGGTCATGGAGGTTCCTGCCACTCTGGGGGTTTTGCGTAGTTACAAATAGCAAGGTTTCGTTCTGGAGGACAGTTGGAGTTCTGCTGTTTGGCTCTAGGGTACTCCATATGGAGGGAATCAAGAGCAGGCCTCTGTGCATGGATGACTGAAAACTAAACCTAGGGTTAGGGTTAGGTCCTAGGGGCAAGGCAGGTCCAATCTGCTCCCTCTGACACCAGCTACCTGGGTCTGTCTGGAGGTAGGACTCAGGTTGAGGGACAGAATTGTATTAGTGTCCAGCACTGGCTTTCGTTAATGGGGGTGACTTGGCGTCTCATGCAGCTGTCTCATAATCTGTGGGTTTTGTGTAGCTCCATAGGTCACGTTTTCCTTCTGGAAGGCAGGCAGAGTCCTGTGTGGTGACTCCAGTGTTCCCTATCTGGAGGGCTGGTGGACCTGGACTCTGAGGACAGAATTATGACATCCGAAGCTAAGGCTAGGGTTAGAGCCTAGCGCATGGCAGGCCCAATCTGCAGATGCTGAGGCAAGCTCCCTGGGATGTAAATTTAGGCCAACCGCCAAGCATTCCCCCCAGGCTGAAGTTTGTGTCTATGTGTTCTGCCAAATATGGGGGAAGCCTCATGTGGCCATGGAGGTTACTAAAGCCCTGCCAGTTTCGTGCAGCTCCAAGTAGCAAGATTTATTTTATGGGACAGGAGGAGTCCTGTTTTATGGCTCAGGTGTCCACCATAAGGAGGGACTCACGAACAGAGTTCTGGGTATGGATGCATGACAACCCAACCTAGGGTTAGGATTAGGGCCTAGGGGCATGGCAGGTCTGATCTCCGGGCTCTGGGGCCAGCTGTCCCAGTGGCTGATTGGAGAATGGGACTCAGGTTGTCAGACTGTGAATTAGCGTACACAGTGGTGTAAGATCCTGGGGTCGCAACAGGGGCCATGCACATTTCTGGATTCTTGGGGTTTTGTGCAACTCCATAGGGCACAGTTTCCTTCTGGAGGGCAGGCCGAGTCATATGGCATGGTTCTTGAGTTCTCTACCTGGGGGACTTGTGGGCCAGTACTGTTGGGACGGAAGTCTGAAAACCCAAGCTAGGGTTAGGGTTAGGGCCTAGGGCATGGTTGGCCCTAACTTCAGATGCTGAGGCAAGCTCCATGGATTGTGAATTTAGGGTGAGTGTCAAGTGTTCACTCAGGCTAGACTTTGTGTCCATGAGTCCTGCCAAATATGGGGGTGGCCTCATGTGCCCATGGAGGTTACTACAGCCATGATGATTTTGCGCAGCTCCAACTAGCAAGGTTTTATTCTGCGGGACAGGAGGAGTTCTGTATTATGGCTCAGGGGTCATCCATATGCAGGGATTTGAGCCAAGTCTCTGGGTATGGATTCCTGAAAACCAAATCTATGGTTAGGATTAGGGCCTGGGGGCATGGCATGCCTGATCAGCGGTCTCTGGAGCGAGCTACCTCAGATACTGGGTTGTAAACGCAGCTCAGGCTGAGGTTCACAAATTGGCTTGTGTCCAGTGAGTCCTCCAAAATTCGGGATGGCCTAGGCTATGCCGATGTCTCTTACTCTGAGAATTTTACACAGCTCCAAACCACAGGAATTCCCTTAAGACGGCAGGAGAAGTCCTGTTTTCTTGTTCAGGGATCTCCCATATGGAGGGATTTGAAAGTAGACCACTGGGGACAGATATCTGAAAACACAGCTGGGGATGGGATTGGGGATTAGGTGCAGGGTAGGTCTTATCTGCTCTCTCGTGGGCTAGCTACGTGGGTGGCAAAATGGAGGTCCTGTCTCAGGATGAGGGACAGAATGTGTATTAGCGTCCAGGGAGGTCTTCTAAAATGGGGGTGTCCTCAGAGCCCATGCATGTTTCTCCTAATCTGGGTGGTTTTGTACAGCGCCATAGAGCATGACTTCCTTCTGGAGGGCAGGCAGAGTCCTGTGGTATGGCTCCTGAGTCCCCAGTCTAGAAGGCTTGTGAGCCAGGACTCTGGGGAAAGAAGTCTGAAAACCCAAGCTAGGGCTTGGGAAAGGTCCTAGGGCATGGCAGGCCGGATCTGCAGATACTCTGTTGAGCTCCTCAGGATCTGATCTTAGGGAAAATATCAGGCATTTGCTCAGACTAAAATTTTTGACCACTAGAGCCTCAGGAAGTTGAGGTGGCCTCCTGAGGACATGGAGGTTTCTCCCACATTGGGGGTTTTGGACAATGCCGAATAGCAAGGTTTCATTCTGGAGTATGGGTGGAGTCTTCTGTTATGGATCTAGGGTACCCCATTTGGAGGGATTCAGGAGCAGGGCTCTGGGGATGCATGCCTTTGAAACAACATACAGTTCGCGATCGGGCCTAAGGACATACCAGGTCCAATATGCCAACTCTGGCTTGTGGAAATGGACTCTGAGGACAGATATCTGAAAACCCAAGCTAGGTCTAGGGTTTCGGCCTAGGATTTCACAGGCCCAATGTACAGACGCTGAGGCAAGCTCCCTGAGAATAGAGGTTAAGGCAAGTGTCAGGATGTCCCTCAGGCTGGAGTTTGTATCCATGTGATCCGCCAAATGTGGGGGTGGCCTCATGGGGCCATGGAGTTTGCTCCCGCTCTGGGGTTTTTGCACAGTTCCAAATAGTTTGGTCTATTCTGGCAGATAGGTGGTATCCTGTTTTATGACTCATGGGTCCCCCATACAGAGGGATTGGAGAGCAGGGTTCCGAGTATGGATACCTGAAGACCCAACCTATGTTTAAGGTTAGGCCCTAGTAGTATGGCAAGCCTTAGATCCTGGCTCTGGGCCAAGCGACCCATGGGGCTGTGTTGAAAATGGGGCTCAGGCTAAGGGTCACAATGTGTGTTTGTATCCTGGGCGGCCTGTAAAATTGGGCATGGCCTCAGTGGCAACGCAGCTGTCTTCCAACTCGGAGGGTTAGGCAGAGCTGCAAAAAGCAAGGATACCTTCTGGGGGGCAGAAGAAGTTCTGTTCTGTTTCTCAGTGGTCCCCTGTGTGGTAGGATTTGAGAGGAGGGCTCTGGGTATGGATGCCTGCTAACCCAACCCAGGTTTAGCATAAGGGCCTAGGGGTGTGGCAGGTCCGATCTCCTGGCTTTGGGGTCAGATATCTCTGTGGCTGTTTGGAGGACGGGACTCAGGTGTGTCACACTGCACAGTAGCATCCAGGGTGACATACGCAAGTGGGTGGCATTGAGGGTGGTTCATGTTTCCCCTAATGTAGGGATTTGGGGCAGCTCCGTAGGGCACGGTTTCAATCTGGAGGGCAGGGAGAGTCCTGCTGTGGCTGTGGAGTCCCCAATCTGGAGGACTTGTGTTTCAAGACTCTGAGGACGGAAGTTTGAACCCAAGCTAGGTTTATGGTTAGTGTCTAGGGCATGGATCACCGATCTGCAGACGCTGAGGCAAGTCCCGCATTCTGAAGTTAGGGCGAGTGTCAGGTATTCGTCCAGACTTGAATTTGTGTCCACTAGGGACGTCATATGTGTGGGTGGCCTCCTGGGGCCATGGAGTTTTCTTCTGCTCTGGGGGGTTTGTGAAGCCCTAAATAAAATGGTTTCATTCTGGGGGACAGGTGGAGTCCTGTGTATGGCCCTAGGGTTGTCCATATGGGGTGATTCGAGAGCAGGGCACTGGGTATGTATGCCAGAACACTCAAACTGGGGTTCGTGGTAGGGCCTGGGGGCATGGAAAGTCCAAAGGATTCCCACTGGCCCCACCTACTTGGTGGCTGACTGGAGGTCAGTACTCTGGTTGAGGGCAGAATGTGTATTAGGGTCCAGGTCCAGCTTCTGTCAATGGGGTGGCTTCGGGGTTTTGTGCAACTTTCTCATAATAGGGGGGGGGTCTCCTGCAACTCAATAAGGCGCATTTTCCATCTGGAGGGCAGGCACAGTCCTGGGGTGTGGCTCAGTGTTCCCTATCTGGAGGGCTTGTGGACCAGGACATTGAGCATGGAAGTCTGAGAACCCAAGTTAGGACTAAGGTTAGGGCCTGTGGAATGGAAGGCGAGTGTCAGGATGTCGCACAGGCTGGAGTTTGTGTCCATGAGTTCTGCGACTCATAGGTGGCCTCATGGTGGCATGGAGATTCCTCTCACTCTGGGGATTTCACAGTTCCAAATAGCTTGGTTTATCTGGGCTGCAGGTTGTGTCCTGTTTGATGGCTCAAGGGTCCGCCACATGGAAAGATTCGATAGCAGGGCTCTACCTATGGATGCCTGGAAACTCCACCTAGTGTTACCATTGCAGCCTAGGAGCATGGCAGGTTTGATCTGGTGGCTCTGGGTCCAACTACCCAGGGGGCTGGGTTGAAATGGAGTTTCATGCTGATGGGTCACAATGCGGCTTTATGTCTAGGGAGATCTTGGTATGTGGCGGTGGCTCAGGGGCCATGTAGGAATCTCTCCTACCCTGAGGGATTGACAAAGCTCCAAAGAGCAAGGTGTCCTGGGGACAAGAGGTGTTCTGTTTTGTGGCTCAGGGACCACATGGTATTTGAGAACAGGCCTCTGGGGACAGATGCCTGAAAACCTAAGCTTGGGTTCAGAGTAGGGCCTAGGCCATGTCAGATTCAATCTTCTCTCTCTAGGGACATTATCCTGGGTGTCTGACTGGATGTCGGACCTCAGGGTGTTACCGACTGCTCATTGTTGTCCAGAGCAGCCTATGAAATTCAGGTGGTCTCGGGGGCCTTGCAGTTTTCTCCTATACAGGAGAGTTTTGGCAACTGTGACAGGCACAGTTTCCTTCAGGATAGCAGGCACAGTCCTGCGGTGTGGCTATGGAGGCCCCACCTGGAGGGCGTGTGGGCCAGGGATTTGGTGACAGAACTCTGAAAACACAATCTCGAGTTTTGTTTAGGGCCGAGGTTATGGCAGGCCCGATCTGCAGACCATGAGGGGAGGTCCTCAGGATCTGAAGTTAGGGCAAGTGTGAGGTGGTAGCTCATGCTTTTGTCTCTAGATTGTGTGTCTAGGATGGCCCCAGAATTTAGCTTTGGACTCAGGGGTCATGGAAGATTTTCCCTCTCTGTGTATTCTGCCCGACTCCCAATAGTTCGGTGTCATTCTGGGGTAAGGGAAGAGTCCATTTTTTCTGTCTCAGGAGTCTCCCAAAACCAGGGATCCAGAGACGGGCTCTGGGTATCGGCGCCTGGAAAACCCCACCGTGGGTTAGGATTTGGGCAAAGGCACAAATCAGGCCCAAAATGCAGGCTCTTGTTCAAGCTATGGAGGACGCTTCTTTGAAAAAGGGGCTCAGGCTGAGGGTCACAATGCGTGTTTGTGCCAAGTTCGGACCTCAAGTGTGGACGTGGCCATGTGGGTCATGCCAGGTTTTCCTAGTTTGAGGGACTTACACCCATCCCAACAGAAAATTTTCCTGCCACAGGGAAGGAGGAGTACTCTTTTGTGCATCACGTTCCCCCATATACAGGGATCTGAGATAAGATGTGGGGACAGATGCCTGAAAACCCAGGTTGGGTAGAGATGATGGCCTAGGGCCATGGCAGGTCCAATCTCCCTGACATGCGGCCAGCTATCTGTGAGTTGATAGGAGGTTGGGGCTCAGGCTGTGTCAGACAGCACAGTAGTGCACAGGTTGGCCTAAGAATTTGGGGTGCCCTCGAGTGCTGTGAATGTGGATCCTCATTTGGGGTTTTGGGGCAGCCACATAGGCACTTTTTCTTTCTGGTGGACAGGCAGAGTGCTGTGTTGTGGCTCCAGAATTCCCAATCTGGAGGGCTTGTGGGCCAGGAGTGTGAGGACGGAAGTTGGAAAACAAAAATGAGGTTTAGGTTGTTGGCCTAGGGCATGGCAGTCACAATCAGCAGCGGCTGATAGAGATCTCCATCATCTGAAGTAAGGGCTAGTGTCAGACATTCGCTCATGCTAGAGTTTTTGTCCATGATGGCCCCTAATGGAGGAGTGGCCTCATGAGGCCATGGAGGTTTTCCCACTGTGGGGATTGTGAGCTTCTCCAAACAGCAAGGTTTCATTCTGTGAGACAGGGGGAGTCCTCTTTGATGACTCCAGGGACGCTCCTATGGAAAGATTTGATAGCAGGGCTCTATGGATGGATGCCTTGTAAGACCAACTCATGTTATCATTGCAGCATAGGAACATGGCAGGTTCGATCTCTTGTGTCAGGGGCCAAATACCGAGGGGACTTAGTTGAAATGGAGTCTCGTGCTGAAGGTTCACAATGCATGTTTGTGTCCAGGGAGACCTTGATTGTGGCGGTGGCTCAGTGGACATGCAGGATTCCCTTACCCTGAGGGTTCGACACAGCTCTAAAGAGCAAGGTTTCCTTCTGGGGACAGGAGGTTTTCTATTTTTTGGCTCAGGGACACCCCTACATAGGTATTCGAGACAAAGCCTCTGGGGACAGATGCCTGAAGTCCTAAACTAAGGTTCAGATTAGGGCTTGGGGGTATGTCAGTTTCAATATTATGTCTCTAGGGCCATTTACCTGGGTGTCTGATGGGAGGTAGCTTCTTAGGGTGCACAAAATGTGCATATTGTCTACGAAATTGTAGACAAATCGTAGAGCAGTCTACGAAATTGGGGTGGTGTCAGATGTCTTGCAGGTTTTTACAAATCAGGAGGGTTTAGGCAACTGTAATGGGCAGATTTTCTTTGAGTGGGCAGGACAGTCCTGCAGTGTGGCTCTGGAAGCCCCATCCTGGAGGGTGTGTGGGCCAGAGCTCTGGGGACAGAAGTCTGAAAGTACCAACTCGGGATAGGGTTAGGGCAGAGGTTATGGCAGGCCGATCTGCAGACCCTGAGGGCAGCTCCTCGCCATCTGAACTTAGGTGTAGGTGAGGCAGTAGCTCAGGCTTTTGTGTAGGGGTTGTGTGTCTAGGGCAGCCATGGAATGTAGGGTTGGCCTCAGGTGACCATGGAAGTATCTCCCTCTCTGGGGATTCTGCCCGGCTCCCAATAGTATGGTGTCGTTCTGGGGGAAGGGAAGAGTCCTGTTTTCTGCATCAGAGAATCCCACTGTGGGTTAGGATTTGGGCCTAGGGGCATGGCAGGCCCGATATGCGGGCGCCTGGTACAGGTACCAAGGGGGCTTATTTGAAAATGGACTCGGGCTGAGGGTCACAATGTGTGTTTCTGCCCAAGGTGGCCATCAAGAGTGGGCTTGGCCTCATGGGACATGTAGGTTTCTCCTACTTTGAGGGTTTGACACCCATCTCAACAGGAAGGTTTCCTGCCATGGGGAATAAGGAGTTCTGTTTTGTGCATCAGGTCTCCCATATGCAGGAAGGTGAGATAAGGTCTGGGGACAGATGCCTAAAACCCAGGTTGGGTAGAGATGACATCCTGGAGCCATGGCATGTCCAATCTGCTGGATATGCGGCCAGCTGTCTAGGTGGCTGAGGGGAGGTCTGGGCTCAGGCTGTGTCAGACAGAGAGATATTGCACAGGGCAGCCTATGTAATTGGGATGATGTCGTGGGCCGTGCAAGTTGATCCTCATTGGGGTTTTTGGGCAGCCCCTAGGGCGCTTTCTCCTTCTGGTGGGCAGGCAGAATGCTGCGTCGTGCCTCCATAATTCCCAATCTAAAGGACTTGTGGGCCAGGAGTCTGAGGGTGGAAGTCTGAAAACACAATCTAGGTTCGGTTTAGGGCCCAGGGCACAGCAGGACCAATCTACAGAACTGAATCAAGATCTCCAGCATCTCAAGTCAGTGACTGTCAGAAGTTCGCTCAGGCTGGAGTTTGTGACCATGATGGGACCTAATGGAGGGGTTGCCTCATGAGGCCATGGAGGTTTTCCCAATCTGGGTGAGCTGTTCCAAACAGTAATGTTTCCTTCTGTGGGACAGAGGGATACCTGTTTGATGGCTCAAGGGTGCCCCATTCTGAATGATGCGAGAGCAGGGCTCTAGGTATGGATGCCTGGAAGCCCCACCTCACATTCCCATTGGCGCCTAGGAAGAAGGCGGGTTCGATCTGCTGGCTCTGGGGCAAACTACCGAGGGGGCTGAATTGAAATGGAGTCTCATGCTGATGGGTCCCAATGTGGGTTTGTGTCAAGGGAGACCTTGGGTTTGGCGGTGGCTCAGGGGCCAAGGATGATTCTCCTACCCTGAGTGTTTTTTACAGCTCCAAATAGCAAGGTTCCATTTGGGGACAGGAGGTGTTCTGTTTTGTGCCTCAGGGACCCCCATATGTTGGTATTCGAGACCACGCCTCTGGGGACTGATGACTGAAAACCTAAGCTGGGGTTCATTTAGGACCTAGGTTCATGTCATTTCAGTCTTCGGTTCTGGGCCAACTACCTGGGTGTCTGACTGGAGGTCCATGTAAAGGGTGTGTCAGACTGCGCATTTTTCTTCAGGGTGGCCTAGGAAATTGGAGTGGCCTCGGGGGCTGTGCAGGCTTCTCATAATCTGGAGGATTTGGGCAACTGTAAAGGGCACTGTTTCCTTCAGGGGGGCAGGAACACTCCTGCCGGTGGCTCTGGAGGGCCCAACTGGGAGGGTCTGTGGGCCAGGACTCTGGGGACAAAAGTTCGAAAACACAAACTCGGGTTAGGGTTAGGGCCAAGGGTATGGCAGGCCCGAACTGCAGACCCTGAGGCAGCTCCTTGGGATCTGAAGTTAGGGCAAGTGTGAGGCGGTATTCAGGCTTTTGTTTCTGGATTTGGGGTCTAGGTTGGCCACGGAATGTAAGGGTGGCCTCATGGGGCCATGGAAGATTCTCCCTCTCTGGGAATTTCCTCAGCTCCCAATACTTTGGTATCATTAGGGGGAAAGGAGGGGTACTATATTGTGCCTCAGGGGTTCCCCAAAAAGAAGGATTCCAGAGCAGAGCCCAGGGTACGGGCGACTAGAAAACCCAAACTCGGGTTAGGATTGGTGGCATAGGGGTATGGCAAGCCCCATATAAGGCTCTTGGTTCAACCACTGAGAGGCCTTACTTGAACACGGTGCTCAAGCTGAGGGTCACAATGCGTGTTTGTGCCCAAGGTGGCCCTCAAGCATGGGCGTGTCCTCATGGGCCACGCAGGTTTCTCCTACTCTGCAAGATTGACACCATGCCAAGAGCAAGGTTTCCTGCCATGGGAAAGGAGGACCTCTGATTTGTGCATCAAGTTCTCCCCTGTGCAGGGATTGGAGATAAGATCTAGGTTCAGATGCCTGAAAAGCCAGGTTGGGAAGAGATGACGGCCTAAGGCCATGGTGGGTCCGATGTGCTGGGTGTGCGGCCAGCTGTCTGGGCGTCTGTACAGAGGTTTGGGCTCAAGCTATGTCAGACAGAGCATGAGTGGCCAGGGCAGCCTATGAAATTGGGGTGTGGTCAGCTGTAGGAGTCGTCGAGAGCTGTGAGAGCTGTCAGCGAGAGCTGTAGTCGTCCTCGTCGTCATCGCCTCTTCATCGCTGGGAGCGGCCTCGTCCAGGGATCGGCCTCACGGTGGTTGTCGTGGTTGACTCTTCATAAGAGATGGCCCCTACCAGCTGGGTTGGTTTCTGATGCTGGTGCGAAATAAAGCTTTGCTTGACTTTTGCTTTGCATCAGTCTCGTTCCTTTGATCATGGACCCTAACAGTCAATGGCAGTTCACGTTGATCCTCATTTGGCGTTTCTGGGCAGCCCCATAGGGCAATGTGTTTTTTCTGTTGGGCAGGAAGAGTGCTGCGTTGTGGCTCTGGAATTCCCAATCTGGAGGGCTTGTGGGCCAGGAATGTGAGGACGGAAGTCTGAAAACACAAGCTAGGGTTAGGTTACAGGCCGAGGGCATGGCGGGCCCACTCTACAGTGCCTGAATCGAGATTTCCTGCATCTGACGTCAGGGAGAGTATCAGACGTTGGCTCAGGCTGGAGTTTGTGTCCATGATGGCCCCTTCATGAAGGGGGGGCTCATGAGGCCATAGAGAATTTCCTGGCTGGGGTTTGTGAGTTGCTCCAAACCACAAGGTTTCCTTCTGTGAGAGAGTCGAGTCCTGTTGGATTGTTCAAGAACGCCTAATACGCAAAGACTCGAGAGCAGTGTTCCAAGGGTGGATGCTTGCAAAACCCACCTCGCACTCCAATTTGCTTCTGGCGACATGGCAAGTTCGATCTGCTGGCTCTGTTGTGAGCTACCCAGGGGTCTGAGTTGAAATGGACTCTCCTGAGGATGGGTCATTATGTGGGTTTGTGTCCATGGAGACCTTGGGATGTGGCAGTGGCTCAAGGGTCCTGCAGGATTATCCTACTCAGAGGGTTGGACACAGCTCCAAAGAGCAAGCTTCCCATGTGGAGAGGAGAGGTGTTCTGATTGGTGCCTCAGGAAACCCCCAATTGCTGGTATGCGAAACCAGACCTCTGAGGAGAGATGGCTGGAAACCAAAGCTAGGTTTCCGATTAGGTCCTAGGGGCCTGTCTAGTTCAATCTTCTGTCTCTACACACATCTGTCTGTGTGTCTGAGTGGAGGTAGTTGCTCAGCTTGTGTCAGAATGCCCCTGTTTGTCCAGGGCAGCCCACACCACTGGGATGGCCTCGGGGACCTTGAAGGTTTCTCCTAAGCTGTAGGATTGTGGCCAATTGAATGGGCAGAGTTTCCTTGGAGAGGGCAGGCACAGTCCAGTGCCTTGCTCCAGGGGCCCTAGCCTGGAGGGTATGTGGGCCAGGGTTGTGGGGACAGAAGTCTGAAAACACAAACTAGCCTTAGGTTTGGGGCCAAGTTTATGGCAGGCTCGATCTACAGACCCTGAGGGGAGCTCCTCAGAATATGAAAGAAGGGCGATGGGAGGTGGTCGCTCAGGCATTTGACTCTGGATTTTGTGTCAAGGATGGCTGTGGAATGTAGGTGTGGTCTCATGGGTCATGGATGAATCTGCCTCTCTGGGAATTTGGCCCGACTCCTAAGAGATTGGGGTCATTCTGTGGGAAGGGAGGAGTCCTGTTTTCTGCCTCAGGTGTCCCTCCGAAAGAGGGATTCCAGAGCAGAGCCCTGAGTACGGGCGACTGGAAAACACGACCTCTGGTTAGGACTGTGGGCCTAGGGGCATGGCAATCGCCCCATGCGTGTTGGTCAGCCACTAAGAGGCCTTACATGAGCACGGGGCTCACAACTAGGGTCACAATGCGTGTTTGTGCCCAATGCAACCCTCAAGCATGGGCGTGGCCTCATGGGCCATGCAGGTTTCTCCTACTCTGATGGTTTGACACCATGCCAACAGCAAGGTTTCTTGCCATGGGGAAGGAGGAATTCTGATTTGTGTATCAGGTTCCCACCTGTGCAGGGATTAGAGATAAGTTCTAGGTACTGATGCCCGAAAATCCAGGTTGGGAAGAGATGACGGCCTAAAACCATGGCGGGTCCGAAGTTCTGGCTGTGCGGCCAGCTGTCTGGGTATCTGTCGGGAGGTTTGGGCTCAGGCTGTGTCAGACAGAGCAGTATTGCCCAGGGAAACCTAGGCATTTGGGGTGTGGTCGAGGGCCATGCAGGTTGATGCATTTCGGGTTTCTGGGCACCCCCTTAGGGCATTGTTTTTCTTCTGGTGGGCAGGAAGAGTGCTGCGTTGTGGCTCCAGAATTCCCAATCTGGAGGGCTTGTGGGCTAGCAGTGTGAGGACGGAAGTCTGAAAACACAAGCTAGGGTTCAGTGTGGATCCGAGGACACAGCATGCCCACTCTGCAGAGGCTGACTCAGATCTCCTGCATCTTATGTAAGGGCAAGTATCAGACATTGGGTCAGCATGTAGTTTGTGTCCATGATGGCCCATTCATGAAGAGGGTGCCTCATGAGGCCATGGAGGTTTTCCCACGCTGGGGGTTGTGAGATGCTCCAATCCGCATGGTTTCCTTCTGCGGGAGAGTCGAGTTTGTTGGATGGCTCCCGGACGCCCCATATGGAAAGACTCGAAAGCAGGGTTCTAAGAATGGATGCCTGGACACCCCACCTCGCATTCCCATAGGCTGCTTGCAACAAGACAGGTTCGATCTGTTGGCTCTGGGGCTTGCTACCCAGGGGTCTGAGTTGAAATGGACTCTCCTGAGGATGGGTCATTATGTGGGTTTGTGTCCATGGAGACCTCGGAATAAGGCGGTGGCTCAGGGGCCCTGCAGGATTCTCCTACCTGGAGGGTTGGACACAGCCCCAAAGAGCAAACTTCCCATGTGGAGACGAGAGGTGTTCTGATTGGTGCCTCAGGAAATCCCCAATTGCTGGTATTCAAAATCAGGCCTCTGAGCAGAGACACCTGGAAAGCTAGGGTTCATATTAGGGCATAGGGGCCTGTCCGGTTCAATCTTCTGTCTCTGCACATATCTGTCTGTGTGTCTGAGTGGAGGTAGTTGCTCAGCTTGTGTCAGAATGCCCCTGTTTATTCAAGGCAGCCTACACAATTGGTATGGCCTCGGGGGCCTTGGAGGTTTCTCCTAATCTGTAGGGTTGTGGCCAATGGAATGGGCACTGTTTCCTTGGAAAGGGCAAGCACAGTCCTGAGGTTTGGCTCCAGGGGCCCCAGGCTGGAGGTTGTGTGGGCCAGGGCTGTGGGGACAGAAGTCTGAAAACACAAAACTCTCCTTAGGTTTGGGGCCGAGGTTAGGGCAAGCCCCATCTACAGACCTTGAGGGGAGCTCCTGGGGATATGAATGAAGGGAGAGTGTGAGACTTTGCTGAGGCTTTTGTCTCTGGATTTTGTGTCAAGGATGGCAGTGGAATGTCGGGGTGGCCTCATGGGCCATGGACGAGTCTCCCTTTCTTGGGATTTGGCCCGGCTCCCAAGAGATTGGGGTCATTCTGTTGGAAGGGAGGAGTCCTGTTTTCAGCTTCAGGTGTCCTTCCAAAAGAGGGATTCCAGAGCAGAACCTTGGGTATGGGCGACTGGAAAACCTGATATCTGGTTCGGATTGAGCACCTAGGGGCATGGCAAGCCCCATATGTGGGCACTTGTTCCAGCCACTGAAAGGCATTCCTTGAACACGGGCCTCAATCTGAGGGTCACAATGCGTGTTCGTGCCCACAGCAGCCCTCAAGCATGGACGTGGCCTCATGGGCCATGCAGGTTTCTCCTACCCTGAAGGTTTGACACCATGCCAACAGCAAGTTATCTTGCCATGTGGAAGAAGGATTTCTGATTTGTGTGTCAGATTCCGCCCAGTGCAGGTTTTGGAGATAAGGTCTAGGTTCTGATGTCTGAAACCTCAGGTTTGGAAGAGATGACGGCCTAAGGCCATGGCGGGTCTGAAATTTTGGATGTGTGGCCAGCTCTCTGGGTGTCTGTCGGGAGGTCTGGGCTCAGGCTGTGTCAGACAGAGCATGAGTGCCCAGCACAGCCTACGAAGTTGGGGTGCGGTTGAGGGCCATGCAGGTGGGTCCTCATTTTGGGTTTCTGGGCAGCCCTATAGGGCAAAGATTTTCTTTAGGTGGGCAGGCAGAGTGTTGTGTTGTGGCTCCGGAATTCCTAATCTGGAGTGCTTGTGTGCCAGGAGTGTGAGGACGGAAGTCTGTGAACACAAGGTAGGGTCAGGTTTGGGGCTGAGGGCACAGCAGGCCCACTATGGGGAGGCTGAATTGAGATCTCCTGCAACTGAAGTCAGGATGAGTATCAGCCATTGGCTGAGGCTAGAGTTTCTGTCCATGTTGGCCCCTTCAAGATGGCAGAGCCTCTTGAGGCCCTGGAGCTTTTCCCATACTGGGGTTTGTGAGCAGCTCCAAACCACAAGGTTTCCTCTGTGGGACAGTCGAGTCCTGTTGAATGGCTCAAGGCTGTCCCATACGGAAATATTTCAGGGCACGGCTCTAAGGTTGGTTTCCTGGAAACCCCTCCTCACATTCCCATTGGCTCCTAGGGACAAGGCATATTCAATCTGCTGGCTCTGGGGCGAGATCCCCAGGGGGTTGAGTTGAAATAGACTCTCATGCTGATGGGCCATAATGCAGGTTTGTGTCCAGGGAGAACTTGGAATATGGCGGTGACTCAGAGGCCATACAGGATTCTCCTACTCTGCAAGTTTGACACCCATCCCAACAGCAAGACTTCCTGCCATGGGGAAGGAGTAGTACGCTTTTGTGCATCACATTCCCCCATAGGCAGGTTTTGAGATAAGGGCTGGGGACAGATGCCTGAATACCCAGGTCAGGTAGAGGTGATGTCCTTGGCTCATGGCTGGTCCCACCTACTGGATATGCAGCCAGCTATGTGGGTGGCTGACAGAAATCAGGGCTCAAGCTTTGTCAGACTGAGGATTAGTGCCCAGGGCAGCCTAAGAAATTGGGGTGCAGTCGAGGGCCATGCAGGTTGATCCTCATATGGGGTATCTGGGCAGCCCCATATGGCACTTCTTCTTTCTGATGAGCACGTGGAATCCTGTCTTGTGGCTCTAGTATTCCCAACCTGGAGGTCTTCTGGGCCAGGAGTGTGAGGATGGAAGTCTGAAAACACAAGGTAGGGTTAGGTTCAGGGCTGAGGGCATGGCAGTTCCAATGTGCAGCGGCTGATTCGAGATCTCCAGCACCTGAGTAAGGGCGAGTGTCAGATTTCCGCTCACGCTGGAGTTTGTGTCCATGATGGCCCACTAACAGAGGGGTGGCTTCGTGATGCCATGGAGGTTTTCCCACGCTAGGGCTTGTGAGCTGCTCCAAACAGCAAGGTTTCCTTCTCTGAGACAGGCCGAGTCCTGTTTGATGGCTCCAGGGTCCCCCATATGGAAAGATTGGAAAGCAGAGCTCTAGGCATGAATGCCTGGAAAGCCACCTCACGTTATGATTGCAGCCTAAGAACGTGACAGGTTCGATCTGGTGGCTCTGGCGCGAAGTACCAAGGGGGCTGAGTTGAAATGGAGTCTCGTGCTGATGGGTCACAATGCTGGTTTGTGTCCAGGGAGACCTTGGAATGTGGATGGTGACTCAGGGGCCATGTAGGATTCTCCTACACTGAGGGATTGACACAGCTCCCAAGAGCAAGGTTTCCTTCTGAGGACAGGAGGTATTCTCTTTTTTGGCTCAGGGAGCACATATTGGACCATATGTTGGTATTTGAAGAACAGGCCTCTGGGAACAGATGCCTGAAAATTCAAGCTATGGTTCCGAATAGGTCCTAGGGGCATACCAGTGTAAATCATCTGAATCTAGGCCCAATTACCCGGGTGTCTGCCTGGAGGTGGTGGCTCATGGTATGTCATAGTGCGCATTTTTGTCTAGAGCAGCCTAGGAAAATGGGGTGAACTCAGGAGTCTTGGTTTCTCCTAATCTGGAGTGTTTGGGTAACTGTGACAGGCAGAGTTTCCTTTGGGAGGGCAGGCACAGTCCTGCGGTGTAGCTGCGGTTCCCAGGGTGGAGGGCGTGTGCGCCAGGGCTTTGGGGACAGAAGTCTGCGGACACAAACTCGGGTTACGGTTAGGGGCCAGGTGATGGCAGGCCTGATCTGCAGACCCTGAAAGGAGTTGCTCAGGATCTGAAATAAGGGCAAGTGGGAGGCGATTGCTCAGGCTTTTGTCTCTGGATTGTGTGTCTAGGATGGCCGTGGAATATAGGGTTGGCCTCATGGGGCCATGGAAGATTCACCCTCTCTTGGGATTATGCCTGGCTCCCAAGAGTTTGGTGTCATTCTGTGTGAAGGGAAGAGTCCTGTTTTCTCTCTCAGGGTTACCCCCCAAACAGGAATTCCATAGACGGGCTCTGGGTCTGGGTGCTTGGAAAGCCCCCTAGGGATAGGATTTAGGCCTAGGTGCATGGCAGGCCCAGTATCGGGCTCCTGGTCCAGCTCCCGAGTGGGCTTGTTTGGAAACATCCTCAGGCTGAAGGTCACAATGCCTGTTTGTGCCCAGGGCGGCCCTCCTGATTGGGCGTGGTCTCATGGGCCATGCAGCTGGCTCCCACTCTGAGGGTTGGACACCCATCCCAACAGCCAGGTTTCCTTCCATGGAAAATGAGTAGTACTCTTTTGTGCTTCTGGTTCCCTAATAGCAGGGATTTGAGCTAAGGACTTGGGACAAGTGCCTGAATACCCAGGTTGGGTAGAGATGATGTCCTGGGACCATGACAGGTCCCACCTGCTGCATATGGGGCACACTATCTGGATGGCTGACAGGAGGTCTTGTCTCAGGCTGTGTCAGACAGAGCATTAGTGACAGGTCGGCCTATGATATTGGGGTGCCATTGAGGGCCGTGCAGGTTGATCCTCCTGTGGGATTTCTGGGGAGACCCATAGGGCACTGCTTCTTTCTGGTGGGCAGGCAGAAGGCTGCTTTGTGGTCCCAGAATTCCCAATCTGGTGGGCTTGTGGGCCAGGAGTGTGAGGACAGAAGTCTGAAAACAGAAGCTAGGGTTAGGTTCAGGGCCGAGGCCATGGCAGTTCCAATGTGCAGTGATGGGGTCCGTTATCAATGGAACAAGACTGAGACAAAGTGAAAGATTTGCAAAGCCTTATTTGGTGCCAAGCATTAGAAGTTAGACTGACCGGACATCAGAAGGAGCCTGAGAAATGTGAAGTTTATGCAAAGCTTTATTCTATGCCAAGCATTAGAAGTCAGGCTGACTGGCCAGGGCTGCCTTCCAAGAAAGCGACCCCATCCCAATCTCACAGGCTGGTTTTATAAAGCATTAGTGCAGACCTCAGGTAAGTGGCTTCTATTGTTAAGGCTTTACCCCCAGAACTGATACCCGGAACCAATACCAGGATCTACTGGGGTATTCATTCTCCGAATGAAGTCCGTGGATATAAACAACAATATGGCTACCTAGGCAATATGGAGTCGCTCTGGCTAAGCAGGCCCTAATAGTTAAACATCTTCTAACATTAAATGGCCCTAACATGCAGCGGCTGATTCGAGATACCAGCATCTGGGTAAGGGTGAGTGCCAGCCATTCGCTCATGTTGGAGTTTGTGTCCATGATGGCCAATTAATGGAGGGGTGAACTCAAGAGGCCATGGAGGTTTTCCACACTGGGCCTTGTGAGCTGCTCCAAACAGCAAGGTTTCCTTCTGGGGGACAGGGAGAGTCCTTTTTGATGGCTCCAGGGTCCCCATGTGGAAAGATTTGATAGCAGAGTTCTCTGCATGGATGCCTGGAAAGCAGTCCTCACGTTACCACTGCAGCCGAGGAACATGGCAGGTTCGATTTGGTGGCTCTGGGGCGAAGTTCCAAGGGCGCTGAGTTGGCATGGAGTGTCACGCTGATGGGTCACAATGCTGGTTTATGTCCTGGGAGACCTTAGAATGTGGCGGTGGCTCAGGGGCCATGCAGGTTTCTCCTACAATGAGGGATTGACACAGCTCCCAAGAGCAAGGTTTCCTTCTGGGGACAGGAGGTGTGCTGTTTTGTGGTTCAGGGACAACATGTTAGACCATATGTTGGTATTTGAGAACAGGCCTGTGGGGACAGATTTCTACAAACATAAGCTAGGTTTCCGATGAGGTCCTAGGGGTATGTCAGGTTCGATCTTCTGACTCTGGGGCCATTTACCTGGATGTCTGCCTGGAGGTAGGTGCTCCGGTTGTGTCAGAGTGCTCATTTTTGTCCAGAGTGGCCTATGAAATTGGGGTCAGCTCAGGGGTCTTGCAGGTTTCTCCTAATCGGTACGGTTTGGACAATGGCGATGGGCAGAGTTTCCTTCAGGAGGGCAGGCAGAGTACTGCAGTGTGGCTCTGGGAGCCCCATCCTGGAGGGTATGTGGGCCAGGGCTTTGGGGACAGAAGTCTGCAAACACAAACTTGGTTTAGGGTTAGGGCCATTGTGATGGCAGGCTTGATCTGCAGCCCCTGAGGGGAGCTCCATGGGATCGGAAATTAGGCCAAGTAGAAGGCGGTAGCTCAGGCTTTTGACTTTGGACTGTGTGTCTAGGATGGCCATGGAATGTTGGGGTGGCCTTGTGGGGCCATCGAAGATTCTCCATCTCTAGGGATTATGCCTGGCTCCCAATATATTGGTGTCATTCTGATAGAAGGGAAGAGTCCTGTATTCTGCCTCAGGGGTACCCCCCCAAAAATATTCTAGAGACAGCCTCTGGGTCCGGGTGCTGGGAAAACCCCACCGAGGTTTAGGATTTGGTCCTTGGGGTTTGGCACCATGGCCTGGTATTTGGGCTCCTGGTCCAGCTACTGAGTGGGCTTGTATGAAAAGGGGCTCAGGCTGAGGGATACAATGTGTGTTTATGCCCAGCGTGGCCCTCATGAAGGGTTGTGGCCGCATGGGCCATGCGGTGGGCTCCCACTCAGAGGGTTGGACACCCATCCCAACAGAAAGGTTTCCTGCCATGGGAAAGCAGAAGTAGTACTCTTTTGTGCATCAGGTTCCCCCATAGGCAGGGATTTGAGCTAAGGTCTGGGGACAGATGCATGAATACTCAGGTTAGGTAGAGATGATGGCCTTGGGCCATGGCAGGTCCCATCTGCTGGATATGTGGCCAGCTATCTGGGTGGCTGACAGGATGTCAGGGCTCAGGCTGTGGCAGACAGAACATTAGTGCACAGGGCGGCCTATGAAATTTCGGTCCCCATGAGGGCAGTGCAGGTTGATCCTCATTTGAGGTTTCTGTGCAGCCCCATATGGCACTTTTGCCTTCTGAAAGGCAGCAGAGTGCTGTGTTGAGGCTCCAGAATTCCCAGTGTGGAGGGCTTGTGCTCCAAGACTCTGGGGGCATAAGATTGGAAACACAAGCTAGGGTTATGTTAGGGCCTATGGCACGGCAGTCCCGATCTGTACAAACTGAGGCGATATCACAAGCATCTGAAATAAGGGCCAGTGTCAGACATCTGCTCAGGCTGCAGTGTGTGTCCATGAGGGCTGCATGATGTAGGGGTGGCCTCATTAGGAAATGGGATTTTTCCCAATCTGGGAGTTGGGCACGTGTCTAAACAGCAAGTTTCCTTCTCCAGGACAGTGGGAGTGCTGTTTGATGGCTCAAGGGCCCCCGAATGGAAAGATTCGTGAGCAGAGTCTATGTACGGATGCCTGAAAACCCCACCTAGGGTTCCCATTACAGCCGAAGGATGTAGCAGGTCCTACGTGCTGGCTCTGGGACGAGCGACCCAGGGGGCTGTGTTGCTAAGGAGTCTGATCCTGAGGGTCACAATGCGGGTTTGTGTCCAGGGTGACCTTCGAATGTGGTAGTGGTCTCAGGGCCCACGCAGGATTCTACTACACTGAGGTTTTGATACAGCTCCAAATAGCAATGTTTCCCTCTGGGAATTGGAGGTGTTGTGTTCTGTGGTTCAGGGATCCCCCAAATGTTGGTATTCGAGACCAGGCCTCTGGGGACAGATGTCTGAAAACCTAAGCAAGGGTTCAGATTAGAGCTTAGGGGCATATCGGCTTCAGTGTTCTGTCTCTGGGGTCATCTGGGTGGGTGTCTGACAGGATATTATTGCTCAGGGTGTGTCAGACTGCACATTTTTGTCCAGGACATCCTCCAAATTTGGGGTGGCCTTAGGAGCTTGTAGGTTTCTCCTAAACTTGAGGTTGCTTGAAGCTCTATAGGGCCCAGCTTCTATCTGGAGTCCAGGCACAGTTCGGTGGTGTGGCTATGGCATACCCAACCTGGAAGGTTTATGGGGCAGAAATCTGGGGACAGACGTATGAAAGCACCAGCTGAGGTTAGGATTAGTGCCAAGGGTATGGCAGACCGGATCTGCTGACCCTGCAGCGAGCTCCTAGGGATGTTACATTAGGGCGAGTGTGGAGCAGAAGCTCAGGCTTTTGCCTCTGGTTTTGGTGTCTAGGATGACTGTGGAATGTAGGGGTGGCTTCATGGGGCCATGGAAGATCCTCCCTCTTTTGGGGTTTTGCACAGCTCCAAATTGCATGGAGTCATTGTGGGGGAAAGAAGGAATCCTGGTATCTGTTTCAGCGTTCCCCATAAGGAAGGATTCGAGAGCAGGGCTCTGTGTATGGGTGTCTGGAAACCCATAATTGGGTTAGGATTTGGGCCTAGGGTCACAAAGGCCTAGGGGCATGACAGGTCCAATCTGGTGGATAGGCTGTCAGCTACCTAGGTGGCTGAAAGGAGGCCATTACTCAGGCTGTGGCAGACAGAACACTAGTGCACAGGGTGGCCTATCATCATTTGGGGTTTTTGTGGAACCCCATAGGGCACTTTTTCCTTCTTGTGCGCAAGCAGAGTGTTGCATTGTGGCTCCAGAATTCCCAATCCGGAGGGCTTGTGGGAGAGGAGTGTGAGGACCGAAGTCTGAAAACACAAGCTAGGGTTACTTATAGGGTAGATGGCTCAGCAGCCCGAATCTGCAGAGGCTGAGGCGAGATCTCCAGCATCTGAAGGAAGGGCGAGAGCTGGATGTTTGCTCAGGCTGGAGTTTGTGTCCATGATGGCCGCTGAATGGATCAGTGGCCTCATGAGGCCATGGAAGTTTTCCCAATCTGGGGGTTGTTTATTGCTGCAAACAGCAAGGTTTCCTCCTGCGGGACACCTGTTGTCCTGTTCGATGGCTCAAGGGTCCCCTTATGGAAATATTTGAAAGCAGGACTCTGTTTTTGGATGCCTGGAAACCCCACCTCAAATTCCCATTGGCGCCTCGGAACAAGAAAGGTTGGATCTCCTGGCTCTGGGGCTAGACACCTCTCAGCTCCCAATAGTTTGGTGTCGTTCTGGGGGATGTTAGTCTCCTTTTTTTTCTGTCTCAGTGGTGCCTAAGAAGAGGGATTCCAAAACAAGGCTCTGAGTATGGGCACCTGGACAACTCCACGTTGGGTTAGGATTTGGACCTAGGAGAATGGCAAGCCCAATATATGGGCACATGTTCTGGCTCCCAAGGGCCTTATTTGAAATGGGGGCTCAGGCTGAGGCTCACAATGTGTGTTTGTGCCAAGGCAGCCTTCAAGAGTGGGCGTGGCCTCATGGGTCATGCAGGTTTCCTCTCTCTGAGGGTTTTACACCCTTCCCAATGGCAAGGTTTCCTGCCATGGGGAAGGAGGAGTTCTGTTTTCTGCATTAGGTTCCTCCATATGCAGGCATCTGAGATAAGGTCTAGAGACAGATGCCTGAAAACCAAGGTTGGGTAGAGATGATGGCCTAGGGCCATGGCAAGCCCATTCTGCTGGATATATGGCCAGCTGTCTGGGTTACTGATGGGAGACCTTGGCTCAGTCTGTGTCAGACAGAGCAGTAGTACACAGGGCGGCCTATGGTATTGGGGTGTCGTCGAGGGCTGTGCAGGTTGATCCTCATTTGGGGTATTTGGGCAACCCCATAGGGCAGTTTTTTCTTCTGCTGGGCAGGCAGAGTGCTGTGTTGTGGCTCCAAAATTAGTATGCAGATTATTATTTCTATTGGGAGGACTACTCAATTGTCTACTTCTAATTGTCATAGTTCTCCAGGTTTTAGCTCTTGAGTTGGGGTTATATAGGAGTCAAAGTTTAGGTCTTCATAATCTGTGTACTCATAACTTCAGTATCATTGGTGACCTATAGTTTTTGCGGTAAAGGAAGGATTATTGATCTCATCTATTATATAGAGGATTCATTGTGAAGGTAAAGCAATTAAAATTAAATGATAGCAGGTAGGACAGTTCATACCGTTTCAACTTCTTGAGTGTCTATAGTGCTGTGATGTGTTAGTTTAGTAGTTAGTATTAATGAAATGATGTAGAAAACAAGAGAGATGATTAAGAATATGATTATTAATGTATGGTCATGGAAGTGTAATAGTTCTTCTATAATAGGGGAGGTTGCATCTTGACGGCCTATTTGGAAAGGGTACACCATAGAGATATAAAGGACTTCCACCTATAATTTGACTTTGACAAAGTCATGTAATTTTTACTAATATCTCTTTATCGAGAAGGACATAGTGGTTATGATATTGTCTTGAAACCAATTCTAGAGGGTTCAATTCCTTCCTTTATTATTTTGGTAGTACATAGGTTGGATCTTCAAATGTTTGATATGGAGGAGGGCATCCATGTAATCATTCAATGTTTGTTGAAGTAAGTTCTCCTATTTTCACCTCTTGTTTGGATGCTGAGGCTTCTCAGATTATGAAGATTATTAATATTACTACCATTAATGAGATAAATGAACCCATGGAAGACACTGTGTTTCATGTGGTATAAGCATCTGGGTAATCGTAGTATCGTCAAGGTATTCCTGATGGCCTAGGAAATGTTGGGGAAAGAATGTTATATTTACTTCTACGAATATAATTGTAAAGTGGATTTTTGCTCAAATATCATTTAGTGTGTAACCTGTGAACAGTGGGAATCAATGGAGAAACCCGCCTATGATTGCAAACACTGCCCCCATTGAAAGGACATAATGGGAGTGTGCTACCAAGTAGTATGTGTCATGAAGAACAATATCTAGTGATAAGTTTGATAATACAATACCTGTTAAACCACCCACTGTGAATAGAAAAATAAACCCTAGTGCTCATAATATAGCTGGCGATCATTTAATATGCCCCCCATGTAGAGTGGACAGTCAGATAAAAACTTTTACTCCCATCGGAATTGCAATTATTATAGTAGCTGAGGTTAAGTATGCTCATGTGCCGATGTCCATTCCTATGATAAACATGTGGTGGGCTCATACAATAAATCCTAAGAAACTGGCAGATATCATTGCTCAGGCAATTCCTATGTATCCGAACGGTTCTTTTTTTTTTTTTTTTCCTGAGTAATTACAAGGTTACAAGGTTACAAGGTTACACCATGTGAGATAATTCCAAATCCTGCTAGAATTAGAATATATACTTCGGGATGTCCGAAAAATCAGAATAGGTGTTGATACAGAATAGGGTCTCCTCCTCCAGCTGGGTCAAAGAAGGTATTATTTACATTTCGGTCTGTGAGTAATCACAGCTGCTCAGTAATACCGGTAATACCAGTATTACTGGTATGGTAATACCGGCTGCTAGAACTGGTAACGATAAGAGTAGAAGTACAGCCGTGATCAGGACAGATCATACGAATAGAAGAGTTTGATATTGTGATATTGCAGAGGGGTTTATGTTGATAATGATAGTAATAAAGTTAATGGTTCCTAGGATGGATGAGACACCTGCCAGGTGTAGGGAGAAGATTATTACGTCTACGGATGCTCCTCCATGTGCTAAATTTCCTGCTTGAGGAGGGTATACAGTTCATCCTATTCCTGCATCTGCTTCTACCATGGAAGAAGCTAGAAGGAGAAGAAAGGAGGGGGCCAGAAGTCAAAAGCTTATATTACTTATTCGTGGAAATGCAATGTCGGTTGTGCCAATTATTAAGGGTCCTAATCAGTTTCTGAATTCTCCAATCATAATTGCCATTACTATAAAGACAATTATTACAAATGCATAGGCAGTTACAATTACGTTATAGATTTGGTCATCTCCTAGTAGAGCACTTGGTTGGCCCAATTCAGCACAGATTAATAAGCTAAGAGCAGTGCCTACCATTCCGGCTTATGCACCAAATAAAAGGTATAGCGTCTTTATGATTTGTGGAGAATAATCATTGCTTTATGAACATAGGTAAAATGGCCGATAAAGGCATTAGACTGTAAATTGAAGAATGGGGGTTTGAGTCCTCTTTTTGCCAAGCTCTGTGGTGAAATATCACGTTGAATTGCAAATTCAAAGAAGCAACTTCAACCCTGCCAGGGCTTCTCCCGCGTTTTTTTTTTTTTTCTTTGCAGCAGGAGAAGTAGATTGAAGCCAGTTGACTAGGGTATTTAGCTGTTAACTAAAGTTTCATGGGATGATAGCCCACCAGTCTAGAAAGGGTTTAGCTTAATTAAGGTGATTGATTTGCGTTCAGTAGATGTGAGATATACTCTCATAGTCCTTAAGGTGAGATTCAGGAGTTAAGTGAATGGCACTTACTTTGGACTTTGAAGCCCCTTGGGTTTTTAACCTAAACTTCTAGAACAGTGTTTGTATTATTGGGGTTAATGGGAGTAATATGGTCGAAGTTACAATTACTGGGGATAAGAGAATTATGTTTTTTGTGTTTTTGAATTGCCATTTTATTTTTATGGTGTTTATTGAGGGGAATATAGTTAGTGCTGTTGCGTGTGTTAACCACATATAATAGTATACGTTTGGTAGAGCTGTAATTGCTATAAATGTTGATGTAACAATTATATTGTTTTTTGTGAGTTCGTGGATGATTATTCATTTAGGGATGAATCCTGAGAGGGGAGGTAGGCCTCCTAGTGATAGAATGATTGTTAGGATTAGTGAGGTAATTAGTGGAAATTTGTTTCATATATGAGATAGAGATAGTGTGATTGTAGATGAACTGATTGTGAACAGTATAAAAGTTCCAAGTGTTATTGTAGTGTAGATTATGAGGTTTAATATTATTAGGGTAGGGTTATATGTTGTTACAGCAATCATTCATCCTATGTGGGTGATTGATGAGTATGCTAGGATTTTTCATAGTTGTGTTTGGTTAAGACCTCCTCAGCCTCCTGCTAGAACGGATATAATAGCAATGGCTACTAATAAGTTTGTATTTATAGATGGAGAGATTTGTTAAAAAACAGATAAGGGAGCAATTTTTTTTGTCAGGTTAGTAGAATTATTCCTGATGATAGTGGGATTCCTTGGGTTACTTCAGGTACTCAGAAGTGGAAGGGTGATAGTCCTAATCTTATTGCCAGAGCTATTGTTATTATGTTTGATGCAATTGGGTTAGGGGTATTTAATATTGTTCATTGTCCTGTCAATAGTAGGTTCATAATAATTCCTAATATTAAGAGTATAGATGCAGTGGCATGGGTAAAGAAATATTTTGTTGATGCTTTGGTTTGTGGATTGAATTTTTTTTTATTAAAATGGGGATAATAGCTAGTATATTTATTTCAAATCCAATTCAGATTGTCAGTCAGTGAGAGCTTATTAGTACTATAATGTTTTCTGAAATGACAGTTGATATAATGATAGTAAGGATAGGGGTTTAATTAGTATGGGAAGGGGATAAACCAACATTTTCAGGGTATGGGCCCGATAGTTTTTTAGCTGATCTTACTCTAGAATTTGGTGTGAGTTGAGTTCTTAGGATTAGGTTCAATTCCTATAATTCTAGAAATAAGAGTGCTCAAAGCTCTATAATCAAAGTACCTCTTTTCTCAGACATATTTCTTATATTTGGGGAGGAATACTTGCTGTTATAATGGGTAAGGCTACATGTCATATGCATAGGGCTAGTGTCAGTGGGAGGAAGTTTTTCATAATAAATGTATGAGTTGATCATAACGGAATCGTGAAAAGGATGCTCAAATTCATAGGAAGGAAGTGTTAGTCGAAGTGTTTTTGTAGTATAATGGATTTAGTGTAGTTCCGGTAAGTATGGGGTGTGGAATGCACCAAAAATACAGGAGAGTTGTAAGGATATTCATTATAATAATGTTGGCATATTCAGCTAGGAAAAATAGGGCGAATAGTCCGGCTGCCTATTTGACGTTGACTCTGGAGACTAATTCTGATTCTCCTTCTGTTAAATCAAATGGGGTGCGGTTGGTTTCTGCTAGGGTTGAGATAAATCATACTATAGCTAGGGGTCATGCGGAGAGGATTAGTCACAGGTGTTCTTGTGTAGTAGTAAGTGTGGATAGGGTAAAAGAGCCATTTATTAATAGTACTGATAGGAGGATAATAGCTAGTGTGACTTCGTAGGAAATTGTTTGGGCTACAGCTCGAAGGGCCCCAATTAGGGCGTATTTCAAGTTTGAAGCTCATCCGGACCATAAAATAGAGTAAACAGCTAGGCTTGATATTGCTAGTATGAATAAGATTCCTAGGTTTATATTCATGAGAGGGTAAGGTATTGGTAATGGGATTCATATGGTTAGGGCTAGTGTTAGGGCTAGGATTGGGGCTATGACAAATATAGTGATAGATGATGTTAGGGGTCGTAAAGGTTCTTTAGTGAATAGTTTCATGGCATTTGCAATTGGTTGCAAGAGGCCATAGGGTCCTACGATGTTTGGGCCTTTACGGAGTTGTATATACCCTAGGTTTTTTTTGTTCCACTAATGTTAGAAAGGCTACAACAAGTAGGATAGGTACAATTAGTGAAATGATATTAAATATAATCATAATGTTAGGAAAAAAAATTCAACCTCTGAGAATAAAAGTTTAAGTTTTATGCAATTACTGGGCTCTGCCACCCTAACAAGCCCTATCTCTAGTGCTATGAATTGAAGGTGGACTATTAAGATTAAGATTATATCCTCTATTAGTGCTAAGGCATTCTGATAGAATAGGCCTTACTTCTCTTGTCCTTTTGTACGGGAGAAGTTGTTGTAATAGATAGAAAACTACCTGGATTGCTCCAGTCGGAACTCAGATCTCCTAGGACTTTAATTGTTGAACAAACGAACTTTTAATAGCTGCTGCACCATTGGGATGTCCTGATCGAACATCGAGGTCGTAAACCCTATTGTTGATATGGACTCTCAAATAGGATTGTGCTGTTATCCCTAGGGTGATTTGTTCCGTTGATCAAATTTCTTGGATCAATAACTGATTCTATATTTCGACTGGTTTGGCTATATTTGTATCACTTGGAGATTATTTTATTCTCTGAGGTCACCCCAATCTAAGTCATTAATCTATTAATAAGATTGTGTTATGCCTAATTGGTGATTAAATAGACTTATTATGGACTAGTTAATTGAAGCTCCATAGGGTCTTCTCATCTTATTAGTTTATTCCCGCCTCTTCAGAGGAAGGTCAATTTCACTGACTGGAAGTAAGAGACAGTTAAACCCTCGTGTGGCCATTCATACAAGTCCTTACTTAGAGAACAAATGATTATGCTACCTTTGCATGGTCAGGATACTGTGGCCGTTTAACTAGTGTCACTGGGCAGGCAGTGCCTCCAATACTGGGCATGCTGGAGGTGATGTTTTTGGTAAACAGGTGGGGTTTGTGTTTAATGAGTTCCTTTTACTTCTTCTAATCTTTTCTTGTTGCATACCTGTGTTGGGCTAACAATTGATTTGATAAGTGTTTTATTAGTAGTTTATTTTTATCATGTTGTTAAATATCAGTGGATATTCGATGACTTTTATAAGCTTATGCAAGGAGAAATGTTTCTTGTTACTCCTACTGGCATTATTGCTTCTATTATTAAATAGATTAGCCCAGTAGTACATTAGGAGTTGGTTTAAGATTTTTGGAATTAAGAGGGTTGGGTTGTTGAGCTTGAACACTTTCTTAATTGGTGGCTGCTCTTAGGTCTACTATGGTTTTATTTAACTTTACTCTCTAAGTAAGGTTCTATCCTTATTCTAAAAAGCTGTGCCTTTTTAGATTATATTTTAAATTTACATTATAATTTTGGGATTTGTTGGGTAAATTTAAAGTTGAACTGAGATTCTATTCTGGGCAACCAGCTATCACCAGGCTTGTTAGGCTTTTCAACTCTACCTATAAATCTTCTCACTATTTTGCAACATAGGTGAGTTTATCCCTGTGGTTTGTTCATAGGTAGCTCGTCTGGTTTGGGGGGAGTTAGCTTAAAATCTCTTTGCTAAATTATTCTATCTAGCTCATGCAAAATGTATAAATGTATAAAGGGTGATCTTTGCTGTTTATTACTTTAAACTTTCTTTCATCATTCCCTTAGGACACTTTCTCTATAGCTCCAAGTAAAATTTCTATCTCCTATACTATAATGATGTAATTGAATGTTTTGATTAGAGGCTTATTGTAGTAGTTGAGTTAGTGGTTGGTTGGGCTAGCTTTGGTTCAATGTGGTCATTGGTGAATGAAATCTTCTTGGTGTAAGCCAGATGCTTTAATTAAGCTACATTTTGATTTATCCAAGCACACTTTCCAGTATGCTTACCTTGTTACGACTTATCTCCTCTTGCGTTGGTTTACTCTGTATTATGTAGTGATTGGGTGTATTGCTTGAGGAGGGTGTTGGACGGTGTGTGGATGCTTCATGGCCCTATTCCATTAAGCTCTCTATTCTTAATTTACTACTAAATCCACCTTTAGTTTTTAGTTTTCATAAAATCTTTGGTGAGCATATTCTTGTTTAGAAAATGTAGCCCATTCTTCCCACTTCATGGGTTACACCTTGACCTAACATTTTTATGTATAATTATTATGCATAATATAACTATTATGCATAATAAACCTTTTGAGGGTTTGCTGAAGATGGTGGTATATAGATTGACTTAGCTAGAAGTGATGACATTTATTGGAGTTTATCAATTATAGAATTAGGCTCCTCTAGAGAGATGTAAAGCACCATCAATCCTTTGAGTTTTAAGCTGTTGCTAGTAGTTCTCTGACAGATAATTTTTTTTTTAAATTTATTTATTTGTTACAGATAGAGAGAGAGCGAGCACAGGCAGACAGAGAGGCAGGCAGAGGCAGAGGGAGAAGCAGGCTCCCTGCCGAGAAAGGAGCCAGATGTGGGACTCGATCCCAGGACGCTGGGATCACGACCTAAGCCGAAGGCAGCCGCCCAACCAACTGAGCCACCCAGGCGTCCCACAGATAATTTTTTTGTACACATTATTTATGCTTAGGGCTGAGCATAGTGGGGTATCTAATCCCAGTTTGGGTCTCAGCTATCATGTGGTTGGAAATAATGTCACTTTCTTGGTATATTTTATGTTAACAATAGCTTTTTATGCCTTGGTTAAATTTTAACTGTAGTGTGATATAGTACTTAACATGTTTTACGCCATGAGCCTATTAATTTGGGTTACTCGTATGACTGCGGTGGCTGTCAGGAAATTTATCAACTCTTAATATTAACATGACTTAAACATTTGTTCATGGCTAAATTTTTGTCACTGCTGTATCCTGTGGAGGTGTGTTTGAACAAGGTGTTATGAGCTACTCATTTAGTGCGCTTGATACCTGCTCCTTTTAATCAGTTTAGGGATTTAGAGGGCATTTTCACTGGGATGTGGAGACTTGCATTTGTAATTCTGTTAATAATCAATAGGAAGGCTAGGACCAAACCTTTATGTTTATGGAGTCTTATGACTCTTCTAGGCATTTTCAGTGCCTTGCTTTATTTAATAAGCTACATTAACAGGTGTAGGATTAGATTAGTTAATGTTAAGGTGCTTAGGCACGGTAATTTTATTATTAGTATTAAATGTAAGTTGATGGGGGTATTAGAGGTGGGGTATTACACCTATAGATAGCTTTCTTGAATAGAGTGTTCTGGGTAAATTAGTGATAGAGATTAATGTATGGAGTATCAGTATAAGTGGATTCTTATGTATGTTGCATGTGCTTAGTTCTGTTTTCCGGGTTTGGCAGGACAATTTTAAGTCTTTGTATACTTTTGAAGTTACAGGGGGGTAGAGGGGTTTTGATTTAGCTAGTTTCTATCTGTTGAATATGCGTACATGTGTACATGTGTATGTGTGTATGCGTATACGTGTGTATGTCCTGTAACCATTGACTGAATTGCACCTTATGGTTGTGCAATGCGGATAAATGATGATGATAAAGCACAGCTACAAGTTATTTGAATGCAATGAGGCCTTACAGCCATTGCTGAGTGATACCAGCCACCCCCCCAAAATTAAAAAATTCCAAATGTATGACACCACAGTTATGTGTGATCATGAGCTGATTAGTCATGAGTCCATCACGATATCCCATTTGAAGGGATAGTAGGATTGGATTGAGGACTATCATGGCCCTGAAGTAAGAACCAGATGCCAGTATAGTTTCACTGTAGAAACCCCCATATTCGATGGGCCTGGAGCGAGAAGAGGAACACATCGTGCAAGGATTGATGGGTTTTTTTTTTTTCTAAATTAAATTTTTTATTTATTTTCAGCATAACAGTATTCATTGTTTTTTCACCACACCCAGTGCTCCATGCAATCCGTGCCCTCCCCAATACCCACCACCTGGTTCCCCCACCCTCCCACCCCCGCCCCTTCAAAACCCTCAGGTTGTTTTTCAGAGTCCATAGTCTCTCATGGTTCACCTCCCCTTCCAATTTCCCTCAACTCCCTTCTCCTCTCCATCTACCCTTGTCCTCTATATTATTTGTTATGCTCCACCAATAAGTGAAACCATATGATCCTTGACTTTCTCTGACTTATTTCACTCAGCATAATCTCTTCCAGTCATGTCCATGTTGCTACAAAAGTTGGGTATTCGTCCTTTCTGATGGAGGCATAATACTCCATAGTGTATATGGACCACATCTTCCTTATCCATTCATCCGTTGAAGGGCATCTTGGTTCTTTCCACAGTTTGGCGACTGTGGCCATTGCTGCTATAAACATTGGGGTACAGATGGCCCTTCTTTTCACTACATCTGTATCTTCGGGGTAAATAACCAGTAGTGCAATTGCAGGGTCATAGGGAAGCTCTATTTTTAATTTCCTGAGGAATCTCCACACTGTTCTCCAAAGTGGCTGCACCGGTTTGCATTCCCACCAACAGTGTAAGAGGGTTCCCCTTTCTCCACATCCTCTCCAACACACATTGTTTCCTGTCTTGCTAATTTTGGCCATTCTAACTGGTGTAAGGTGGTATCTCAATGTGGCTTTGATTTGAATCTCCCTGATGGCTAGTGATGATGAACATTTTTTCATGTGTCCGGTAGCCATTTGTATGTCTTCATTGGAGAAGTGTCTGTTCATATCTTCTGCCCATTTTTTAATATGATTATCTGTTTTGTGTGTGTTGAGTTTGAGGAGTTCTTTATAGATCCTGGATATCAACCTTTTCTCTGTACTGTCATTTGCAAATATCTTCTCCCATTCCGTGGGTTGCCTCTTTGTTTTGATGACTGTTTCTTTTGCTGTGCAGAAGCTTTTGATCTTGACGAAGTCCCAAAAGTTCATCTTTGCCTTTGTTTCCTTTGCCTTTGGAGACATATCTTGAAAGAAGTTGCTGTGGCTGATATCAAAGAGGTTACTGCCTATGTTCTCCTCGAGGATTCTGATGGATTCCTGTCTCACGTTGAGGTCTTTTATCCATTTCGAGTTTATCTTTGTGTACGGTGTAAGAGAATGGTCAAGTTTCATTCTTCTACATATAGCTGTCCAGTTTTCCCAGCACCATTTATTGAAGAGACTGTCTTTTTTCCACTGGATATTTTTTCCTGTTTTGTCCAAGATTATTTGACCATAGAGTTGAGGGTCCATATCTGGGCTCTCTACTCTGTTCCACTGGTCCATGTGTCTGTTTTTATGCCAGTACCATGCTGTCTTGGTGATCACAGCTTTGGAGTAAAGCTTGAAATCAGGTAACGTGATGCCGCCAGTTTTATTTTTGTTTTTCAACATTTCCTTAGCAATTCGGGGTCTCTTCTGATTCCATACAAATTTTAGGATTATTTGCTCCAGCTCTTTGAGAAATACTGGTGGAATTTTGATCGGAATGGCTTTAAAAGTATAGATTGCTCTGGGCAGTATAGACATTTTAATGATGTTTATTTTTCTGATCCAAGAGCATGGAATGGTCTTCCATCTTTTTGTGTCTTCTTTAATTTATTTTAGGAGTGTTCTGTAGTTCCTCGAGTACAGATCTTTAACCTCTTTGGTTAGGTTTATTCCGAGGTATCTTATGGTTTTTGGTGCTATAGTAAATGGAATCGATTCTCTAATTTGCCTTTCTGTGTTTTCATTGTTAGTGTATAAGAAAGCCACTGATTTCTGGACATTGACTTTGTATCCTGCTACATTACTGAATTGCTGTATGAGTTCTAGTAGTTTGGAGGTGGAGTCTTTCGGGTTTTCCATATAAAGAATCATGTCATCTGCGAAGAGAGAGAGTTTGACTTCTTCCTTGCCAATTTGGATACCTTTTATTTCTCTTTGTTGTCTGATTGCTGTTGCTAGGACTTCTAATGCTATGTTGAACAAGAGTGGTGAGAGTGGGCATCCTTGTCGTGTTCCTGATCTCAATGGGAAGGCTGCAAGCTTTTTCCCATTGAGGATGATATTTGCTGTGGGTTTTTCATAGATAGATTTGATGAAGTTCAGGAATGTTCCCTCTATCCCTATACTTTGAAGCGTTTTAATCAGGAACAGATGCTGGATTTTGTCAAAAGCTTTTTCTGCATCAATGGAGAGGATCATGTGGTTCTTCTCTCTTCTCTTATTGATTTGTTCTATCACATTGATTGATTTGCGAATGTTGAACCATCCTTGTAACCCAGGGATGAATCCTACCTGGTCATGGTGGATAATCTTTTTAATGTGCTGTTGGATCCTGTTTGCTAGGATCTTGTTGAGAATCTTACCATCCATATTCATCAGTGATATCGGTCTGAAATTCTCCTTTTTGGTAGGGTCTTTGCCTGGTTTGGGGATCAGGGTAATGCTGGCTTCATAAAAAGAGTCTGGAAGTTTTCCTTCTGCTTCAATTTTTTGAAACAGCTTCAGAAGAATAGGTATTATTTCTTCTTTGAAAGTTTGATAGAATTCCCCAGGGAATCCGTCAGGTCCTGGGCTCTTGTTTTTTGGGAGGTTTTTGATCACTGCTTCAATCTCGTTACTAGATATCGGTCTATTCAGGTTGTCAATTTCTTCCTGGTTCAATTTTGGGAGTTTATAGTTTTCCAGGAATGCATCCATTTCATCTAGGTTGCTTAGCTTATTGGCATATAACTGTTGATAATAGCTTCTGATGATTGTTTTTATTTCCCTGGTGTTAATTGTGATCTCTCCCTTTTCATTCATAATTTTATTAATTTGGGCTTTCTCTCTTTTCTTTTGGATTAGTGTGGCCAATTGTTTATCGATCTTATTGATTCTTTCAAAAAACCAGCTTCTAGTTTCGTTGATACGTTCTACTGTATCTCTGGTTTCTACCTCGTTGATCTCTGCTCTAATCTTGATTATTTCCCTTCTTACGTGTGGAGTTGGTTTGATTTGTTGTTGATTCTCTAGTTCTTTAAGGTGTAGAGACAGCTGGTGTATTCTGGATTTTTCAATTTTTTTGAGGGAGGCTTGGATGGCTATGAATTTCCCCCTTAGGACCGCCTTTGCTGCATCCCATAGGTTTTGGAGTGAAGTGTCTTCATTCTCATTGGTTTCCATAAATTGTTTAAGTTCTTCTTTGATCTCCTGGTTGATCCAAGCATTCTTAAGCAAGGTGGTCTTTAGCTTCCAGGTATTTGAGTTCCTTCTGAACTTTTCCTTGTGATTGAGCTCCAGTTTCAAAGCATTGTGATCTGAGAATATGCAGGGAATAATCTCAGTCTTTTGGTATCGGTTGAGCCCTGATTTGTGACCCAGTATGTGGTCTATTCTGGAGAAGGTTCCATGTGCACTTGAGAAGAATGAGTATTCTGTTGTTTTAGGGTGGAATGTTCTGTATATATCTACGAGGTCCATCTGGTCCAATGTGTCATTCAATGCTCTTATTTCTTTATTGATTTTCTGCTTCGATGATCTGTCTATTTCTGAGAGACGTGTTTAAGATCTCCTACTATTAATGTATTCATATCAATATGACTCTTTATCTTGATTAATAGTTTTCTTATGTAATTGGCTGCTCCCATATTGGGGGCATAGATATTTACAATTGTTAGATCATCTTGGTGGATAGTCCCTTTAAGAATGATGTAGTGTCCTTCTGTATCTCTGACTACCATATTTAGTTTAAAATCTAATTTATCTGATATGAGAATCGCTACCCCGGCCTTCTTTTGAGGCCCTTTGGCGTGAAAGATGCTTCTCCAGCCCTTCACTTTCAGTCTGGGTGTATCTTTAGGTTCAAAATGGGTCTCTTGTAGACAACATATGGATGGGTCCTGTCGTTTTATCCAATCTGCAACCCTGTGTCGTTTTATGGGCGCATTTAGGCCATTCACATTGAGAGTGATTATTGAGAGATATGTTTTTATTGACATTGTGTTATCTTTGAAGTCTTTCTTTCTGTCGATTGTCTCTATATTTCTGTTCAATGATATTCTTAGGATTTTTCCTCTTTTATAGAACACCCCTTAATATTTCCTGCAGTGTCGGCTTGGTGGTTGCATAGTCTTTTAAGCCTTGCCGGTCTTGGAAACTCTTTATCTCTCCATCCATTTTGAATGTCCGTCTTGCTGGATAAAGTACTCTTGGCTGCATGTTCTTCTCATTTAGTGCCCTGAATATATCTTGCCAGCCCTTTCTGGCTTGCCAGGTCTCTGTGGACAGGTCTGACGTTATTCTGATGGGCTTTCCTCTGTATGTAAGGAGCTTCTTTGTCCTAGCGGCTTTCAAGAGATTGTATCTACAATTATGATTCCTCAATTTTACTATGAGGTGCCTGGATGTTTTTTTGGAATTTATAATCTTGGGGGGGGACCTTTCTACTTCTAGTACATGAACACTTGTTCCATTCGCAAGATTGGGAAAATTTTCATGAAGAACTATATATAGAACAACTATATCTTCTAGACTTCTTTCTTTCTCCTCCCCTTCAGGGATTCCAATAATTCTGACGTTGGAACGTTTCATGGCATCATTTATTTCCCTGATTCTGTTTTCGTGGCTTCTAAGCTGTTTGTTCCAGGCTTCCTCCTGATCCTTTCTCTCTATTTGTTTGTCCTCCAGATCACTAATTCTATCTTCTGTCTCAGTTACCCTAGCTTTTAGAGAATTTAGATTAGATTGGAACTCATTGAGAGCGTTGTGAACCTCATCCCTGGTGGCCTTCAGCTCTGCCCTAACATTATGAACCTCCTCTCTGGTCGCTTTCAATTCTGCCCTAATCAATTCTGTTTGGTCATCCATGGCTTTCTCCAACCTAGCTATTGCCTGGATAATTGTTAGCCTGAATTCTCTTTCTGACATATTGTCTATGTTGATAGCCGTTAGCTCTGTTGCAGAAGGCCCATCCTCTGTATTTTTCTTCTGTTGGGGATTCCTCCTCCTAGTCATTTTGGTGAGAGATGACTGGACAGATGTAGCTGGATGTATCGACCGTGGTGCAGTCAAGGTGCACCCTGGAACGCTTCTGAGCACTCAGGATTCCCCACCCAAATGAGAGAAAAAAGAAAAGAAAAAGAAAAAAGAGAGAGAGAGAGAGAGACAGGAAAAAAAGGGAAGATAAAAGAGAAGGTTCAGCCCAAATGGGCCCCAGGGTAAGATTTATGACGTATACAAACAAAAACAGACAAACAAAAAGACTGATAAAAGTATATGACGAGAGAATATATATATATATATATATATATATATATATATATATATATATATAAACAAAAAAAGGAGGAGCCTTGTCAAGAAGAACCCCAAGTATAAGATTTATATACTATCAGGACAAACATAAATACACAGACACTAGCAGAAGAAAAAGATGGGAGCATGGTTATAGATTCTTGGTGTGGGCGAGGAAGGTTATTTTGATTCTTCCTGGATGTATCTTGATATCTTTGTTAAAGGACTCAACTTTCCTAAGAAAAACGGGGATCAAAAATTGGTTCACCTATAGGGGTAGCATTGCTTGGAGAAAGGGGGTTACCTTGAAGTTTAACTCTATATGAATATTAGAAAATAAAAATAAAAAAGGAATAAAGTGGACTAAACTAAACTAAATTTTTTTTTAAAAATTAAGAAAATAGAAAAGCAAAAGAAAAACACATGTGTACGTATCAAAAAATTCAGGTTAGAAGTTTATTATGGAATTTGATGTACTGGACATCTCACTGTGATGGTAAATAGGTTAAAAAATTATCTATATAAAAAAAAGAAAAAAAATGAACCAGAATAGTGGGAAAGAATTAAAAATAAAAGTTGTATCTATGAAGTAGTGGTGGTTGTTGTCTTGTAGTCTTTTTTTTTTCTTTCCTGATTTGTTTTCTGGGGGAGGGGGCTGCCACGTGGGTTTTCAGTCAATGATGTTCCCTGAGTTAAGTCCTCCCGACCCCCTCAAGGGGGTGGGCTCTTAGAAAAACAGTTTTTTCAGGTTTTTGTTCTCTGGAGGTTTTTATGTTTGTTCACTTCTTTTCTCTCGCCTTGACAGCTTTTGATGGTTTTTGGAGGTTTAGAGGAAAGAAAACTGCACCCCAACCTCCCTCTCAGAGAGAAGCCTCAGTCTGCTCCCCTGCAGGTGCTGCAGCCGCTGGGCCACTAGCAGAGCAGGTTCTGAGTCGCGGTCCCTGGGGACGAAGGATCTCTTGCTTGTACGCAAAACCGAGGCAGCTGTGGCTGTCTGGGCAGCTCCAGACCGCCAGAGAGGTTCCAAGCAGCAATCGCACACTGAGATTTTCCCGCTGGCTGGGGCTAAGAGCGCCGGGCTTGCACGCACCTCTCCCAGGGGAGGGTTTGGGGTGCGGCGTCTCCAGCTCTATCGGCTCTATCGGCTCTATCGCCAGGTGGGTCCGAGAACACCAGGCTGGGCGTTCGTGCACCTCTCTCAGGGGAGGGTGAGGCACACGCGCATCTCCAGTAAGGTGCGCATTCTGCTGTCTGGTGTGGCTCCCAGCCCCTCATGGGAGCCGGACTCCACCCGTTCTCGGGCGCACTGGCGGCTCAGGGACAAAGACCAGGTTTCTCCGCCGCACTCTCTCTGGCTCAGCGCCAAGGGAGGCTGTCCTGTGTCTGGGGACTTAAGCCCCTGTCCCTAGCCGCCCCGATTCCCACAATTTCCCCGCTCGAGTCTTTGCTCTTTTGAGTGCTTTCAACAAGACTCCAAGTTAATGCTGGTCCCCAGATGCCGGGCACTCTCGTATTGGGGTATTATTTTCCAATCGGTCACCTCTGGTGGCTCCCTCCCCCTTTTGTTTATCTTCCGATACCAGTCCGACATTCCCACTCCACTTTACCTGCCCACTGGCGTCTTCTGCCCCCCGTAGAGATCCAGACATGTATAATTCTGATCTCAGGCTGATTTCATGGGTGATCGGAGTTCTTTGGTAGGTATTCAGCTCACTTTAGGGTACAGGTTGAAAAGGCGCCTCCTCCTACTTCCCCGCCATCTTGTCTCTCCTCGGATTGATGGTTTCTTGAGGCCTGTTGATCAAGCTCGTGGTCTAGGTGAGGTGTACATATGTAAAATCAATCATAGTATGTACCTGCTTATATGCATGGGGCAAACAATTAATGCACAATATACATAAGGGTGGGGAAAATACATACTGGGGAAGCACAGTAGATGTTTTTAAATATATGGTTTGAAATAATGGGATGAGGAAATCAGGGAATAATTTAGTTAGAATGTTAGAATGTCAGCTTTGGGTGCTGATGGTTAGGCTATTACTTCTTCCTTGATTCTTAGGGAGATGGAGTTCTCCATTTTTGGTTTACAAGACCAAAGTAATTAATATACTACAAAGACTCTTCCTTTTAATAAGTTCTTCCCGATAATGCTGATAGTTGTTATTAGAATTAGGAGGATTGTAAAGTAAAGGTTGGAGCTAATTGACCAATGGTGATGAAGTGGTGTTCTACTGGTTGACCCCCAATTCATGTTAAGGTAAGAAGATCAGCTACTAGTAATCAAAATAGGCATTGGTTTAGTGGGCGGAATATCATACCTCGTTGTTTTTAAGAATGTAATACTGGAATAATGGCTAGGACTAGAATGGAGAAGACTAGGGCTAGTACTCCTCCTAGTTTATTAGGAATGGATCATAGAATTGCATATGCGAATAGGAAATATCATTTGGGTTTGATATGGGGTGGTGTGTTAAGTGGGTTGGCAGGATGTAGTTGTCAGGGTCCCCTAGTAGGTCGGGTGACTATAGTCCTAGTATTACGAGTACTAGGATTAGGAATAGGGCACCTAGGATGCCTTTAATTGTGTGGTATGGGTGGAATGGAGTTTTGTCCGAATCAGATGGGATTCCAGAAGGATTGTTGGATCCTGTTTCATGAAGAAATAGTAGATGAATTGCTGCTAGTGCTAAGATGATGAATGGTAGGATAAAGTGGAAGGCAAAGAGTCGTGTTAAGTTGGCTTTGTCTACTGAGAAACCTCATCAGATTCACTCTGCGAGGTTGGTTCCAATGTATGGGATGGCTGATGTAAGTTTGTAATTATGGTTGCACCTCAAAAGGACTTTTGTCCTCATGGTAAAACATAACTTATGAATTCTGTTGCTATAACTGCAAATAGTAGGATAATGCCGATTTTTCATGTTTGGGGGAATATATAAGATCTTTAGTATAGGCCTCATCCTACATGTAAGAATAGGCAAATGAAGAATATGGAGGCTCCATTGGCATGTATATATCGGTTGATTCAGCCGTAATTGGCATCTCGACAGATGCGTGTAACTGATGAGAACGCTGTGGTTGTGTCTAATGTTTAGTGTATAGCTAAGAATAAACCTGTAAGGATTTGAAGGATTAGGCAAATTCTGAGATGGGAGCCAAAATTTCATCATGCTGAGATGTTTGAAGTTTGCGGTAGGTCAATAAATGAGTTGTTGATAATTTTAGTTAGTGGTTGGGTCTTATGAGTGTTGGTCATTAGTGTTCTTATAGTTGAAATACAACACTGATTTTTTTGTGTCACCAGTCATGGTTAGATTCCATGTAGGAATAATGATGACATACATTGTATTCATTTTAGGTATTATTTTTGTAGTTAGTGTGAGGGCAGAAGTCTGAAAACAAAAGCTCGTGTAATTTTTAGGGCCTAGGGCATGGCAGGCCCAAAATGCAGAGGCTGAGGCAAAAATCCCGTCATCTGAAGTAAGGGCAAGGGTCAGACATTTGCTCAGGCTCAAGTTTGTGTCCTTTATGTCTGCCTAATGCAGCGGTGGTGTCATGATGCCATGGAGGTTTTCCCAATCTGGGGGTTGTGCGCAGCTCCAAACATCATGGTTTCCTTCTTCAGGACAGGAAACATCTTCTTGATAGCTCATATGTCCCCAATATAGAGGATTCAAGAGCAGGGCTCTACATATGTATGCCTGGGAACCCCACCTACGGTTACCATTTGATCCTATGGACATGGGAGGTTCAATCTTCTGGCTCTGGTGCAAGCTACACAGGGGGCTGAGTGGAAATGGCGTCTCACACTGATGGGTCACAATCTGGTTTTCTGTCCAGGGAAACCTTGCAATGTGGCGGCAGATCAGGGGCCATGCAGGATTCTATTGCCTTGAGGCTTAGACACAGCTCCAAATAGCAAGGTTTCCTTCTGGGAGAGGAAGTTTTCTGTTTTGTGCCTCAGGAACCCCCTCCCCAATATGTTGGTATTTGAGACCAGGGCTATGGGAACAGATGTCTGAAAACCACAGCTAGTGTTCAGATTAAGGCCTAGGGGCATGTCAGTTTCAATCTTCTGTCTCTGGGACCATCTACCTCGGTGTCTGACTGCAGGTCCATGCACAGGGTGTGTCAGACTGCTTATTTTTATCCAGGGCGGCCTACGAAACTGGGTGGCTTGGGGGCCTTGCAGGTTTCTCCTAATCTGGAGGGTTTAGGCAACTTTAAAGGGCACAGTTTCCTTAGGGAGTACAGGCACAGTCTTATGGTGTGGCTCCAGATGATCCAGCCTGGAGGGTGTGCGGGTCAGAGCTCTGGGGACAGAAGTCTGAAAGGCCATAATGGGTTAGGGTTAGGGCTGAGGGTATGGCATTCCTGATCTGCAGACCCCGAGGGAGCTCCTCGGGATCTGAAGTTAGGGTGATTGGGAGGCGGTAGCTCAGGCTTTTGCCTCTGGATTTTGTGTCTAGGATGGCCGTGGAATGTAGGGCTGGCCTCATAGGGCATGGAGGGTTCTCCCTCTCTGGGGATTTTGCATGGCTCCCAATAGTTTGGTGTCATCTTGGGGGAAGGGAGTCCTGTTTCTCTCCCAGGGGCCCCCCAAAAAGAGGGATTCCGGATCACGACTCTGTGAACAGGTGCCTGTAAAACCCTTCCTTGGGTTCAGATTTGGGCCTATGGCATGGCAAGCCCAATTCGCGGGCTCTTGGTCCAGGAACCGAGGGGCCTCATTTGAAAATGGGGCTCAGGCTGAGGGTCACAATGCGTGTTAGTGCCCAAGGCGACCCTCAATTGTGGGCGTGGCCTCATGTACCCTGTAGGTTTCACGAATTCAGAGGGTTTGACACCCATCGCAACAGTAAGGTTTCCAGCCTTTGGGACGTAGTTCTGTTTTGTGCATCAGGTTCCATCATATGCATGGATTTGATATAACGTCTGGATACAGATGCCTGAAAACCTCAGCTAGGGTTCAGATTATGGCATAGGGGCATGTCAGATTCAATCTTCTCTCTGGGGCCATCTACCTGGGTGTCTGACTGGAGGTCATTGCTCAGGGTGTGTCAGACTTCACATCTTTGTCCACGGTGGCCTATTAAATTGGGGTGGCCTCGGGGACTTTGCATGTTTCTCCTAATCTGGAGTGTTTTGGCCATTTTAAAGGGCACAATTTCCATCGGGAGGGCAGGCACAGTCTTGCGGTGTGGCTCTGGAGCTTGGAGCCTGGAGGGTGTGTGGGACAGGGCTCTGGGGACAGAAATCTAAAAACACAAACTCGGGTTAGACTTAGGGCCGAGGGTTTGGCATGCCTGATCTGCAGACCCCAAGAGGAACTCCTTGGGATCTCAAATTAGGGTGACTGTGAGGCGGTAGCTCAGGCTTTTGTCTATGGATTGTGAGTTTAAGTTGGCCACAGAATGTATGGGGGCCTCATGGGGCCATGGAAGATTCTCCCTCTCTGGAGATTTTGCCCAAGTCCCAATAGTTTGGTGTGATATTGGGGGAAGGGAGGAGTCATGTTTTCTGTCTCAGGGGTCCCACCAAAAGGGGAATTCCAGAGCAGGGCTCTGGGTTTGGGCACCTGCGAAACACCACCTTGGGTTAGGATTTGTGCTAGGGGCATGGCAAGCCTGATACGCATTCTCCTGGTCCAGCTACTGAGGGGCCTTATTTGAAAAGGGCTAAGGCTGAGGGTCACAATGTGTGTTTGTGCCCAGGGTGGCCCTCAAGATTGGGCGTGGCCTCATAGGCCCTGCAAGTTTCTCCAACTCTGAGGTTTTGACACCCTTCCAAACAACAAGGTTTCCTGCCATGCAGAAGGAAGTGTTCTGTTTTGTGCATCAGGTTCCCGCATATGCAGGAGTTTGAGATAAGGTCTGGGGACAGATGGCAGAAAACCAAGGTTGGGTAGAGATGCGGGCCCAGGGCCATAGCTGGATATGTGGCTAGCTCCCTGGGTGGCTGACAGGATGTCTAGGCTCAGGCTGTGTCAGACAGCATTAGTGCACAGGATGGCCTATGAAATTGGGGTGCTGTGAAGGGCTGTGCATGTTTATCCTCATTTAGGGCTTTTGGGTAGCCACATAGGGCACTTTGTCCTTCTGGTGGGGAGGCAGAGTTCTGGATTGTAGCTCCAGAATTCCCAATCCGGAGGGCTTATGGGCCAGAAGTGTGAGGACAGAAGTCTGAATACACAAGCTCTGGTTCGGTTTAGGGCCTAGGGCAAGACAAGCCCAATCTGCAGAGGTTGAATCGAGATCTCCAGCACCTGAAGTAAGGGCAAGTGTCAGACATTCGCTCTGGCTGGACTTTGTGTCCATGATGGCCGCCTAATGGAGGTGGGGCCTCATGAGGTCGTGGAGGTTTTCCCACTCTGGGTGTTGTGAGCTGCTCAAAACAGCAATGTTTCCATCTTTGGGACAGGACTAGGCTTGTTCTGTTAGGGTCCGTGATCAAAGGAACGAGACTGATACAAAGCGAGTTAAAGCAAAGCTTTATTTCGCACCAGCATCGGAAACCAACCCGACTGGTAAGGGCTATCTCTTACTAAGAGATGATGATGATGACCCCGACAGGGCCGCTCCCCACAAGGACATTCCGGATGAGGCCGCTCTCCAGGCAGGTCGCTCTCCGACGAAGCCGCTCTGCACGAAGCCACTCTGGACAAGACTGCTCTAGATGAGGCTGCTGCCGACGAGGCTGCTTCCCAGAAGGACACTCCCTGGAGGGAGGCTACTCTGGCAAGCACTCCTGTCAACTATGACAGCTCTTAATGACAGCCCTTACTGCTCTCCACAACTCCTACAGCTGTCCGCTCTTGCTGACAGCTCTTACAGCTCCTACAGCTGACAGCTCTCGATGGCTCCTACAGCTGACAGCTCTCGATGGCTCCTACAGCTGACAGCTCTCGACGGCTCCTACAGGGGACAGCTCTTACTCCCCAGAGGGAGGCTGCACTGGCAAGGCCACTCCCCGGAGGGAGGCTGCACTGGCAAGTCCCCTCACTGGAGGGAGGCTGCACTGGCAAGGCCACTCCCCGGAGGGAGGCTGAACTGGCAAGGCCCCTCCCTGGAGGGAGGCTGCACTGGCAAGTCCCCTCGCTGGAGGGAGGCTGCACTGGCAAGCCCACCTCCCCGACAGCTCTTACAGTACTTACTGCTCCGGCGAGACTGCGAGAGACTGCCTCTACTAGCCTCGCAAGCCAACTTTTATAGAGGCACTTTTAACCGGGCTATACACAGGTAGCCAATGAGATTGCAATACACAGGCGGCCAATCGAAATTCAATTTACACTAGTAGATATATGTGTGCCTCTCTGATTGGATGTTTTCACCTGGCCTGACCCGCCCCTCCATCTAGGCTTTGCAAGGAAGTTCCTCTAGGAGGGGCAGGGTCAATCTAAGTTCACTGCAACAATATGGCTCCCCCTGCTTAAGTAAGCCCTTACAGTTCAATGGCTCAAGACTCCCCCTAGGGAAAGATTCAAGAGGAGGGTGCTATGTATGGATGCTTGGAAACCCTACTTCATGTTCCCTTTGGCCCCTAGGAACAAGGCAGGTTCGATCTACAGGCTCTGGGGCGATCTACCCAAGGGAATGTGTTGAAATGGAGTCTCATGCTGATGCCTCACAATGCCAGTTTGTGTCCAGGGAGACCTTGGAATGTGGTGGTGGCTCAAGGGCCATGCAGGATTCTACTGCCCTGTGGGTTTTACACAGTTACAAATAGCAAGGTTCCCTTCTGGGGACAGTGGGGGTTCTGTTGTGTGCCTCAGGGATGCACCATATGCTGGTACTGGAAATCAGGCCTCTGGGGAACGAAGCCTGAAAACCTAAGCTAGGGTTTAGATTAGAGCCTAGAGGTATGTCAACTTCAATCTTCTCTCTGGCACCATGTACCTGGGTGTCTGGCTGGAACCTGTGAGACCTGTGGTGTCCCTAGGCAAATATCCTAACCCAAGGTTGGGTTTCCAGGCCTTAATACCCAGAGCACTGCTTGTGAAGCCCTCCTTATGGGGACCTCTGAATCAGAAACAGGATTCCTACTTTCCCCCACAATGACACCATGCTATTTGGAGCTGTGGAAAACCCCCAACGAAGGAGAATCTTCAATTGCCCCATGAGGACACCCCTACATTCCACATACATCCAAGAGACAAAAACCAGAGGCAAAAGGCTGAGTCTCACCTCACACTCGCCCTGTTTTCAGATCCAAGGAGCTTGCCCAAGGTCTGCAGAGAGGGCCTGTCATACCCTCGGCCTTAATCCTAACCCTAGTTGGTGATTTCAGAATTCTGTCCCCAGAGTTCTGCCCCAGACATCCTCTAGCATGGGGATTCCATACCCACACCACAGGACTGTGCCTGCCCTCCAGAAGGAAGCTCGGCTCTTTAGAGCTTCCAGAAACCTCAAGAATAGGAGAAAACTGCAAGCCCCCTGAACCACCCCAAAGTGATAATACGACCAACAATGCACAGTCTGACACACCCTGAGCAACTACCTCGTATCCGACACGAAAGTAGATAACCCCAGAGAGAGAGATGATTGAACCTGAAATGCCCCTAGGCTCTAATCTGTACCATAGCTTGGATTCCCAGGCATCAGGCCCCAGAGGCTTGGTCTGGAATACAAGTATTTGGGGGATCTCTAAGCCACAGAACACATCACATCTTGTCCCCAGAAGGAAAAGTTGCTATTTGGGGCTGTGACACAACCCTCACGGTAGGAGAATGAGCCACTGCTACATTCCAAGATCTCCCAGGACACAAATCTGCATTGTGATCCATCAGCATGAGACACCAATTCAAATCAACCCCCTGAATAGTTGACCCCAGAGCCAGGAGATCGTACCTGCCGTGCCCCTAGGCCTTTATGCTAAACCTAGGTTGGGTTAGCAGGCATCCAGAGCCCTTCTCTCCAATCCCTCCACATAGGGGAGCCCACAGTCACAATACTGAACTCCCCCTGCCCCCTGGAAGGAAACCTTGATTTTTGGAGCTATGTAAAAGACTCAGAGATGGCAGAAACCTGTATTGCCTCTGAGGCCATGCCCACTTTTGCAGGCCATGCAGGACACAAACACCCATTGTGACCCTTAGCCTGAGCCACATTTTCAACAAACCCACATGGGTAGCTTCGCCAGATCCAGGATCTAAGACCTGCCATGCTACTAGAACCAAATGCAAAACCTAGGCTCAGTTTTCAGGCATCCATACCTGGAACACTGCTCTCGAATCCCTCCATATGGGGGAACCCAGATTCCTAAAGCAACACAGCACCTAACCCCAGAATAGACCAAGCTATTTGGACGTGCACAAAATCCCCCAATCGGGACAAATCTCCTTGCCACCATGAGAGTAAACCTATATTTGGTACATCCCATCTACACAAACTCCACGCTGAGCGACATTCTGACCCTTGCCTTAACTTCAGATTCCCTGGAGTTTGCCTCAGTGTACGTACATTTGGCCTTCGATGCCCTATGCCCTAACCTAGCCCTAGCCTGGTTCTCTGGCCTCTGTCTAGAGAGTCCTGGTCCACGAGCCCTCCAGATAGGGTACACCTGAGAAACAGCACAGTACTCTTCCTGCTCCCCAGAAGGAAAACATGCCCTATGGAGCTGCATGCAACCCACTGATTCAGATAAAGCTGCACGAACCCACAAAGCCACCCTCATTTACGGAAGCTGGCCCTGGACACTAAAACACATTCTGTCCCTCACTTGAGCCCCGACTTCCAGTCAGCCACCCACATAGCTGGCGCCAGAGTCAGCACATCAGAGTGGCCATTCCCCAGGCACAAATCGTAACAATACGTTGGGTTTTCAGACATCAATCCCCAGTCCGCTTCTCTCAAATCCCTCCACATGGGAGACCCCTGAGTCCCAAAATGGAATTCCTCTTGTCCCCCAGAAGCTTTCTGGAGATATGTATATCCCCAGAGTTGGGTGAAATCTGCATTGCCCTTGAGGACACACCCATTAATCCTGGCCGCCTGGGACACAAACACCCATTTGACCCCTAGCCTGAGCCCCATTTTCAACACAACCCCATGGGTAGCTCGGCCCAGAACCAGAACCTAAGGCCTATGATGCCACTAGGACCTAATCCTAAGCCTAGTTTTGGTTTTCAGGCATCCATACCCAGAGCCCTACTCTCGAATCCCTCCATATGGGGCACCCCTGAGCCATAAAACAGGACAGTACCTATTCCCCAGAATAGACCAAGCTATTTTTTAACTATGCAAAATTTCCAGAGCCAGAGAAACCTGCATGTCCCCGTGATGCCACTCCCAGATGCGACGGATCTCAGGGACACAAACTCCAACCTGAGCGACCTCTTCACACTTGTCTTAACCTCAGATCTTGGGGAGCTTGCTCAGCGACTGCAGATTTGCCCTGTCATGCCCTAGCCCCTAACCATACCCCTAGATTGGGTTTACAGACTTCCATCCTCACATCCTCACATCCACTCTGCCTGCCCTCGAGATGGAAAACATGTCTGATGGAGCTCCACGCCAACCCCAGATTAGGAGAAAGCTGCACGATACCACTAAACCACCCACAGTTGCAGAAGCCAACCCTTGACACTAATACACATTCAGTCCCTCAAGCTGAGCACCAGCCTCCAGTCAGCCACCCAAGTAGCTGGTGCCAGAGTCAGCCGATCAGGCTTCCCATGCCCCATGCCCCATGCCCTAAGCCGAACCCTAGGTTCAGTTTTCAGGCATCCATAACCAGAGCGCTGTTCTGGGATCCCTCCATTTGGAGGACCCTAGAGCCATACAACAGGACTCCATCTGTCCTCCAGATTGAAACCATAGTATTTGGAACTGTGCAAAGCCACCCGAGCAGGAGAAACCTCCATGACCCAGCAGGACACCCACAACTTCAGCAGCCCTAGGACACCAATTCTAGTGTGAGTGAATGCCTGACACTCTCCTTAATTCAGAATCTGGTGACCTTGCCTCAGCATCTCCAGATCAGAATTCCATAGCCTAGACCATACACATAAACCTAGCTTGGGTTTTCAGATATTGGTCCCCAGATTCCTGGACACAAGTACTCCAGACTGGGAACTCATGAGCCACACAACTGGATGATCCCTGCACTCCAGATTGAAATATGCCCTATGGAGCTGCACAAAGCCCCTAGATTTGGACAAACATGCAGGGCCCCCGATACCAACGCTTTTTTGTATACCACCCTGGATCCTAATGCACAGGTGGTCAAAACCTGAGTCCCAACCACCGATCAGCCATCAAGGCAGCTTGACCCAGAGGCAGCTGATCGGACCTTCCATGACCCTAGGCTGAAATCCTAACCCTAGTTTGGGTTTTCAGGCATTCACACACAGAGACCTTCTCTGGAATCCCTCCATATGGGGGGGCCACTGATCCATAAAAGAAATCTCCTGACCCCCAGAGGGAAACCTTGCTTTTCGGAGCTATACAAAATCCTCAGATGGAAGAAATGTGTTTTGTCCCTGAGGCCACATCCACATTTACACGCCGCCATGGACACAATCCCCCATTGTGACCCTTATCCTGATCCCCATTTTGAACATAGCCCCAAGGGTACCACGGTCCAGAGCCAGGGTATAAGGCCTGCGGTGACACTAGGACCTAATTGTAACTCTCAGTTGTGTTTTCAGGCATCAATACCTGGATTGCTGCTCTCAATTCCCTAGATATGGGGGACCCCTGAGCCATAAAACAAGACACCACCAACAGCCAGGAATAAACCAAGCTATTTGGAACTGGGAAATCCCCAGAGTAGGAGGAAACTCCATGCCACCATGAGGCCACCTATGAGTTTGGCGGGACTCATGGACACAAACTGAGCCTGTGTGACATCCTGACACTCACCTTCACCTCAGAACCCGGGGAGTTTGCCTCAGTATCTATAGATTGGGCCTGCCATGCCCAAGGTCCTAACCCTAGGCCTAGTTTGGGTTCTCAGATTTCCATCCTCAAAGTCCTGCTCCACAAGCCCTCCAGAGAGGGAAAGATGAGCCACACCACTGGACTGTGCTTGCCCTCCAGAAGGAAAATATGCCTTATTGAGCAGCATGCAACCCCCTTACTAATACTACGAGAGAGCTACACGAATCCCCGAAGCTATCACATTGACAGCAGCTTGCCTTGGACAATAATACACATTCTACCCTCAACTGGAGCACTGACCTCCAGTCAGCCACCTAGTAGCTGGCGCCAGAGGGAATAATTCAGACTTTTCATGCACCCAGGCCCTACCACAAACCCCAGGTTCAGTTTTCAGATATACATACCAGGGACCTACTGTCGAATCGATCCATATGGAGGACCCTAGAGCCATACACAGGACTCCAACTACCCCCCAAAATGAAAACATATTATTTGGAGCTTCACTAAATCCACAGAGCAGGAGAAAACTCCATGACTGAAGGAGGCCAAGCACATATAGGAAGGTCCTAGTGGACCCAAATGCTAGTCTGAGTGAATCCCAAACACTCGACCTAACTTCAAATCCAGGACCTTGCCTCAGCATCTGCAGATCGGTGATCCATGCCCTAGACCTAACCATAAACCTAGCTTGGGTCAGACTTCTGTCCCCAGAGTCCTGGAACACAAGCCCTCCAGACTGGGAATGTTGGAGTCACAATGTAGCACTCTGCCTTCACGAAAGAAGAAAAAAGTGCCCTATGGGGCTGCCCAGAAAATCCAAATGAGGATCAACCGGCACAGTCCTCGACCGCACCCCAATTTCCTAGGCCGCTGTGTGCACTAATGCACTGTCTGACACAGTCTGAGCCCAGACCTCCTGTCAGACACCCAGACAACTGTTTGCATATGCAACACATCAGATCCGCCACGGCCTTTGGCCGTCATCTCTTCCCAACCTGGGTTTTCAGGCATCTGTCCCTAGAACTTATCTCAAATTCCTGCACCTCGTGGAACTGATGCACAAAACAGAACTCCTCCTTCCTCCTGGCAAGAAACCTTCTATTGGGATGGGTGTCAAAGTCAAACGTTCAGAGTAGGATTAATCTTCATGGCCCATGAGGAAATGCCCATGCTTGAGGGCAACCTTGGGCACCAACATGCATTGTGACCCTCAGCGTGAGCCCCATTTTCAAATAAAGCCTCTCAGAAGCTGGACCAAGTGCCCACAAATCCAGCTTGCCATGCACCTAGACACAATCCTAAACAAAGTTTGGGGTTTTCCAGTCGTCCATACCCAGGGCTCTGCTCTGGAATCCCTCTTTGGGAGGGACACCTGAGGCAGAAAACAGGACTCCTACCTTCCCACAGAATGACCACAAACTTTTGGGAGCCGGGAAATATCCCCAGAGTGGGAGAATCGTCCATGACCCATGAGGCCACCCCTACATTCCATGGCCATCCTTGACACAAAATCCAGAGAGAAAAGTCTGAGCAACCGCCTCACACTCGCCCTTATTTCATATCCAGAGGGGTTCCCCTCACGATCCGTATATCGGGCTTGCCATACCCTTGGCCCGAAACATAACCCATGTTTGTGTTTTCAGACTTCTGTCCCCACAGCTCTGGCCCACACTACCTCCAGGCTGGGGCCTCTAGAGTCACACTGCAGGACTGTGTCTGCATTCTCTAAAGAAACTTTGCCCAGGAGGGAGACAAGATGGCGGGGAAGTAGGAGGAGGCGCCTTTTCAACCTGCACCCTAAAGTGAGCTGATTACCTACCAAAGAACTCTGATCACCCATGAAATCAGCCTGAGATCAGAATTATACACGTCTGGATCTCTACGGGGGCCAGAAGACGCCAGTGGGCAGGTAAAGTGGAGTGGGAACGTCGGACTGATATCGGAAGATAAACAAAAGGGGGAGGGAGCCACCAGAGGCGACCGACTGGAAAATAATACCCCAATACGAGAGTGCCCGGCATCTGGGGACCAGCATTAACTTGGAGTCTTGTTGAAAGCACTCAAAAGAGCAAAGACTCGAGCGGGGAAATTGTGGGAATCGGGGCGGATAGGGATAGGGGCTTAAGTCCCCAGACCCAGGGCAGCCTCCCCTGGCGCTGAGCCAGAGAGTGCGGCGGAGAAACCTGGTCTTTGTCCCGGAGCCACCAGTGCGCCCGAGAATGGGTGGAGTCCGGCTCCCGTGAGGGGCTGGGAGCCACACAAGACGGCAGAACGCACACCTTACTGGAGATGCACGCGTGCCTCAACCTCCCCTGAGAGAGGTGCACGAACGCCCAGCTTGGTGTTCTCGGACCCACGCGGCGATAGACCCACGCGGCGATAGAGCCGATAGAGCTGGAGGCGCCGCGCCCCAAACCCTCCCCTGGGAGAGGTGCGCACAAGCCCTGCGCTCTTAGCCCCAGCCAGCGGGAAAATCTCAGTGTGCGATTGCTGCTTGGAACCTCTGTGGCGGTCTGGAGCTGCCCAGACAGCCACAGCTGCCTCGGTTTTGCGTACAAGCAGGAGATCCTGCGTCCCCAGGGACCGTGACTCAGAACCTGCTCTGCCAGCGGCCCAGCGGCTGCAGCACCTGCAGGGGAGCAGACTGAGGCTTCTCTCTGAGAGGGAGGTTGGGGTGCAGTTTTCTTTCCTCTAAACCTCCAAAAACCATCAAAAGCTGTCAAAGTGAGAGAAAAGAAGTGAACAAACATAAAAACATCCAGAGAACAAAAACCTGAAAAAAACGTTTTTCTCAGAGCCCACCCCCTTGAGGGGGTCGGGAGGACTTAACTCAGGGAACATCATTGAATGAAAACCCACGTGGCAGCCCCCTCCCCCAGAAAACAAATCAGGAAAAAAAAAAAGACTACAAGAGAACACCCACCACTACTTCATAGATACAACTTTTATTTTTAATTCTTTCCCACTACTCTGGTTCATTTTTTTTCTTTTTTTATATAGATAATTTTTTAACCTATTTACCATCACAGTGAGATGTCCAGTACATAAATTCCATGATAAACTTCTAACCTGAATTTTTTGATACATACACATGTGTTTTTCTTTTGCTTTTCTATTTTCTTAATTTTAAAAAAAAAATTTTTAATTTAGTTTAGTCCAGTTTATTCCTTTTTTATTTTTATTTTCTAATATTCATATAGAGTTAAACTTCAAGGTAACCCCCTTTCTCCAAGCAATGCTACCCCTATAGGTGAACCAATTTTTAATCCCCCTTTTTCTTAGGAAAGTTGAGTCCTTTAACAAAGATATCAAGATACATCCAGGAAGAATCAAAATAACCTTCCTCGCCCACACCGAGAATCTATAACCATGCTCCCATCTTTTTCTTCTGCCAGTGTCTCTGTGTATTTATGTTTGTCCGGATAGTATATAAATCTTATACTTGGGGTTCTTCTTGACGAGGCTCCTCCTTTTTTTTGCTTATATATATATATATATATATTTTCTCTCGTCATATACTTTTATCAATCTTTTTGTTTGTCTGTTTTTGTTTGTATACGTCATAAACCTTACCCTGGGGACCATTTGGGCTGAACCTTCTCTTTTATCTTCCCTTTTTTTCCTGTCTCTCTCTCTCTCTCTCTTTTTTCTTTTTCTTTTCTTTTTTCTCTCATTTGGGTGGGGAATCCTGAGTGCTCAGAAGCGTTCCAGGGTGCACCTTGACTGCACCACGGTCGATACATCCAGCTACATCTGTCCAGTCATCTCTCACCAAAATGACTAGGAGGAGGAATCCCCAACAGAAGAAAAATACAGAGGATGGGCCTTCTGCAACAGAGCTAACGGCTATCAACATAGACAATATGTCAGAAAGAGAATTCAGGCTAACAATTATCCAGGCAATAGCTAGGTTGGAGAAAGCCATGGATGACCAAACAGAATTGATTAGGGCAGAATTGAAAGCGACCAGAGAGGAGGTTCATAATGTTAGGGCAGAGCTGAAGGCCACCAGGGATGAGGTTCACAACGCTCTCAATGAGTTCCAATCTAATCTAAATTCTCTAAAAGCTAGGGTAACTGAGACAGAAGATAGAATTAGTGATCTGGAGGACAAACAAATAGAGAGAAAGGATCAGGAGGAAGCCTGGAACAAACAGCTTAGAAGCCACGAAAACAGAATCAGGGAAATAAATGATGCCATGAAACGTTCCAACGTCAGAATTATTGGAATCCCTGAAGGGGAGGAGAAAGAAAGAAGTCTAGAAGATATAGTGGAACAAGTTCTTCATGAAAATTTTCCCAATCTTGCGAATGGAACAAGTGTTCATGTACTAGAAGCAGAAAGGTCTCCCCTCCAAGATTATAAATTCAAAAAAACATCCAGGCACCTCATAGTAAAATTGAGGAATCATAATTGTAGATACAATCTCTTGAAAGCCGCTAGGACAAAGAAGCTCCTTACATACAGAGGAAAGCCCATCAGAATAACGTCAGACCTGTCCACAGAGACCTGGCAAGCCAGAAAGGGCTGGCAAGATATATTCAGGGCACTAAATGAGAAGAACATGCAGCCAAGAATACTTTATCCAGCAAGACGGACATTCAAAATGGATGGAGAGATAAAGAGTTTCCAAGACCAGCAAGGCTTAAAAGACTATGCAACCACCAAGCCGACACTGCAGGAAATATGAAGGGGGGTTCTATAAAAGAGGAAAAATCCTAAGAATAGCATTGAACAGAAATATAGAGACAATCGACAGAAAGAAAGACTTCAAAGATAACACAATGTCAATAAAAACGTATCTCTCAATAATCACTCTCAATGTGAATGGCCTAAATGCACCCATAAAACGACACAGGGTTGCAGATTGGATAAAACGACAGGACCCATCCATATGTTGTCTACAAGAGACCCATTTTGAACCTAAAGATACACCCAGACTGAAAGTGAAGGGATGGAGAAGCATCTTTCACGCCAATGGGCTTCAAAAGCAGGCCGGGGTAGCGATTCTCATATCAGATAAATTAGATTTTAAACTAAAGACGGTAGTCAGGGATACAGAAGGACACTACATCATTCTTAAAGGGACTATCCACCTAGATGATCTAACAATTGTAAATATCTATGCCCCCAATATGGGAGCAGCCAATTACATAAGAAAACTATTAATCAAGATCAAGAGTCATATTGATATGAATACATTAATAGTAGGAGATCTTAATACGCCTCTCTCAGAAATAGACAGATCATCGAAGCAGAAAATCAATAAAGAAATAAGAGCATTGAATGATACATTGGACCAGATGGACCTCATAGATATATACAGAACATTCCACCCTAAAACAACAGAATACTCATTCTTCTCAAGTGCACATGGAACCTTCTCCAGAATAGACCACATACTGGGTCACAAATCAGGGCTCAACCGATACCAAAAGACTGAGATTATTCCCTGCATATTCTCAGATCACAATGCTTTGAAACTGGAGCTCAATCACAAGGAAAAGTTCAGAAGGAACTCAAATACCTGGAAGCTAAAGACCACCTTGCTTAAGAATGCTTGGATCAACCAGGAGATCAAAGAAGAACTTAAACAATTTATGGAAACCAATGAGAACGAAGACACTTCACTCCAAAACCTATGGGATACAGCAAAGGCGGTCCTAAGGGGGAAATTCATAGCCACCCAAGCCTCCCTCAAAAAAATTGAAAAATCCAGAATACACCAGCTGTCTCTACACCTTAAAGAACTAGAGAATCAACAACAAATCAAACCAACTCCACACGTAAGAAGGGAAATAATCAAGATTAGAGCAGAGATCAACGAGGTAGAAACCAGAGATACAGTAGAACGTATCAACGAAACTAGAAGCTGGTTTTTTGAAAGAATCAATAAGATCGATAAACAATTGGCCACACTAATCCAAAAGAAAAGAGAGAAAGCCCAAATTAATAAAATTATGAATGAAAAGGGAGAGATCACAACTAACACCAAGGAAGTAGAAACAATCATCAGAAGCTATTATCAACAGCTATATGCCAATAAGCTAAGCAACCTAGATGAAATGGATGCATTCCTGGAAAACTATAAACTCCCAAAATTGAACCAGGAAGAAATTGACAACCTGAATAGACCGATATCTAGTAACGAGATTGAAGCAGTGATCAAAAACCTCCCAAAAAACAAGAGCCCAGGACCTGACGGATTCCCTGGGGAATTCTATCAAACTTTCAATGAAGAAATAATACCTATTCTCCTGAAGCTGTTTCAAAAAATTGAAGCAGAAGGAAAACTTCCAGACTCTTTTTATGAAGCCAGCATTACCCTGATCCCCAAACCAGGCAAAGACCCTACCAAAAAGGAGAATTTCAGACCGATATCACTGATGAATATGGATGCTAAGATTCTCAACAAGATCCTAGCAAACAAGATCCAACAGCACATTAAAAAGATTATCCACCATGACCAGGTAGGATTCATCCCTGGGTTACAAGGATGGTTCAACATTCGCAAATCAATCAATGTGATAGAACAAATCAATAAGAGAAGAGAGAAGAACCACATGATCCTCTCCATTGATGCAGAAAAAGCTTTTGACAAAATCCAGCATCCGTTCCTGATTAAAACGCTTCAAAGTATAGGGATAGAGGGAACATTCCTGAACTTCATCAAATCTATCTATGAAAAACCCACAGCAAATATCATCCTCAATGGGAAAAAGCTTGCAGCCTTCCCATTGAGATCAGGAACACGACAAGGATGCCCACTCTCACCACTCTTGTTCAACATAGTATTAGAAGTCCTAGCAACAGCAATCAGACAACAAAGAGAAATAAAAGGTATCTAAATTGGCAAGGAAGAAGTCAAACTCTCTCTCTTCGCAGATGACATGATTCTTTATATGGAAAACCCGAAAGACTCCACCTCCAAACTACTAGAACTCATACAGCAATTCAGTAATGTAGCAGGATACAAAGTCAATGTCCAGAAATCAGTGGCTTTCTTATACACTAACAATGAAAACACAGAAAGGCAAATTAGAGAATCGATTCCATTTACTATAGCACCAAAAACCATAAGATACCTCGGAATAAACCTAACCAAAGAGGTTAATGATCTGTACTCGAGGAACTACAGAACACTCCTAAAAGAAATTGAAGAAGACACAAAAAGATGGAAGACCATTCCATGCTCTTGGATGGGAAGAATAAACATCGTTAAAATGTCTATACTGCCCAGAGCAATCTATACTTTTAATGCCATTCCAATCAAAATTCCACCAGTATTTTTCAAAGAGCTGGAGCAAATAATCCTAAAATTTGTATGGAATCAGAAGAGACCCCGAGTTGCTAAGGAAATGTTGAAAAACAAAAATAAAACTGGTGGCATCACGTTACCTGATTTCAAGCTTTACTACAAAGCTGTGATCACCAAGACAGCATGGTACTGGCATAAAAACAGACACATGGACCAGTGGAAGAGAGTAGAGAGCCCAGATATGGACCCTCAACTCTATGGTCAAATAATCTTTGACAAAACAGGAAAAAATATCCAGTGGAAAAAAGACAGTCTCTTCAATAAATGGTGCTGGGAAAACTGGACAGCTATATGTAGAAGAATGAAACTTGACCATTCTCTTACACCGTACACAAAGATAAACTCGAAATGGATAAAAGACCTGAACATGAGACAGGAATCCATCAGAATCCTCGAGGAGAACATAGGGAGTAACTTCTTTGATATCAGCCACAGCAACTTCTTTCAAGATATGTCTCCAAAGGCGAAGGAAACAAAGGCAAAGATGAACTTCTGGGACTTCATCAAGATAAAAAGCTTCTGCACAGCAAAAGAAACAGTCATCAAAACAAAGAGGCAACCCACGGAATGGGAGAAGATATTTGCAAATGACAGTACAGAGAAAAGGTTGATATCCAGGATCTATAAAGAACTCCTCAAACTCAACACACACAAAACAGATAATCATATTAAAAAATGGGCAGAAGATATGAACAGACACTTCTCCAATGAAGACATACAAATGGCTACCAGACACATGAAAAAATGTTCATCATCACTAGCCATCAGGGAGATTCAAATCAAAACCACATTGAGATACCACCTTACACCAGTTAGAATGGCCAAAATTAGCAAGACAGGAAACAACGTGTGTTGGAGAGGATGTGGAGAAAGGGGAACCCTCTTACACTGTTGGTGGGAATGCAAACTGGTGCAGCCACTTTGGAGAACAGTGTGGAGATTCCTCAGGAAATTAAAAATAGATCTTCCCTATGACCCTGCAATTGCACTGCTGGGTATTTACCCCAAAGATACAGATGTAGTGAAAAGAAGGGCCATCTGTACCCCAATGTTTATAGCAGCAATGGCCACGGTCGCCAAACTGTGGAAAGAACCAAGATGCCCTTCAAGGGATGAATGGATAAGGAAGATGTGGTCCATATACACTATGGAGTATTATGCCTCCATCAGAAAGGACGAATACCCAACTTTTGTAGCAACATGGACAGGACTGGAAGAGATTATGCTGAGTGAAATAAGTCAAACAGAGAAAGTCAAGTATCATATGGTTTCACTTATTGGTGGAGCATAACAAATAATATAGAGGACAAGGGTAGATGGAGAGGAGAAGGGAGTTGAGGGAAATTGGAAGGGGAGGTGAACCATGAGAGACTATGGACTCTGAAAAACAACCTGAGGGTTTTGAAGGGGCGGGGTGGGAGGGTGGGGGAACCAGGTGGTGGGTATTAGGGAGGGCACAGATTGCATGGAGCACTGGGTGTGGTGAAAAAACAATGAATACTGTTACGCTGAAAATAAATAAAAAATTTAATTAAAAAAAAAAAAAGAAACTTTGCCCATTCCACTGGCTGTGAGGGCCTGTATGAAGGCCAGGTTACCCAGAGGAACTTACTTGCAAACCCCGGATATAGGGGCTGGCCAGGCCGGATGGAGACATCCAATCTGTGGGGCATGCATATATTTACTGTGGTGAGTTGAAATCTCGTTGGCCACGTTTGTGTGGGCCGGGTTCAACCACCTCTATAAAGGTTAGTCTGTGAGGCTGTGGGGGGAGTAGTAGGAGGAGTTAGAATAGCCATTGGAATAGCCATTAGAATAGCCATTGGGAGAGCCTTTAGGGTAGTCGTCGGAGTGATAGTCGTCGGGAGCCATTAGGGTAGTCGTCGGAGTATTAGTCGTTGGGGGATCATCCAGGATCAAATGATGAGAACTGAGCCAGCATCAGAATTTTTGGGAAAAGCCTCTGGAGGTATTGGGATCTTGGGTATTGGGATCATCTCTGTCTGTCTGGTTGGAGGTCCAGGATATGGCCCACCAGGGAGAAGCTGGATGCAGCCATGCTCCCCAGGACTGGAGTGGATGTGTGGACTCCCCATCCATCTGCTGGTAGATCGATGGGGGGTTCGAGTCCCCCTGGGTGGTCGGGTGGGGTTTGAGTCCCCCTAGATGGTAAGGGGGTTCAGGTCCCCCTGGGCTGTCTCTGGGGTTTCGAGTCCCCCTAGGCGGTCAGGGGATCACCAGTCGCTTTAAGTCCCCCTGGGCAGTCAGGGGCCTGCTAGGGGGTTTGAGCCCACCACGTCCCGTCAAGTGAGGGAGTTTCTTTGGATGGTGGGCTACTGTAGGCTGTGGATACTGCAGTATGCAGAGATTGCCCAAACTCTTTATGAACTGGCATAAGGGTGGTCACTATGATAGATTGGACAGCTGTGGCCAAAGGAGCATTTCGGGAATTACAAACAGCCTTATGAGTGCCTCAGCATTGGCCATCCCAGATGTTACCAAGCCCTTCCACTTGTATGTGGATGAAAAAGCAGGGGTGGCCAAAGGAGTTTTGACTCAGACTCTGGGGCCTTGGCAAAGGCTAGTAGCCTATCTTAGCAAGAAACTAGATCCAGTAGCAGCTGAGTTACCCCCTTGCCTCTGCATAATTGCTGCCACGACCCTCCTGGTCAAGGATGCAAGTAAATTGACTTTGGGCCAAAATCTCATCTTGACCACCCCCACGCTATTGAGGGCCTTCTCTGGTCTCCACCCGACCGATGGATGATGAATGCCCGAGTGACAGGGTATCAGGCCCTCCTCCTCAACGAAGCAAGAGTGACCTTCTGGCCACCAGCGGTGCTAAATCCAGCCACACTGCTGCCAGAGACGCTGGCTGACCATCCACACGACTGCAGGGAGTTCCTAACCCAAGTCGCAGGAGTAAGGCCGGACCGCAGAGTCATTCCCCTCCCAGATGCAGAGATGACTCTGTTCACAGATGGGAGTAGGTATATGGTCAATGGAAAGAGGTATGCGGGGGCTGCGGTGGTTTCTCCTGAGCAGGAACTCTGGACAGCAGCCCTGCCACACAGAACTTCGGCACAAAAAGCGGAACTGATTGCACTCACTAAGGCACTGCAGATGGCCAAAGGTAAAACCACCAACATCCATACAGACAGCAGGTATGCCTTTGCTACTCTCCATGTACATGGGGCTATTTATAAAGAAAGGGGCCTATTAACAGTAGAAGGAAAAGGAATTAAGAACAGAGGAGAAATATTGGCTCTCCTCCAGGCTATTTGGGACCCAAAAGAGGTGGCTGTTATGCATTGCCCGGGACTGCAAAAGGGGACTGATCTGATTTCAAAAGGAAACCAATTAGCAGATCAAGCCTCGAAGGAAGCAGCCCGAGAAACAGTACAAGAACTGGTTACACTCCCGGCTCCAGCGCTACCAGAAAAACCGATCTATTCAGAAGAATATTTAAAGTATTTACAGAAATACGTTAAACTGGACTATGAAGGGGACTGGGCTAAGACTAAAGCAGGAAAAATAATTCTTCATCCAAGACTAGGTAAGAAGTTAGTAGACCAGATACATCCATACTCATTTGGCGATATGCAAACTCAAGGAGCTTATAGGCACGCAGTTCCAGGTTTCTAAATTAGGGCATATGTTTCAGGATATGGTTGATAGATGTGCTCAATGCCAGGCAATTAATGTGGGAAGAACTAAAATGGGAAGAGGGAAAAGAGAAAGAGGTAAGGAACCAGGAATTTATTGGGAAATAGATTTTACAGAAATGAAACCCAGAAAATATGGGCACAAGTATATGTTAGTTTTTGTAGATACCTTTTCAGGCTGGGTAGAGGCTTTTTCCACCAAACATGAGACGGCAGGAGTGGTAGCCAAAAAGCTACTAGAAGAAATAGTTCCTAGGTTCGGGCTGCCTCTCGCGATTGGGTCAGAAAATGGCGCTGCATTTGTGAGTTCAGTCTCACAGGCATTGGCCAAGGCCGTGGGCACTAATTGGAAACTACATTGTGCCTACCCAGAGTTCCTGGCAAGTAGAGAGAATGAACCAGACTCTTAAAGTGACCTTGACAAAACTAATTCTGGAGACTGGCGGTGGAAGGGTGGATCTCCTTCCTTTGGCCCTCCTCAGGGCACGATGTATACCCTATTTAAACAAGGTGACCCCATTTGAAATAATGTTTGGGAGACCCCCTCCCACTCTGTCCTCAGCTACAAGAGGTTGGCCTATCAGAAATGACTGATCAGTCTGTACTCCAGTCACTGCAGGCATTACAGTCTGTCTTAAAAGTAGCCCATGCAGGGATCCGGACTGCCCACACTGGGACGGAGATGGAGGTGGAACCACATCCTTAACAACCCGGGGACCTGATTTGGATATGTCGCTGTCAAGTGGGAAACTTGGAGCCCTGCTGGAAGGGACCGTTTACTGTTATCCTGACCGCCCCCACCGCAGTAAAAGTAGAAGGCATTAGGGCCTAGATTCACGCGGGTCACGTCAAATGAGCCGAGGACAAGGACGCCTCCCAGAGATGGAAGCTGCAGCCGATGGACACCACTGACCGTGGAGTAATGCTAAGACTAAAAAAAACTGTGAGTTTATTGTTACTTCTATTGTTACCTGTTTATGTAAAGTATAGGGGGGAAATTAGATAAACGGAATTAGGAAAAATGGAAAAGGTTATACAAAGCTTTGAATGGCTAACTCATCAGCCGACTCTGCACTACTGTTATTTTTTGGCCCCTGCATTATAAACACCCTAATGTCATTTGTACCAAAGAAAATCAGAGGGATAAAAATGTTATTCTTACATGCTCAATATAACCCCTTACAACGGGAGAACATAGAACTGTCTGAAAAGTCAAGGATTTGACTAATTTCCAAAGAAAAGGAGGGAAGGTGAGGGCCTGTATGAGGGCCTGGTTAGCCAGAGGAACTTACTTGCAAACCCTGGATATAGGTGTAATAGTAATAGTAATAGTAATAGTCGTCAGGAGCAGCGCCACCATGAGTGGCCTCACTACCCCGAGACAGGGCACCATCGGGGTGCGGCCTTGGGGCAGCAAGCAGCCTCGCTAGAGCAGCATCATCTGGGGAGTGGCCTTGTCCGGGGAGTGGCCTCATCCTGGGATCTGCCTCCTTGGGAGAAGCATCATGGGGAGCAGTCAGAGTTGTTGGGGTTGTCCTCCTCGTCATCATCACCTCTTCGTCGTTGGGAGCAGCCTCATCAGGGGAGCAGCCTCATCCGGGGAGCAGCCTCGTGGGGGTCGTCATCATGGCCTCTTTGTAAGAGACGGCCCCTACCAGTAGGTTTGATTTTTGATGCTTGGTGTGAAATAAAGCTTTGCTTGACTATCGCTTTGCATCAGTCTCATTCCTTTGATCACAGACCCTAACACTGGCCACAACCCGACAGATTAGGAAAAACCTACAAGGCCCCCAATTCCATCCCAATAGCATAGACCACCTTGGACTAAAATGCGCCTTCTGACACAACCTGATCATCTACCTCCACTCAGACACGCACAGATGTCCCCAGAGACAGAAGATTGAACTGGACATGCCCTAGGTCCTAATCTGAACCCTAACTTAGGTTTCCAGACATCTATCCTCTGAAGCCTGATTTCAAATACCAGCATATGGGGGCTTCCTGAAACACAACACAGAAGACCTCTCGTCTCCGCATGGGAAGCTTGCTATTTGGAGCTGTGTCAAAGCTTCTGCATTGGAGAATCCAGGGAGGAGAATCCTGCAGGGCCCATGAAACACTGCCACATTGCAAGGTCTCCATGGACACAAACCCACATTATGACCCATCGTCATGAGGGTCCATTCCAACTCAGCCCCCTGGGGAGCTCACCCCAGAGCCAGCAGATCGAACCTCCCTTGTCCCTAGGAACCAAAGGGAATGGGAGATGGCCTTTGCAGGCATCCATTCTTATAGCCCTTCTCCCAAATGGGGCATCCTTGAGCCATCCAACAGGACTCACCTGTCCCTCGAAGGAAACATCACCATTTGGAACAGCTCACAACCCCGAGAGAGGGAATAACTCCATGGCCTCATGAGGCCCCCCCTTCATTGAGGGGCCATGATGGACACAAACGGCAGCCTGAGCCAATGTCTGATACTCGCCCTTATTTCAGAAGCAGGAAATCTCGATTCATCCACTGCAGAATGGGCCTGCTGTGCCCTCGGCCCGAAACTTATCCCGAGCTTGTGTTCTCAGACTTCTGTCCTCACAGTCCTGGCCCACAAGCCCTCCAGTTTGGGAATTTGGGAGCCACAATGCACTACTCTGACTGTGCAGCAGAGAAAAAAATTACCCTATGGCGCTGGCGAGAAAACCCAAAGGAGGATCAACCTGCACTCCACTCGACTGCACCCCAATTATATAGGCTGCCCTGGGCACTTATGCTTTGTCTGACACAGCCTGATCCCACACCTCCCAACCGACACCCAGACAGCTGGATGCACACCCGGAACATCGGACCCACCATGACCTTAGCCTGTCATCTCTTCCCAAACTGGGTTTTCAGGCTTCAGATCCTAGACCTGATCTCCAATCACTGCACAGTGGTGAACCTGATGCAGAAATCAGAACTCCTCCAGCCCCATGGCAAGAAACCTTGCTGTTGCCATGGTGTCCAACCTTCAGGGTAGGAGAAACCAGCATGGCCCATGAGGCCACGCCTATGCCTGAAGGCCGCCTTGGACACAAACACACATTGGGACCTTCAGCGTGAGCCCCATACTCAAGTGAGGGCTCTCAGTGGCTGGAAGAAGAGCCCGCCTATGGGGCTGGCCATGCCCCTAGGCCCCCAATCCTAACCAGACCTCGGGATATCCAGTTGTCCGAACCCAGGGCTCTGCTCTGGAATCCCTCTTTTGGAGGGACACCGGAGGCAGTAAACAGGACTCCTCCCTTCCCACAGAATGACCACATACTCTTGGGAGCCAGGCCAAATCCCCAGAGATGGCGATTTGGCCATCACCTATGAAGCCATTCCTCCATTACACAGTCCTCCTTGACACAAAATCAAGAGAAAAAAGCCTGATCAACCGCCTCACACTCGCCCTTCATTCATATCCTGAGGAGCTCCCCGCACAGTGTTTAGATCAGGATTGCCATACCCTTGGACCCAAACCTAAGCCGAGTTTGTGTTTTCAGACTTCTGTCCCCATAGCCCTGGCCCACACACCCTCCAGGCTGGCGCCTCTGGAGCCACACCGCAGGACTGTGCCTGTCCTCTCCAAGGAAACTCTGTCCATTCCATTGGCCAAAACCCTACAGATTAGGAGAACCCTCCAAGGTCCCTGAGGCCATCCCAATAGTGTAGGCCATCCTGGACAAACAGGAGTGATCTGACACAAGCTGAGCAAAGACCTCCACTCAGACAAACAGCAGGATGTACCCAGAGAAAGAAGATTGAACCAGAGAGCCCCCCTAGGCCCTAATCTGAACCCTTGCTTTGGTTTCCAGGCATCTCTCCTCAGAGGCCTGGTTTCCAATACCAGCCTATGGGGGTTTCCTGAGGTACCAATCAGAACACCTCTCGTCTCCACATGGGAAACTTGCTCTTTGGAGCTGTGTCCAACCCTCTGGTTGGAGAATCCTTCCAGTTCACCGAGCCACCGCCACATTCCAAGGTCTCCATGGACAAGAACCCACATGATGACCCATCCTCAGGAGAGTCCATTTCAACTCAGCCCCCTGGGTAGCACGCCCCAGAGCCAGCAGATCGAACCTGCCTTGTCACAAGCAGCCAATGGGGATGTGAAGTGGGGTGCCCAGGCATCCATCCTTAGAACTATGCTCTCGATTCTTGCTGTATGGGGCATCCTGGAGCCATCCAAGAGGACTCGACTGTCCCACAGAAGGTATCCTTGCGGTTTGGAGCATCTCACAACTGCGAGCATGGGAAAACGTCCATGACCTCATGAGCACTACCCCCTTCCTGAAGGGGCCATCAAGGACAAAAACTCCAACCTGATCCTATATCAGATACTTGCCCTGACTTCAGATGCAGGAGATCTCGGATTCAGACTCTGAAGAGTGGGCCTGATGTGCCCACGCCCCATAACCTAAGCCTAGCTTGTGTTCTCAGACTTCAGACCTTACACTCCTGGCCCACAAGCCATCCAGATTGGGAATCCCAGAGCCACAGTGCAGCACTCTGCCTGCCCACCAGAAGAAAAACGTTGCCCTATGGGGCTGCCCAGAAACCCAAAATGAGACTCAACCTGCATGCCACTCGACTGCACCCCAATTATAGAGGCTGCCCTGGGCACTAATGCTCTGTTTGACACAGCCTGAGCCCAGACCTCCCAACCGACACCCAGACAGCTGGCCGCACACCTGGCACATTGGATCTGCCATTGCCTTAGGCTGTCCTCTCGTCCCAAACTGGGTTTTCAGGCTTCAGAACCTAGATTTTATCTCCAATCACTGCACAGGGGGAACCTGATACAGTAATCAGAACTCGTCCATCCCCATGGCAAGAAACCTTGCTGTTTGCATGGTGTCCAACCTTCAGGGTAGGAGAAACCAGCATGGCCCATGAGGACACACCCATTCCTGAGGGCCAACTTTGGCACAAACACGCATTGTGACTCTCAGAGTGAGCCACGTGCTCAAGTAAGGCCTCTCAGTGGCTGGACCAAGAGGCCGCATATGGGGCTGGCATTGCCCGTAGGCCCCCAATCCTAACCAGAGCTCGGGTTTTCCAGTAGCCCGTACCCAGGGCTCTGCTCTGGAATCCCTCTTTTGGAGGGACACTGGAGGGAGTAAACAGGTCTCCTCCCTTCCCAGAGAATGACACGAAACTCTTTGCATCCGGGCCAAATCCCCAGAGAGGGAGACTCGTCCATGGCCAATGAGGCCTCCCCGACATTCCACGGCCATCCTTGACACAACATCCAGAGACAAAATCCTGAGCAATTGCCTCACACTCCCCCTTCGTTCATATCCCAAGGAGCTCCTCTCATGGTCTTTAGATCGGGCCTACCATACCCTCGGCCCCAAACCTAAGTTGATTTTGGGTTTCAGACTTCTATCCCCACAGCCCTGGCCCACACACCCTCCAGGCTGGGACCCCTGGAGCCACACTGCAGGACTGTGCCTGCCCTCTCCAAAGAAACTCTGCCCATTCCACTGGCCACAAACCTACAGAAAAGGAGAAACCTCCAAGGTCCCTGAGGCCATCCCAATAGTGTAGGCTGCCCTGGACAAACAGGGGTGATCGGACACAAGCTGAGCAACTACCTCCACTCAGACAAGCATGCGGATGTCCACAGAGACAGAAGATTGACCTGGACAGGCGCCTAGGCCCTCATCTGAATCTTTGCTTTGGATTCCAGGAGTCTCTCCTCAGAGGCCTGGTTTCCAATACCAGCCTATGGGGGTTTCCAGAGGCACCAATCAGAACACCTCTCGTCTCCACCTGGGAAACTTGCTCTTTGGAGCTGTGTCCAACCCTTGGGTTAGGAGAATCCTTCCGGACTGCCGGTCCACTGCCACATTCCAAGGTCTCCATGGACGAGAACCCACATTATGACGCATCCTCAGGAGAGTCCATTTCAACTCAGCCCCCTGGGTAGCTCCGCCAGAGCCATCAGATCGATCCTGCCTTGTCACTAGGAGACAATGGGAATGCAAATTGGGGTGCCCAGGCATTGATCCTTAGAACCCTGCTCTCCAGGCTTTCTGTATGGGGCATCCTGGAGCCATCCAAGAGGACTCGACTCTCCCGCAGAAGGAATCCTAGCGGTTTGGAGAATCTCAAAACTCCCAGTGTGGGAGAACCTCCATGGCCTCATGAGCCCCCCACCACTTCCTGAAGGGGCCATCATGGACACAAGCTCCAACCTGAGCCAAGGTCTGATCCTCATCCTGATTTCAGATGCAGGAGATCTCGATTCAGCCAATGCAGAGTGGGCCTGCTGTGCCCTCACCCTGAAACCTAACCCTAGCTTGTGTTCACAACTACAGTCTTCACACTTCTGGCCCACAAGCCCTCCAGATTGGAAATTCCGGAGCCACAACACAACACTCTGCCTGCCCACTAGAATAAAAATGTTGCCCTAAGGGGCTGCCCACAAACTCCAAATGAGGATCAACTTGCATGGTTGTGTTTTCAGACTTCTGTCACTACAGCCTAAACCTAGCCCTCATCCTAACCCTAGCCCTAGCCCTAGTCCTAGCCCTAAACCTAACCCTAACCGTAAACCTAGTCCTCACCCTAACCCTAACCCTAAGCCTCTGGAGGCTTTTCTGAGAAATTCTGATGCTGGCTCAGTTCTCATCATTTCATCCCAGATGAACCCCCAGTATTAAGGTCCGTGGATAAAGGAGCGAGACTGATACAAAGTGAAGGTCAAGCAAAGCTTTATTTCACGCCAAGCATCGAGAAACAAACTCTCCGGTCAGGGCCATCTCTTGTAAAAGGGCGACCCCTCTCAGTCTCACAGACTAACTTTTAGAGAGCCAGTTTAGCCGGGAAATACACAGGTGGCCAAAGAGATTGCAAAACACAGAGAAAACTGCACAGTCATGTTAGGTCACACACCGACGTCCAATTGAATCACAATTCACCCTAGTAGATATATGCGTGCCCCACTATTTGGATGTCTCTACGTGGAGTGACCCGCCCTTATATCTGGGCTTTTCAAGTAAGTTCCTGGGCGGTTGGGGCTGGCTGGGTGGGGACGATCTAAGTTTATTGCATAGGGTCAATCTAAGATTACTGCATGCAGTCAATCTAAGTTTACTTCATCAACAACAAAATGACTCCCTATGATTAAGTAGGCCCTTACATTGACACAAAATCCAGCCTGAGCCCAGGTCTGATACTTGCCCTGACTTCAGATGCCGGAGATCTCAATTCTGCCTCTACACAGTGGGCCTGCCTGGTCCTTGCCCTGAAACCTAACCCTAGCTTGTGTTCTCCAACATCCGTCGTCACACTCCTGGCTCACAAGCCCTCCAGATTGGGAATTCCGGAGCCACAATGCAGCACTCTGCCTGCCCACCAGAAGAAAATCATTGCCCTATGGGGCTGCCTAGAAACCCCCAATGAGGATCAACCTGCATGGCCCTCGACTGCACCACAATTTCATAGGTTGCCCTGGGCTCTGCTCTGACTGACACAGCCTGAGCCTAGGCCTCCCAACAGACACCCAGACAGATGGCCGCACACCCAGCAAACAGGACCCGCCATGGCCTTAGACTGTCATCTCTTCCCAACCTGGGTTCTCAGGCATCTGAAACTAGACCTCATCTCCAATCCCTGCACGGGGGGAACCTGAGGCACAAATAAGAACTCCTTCCCCATAGCAGGAAACCTTGCTGTTGGCATGGTGTCAAACCTTCAGGGTAGGAGAACCCTGCATGGCTCATGTGGCAACGCACATGGTTGAGGCCGCCTTGGGCTCAAACATGCATTGTGACCCTCAGCGTGAGCACCATGTTCAAGGAAGGCTTCTCAGGGGCTGGAACAAGAGGCCTCATATGGGGCTTGCCATGCCCTTAGGCCCCCAATCCTAACAAGAGTTCTGGTTTTCCACTCGCCCAGTCCCAGGGTTTTCCTCTGGAATCCCGCTTTGGAGGGACACCAGAAAGAAAAAACAGGACCCCTCCCTTCCCACGGAATGACGCCAAACTCTTGGGAGCCCGGCCCAATCCCCAGAGAGGGAGACTCGTCCATGGCCCATGAGGGACCCCTACATTCCACATCCATCCTTGACAAAAAATCCAGAGACAAAAGACTGAGCAACCGCCTCTCACATACCCTTCTATCATACCCTGAAGTGCTCCCCTGATGGTCTGTAGATCGGGCCTGCCATACCCTTGGCCCCAAACCGAAGAGGAATTTGTGTTTTCAGTCTTCTGTCCCTACAGCCCTGGCCCACACACCCTCCAGGCTGGGAACCCTGGAGCCATACTGCAGGACTGTGCCTGCCCTCTCAGAGGAAACTGTGCCCATGCCATTGGCCACAACCCTACAGATTTGGAGAAACCTCCAAGGCCCCCGAGCCATCCCAATCGTGTAGGCCGCCCTGGACAAACAGGGGGAATCTGACACAAGCTGAACAACTACCTCCACTCAGACACACAGACAGATGTCCCCAGAGACAGAAGATTAAACCGGACAGGCCCCAAGGCCCGAATCTGAACCCTAGCTTTATTTCCAGTAGTCTCTCCTCAGACGCCTAGTTTCGAATACCAGAATATGGGGGTTTCTGAGGGACCAAGCAGAATACCTCTCATCTCCACATGGGAAGCTTGCTCTTTGGAGCTGTGCCCAACCCTTCGGGTAGGAGACAGCTGCAGGGCTACTGAGGCACGGCCACATTCCAAGGTCTCCATGGACACAAACCCACATGATGACCCATCCTCAGGAGAGTCCATTTCCACTTAACCCCCAGGGTAGCTCGCCCCAGAGCCAGCAGATCGAACCTGCTTTGTCGCTTGAAGCAAATGGGAAGGCGAGGTGTGGTGTCCAGTCATCCACCCTAGAGCCCTGTTCTCGAGTCTTTCCTTATGGGGCGTCCTGGGGCAATTCCGAGGATTCGACTGTGTCGCAGAAGGAAACGTCCTGTATTGGAGCAGCTCACAACCCCCAGTGTGGGAAAACCTTCCTGGCCTCATAAGGCCCCCCATCATGAAGGGGCCATCATGGACACAACCTCCAGCCTGAGATGTCATCTGATACTCGCCCTGATTCAGATCAGGAGATCTCGATTCAGTCTCTGCAGCATACCTGTCGTGCCCATGGCCTGAAACCTAATCCTAGCATCAGTTTTCAGACTTCCGTCCTCACACTTCCTACCCACAAGCCCTCCAGATTGGCAATTCTGGAGCCACAATGCAGCACTCTACCTGCACAGATGTGTTTTCAGACTTTTGTCCCCACAGAATAAACCTAGCCCTAGGCCTTACCCTAGCCCTAGCCCTAACCCTAAACGTAACCCTAACCCTAAACCTAGCCCTAGCCCAAATCCTAACCCTAACCCTAACCCTCCAGACGCTTTTCCCAGAAATTCTGATGCTGGCTCAGTTCTCATCATTTCATCCCAGACGAGCACCCAATATTAGGGTCCATGATCAAAGGAGTGAGACTCATGCAAAGCGAAGGTCCAGCAAAGCTTTATTTTATGCCAAGCATCGAGAATCAAACTCTTCATACAGGGCCGACTCTTGTAAAGGGGCGACCCCCCCCCAGACTCACAGACTAATTTTGAGAAAAATAGTTTAGCCGGGCTATACACACGTGGCCAATGAGATTACAAAACACAGAGAAAACTGCACAGTCATGTTAGGTCACACACGGGAGGTGAATTGAATCACAATTCACCCTAGTCAATATCTCTGTGCACCACTGATTGGATGTCTCTACGTGACCTGACCCGCCTTTGTATCTGGGCTTTTCAAGGAAGGTCCTCTGGGGGGGGGGGTCAATCTAAGTTTACTGCATATGGACAATCTAAGTTTACTGCATAAAAAAAAATGGCTGCCTCTGAATAAGTAGGCCCTTACATTGACACAAAATCCAGCCTGAGCCCACGTCTGATACTTGCCCTGACTTCAGATGCAAGAGATCTGGACTCAGCCTCTGCAGAGTGGGCCAGCCATGCACTCGCCCCGAAATTTCACCCTAACTTGTGTTCTCAGATTTCCGTCCTCACAGTCCTGTCCCACAAGCCCTCCAGACTGGAAATTCTGGAGCCACAATGCAGCAGTCTGCCTGCCCACCAGAAGAAAAACATTGCCCTATGGAGCTGCCCAGAAACACCAAATGAGGATCAATCTGCACGCCACTCCACTGCACTCCAATTCTAGAGGCTGCCATGGGCCCTAATGCTCTGTCTGACACAGCCAGAGCCCGGACTTCCAGTCGGATCCTGAGACAGCTGGCCACACACCCAGCACATCGGGCCTGCCATGGCCTGAGGCCGTCCTCTCTTCCCAACCTAGGGTTTCAGGCTTCAGAACCTAGACCTTATCTCCAATCACTTCATAGGGGTGAACCTGATGCAGAAATCAGAACTCCTCCATCCCCATGGCAAGAAACCTTGCTGTTGGCATGGTGTTCAACATTCAGAGTAGGAGAAACCAGCATGGCCCATGAGGCCACGCCCAGGCTTGAGGGCCACGTTGGGCACAAACACGCATTGTGACATTAAGCGGGAGCCCCGTGCTCAAGTAAGCCCTCTCAGTGGCTGGACAAAGAGCCCGCATATGGAGATGGCCATGCCCCTAGGCCCCCCATCCTAACCCGAGTTTGGGTTTTCCTGTCATCCGTACCCAGGGCTCTGATCCGGAATCCCTCTTTTGGAGGGACACCTGATGCAGAAAACAGGACTCCTCCCTTCCCAGAGAATGACATCAAACTCTTGCGAGCCGGGCCAAATCCCCAGAGAAAGAGACTCGTCCATGGCCCATGAGTCCAACCCTCCATTCAATGGCCCTCCTTGATTCAAAATCCAGAGACAAAAGCCTGAAACCCCCACACACTTGCCCTTCGTTCATATTCCGAGGAACTCCCCTCATGGTCTGTAGATCAGGCCTGCCATACCCCCGGCCCCAAACCTAAGGCAAGCTTTTGTTTTCAGATTTCTGTACCCACAGCCCTGGCCCACCCACCCTCCAGGTTGGGGCCCCTGGAGCCACACTGCAGGACTGTTCCTGCCCTCTCCAAGGGAACTCTGCCCAATCCGTTGGCCACAACCCTACAGATTAAGAGGATCCTCCAAGGTCCCTGAGGCCATCCCAATAGTGTAGGCTGCCCTGAACAAACAGGGGCGATCTGGCACAAGCTGACCAACTACCTCCACTCAGACAAGCAGACGGATGTCCCCAGAGATAAGAGATTGAACCGGAGAGGCCCCTAAGCCCTCATTTGAACACTTGCTTTGGTTTCCAGGTGTCTCTCCTCAGAAGCCTGCTTTCCAATACCAGTATACGGGGGTTTCCTGAGGCACCAAATGGAAAACCTCTCATCTCCTCGTGGGAAGCTTGCTCTTTGGAGCTGTGTCCAACCTTCCCTTTATGAGAATTCATCTGGGCCCCCGAGCCACCGCCACATTCCAAAGTCTCCATGGACACTAACCCACATTATGACCCATCCTCAGGAGAGTCCATTTCAACCCAGCCCCCCCGCATACCTCCCCCAGAGGCAGCAGATTGAACCTGCCTTGTCACTACGAGCCAATGGGAATGTGAGATGGGGTGCCCAGGCATCCATCCTTAGAACCGTGCTCTCGAGTCTTTCCGAATGGGGTGTCCTGTAGCCATCCAAGTTGACTCGACTTTCCCGCAGAAGGAATCCTTGCACTTTGGAGCATCTCACAACTCCCAGCATGGGAAAACCTCCATGGCCTCGCAAGGGCCCCCACTTACTGATGGGGCCATAATGGACACAATCTCCAACCTGAGCCAATGTCGGATCCTCGCCCTGACTCCAGATGCAGGAGATCTCAATTCAGCCTCTGCAGAGTGGGCCTGCCGTGCCCTCGCCCGAAATCTCACTCTAGCTTGTGTTCTCAGACTTCCGTCCTCACACTCCTGGCCCCCAAGCCCTCCAGATTGGGAATTCTGGATCCACAATGCAGCAGTCTGCCTTCCGGCCAGATGAAAAACGTTGCCCTATGCGGCTACCCAGAAACACCAAATGAGGATCAACCTGCACGCCACTTGACTGCACCCGAATTATATCGGCTGCCCTAGGCACTAATGCTCTGTCTGACACAGCCTGAGCCCCTGACATCCCGACTGATACCCAGACACCAGGCAGCACACCCAGCACATCAGACCCGCCATGACCTTAGGCTGTCATCTCTTCCCAAGGTGGGTGTTCAGGATTCAGAACCTAGACGTTATGTCCAATCACCGAACCGGAGGGAACCTGATGCAGAAATCAGAACTCCTCCATCCCCATCCAAGAAACCTTGCTGTTGGCATGGTGTCCAACCTTCAGGGTAGGAGAAACTTGCATGGCCCATGAGGCCACGCCCATGCCTGAGGGTCGCCTTGGGCACAAAGATGCATTGTGAACCTCATCATAAGCCTCGTGCTCAAATAAGGTCTCTCATTGGCTGGACCAATAGCCCGCATATGGGGCTTCCCATGCCCCTTGGACCCCCATCCTAACCCGAGTTTTGGTTTTCCAGTCACCCGTACCCAGGGCTCTACTCTGGAATCCCTCTTTTGGAGGGACACATGAGTCAAAAAACAGGACTTCTCCCTTCCCACTGAATGACCCCAAACTCTTGGGAGCCGGGCCAAATCCCCAGAGAGGGAGACTCGTCCATGGCCCATGAGGTCACCCCTCCATTCCATGGCCCCCTTGACACAAAATCCAGAGACAAAAGCCTGAGTGACCTCCTCACAATCACCCTTCATTCCTATCCCGAGTAACTTCCCTCATGGTCTGTACATCGGACCTGCCATACCCTTGGCCCCAAACCTAAGCTGAGTTTTTGTTTTCAGACTTCTGTCCCCACAGCCCTGGCCCACACACTCTCCAGGTTGGGGCCCCTGGAGCCACACCGCAGGACTGTGCCTGCCCTCTCCAAGGAAACTCTGCCCATTCCATTGGCCACAACGCTACAGATTAGGAGAAACCTCCAAGGTCTCCGAGGCCATCCCAATAGTGTAGGCCGCCCTAGACAAACAGGGGTGAACTGACACAAGCTGAGCAACTACCTCCACTCAGACATGCAGACGGATATCGTCAAAAACAGAAGATTGAACCTGACAATCACCTAAGCCCTCATCTGAACCCTTGCTTTAGTTCCAGGCATCTCTCCTCAGAAGCCTGGTTTCAAATACCAGCCTATGTGGGTTTCCTAAGGCACCAATCAGAACACCTCTCATCTCCACATGGGACACTTGCTCTTTGGAGCTGTGTCCAATCCTCCAGTTAGGAGAATATTTCCGGGCCCCTGAGCCACCGCCACATTCCAAGGTCTCCATGGACCCAAATCCACATGATGACCCATCCTCAGGAGAGTCCATTTCAACTCGCCCTCAGGGAAGCTCGCCCCATAGCCAGAAGATCGAACCTGCCTAGTCGCTAAGAGACAATGGGAATGCGAGGTGGGTTGCCCAGGCATCCATCCTTAGAACCCTTCTCTCGAGTCTTTCTGTATGGGGCGTCCTGGAGCTATTCAACTGGACTCGACTGTCCCGCAGGTGGTATCCTTGCACTTTGGAGCATTTCACATATCCCAGCGTGGGAAAACCGCCATGGCCTCATGAGGCACCCCCCCCCCTTCATGAAGGTGCCATTATGGACACAAACTTCAACCTGATCCAACATCGGATCCTGGCCCTGACTTCAGTTGCAGGAGATCTAGATTCAGCCTCTGCAGAGTGGGCCTGTCGTGCCCTCGCCCCATAACCTAACCCTTGCAGTATTCTCAGACTTCCGTCTTCACACTCCTGGCCCACAAGCCCTCTAGATTGGGAATTCCGGAGCCACAACACAGCACTCTGCCTGCCCACCAGAAGAAAAACATTGCCTAATGGGGCTGCCCAGAAACCCCAAATGAGGGTCAACCTGCACGCCATTCCACTGCACCCCAATGATAGAGGCTGCCCTGGGCACTTATGCTCTGTCTGACACAGCCTGAGCCCAGACCTCCCGACCGATTCCCAGACAGCTGGCCGAACACTGAGCACATTGGTCCCGCCATGGCCTTAGGCCATTTCCCAACCTTGGTGTTCAGGCTTCAGAACCTAGACCGATTCTCCATTCACAGCACAGAGGGGAACCTGATGCAGAAATCAGAACTCCTTCCTCCCCATGGTAAGAAACTTTGCTGTTGGAATGGTGTCCAACCTTCAGGGTGGGAGAAACCAGCATGGCCCATGATGCCACACCCATGTGTGAGGGCCGCCTTGGCCACAAACAGGCATTGTGACCCTCATTATGAGCCCCATGCTCAAGTAAGTTCTCTCAGTGGCTGGACCAAGAACCCGCATATGGGGCTTGCCATACATAAGCCCTTTATGCCTACATAAAGATACAGATGTAGTGAAAAGAAGGGCCATCTGTACCCTAGTGTTCATAGTAGCAATGTCCACAGTCGCCAAACTGTGGAAAGAACCAAGATGTCCTTCAACAGATGAATGGATAAGGAAGATGGTGTCCACATATACTATGGAGTATTATGCTTCCATCAGAAAGGATGAATACCCAAATTTTGTATTAACATGGACGGGACTGGGAGAGATTATGCTGAGTAAAATAAGTCAAGCTGAGAGAGTGAATTATCATATGGTTTTGCTTATTTGTGGAGCATAAGAAATAACACGGAGGACATGGGGATATGGAGAGGAGAAGGGAGTTGAGGGAAATTGGAAGGGGAGACGAACCATGAGAGACTGTGGACTCTGAGAAAACAATGTGAGGGTTTTGAAGGGCAGGGGCTGGGAGGTTGGGTAAGCCTAGTGGTGGGTATTATGGAGGGCATGTATTACATGGAGCACAGGGTGAGGTGCATAAACAACGAATTATGGAACACTGAAAAGAAATTAAAAAGATAAATAAAATTTTAAAAAACATAAAAATAAAATAAAATAAAAAACACTACGGAGCACAGAGGTGTCAGAATAGATGTATCCGGAGCATCTGGGTAGCTCAGTGGATTAAGCTAAAAACCCAGTGGTGCTTTGAGACACATGCAGAACTTCACTACCTGGCAATTTAGAAGCAGCAAACACTGTATTTCCCACTAATACCTAAAAGACCTGTACTCTTCCTTGCCGTGGAACATTTGCTTCAGACAGAAAAAGAAAAAAAAGAGGAGGAGGCTGCAGCTTCCTGATTGTGGAAGTCTGTCCTTTCTAAGCCCTGGAGCTTTGAGTCTTTGCCAGACTCTGCACCTCTGTTGAGAACTGAGAGGCTCCATCCCAGTTTGCTGAGATGCCCACTGTCAACCTCTGATTTCATCTCTCATGGACCTTTCTCATTGATATCCCTTCTTGAATATCTTTACTGAGGCCCAGGGACCTTCGTCTAAATGTCTGTATACGGGAAAATAAAGCCATTTAATTACCGACAAAATAAGCAAACAAACAACAACAACAAAAACAAAACAATGACAACAACAAAAAACCCTGCAAGCTACAGTCATCTACCACAACCAAAATACCACGTGGCTGGGCTAAAATATTTCAATTTAGTCAATCATAGAATTTAAAAACACGTATGAACCTAATGCTACCTCTACAAATCACCACAGTCAGAGCACCAAGGCCCAAATTACTCATCCTTAAACCACCAAGGCTTTCCACGTGCATACTTTGGTCTCCCAAATTCCATTCTTTTGGTTTTATTTTCAGTATTTCCGGCTGATACATTTGATGTTGGGGTTTTAACGAAGCCATCACAAAATTACTATTGTCCCTCCCCTACCCTGGTGTAATCTGAAGACGCTGAGGGGAAAAAATAGTCCAGACCTCAGAATAGGGGTTAAAATAATAATAGTACCTAGTTGACAAGAATGGCTCTCCGTAGGTGAGTCAAATACTGCTAATCCTGAACCTCAGACCTAAGCAGATTTACCCTCCCGATTATGGGCAATACAGAGGATTGGAGGAAAACGTGTGCTTTTAAAGACAAGATTAGTAGCAAAAGAGAAAGGAGTGAAATTAGTTCAAGTATGTAGTTATTTTTCCCGAAGTAATCAATTAGTTATGTCAACTTCACTTTTACCAGGGTGGAATGAATGAAGAAGTAGAGGAAGGCCAGAATATGCAAAGGGAAGATATCCTCCTCTTGGAAGCCTGGAGTGGGAAATGGCTTTCCCTTCCAGACATAAAGGTCAATAACATGCCTGATGTTAAATAACTCATGTATGGAAACCACGGATGTCTGGTTCTAAGACTCCTGCTGTTTTCCTAGTGACGTGCTATCTTTGTAACTTCACAACTCAGTCTGGTAGACTTATTAGAATTATTAGTTGTCATTACTGTGGTAATGAGATTACATATCAAGTATAAATTCAACGTGTCTATTTATATTTCAAGAAAAGCCTTGCTAAGGTTACATCATTTCCTGTAATAGAGTGCTCTGAGGCCACTGGCATATTTTTATCTGAGAGGCAGAGTTATCCATGTAATTATTTTATCATGTGTTTTGGTTCATCTCATTGACTGATAATTAAAATCACTTTACTGGGTTGGGGCAACATACTCAAACTTTTTAAAACGATGGAAATGATCTGCAATTACAGCATTCATTATTCAAAAGTATTTTTTAAGGAGTCACCAATTCTAAAAAAATTTGAAATATATCAGGTTTAATTTTTTAAAAAATATGATTAATGTATTGATCTTATAATAACAACACCTAAAACTTTTTAAAAGTATTGTCCGTACACGTCAATTTCACTTAAGCTTCTCACCATTCTAGAACATAAGTATTATCTTTCTCTTTCTCAGGGATGGAAACTAAAGTTAAAGTTGATGAGTGGCTCTCCAGGGTCATAGACTTAAGAGACAACATAAGGCTTGAACCTAGACTGTTATGGCTTCTAGGTTAGTATTTATTTCATGACATGGGCTTCCTCTAGGTCAGAGGCAAAAAGGAACTCACATTATGGTTATTGCAGAAAACTATAATGTCCACTCATTATCTCAAGGATCATTGAAAACAAGATGAAGGGATGATGTGGGCTTTCAATTCTTCATGTGAAAAGAAGAAGTTCCAGATATGGAAATCTGTATTCCCTATAGCACTATACACTAGTAGCAAGAGAGACAGGAAGATTGCATCCCTTCGTCTGAGAGGAAGGCCTTCTTGAAAAGGACTTATCATCCCTGATGATATTGATTCTGCTTCTCTTGCTGTCTTTGAGGCTTGACCTCTACAGACGTTTTGTTTATTTATGTAAAAGGATAATAATGACATTTTTCTTGGGTTATGATTGGTAGTTTCTTCTTTGATCAAACTTTTCTGCAAGTCTTCTGCAGAAAGCATGAAGCTATGAAAATTTCTAGAGCCCAGAAGCAAGGGTTTAGAGGAAGATTTATCTTTCTTTCCCTCCTTCTTTCTCCTGGATCTATTCTCTTTTGTTTCTCAATGAGATCTTCTCTCACTTCTCTCACTATATATATATGGCTGGTGATATTATTTTTCATGGGAGCTTTCAGTACTTTGCATTGATCTATCCGATTATATATATATAATATATATATATATATATATACACATATACATATATATAACATGAAATGGTATGCTTGCCCCCACATATATATATATATATATAAAATCTCCAGAAAAACAACTAGAAATGACAATGTAGGCAAGCACACCATTTCATGTTTATATTGCCATGCCAATGACTTCAATCAACACCTTACTTAGGCTAAACACTTAACCTTCACATCATTGTTAAACACAAAAAGTGAAGAGAAGGGTGATTATTTCCTCTCTAGTGTTGGCTATTCTCACTCAGTCTTACTCAGCATATTGTTTTCTTCTCAGGAGACAGTTTATACACTTGACCTGCATTTAAAATGTTAGCAAATGAAATGAGATTTCTTCTAAACCCCTATCAGTGTTATTTGGAGTATATTTGAAAGCATATCCTTTAATATAGTAATATTCCATTCTCTAAACTTTTATTACTTTGCATTTGAATCCAGTCTCTGTAGTCGAGACAGAGGCACACAATGGAACAGTATCTTACTATATATGTGAGAAACTTATTAGTGTATAGATACACATACACACGTACACATTTTCTATACACTGTCAAGGCATTCATACAGAAAACATGGAGTGTAGTAATGAGATCAAGACCCAGATTCAGGTGGAATTAGACCTCAGCTACATATGCACTACTATTTTTAGTGGAGCTCCACTTATAATACATTTATGCACCCATCGTTAACCACAGATTACCTTCCTATAGAACAACCTACCCAATCTTTTTCACTTTCTAAATTCTATCTATCTTCATAATCTAACAATGGTTATTGATAATCCATGAGACTGTTCTAGACTAATCCAGAGACATCTCTTTCTTTTCTAAACTTATGGCACTTCTAGTTACTATCGGGATCAATCATTTGCAAATGATACAGGCACCCGGCACATTCTTGTGATACTGTGGATCTTTCTCTCAAATATTGTTCTATTTCATTTATTTTGTATAAATTGAAGCTTATTGATTTCTTCCTATGTATATTAATCTCTGCATACGATCCATGGTTAAAAGCCAACTGTCATGTCATGAGTAATAGTTCTAGAAAGGTGTTTTCTAAAGTTTCATGTGGTAATGAACTTTACATTTCATACTAGGGTTTCAAAAGGGAAAAGGAAAGGAAAAACATTAATAACGCAGAAAAAGATACTGAGGCAAGAGAATAAAGGTATGGGGTAGATAAGATCCAACTGTCATGTAAAGGCAGCACTCAGGAAAGTACGGCATTGAGCTAAGAATGTATGGAGGGGATGGAGGCAATAATGGGTCCCAGAGAGGCAAGAATTGAGCCTCAGTGAGAATATTCTTAGCAAAGTAATAGGGACACAGAGTGCCAACAGTTCAAGAAGGAAAGCTGGGTTGAATGAATCTCTGCCCCTCAGAAACTGTAAGTGATAAAAACATTTAGCTAAACTTTCAATTTGCACATACCATTCCATGATTGATTTCTGATATTTTTTCCTCCTCACCTTTTCTCTACTTTGTGTAAGACCATTTGCAAAAAGGGATTATTTTCTACTCAATATAGCATATTTCCTAGACACACTGAGTACTACAGGCTCAGACGTATACAGTAGGATTTTCCTCAAGCAACTTGAAGCTTACAGTTCCAGAGCTATGCCTTAATGATCTATAACTCTAAAGTGAAGTTCTTCAGATAACTAATTTTCATCACCTGTTATGGACTGAATATTTGTACCTCTCAAAAATTCATATGTTAAAATCCTAATTCCAGTAAGATGGTATTTGGAGTTGGGGCCTTTGGAGATAATTAGGTCACAAGGGTGAGCCCTCATGTATATGATTGTTGTCCTTATAGGAAGAGGTCAGAGGGCTAGCTAGCTCTCTTTACACCACATGAGGATACAATGAGCAGTTAGCAACCTGCTGTGTGGAAGACGACTCTCACCAGAACCTGACCGTGCTGGCACTCTGATATCTGACCTAAAACCTCCAGGATGATACTCATTTCTATTGTTGAGAAGCTACTCAGTTCATGGTATTTTGTTAGAGCAGCCCAAGCTGTCTAAGACATTTTCCTTATATTCCCATAAAACCTATCACAATAATTTTCCTATGGTAGATTTTCCACTAATGCTGATTAACATATCCTTTCTAATTCCACATGCTTATCATTTATCTATGATGAATATTCAAAGATCTTTCTCTAAAAGATGCAACCCTGGCCAATCAATAAAAAAATCATTAAACATTCAATCGCATCATTAAGGTATCTTGAGTGCAATGAAAAGTCAGGTGGGTGGAACAGATAATACCAAAGGATTTGTTTTTGTCATTATTTCACAGTTTTGAGCTGTGATGGGAGTTGCCTTTGAAAACAGTTGTACTTCTCATTTAGATGAGCTCCGTGTCATGCAGAGAAAGATGAAAAGCAATCACTGTATGAATCAGGTGTGACGGGTTAGTTCTATATTTACCAGCCACTAATTCCTTTGAGTGATCATATTTGTTCTCTGATTACACATGGCCTGATGGATGTCAAAGCAAAAGAGCAGAAGTTGAAAATACTTGAATCACTCAATAGTCTCAAGTATCGCCATTGGCAATGAGGAGACAACATTCCACTTCCAAGTCTTACAATATATGAGACATAACTAGACTTTGTGCAAATCTGATGCAGTAGCGATAGCCCATACTACACAAGGCTAAGTACCAAGCAGAAGACAGTTTGTTTACTGTGTATAGAAGCCCATGCAGCCCAGACAAGGAGCGTGAAGGGATGAACTAGGAACTCCATGACTTATGGTTGGTTTCCTGGGGAAAGTTTAATGGTGTTACATAGGAAGTACCCTAGTGGCAATGCCCCTAACACATGGGAAAGGTCTTTGCCAAGCAAGAAGAGATTCTTTTTCAGAAGGAGGGTTAAAACTCTTGCTTAGTTTTGATTGAACAAAATAGTATATTCTCATCGAGTGGGTTGGTGATGACCTAGAGCAATCTGGTAAAAGAAAGAAAATCACAGAATGTACTATAAAATATAAAGTCTCCCTTAGGAATAAAATGCCTTTTGGCATTGATAAGTGGGAGAGAAAACCACACTTAATATGTACATAACTAAATTAGTAAGTACTTATCATTGTGGTAAGGACAATTAAAGAAACAAACATGATGCAGGAATTACTAGTATTATTGGTTCAAGTTCAAGAACAAAGTCGAGGATCACCTCCAAGACCTTTGGCGTTGCAATGTGGTTGAGGAGAATTCCTGGCAGAAGTCCTAAGACATTTGAGAAAGTAAATTATATAACATCTTTTCTTTAAAGATACAATTGAAACAATTTTTCAAGTATTTTTTCAAGTATGTAGAATAAAAATAAAACACATTTGGTCATACCGCAAAGATACTACTAAGACAGTTCTTTCTTTCTTTCTAGTTTTGTCTCATGTCACACTTTAGTAAAATTCATATTACTCCTTGACTACTCTTCCTCTGCTCTTTTCGTTCTTGTTTCTCTTCCTTCTCCTACTCTTCCTTTTTATTCTTACGTATTTAGGATTGATATAATTTGAATTTCTTCTCAGTTGAAGCTCTCTTGCAGGGGAGCCTAGATGGCTCAGTTGTTGAGTTTCAGCTCAGGTATTTTTCTTTTGGACCCTGGGATCCTGCCCAGAGTTGGACTCTATGCTCAGTAGGGAGTCTGCTTGAAGATTCTCTGCCTCTGCCCAACACCTCCCCCACGCTCTCCCTCTAATACAAATTATTTAAAAAGAGATTAAAAATAAGAAAAACCTGAAAAAATTAATAAAAGGCTACAAGATTAAAATTCAAAGAATGTTACTTAGTGTTTTCCCTAAGCTCTGAAGCTTTCCAGCCCTCTATTATCAGTACACTTGAGAGGAGTGAGTTGTTTGTGATGGTCTTCTGGGGGAGGGATCTCTTGCCCTGATCCTCAAGTGGACTCCAGCTGGTGCAGCTCCCCTAAGCAGCAGAGACAGGCCTCCGGGTAAGCAGCTCTGGATTCCAGTATGAGGCGGCACTGTTTTACTCCCTGAAGTCTTGCAGCACCAATGGATGAGATGATTATCACTGCACCCTGCTCTCTACCTAGAAGCTGAAAATTTGCACCCCAGCTCTGCAGTGCGCCATCAGAGGAAAAAAAATCCACCAGTCTTAACTCCTCAGCTTCTGTCAGAACTCTCTCTTCATGCTCCCAGTGACAAAGCATTTTTAACTCAGGCATGGAACTGAGTTCTAACTTCAGTTTTTTTTCTTTTTGTTATTAAAGATTTTATTTATTTATTTGAGAGAGAGAGTGAGAGAGAGAATGAGATGGGAGAAGGTTAGAGAGAGAAGCAGACTCCTCATGGAGCTGGGCACCTGATGTGGGACCTGATCCAGGGACTCTGGGATCATGACCTGAGCCGAAGGCAGTTACTTAAACAACTGAGCCACCCAGCTGACCCCAATTCCAATTTCTATGGATTCCTGTGGCACAGACCCACACCATACCTCCAGGGTGTTGGAAGTCTTGCCATGCTTCTGTTTTTTTGCTGGACCCCTCTCAGGAAAGTGAACGCCCAATCATGCTGTGATTCAGAGTATAGGGCAACACAGAGCAGAAAGCCAGGACCTAGCTTTGTGGTTTTCAGCCATTTTTCTCTAAGTGATATCTGGGAATTCTGAAGCATTCTGGCCCCACCTGTTCATCTTCTGACCCCTGGGATCATGAGGTCATGCTGTCACATCTGGGATTCCACCCCACTTCACCACTTGAAAAGTTTAAAGCCATCAATGTCCCCCATAGTAGTCAACTCCTATGTGTTTCAATCAAGCACTTCGTTGTCAATAAAAACGTTGCAGTAGGCTCCTTCAGGACGGTGCCGCCCCTCTGCTCTATCCACAGTCATATCACAAGCACAACTTATTCCCACCCATGCCAATTGAGCTCTGAAGCTGCCGCAGGCACCACAGTGAGAGCTAGAGGTTGCTCTTGAGGGGGTTCAGGATCTTCTTCTCGGGCTGATGCTGTAGGTCCAAGAAGAGAAATTATCATCACCAATATTGAATTTTCATGTCCCTCCTAAATAAAGGAAAATTTTCCCAACTCTCAATGTTCTCTGAGTCCATGAAGCAATCCCTGGAAGGTCTCCCCTGATGGCAGGTGAATGGCACAGGGATCTGAGAGTCCTCATTACTCCTGGACTCCCAGTTGATGGAGACTCGCTCTGTGTAGCCTAAGCTGTCTCCTCCACCAGTCTATATCAGCCACACCCTGTCCTCCTCACCTCAGCGTTGCGCTGGTTCTCCTCCTTCTGCCCCTCCCCACCTGCTTCTGCTCTTTACCCTCTAATAAAGAAATAAAACCCTGAAAAAATAAATAAAAGATTGAGCACAAAAGTGTACACTTAGGCCTTCAAGACCTGGCTGGAAACACCCTCCTTTGTGTATTTCTTTGTCATCTTTCCTCTTGTGCTGATGGCGTCAGAGGTGCATGACAACCCAGGGAGTAAGAAGGCCCATGGTGGGGGGAATCTGCATTCCTGAAAGACCACATAAAGGATTTCAGTCTCCTAATCTGAAGAGCCGCTCAGCACTGTCATTGGGGAAAATCTGTGGTGACATGCTACCAAAATGTAGGGAGTTACTTGGTAATTTAGCATAATGTAGTATACCTAAAACATGTTGAAATCACCAAGTGAACTTCAAGAGTTATCAGCTAAAAACCTTTAAAAATGACCAAAGAGGTACCTGGCTTCCTCAGTCAGTAGGATACTTGATCTCTTGGTTATGAGATTGAGCCCCACATCAGGCAGAGTTAACTAAAAAACCAAAACCAAACTAAAGAACTTACAGATTACCAAAATCGATGAGGCTCAAGCGATGGGGCTGGTCAGTGTTGGGACGGATCCTGTCTCCCGTTCATTCAGTCACTTGGCACTGCACACTCAGATGGTACCAGTGCTTATCAGTCAACCAGGTTCTCCTTCTACGAGCTCAGGGTCTAGAGAAGAAGATGGACAAACAAGAAACAAAAATGAGATTGAAAAGAGCAATTGCTCCACAGGAAAAGAGCAAAGGACTACATCTAAGTCCTGAGCTCCACCAGGTGAGGGGTATGACAAGGCTATCCTGAGATGACATTGAGAATTCCTGTGGCAGGAAAAGAAGGAGACAACCCTGCACGAATCTGAGTGTATTCAGCCTGGCAGAGGACACCATGGAGCAGACGATTGGAGGCAGATTTCGATGTTCCCAGAGTGGAGGTTAGAAAGGAGGCCAGGGTGTCCAGAGGAGGCTGAGGAAGAGAGCAGAGAGGGATCGTAGGAGGGCCCAGGCCAGGGGCAGTTCGACAGTATCAGTGCCCTTCTCCCAGTGCTGTGTGACTGCATTTCCACACACTCAGTGGCCGAAACCACAAACACTGTCTCCCGGCCTCAGGGGATCAGGAATCCAGCAGTGCTTAGCCGGGGTCTCCTTCCAGAGTCTCTCATTAGGTTGTGGCTGTTGACAACAAAAAGGTAGAACCTGCTTCAGTGAGAACGTGAGATCACTTAGGGGCATGGGCCAGATACAGCCCATCTCAAAAACCCGAGTTCTTCTGTCTGTTGTTGACCCACAGTGCTAGGCCACAAGCATATATATGTCTGTGTCATGGTTCAACCTAGGGGCTTGCACTCCAGTCTGAGGATCTCAGAGAGAACATGGGTCAGATTCAAAATGGGGCTGGGCAATGAGCTTTTATATCCAAATCTCAGCAAGGTCTTTGGGTCATGTTCCCATGTTCTGTCAAACAGAATTGAATCACTATATCCAGACCACATTCAGAGGAGGGGGTTACACAAGGATGTACACAGAGGAGTTGGGGCACCAATGGAGCCCCTGAGGGGAGAAGGTGATGATCCCTACAGGGTCAGTGCCTTGCCCAGAATCAGACAGGTAGGAAGGCTTACCAGGCATGAGATCAGCTCTTTGTGTATCCTCAAAGGTGAAGTTCTGGTGCACCTAGCCATTCGCTGAGGGCTCTGGAAAAGGTTGTCTAGAAGGGAGTGGCTATAGACATGGAAATGGTATTAGGCTGAGGGTGAACATTGATATCCTAGAAAAGGGACATCTCCCCATGTTCTTGTCTGAGAGGGACCCTAGGTTATGGCAACAACTGAATGGACCCCTATCTACATCACACCTTTTGGAAAGGAGGTAATGGCTTGCATCTCAGGACAGGCAGTCTCTAAGGGTAAGGGTGCATTCTGACCATAAATGGCCAAGGCTCCAGTCCCTTCTTTAGGGTTTGCATTGAAAATTAGAAGTCTAAGATCTTGTGAAGCTATTACCCACCTGTTGTAGGTGGGGCTGTCATCTTCTGGGACTCTAGAAGGTCAGCACTGATGAACACATTTGTGCACACAGAAGCAAGTGTGCATGTGTACACAAAAACACAAAAACCAGTAGGGACTATGGGTGGAATCTGACTAGTAGCAGATTCAAAGACGTTGATAGGAGGAAGGAAATTTGGCCGGAGGTATTTCCTACATGTGACACTACTCCTCTAACATCATAGATATTATCCAACCTATGGCTGTGGATACCTGGTAGAAGGACATGCTAAAATCATCCATATTTTACAGAAAAGACCATTGCTGTCAGGCACAATAGCTTATCTAGGGTCAAAAACAGGTAAGTATAGAGAGTTATGTCTGAAACCAGATGTGTTTCGAAGCTGGGGCCCTGGCTGCACCCAGATCTTCCCTGGGGCCCTGTGGAGAGGGGTGTCTTGGTGTCACTGTGTACAGATGTGGCCTTGCATGCAGAAAAGGGATGAGGAGATGGCAAACCAGAGCACTGTTTGCTTAGGTGTCAAACCAGGAATCGCCTGCGGTAGGGGATCCCAGGCAGTGATGTCACTTCCTTGACCACAGACTGCAACAGAACTTGGAACCCCCGCAACCAGGCACCCACATTCTAGTGTAGTCCATATCAGGGTTACTTGGCTAGAGAAATCTGACATGGCAAGATATTCTCTTGCTGCTTGCCTACTTTCCAGGGGTCTGTCTTCCAGAAACCCCAGGGAATTGGTCTTTTCACATGCTGCAGACATTGGCCCAAAATCTCGCCCCCATTACCTTAGGGCATTTGGCAGGAGGTGCCATAAGGTACTTAATACTGAGCAGACTAGGCAATGTACACCTTTATGAACCATCCAAGGGCAGCTCCATCCCTTCCTCTTGAGTTTTAGGGAAAGAGGAATGTAAGGGCCTACTTAATCAGAGGGAGCCATATTGTTGCAGTGAACTTAGATTGACCCTGCCCCTCCCAGAAGAACTTCCTTGCAAAGCCTAGATACAAGGGCAGGTCAGGCCAAGTGAAGACATCCAATCAGAGGGGCGCGCATATATCTACTAGGGTAAATTGAAATTCAATTGGCCGCCCGTGTGTAACCTAGCAGTTTTCTCTGTGTATTGCAATCTCATTGGCTACCTGTGTATAGCCCGGCTAAAAGTGCCTCTATAAAAGTTGGTTGGCGAGGCTAGTAGGAGTAGTAAGACCACCAGAGCAGTAAGAGCTGTTAGAGTCGTTGGGAGCGGCTCGTCTGGGGAGTGGCCTTGCCAGAGCAGCCTCGTCCGGAGAGCGGCCTCGTTGGAGTGGCCTCGCCAGAGCAGCGGCCCCATCTGGGGAGCGGCCTCGCCAGAGCAGCCTCATTCCGGGTAGTGGCCCTGTCTGGGGAGCGGCCTCGTCGGCAGTGGCCTCGTCGGGAGCAGCATCATTGGGAGCAGAGACTGCATCATTGGGGCTGTCGTCCTCGTAGTCATCATCCCCTCTTCCTCGTCGAGAGTGGCCTTGTCCGGGGAGCAGCCTGTCCAGGGAGCAGCCTTGTCCAGAGTGGCCTCGTCTGGGGAGTGGCCTTGTCTGGGGAGCGGCCTTGTTGGAGCGGCCTCATCCAGACTGGCCTTGTCTGGAGCGGCCTTCTTGGAACTGGCCTTGTCGGGGTCATCATCATCGTCTCTTTGTAAGAGATGGCCCCTACCAATCAGTTTGATTCTCAATGCTTGGTGTGAAATAAAGCTTTGCTTGACCTACACTTTGTATCAGTCTCGCTCCTTTGATCACGGAACCTAACAAGGAATATGTGGGGTTTCCTGACCATGAGCTATAGTACGTTGAGCACAGTGGATAGCCTGGTGATCCCCTCTTGTTCACACCAATGTCACTGTGGGCAGGGTGGAGAGAGGATTCCTGAGGTGCATCTTACATGTGCCAGAGCCTGTACAAGATCCTGAAGCTGTGTCACATTTATCTCCTTGATGGAGGTGTGTGCATACTGGGGTGTGGTGTGTCTGTAATGGAGTGCCCTTGGTCTGAAGACCACCAAAGGCATCCAGACAGGGCTCTGAGGCCTCATGCCTGGCTGCTGGGTGCTGTCTTTACAGAGATCTACAAAGGAGAGGGGCAGGAGCTGAATGATGAGCTCCCCTGCTCTACCTCCTTGAAGGCCAAGAAGCTGCCCCACACTGCCAACAGAATCCATCACTGGCTCGAGGTGAGTGCAGGTGTTGGGAGATCCCACTCCCAGGGTGACAATGCAGCACAAAGGGCCTCATTTCCTAGAAGCCAGCCTGGGCTCCTAGAGTCCAGTAATCACATGCATCTCCCTCCCATCTCTTTCCCAAACTTGCCCTCATGGTCCTGCCCACGCTTTGGACAGAAGCAGAGTCATTGTCCACATATTTATAAGAATATCATTAAAGCAACTTTAAACCATGTCTCATCTCATTTATCTAGAGTCATTTTGCACTGGACTATGCATTTTCCTATCTCGTGCTCTCAGGTGTCCCCATTGGCCCAACAGTTCTTCCCCAAGTTCTGCAAGTCTTGCAAATGATCATGGTGAGTTGGGAGTTTTATCCAAAGGGACCTTTAGCCCATGGTACTATGTCTCTTGCTCTGCCCTTTTGTTTTGAAGGAACACATTATTGGGGTCCCTCCAGGGTCAGGATAAGGGGTCTCATTGCGTTACACACCATCTCAGAAGGCCAGTCATTTATCACAGCCAGTGAGCCCTTTACTGATGCAGGACTTTGATGTGATCCCCTTCTGTTGCCAATGCACAGTGCTTCATCCTATATCCTTCACACCCTAATATCCTAAGACCCCTCACCTGAAACACCTCTGTGTTCCAGTCTCAAGAATGCGATATGTTATCAGAAATCACAGGATTGGCAAGATGGTGGAGGACTAGGAGGAGGCGCCATTTCAACCTGTACCCTAGTGAGCAGATTACCTACTAAAGAACTTCGATCACCCATGAAATCAGCCTGAGATTTGAATTATACATGTCTGGATCTCTACGGGGGCAGAAGAGACCAGTGGGCAGGTAAAGGAGAATAGGAACCTTGGACTGATGTTGGAAGATAAACAAAAGTGGGAGGGAACCACCAGAAGCGACCTTTGGAAGGTAATACCCCAATAGGAGAGTGGCCTGCGACTGGGGACAAGCATTAACTTGGAGTCTGGTTGAAAGCACTCAAAAAGAGCAAAGGATCGTGGGGGAAAATTGTGGGAATCGGGGCAGTTAGGGACAGGGGCTTAAGTCCCCAGACCAAGGACAGCCACCCCTGGCGCTGAGCCAGAAAGAGTGCGGAGGGGACACCAGGTCTTGGTCACTGATCTGCCAGCACGCCTGAGAGCATGTGGGGCTCTGGTCCCATGAGGGGCTGGGAGCCTCGACAGCCAGTAGGACCACAGCCCTTTTGCATTCTGCATGCAGTGCTATGAGTCTGAGTCCTGCCCCACAGTGCAGGCCCCAACCCAGTGCTTTCAGACCTGGAAAGTCTGAGCACCACTAGCCCAGGCCAGTGGGCAAATCTCAGTGTGCTATCACTGCTTGGGACCTCTCTGATGGTCTGGATCTGCCCAGACAGACGCTGCTGTCTGGTTTTGGGTACAAGCAGGAGTTCCTGCGTCCACAGGGACCGCAACTGGGAACGTGCTCTGCCAGCTGCCAAGGTGGAATTTATGTGCTCTGTAGCACCCAGAGGGGAAAAGACTGAGGATTCTCTCTCTGAGAGGGAGGTCTGGGTGCAGTTTGCTTTCCTCTGAACCTCTAAAAACCATCAAGAGCTGTCAAGGCGAGAGAAAACAAATGAACAAACAAACTAAAAACCTCCAGAGAACAAAAGCCTGAAAAACCGGTTTCCTCAGAGTCCACACCCTTGAGGGGGGCTGGAGGACTTAACTCAGGAAACACTGCCTGAAAACCAACACGGCAGGCCCTTGCCCAGAAAGCCTACCGGAAAAAAAAAAAAAAGGCAAGAGAACAACCACCACTACTTCATAGATACAACTTTTATTTTTAATTTGTACCCACTATTCTGTTTCATTTTTTATACATAATTTTTAACCTATTTACCATCACAGTGAGAGGTCCAGAACATCAAAATCCATAATAACCTTTAAACTTGAACTTTTTGATACATATACCCATGTTTTTCTTTTCCTTTTCTATTTTTTAAATTTCTTTGAATTTTATTTTATTTTATTTTAGTTTAGTTTTTTTATTTTTATTTTTTAATATTCATATAGAGTTAAACTTCAAGGTAATCCCCTTTCCCAAATCAATGCTACCCCTATAGGTAAACCAATTTTTAATCCCCCTTTATCTTAGGAAAGTTCAATCCTTTAACAAGGATATCAAGATACATCCAGGAAGAATTAAAATAAACTTCCTTACCCACACTCAGAATTTATAGCCACTCTCCCATCTTTTTCTTCTGCCAGTGTTTCTGTGCATTTGTGTTTGTCCTGGTAGTATATAAATCTTATACTTCAAATTCTTTTTGATGAGGTTCTTTTTTGTTTTGTTTTGCATATATATATATATATATATATATATATATATATATATATATATATTATATATATATATATATTAAGCAACCTAGATGAAATGGATGCATTCCTGGAAAACTATAAACTCCCAAAATTGAACCAGGAAGAAACTGACACCCTGAATAGACCAATGTCTAGTAACGAGATTGAAGCAGTGATCAAAAGCCGCCCCAAAAACAAGAGCCCAGGACCTGACAGATTCTCTGTGGAATTCTACAAAACTTTCAAAGGAGAAATAACACCTATTCTCCTGAAGCTGTTTCAAAAAATTGAAGCAGAAGGAAGACTTCCAGACTCCTTTTATGAAGCCAGCCTTACCTTGATCCCCAAACCAGGCAAAGACACCACCAAAAAGGAGAATTTCAGACCAATATCACTGATGAATATGGATGCTAAGATTCTCAACAAGATCCTAGCAAACAGGATCCAACAGCACATTAAAAAGATTATCCATCATGACCAGGTGGGATTCATCCCTGGGTGCAATGGTGGTTCAACATTCCAAATCAATCATTGTGATAGAACAAATCAAGAAAAGAGAAGAGATAAGAACCACATGGTCCTCTCAATTGATGCAGAAAAAGCATTTAACAAAATCCAGCATCCGTTCCTAATTAAAACACTTCAAAGTATAGGGATAGAAGGCACATTCCTGAACTTCATCAAATCTGTCTATGAAAGACCCACAGCCAATATCATCCTCAATGGGAAAAAGCTCACAGCCTTCCCGTTGAGATCAGGAACATGACAAGGATGCCAACTCTCACCACTTTTCTTCAACATACTATTAGAAGTCCTAGCAACAGCAATCAGAGAGCAAAGAGAAATAAAAGGTATCCAAATTGGTAATGAAGAAGTCAAATTGTCTCTCTTCGCAGATGATATGATACTTTATATGGAAAACCCAAAAAACTCCATCCCCAAACTACTAGAACTCATATAGCAATTCAGTAATGTGGCAGGGTACAAAGTCAATGTACAGAAATCAGTTGCTTTCCTATAAAATGACACTGAAAATGCACAAAGGGAAATTAGAGAATCGATTCCATTTATTATAGCACCAAGAACCATAAGATTCCTGGGAATAAACCTAACCAAAGAGGTAAATGATCTGTACTCGAGGAACTACAGAACACTCACGAAAGGAATTGAAGAAGACACAAAAAGATGGAAGACCGTTCCATGCTATTGGATCAGAAGAATAAACATTTTTAAAATGTCTATACTGCCGGGGCGCCTGGGTGGCTCAGTGGGTTAAAGCCTCTGCCTTCGGCTCAGGTCATGATCCCAGGGTCCTGGGATCGAGCCCCGCATCGGGCTCTCTGCTCAGCAGGGAGCCTGCTTCCTCCTCTCTCTCTCTGCCTGCCTCTCTGCCTACTTGTGATCTCTGTCTGTCAAATAAATAAATAAGTCTTTAAAAAAAATGTCTATACTGCCTAGAGCAATCTATACTTTTAATGCAATTCTGATCAAAATTCCACCAATATTTTTCAAACAGCTGGAGCAAATAATCCTAAAATTTGTATAGAATCAGAAGAGACCCTGAATTGCTAAGGAAATGGTGAAAAAGAAAAACAAAACTGGGGGCATCGTGTTACCTGATTTCAAGCTTTACTACAAAGCTGTGATTACCAAGATACCAAGACAGCATGGTACTGGCATAAAAACAGACACATAGACCAGTGGAACAAAGTAGTGAGCCCATTTAGGGACCCTGAGCTCTATTGTCAAATAACCTTCGACAAAGCAGGAAAAAATATCCAGTGGAAAAAAGACAGTCTCTTCAATAAATGGTGCTGGGAAAATTGGACAGCTATATGTAGAAGAATGACACTCGTCTATTCTCTTACACTATCCACAAAGATAATCTCAAAATGGATAAAAGACCTCAACGTGAGGCAGGAATCCATCAGAATCATAGAGGAAATCATAGGAAGTAACCTCTTTGATAACAGTCACAGCAACTTCTTTCAAGATATGTCTCCAAATGCAAAGTGGAAATGAACTTTTGGGACTTCAACAAGATCAAAAGCTTCTGCACAGCAAAGGAAGCAGTCAATAAAATAAAAAAGCAACCCACGGAATGGGAGAATATATTTGTAAAAAAGCAGTACAGACAAAAGGCTGATATCATGAATCTATAAAGAACTTCTCAAACTCAACACACACACAAAACAGATAATCATATCAAAAAATGGGCAGAAGACATGAACAGACACTTCTCCAATGAAGACATACAAATGGCTATCAGACACATGAAAAAATGTTCATCATCACTAGCCATTAGGGAGATTCAAATTAAAACCACATTGAGATACCATCTTACACCAGTTAGAATGGCCAAAATTAGCAAGACAGGAAACAAAGTGTGTTGGAGAGGATTTGGAGAAAGGGGAACCCTCTTACACTGTTGGTGGGAATGCAAACTGGTGCAGCCACTTTGGAGAACAGTGTGGAGATTTCTCAAGAAATTAAAAATAGAGCTTCCCTATGACGCTGCAATTGCACTACTGGGTATTTACCCCAAAGATACAGATGTAGTGAAAAGAAGGACCATCTGTACCCCAATGTTTATAGCAGCAATGGCCACGGTCGCCAAACTGTGGAAAGAACCAAGATGCCCTTCAACGGACGAATGGATAAGGAAGATGTGGCCCATATATACTATGGAGTATCATGCCTCCATCAGAAAGGATGAATAGCCAACTTTTGTAGCAACATGGACGGGACTGGAAGAGATTATGTTGAGTGAAATAAGTCAAGCAGAGAGAGTCTATATCATATGGTTTCACTTATTTGTGGAGCATAACAAATAACATGGAGGACATAGGGCGATGGAGAAGAGAAGAAAGTTGAGGGAAACTGGAAGAGGAGATGAACCATGAGAGACTATGGACTCTGAAAAACAACCTGAGGGTTTTGAAGGGGCAGGGGGTGGGAGTTTGGGTGAGCCAGGTAGTGGGTATTATAGAGGGCTCGTATTGCAGGGAGAACTGGGTGTTGTGTATAAACAATGAATTCTGTTACACTGAAAAGAAATAAATAAAAAAAAATCACAGGATTCCTGCCATTCATGCAGGGTGGTCCTATCAGTACTCAGCTCACGAAGTGGCCTGAGATACTATCAGTTCAGACATCATTTACTTCAATTCTTTATATGGATGCCAAGAAACTTTTTTTTCTTTTTCCTTAAAGGTCTATTAATTGATTGGTTGATTGACAGATTTGAGAGGGAGGCATGGAGAGAGTGGGTAGAAGCAGAGGGAGAGACAGAATCCTCAAGCAGACACCGCCCTATGTGCTCAGTCCTGTGAGGAGCTCAGTCTCAGGATAAAGAACATGAACTGATCCAAAACCAAGAGCCGTATGATTAACCCAATGAAACACCGACTCACCCTTTTCCTTTTAGAGCTGTGGACTCTCTTGTCCCACCTCTTGCCATAAGTCACTGAGATATGGGGGTTAAGTCTGCCCTCCAACACCCAATTCTCCTGGTGGCTATAGCACTGACTCATGTCTCCTCTGATTCAGCTCAGGGTAAAAATAGCTCAACCAGAAATAGAAATGAGACCTCTGTGCTATTTACCGACCAGGCCAACACGCTGGAAACAGAAATAGAACACCTGGCACCTGCCTTCCTAATAAGAGATCTAAGCTCTGTCTACCTGTTCCTGGTTACATACCGAGCCTTTGCCACCACTCAAGGGATGCTGGACCTCCTATTTGCAAGGTGAGCACCCTGCCCCTAACTGCCAAGTGTGATTTGGCCAATGCCTGGTTGTGAGACTTTGGCATGTCTCCAAACTTCCCCAAGACTCAGTTTGTCCTAACTGGGGCAGAGCTATTATAGGGAACCAGTGGGGACATGTAGGGAAAGTATACCAGGGTGCCTGCTCCTTTGGAGGAGTCTGCTAAAGGGCCTGTGGTCACACTATTGGAGCATTCCCCCACTCCTCATGACGAAGCCTCTGCCTCATCCCTCACCAATACTATGGTCTTGAGCTGGGCTGTTTTGCCATTGAAAGGGAGATCTGAGACTCCATCTCGGGTCTGTGTCTGGGTGAATACAGAGCAGGGATATCTGGGCGTGAGCAGGGGGACAGGCCCACTCAGATATCTGTGATGGGCTCGGTGCCATTTCAATCATCAAGCATTCAGGAATCCCCACTCAGTGAAGACGTTTATATAGGAGCTTCATATGATCCCTACACAGAACAGACAGCACCCCAGGGGTGCAGACGAGCCGGGGCTCAGAAGATGAGTGGTAGCATCCTCAAGAGATTTCATGTGATGCCCCCTGGCCTCCTCTAGATATGGGTGCAATTTCTCCAGCTATAATGAGGTCAGCAGAGCTCAGGAGAAGTGGAATGTGTGAGTGAGCTTCAGTTGATAAAGGAGGGCCTTCCTCTCCACCAGAGTCATGAGGTATTGTGAATTAGAGGGCCTGGTGGACCTTCATGCACACATCTGTTATTCCTGCTTTAGTGTAAATGTCTGAGACATTTTTCTGGAAAATGAGAAGGTGTCCTGGGGAGATGTGGTTGGTGTCTGAGCACTATGGAAAAGCATAGTGGGATGGAGGACAGCTTCAACCCCTAAGAGGGTCATTCTCCATCCCTGCCCCCTCCCAGCCCTATCTCTACCCCAATTCTAGGACTCTGAACTGAGGATTTAGGAACCATCACACAGATGCCTGTTAGAACCTGGACACTGGGTGTTCAGAGGGTGCTCAGGAGACCAAGTGAGAGGTCAGGGACCACACAACCTACAACCTGTGGGAGATTAGTATCAGTGGAAGGAGACCCACTCATGGCACCTAGTGAATAAGGCAGCACATGGGCAGAGGATGCAAAGTTTGAGGTATTGGGAGGGTGCTGGGAAGGCCTGGATAGAGGCAGAGTACTTTTGTTCCATCCTTATTTGGATATTTACAGAGCAGTGGTGTGTGCAGTTAGGGTAAATGGTGTGTGCAGAGTAAGTGGTGTATGCAGTGAGGCCAGACACCACCACTCCCTGGGCACATGCGGTTGAATTCAAGTGGCAAGTGAGCAAGGAGACAGACTGAGGAGTGTGTCCAGTTACCCTCAAAAGGACAGACATTCTCACACCATTGATTAAGGACTCCTACTCATAATGCCTTTTTGCCAGCCTGCCATCTGTGACCAGGGCTGTCCTGGGCAGGACTGACAGATAACAGATGGAGAAGGATTAGGACTGGTCTCTGACAGGAGCTGGAAATCCAGGGGCCCAGGTTCCCACAGGGGTTCCCTGAGATATTGGTTTCCAGAATTTCTCAGCCTGAATATGCTGCTGACATTTATGGGGCTCAATATGCCACGCTCAGACCTGGAGCATCGTGCCCACCTTCTGCTCTCACAGCTGCAACACCTTGAGCTCACGAAGCCAGAGGCTGGGGGTGAGGAGGACTGGGGGTGACTGATGTGGGCCTGAGGAGGAGAGAGCGTGGGCCACACTGAGTAAGCCTCCGTAGATAATTATTGGTCTGAGAGGAGTGAGTAGTCTCAGATCCCTGTCCCCATGGGCTTCAGTTGGGGAGACTTTCCAAGGATTAGGTCTTGAATGCAGACCATATTGAGTGGGGGGAAAGGTTTCTTTTATTTATAAGGCAAAAGGGAAGTCAATCATGCTGATGGTACTTTCTCTTCTTGGAGCTACAGCACCAGCACCAGAGCAAGATCCTGATCCACCTCAGGAACCTGTCCCAACAACCATTCTGTCACCCGCTGCATCTTTAGAGCCTGAGCTGGCCCACCCAGTCCCTGCTGCTGTTGCTCACCAGTCAAGAAGAGCAATGACTTCACCTGTGCTGTTGGGGCCAGTGGAGGTGGTAGTCAGAGCTCTAATTCACGCTCCTGAGATGGAAGAGCCAGCAGCGTCTTCGCCTGAACTGGAGGTCCAGCAGTGTCCTGGCCCTGCTCCTGGAGTTCCTGAATGACCTGAATCACCATCTGCCTCAGCGGAGCAACCAGCCTCATCCCCTGAGCAGCAGCTGGTACAGGCTGCAGCCCCAAACAATGCCTTCCCCTCCCCTGTCATTGCCTTCTTTGTAATATTTCTGATTTATATACACCTGTATAATGACTTAATAGATTTTTTTCATTAAATAAAGTAGAATTTGGGGCTCCTGGGTGGCTCAGCTCATTAAAGCCTCTGCCTTCAGCTGCCTTCAGTCATGTTCTCAGGGTCCTGGGGTCGGGCCCCACATCGGGCTCTCTGCTCAGTGGGGAGCCTGCTTCACCCTCTCTCTCTGCCTGCCTCTCTGCCTACTTGTGAATTCTCTCTGTCAAAATAAATAAATGAAATTTAAAAACAAATAAATAAATAAAGTAGAATTTGACTTTACATAAAATCTTACTCAGAGCCTTTTCAATGTTATATCGACATCTCATGGGTATATTCAGAGTTTGGCACAACCATTTACTTTTACATCATTTCCATCACAGAGACACCTGTGTTACTAATAACTCATTGCTCATTCCCTCACCACAGTCCCTGCAACCACTGCTCTTCTCTCTGTCTCCGGTACGTACTTTACCTTGTCATGGATTTTACTGTGCCTGGAATCCTACAATATGTCCTTCTCTGTCTGTCTGCAGAACATAAGAGTGTTTCACAATTTAAAAAAATATATACAAATAACATTTTATTACATGGGAATGTTCCTGAATGAACAAAGATTACGGGAATTCCCACAATGAACTATTTTCATTATCTGTTATAGGGTTCCCTTTCGTAAGGATGCCTTGAAAAGCAGAAACTACAGGAGAAATGTCTGGGTCCATGAGCCACTTTCAATTCTTTCACTTTCCTGGATAGACTATGTTTAAACTATTCTAATGGGCATATTATAAAATATTAAAATCATATCTTAAATATTATCATTTATTGCTAACATGTAGGTAATGAAGTAAGTAGTTCCTTAGGTTTTGTCTAGACTATGTTTATGTAGTAAATGATGATTTAAATATGAAAAGAGAAGGCATGTTCCTTCTACCAAGAAATAATCGCCCATAACACACGGTGTCTGTCTTCCCTGCCTTTCCCTGTAAGTGTAGTGTGTGTGTTTGTGCGCATGTGCATGCACATGTGTGTGACAGAGTGGGGCAGGGAATGGTCCAGGGCTGCAGTCTTGTTCTCCCTGATGCCTCCAAAAGTGGACAGGCACTGTCGCTGCTGTCCCCTTGGGCATTCACCGTGACAGCACTCAGCAGCCCCATCTGTTGAACAACTAAGCCATTTCCAATCATTTGACTCTCATAATGTAAGTGATAAGCATGTCGGTGCCATAAATCTCTGTTTCCTTAGGAATGATTCCTATAAACACCAATACTAGAACACACGTTAACCACATTTTGGGGGGACTGGCTGCTGGCTCCTCTATGCTCTATTTATTAAGGTGAAGCCTTGCTTTGGAAAGGAGGGATCCCAGATTCTATAGATGAGACCTGAAATCATGAGGTGGACAAGCCACCAGTGATGCCATCGGGGTATTGGGAGTGACCATAGAGAAGGGAAGAGTCTGCCCACAACCCCCTCTCATATGTCCTCTCCCACAAGCTTCCTGCCTTGTGTCCTGGAACACACCTCACTCATGCCCTGTATCGTGACACTCTCCAGTCACCCCAGCCCCTCGTGGTCCTTAACCCAGATGCTAACTAGAACAACCAGACCATGCTCCAGGCCATCAGATGGGTGCAGGCCAGGCCACTCCTCTCAGCTTGCTCCCTGTACTTCCTGCCTGAACACCATCCTCTCTGGGAGGAACCTCTAAAGACAGTGCAGGTCAGTTGGTTACAGACAAGTGTTCATCCAGATGTAGTTTTAGTGGCAACAGCAAGAACCACTTGAACTTGTGTGAGCAAGACAGGCCTTTACAAAGCACATTGGCTGCTCATGGAAGCTTCAGGATGGACAGAGCCTCAACCAGGGGCTTTGACACTGGACATACCTCATCCACTCATCCACACCCCTCAGGATGCTCTAGCTGTGACCCCCTGACCCTGCCAACACCAACCTTGGTATCCCACGTTAAGCTTGTCTTAGAGAGGGGAATGTGCTCCCTGCTGAGACCCCTCTCCTCCTCCAAGTCAGGTAAGTGGGAGTCCACTTGATCTGACACTCAGAGACCATCGTCATAAATTTCTGTCTTCTCTGCCATAACCTGGAGATAACCAGGCACAGAAGATATCCTTAGAGAGAGAACATTTGGGGGTCTCCCTGCAGGAAGAGAGAGAAACACTAGTGAGTGGGACTCAGTGAGAAAGGAGAGCTCTGTGCACTAGGGGAAGTGCTGCCATGGGCCGGGTGCTGCCATATTGGTCAGTGGTGCAGGCTTTGTGTTGGCTTATAGGGAGTGGCCAGGCTTCCTCCTACCAATAAGTCCATCAAAAACAAAAATGGCACCCATAAAATACTTTCAACTCCAACCACAAAAAGGTTCTGGGACCCAGGGAGCCAAGGAGGCCAAGATGCTATGTACCAATGATTACATGGTGGGGGAAAAGTGGGACAGTCATGATGGAACTGAGGGTAGCTAATTTCCCTGCTTGGGGGACAAAGAACCCCATCACAAGGTACCCCCATATTTGTTCCAAAAACAGGTGACAGTTCCAGGGGCTCCAGTCTGCCAGTCTCCACACTGACGATTGTCCATGTCCAGGACACAAGCTCCAGGTGACATCCTCTCCCAGGGCTGGCCTGGGTCTGATGGATGAGCACCAGTGTTATGGGATCCCATACTGGAGGGGATGAAGTCTTTCTGGAAGCACAACTGAGTCAGGGGAGCCTGGATTGTCAGGCTGAAGGGACACAGTAAGGCAGAGACCCAGAGCCCATGTTAGCAATGTGCTTCCTGTGGGCTAATTTTAGAAGGTAAAGCTAAGGATTACTGAGTATCTTTTGAGAGCATCCATCACGTCAGTCAATCCCACTAACAATTCCATGTGGAAGGTAGAAATGCTGTCTCGGTTTGATGAAGAAGGAAAACCAAGGCTTTAAGAAACTGTCCCTTTCCATGGTCCACATTGAGTTACAGGCAGGATTTGATCCCAGGGCCTTGCCAGCATTGTGGGACCAGCCTCACAAGAAGGTTGCATCCAGATGTTTCAGAAGAGACTTCTCAACTCTGAGGTTATGTGAGCCTTCGTACCGAGGGAGAAATCTCCTCCTACCCAGAAAAAGGCTGGCTGGTACTGGGAGAGTTCTCAGTGCCAAGGCACAGCATTGTCAGACAACAGACCCAGGACAAGCCCCAGTCAGAGGTGGCACCACCGCCCCTTGAATTCAGTGAGGTCTCCAGGCCTGGGGGTTGTATGTGGAGCTTTGTGCACCTCTGAGTTCCAGGGGCGAGCCGTGTGCATGGAACACAGAGTCCAATGGCAGAGAGACAGCATTTCAGGCCCCCACTCAGCCTCTTTGTAGCTGGGTGACCCCAAGCAGGGCTCTGAAGCTACAGACCCCATCCTTAAATAGGAGAATGTAATGGGTACTGTTAAGTGAGATGTAGAAAGAAATGAGTGGTACAGTTCCTGCCTGGTGCCTGGGAGCACGTGTGGAGTCCCGAGGAAAGGCAATCGTGTCAGTGACCAATTTACCCATGTACCTGCTCTTCCACTTGTTGATTCTGTGTCGTCCTTAAGAAACAGATGCCAAAGCTAAGGTCAGGAAGATTTCTTCTTAGGCTTTCTTCTCTGGAGTTTGTCGTTTTGGCTCTTGAATTTAGATCTGTGACCCATTTGAGGTTCTTTTTCGGTCTTTCTGAGGGAAGGGTCCACGGGCCTTCATTCAATCATTTATAAATTTATGTATTGGTAGTTGTAAGAACGGATGCAGTTAAGTCACTGTAGTACCTTAGGTTGTCACTTGTAGGGAGTTGTCAATAGGTCTGCAAGAATCTGTAGAATAATATGTATTCTCTCCTTGAAGAAATTCGCTGAGATTGTGAAGGAAGCCCAAAAGGAGGTTAACTTGTATCTTCTGTGGAGGTGAAGCAGTGTCCGTGTTCTTGTTAAGAGCACAAACACCCCTCGGGTGGCCACAGGAGTCATTGCAGGAGTTCCCTTATCTGTCTGCAAAACAAGACACAATCAATGTAGGGCATCTTCAAGGATTCACAGAGAGATCAAAACAGTTCCATAAAATTCAACGTTTTGGAGTGTGTCTTCTAGGAAATCTGTGGAAAATGAGCTTTTTCCCAAATGCACTATTTCAAGAAATATTTTCTGAGTAGCTGAGTCAGGCCCTGGGTTCCAGGATAGAATTCTCTAGGGAGAATGGTGGATGCTTCCCAAGAGGCACAGGGTGTACGGTGGGATAGTGTGGGAAATAACTGGTCCACAACACAGCTCTGTATATCTGGTTGCAAGAAAGCAGTAAAAGATAACAAGCCATGTTTATGGATTCCTTTGCTTACACTAAACATAAAACATTTTAGACAATTTGAAAACTATCACTCAGTGTATCTGTATCCTCTTTTCCCAGTTAGAAGACATCAACTTATATTCCCAGCTTATTTTTTACTTATTATGAGAAGATGGTATCATATCTTGATCCCTTATTGACTCTACAAAAATCCTTGTAGAACTAACAGCTGGATTATGTCCTAAACATAAGGACATAGATTCTATATATAAAAATGATTTTCATCTCTATACACAAATAACATGCTATCAAGGACAGAAACTAAGAAAATAATTTTAATTGATAATCACTCAAAAAGAATAAAATACACAGGAATTATTTTCACCTGGAGGTGAAATAGTACATACTGAAAACTTAAATCATTAATGAAAGAATTTGAAGAAGACAGAATGAAGTCTGGAGACATCCCATGCTAATGGAGCACTACAATATATGTAATGCAAAGGTCCACACTGCATAAAGCAATCTAAATATTCAGTGCAAACCCCATCAAGATCTAATGGCATTTTTAGAAATAAAACCAATAATCCTACAAAGTGAATAATATCACAGAAGTCCCTGAATAGCCAAAGCCATCTGGAGAAAAAACAAACTTGGAAGCATCATGATTTCTGAATCCAACGTGTATTACAAAGTTGTAGAAATGAAAATAGTATGGTATCGGCCTATAGACAGACATAGATCAATGGAACAGAGTAGAAAACCCAGGGGAAAAGCCACACATATGTAGTCAATTGATTTACAACAAAAGCTCCAAGAATGTAAAATAGGGAAGCAACAGTCTCCACTATAAGTGACTTTGGAAACACTGGGCAACCTCAAGTAAGGCAATGTAACTGAATGTCTCTCCCACCCGATCCACAATAAAGAAGTCACAATGTGGCAAGGACTTCAACAAAAGAGCAACACCCATAAAATACCTAGCTGAAAATCAGGTAGAATGTTATTAACACCCTTGCCTTTTTATAATAAGCATCATGACCAAAATTTGAACTCCAGATTCTGAGATCTAGAGTCAGATGCTGTGCCGACTGAGCCAGTCAAGAACCTATTAAAACAATGGGGCACAGAGGTTTCAGGATAGATCTATTCATTCATCCTCTTAACACATTTTTTTGGAAGATTGTTTCTTGAGATCTTTCTTGACACTGATTTTTGGATTTGACATCAGAAGCAAAGACTACAATGAAAAATAAACAACTGGGACTGCATCAAACTAAAAGCCATCAGTACAGCAAAGGAAATCTTCAGTCATCAACACATTGAACAGATAACATACTGAAGAGGAAAAAAAAATTGCAAACTACCTAACTGATAAATGTCTCAAATCCACAATATTGAAAGACTCATTCAACTCAATAACACAAAAACAGATAGCAGTTACAAGATGAGCAGAGTTCAGACTAGATATTGTTCCAAAGAAAACAAACAGAGGGCCAACAAATACATGAAGAGATGCTCACCACCACTTATCACCAGGGAAATGCAAATCAAAGCCCAAAATGATGTCACCTGTCTCCTGTTAGAATGACTAATATTCAGCAGTCCAAAGAAGTATTTTGGCCAAAATGTGAAGGAAAGGGAACTGTGCTCTATTGGTGGGACTGTAAATGGGCTCTCTTTGTGGACTGTAAATGGGTGCAGCCACTATGGAAAACAGTGTCAAGTTTTCTCAAGAAATTAAACATAGGGGCACCCAGCGGACACAATCAGAAATGTGAGTGACTCTTGATCTTGGGGTCATGAGGTTGAGCCCCACATTGGGAGTAAAAATACTTTAAAAAATGGATATAGAACAACCATATTATCCAACAATTTTCCTCTTATGTATTAAAATGAAGCCAAATCTTCTCTTTTCTACAAAGAAGGTGTATAGAGGTACCTGGGTAGCTCAGTCATCAAGCATTTGACTTCGGCTCAGGTCATGATCCCAGGGTCCTGGGATGGAGCCCCACATTGGGTTACCTGCTCAGTGGAGAGTCTGCTTATCCCTCTCCCACTCTCGTGCTTGTGCTCTCTCTCTGTGTGTCCTCTCTGTCAAATAAATAAATACAATCTAAATAAATAAATAAATAAATAAATAAATAAATAAATAAAATGAAGGCGTATAGTTTGATGTGCCCTGATGTTTCATTCCAGCACTGAGAGTCTCTGCTCCTTTGAAGTAGACTGTGAATGGTCCAGGCCACCAAGCTAAGGTTTCAAGTCTCAGGTCAACTGCCCTCCAGAGCTCTACTCAAATCCTGAGAGGTTAGCTCTCAGTCTATTTCCCTTGTACCCACAGCTCTGTCTTCCACAATCTGTCAAGACCCAGCCCATCACCCCCGAGGAACTTGACATATCTTGTGGTTTGGCTGACGCAGGACTTGCTGAGTCAGCACTGGGCCCAATACTACATCCTGAGCTACCCTCTACAAACATGCCTGGGCCAGAGGACTTAGTAACTACTTAGCAGAATGCTCTTACAAGCATAGGCCCCCAACCTGTATACCTCCTGATCAGGGAGTATCTCCCAGCCATTGCAGTCCCATTGCATCCGATGAGCCATACAGGTGTTCTGTGCAAATTCCTTCCACACTTGTCCCTCAAGCAGCCGAGTCAGATGCACATGATCACCAAAATCTTGCTGGCTTTTAGTCTTCTGTTACTCATGCAGATATTTCCTTCCCAGCTCAGCAAGATCAGGAAGTGAGGACACTCTACCTAGTCTTCTGATCTTGAAACCTTTGATCCTTCATCTACCCCATGGCCTGATGTGCCTAGTGTCTTCCTTATGCCCTCAGGAATCTTTTTCTTCATGAGGCCCAACCCTTGGCTCTGAGCGCTACATTCACTCATGGAATCCACCAGGTAACTCTCTTGATCCTTAGAGCCTCCCTGTTGATGGCATGGGAATGATAATCTGGAGTTTATGGATTTCTAGGAGTTTCTGGAGTCTAGCTGTCTCAGACTTTGTTTTGTGGAGGGAAACATTGACACTGACAGGGCAAACAAAGTCCATTCAGATACAACATATTTCATATATATATATACATACACACACATATATTTATATGTATATGTATGTGTGTATATATATATACATATATATATATATATATGATCAAAAAGGAAACTTCAATACATAATTTGTCTCATTTTATATTTATATTTATCCAAAATGATGACCTAAGTTTGTTTCCTTCAAAAGGTCCACATAACACAGCAAAAGACAATTTTAAGTGGTCACTTTGAGAGAAACCTAAGTGGTGCTTTTCCTTTCCCATTGCTGAGTTTTTATTCCTCCAACTTGCAACACATAGCCTATTCTTTCTTCCTCTTCAGAAGGAAGCCATGTGCCCACCTTAATGCTAAATCCCTGAAGAGAACATCTTTTGTTTGTTTGTTTCTTTCTCTCTTCCTTTTTTTTTTTTTTTTTTTTTGATAGTGTCTTCTGGTAATCACACAGAAACCATAGCTGGCCCAGGTGAAGAAGACAGATTATCCACAAGGGAACTGCATTTCCACTTTTGTCAACATTATCTAAGGTGAAATGTTAGATCCCAACTGGGGTAATTTGGAGTGAATTTTATTCAACTCTTCCAGTGGACAGTGTGGGATGTGACTGCCCTGGGGCCTGACTGCCACAGCAAAAAGCACTGCTCCAGAACTCCAGACTTTGAAGACTGTGGGAGGATTCTCTCTGAAACTGCCTGTAATCAAAATAGTTTTGGAGTGAGGGAAGGAGGAACAGCGAAGCATCAGTGTGGGGAATACCCATTGGATGCTAAAAGTACTTGAATGCTGAGCAAGGACTGGGACTGATGTCTTTCATCTAACATGTGCTCCCCACTGGAGGCTCCAGAGCAAGGAATAAAACCACAGTTGTTGCCAAACTCAGAGTAGAAATTTACAGCCCCTTCCAGGCAGTGGAGATGTGAGAGAAAGTGTGTGGTGTTTGGAATCAAGGCACCAAAACTTTAGTGCCCAGTTTCTCATATGCTGACTTTGTCTACATAGTCCCCAAGTCTCTGTTCCCTCACATAACACACAAAGACCATGATGGTACCTTTTCTTTTCTCATGCTTGATCAAATGCCATGAGGGAAATCTAAAGCCTGCTCAGAGGTGAGGTTTATTGTAAGATGAAGTTATTACTGACTCAGTAACAGAGATTCTGAAGTATGGTTTTTGTTCATTTACAGCCCTGTGAACCGGTTTTTCAGTGGTGATGACATATCTCCCCAGGTTTATTGAGGTACCACTTTGTGTACAATAAACTCCGGAAGCCCAAGCAGCATCAGGCTTCTCTCAAGATAAGGCACGGTGTCCAAGTGGATGTTTATTACTCACAATCCTTGCCTTCATCTCTGGGCATTACCAGCAGGACAGGCATTTGGAGAAGTACAGTCAAGATGAGTTAAAAAATTGCCATACTAGCATTTGTAGGAACTTTCACAATGATGACCCCATGCTTTGCTTAAGGGGCTCTTTAGATAAACAGAAAATAGAAGGAAAATGAATAGAAAAATAGAAAGAGAATGAAAACGTTCTATCTCAGTCTATGAAGCCAGCAGTACCCTGGTACTCAAACCAGGCAAAGAGCCCATCAAAAAGAAGAATTTCAGACCAATATCCCTGATGAATATGGACACCAATATTATCAACAAGATCCTCACTAATAGGATCCAACAGTAAATTAAAAAGATTATCCACCGGAGGAGAGACAAGATGACGGGGAAGTAGGAGGAGGCGCCGTTTCAACCTGTACCCTAAAGTGAGCTGATTACCTACTAAAGAACTCCAATCACCCATGAAATCAGCATGAGAACAGAATTATACACGTCTGGATCTCTACAGGGGCAGAAGACGCCAGTGGGCAGGTAAAGCAGAGTGAGAACATTGGACTGATGATATCGGAAGAGAAACAAAAGGGGGAGGGAACCACCAGAGGTGACTGATTGGAAAGGAATACCCCAATACGAGAGTGCCCTGCGTCTGGGGACCAGCATTAACTTGGAGTCTGGTTGAAAGCACTCAAAATAGCAAAGGATCGCGGGGGGGAAATTGTGGGAATCGGGGCAGCTAGGGACGGGAGCTTAAGTCCCCGGACCCAGGACAGCCTCCCCTGGTGCTGAGCCAGAGAGAGTAAGGCAGAGAAACCAGGTCTTGGTCCCTGAGGCGCCAGCGTGCCTGAGAATGCGTGGAGTCTGGCGCCTATGAGTGGCTGGGAAGCCTCACCAGATGGCAGAACGCGCACCTTGCTATCAGCCTGAGATGTGCGTGCCCCACACCCTCCCCTGAGAGAGGAGCACGAAGGCCCAGCCTGGTGCTATGGGACACGCGCCTCACTAGAGCCTGAGACGCGCGCGCCCCACACATTCCCCTGGGAGAGGTGAGCACAAGCCCAGCACTCTTAGACCTGGAAAGACCAGGCACTCCCAGACCTGGCCAGTGGGAAAATCTCAGTGTGTGATCCCTGCTTGGAACCACTCTGGTGGTCTGGAGCTGGCCAGACAGCCACCACTGCCATGGCTTTGCATACAAGGAGAAGATCCTGCATCCCCAGGGACCTCAACTAGGAACCTGCTCTGCCAGCAGTGAAAGGGATTTATATCGGCTCTGCAGCACACATAGGGGAGCAGACTGGGGCTTCCCTCTGAAAGGGAGGTCGGGGTGCAGTTTGCTTTCCTCTAAACCTCCAAAAACCATCAAAAGCTGTCAAGGCGAGAGAAAAGAAGTGAGCAAACATAAAAACCTCCAGAGAACAAAAGCCTGAAAAAACCGGTTTCCTCAGAGGCAACCCCCTTGAGGGGGGCGGGAGGACTTAACTCAGGGAACATCACTGACTGAAAACCCACGTGGCAGGCCCCTCTCCCCGAAAACAAACCAGGAAAGAAAAAAAAGAAAAAACTACAAGAGAACAACCACCACTACTTCATAGATACAACTTTTTTTTTTAACTCATTCCCACTATTCTGGTTCATTTTTTTTTCTTTTTTTATATAGATAATTTTTAACCTATTTACCATCACAGTGAGATGTCCAGTACATCAAATTCCATAACAAACTTCTAACGGAACATTTTGATATATACACCTGTGTTTTTCTTTAGCTTTTCTACTTTTTTTAAATTTTTTTAAATTTTAGTTTAGTTTAGTCCAGTTTACTCCTTTTTTATTTTTATTTTCTAATATTCATATAGAGTTAAACGTCAAGGTAACCCCCTTTCTCCAATCAATGCTACCCCTATAGGTAAACCAATTTTTAATCCCCATTTATCTTAGGAAAGTTGAGTCCTTTAACATAGATACATCCAGGAATAATCAAAATAACCTTCCTCGCCTACACTGAGAATCTATAACCAAGCTCCCATCTTTTTCTTTGGCCAGTGTTTCTGTGTATTTGTGTTTGTCCTGATAGTATATCAGGATACATCAAGATACATCCAGGAATAATCAAAATAACCTTCCTCGCCCACACTGAGAATCTATAACCACGCTCCCATCTTTTTCTTTGGCCAGTGTTTCTGTGTATTTGTGTTTGTCCTGATAGTATATAAATCTTATACTTGGGGTTCTTTTTGACGAGGTTCTTACTTTTTTTGCATACTTGTCATATACTTTTATCAGTCTTTTTGTTTCTCTGTTTTTGTTTGTATACTTCATACATCTTACCTTGGGGCCCATCTGGTCTGAACCTTCTCTTTTATCTTCCTTTTTTCCCTGTCTCTCTCTCTTTTTTATTTTTCTTTTTTTTTCCTCTCATTTGGGTGGGGAATTCTGAGTGCTCAGAAGCGTTTCAGGGTGCACCTTGACTGTACCACGGTCAATACATCCAGGTACATCTGTTCAGTCATCTCTCACCAAAATGACTAGGAGGAGGAATCTGTAACAAAAGAAAAATACAGAGGATGGGCCTTCTGCAACAGAGGTAATGGCTATCAACATAGACAATATGTCGGAAAGAGAATTCAGGCTAACAATTATCCAGGCAATAAATAGGTTGGAGAAAACCATACATGACCAAACGGAATTGATTAAGGCAGAATTGAAAGCCACCAGGGATGAGGTTCACAATGCTCTCAATGAGTTCCAATCTAATCTAAATTCTCTAAAATCTAGGGTAACTGAGACAGAAGATAGAATTAGTGATCTGGAGGACAAACAGATAGAGAGAAAGGATCAGGAGGAAGCCTGGAACAAACAGCTTAGAAGCCATGAAAACAGAATCAGGGAAATAAATGATGCCATGAAACGTTCCAACGTCAGAATTATTGGACTACTTGAAGGGGAGGAGAAAGAAAGAAGTCTAGAATATATAGTGGAACAAGTTCTTCATGAAAATTTTCCAAATCTCGCCAATGGAACGAGCGTTCATGTACTAGAGGCAGAACGGTCTCCACCCAAGATTATAGATTCCAAAAAAATACCCAGGCACCTGATAGTAAAATTGAGAAATCATAATTGTAGATACAATCTCTTGAAAGCTGCTAGGACAAAGAAGCTCCTTATGTACAGAGGAAAGCCCATCAGAATAATGTCAGAACTGTCCACAGAGACCTGGCATGCCAGAAAGGGCTGGCAAGATATATTCAGGGCACGAAATGAGAAGAACATGCAGCCAAGAATACTTTATCCAGCAAGACTGACATTCAAAATGGATGGAGAAATAAAGAGTTTCCAAAACTGGCAAGACTTAAAAGACTATGCAACCACCAAACCGACACTGCAGGAAATATTAAGGGGGGTTCTATAAAAGAGGAAAAACCCTAAGAATAGCATTGAACAGAAATATAATGACAATCGACAGAAAGAAAGACTTCAAAGATAACACAATGTCAATAAAAACGTATCTCTCAATAACCACTCTCAATGTGAATGGCCTAAATGCACCCATAAAACGACACGAGGTTGCAGATTGGATAAATGACAGGACTCATCCATATGTTGTTTACAAGAGACCCATTTTGAACCTAAAGTTACACCCAGACTGAAAGTGAAGGGATGGAGAAGCATCTTTCATGCCAATGGGCCTCAAAAGAAGGCCAGGGTAGTGATTCTCATATCAGATAAATTAGATTTTAAACTAAAGACGGTAGTCAGGGATACAGAAGGACACTACATCATTCTTAAAGGGACTATCCACCAAGATGATCTAACAATTGTAAATATCTACACCCCCAATATGGGAGAAGCCAATTACATAAGAAAACTGTTAAGCAAGATAAAGAGTCATATTGATACGAATACATTAATAGTAGGAGATCTTAACACGCCTCTCTCAGAAATAGACAGATCATCAAAGCAGAAAATCAATAAAGAAACAAGAGCATTGAATGACACATTGGACCAGATGGACCTCATAGATATATACAGAACATTCCACCCTAAAACAACAGAATACTCATTCTTCTCAAGTGCACAATGGAACCTTCTCCAGAATAGACCACATACTGGGTCACAAATCAGGGCTTAACCGATACCAAAAGACTGAGATTATTCTCTGCATATTCTCAGATCACAATGCTTTGAAACTGGAGCTCAATCACAAGGAAAATTTCAGAAGGAACTCAAACACCTGTAAGCTAAAGACCACCTTGCTTAAGAATGCTTGGATTAACCAGGAGATCAAAGAAGAACTTAAAAAATTCATGGAAACCAATGAGAATGAAGACACTTCACTCCAAAACCTATGGGATATAGCAAAGGCGGTCCTAAGAGGGAAATACATAGCCATGCAAGCCTACCTCAAAAAAATTGAAAAATCCAGAATATGCCAGCTGTCCCTACACCTTAACGATCTGGAGAATCAACAACAAATCAAACCAACTCCACACATAAGAAGGGAAATAATCAAGATTAGAGCAGAGACCAATGAGGTAGAAACCACAGATACAGTAGAACGTATCAATGAAACTAGAAGCTGGTTTTTTGAAAGAATCAATAAGATCGATAAACCATTGGCCACACTAATCCAAAAGAAAAGAGGGAAAGCTCAAATTAATAAAATTATGAATGAAAAGGGAGAGATTACAACTAACACCAGGGAAATAAAAACAATCATCAGAAGTTATTATCAACAGTTATATGCCAATAAGCTAAGCAACCTAGATGAAATGGATGCATTCCTGGAAAACTATAAACTCCCAAAATTGAACCAGGAAGAAACTGACAACCTGAAGAGACCGATATCTAGTAACGAGATTGAATCAGTGATCAAAAGCCTCCCCCAAAAACAAGAGCCCAGGACTTGACAGATTCCCTGGGGAATTCTATCAAACTTTCAAAGAAGAAATAACACCTATTCTCTTGAAGCTGTTTCAAAAAATTGAAGCAGAAGAAAAACTTCCAGACACCTTTTATGAAGCCAGACTTACCCTGATCCCCAAACCAGGCAAAGACCCTACCAAAAAGGAGAATTTCAGACCAATATCTCTGATGAATATGGATGCTAAGATTCTCAACAAGATCCTAGCAAACAGGATCCAACAGTACATTAAAAATATTATCCACCATGACCAGGTGGGATTCATCCCTGGGTTACAAGGATGGTTAACATTCGCAAATCAATCCATGTGATAGAACAAATCAATAAGAGAAGAGAGAAGAACCACATGATCCTCTCAATTGATGCAGAAAAAGCTTTTGACAAAATCCAGCATCCGTTCCTGATTATCTGTAATGGTTGTATCCGTTAATGATTAAAACGCTTCAAAGTATAGGGATAGAGGGAACATTCCTGAACCTCATCAAATCTATCTATGAAAGAACCACAGCAAATATCATCCTCAATGGGAAAAAGCTTGCAGCCTTCCTGTTGAGATCAGGAACACAACAAGGATGCCCACTCTCACCACTCTTGTTCAACATTGTATTAGAAGTCCTAGCAACAGCAATCAGACAACAAAGAGAAATAAAAGGTATCCAAATTGGCAAGGAAGAAGTCAAACTCTCTCTCTTCGCAGATGACATGATTCTTTATATGGAAAACCCGAAATACTCCACCCCCAAACTACTAGAACTCATACAGCAATTCAGTAATGTGACAGGATACAAAGGCGATGTCCAGAAATCAGTGGCTTTCTTATACACTAACAATGAAAATACAGAAAGGCAAATTAGAGAATCGATACCATTTACTATAGCACCAAGAACCATAAGATACCTCGGAATAAACCTAACGAAAGAGGTTAAAGGTCTGTACTCGAGGAACTACAGAACACTCCTAAAAGAAATTGAAGAAGACACAAAAAGATGGAAGACCATTCCATGCTCTTGGATCGGAAGAATAAACATCGTTAAAATGTCTATACTGCCCAGAGCAATCTATACTTTTAACGCCATTCCGATCAAGATTCCACCGGTATTTCTCAAAGAGCTGGAGCAAATAATACTAAAATTTGTATGGAATCAGAAGAGACCCCACATTGCTAAGGAAATGTTGAAAAACAAGAATCAAACTGGCGGCATCACGTTACCTGATTTCAAGCTTTACTCCAAAGCTGTGATCACCAAGACAGCATGGTACTGGAATAAAAACAGACACATGGACCAGTGGAACAGAGTAGAGAGCCCAGATATGGACCCTCAACTCTATGGTCAAATAATCTTCGACAAAACAGGAAAAAATATCCAGTGGAAAAAAGACAGTCTCTTCAATAAATGGTGCTGGGAAAACTGGACAGCCATATGTAGAAGAATGAAACTTGACCATTCTCTTACACCGTACACAAAGATAAACTCAAAATGGATAAAAGACCTCAACGTGAGACAGGAATCCATCAGAATCCTCAAGGAGAACATAGGCAGTAACCTCTTTGATATCAGCCACAGAAACTTCTTTCAATATATGTCTCCAAAGACGAAGGAAACAAAAGCAAAAATGAACTTTTGGGTCTTCATCAAGATCAAAAGCTTCTTAACAGCAAAAGAAACAGTCAACAAAACAAAGAGGCAATCCACGGAATGGGAGAAGATATTTGCAAATGACAGTACAGACAAAAGGTTGATATCCAGGATCTATAAAGAACTCCTCAAACTCAACACACACAAAACAGACAATCATATTAAAAAATGGGCAGAAGATATGAACAGACACTTCTCCAATGAAGACATACAAATGGCTGTCAGACACATGAAAAAATGTTCATCATCACTAACCATAAGGGAGATTCAAATCAAAACCACATTGAGATACCACCTTACACCAGTTAGAACGGCCAAAATTAGCAAGACAGGAAAAAACGTGTGTTGGAGAGGATGTAGAGAAAGGGGAACCCCCTTACACTGTTGGTGGGAATGCAAACTGGTGCAGCCACTTTGGAGAACAGTGTGGAGATTCCTCAGGAAATTAAAAATAGAGCTTCCCTATGACCCTGCAACTGCACTACTGGGTATTTACCCCAAAGATACAGATGTAGTGAAAAGAAGGGCCATCTGTACCCCAATGTTTATAGCAGCAATGGCCACGGTCGCCAAACTGTGGAAAGAACCAAGATGCCCTTCAACAGATGAATGGATAAGGAAGATGTGGTCCATATACACTATGGAGTATTATGCCTCCATCAGAAAGGACGAATACCCAACTTTTGTAGCAACATGGACAGGACTGGAAGAGATTATGCTGAGTGAAATAAGTCAAACAGAGAGAGTCAAGTATCATATGGTTTCACTTATTTGTGAAGCATAACAAATAATATAGAGGACAAGGGTAGATGGAGAGGAGAAGGGAGTTGAGGGAAATTGGAAGGGGAGGTGAACCATGAGAGACTACAGACTCTGAAAAACAACCTGAGGGTTTTGAAGGGGCGGGGGTGGGAGGTTGGGGGAAACAGGTGGTGGGTATTAGGGAGGGCACAGATTGCATGGAGCACTGGGTGTGGTGAAAAAACAATGAATACTGTTATGCTGAAAATAAAAAAAAATTAATAAAAAAATTATCAGGAAAAAAAAATTCCATATATGACAAAGACACAGATTATGTCACATCCTATAGTGTAATGTTTTAGCTGTTTCTATTTCCTCTAAGATCGCCTAAGTTAGGAGCACTACTGATTTTTCCTTGTACTTTTAATGAACACAATATTGAAAATCCAAGGCAGAACAATTATGCAAGAAGATAATCAGAGGCATCAAAACTTGAAAGCAAGAAGTAAAACAACCACTATTTGCAGATGATATAGAATAGAAGGAAAACCTCAAAGAAGCCAGTGAAAAATTGTTCAAACTATGACTAAATTCAGTAAAGGGACAGGATACAATATCACTACCCCAAAAGCTGCTGCGTTTCTGTACGCTATTACCGAATCATCAGAAAATAAATTAGAAGATCATCCCACCTGAAGTTACATCAAAAATAATAAAATACCCAGGAATAAACTCACCAAGAGGTAAAATCTTGTATAATGAAAACTACAAGACGGTAAGGAAAGAAACTGAAGGCAACACACATAAACTGAAAGATACCACATATTCATGGGTGAGAAGAATTAATAGTGGTAAAATGTTTGTACTTCCCTAAACCATCTACATTGCAATTCCTATCAAAATTCTAAGGACATTTTTCACAGAAAGAGAACAAAGGATCTAAAAATTTGTATGATGCCACAAAAGACTCTGAATACCAGAGCAATCTAGAGAAAGAAGAAGCACACTAAAGGCATCGTGCTTGCTCATTTCAGACTAATGACAAAGCTAGAGTAATCAAAACAATCTGGCATTGTCATAAAAACGGACACACACATCACCAGAAGACAGGAGAGAGCCCAGAAGTAAACACACACATCTATGGTCCGGGACCTTATGACAAAGGAGCCAAGAATAAACAAGGGGGAAAAAACAGTCTCTTTCATCAATGGTGCTGGGAACACTGGAGAGCCCAATGCAAAAGAACAAAACTGCACCATTCCCTTATACCAAACACAAAAATTAACTCAAAATGGGTCAAATACTTGAATATAAGTCCTGGAACTATAAAACTTGTAGCAGAAAACATAGGGTTTGGAAAGGTCCTTGAAATAGGTCTTGGTAGTGGTGCTTTTAAGCTGATACCAAAGTAAAAACAAAGAAGCAAAGTGTGGCCCTACTTCTCACTATAAAACGTCCAAACAACAAAGGAAACCATCAACAAAATAAAGCGGTAACCTAAGGTAAAACATTGGCATATTGCATATCCAGTAAGGGGTTAATATTCAAAATATAAAGAAGTCATGCAACAGCAAAACAAAACAAAACAAAAAAACACACAAAAGCACCAAAAACAACAAAAACTCCACAAGTAATCTAATGTAACAGGAGCAGATCCAAATAGACATTTTGCTAAAGAAGACATACAGGTGGTCTACACGAACATGAAAAGATGCTCAACATCATTAATCGTCAGGGAAATGCAAATCAAACCAGGATGAGGCACCACTTCACACCTGTCAGAAGGGCCATTATCCAAAACACAAGAAATAGCAAGTTTTGGTGAAGATGTGGAGTAGAGGAACACTCTAGTGCACCATTACTGGGAATATAAATGGGTGCAGCCACTATAGAAAACAGTACAGAAGTTCCTCAAAAAAACGAGAAACAGAACAACCAAAGGAGCCAACAATTCCCTTTCTGAGTATTTATCTGAAGGAAATGAAAACACTAACTCACAAAGGTATACTCACCCCTGTGTACACTGCAGGATTATTTACAACAGTAAAAATAAAGAAACAACCTAAATTCCATAATTGGATGAATGAATAAAGAAATTGTGGTCGGGAAACACAGTGGAATCCTACTCAGCCATAATAAAGCATGAAATCTTTCGATTTACAACATGGTGGCCCTTGAAGGCATTATGCTAAGTAAAACAGGCCAGAAAGACAAATACTAGAAATCACTTACACGTAGAACCTTAAAACAAAACAAAATAAAAAATGTGAGCTCACAGACAGAACAGATGGGGGTGGCAGAAGTCTGGGGTTGGAGGTGGAAGAAATGGGTGAAGGGGTCAAAAGGGAAAAAGAAAACATGCCCAACTCTAGCATCTTTTTTTTTTTTTCAATTAAGTAATCTGTACCCCCAACATGGCTCAAACTCATAACCCAGAGATCAAGAGTCACACACTCCACCAACCCAGCCAGCCAGGGTCCTGGAATTGTAGCACCTTCCAATACTCAATGTATGGAGAAAAGGGAAACTAATTTAAACTATGGTATTTTGAGGGCTAGGTATTTCTTGGTAAATGTAAAAATGAAAGAACACATTCTTCAGGGTCACACACTCCGTACTGTATCTAGTTCTAATATTTATCATGACATCGTGCAAGGAGCTTATCTTTTTAATTTAATTATTGATTTGAGATACAGAGAAGGGGGGACATAAGCAAAGGGAGGAACAGAGGGAGAAGGAGAAGACTCCCCACTGAGCAGGGAGCCTGACCTGGGGTTTGATCCCAGGATCCTGGGATTATGTCCTGAGCCAAAGGCAGAAGCTTCAATGACTGAACCAACCCAGTGCCCCTACTTAACCTGTTGTCTGCCTGTTTCCCCACCTCTGAGGATATTATGAATATTTGCTTTTAGAATAGCTTCTATTTTTAATTTAAGAATACTTTTTAGAATTGAATGAAATAGAAGTCACTTAGAATAATACCTATGAGAGTAAGCCCTCAAAAATGTTTTAAAAAAATCTTATTCTGGGAGTACCTGTGTGGCATGGTCAGTGAAGCAGCTGACTCTTGATTTTGGCTCATATCAAGATCCCAAGCTCCTGGGAGAGTGCCCCGCTCCAGGCTCCACACTCAGCGGGTATGCTGCTGGAGGATTCCCTCTCCCTCTGACCCTCCCCTCTCTAGCATATGCTTGTTCATGCACTCACTTTCTGTCTCTACAATAAATAAATATGTCTTAAAAATCTTATCCTGGACATTTGGTGGTTGCATAATCATTTTCATAATTGGGCAGTATCTCCCAGTTTACAAAGCACTTTTATACACATCCTCTTATTGGAGTCAGGATATGGTCCTGAGAGAAGACTTTATTGTGTTTATTTATAGAGGAAATTAAAAAAAAACTTAGAGCAGGGGTGTTCTTTGTTCATGGCTGCAGATCTAACAGATCATCTTCTGATTTTCAGTCCAATGGAGGAGAAAAAAAAATCCAAACACTGTAACAAGAGCCAATGAAGGGCACTACAAACTGAAAATGGGATCAATGCAGCAACATGATGCAACATTTATAAATATTTACACACCCAGCAGTGGAGCAACTAAATATGTAGAGTATATATGAACAAACCTAAGAGAAACAATCACAACAAATACCATAGGGAAATTTAATACCACACACTTCTCTCAATGATACACCATCCAGACAGAAGATCACAAAGGAAACATCAGCCTCAGACAACCCGTTACTTAGTAGGACTGGACAGATACACACAGAACCCTCCATCCAATAGCAGCACATGGAATACACTCCTCTCCAGTGCACCTAGACCATTCTCCACCATAGGTCATATGTGAGGCCACAAGACAAGTCAATAAACACTAGAAGCCTAGAATTTTCCCAAGTGATGACTCATATCAAATCGACCATCTTTTCCAACCACAGTGGCACAGAACTAGAAATCAATTACAAGAAAAAAACTGGAAATTCATAAACACAGAGACTAAACCACATGCTACTGAACAACCAATTGGGTTCACGGGCAAACCTACATAGGAATACAGAAATCCTTTGAGGCAAAAGAAAAAATAATACAATCAAACAAAAGTTATGGAATGCAGTAAAACGGGTTCTAAAATGGGGCACCGGATTAGTCGGTGGAGTGCTGTGACTCCTGATCTAGTGGTTTTGAGTTTCAACCCCACACTGGGCATAGAGCTCACTTTATTTTCTTAAAGATGTCATTTATTTATTTGACACAGAGCGGGAGAGAGCGAGACAGACTGACAGACAGAGCAAAGTGGAAGGAGCAGCAGGCAGTAGAAGAGGGAGGAAGTGGCTCCCCGTGCTGACCAGGGAGCTGATGCAGGGCTCAATTCCAGGACCCTAAATTCATGACTGAGCCAAAGGCCAACGCCTAACAGACTGAGCCACACAGGCACCCCTTAGAGCTAACTTAAAAAAAAAAGTGGTTCTAAGGAAGCTTATAGTGATACAGGCCTAACTCAAGAAACAAGAAACATCTCAAATAAACCACCTAACTTTATACCTCAAGGAAACAGAAAAAGAACAAATAAAGTCCCAAGTTAGTAGAAGAAAGGAAAGAACATATCAGAACTGAAATAAATGAAATACAGACTAAAAGGCAACAGAAAGATACAACAACACAACAACAACAACAGATCAACAAAGAGCTGGTTCTTTGAAAAGAACAAAGCTGACAGAGTCTCAGCCAGACTCAAGCTAACAAAAAAGAACGAGGACTCATCATCAGAAAAGAAAGAGATATTCCCTGATACCGTAGATAGGCAAAGGCTCATAAAAAGTACTATGAACAATTACTCCCCAACAAGCTGGATAATCCAAAAGAAAAGGATACATTCCCAGAAACATACAACCTGCCAAGACTGGATCCTGAAGAAACAGAAATCCGAACAGACCAATGACCGGCAGGGAGATTAAATAGGAAATCAAAAACTTCCAACAAGCAAAAGTCCAGGACCCCGTGGTTTCTCCGGTGAATTCTACGAATCATCCACAGAAACAAAATGAATACCAATCCTTCCCCAACTCTGCCAGAAAAACAAGAGGAAGGAAGGTGCCCCACCTCATTTTATGAGGCCAGCATGACCCTTATCGAAACCTCCCAAGGTGTCCCAAGAAAATGACAGACTAGTATCTGTGATGAACATAGACATAAAAATCCTCACCCAAATATCAGCAATCCAAATTCTACAATACAGGCAGAGGTACGATCCAGTAAGATTTACTTCAAGGATGCAACAGCGGTTCAACATCCACACATCAAACTGATGTGCCGCCTTCACAAAACGAAGGATCAACATCATAGGAAAATCTCAACAGATGCAGAAAAAGCATTTGATAGCGCTGCTCCCTGATCCCTGCCCCCCACCTGTGCTTCTGCTGCCTGGCTGGTCCCCACACCCCGTACCACTGCCACCCCACTGTGCCATCCCCCACTGCCACCCCGCTGTGCCCCACATACCCGTTGCTGTCCCTTCCACCCCCCATTCCTGACAGGCCGCTGCCACCAGCGCTGCCACCCCCCACCCTGCTACTCCACAGCACTGCCCCTTTGTCCCACAATGGCTAACCCTCACCATAGCCGCCCTGCTGCCCTGCCCGTTGCAACTGATGCCCTGTTGTGACACCCCCAGTGCCCCTACCACTCCCTGTGCACCCCCCCTCTGCCACCCTGCTGCGCCACCCTCCAGTGCTTCTACTGCCCTGGTTCCTGTGTTTCCAACAGCACCACCACTGCTGCCATGGTCGCCCTGCTGCTCCTGCCCATCTCCACTGCCCCGCCCTGCCCCCAAGCCATGCCGCACCATTGCCATGTAGCTGCTGCCCCGCTGGTCCCCCCCAACCATATCCAGGCCAATCCCTCCCCGCTTTGCCTCCCTGCTTTGCCTCCACATCTGCTGCCATCCCACTGCACTTCCTCAAGTCACTGCCTTCCTCAAGTCACTGCCGCCTCACTGTCCCCCTCCCCCACCATTTCTTCACTGCATACTGTCCCCTTGCTGCCGCGGCTGTGCAGAGCCACTGCCCTTCCCACACAGCTATTAACCTGATGCTCTTGCCCTGCTAGTCCCACCAAACATCCCCGAACTGCTACTGCCTGCCGGTCCCCCTACCCCTTCTCCAGTGCCTGCAGGTTCCCTCCCCTTGACCTGCTGCTGCCGCCCCACTCATCCCAGCCTTCTCCCAGTGGTGCTACTGCCAGGGTGCCCCCGCCTCGTGACCCTGCCGTCCGCAGCACATCCCTCATACTGTCCACCTTACCACTGCTGCTGCAGCTAAGCTTCTGCCCTGTGCCCCAGGCCACTGCTGACCTTCCCTGTCCAGCCCCACTGACATGCATTAAGGCCCTTCCCCACCCTTCATGCACTTCCTGTGCAGTTGCTCTGCCACTGCCTCCCAGCTGGTTCTGTTCCCCCCTTCTCCGCACGCCACCACCCGCTTGCCACCCCACATGCACCCCTGCAGCCGCGCTGTCCCACCCCGCCCAACCCTATGCTCATTACTGCCCTGCTGCCCCACCGCATTGTTGCTACCATCTCTCTGTGCTCTCCCCACACCTCTACCCTGCCGGGAGCCCTACACCCCCACTACCAATCACCTGCCCCTCGCCCTCACTGCCCCCTTACCGCCACCCTGCTTCTGATCTGCTGCCGCCCTGTGTCCCACACTTGCCCCATGTCCCACTGCTGCCCTGTGTCCCCTTGCTCTTGGTATTCATAGCCCAGCCCTGCGCAGTCCTGCCCTGTTGAATTGCATGATGCCCCACCTGCCACGCTGCCCCCCTGCTTCTCCTGCCCCCCTTCCTGCCGCTACCCCTGCCCCCCACTCTGGAGCCTTCTCAATTCCCTACTCCTGTTGCCGCGCTGCTGCCGCCCCACGAGTCCGACTCCACCTTCCCCGCACTGGTACCACCAGGCTGCCCCCACAACATAAGCTGCTCCCACCGCGCTGCTCCCCCGTCCAGAGCACCCCCACTTACAACCACCATTGCCTCTCCGCTGCTACCCTGGGTCCCCGCTGCTGCTGCTATCTGTGGTCCCGCCCTGTAGACATGCACCAATCCCAGCAAAGCCAGGCCCTTGCTTCGCTGCCTGACTCACCACGCCATGACATGGACATCCCGCTTATACCCAGCTAGTCCTGCCCACCCCCAAGGACACTACCGCCTAGCTTCTCCCCCACCCCACTCTGATGCCTCCTGGCTGCCAAGCGTGTGGCTTCCAGCACGTCCACCAACCCCCGCACTGCTACCAGCTTGATGCCCCCCCAAATGCACCCCTGCCACCCTGCTGTGCCCCCCCACAGGCCCCCTTACTGCCACGCCCACTCTGTCCTGTGCCCCCGGCCTCTGCTGGGCTTTGCTGCCCAGCCTCGTTGGAATGCACTATGAGCAGGCCCAGCAAGCCAGCCAAGCTGTCCCTGTGCTGCTGCCTCAGGGCTGGTCCCACCCCCTCTCCCCCACACGGCCACCTAAATTCCACCCACCCCCCACAGGGGCCACATGGCTGCCCCACTCGGGTGTCAGCAGCTTCTCCTTACCACGGAAGCTCCCCCTCCCTGTACCACTGCTGCCTGGTGACACCCCCACTCCCTCCCCCGCTGGCCCCGCCCCCTGAGCATTATAACCTCTCTGCCACCTCCTCCTGCCCATGGAGCCCGGCAGCCTCGCCCACCACACCATGACACTGACACCCCGATTATGCCAGGCTGGTCCCTCCCCTCCACCCGCCATGACCGTCGAGCTGATTCCCCCCCTGCTCCGTTGCCTCCCCGCTGGCACGCGTGTTACTGCTTCGCACGCACGCCCCCCTGCTGCCACCCTCACGCTGCCACCACCTTGTTGCCCCCCCACATGTACTCCTGCCACACTGCTGTGCCCCCACACAATGCCCTTAACCACCGCTGCCGCCACTCCACTGTTGCCCTGTGTCCCCACCACTGCTGTGCTTCCGTGCCCCGCCCCCTTGACGTGCACTCTGGGCCCGCCCACCACGCCCTCCCGTCCGTTGCTGCCCCGCCCCCTTGACGTGCGCTATGGGCCCGCCCACCACGCCCTCCTAACTGTTGCTGCCCCCCCCCTTGACGTGTACTCTGGGCCCGCCCACCACGACCTCCTGTCTGTTGCTGCCCCGCCCCCTTGACGTGCACTCTGGGCCCGCCCACCACGACCTCCCTTCTGTTGCTGCCACGCCCCCTTGACGTACACTCTGGGCCCGCCCACCACGCCCTCCTAACTGTTGCTGCCCCGCCCCCTTGACGTGCACTCTGGGCCTGCCCACCACGACCTCCCTTCTGTTGCTGCCACGCCCCCTTGACGTACACTCTGGGCCCGCCCACCACGCCCTCCTAACTGTGGCTGCCCCGCCCCCTTGACGTGCACAATGGGCCTGCCCACCACGCCCTCCTAACTGCCACTGCCCCGCCCCTTGACGTGCACTCTGGGCCCGCCCACCACGCCCTCCTAACTGTTGCTGCCCCGCCCCCTTGACGTGCACTCTGGGCCCGCCCACCACGCCCTCCTAACTGTTGCTGCCCCGCCCCCTTGACGTGCACTCTGGGCCTGCCCACCACGACCTCCCTTCTGTTGCTGCCACGCCCCCTTGACGTACACTCTGGGCCCGCCCACCACGCCCTCCTAACTGTTGCTGCCCCGCCCCCTTGACGTGCACTCTGGGCCTGCCCACCACGACCTCCCTTCTGTTGCTGCCACGCCCCCTTGACGTACACTCTGGGCCCGCCCACCACGCCCTCCTAACTGTGGCTGCCCCGCCCCCTTGACGTGCACAATGGGCCTGCCCACCACGCCCTCCTAACTGTTGCTGCCCCGCCCCCTTGACGTGCAGTCTGGGCCCGCCCACCACGCCCTCCTAACTGTTGCTGCCCCGCCCCCTTGACGTGCACTCTGGGCCCGCCCACCACGCCCTCCTAACTGTTGCTGCCCCGCCCCCTTGACGTGCACTCTGGGCCTGCCCACCACGACCTCCCTTCTGTTGCTGCCACGCCCCCTTGACGTACACTCTGGGCCCGCCCACCACGCCCTCCTAACTGTTGCTGCCCCGCCCCCTTGACGTGCACTCTGGGCCTGCCCACCACGACCTCCCTTCTGTTGCTGCCACGCCCCCTTGACGTACACTCTGGGCCCGCCCACCACGCCCTCCTAACTGTGGCTGCCCCGCCCCCTTGACGTGCACAATGGGCCTGCCCACCACGCCCTCCTAACTGTTGCTGCCCCGCCCCCTTGACGTGCAGTCTGGGCCCGCCCACCACGCCCTCCTAACTGTTGCTGCCCCGCCCCCTTGACGTGCACTCTGGGCCCGCCCACCACGCCCGCTGCTGCTGCCTAGATGCCACCCACGCCCCACAGTCGCCGCACGGGTCTCCCACTTGGCTGTCACACAGCTCCCCCACCACGGCCTGCCACCGCTCCCTGTGCCACTATGCCTGGTGGCCTCCTCCCCTGCCTTGGTGACCCTTGCTCCCTACCCCCATGTCCAGTCCCCCTACATGAGTGTGATTACGTCGTTGCCAGCTCCCTGGGCCCATGTGGCCCCACCCACCACGCCCTGACGTTGACGCCCCGCTGATGCCCGGCCCGTCCCGCCTCCCCCCACACGCCACAACCGCCGAAAGGCTTGCCCTTCCCCCTGCTCCGTGGCCTCCCCGCTGCCAGGCCCATTCCCGGCTACTACCGCCCTGAACATCCACCCCCTTCCCTGGACTTCCACCACATGGCTACCGCCACACGCACCCCTGCCACCCTGCTGTGCCCCTCACCCTGCCCCCGTTACCTCAGCTGCCGCAGCTCCGCAGCTCCGCGGCTGCCCTGTGCCCCCGCCCCCTTGACGTGCACTGTGGATCCACCCCCACGCCCTCCTAACTGCCGCTGCCCCGCCCCCTTGAAGTGCACATGGGCCCGCCCACCACGCCCTCCTAACTGCCGCTGCCCCGCCCCCTTGACGTGCACATGGGCCCGCCCACCACGCCCTCCTAACTGCCACTGCCCCGCCCCTTGACGTGCACATGGGCCCGCCCACCACGCCCTCCTAACTGCCACTGCCCCGCCCCCTTGACCTGCACAATGGGCCCGCCCACCACGCCCTCCTAACTGCCGCTGCCCCGCCCCCTTGACGTGCACAATGGGCCCGCCCACCACGCCCTCCTAACTGCCGCTGCCCCGCCCCCTTGACGTACACAATGGGCCCGCCCACCACGCCCTCCTAACTGCCGCTGCCCCGCCCCCTTGACATGCAGGACGGACCCGCCCACCACCCCGCCCCGTGGCTGCGCTGCTGCTGCTGAGCCGCTGGCTCCGGGCTGGTCCCACCCCCACTCCGGCTGCTGCTGCCTCGATTCCTCCCGCCCCCCGCAGTCGCCGCACGGCCGCCCCACTTGGCTGTCACAGAGCTCCCCCACCATGGCCCGCCACCGCTCCCTGTGCCACTACCGCCTGGTTGTCCCCGTCACCTGGCTCTGGGGACCCCGTCTCCCTCCCCCACCGGTCCCGCCCCCCGACCATAGGGTCATCACCTGGCTGCCACCTCCTCCCGCCTGGGCAGCCCCACAGCCCCACCTACCACCCCATACCGTCACTGCCCCATTGCCCCACTGAGTTGCCCTTGATTCCCGCTGCCACACCCCACCCCCCACTGCTACCACACCCCAGGGATCTGCTGTCCCGCTGCACATCACCCAGCGCCACTGCAGCCCTCCCCTAGCTACTCCCCACGTTGCCCTTCTTGCCGCCCTGCCCCGCCCCCATCCCCGCCCTGGCACCCGCCGGCCTGGTGCTGCTGCCAGGGTCTCCAAGGCCACCGCCCCTTCCTTGGTGGCCCTGCGGCCGCTGCCTTGCCCCACTACCATGAGACCGCCGCCCCACTGGTCCTGCCCACTCCCCCACCATTAACCCCCACCCCAATACTGTCCTGCTTCGCCCCCCACTGTGCTGCTGACCCACTGTGCCCCGCCAACGCCGCTGCCACCGCACTGCACCTCCCCAACGCCGATGTGATTGCGACCCAGTGACATTGCTTCCCACTGCCTCGCCCTGTTGCCCCCACTGCCTCACTGCACCCCTCTGGTTTCTGCCACCCCTCCCCGCTGTGCTTCCCACCCGCCACCATCGCGTCCCCCACGCAGACCCTCCTTACCACCCTACCGCTGCCCAGCGGCTGCCTGGCTGCTCTGACGTCCCTGGCGCGCCCTGGACATCATCAGTGGGAGACCGGCCCTAAGAGAATTTCTGCATAGGGGCGGCTGGAAGTGGGTTGGAGGTATAGACACGGGGGTAAATCCCAAGAAGGAAATGTTAGCATAATTATGTTAAGTGTAAAAATAGCCAAAAATGGTAAATGTAAAGTGCTTTCAATGTCTCCTTCTTTTCCATACAGTCACTTTATTCATCATATTGTGCACCTGAAAATAATAAAATCTCACGTTAACTAACTGGAATGAAAAAAAAACTGTAAAAAAAGATAAATAAAAATATCTTAACATCATGTGTCGATTGACATACAGACATTAAAGTAAGAGTTTGCGTAATAAACTGTGTATATGTGTCTATGTGTTCGTTTTCAATCAAGGCTGGTCAAAATCATGGAAAAGATGAGTTTTATTTCTCTTCAGAATCATTCACTGTTCCTGGATTTCATGTACAGTGTACATATATATGAACAAGCTTTTCTCAAAAACTAAAATAAAAAGCTCCCAAGAACCAGCACTAGACGTCCACTGTAGAATTGCATGAACAGAAATGCCCTCGTTAGCTTTGTTTTATGAGAAGACCTTGGGAGATACTCATTTGAGAAGTAAGTGTCAAGTGAAATACATCATAAACAAGAACTTCTCCCTTACCGTAATGCTCACTGAGGAACTAAATTCTCCATTTTATTTTTCTCTAATCACACAAAAATCAAAACTTAACAGCACACGTAGCCCAGTGGTTGTATTAAATTTATGCTTTGCTCTCTGTTAGTGGTAGAACTGAAACCTTGGGGACGACTCTGTGATCATACTTGTGTTACTTTTAGCATAAGATGTACATTAATATAAGTATATGAATAAATTCACCCTTTTTATGTTTTCCACAGCAAGCATTTTCACTGACATAATTTCATGGGATCTTCATCACAGTCCAGGTGAAAGCAAAGGTAAACGTTTATGGTATATAAAAGGAAAACAAAGGTATATGCACAAAATAAGAATGTGTGAAATAAGACAAATGCAGCCCCGTAAGTTTTAAGACCTAATGGGCTGTATTAACTGATCTAATAATGACTTGCATAGTATCCTATCCAGTAGATAGAGGGGCGGTCCAAACGGCCACAAGAAAGAAAAGACTTCCAAGATAGCCTGCGAGATGGAGTGCGTGGGTGGTGCAGTCAGTTACGTGTCACACTCTTGGCTTTGGCTCAGGTCCTGATCTCAGGGTCTTGGGATCCAGCTCTGCACAGGGATCTGTGCTCAGCACAGAGCCTGTTTGTGTTTTGCTCTCCCTCTCCCTCTGACCCTCCCACCAATAAATAAATCTTAAAAATAAGGCAGCAAGGGAGAAAATAAAACATTATCAGCTAAGAATCCATTGTTTTAGGCAAGATCACCCTCCTAAGGGAAACAGAGGGGACCAATCGGTAGACTTCCTAGCACTGACCAGGAATTTCCCACCTGGGCTGGCTAAAGGTTATATAGTTCTGGACGTTGAAACTCCACTTGGGTCGGTATTAAGTCTTGGCTAACCAGCTTGGGACCTTAAGCCATGTGAGTGCATTTTGAGCCTGTGGTTTTCCTTTTCAACAACCCCACCTTTTGAACAGACTCTCAGCTTAACTGACAGATATAAATTGAAGGCATTAACGTCACTCTCAGTAACTGCTCTGAAGTGCTCACAGTACTTGATGCTCCTCAGTGTAGTATTCAGAGTTCTTGATCTTTCTGATTAACCCCTGTGATGTTCACAGGTCATCACTGCAGTCTTACAATTTTTGAGCTGGTCATGCTCTTCTTCATCTTCTTTTGTTTGTTTGTTTTTGTTTTTTTGTTTTTCTGGTGTTCCACTCTTAGAAAGATCATTACTATGCAGGTTAGTGTCTCTGCATTTTCATTTAGATCTCTTGAGAAAATATAAAGCACCACACAGATTATATTGATTATGATAAACAAGATAATTCCCAATGTTTGAAGTGCAATTTGAGGCTATGTACTCCAAGACTCAAAGCAATTAAAAACAAGTGAGTAAGAAAGACCCTGCTGAAGGAGTCACTCTTTTAAGCCACGTGGCTTCCTCAGTAATCTGATATTATGGGACTTCAACTTCCCCCAGAACTGCTCATCGGGGTTTAGCACATGCTGTCGTGTGCAGCACAGACCCAGCCTTGCTCAGCTAAGAGATAACCGAGGGCTATCTTATTTTCAAGAACTCCTTTGGCCAGAGTGTATGGATTCTCATTGGGCAGACATTGCTTTGGCAAGGGGTTCTGCAACAATTTCAAGAATGAAGGAAAAGGTCTTGATCATACTCCATCTACATTTACCACTAACCAGGGAAGTAAGACCAGCCAAAGGCATGAATCTTGGAACACAATTTTTCCTGATAGTTCCCTTCATTTTTTTTAAGATTTTATTTATGTATCTGACAGACAGAGATCACAAGGAGGCAGAGAGGCAGGCAGAGAGAGAGAGAGGAGGAAGCAGGCTCCCCGCCGAGCAGAGAGCCCGATGCGGGGCTCGATCCCAGGACCCCGAGACCATGACCTGAGCCGAAGGCAGAGGCTCAACCCACTGAGCCACCCAGGTGCCCCACTGATAGTTCCCTTCTAACTCAGAACATGAATGTAGGGAAGTTAACCAATGAGATGTCTTATTTAGCTTGAGTCATTTCAGACCAGGGTTGAATTTTCTGGTAGCCTGAAATAAAAGGTTGCTCTAAATTCCAGAGGATACTGCTGTAGTAATGACCTGGGCAAAAAAGATGAGGGTGTTACCATTCCAGGCCATTGCCAGAATAAAGGAAAAGACAAGAGAGGTAAAGGATCACATGTTTGGTCAAAGCTTGGAGTCTTGATTCATTGCCTTGGGTGAACACGGTCTACCTAGATGTCACCTATTTCACATTCTTGCAAGTAGATTCAGAAATATCAAGTGTCCGTGCAGGACCAGGTGTCAGGTGGAGACTTCTGTAGCTCTGGGTTGTGCACTGGAGGCTCAATACCTTTGAGTTTTACAGAAGAAGATTTAGTAATGTCCCTCTTTTACTGGCTTTCAAGGGCTGTCTTCCTGTAATGATGTGTCTCAAATACTTAATCACCAGGCTGTAAACTGTGATGGAGAGGATCCTTTTAACTGTGATCTAGGGAGACTTCCATAACCCGTTGATGACAGGCTTGAGCACTGGACATCGCAGACTTACAGTAATTGGATAGACCAGCATGCAACACAACGGATCAGTAAAAGGTTGTACACTGAGATAATTCAATGAAGTCTGTAAGGATTTCCTAAAGGCTTCTTTGATTTGCCCACTGAAATATGTGCCCTGGTCCCTGGAGATTACAGAAAGTGTGCCCCAAGAGAGAAACCCATTTTTAACAGGGTCTTTGCCACAGTGCAATCATCAGCTTCTTGGCAGGGAAAGGCTTGAACTGATCCAGAAAATACAGAAACAACAACACGGTATATGAAAAATCGTACTAAGTGGCAGTGGAATGAACCCAGCTGTAGGTGTTCAAAGGGTCCACAGGAAGGAGGCCTGAAACCTCTGGAGACAGAAAGTTGTTCAGGATTATGGACCTGACAGTTTAGACACCGCTGGTAAACACGTTTTGTTTGTTTGTTTGTTTGTTTGTTTTTTACTGTTTTAGAAGGCTTCCCACTGATGTCCATGTATCATTTGAATCATCTTAAATGACCTACGGTGAATGAAGGAATGAAAAAAAAATCAAGAAAAATGGGGCTTGCCAGGGATCTTGGAAGAACCAAGTGGTTGTCTTGGTTTTCCCGTAGCCCTGACTCTTTCTTTAAATCACTCCCATTCTTTACCCACCTTCTTCTCTCTGACTCAAAAGGATACAGGTGCCATGTTACAAGGACATCAGGATGGCCTGCATCTGGCAATGAGGAGCCATGTTTTGTCGAACCGGAATGGACCTTATCTACATGTGCCACAATCTTACAACTATAATAGCAAAACACACACACACACACACACACACAACAACAACAACAACAAAAACAAAAACAAAAACAAAACAAAAAAACAACAACAAAAACTTAGTATGAAGTTTTATTTCACAATGATTCCCATGTAATTTAACATATCAAAGAAGCTATAATTAATTTAGCAAATCCTTTGGGATGTTCCAGGTCAAAGAGATTTAAGCGGGCCAATACTCCAAAGAAAATTTAAAAAAAAAATCCACAAAATCCTTCATTCTCTTGAGGAAGGAAAACCAAATTCTGATGTTTTACCAGCTTACTTTTGATTGGAAAATTCTTCATTCCAATCTTAGACTCTCCTGACCACGCATAACATTCCTTTCCAAACATTCCCTTTTTTGAAGGCTTTACAACTTTCTCTTTTACAGTCAGATTTTTGTCCTGAGTTTACCCTCTTTAGATACCCAGCTTTGCTGTAGGACAAAATTCCTTCCTTTTTTCCCTGGGGGGGGAATAAATTTCCATTCTTCACTCCTTTACTTATGAAAAACACATATCTTACTTTCTTTTCCTTCTGAGTTGTTTTTCTTATTATTTTCAGTAGCCTTCATTACATTACTTAGAATTCTTAAGTCTTAGAAACTTTTCATTTTCAAAGAAAGCAGTTGTGAACTGTGAATAAGTATTCTTTAGGTTGGGAAATTTTGAATGAATTTCATAATTTGCTGAAATATGTGCTTCTTCATTAAACAATCTTTCAGGAAAGCACAAAATGTGTTTTAAAAAAGCCCAGTTTCTTTGCAATAAGGGAACCAAAAGGAGATAAACTCATGTTCATTTACTAATAACTTAGTATTATCTTACCTAGTAATGATCTAGATATTTAATGAAAGTAATTTCATTTAACCATTGACCTAACTCACCAAAACTTTAAAGTTTTACTTTACCAGAAAGATTTGGAAGACTAAGACTTTATCTAAAATTTCTAATTTTATTTACATCTATTCAATATAATGTGTTGTTAACAGTTTCACTGAGATTACCCATAAAAATTGTGTGAGACATGGGGTGGGATCAGTGAAATAGGAGATGAGGACTGCAGGTTGTGCTTGTCCTAATGTGCACGGGTGATGGAAGGAAGTGTTGAATCACTATAATGTGCACATGGAACTAATATAACATGGTGTGTTGAGCAGCTGGAATTTTATTTTTATGTTTTTTTATTACTTTTATAAACATATAATGTATTTTTATCCCCAGGGGTACAGGTCTGTGAATTGCCAGATTTACACACTTCACAGCACTCACCATAGCACATTCCCTCCCCAATGTCCATAACCCCACTCCACACTCCCAACAACCCCCCCCCAGCAACCCTCAGTCTGTTTTGTGAGATTAAGTGTCACTTATGGTTTGTCTCCCTCCTGATCCCATCTTGTTTCATTTATTCTTTTCCTACCCTCCAACCCCCCATGTTACATCTTCTCTTCCTCATATCAGGGAGATCATATGGTAGTTGTAAAGAACAGAGTTTTAAAATGAGCAGGAATTAAGGATATTTTCAGTTTTCCTGGTCATTTTTTAAAAACCAAGCATGGCATCAAATTTATCCCTAAAAGTTAGCCAATAAATTTGCATTGGAGAAACCATGTGCATGCTTCCACTAGAGCACCACTCTGTTTCCACTGATTTGTTTCTAAATCCCACTAGACTGGAGCAAATGTCTCATTCCCATTTGTATTCTCAGCAATCGGCACAGCTGTCCATCATAATGCAGGTTCTCTGGAAACGTTTACAGAATGAACGCTGGCATAAAACTTTACCTGCCTACTGTGCAACGCCTACTGTGATCTTGACAAATGCTCTTTTCTGGAGAAATCATTCTTCTTCTGAAATTTCTAAGAAAAAAATTCAGAATGAGCTCTCCCCACATAAATATTTGTGTTTCATATGCGTGGACAATGCGCTTCTTTTAAAACAAAATGGAAAATACTCCTCTTTTTTTTTTTTTAACTAAGCCTTGGTTGTCCATAGAGAATTTTGCTGAGGCTATGAATGCCTCAGGAATCAGTGTTTTTCAGATGTCTGCTTTTGATTATTTTTAAGAGACCCCCACAGCTCAGATGTGTGAGCTGTGTGAAGCTCAGAATTTGCATAAATCTGGGAACCCAGTGTTTGCCACCAACCAAGGTACTGCATGATAGTGTCAGTGCAGAGGTTAGTGTTACCCAAAGCCCCTCACCAACAGACCGCTAAGACACAAATAACCTCCATTCCCAAGAGTCTCCCTTTGATATGTATCAAAGGGAAGGTTTGTAGGTGGGAGCCATTTTCTCAAGCCAAGAAGCCACCATCATGAATAACTCGATCATATCATCGCTACCACATCCTTTGTTGATTCCAGGCTTTGCAAGCGTGAGCTGCTTTTGTTTTGAACACTTGCTCTACCAAACAACACTAGCAAAATCACCCTGCAGGAAAACAAACTCACAAAATGGTGGCTTCAAACAATATAGCCACTATGATTCCTGCATTCTTCTCATTAAGGACCTGAGCCTGCACAGTGGCCAGTCTTTGCAGAATTGCTGCTAACTGTGGCAGTGGGGGGAGTCTTCAAGTGCCCCTAGGAATGAACATGACACACCCATTCACATTTTATTGGCCAAAGTAAAGAACAAGGGGATTGCCATTCTCACTTGTTCCTAGAAGATAAAATTTTGGGAATAATTTAATAAACAGCACTAAGGTATGTCACAATCGCAGCTGATAAATAAAAATTTATCTTAAAATGTCTTCATTCTGATGTAGTCTAGTTGTATTAACTGTCTCTCAAACACATTTCTAAATAATATTCTGTACAAAGTACAAGGAAAAGATTTGTATTAGCATTTTGTTTCTATCACTTTTGCTTGTATTTGCCTTGTCTTGTTCACTGTGTGACATTTAAGCCCTTGCCATTGGGAGATTCACCAAAGATCCTGTTTTAGGGTCCCCCATTATGGTAGGTGGAGGGTTTTCTTCACAAGAAATGTGTAAAATTTTTGATAGGCACTGTGGGTTCAATAAAAATGAAAGATAATTATTACCATAGGAAATATGATAAGATATTTAATTTTTTAAAAATATGTGATATCTGGATGGATTCTGGCTGTTGGCAGAACATAAAACCTCTCAGTCACGCAAACTAGTTCTTATCCTGTAAACTAGTCATAACCTGTATACAGAAATCCACTCATTAAAAATTAATTAATTAATTAAAAAAAGAGAACTACTCATTCACAAGTTGCATTATAACGGTGGGCTGGAAAACCGTTTGGAGCTCTTTTGCTGATCATCCTCCTTCTAACTTAATCTCTATTCATGCTTGCCTTGACCTTCACACAGAAAGGCTATAGCCTTGTTCTGCATAACCAAGGCTACCATCATAGATGTCCAGAGGTGAGGGTTAGCCCACCTGAGCACTGGCAGAATATGCCTAGCCTGGAGGAAGCTTCAGGATTTCTCCTTCTTACTCCCGGTTGTAGGTCTGGAGTGAGCGCAATTGCAATGTTCCTCCACACTGTAGAATTCCAAGAGTCACCGCTTCCACTTCAGATTATCCCCTTGCTTTTTTGTCCCTGGGGGATGCAGTGGCTTCCAGCAGTAGCTCACCTCTGGGTTCTCAGACCCATGCTTGCTCCCCTTCAATAAATTCTACTCATTGGAATGATTCCAAAGAATTCAATTCTTTACTGGACCCTGATGGACACCACTGTGCAAATCGAGGGATCATCACCTTCTCCGTGTTTGTACTCCTTTACTGAAAAATGGGTCAAATCATGAATACCATCACCCAAAGATCAAACTGCTTCTGCTTTAAACAGAAAATATCTGAGCTCTGAAAATATAAAAGCAACTAGTGAATTAAACTCTCTTTCTCAGCTTCTGGAAGATAAGTCCTCAACTTTATATCTCACAATAATTTCCCAAGATTTCCTACTCTTGTGAAGGTGTATTGAGCTGTTGTTATTATTTTTATAAATTTGGCATAGTGTGAGGAGATTGTATATCACATTTTGCTAATTCCAATTAGCTTGTTAATGGCCAAGTAAACTTGGACTTCCATCAGTGATCTTCCACTGTGTATAGACTCCCATCTAGGCACTAAATGGTCTGTTGACTTTAATAAAACATGGGGGTGCCTTTTTCCATTGAAGTGATATATTCTTCACCAAGTATTATGTTGTTATCCTAAGCTTCAACCCATACTCCTCTTTTTGGGATTTGTGGGTCATCTCAGACAACAGACAACAACATTCCCCCTTGAGCTTCCAACTGCATCCTTGGGGCAGCTCAAAGTGAGCCCCAGAGGGATATGTCTTGGTGAGAAGAGTGGTACAGGATGGCTCCTGCCCATTTCTGCACTAACTGCAGTTACACCAGCAGTGACTGCATGATGTGAGGTCAAGATGGCAGCACTGTGAGCCCTCTGAGCCGCAGAAGGACTTACACTAAGTGCACAGCTCTTTCTATGCCAGTCTCAACTCTAGCCACATAGGCCAGCCATCAGCCCCTCTGCAAGTATCCATGGTTTAAAAATTATAATCTCTTTCTTCTGTTTCCTGACCTCTGAGGGTAGCAGCTCCTTTGTACAGTTCCTATTCCATAATGTTTTTGTGCTTTCTTTTTGCTACTCCAATTCTGAAATACGTGGTTAAAAATTCCATACAGCAAATGCATCTGTTTAAATAATTGGTGTGTTCTCTTTTTCTCTGGACTGGTCTCTGACTAATATGTATGCCACATACATAAAATTTATGCAATTTATTTTTAAAAACTATAGATCAATGTACCACCCAAGAACAGCTCTTATTAACATTTTTACCTCTTTCTTTCAGCATTTTCTATTAATTAAATTATCTTAAACAAATATTATTTGAGACTGACATTTGTTGCTAGGACTGCAAAAATAAGACACACATTTTTTTTTCTGTTATATCATGAAATCTTCGGCAGATATTGACCAAATTAGAGTGGTACATACAGAATATATATTAATATATTTCCTTATGAACTTTACTCAAAATTTTAATGGGAAACCCAAGAAGGCAACTCACAGGTACAGGCAATTGTTCTTCGGGGCACCCAATACTAAGATTTCTGGAGAATCGGTGAGATTCTTGTTGGAATGCCATGCTGGGAGCAGGGGAGCAAACAGAACCAAAAGCAAAAACTACCATGGCAAATAAAAGCTCCTAGTTCTTGGCTATTCATGGTTGCCATCAAGATGCTACTCACTTGATTCCTACTAAGCAGTATTTTCTGGCTTTGGTATCAGGCTGGACTGAATCACCGAATGACGTTTCATGACCTGATAATCAGGATGTGGGCAAGATATGTGTCAAGTGCTCAGACTTGGAAGCTATTTGTCACCAGCAGTATCACCTAGGGCCTCTGGGTGCAGATGGCAGACAGGACGAAATTGGTGGGGCCACCCTCTCAAAAGGATGTATTACCAGGGAGTGGGAGGAGGTGTAGACAAATTTTTGCTGTGATGCAGGGTGACGTCTGGGTCAAGAGAAAGGAAGGACAAAGGGCTTTGTAAGGAACACCTTGAACTCATGCAGTTGCAAGGAAACCCCGGTCAGGATGATGGAAGTTTTGAGCAAGTAAAATTTTAAAAGTCAAGAAACACATTACACCTGGCATATGATCCACACACAATCAGTATGGATGAAACTCTAAACAAGCCACTGAATAAGCACAGCTCTTTTAATGAAAACAATATATTTCCTAGCTATCAGCACATGTTTGTTATGAAAGATTAGGCTATATATAATTTGAAACGAAGACACAGAAAGCAACAAATGGCAGTTAACACTTTGGTGCATTGTATGGAGAGCTCCGGCACTTGTCCCTCTTGACTTTTGCACAAGGTGCAAACATATCACTGGTCTCTGTTCTTCTCACTTCAGCATCTCTGTGGCTGTGCCTGTGCTGGATACTTAATTCAGCATATTCTCTCGTTCACACTCTGGAATCATACACTCTTATTCATGGTGAGCTATGCAAAACTTATGGATTTCACTGAAGAGTTGAATGCAGTTGTTTATATCACACATCCCACAATAAAAAAAAAATCTCCATGACAATTTATCATCTCCCACAAGTACAGTATCAACCCTAATCACAGAGCTATCTACATTTTCTTCTCCCTACCTCCTTCGCCAATATCTGGCCTCTTCTTAACAGATATCACTCAGATATCTTTTTTGTTACACACAGTGATTTGGTTGGTTCTTCCTGAGCTGACACCCCATCATCAGTATGTCCAAGCCCGTCTTGATGAACTAAATGCCTGTGTTCATAATCTCTGCCCTCTTTTGAAGACAACCACCTGCTACATGAGTATGGCCCTCATGTCTCTACACCACTCTAAACCATTATTTCTCAAATATACAGGAAGCTCTGTCCCAGGAGACTATCAATAGATAAAATTTACTCATCTTATAAAAAATCCACTTTTGCATTATAATGTTCATATTATTTTCACTCCCTTTTTCACATAAAATATACTGTGGATATTATTCCAAGTCACTTAATGGATAATGACAGATGATCTCTCTTTGTGGCAGTGCTAGATAGTTCCTTTAAAGTGTCTAGTAAGAAAGAACGTCTCTCAGACACACACACACACACACACACACACACACACACACACACACACACAATGGGATTAGAGGCACCAAGAGTCCCCACAGACAGACATCCGTGAATGACTGTTGGCCTCCCCAAACACTGACTACTCATAACCTACTGTTTACTGGATGCCTTACTGACATCATAAATAATCAATAGCACATATTTTTGTACAGTATATGTATTATACACAGTATTTGTACAATAAAATGTTTATTTTTTTCACTAAGACATGTGGTTTGTCTGTGAGTTTTTTAAATTTCACAAATCTGTAAAAATTTTCCAACATATTTATTGAAAAACATCCACATTATAAATGGATTCAGGTAGTTCCAAACTGTGTTAGTCAAGGGTCAACTGTATAGACAATTGCAACTTTATGTCTTAAATAATTGTCTTACATAATATGTTGGCTTAAAATATATTATTGCCTTAAAATAATATGTCATATATATAATATAAACTGTATATAAGTAATAATATATAATATAATATAATATAATATATATATATATATATATATATATAATTGCCTTGAAATCTGTAAAGAATTGTTTTTTTGAATTGGTATGCATATGTGTTAGTAGGATGTTCTATTTGCAAACTTAGTTTTTTTGTTAGGCTAAATGCTTGGATTTAGAATTTCTAGATATCTTTCCTCAATTTATACTCTCACCAACAAAATGAAAATGAACTATCCCTTTTCACTCTCAAATCAAGGTGGCTAGTCTTCATACTCTAACCTCACACATAAATATTAAAATGTTATTTTCAAGAGCCAAAAATAATATGCTCATATATTTGTTTATTTTTTAACATCTTTTAAAATTAACATATAATGTATTATTAGCCCCAAGGCTACAGGTGTGTGAATCGTCAGTCTTACACACTTCACAGCATTCGCCATAGCACATACCCTTCCCAACGTCCTTAACCTAACCACCCTCTCCCTACCAGATTTCCCAGACAACCATCAGTTTGTTTTGTGAGATTCAGAGTCTCTTATGGTTTGTCTCCCTCCATCCTTGTTTCATTTTTTCCTTCCGTACCCACCAAACCCACCACCTTGCCTCTGAAATTCCTCATATCAGGGAGATCATATGATAACTGTCTTTCTCTGATTGACTTATTTTACTAAGCATAATACCTTCTAGTTCCATCCACGTCATTGCAAAGGGCAAGATTTCATTTCTTTTGATGGCTGCATAGTATTCTATTGTGTGTATGTGTATGTGCATGTGTGTGTGTATGTGTGTGTGCATATATATATAGATAGATAGATAGATAAAGGATATAATACATATATATTATCTCCTTTATCCATTCAGCTGTTGATGAAAATCTAGGCTCTTTCCATAGTTTGGCTATTGTGGACATTGCTGCTGTAAATATTCGGGTGCACATGCCCCTTCGGATCACTACATTTGGATCTTTAGGGTAAATACCCAGTAGTGCGATTGATGGGTCATAGGGTAGTTCTATTTTCAACTTTTTGAGGAACCTCAATGCTGTTTTCCAGAGTGACTGCAACAGGTTGCATTCCCACCAACATTGTGGGAGGATTCCCCTTTCTCTGCATCCTCGCCAGCACCTGTCGTTTCCTGACTTGATAATTTTAGCCATTCTGACTGGTGTGAGGTGATATTTCATCATTGTTTTGATTTGTATTTCCCTGATGCCGAGTGATGGGGAGCACTTTTTCATGTGATTGTTGCCCATCTGGTTGTCTTCTTGGCAGAAATGTTTGTTCATGTCCTCTGCCCGTTTCTTGATTGGATTATCTGTTCTTTGGGTGTTGAGATTGATAAGTTCTTTTTAGATTTTGGATCCTTGCCCTTTATCTGATATGTCATTTTCAAATATCTTCTCCCATTCTGTCAGTTGTCTTTGGGTTTTTTTGAATGTGTCCTTTTCTGTGCAAAAGCTTTTGATCTTGATGAAGTCCCAATAATTCACTTTTGCCCTTGCTTCCCTTGCCTTTGGTGATGTTTCTAGGAAAGAGTTGCTGTGGCTGAGGTCAAAGAGGTTGCTGACTGTGTTCTCCTCAAGGATTTTGATGGATTCCTTTCTCACATTGAGGTCTTTCATCCATTTTGAGTCTATTTTTGTGTGTGGTGTAAGTAAATGGTCCAGTTTCATTTTTCTGCATGTGGCTGTCCAATTTTCCCAAGACCATTTGTTGAAAAGACTGTCTTTTATCCATTGGACATTCTTTCCTGCTTTGTCGAAGATTAGTGGACCATAGAGTTGAGGGTGTATTTCTGGGCTCTCTATTCTGTTCCATTAATCTATGTGTCTGTTTTTGTGCCCATACCATACTGACATCAAGCTGCCTTGATGATGACAGCTTTTTCATAGAGCTTCAAGATTGGGATTGTGATGCCACCAACTTTGGCTTTCGTTTTCTACATACGTCTGGCTATTCAAGGTCTTTTCTGGTTCCATACAAATTTTTGGATTATTTGTTCCATTTCCTTGAAAAAAAAATTTTGGTATATTGATAGGGATTGCATTAAACGTGTAGATTGCTTTAGGTAGCATAGACATTTTCACAATATTTGTTCTTCTGATCCATGAGCATGGAACATTTTTCCATTTTGTTGTGTCTTCCTCCATTTCTTTCATGAGTACTTTATAGTTTTCTGAGTGCAGATTCTTTGCCTCTTTGTTTAGGGTTATTCCTAGGTATTTTATGATTTGGGGTGCAATTATAAATGGGATTGGCTCCTTAATTTCTCTTTCTTCTGTCTTGTTGTTGGTGTATAGAAATGCAACTGATTTATGTGCATTACTTTTATATTGTGACACTTTACTGAATTCCTGTACAAGTTCTAGCAAATTTGGAATGGAGTCTTTTGGATTTTCCACAAAGAGCATTATATCATCTGCAAAAAGCGATAGTTTGATTTCTTCTTTGCTGATTTGGATGCCTTTAATTTCTTTTTGTTTTCTGATTGCTGAGGCTAGGACTTCTAGTACTATGTTGAATAACAGTGGTGATAATATCATTTTCCTGATCTCAGGGGAAAAGCTCTCAGTTTTTCGCCATTGAGAATGATATTTGCTGTGGGTTTTTCATAGATGGCTTTGAAGATATTGAGGTAAGCACCCTCTATCCCCACACTTTGAAGAGTTTTGATCAAGAAAGGATGCTGTACTTTGCCAAAAGCATTTTCAGCATCTATTGAGAGTATCATATGGTTCTTGATATTTCTTTTATTAATGTATTGTATCGCATTGATTTATTTGTGGATGTTGAACCATCCTGGAAGCCCCGGAATAAAAACCACTTGGTCGTGGTGAATAATCCTTTTAACGTCATCTTGGATCCTATTGGCTAGTATTTTGGTGAGAATTTTCACACCTGTGTTCATCAAGGATATTGGTCTGTAATTCTACTTTTTGATGGGATCTTTGACTGGTTTTGAGATCAGGGTGATGCTGGCCTCATAAAATGAGTTTGGAAGTTTTCCTTCCATTTTTTTTGAACATTTTCAGGAGAATAGGTATTAATTCTTCTTTAAATGTTTGGTAGAATTTCCCTAGGAAGCCATCTGGCCCTGGGCTCTTGTTTGTTGGGAGATTTTTAATGACTCTTTCAATCTCCTTACTGGTTATGGGTCTGTTTAGGTTTTCTATTTCTTCCTGGTTCAGTTGTTGTAGTTTATACATCTCTAGGAATGCATCCATTTCTTCCAGATTGTCAAATTTGTTGACGTATAGTTGCCCATAAAATGTTCTTATAATTGTTTGTATTTCTTTGGTGTTTCTTGTAACCTCTCCCCTTTCATTGATGATTTTATTTATTTGGGTCCTTTCTCATTCTTTTTGATAAGTCTGACCAAGGATTGATCAAACATATTAATTCTTTCAAAGAACTAGCTTTTAGTTTCATTGATTCCTTCTACTGTTTTTTGTTTGTTTGTTTGTTTGTTTGCTTGTTTCTAGTTCATTGATTTCTGCTCTGATCTTTATTATTTCTCTTCTCTGGCTGGGTTTAGGCTTTCTTTGCTGTTCTTTCTCCAGCTCCTTTAAGTGTCGGGTTAGGTTGTGTATTTGAGACCTTTCTTGTTTTGCAAGAAAGGCTGGTACTGCTATATATTTTCCTCTCAGGACTGCCTTTGCTGTGTCCCACAGATTTTGAATAGCTGTGTTTTCAGTATCATTTGTTTCCATGAATTTTTTCAATTCTTTTTGAATTTCCTGGTTGACCCATTTATCCTTAAATAGGATGCTCTTTAGCCTCCATGTATTCCAGTTATTTCCAACTTTCGTCTTGTGATTGAGTTCTAGCTTCAGAGCATTGTGTATGGGGAATAACCCCAATCTTTTGGTACCAGTTGATACCTTATTTGTGACCCAGGATGTGATCTATTCTGAAAAATGTTCCATGTGCGCTACAGAATAATGTGTATTCTGTTGTTTTGGGATGGAATGTTCTAAATATATCTGTGATGTCCATCTAGTCCAGCGTGTCATTTAAGGCCTATATTTCCTTGTTGATGTTTTGCTTGGATGATCTGTCCATTTCAGTGAGGCGGGTGTTAAAGTCCCCTACTATTAGTGTATTATTGTTGGTGTGTTTCTTTGACTTTGTTATTAATTGGCTTATATAGTTGACTGCTCCCATGTTAGGAGGGTAGATTTTTAAAGTGGTTAGATAGTCAAGCTGGACAGACGTGTTGAGTATGATATAGTGTCCTTCCTCATCTCTTATTATAGTCTTTGGCTTAAGATCTAATTTATCTGATATAAGGATTGCCACCCAGGCTTTCTTTTGATGTCTTTTAGCAAGGTGAATTGTTTTCTACCCCCTCACTTTAAATCTGGAGGCGTCTCTGGGTCTAAAATGAGTTTTTTGTAGACCACATATTGATGGGTGTTGTTTTTTTATCCATGCTGATATTCTGTGTCTTTTGATTGGGTCATTTAGCTCATTTATACTCAGGGTAACTATTGAAAGGGTACATTCAGGGTAATATTGAAAGATATGAATTTAGTGCCATTGTATTGCCTGTAAGGTGACTGTTACTGTATATTGTCTCTGTTCCTTTCTGGTCTATTTCTTCTGCGTTTTCTCTTTCCTTAGAGGACCCCTTTCAATATTTCCTGTTTCGCCGGTTTAGTGTTGGCAAATTCTTTTAGTTTTTGTTCGTCCTTGAAGGTTTTGTCTCTCCTTCTATTTTCAATGATAGCCTAGCTGGATATAGTATTCTTGGCTGCATGTTTTCCTCATTTAGTGCTCTGAATATACCATGCCATTTCTTGCTGGCCTTCCAGGTCTCTGTGGGTAAGTCTGCTGCCAAAAGAATATTTTTAACATTGTATGTTACAGACTTCTTGTTCAAAGCTGCTTTCAGGATTTTCTCATTGTCACTAAGACTTGTAAGTTCTACTACTAGATGACAGGGTGTGGTCCTATTTTTATTGACTTTGAGGCGGGTTCTCTGTGCCTCTTGGATTTGATGTTTGTTCCCTTTCCCATATAAAGGAAATTCTCTATAATAATTCTCTCCAATATGCCTTCTGGAATCCCAATTATTCTATTTTATTTTTCTCTTATGGTATCAATTTCCTCTCGAATTCTCCTCTCATGTTCCAGTACTTCTTTGTCTCTCTTTTGCTCAGCTTCTTTGTTCTCCATCATTTGGTCTTCTATATCACTAATTCTCTCTTCTGCCTCATTTATACACACAGTAAGAGCCTCCATTTTTTATTGCACCCCATTAATAGCTTTTTTTTTTTAAATTTCAGCTTCGTTAGATTTTAGTTCTTTTATTTCTCCAGAAAGGGCTTTCATTTTTCCAGACAGGGTTACCCTAATATCTTCTATGCATTTTTCGAGCCCAGCTAACTCCTTGAGAATTTTTATTCTGAAATTTAGTCTCATATATTATCAATGTCTTTGTTGATTAAGTCCCTAGCCTTTGGTACTGCCTCTTCTTCTTCTTCTTTTCTTTCTTTCTTTCTTTTTTTTTTTTTTATTTTGTGGTGAGTTTTTCTGCCTTGTCATTTTATCTAGAAAAGAATATATGAATGAGAGAATAAAGTACTAAAAGGGTGGCAAAGACACCATAAAAAATATGCTAACCAAATCAGAAGGGACACAAAATCAGTGGGAGAAGAAAGGGGGTAAAAAAGTTAAAAATAATTTATATATATATATATATATATATATATATATATATTCCCAAAGTATTCATCATACAGTTTGTGACATTTAAAACTCTTCTTGGCTTTGTATGTTCTACAACCATTTTATTATCATTAGTCAATATTGTTTTTAAAATTTTGCTTGATTTGGTAACGAAAATGGTATTTCTTTTTTACTAGTTTGTATTTCTTAATTAGTAGGGTTGAATTTTTTCACGTTTGTTATTGATCTCTTGAATTTCCTTTTTCAGTTTGTAGGTCTGTGACCTTGAGACACATAGTGATTACCTCTGAACTTTGGTTTCCTTTTCTATAAAACCGAGCCAATAATAAGAACTATGCAAATAATTTGAGACCTACATTAGACAATAAATGTAAAGTATTTAGAGAGTTTCAGAGGTCACAATTCAGAATATCACATATCATGACTCTCTTTTCCTCCTTGCAGTTTGTATTACCTACTATATTGGAAATTAGCGATTTTTATCTGATTATATTAACTATAATATGCTGCTTATTTTTTATATTTTTATTCAATGTATGTTTAATAACCAGCAATTGTTAGGATCTGTTACTCAGCTTCTTCATTTATGAAGTGGAAATACACATAGTACTTATGGGCTTTTTGTGAAAACTAAGTGGCTTTATGTATGTAAAATTCTTGGAACAAGGCTTGGCAGATTGGAAGGACTAAATGTAAGGGCTTACATAAGCAGAGGGACCCATATTGTTGCAGTGAACTTAGATTGACCCTGCCCCTCCCAAAGGAACTTCCTTGCAAAGCCTAGATACAAGGGCGGGTCAGGCCAGGTGAAGACATCCAATCAGAGGGGCGCACATATATCTACTAGGGTAAGTTGAAATTCAATTGGCCGCCCGTGTGTAACCTAGCAGTTTTTTTTTATGTGTGGCAGATCTAGCATGACTGTGTAGTTTTCTCTGTAGTTTGCAATCTTATTGGCTACCTGTGTATAGCCCGGCTAAAAGTGCCCCTATAAAAAGCTGGTTTGTGAGGCTAGGGGGCTCAGTCTCGCCGGAGCAGTAAGAGCTGTCAGCAGGAAGAGTCATTGGAGAGCAGCCACGTCCAGAGCAGCCTCATCCAGAGCGCCGTCCTCGGGGGAGTGGCCTTGCCAGAGCAGCCTCCCTCTCGGGGGAGTGGCCATGCCAGAGCAGCCTCCCTCTCGGGGGAGTGGCCTTGCCAGAGCAGCCTCCCCTTCGGGGGAGTGGCCTTGCCAGAGCAGCCTCCCTCCGGGGAATAAGAGCTGTCAGTAAGAGCTGTCAGAGTCATTGGAGAACGGCCACGTCGAGAGGAGCCTCATCCTGAGCAGCCATGTTGAGAGCAGCCTCCCTCTCGGGGGAGTGGCCTTACCAGAGCAGCCTCCCCTCTGGGGGAGTGGCCTTGCCAGAGCAGCCTCCCTCTCGGGGGAGTGGCCTTGCCAGAGCAGCCTCCCTCTCGGGGGAGTGGCCTTGCCAGAGCAGCCTCCCTCCAGGAAGTGGCCTCGTCTGGGAAGCAGCCTCGTTGGCAGCAGCCTCGTCTGGAGCAGTCACGTCCAGAGCGGCCTCGCCGGGAGCAGCGTCATGGGGAGCAGAGTCTGCATCATCGGGGCTGTCGTCCTCGTAGTCATCATTGCCTCTTCATCGTCGGGAGCAGCCTCGTCCAGGGAGCAGCCTCGTCCAGAGTGGCCTCGTCTGGAGAGAGGCCTAGTCCAGAGTGGCCTCATCTGGAGAGCAGCCTCATCGGGGAAGCGGCCTCGTCAGGGAGCAGCCTCATCCAGAGCGGCTTTGTCCGGAGCAGCCCTGTCGAGGCCATCATCGTCATCTCTTCGTAAGAGACAGCCCTTACCAGTTGGTTCGATTTTCCATGCTTGGCCCGAAATAAAGCTTTGCTTGACTTTCGCTTTGCATCAGTCTCGTTCCTTTGATCACGGACCCTAACACTAAATAGATGTTATTTTTTTACTAGAATTTTTATTCCTATTATCATTTATTATTAGTATATGAAAAACACCATGATATTAACATTACAAAAGAAAATACACTTCCGGGGCACCTGGGTGGCTCAGTGGTTTAAGCCCCTGTCTTCAGCTCATGTCATGATCTCAGGGTCCTGGGATCGAGCCCCACATTGGGCTCTCTGCTCAGTGGAGAGCCTGCTTCCCCTACTCCCTTTGCCTGCCTCTCTGCCTACTTGTGATCTTTCTGTGAAATAAATAAATAAATAAAATCTTTAAAAATATATACTTCTTTAAAAGACCTATGGCTTATACCTTCCTTATACCACCTTGTAAGACTTGATTGGAAATCAAGTCAAAGAATGCAAAATGCAAAAGTGGATTGTGGAAGGGACACCTGGGAGGCTCAATTGGTTAAGCATCTGACTCTAGATTTTGTCTCAGGTCATGATCTCAGGATAGTGAGACGAGCCCCATGCTAGCTCCACACTCAGCATGGAATCTGCTTGAGATTCTCTCCTTTTCCCTCTGCCCTTCCCATGTTCATGTGCACTTTCCACTCTCTCTCTTTCTTTCTAAAATGAATAAATAAATCTTATTTTTAAAAGTGGACTATGGAAAATTCAGATTTGGATACATTCTTCTTTAGTTCATTTATTCAACAAGCATTGGTTTAGCACTATTCTGTGGCAAATATTATGCTACATATCCTGGGAATATGTCTGTGACTAATAATAATAATATAAAATTATAGAGTTATATATAGCATATACAATAACCTATAGTATGGTTATATATATATATATATATATATATATATAATGTATATATACATATTATGTGTGTATATATACACATAATATATATATAATTATTAAGAACTGCTATTATAGCAAGCTTTATACAGAGTACTCACTATGAGTCAGGCTGGGAATTTTTCTTAGCATTTGATTATCAGAAACACAAAATAACGAGACAAGTATAATAACACCCCTTATGTATAGGCGAGTAAATGAGAGTCTGAGGTGGGTCATTCTCCTAAGACTGTAAGCCAGTAAAAGTCATAGGTAGCAAGATTGTACCTCTAGGCATCATGTTGAAGATGTCTCTGAGATTAGCAATGTGTTCTCAGAAAACTTAAAGACTGGCACAAGGAACTAAGTAGTTATAATAAAGCATGACAAAAGCTACACTGGGTTGTATGTAAGGTGTTAATGAGAACACAAATGAGAACTCTGTAACCCAAGGAATGAGAACAGGAAAGACCCATCTCAACTGAAGCCTGATGCATCAAGTGTGAAGACTGGATGCTGGGATGAGAGGTCAAAATGTTGCAGGCAGAGGAAACAGCGTGAAGGCCCTGAGGTGATGGAGAATAAGGTTTGAGGAATGACATAAAGTTCACTGCACCTGAAGGGGAGGATGATGAGGATGAGCCCAAAGATTTAAGATAACAAAGTCCAGACGCTAGAGCAGCAGCCCCTCTTCTTCTCTTACAGGTCTGTCCAAAAAGGTAATGTCTGACTCACCTTCCAAAGTCCCAGTTACAGTAAAAAATGCCTGAGTAACTGAATGGGCCACAACCTTGCAGGCAGAACAATTCTGGGGAGATTTCATGGGAAACCTGCCTCTCTACTTCAGTCTTTTCTTTTCTTTCTTTTTTTTTTTAATAATCCATAGCATACTATATTTCCTTTGAATAAAGTCTATAAAGGTTTTTGTAGGATAGTTTTAGAGGAAAAAAAACATATAATGGTAAACAGAGGATGAGTTTCTAGAACAGGACAAACTTTCTAGGAGGCTGGATTAAGAGAGTGAATGGTGAATGGCCCTTTTAAGATGTCAGAGAGTGAGTGAAAAAGTTAAAAGTGATGAAGAATGGTTTTGAAAGGGGCTGAGCAGAGACAAGTCTTTCAACGAGAAATCAATATTTTATAAGACTGAAGAAACTTTTGATGGAGAACGTAAGAACAGAACAGCAAAGGAGAGAAAATAAGTTAAAGCTAACATAGCAAAAATCTGAATACAGGCGAGAAAATCTGTATATACCATCAAGGTAGAAAGTATAAAGAAAAGTTCAGACAACAATAAAATGTCACACAGGAAACATGGAATATGCAAAGAAAAGGAAATTAGGATTGATTTTTCACATATTAAAAATAAACAGTAAGAGGACAAAAAGAGAATTCTTAAAGAAAGAGAATGATATTTACATAAAACAGAAAAAATATGTGCCAATGCCAAGGAATTAATCAAGAAATCTATTTTTTTTAAATTTTTATTAACATATAATGTATTATTAGCCCCAGGGGTACAGGCCTGTGAATCGCTAGGTTTACACACTTCACAACACTCACCATAACACATACCTACCCCAAGAGAAGCTAAAATTATTTTATTGCAAACATATCAACTCAAAAATTGCACAGAGCGATTAAGGTAGAATGTGATGTTTCTCTTGAGTTTGACATTTGATGATTCTCTGCTGATTCTTTCAGCTCTTTAAACAAAAGGAATTTTAAAAAGCTTTTGGATTAAAGGTATATGAATAAAAGGGCAAAATTCAGCACAAGGAAAACTACCAATAATAATTACAAAAGAGAGAAGAAAGGCATCAGAACCCAGAAACCAGGAGCATAACTGAGTACTGATCAGAAGATTTACATAGACATGTTGCTGCAAAGGTTGGCAAGCTTAGCAGAAAGCATGACACACAGGGCAAATGATGTGTCAGACATCCAAAAATGGCTGATTGTGAATTTCAGAGGAGTTCTGAAACAGGCCAAAATAGAGAGGTGGGAAAATTATTAGTTTATTCAAAAATATGGCTTTGGTGTTAAACTACAATGATTCTTTCTGTAAATCTGGACCCAAAATAGTGTTTGGCAGATAAGCTGCAGAAATAAGTGAGGATGTTATATATCAAAGTGACCCACGTTCTAATGCTCAATGGGTGGGGGAAGAAATTAATTAATATGACAAGGAGCAGAGGCAAGTCTATCCACACAGTCCTTTATTTTCATGTGTGCTCTGTAGACCCTCTCAACAGAAAATAAATTACAAATCAGAGAGAAGACAAATTGAAATGATGTGAAAAAGAGATGCTATCGGAGGTTAGTTAATAAGCCGAGGTGCCTTCTGCAGATAACTCATTTTGACATTAGCATACAAACATAAGATGAGAATATTTAAAATTTATAAAGGGTTCTCCAGGAAAGTTGTAGCAAGAGGAACAGTGCCATCAAGTGAGACAGAAGGAGATGATACTGAAAACGTCAAAGTGCAGGCCAAGCTACTGGCAATGCTTGACTTGCTTTGGGGAGGAAGAAGACACAGAATGGCATTAGTGCAGTGAAAATAAGAGAACAGAAGACGAAAATAAGCAGAGGGGATTTGAACAATATTGGGAAGCAAGACACGTATAATTAAGCATTGCCAAGTGCCAATCCATGTGTGCACATGACAGTTCCCACCACTGCATGCAGCTCCTTCATTAAGGAGTCATTTGAAAGTCCTCATGGCACAGCAAGGGCAAGGAAACTTAACGGGATTGTTCGTACTTCTTATGAGGGGGTGATCTATGTCAAGGCATTTCATCAGTCAGTGTTTTGGTCTTTCAAATACACGAAGGCAGAAGGGGGCCAAAACTGGGCCAGGTGGTGATGCATAGCAGGGTGGAAAAACATCTGCTTTGGCAGAAACAGACCCCTCTGAAATCAGGTTCAACCATCTCAGCTGCAGGGCTGAGCCACTGGCCACCCCACTGGAATCTGTTTTCTTATGTGTGCATCCTAAAGTGACAGTGAGAATTAGACAGGGTGTTAGACACAAAGTGCTCAAAGACTTCTGTAGACTTTAATGGGGGTAGAATTTTGAAATCTAAAGACTCAGAAGGGGGCATGGTAAGACAGCACTGAAATAGTAAAACAAAATTGAAGAATTTAAATGGAAGGTTTAGACATATTTCTAGGCAGCTCCTAGAAGTCACTGTGATACGGAGTGTTTCACAGAACACAAAATCACAGAAAGCACAAAGCGTGAGAAATGTGAGGAGACAACAGACAACAGAGAGCTTCTGGAGACACTGCTCTGCAGGTTGGGGGTTGACGGGATGAGTCAACTGCAATCACAGGTTGGGGCACGATTGAAAGAGAATAGCACCGAGAGCAAACACAGTTGGGAAATGCTCTCCAGGGGATGTCAGAAAGGGTAAAGCATTATCCATTCATGCATTCATTCATTCACTCATTCATTCCTTCCCAGATTTCACAAGTATTTACTATGCTAGTCATAGTGAAATAGTGAAGAGAACTGATTAGAAAAGGAATTACATAGAAAAAGAGATGAAAAGCACCACACACATTTGATTATGATATGCCGGATGGTGATCATAGGAGAGTAAGAATCTATACCCAGAAATTTAGAGTTACCCTGGCTGGTTCAGTCAGTAGAACATGTGACTCTTGATCTCAGGGTCTTTCAGTTCAAGGCCTGCACTGGGTGTAAAGTTTCCTTTTATAAAAGAAAAAGTGTTTATGCTTTTATACCAAAAAGAAGAAGAAGAAGATGAAGAAGAAGAAGGAGGAGGAGGAGGAGGAGGAGAAGGAGGAGGAGGAGGAGGAGGAGGAGGAGGAGGAGGAGGAGGAGGAGGGGAGGGGGAAATTGTGGCACTACATATAGGACATAGCCTCATGTGAAACTCCTGGTCTGATTTTCATAAATTTCAGATCAGGTTTTAGTTGGTCTGACTCAACCTGCCAGTTGCACTTGGGGAATAATGAGGGAGGCATGCTTCACAGAGGTTTTTTGATTTTCCTTTGAGATGCTTTGAGCATCCACAGCATCCTTAACCTTGAAGGAAGAGGAGGAGCAGAGATGTATGAATTTAACAATGGTTAACACTCCTTCTGAACAATGTCTAAGGGACCAGCTAGTTATGAATAATGCATAAATAAACTTTAAGCTGTTCATTTCATTTTCAGTTTAAAATATATTTGAAACATATAAATAATGAAAGTTATAAGAGACTATTACTTACCATTGATCTATGAACTACATAAGGGCTGGGACTTTTTCATATATATCTCTACCTACAGAGCTAGCACCCAGTATAGTGTACTGCACGGGAATGGCGTTTCGTATTTGTGGAACTTAATGAAGGATCTGTTTATCCTTCAGTGACCCTGTTTACTTATGCCTTTACCAATCACTTTGTAAAAATAATTTCACGGATATGATTAGACTAATAAAATGATATCCCAGTGTTCTTTCAAATACATTAACAAGTGACAAGAGGAGGCTGACATAATATTGTCTCCAGTCTTTCTCATATAGAAATTTTAAGAAATATTTCTCAAAATTAAAAAAAATAGACAAGACAGTGACTTGTTGGCCTGGCAGCATAGTTGAGTTAATCCAGTAAGTACCTCTTTAAGGATATCTTTCCAAAGCAGAATAACTAAACAAGAAAAAATAAAACAAGTATTACTGAAGTTAGCAAATACTTAAAAGGCCAAAATGACATATAGTTTCTGTAGTTATAATGTTGCTATCACTCAGTAAGTGGCTGAAGAAATTATAAATAATGTGAGAAACGAATCCATCAAAATCCTTGAGGAGAACACAGGCAGCAACCTCTTCGACCTCACACGCAACAACTTCTTCCTAGAAACATCACCAAAAGCAAGGGAAACAAGGACAAAAATGAGCTATTGGGACTTCATCAAGATCAAAAGCTTTTGAACAACAAAGGAAACACTCAACAAACCAAAAGACAACTGACAGAATGGGAGAAGATATTTGCAAATGACATAACAGTTGAAAGGCTAGTATCTAAAATCTATAAAGAACATATCAAATTCAACATCCAAACAATAAATAATCCAATCAAGAAATGGGCAGAGGACATGAACAGACATTTATGCAAAGAAGACATCCAGATGGCCAACAGACACATGAAAAAGTACTCCACATCACTTGGCATCAGGGAAATACAAATCAAAACCACAATGAGATACCACCTCACACCAGTTAGAATGGCTAAAGTTGACAAGTCAGGAAACAACAGCTGCTGGCGAGGATGCGGAGAAAAGGGAACCCTCCTCCACTGTTGGTGGGAATGCAAGCTGGTGCAACCACTCTGGAAAACAGTGTGGAGGTTCCTCAAAAAATGAAAATAGAAATGCCCTACAACCCAGCATTCACACTACTGGGCATTTACTCTAAAGATACAAATGTAGTGATCCTAAGGGGCATGTGCACCTGAATGTTTTTAGCAGCAATGTCCACAGTAGCCAAACTATGGAGAGAACCTAGATGTCCATCAACAGATAAATGGATAAAGGAAATGTGGTATATATATACAATGGACTATTATGCAGTCATCAAAAGAAATGAAATCTTGCCATTTGCTAGGAATGGATGGAACTAGAGGTTATTATTCTGAGTGAAATAAGTCAATCTGAGAAAGATAATTATCATATGATCTCCCTGATTAGAGGAAGTTGAGAAGGAAAGTGAGGGGTTTGGGGGGGAGGGAAGGAAAAAATGAAACAAGATGGGATGTGGAGGGAGACAAACCATAAGAGACTCAATCTCACAAAACAAACTGAGGGGGGCTGGGGGTAGGGGGGTAGGGCGAGGGTGGTTGGTTTTTGGACGTTGGGGAATATGTGTGCTATGGTGATTGCTGTGAAGTGTGTAAACCTGGAGATTAACAGACCTGCACCCCTGGGGCTAATAATCCATTATATGTTAATAAAAATTTTAAAAAGAAATTAGAAATAGAGTACAATATTACCCACTTCTAAAAATAACACAACAGAAAATGTTGCCAAGATACTGAGCTTTATCATCTCTAACACTTGTTATCCTGGTTACTTTTGTTCTGTCTACCCTATGTCACAATGTTTGTTGATATAGTTAAATCCAGTTTTCATTTTTGGTGCTGCTGCATGCTGCTGAGATGCACAGAGGCTAACAAGACGGTCTCTTTTGGCAAAATTCCGCTGTCAGTGTGCAGCCCAAGCTTATTTCCCAGAGTGCTTTCTAAAAGTCTAAATGGCATCAAGAATGCTTAGTTTGTGCCTAGTTTTTTTCAGGCAATAATATTTTCTTACATACCTGGTAATTGTGTTATGAGGTAGAGAACTCCCCTTTTCACCCTTATGTATTATTTCTATACAATATGTCATACACAATACTGGCTGGATATTGAAATTTTGCCTGGTAAGAGTTGATACTTAATGGATCTCATCTTCAAAAGATTTTATCTTTGATCATGGGCTTAACAACCTTGAATAAATTCACTTTACATATTCAAAGAATCTGAAGCTTAAGGATGGGCCCAGACAAGTAAATTGCAATGCTTATTGCTTTGAAGTGGAATCTATAGGGAAGAAGGAAAGAAGAAGGAAAATTTATATATATATATATGTGTGTATATATACACACATATATATATACAATTAATTAAATACATAGACATATATTTATGTCACTGAGTATATATATATACGTATATATACATATATGTATGTATATGTATATATACGTATATATGTATATATACGTATATATATATATACTCAGTGACATAAATATGTCTATATATATACATATATATGTGTGTGTATATATATATTTATATACTTATATGTCATTGTATTTAATTCATTGTATATATATATGTGTACATACATATACATATATACATATATATATAATTTATATGTATATATAAAATTTGTGTATATAAAATTTATATATATGTGTGTATATATACATATATATACAATGAATTAAATACATAGACATATATTTATGTCACTGAGTATATATATATACGTATATATACATAAATACGTACATATGTATATATATTTATATACGTATATATGTATATATATATTTATATAATTATATGTAATTGTATTTAATTCATTGTATATATATGTATATATATGTATACATATACACACACACACACACACACACACACACACATATATATATATATATATATATATATATATATATAGTCTCTCTCTTGGTTTCTTTTTTTAGCATTTTTCTCTTCTCACCTCCCAATCTCATACAGCACTGTCTGTTGCCTTGCATTTACTACTTTACATTTCACTGAGGAAGTGATATTTTGATACGCTGCTGCTTCTTCCCTGAGGCCTGTACTTTCCTCACTGAGTTTTTCTAACTCTAATTTATGGTGTCATTCAATATCCTGTGTCATTTCCCTAAGCCTTTTGCTTCATTTTTGAAAAAAAGTGCATGAAAGTAGATGAAGTTTGTCAGGAATTAATGCCTTCATTTTCTTCAGTGGAGCTATTCTGAAGGTACTCCCCTTCCCTCTTATAGACCTCTTCCTGGGAGTCCATAGTACTATTTTTCTGTCACTAAACTTGTTTTCTTGGATTTGTAGAAAACAGTACATCTTAAGCAGACCTCTAGCCTCACAGAGCTCTCTCCCTCAGATTGTTGCTCTGAAATGCTCAAATCCATGGCGGCTTGGTTTTGGAGATTTTCTAGCTGTATCCCCCTATCCCTCATTCACTGGGGTCTGCTCTCTCGCTACTTCCACTGCAACTGTCCTTTGCCATTTTGGTTCTGTTCTTTAATGTAGTGATCAGCCTATATAACTTAGAAGGGACAACTGCCTTCATTTTCCCCAAATCTATAGCCACTCTTTTACATGGTTATCTATTTTCAGATTCATTTAACATAAAAGTGATTGTCAAATATATATATATATATATATATATATATATATATATATATGTGTGTGTGTGTGTGTGTGTGTGTGTGTGTTTAAATTATTTCATTTTAGAATTTCTTCTAGGCTTATTTTTAATAAGTAATTTATTCTTATACATATTAATTTTTAGTTTTTTTAAAATTTATTCTAGTCGTGGATTCTCTTTGCTTTTTGTTTTTTATATTTAAGTCTTTTGATTTTAGAGCTGTCAATTACATTTCATTTATTTTATTTTAAAAGGTAGAGTAGATCAACTGATTTAGTTAATGCAATCTTCTCTGCTAGGTTTTTCAAAAAAAAGAGAGAGAGAGAGAGTGGGTGGGGGGAGATCCCAGGACAAAGAAGCTTACGCTCTTAGGCAATCTTCCCTGTCATCCTGAGTCAGGAAGTAGAGGCTCCATGATATGGGGAAAGGTGGTGGTAGATTCGGGTCATCCTAGCTTTCCAAATTGAGCATTAGATACTTTGCATTTCAGGCCAGGGGAAAGACAGGTGAGGTTCTAGTATTTCTAGTGCACCATCCAAGGGAAAGCCTCCTCCAGAGTAGGGCCTCAGTGGTAGAAAGAACCCAATCTCTTGGTTACACTTGCCAGGACCTTCCCCTTGACAAAAGGCAGCTGGGGTCAAGGATGAGAAAGACTGTCATCCTGCCTTTCCCAAGAGGATGCTGTAACCCTTGAACTGGGAGACAAAGAGCCCTGTGTCCTTGGCTGCAGCCATCTGGAGTGGACTTTGTTTCATATTAAGCTGGGGATGGGGAAGGGAGGAAGAAGGTTGTGGTTCAATTGCCACAGACTCCTACCGTTCTTACTAAGTAGGCTTCCTTGAATACGTTTTCCTTCATTTGCTATATGTACCACTTGTGGGCCCTCTCATTTTTAAAAGTCATCTTCACCACTTTCACTGGACAGTTGGTCAAGAGACCCATGATGGAAATGATAGTCCTAGCTGGTAGTTTTGAGATCGTTTGTTATTTAGTAAATGAAAGTGAATACAATTGCAATGAGTAGAGATATTTAAAAACTAACAGACACAAGGAAATGATTAGAGGTCTATGAAAAGTTTGGCATTTACAAAGTCTGAAATCTTTGTCCATTTCTGCTTTCTCTTATATCTTCTGCTTCTTATTTCATGAGCTTTGTTTCCTTTCATGTTTTTTTTTTTGACCATATGCTGGTTTTTATTCTTGGCAAAACTAACTACAGTAAATACTGTTACACTGAAAAGAAATAAAACATTAAAAAAACAAAAAAAAACTAACTACAATAATATCCTTATACCAAGAATGACTGTACCCTCCTTTAGAGCAGCTCAGCATTTGTGTCTGCCAGGAGGCTGGAGCCCTATCAGTCACAGACCACCTCAAACCACATTCATAGCTTGATGTTGGTTGACAGATCCCTAGATAGTTAGACTGCAAGGACACATCGGCCTGTTTCTTTGCTGTCTCCTTTCCACTCCTTCCCCACAGGCTCCTGAGTTTGAGGAGAACAGTGTCTTATCTTGCCAGGCTTCTTGGGGTCCCAGAGTAATACATGCAGAATTCCCCATAAATTTCTTGTGATGGTTAATTTTGTATATTGACTTGGTTTATCTCATTGTGTCCATATATTTTGTCCAGCATTATTCCCAGATATTTCTGTGAGAGAGTGTTCTTTGGATGTGATTAATACTTGGAACAATGGACTTGGAGTAAAACGTAAGACTTTCCATAATATGGGTAGGCCTCACCTCATCAAAAGCCTAACTAGAACAAAAGACTAACTGCCCCAGAGGAAGACGGTTTTTATCCCAGAAGACCACTCCAAACTTGAACTGCAATATTTTCTCTTCCTAGGACTCCAGCCTAAGGACATTTGGAGTTTGTGTTAAAATACCTGTGGGATTTTAACTTATGGAGGTGACTGTGTGATGATACAAAGACGCAAATGGCATTGAGGTATTTTTGTTATTTGCATTTCCCCAGAAGAGGGGACATGCCACTTCACACAGGTGATGAAACACCAGTCTGGTCAGGAAACAGAAGTGGGAGTGAGAAGAAAGCATAGCCCAGAGCCTTTACAGGGGTTTCCATGGACAAAGCAAGGCAGAGCAGGGGAAACAGTCTAGGACTGGCCAATTTGAATAATGTCAAGCATCTTTATGTATAAGAGTGGACTTTAATTGTCTGGCTCCTACCTTTGCTGTGATTTAGAATGAGAGAACTATTGGCTTTAGTTTGTAAGAGTGAGATAAAGGAAGTGTTGAAGGTAGGGCCTTGGGATTGGTTGGTTTGGATATAAAAGGTATGTAACCAGCTGATTATTATCTCCATGAATAGAACAGCTTCTCCTGGCTTCCTCACCTTCTCCTTATCTCCAGAAATATGTCTCATTACCATAAAAAACAGAAAATGAAAAACATGATTAATATAGCCTTGAATTGCAATATTAGCTCTTCCAGGGTCTGAGCCTGCCAGCCCAACCTGCAGATTTTGGATTGCTATTCTCCATAATCATGAGTCAATTCCTTAAAATAAAACTCTCTCTCTCTCTCCCCCTGTAGATATATAGATATAGGCATAGATATAGATGTTATATATTTACTTTTAGACATCCAGTTGGTTCTCTGGAGACTCTGACTAATACAGCTACCTTCGTGTGGCCTTTGCAGATGTCTGTTGAAGGCCAGGAATATTCTTGCAGCAAAAACAACTTTGGGAATCAGATATTCTGATTTTACTTCAAGTGCAGACTTTCTCAGCATTTGGCCTTCTACATCTCTGCTTTCTTCCTCTGCAATACCTTTATGTAGACTTTATTTAAGGTTTTATTTTAATTCTTGTTTGTTTGTTTTGTCTTGTGTGTGTTTATTGAAATTCTGGTGACTGAAAGTACAGTGTAATATTAGTTTCAGGTGTACAGTAGATTCAACACTTCAATACAACACCCTGAGGTCATCAAACAAATGCTCACTTTAAACCATCATCTATTGAACTCATGACCCACCTGTCCTCTGGTACCATTCTATAATGGTTTGCTTGTTCTCTATAATTTTGTTTGCTCTCTGTAATTGAGAGTTGGCTTTTAGGTTTGCCTGTCTATACAAGTTTTATTTATTTATTTATTTATTTATTTATTTATTTATTTTGTCTGTTTATTTATTTTTGCTTAATATCTATGCCTACTGTGTTTCTCAAACTCACAACCCCAAGATAAAAAGTTGTATACTCCACTAACTGAGCCAGCCAGGTGTCCCATGGAGATTATTTTAATGAATGCTTTTAATTTCTTTTTTTTTAAGCATCAGAGTGGAAACTAGTAATTTCGACCCACCCGCCCATAGCAGATACCTCCTGTCTGTCCCTAAAGACACAGTCTCCACCCATCCCATCCCTTCTGTGGTGTGGAAGTGGAAGATAGAAAGGCCTGACAGTTATCTATGCTCTCTGGCTGGGTAGTTCAGCCAGTGGTGAGCCCCAGATGAAGATCTGAGGAAGGGATTAGAGTGGCCCCTTTTATTTCCATGAAAACCCTATTTGTGGGGCTTCCTCAGTCAGTTGTGTCCCTCAGCTGCTAATCTCTACTTCTCATTTTCCTTCCCCAGTCCATTAGGATTAGCAGTGGTGGGGGAGGTTGGGACAGTGAGGAAGGGGGTGAAAAGGGCATGGGAGGCATGACAAAAGCTCTGTTGCTGCTGCTTATGCCAGTCTCCTGAACCAGCTTCCACTTCTCTGTATCCCCCAACCATATCTCGCTAATTAGTTCTTTGGTAAAGAAATTGCACAAATGGTCCTACCATAAGTTTGCGATCTCCAAAGTCGATACTTCTGTTATGTCCACAGAAGGTACGAATTGCACACCTCTTTGATCTGTTTTTATCCTATTTACCCTACCTATGTGCAATCTAATTCAACCATTCTATTTTTCATACGCAATATTTTGACTTGTTTTTTTCCTGTAGTTTTCTTGGGTCTTATTGCTAATGATATTTTCCTATATCCAGAAGGATAGATGTATTCTGTGTATTAATTTTCTGGAGTCTATCTACTCCAATAATTCTATTTCAAATGATATTTGACGTTCATTCTGTTGGATTTCTTATGTGGTCATCATACATCACAGATGTATAGTAATTCTTTCATGTGTGCTCATATTCCCCATGGGTTAGCAGCTACTCTGTCACTGGTACTGTGCACTGGAGAAGGACAGAAGTCCTGATGAATTCAGAGGGAAGTGAGGGTGAGCCCAGAGCAGATGGACGCAGGCACCACAAAGCCAGTCTTAACCTCTCCTCCTTACTACCACCTGACACACATGTCCTATGGCAAGTGACTCAACTTTAAAGGTCTTAGAAGAAATTACAGAAGAAAGACCAAGTCTCTTCAGGTAGCACTCGCCCTGCAAGAGGGGGTTGAATGGAGGCACAGGGGGCACATTCTCAAGATGGCTGTTTGGACCTACACACTAGTTGACATGGCCACCCTGCAACATACTGACACCTGAAAAATATTAGGCAGCATTTGTCACAGAGAGCAGAGTAGTTGAAAAGACTTCTTCAAACCCATCCTCTTGCCGCCCTACCCTCTTCCCCCAACTACAGGGCACTTCAGGATTGCCTTTAGTTCCACCAGGTTTCCTCAATGACTCTACATTTTCTTCTAATCTCCTCTGATCACCTGCCATTTTTCCGGGGAAGTGAGCCAGCGGCCCATGGGGAGCTCCTGATGGCAGGCCTGGTGAAAACCACTGCAGTGGCACTCTCAGCCTGTCCCCGAGATGCAGACTTACAGGCCCTGAAGACCTGCTCTGCACCCTGACATCAGTGTTGTTGCTTAAGATCTTTCCTTGCCACTGACCAGGGATACATTTGGGACAGTCAGCCCAAACCTCTCATTATACTTCTCACAGGTAGCCAGAGAAAGGGAAACACACAGGGCCTTGAGGTGCCTGAGAATGGCCTGCGTTAGAGGGAAGACCTCTGAGCTCCTTGAGGAGATGTGGGTTGGTATTTGTGTCCTACTATTTACTACCCACATGACTTCAGACAAGTTAATTAACCATGATAAGCCTCAGGTTCAGATCGGTAAAAAGACATCAGGCCTGGATAATAATACGGAGCATTGAAGCTTGCCGTGGGTAACAGGGTACCAGGCTGAGGTGGAGCTGTGCTCTGGCAGATCTGCAGAGTGGAAGGGAAATGAATTTGTATCTATGAGTTAGGGGGTTCCAACACTTCATGGAGGAACAAGTAGTCACACCACTCCATGCTTCACACAGAAACATACCTATTGACAGACAAAACAGAACTCTCTATTTGAGAGAAATCCAATACAGGGTTTAGGAATGTGGCTGTTCCAGGGGCAGCAGGTGGCTAGTGCTCCAAATCTGAACTAAGTGCTGACTCTTACCTAATGGCTCAGCAACCCGGGCATGGAGCCCCATAACTGCGTCTACTTGCAGGGAGGGAATTTTTTTCTCACTTCCAGATACTGCTGAGCTGGGAGGGAAGCATCCGCATGAGTAGCAGAGGGCTTACCCAGTAAGATGTTGGTGATCATGTGCATGTGACTTAACCTGTTCTCACCGCCTGGTGAGAGGCTAGTTTGAGGGACAAGAGTGGAAGGAATTTGCACAGAACACCTGATGGCACGTTGAATCATTGGGTCTGCAATGGTCAGGGGATGCTCCCTGATCAGCAAGTATTCAGGTTGTTTGCCTGTGGTTGTGAGACCGTACTGAGATTTCTGCTAAGTAGTTAATAAGTTTCTGCGACACAGGTATGTTTGTAGGGGGCAGCTCAGGACATGGCTTTGGGCTCAGTGCTGACCCCACAAGTCCAGGGTCAACCAAACCACAAGATATGTCAGATTCCCGGGGGTGGTGGGCTGGGCCTTGAGAGACTGGGGAAAGACAGAGCTGTGGGTACAAGGGGAATAGACTGAGGGCTAACTTCTGAAGGTTTGAGTAGGGCTCTGGAGGGAAGCTGGCCCGAGAATTTATACCTTAACCTGTGGCCAGAGCCCTTCACAATCTACTTCAAAGGAGCAGAGATTGTCAGTGCTGGAATGAAACAGCACAGCACATCAAACTATACACCTTCATTTAGGAGAGAAGACTGGGCTTCCTTCTAATACATAAGAGGTGGAATGTTGGATGATATGGTCATTCTTTTTTTATGATTTTATTTATTTATTTAAAAGAGAGACAGTGAGAGAGTGCATGAGAGGAGAGAAGGTCAGAGACAGAAGTACACTCCCCACGGAGCTGGGAACCCAATGCGGGACTTGATCCTGGGACTCTGGGATCACGACCTGAGCCGAAGGCAGTTGCTTAATCATCTGAGCCATCCAGGTGCCCATGATATGGTCGTTCTAATTCTAATTTTTTTCAAAGTATTTTCTACCCCCAACGTGAGCTCAACCTCATGAACCTGAGATGAAGAGTCACTATTCCAGCTGAGCCAGCCAGGTGCCCCTATGTGGATTTTTTTTTTTTTTTTTTTAGAAAACTTGATACTATTTTCCATAGTGGCTGTGCCCATTTACAGTCCCACCCACAGAGAACAGTTCTCTTTCCTCCACAATTTGGCCAACGCTTGTTATTTCTGGTCTTCTGGATACTAACCATTCTGACAAGTGTCAGGTGACATCACTTTGGGCTTTGATTTGCATTTCCCTGGCGATGAGTGGTGGTAAACATCTCTTCTTGTATTTGTTGGCTCTCTGTGTGTTTTCTTTGAAAAACTATTCTAAACTCTGCTGATTTTGTAACTGCTATTTGTTTTTGAGTTATTGAGTTGTATGAGTTCTTTAATATTTTGGATATGAGACCTTTATATCAGTTAGGTAATTTGCAAATATCCTCTCCTCTTCAGTATATTGTCTTTTCGATGTGTTGATGATTGGAGATTTCCTTTGCTGTGCAGAAGGCTTTTAGTTTAATGTAGTCCCAGCTGTTTATTTTTTATTATACCCTTTGCTTCTGATATCAAATTCAAAATATCAGAGTCGAGAATGATCTCGGGTGCCTGGTTGGCTCAAGTGGTAAAGAAACTTCCTTGAGCTCAGGTCATGATACTGGAGTCCCAGGATCGAGTGCCCTATCAGGTTCCCTGCTCAGTGGGGAGTCTGCTTCTTGCTCTTACCCTCTACCCTCTCATACTCTCTTTCGCATTCTCTCTCTCAAATAAATAAATAAATAAATAAAATCTCTTTTAAAAAAAGAATGATTTCAAGAAACATTCTTCCAAAAAATTGGGTTAAGGGCGTTAAATGAATAGATCTATTCTGACACCTCTGTGCTGCGTAGTTTTAAAAGGTTCTTGACTGGCACAGTCAGCACAGCATCTATCTCTTGATCTCAGAATCTTGAGTTCAAATTTTGGTCATGGAGATTATTTTAAAAAAAAGATGGGGGTGTTAATAACATTCTGTCCAGTTTTCATCTAGATATTTTATGGCTGTAGCTGTTTTGTTGAAGTCTTTGTCGCATGTTTACTCTGTTGTTGTGGATGGGGTTGGATAGGCATTCAGTTGCACTGCGTTACTTGAGGTTGCCCAGTGTTTCCAAAGCCACTTATTGTGGAGACTGTTGCTTGCCTATTTTATATTCTTGGAGCTTTTGTTAGAAATTAATTGACACACATATATGTCAGTTTCTTTCTGGTCTTTGTACTGTGTTCCGTTCATCTGTGTGTCTGTCTGTATATCAATAATATACCGTTTTGATTTCTACAGATTTGTAATACATGTTGAATTCAGAAAGCATGACACCTCCAGTTTTGTTCTTTCTCCAGATGGCTTTGGCTATTCAAGGCCTTCCATGGTATTATTCACTTTGTATGATTGCTGTTCTTATTTCTGGAAATGCTATTAAATGTTGATAGGGTGTGAACTGAAAGTTTAGATTGCTTTTTGCAGTGTGTACTTTTGGATTACATATATTCTTGGGATCCATTATTATTGGATGTCTAAAGACTTCATTCTATCTTCTTAAATTCTTTAATTATTTATGGTTTTCAATATGCAGGTCTTTCCCTTATTGAGGAAAATACTTCTTAAGTATTTTATTATTTTTAATTGATTATCAATTAAAAGTATTTTCTTCTTTCAGTGATAACTTGTTATTCATGTATAGACATAAAACTCATTTTTGTATATTGAATCTGTGTCTTTAAGCTTGACTTAATCCATCTGTTAGTTCTACAAGGATTTTTGTAGAATCATTTTGGGTTCCATATATCATATCATGTTCTCCTAATAAGTAAAAAATTAACTGGGAAAATAGGTTGATGTCATCTAAGTTGGAAGAAAGAATACAGGTATGCTGAGATATTGTTTACAAATTGTCTAAAATGTTTTGTGGTTAATGTAAGCAAAGGAATCCATAAATGTGGCTTGTTTCTATTTACTGTTTTCTTTCAACCGGATATAAAGAGCTGTGGCTTAGACCACTTATTCCCCCACACTTTCCCACCCTACAAGCTGTGCCTCTTGGGAGGCATGCACCGTTCTCCCTGCTTCGTGTCCTTTGACCCAGGGCCTGACTCAGCTGCTCAGAAAATACTTCTCAAAATAGTGCGCTTGAGAAGAAGCCTATTTTCTCATAGATTTCCTAGAAGACATCCCCCAAAACACTGAATTTTACAGAGCTGTTTTTGATCTCTCTGGGATCCTTGAAGATGTCCAAGGTTGAATGTGGTTTGTTTTGCAGACAGGTCAGGGAGCCCTGCGGTACTCCTGCAATGTCTCCCGTGGCCACCAGAGGAGGGTGTGTGCTCTTATGGAAGACATGGCTCCACCTCTGCAGAAGGTAGAAGTTAGCCTCCTTTAGGACTTCCCTCACAATCTTAGACAACTGCTTCAAGGATTATTTACTGTAAAGATTCTTTGGGATCTATTGACAATTCCCTGCAAGTGACAACCTAAGGTACTACAGTGAATAAACTGTGTCCCTTCTTGCACATGAAGATACATAAAATTATAAATGACTGAATGAAGGTGGACCCTCCCCTCACATGAGACACAAAATGAACCCCAAATGGGTCACAGACCTAAATTTAAGAGCTAAAACTATAAACCTAAGAGAAGAAAGCATGAGAAAAATATTTCTGACCTTAGATTAAGCATCTGTTTCTCAAAGATGATGCCAGAATCAACAAGTGGAAGAACAGATACATGGGTAAATTTGTCACCAACACAGCTGCCTTCCTTCTGGGCTCCAGACATGCTCCCAGGCACCAGGTAGGAGCTGTATGAGTCATTTCTTTCTACATCCTACTGAGCTTTACCCATTACTATCTCAATTTATGGATGGGGTCTGTAGCTTCAGAGCCCTGCCTGGGGTTACCCAGCTTCAAAGTGGCTGAGTAGGGGCTAGAACTGCTATCTCTCTGCCACTGGACTCTGTGCTCCATTCACACGGTCCCCACATGGAATTCAGAGTTGTGCAAAGCTCCACATACAAACACTCAGGCCTGGAGACCTCACTGAACTCAGGGGGCAGTGGTACCACTCTGGAGCTTGGCCTGGGTCTGTTGTCTGACAATGGCAGGTCTTGGCACTGAGGACTCTCCCAGTTCCATCCAGCCTTTGTCTGGGCAGGATGAGGTTTCTCCCTGGGTACCAGGCACAAAGGTTTGTATAAACTCAGAGTCGAGAAGTCCCTTCTGAATCATCTGGAATGCAACCTTCCTGTCAGGTGGGGCCAACAAGGGTAGGCAAGGCCTAGGTTCAAATCCTGCATCTGCCTCACTGTGAAGTATGGAGAGGGGCAGTTTCATAATGCTTTGGTTTCCTTATTCTTCAAACAGCGACAGCATTTCTACCTTCCTCATGGAATTATTATAGAGATTGATTGACACGATTCATGTTCTCAAAGGACACTCACTCATCCCTAGCTCTACCTGCTTAGATTACCCACTGTGAGCCCACTGCTGCCATGGGCTCTGGGCCTCTATCTTACCCTGTCCCCTTTTCCTGGCAAGCCTGACTCTCCCTGACTCAGTTGTCATTCCAGAAAGCCTTCATCCCCTCCAGTATGGGTGACCTGTCCCTCAGCTGGGATCCCACAACACTGGTCCTCATCCATCAGACCCAGGCCAGCCCTGGGTAAGGATCTCACCCATTCCATTACGACTGTCTCCTATCTCACCCTATCATATAATCATTGGTACATAACATCTTAGGCTTCCTTGCTTGCCGGGATATCAGAAGCTTTGATGGTCAGAGTTGAAAGTATTTTCTGGAGGTAAATATGATTTTTGATGGACCTGCTGGTAGGATGAAGCCTAACCACTCCCTACAAACCTACACAGAGCCCCTGCCCCTGACCAATAGGGCAGTGCCCAAGCCCATGGCAGCCCTTCCCCTAGTGCTCAGAGCTCTCCTTTCTCACTGAGTCTGCATTCACTGGTGTTTCTCTCTCTTCCTGCAGGGAAAGCCCCAGATGCCCAGATGTCCTCTATCTGAAGATGTACCTTCTGTGCCTAGTTAGCTCCATCTTGTGGCAGAGGAGACAGGGATTACTACCATGGATTCTCCAGAAGATTCAGATTACGTGGACGCCCCTTACCCAACATTGTGGGAGGAGAGGGAACTCCCCCTTCTTCTCACATGGTGTCTTGAGCTGGAAGCACAGATTCCTCTCTCACAGAAGCTGAATTTGAGGGAAACCAAGGTTGGGGCAAGCAGGGGTATGGGGCCATGTCTAGGGGAGTCTGAGGGCTGTGGAAAACTATATCCAATGCCAAAACCCTTGGCAGAGCCTCTCTCCATCCTACAGCTTCCATGAGCAGCCAATGTGCTTTGTAAGGGCCTCTCTTGCTCACTCAGGTTCAAGTGGCTTTTGCTGTTGCCACTAAAACTACATCCGGATGAACACAAGTCTCTATCGCACTGACCTGCACTGTCCTTAGAGGTTCTTCCCTGAGAGGATATGGTCCAGCCAGGAAATACAGGGAGCAACCTGATAGGAGTGGCCTGGTCTTCACTCCTCTGCTGGCCTGGAGCAGGGTGTGGTTGCTCAGGTTAGAATCTGAGTTATAGAGCACAAGGGGTTGGAGTGGCTGGAGTGTATCACCAGCCAGGTCCTGGGTGATGTGTATTCCAGGATATGAGGCACAGATGCTTGTGGGTGGTGACACATAAGGGGGGTGTGGGAAAGCTCTTCCCTGCTCTATGGGCACTCCCACTACCGATGGACTCACTGCTGGCTTCTCCTCCTTATGGTTTCAGATCTCATCTATAGACTCCAGATTCTTCCTTTCCCAAGGAAGGCTGCGCTGAATAAAGATAGCATAGATAGAGGAGCCTGCAGCATGTCCTCCAAAAATGTGGTTAACGTGTGTTCCAGAAATGGTGCTTATAAGAATCAGACATAAAGAACAGAGATTTGTGACACAGATGTACTTATTACTTTAATGATGAGTCAAACAATTGGAAATGGCTCAGTTGTTCAACAGATGGTGCTTTGAGTGCTGTCACTGAGAATGTCCAAGGGGACAGCAGCGACTGTGCCTATCCACTGTAGGGACATCAGGTAGAACAAGAGCCCAACCCTAAAACTCTCCGTGCCACACCCCCCGTCTTTGCACGCACACATGCGTGCAAGCAAGAACACACTAAATCCAGAGGGGAAAGCATGGAAAGAGGACACCATCCGTTATGGAAGAAGGAATGTGTCTTCATTTATTCATATTTAAATCATTATTTTACTACATAAATATATTCTGCCTAAACCTAAAGAACTATTTATTTGATTTCCTGACTCATTAGTAAAAAATGGGAAGATTTAAGATATAATGTTAATATTTTTATAATATGCCCACGAAATAGTTTAAACGTGGCCTATGCAGGGAAATGGAATCATTTAAAGGTGTCTCATGGACCCAGACATTTCCCCAGTTTCTGCCTTTCAAGGTATCCTTATGAAAGGGAACACAATTCCAGATAATGAAAGTAGTTCATTTTGGGGCTTCCCATGATCATTGCTGTTACAGAGACATTCGTTGTAATAAAATGCTTTTTAATAAAAATTGAAAAAAATATTTTTGTATCTTTCCTATGTTTTGTAGCCAGACAGAGAAGGCCATAATGTAGGATACCAGAATATGAAAATCCCAGATGAAGTGAAGTACCAAAGACAGAGAGAAAAGCAGTGGTTGCCGGGACTGGGGTGAGGGAATGAGCAGTGAGTGATACATAGCCCAGGTTTCTCTGTGATGGAAATATTCTTCAAGTAAATGGTTGTGCAACACTCTTAAGGTATTTATTTATTTATTTGTTTGTTTGTTTGTTTTTTTATTTATTTATTTATTTTTATTTCCTTTCAGGGTAACAGTATTCATTGTTTTTTCACCACACCCAGTGCTCCATGCAATCCGTGCCCTCCCTAATACCCACCACCAGGTTCCCCCAACCTCCCACCCCCCCCACCCCTTCGAAACCCTCAGGTTGTTTTTCAGAGTCCATAGTCTCTCATGGTTCACCTCCCTTTCCAATTTCCCTCAACTCCTTTCTCCTCTCCATCTCCCCTTTTCCTCCATATTATATGTTACGCTCCACAAATAAGTGAAACCATATGATAATTGACTCTCTCTGCTTCAGTTATTTCATACAGCATAATCTCTTCCAGTCCAATCTATGTTGCTACAAAAGTTGGGTTTTCGTCCTTTCTGATGGAGCCATAAAACTCCATAGTGTATATGGACCACATCTTCCTTATCCATTCGTCAATTGAAGGGCATCTTGGTTCTTTCCACAGTTTGGCGACCATGGCAATTGCTGCTATAAACATTGGGGTACAGATGGCCCTCCTTTTCACTACATCTGTATCTCTGCGGTAAGTACCCAGTAGTGCAATTGCAGGGTCATAGGGAAGCTCTGTTTTGAATGTCTTGAGGAATCTCCACACTGTTCTCCAAAGTGGCTGCACCAACTTGCATTCCCACCAACAGTGTAAGAGGGTTCCCCTTTCTCCACATCCTCTCCAACACACGTTGTTTCCTGTCTTGCTAATTTTGGCCATTCTAACTGGTGTAAGGTGATATCTCAATGTGGTTTTAATTTGAATCTCCCTGATGGCTAGTGATGATGAACTTTTTCCATGTGTCTGATAGCCATTTGTATGTCTTCATTGGAGAAGTGTCTGTTCATATCTTCTGCCCATTTTAAAAATAGAGCTTCCCTATGACCCTACAATTGCACTACTGGGTATTTGCCCCAAGGATACAGATGTAGTGAAAAGAAGGGCCATCTGTACCCCAATGTTTATAGCAGCAATGGCCACGTTTGCCAAACTGTGGAAAGAACCAAGATGCCCTTCAACGGACGAATGCATAAGGAAGATGTGGTCCATATACACTATGGAGTATTATGCCTCCATCAGAAAGGGCGAATACCCAACTTTTGTAGCAACATGGATGGGACTGGAAGAGATGATGCTGAGTGAAATAAGTCAAGCAGAGAGAGTCAAGTATCATATGGTTTCACTTATTTGTGGAGCATAACAAACAATATGGAGGACAAGGGTAGATGGAGAGGAGAAGCGAGTTGAGGGGAATTGGAAGGGGAGGTGAACCATGAGAGACTATGGACTCTGAAAAACAACCTGAGGGTTTCGAAGGGGCGGGGGATGGGAGGTTGGGGGAACCAGGTGGTGGGTATTAGGGAGGGCACGGATTGCATGGAGCACTGAGTGTGATGAAAAAACAATGAATACTGTTATGCTGAAAAGAAATAAAACATTAAAAAATGGGAAGAAGACATGAACAGACACTTCTACAATGAAGACATACAAATGGCTATCAGACACGTGAAAAAATGTTCATCATCACTAGCCATCAGGGAGATTCAAATTAAAACCACACTGAGATACCACCTTACACCAGTTAGAATGGCCAAAATTAGCCGGATAGGATTTTGATAGGGATTGCATTGAATGTGTAAATTGCTTTCAGTAGCATAGACATTTTCACAATATTTGTTCTTCCCATCCAGGATTATGAAACATTTTTCCATTTCATTTTGTCTTCCTCTATTTCTTTCATGAGTACTTTATAGTTTTCTGATTGTAGATTCTTTGCATCTTTGGTTAGGTTTATTCCTAGGTATCATATGGTTTTGGGTGCAATTGTAAATGGGATTGACTCCTTAATTTCTCTTTCTTCTGTCTTGTTGTTGGTGTATAGAAATGCAACTGATTTCTGTGCATTGATTTTATATCCTGACACTTTACTGAATTCCTGTACAAGTTCTAGCAGATTTGGAGTGGAGACTTTTGGGTTTCCCACATAGAGTATTATATCATCTGCAAAGAGTGAGTGTTTGATTTCTTCTTTGCTGATTTGGATGCCTTTAATTTCTTTTTGTCGTCTGATTTCTGAGACTAGGACTTCCAGTACTATGTTGAATATCAGTGGTGATAACGGACATCCCTGCCATGTTCCTGACCTTAGCGGAAAAACTCTCAGTTTTTCTCCATTGAGGATGATATTTGCGGTGGGTTTTTCATAGATGGCTTTGATAATATTGAGGTATATGCCCTCTATTCCTACACTTTGAAGAGTTTTGATCAGGAAGGGATGCTGTACTTTGTCGAATGACTTCAGCATCTATTGAGAGTATCATATGGTTCTTGTTCTTTCTTTTATTAATGTATTGTATCACATTGATTGATTTGCAGATGTTTAGCCAACCTTGCAGCACTGGAATAAATCCCACTTGGTCATGGTGAATAATCCTTTTAATGTACTGTTGGATCCTATTTGCTAGTATTTTGGTGAGAATTTTCACATCTGTGTTCATCAAGGATATTGGTCTGTTTTTTCTCTTTTTTGAAGGGATCATTGTCTGGTTTTGGGATCAAGGTGATGCTGGTCTCATAAAATGAGTTTGGAAGTTGTCCTTCCATTTCTATTTTTTGGAAAAGTTTCAGGAGAATAGGAATTAATTCTTCTTAAATGTTTGGTAGAATTCTCCTGGGAAGTAGTCTGGCCCTGGGCTTCTTTTTTTTTTTTTTTTTTTTTGAGATTTTTGATGACTGTTTCAATCTTCTTACTGGTTATGGGTCTGCTCAGGTTATCTATTTCTTGCTGGTTCAGTTGCAGTAGTTTATATGTCTCTAGGAATGCATCCAGTTCTTCCGGATTGCCAAATTTGTTGGCATAGTGTTGTTTGTAATATGTTTTTTTTGATTAAATTTTTAAATTTATTTTCAGCGTAACAGTATTCATTGTTTTTTTCACCACACCCAGTGCTCCATGCAATCTCTGCCCTCCCTAATACCACCACCTGGTTCCCCCAACCTCCTACCCCCCGCCCCTTCAAAACCCTCAAGTTGTTTTTCAGAGTCCATAGTCTCTCATGGTTCACCTCCCCTTCCAATTCCCCTCAACTCCCTTCTCCTCTCCATCTACCCTTGTCCTCTATATTATTTGTTATGCTCCACAAATAAGTGAAACCGTATGATACTTGACTCTCTCTGCTTGACTTATTTCACTCAGCATCATCTCTTCCAGTCCCATCCATGTTGCTACAAAAGTTGGGTATTCGTCCTTTCTGATGGAGGCATAATACTCCATAGTGTATATGGACCACATCTTCCTTATGCATTCGTCCGTTGAAGGGCATCTTGGTTCTTTCCACAGTTTGGCAAACGTGGCCATTGCTGCTATAAACATTGGGGTACAGATGGCCCTTCTTTTCACTACATCTGTATCTTTGGGGTAAATACCCAGTAGTGCAATTGCAGGGTCATAGCGAAGCTCTATTTTTAACTACTTGAGGAATCTCCACACTGTTCACCAAAGTGGCTGCACCAGTTTGCATTCCCACCAACAGTGTAAGAGGGTTCCCCTTTCTCCACATCCTCTCCAACACACGTTGTTTCCTGTCTTGCTAATTTCGGCCATTCTAACTGGTGTAAGTTGGTATCTTAATGTGGTTTTGATTTGAATCTCCCTGATGGCTAGTGATAATGAACATTTTTCCATGTGTCTCGTAGCCATTTGTATGTCTTCATTGGAGAAGTGTCTGTTCATATCTTCTGCCCATTTTTTGATATGATTATCTGTTTTGTGTGTGTTGAGTTTGAGGAGTTCTTTATAGATCTTGGATATCAACCTTTTATCTGTACTGTCATTTGCAAATATCTTCTCCCATTCCGTGGGTTGCCTCTTTGTTTTGTTGACTGTTTCCTTTGCCGGGCAGAAGCTTTTTATCTTGAGGAAGTCCCAAAAGTTCATTTTCGCTTTTGTTTCCTTCGCCCTTGGAGACATACCTTGAACGAAGTTGCTGTGGCTGATATCAAAGAGGTTACTGCCGATGTTCTCCTCGAGGATTCTGATGGATTCCTGTCTCATGTTGAGGTCTTTTTTCCATTTCGAGTTTATCTTTGTGTACGGTGTAAGAGAATGGTCGAGTTTCATTCTTCTACATATAGCTGTCCAGTTTTCCCAGCACCATTTATTGAAGAGACTGTCTTTTTTCCACTGGATATTTTTTCCTGTTTTGTCAAAGATTATTTGACCATAGAGTTGAGGGTCCATATCTGGGCTCTCTACTCTGTTCCACTGGTCCATGTGTCTGTTTTTATGCCAGTACCATGCTGTCTTGGTGATCACAGCTTTGGAGTAAAGCTTGAAATCAGGTAACGTGATGCCGCCAGTTTTATTTTTGTTTTTCAACATTTCCTTAGCAATTCGGGGTCTCTTCTGATTCCATACAAATTTTAGGATTATTTGCTCCAGCTCTTTGAAAAATACCGGTGGAATTTTGATCAGAATGGCATTAAAAGTATAGATTGCTCTGGGCAGTATAGACATTTTAACGATGTTTATTCTTCCGATCCAAGAGCATGGAATGGTCTTCCATCTTTTTGTGTCTTCTTCAATTTCTTTTAGGAGTGTTCTGTAGTTCCTCGAGTACAGATCTTTAACCTCTTTGGTTAGGTTTATTCCGAGGTATCTTAGGGTTCTTGGTGCCATAGTAAATGGAATCGATTCTTTAATTTGCCTTTCTGTATTTTCATTGTTAGTGTATAAGAAAGCCACTGATTTCTGTACATTGACTTTGTATCCTGCCACATTATTGAATTGCTGTATGAGTTCTAGCAGTTTGGGGGTGGAGTCTTTCGGGTTTTCCATATAAAGAATCATGTCATCTGCGAAGAGAGAGAGTTTGACTTCTTCCTTGCCAATTTGGATACCATTTATTTCTCTTTGTTGTCTGATTGCTGTTGCTAGGACTTCTAATACTATGTTGAACAAGAGTGGTGAGAGTGGGCATCCTTGTCGTGTTCCTGATCTCAACGGGAAGGCTGCAAGCTTTTTCCCATTGAGGATGATATTTGCTGTGGGTCTTTCATAGATAGATTTGATGAAGTTCAGGAATGTTCCCTCTATCCCTATACTTTGAAGCGTTTTAATCAGGAACGGATGCTGGATTTTGTCAAAAGCTTTTTATGCATCAATTGAGAGTACCATTTGGTTCTTCTCTCTTCTCTTATTGACTTGTTCTATCACGTTGATTGATTTGCGAATGTTAACCATCCTTGTAACCCAGGGATGAATCACACCTGGTCATGGTGGATAATCTGTTTAATGTGCTGTTGGATCCTGTTTGCTAGGATCTTGTTGAGCATCTCAGCATCCACATTCATCAGTGATATTGGTCTGAAATTCTCCTTTTTGGTAGGGTCTTTGCCTGGTTTGGGGATCAGGGTAATGCTGGCTTCATAAAAGGAGTCTGGAAATTTTCCTTCTGCTTCAATTTTTTGAAACAGCTTCAAGAGAATAGGTGTTATTTCTTCTTTGAAAGTTTCATAGAATTCCCCAGGGAATCTGTCAAGTCCTGGGCTCTTGTTTTTTGGGAGGCTTTTGATCACTGCTTCAATCTCGTTACTAGATATCGGTCTATTCAGGTTGTCAATATCTTCCTGGTTCAATTTTGGGAGTTTATAGTTTGCCAGGAATGCATCCATTTCATCTAGGTTGCTTAGCTTATTGGCATATAACTGTTGATAAAAACTTCTGATGATTGTTTCTACTTCCTCGGTGTTCGTTGTGATCTCTCCCTTTTCATTCATAATTTTGTTAATTTGGGCTTTCTCTCTTTTCTTTTGGATTAGTGTGGCCAATGGTTTATCGATCTTATTGATTCTTTCAAAAAACCAGCTTCTAGGTTCATTGATACATTCTACTGTATCTCTGGTTTCTACCTCGTTGATCTCTGCTCTAATCTTGATTATTTCCCTTCTTATGTGTGGAGTTGGTTTGATTTGTTGTTGATTCTCCAGTTCTTTAAGGTGTAGAGACAGCTGGTGTATTCTGGATTTTTCAATTTTTTTGAGGGAGGCTTGGATGGCTATGAATTTCCCCCTTAGGACCGCCTTTGCTGTATCCCGTAGGTTTTGGAGTGAAGTGTCTTCATTCTCATTGGTTTCCATAAATTGTTTAAGTTCTTCTTTGATCTCCTGGTTGATCCAAGCATTCTTAAGCAAGGTGGTCTTTAGCTTCCAGGTGTTTGTGTTTCGTCTGAACTTTTCCTTGGGATTGAGCTCCAGTTTCAAAGCATTGTGATCTGAGAATATGCAGGGAATCATCTCAGTCTTTTGGTATCGGTTGAGCCCTGATTTGTGACCAGTATGTGGTCTATTCTGGAGAAGGTTCCATGTGCACTTGAGAAGAATGAGTATTCTGTTGTTTTAGGGTGGAATGTTCTGTATATATCTATGAGGTCCATCTGGTCCAATGTGTCATTCAATGCTCTTATTTCTTTATGGATTTTCTGCTTCGATGATCTGTCTATTTCTGAGAGAGGCGTATTAAGATCTCCTACTATTAATGTATTCATATCAATATGACTCTTTATCTTGATTAATAGTTTTCTTATGTAATTGGCTGCTCCCATATTGGGGGTGTAGATATTTACAATTGTTAGATCATCTTGGTGCATAGTCCCTTTAAGAATTATGTAGTGTCCTTCTGTATCTCTGACTACCGTCTTTAGTTTAAAATCTAATTTATCTGATATGAGAATCGCTACCCCGGCCTTCTTTTGAGGCCCATTGGCATGAAAGATGCTTCTCAATCCTTTCACTTTCAGTCTGGGTGTATTTTTAGGTTTGAAATGGGTCTGTTGTAGACAACATATGGATGGGTCCTGTCGTTTTATCCAATCGGCAACCCTGTGTCATTTTATGGGCGCATTTAGGCCATTCACATTGAGAGTGATTATTGAGAGATACATTTTTATTGACATTGTGTTATCTTTGAAGTCTTTCTTTCTGTCGATTGTCTCTATATTTCTTTTCAATGCTATTCTTAGGGTTTTTTCCTCTTTTATAGAACCCCCCTTAATATTTCCTGCAGTGTCGGCTTGCTGGTTGCATAGTCTTTTAAGCCTTGCCGGTCTTGGAAACTCTTTATTGCTCCATCCATTTTGAATGTCAGTCTTGCTGGATAAAGTATTCTTGGCTGCATGTTCTTCTCATTTCGTGCCCTGAATATATCTTGCCAGCCCTTTCTGGCTTGCCAGTTCTCTGTGGACAGGTCTGACGTTATTCTGATGGGCTTTCCTCTGTACATAAGGAGCTTCTTTGTCCTAGCGGCTTTCAAGAGATTGTATCTACAATTATGATTCCTCAATTTTACAATGAGGTGCCTGGATGTTTTTTTGGAATTTATAATCTTGGGGGGAGACCTTTCTGCCTCTAGTACATGAACACTTGTTCCATTCGCAAGATTGGGAAAATTTTCATGAAGAACTTGTTCCACCATATCTTCTAGACTTCTTTCTTTCTCCTCCCCATCAGGGATTCCAATAATTCTGACGTTGGAACGTTTCATGGCATCATTTATTTCCCTGATTCTGTTTTCGTGGCTTCTAAGCTGTTTGTTCCAGGCTTCCTCCTGATCCTTTCTCTCTATCTGTTTGTCCTCCAGATCACTAATTCTATCTTCTGTTTCAGTTACCCTAGCTTTTAGAGTATTTAGATTAGATTGGAACTCATTGAGAGCATTGTGAACCTCATCCCTGGTGGCCTTCAGCTCTGCCCTAACATTATGAACATCATCCCTGGTCACTTTCAATTCTGCCTTAATCAATTCCGTTTGGTCATCCATGGCTTTCTCCAATCTAGCTATTGCCTGGATAATTGTTAGCCTGAATTCTCTTTCCGACATATTGTCTATGTTGATAGCCGTTAGCTCTGTTGCAGAAGGCCCATCCTCTGCACTTTTCTTCTGTTATGGATTCCTCCTCCTAGTCATTTTGGTGAGAGTTGACTGGACAGATGTAGCTGGATGTATCGACCGTGGTGAGGTCAAGGTGCACCCTGGAACGCTTCTGAGCACTCAGGATTCCCCTCCCAAACGAGAGAAAAAAGAAAAGAAAAGGAAAAAAGAGAGAGAGAGAGAGACAGGAAAAAAAGGGAAGATAAAAAAGAAGGTTCAGCCCAAATGGGCCCCAGGGTAAGATTTATAATGTATACAAACAAAAACAGACAAACAAAAAGACTGATAAAAGTTTATGACGAGAGAAAAAATATATATATATATATATAAGCAAAAAAAGTAAGAACCTCATCAAAAAGTACCCCAAGTATAATATTTATATACTATCAGGACAAACATAAATACACAGAGACACTGGCAGAAGAAAAAATGGGAGCATGGCTATAGATTCTCAGTGTGGGCGAAGAAGGTTATTTTGATTCTTCCTGGATGTTATCTTGATATCTTTGTTAAAGGACTCAAATTTCCTAAGATAAAAAGGGGATTAAAAATTGGTTTACCCGGGCACCTGGGTGGCTCAGTGGGTTAAAGCCTCTGCCTTCGGCTCAGGTCATGATCTCAGGGTCCTGGGATAGAGCCCCGCATCGGGCTTTCTGCTCAGCAGGGAACCTGCTTCTCTCTCTCTCTCTCTCTGCCTGCCTCTCTGCCTACTTGTGATCTCTCTCTGTCAAATAAATAAATAAAAATCTTAAAAGAAAATTGGTTTACCTATAGGGGTAGCATTGATTGGAGAAAGGGGGTTACCTTGAAGTTTAACTCTATATGAATATTAGAAAATAAAAATAAAAAAGGAATAAACTGGACTAAACTAAACTAATTTTTTAATTAAAAAAATAAAAAAGCAAAAGAAAAACACATGTGTATGTATCAAAAATTCAGGTTAGAAGTTTATTATGGAATTTGATGTACTGGACATCTCACTGTGATGGTAAATAGGTTAAAAAATTATTTATATAAAAAAAGAAAAAAAATGAACCAGAATAGTGGGAATGAGTTAAAAGTAAAAGTTGTATCTATGAAGTAGTGGTGGTTGTTCTCTTGTAGTCTTTTTTTTTTTCTTTCCTGATTTGTTTTCTGGGGGAGGAGCCTGCCACGTGGGTTTTCAGTCAGTGATGTTCCCTGAGTTAAGTCCTCCAGCCCCCCTCAAGGGGGTGGGCTCTGAGGAAAACAGTTTTTTCAGGCTTTTGTTCTCTGGACGTTTTTATGTTTGTTCACTTCTTTTCTCTCGCCTTGACAGCTTTTGATGGTTTTTGGAGGTTTAGAGGAAAACAAACTGCACCCCAACCTCCCTCTCAGAGAGAAGCCTCAGTCTGTTCCCCTGTAGGTGCTGCAGCCGCTGGGCCGCTGGCAGAGCAGGTTCTGAGTCGCGGTCCATGGTGACACAGGATCTCCTGCTTGTATGCAAAACCACGGTGGCGGCAGCTGTCTGGTCAGCTCCAGACTGCCAGAGAGGTTCCAAGCAGTGATCGCACACTGAGATTTTCCCACTGGCTGGGGCTGGGACTGCCTGGTCTTTCCAGGTCTAAGAGTGCAGGACTTGCTCGCACCTCTCCCAGGGGAGGTTGTGGGGTGTGGGCATCTCCAGCTCTAGCTCGGCGCGGGTCCCAGAACACCAGGCTGGGCATTCGTGCACCTCTCTCAGGGAAGGGTGAGGCGTGCGTGCGTATCTCTGGCAAGGTGCACTTTCTGCCATCTGGTGTGGCTCCCAGCCCCTCACAGGAGCCGGACTCCACTCGTTCTCAGGCTCGCTGGCGGCTCAGGGACCAAGACCTGGTTTCTCCGCCACACTCTCTGGCTCAGTGCCAGGGGAGGCTGTCCTGGGTCTGGGGACTTAAGCCCCTGTCCCTAGCCACCCCAATTCCCACAATTTCCCCCCGCGATCCTTTGCTCTTTTGAGTGCTTTCAACCAGCCTCCAAGTTAATGCTGGTCCCCAGTCGCAGGGCACTCTTGTATTGGGGTATTATTTTCCAATCGGTTGCCTCTGGTGGCTCCCTACGTCTTTTGTTTATTTTCCAATATCAGTCTGATGTTCCCACTCCATTTTACCTGCCCACTGGCGTCTTCTGCCCGCCGTAGAGATCCAGACGTGTATAATTCTGATCTCAGGCTGATTTCATGGATGATCGGAGTTCTTTGGTAGGTAATCAGCTCACTTTAGGGTAAAGGTTGAAAAGGCGTCTCCTCCTACTTCCCCGCCATCTTGTCCTCCCCCTCACACAATTTTTTTTTTTAAAGATTTTATTTATTTGACAGACAGGGATCACAAGAAGGCAGAGAGGCAGGCAGAGAGAGAGAGAGGAGGAAGCAGGCTCCCTGCTGAGCAGAGAGCCCGATGCGGGGCTCGATCCCAGGACCCTGGGATCATGACCTGAGCCGAAGGCAGAGGCTTTAACCCACTGAGCCACCCAGGCGCCCCCCCCCACACAATTTTAATGGGTAATCTCAGTGAAACTGTTAGGAAGAAGTTACATTGAATAGATGTAAATAAACTTAGAAATTTTAGATAAAGTCTTAGTCTTCCAAATCTTTTTGGTAAACTAAAACTTTAAAGTTTTGGTAAGTTAGGTCAATGGTTAAATGAAATTACTTTCATTAAACATCTAGATCATTACTAGGTAAGATAATATTAAGTTATTAGTAAATGAACATGAGTTTATCTCCTTTTGGTTACCTTACTGTAAAGAAACTGGGCTTGTTTTTAAATGCATTTTGTGCTTTCCTGAAAGATTGTTTAATGAAGAAGCACATATTTCAGCAAATTATGAAATGCATTCATAAATTTCCCAACCTAAAGAGTACTTGTTCACAGTACACAACTGCTTTCTTTAAAAATGAAAGTTTCCAAGAGTTAAGAATTCTAAGTAATGTAATGAAGGCCACTGAAAATAATAAGAAAAACAACTCAGAATGCAAAGAAGGTAAGATGTGTGTTTTTCATAAGTAAAGGAATGAGGAATGGAAATTTTTTTTTCAGGGAAAAAAAGACAGGAATTTTATTTTACAGCAAAGCTGGTTACCTAAAGATGGTAAACTCAGGACAAAAATCTGAATGTAAATGAGAAAGTTGTAAAGCCTTCTAAAAAGGGAGTGTTTGGAAATGTGTATGGTCAGGACAGTCTAAGATTTGAATGAATAATTTCCAATCAAAAGTAAGCTGGTAAAACATCAGAATTTGGTTTTCCTTCCTCAAGAGAATGAAGGATTTTGTGTTTTTTTTTTTTTTAATTTTCTTTGGAGTATTGGCCCGCTTAAGTCTCTTTGACCTGGAACATCCCAAAGAATTTGCTAAATTAATTTAGCTTATTTGAAATGTTAAATTACATGGGAATCATTGTCAAATAAAAGTTCATACTAAGTTTTTTTGTTTTCTGGTTTTTGTTTTTGTTTTTGTTTTTTTGCTATTATAGTTGTAAGATTGTGACACATGTAGATGAGGTCCATTCCGGTTCGACAAAACATGGCTCCTCATTGCCAGATGCAGGCCATCCTGATGTCCTTGTAACATGGCACCTGTTTCCTTCTGAATCAGAGACAAGAAGGTGGGTAAAGAATGGGAGTGATTTAAAGAAAGAGTCAGGGCTAAGGGAAAACCAAGACAACTACTTGGTACCTCCCAGATCCCTGGTAAGCCCTATTTTTCTTGATTTTTTTTTCATTCCTTCACCCACCATAGGGCATTTAAGATGATTGCAATGATAAATGGACATCAGTGGGAAGCCTTCTAAAACAGTAAAAACAAACAAACAAAAAAAAAAAACTGTTTACCAGCAGTGTCTAACTTGTCAGGTCCATAATCCTGAACAACTTTTGTCTCCAGAGGTTTCAGGCCTCCTTCCTGTGGACCCTTTGAACACCTGTAGCTGGTTCATTCCACTGCCACTTAGTAGGGTTTGTTATATACCCTTGTTGTTGTTTCTGTATTTTCTATATCAGTTAAAGCCTTTCCCTGCCAAGAGGCTGATGATTGCACTGTGGCAAAGACCCTGTTAAAAATGGGTTTCTCCCTTGGGGCACACTTTCTGTGATCGCCAGTGACCAGGGCACATATTTCACTGGGCAAATCACAGGAGACTTTAGGAAATCCTTGCAGACATCTTTGAATTGCTTCAGTGTACAACCTTTCACTGATCCATTGTGTTGCATGTTGGTCTATCGAACTGCCGTAAGTCTGCGATGTCCAGTGCTCAAGCCTGTCATCAAGAGGTTATGGATGCCTTCCTAGATCACAGTTAAAAGGATCCTCTCCATCACAGTTTACAGCCTGGTGATTAAGTATTTGAGACACATCATTAGTAGAAGACAGCCCTTGAAAGCCAGTGAAAGAGGGACCTTACTAAGTCTCCTTCTGTAGAACTCAAAGGTATTGAGCCTCCGGTGCACATCCCACAGCTACAGAAGTCTCCACCTGACACCTGGTCCTGCATGGACACTTGATATTTCTGAATCTACTTGGAAGAAAGTGAATTCGCTGACATTTAGGTAGACTGTGCTCACCCAAGACAATGGATCAAGACTCCAAGCTTTGACCAAACATGTGATCGTTTATCTCTCTTTTCTTTTCCTTTATTCTGGCAATGACCTGGAAGGGTAACACCCTCATCTGTATTGCCCAGGTCATTACTACTGCAGTATCCTCTGGAATTTAAAGCAACCTTTTATTTCAGGCTACCAGAAAATTCAACCCTGGTCTGAAAACTAATCAAGCTAAATAAGACATCTCATTGGTTAACTTCCTTACATTCATGGTCTGAGTTAGGAGGGAACTACCAGGAAAAATTGTGTTCCAAGATTCATGCTTTTGGCTGGTCTTACTTCCCTGGATAGGGATAAATGTAGATGGAGTATGATCAAGACCTTTTCCTTCATTCTTGAAATTGTTGCAGAACCCCTTGCCAAAGCAATGTCTGCCCAACGAGAATCCTTACACTCTGGCCAAAGGAGTTCTTGAAAATAAGATAGCCCTTGGTTATCTCTTAGCTGAGCAAGGCTGGGTCTGTGCTGCAGATGACAGCATGTGCTAAATCCCGATGAACAGTTCTGGGGGAAGTTGAAGCCCCATAATATCAGATTACTGAGGAAGCCCCTTGGCTTAAAAGAGTGACTCCTTCAGCAGGGTCTTTCTTACTCATTTGTTTTTAATTGCTTTGAGTCTTGGAGTACATAGCCTCAAATTGCACTCCAAACATTGGGAATTACCTTGTTTATCGTAATCAATATAATCTGTTTGGTGCTTTTTGTTTTCTCAAAAGCTCTAAATGCAAAAGCAGAGACACTAACCTGCACACTAGTGATCTTTCTAAGACTGGAACATCAGAAAAACAAAAAGAAGAAGAAGAAGAAGAAGAAGAAGAAGAAGAAGAAGAAGAAGAAGAAGAAGAGCATGACCAACTCAAAAATTATAAGACTGCAGTGGTGACCTGTGAACATCACAAGGGTTAATCAGAAAGGTCAAGATGTGGTCCTTATACACTATGGTGTATTATGCCTCCATCAGAAAGGACGAATACCCAACTTCTGTAGCAACATGGACAGGACTGGAAGAGATTATGCTGAGTGAAATAAGTCAAGCAGAGAGAGTCAAGTATCATATGGTTTCACCTTTTTGTGGAGCATAACAAATAACATGGAGGACATAGGGAGATGGAGAGGAGAAGGGAGTTGAGGGAAACTGGAAGGGGAGATGAACCATGAGAGACTGTGGACACTGAAAAACAACCTGAGGGTTTTGAAGGGGCAGGGGTTGGGAGGTTGGGGGAACCAGGTGGTGGGTATTAGGGAGGGCACGGATTGCATGGAGCACTGGGTGTGGTGAAAAAACAATAAATACTGTTACGCTGAAAAGAAATAAATTTTTTTTAAAAAATCTCCTACTATTAGTGTATTCATATCAATATGACTCTTTACCTTGATTAATAGTTTTCTTTGGGGGGAGGAGTCAAGATGGCGGAGAAGTAGCAGGCTGAGACGACATCAGGTAGCAGGAGATCAGCTAGATAGCTTATCTAACCATTGTGAACACCTATAAATCCAACGGGAAATCGAAGAGAAGAAGAGCAACAATCCCAGAAACAGAAAATCGATCACTTTCTGAAAGGTAGGACCTGCGGAGAAGTGAATCCAAAGCGACGGGAAGATAGACCCCGGGGGGAGGGGCCGGCACCCGGCAAGCGGCGGAGCGACGGAGCACAAAATTGGGACTTTTAAAAGTCGGCTCCACTGGGAGACATCGCTCCAGAGGCTAAACTGGGGGGAAACCCAGGTGGGGTCAGCATAACCCCAGGACCCGCGGGGTCACAGAAGGACTGGGGGTGTCTGAGTGCCGCAGAGCTCGCAGGTATTAGAGCGGGGAAGCCGGCTATAGCGACAAAGCCGAGGAGTGAGCTCTAAGCCCGGGGTTACCTTGTGCCGGTCGCAGGCTGGGTGGGCTCGGAGCGCGGCCGGAGGCCACGGAGACAAAAGCGACCCGGCGCTTTTCTCCAGCTCCAACAATTGACTGCTTTCCTCGAGGCGCGACCGCAAGCCAGGGAGGCGGGGCTATTGGGCACTTTGCTCTGAGAGCGCACTGAGGAGCGGAACCCCAAGCTCTCGGCTCCTCCGGGCCGGAGACTGGGAGGCCGCCATCTTCATTCCCGTCCTCCGGAACTCTACGGAAAGCGCTCAGGGAACAAAAGCTCCCGAAAGCGAACCCGAGCGGATTACTTAGCCCGGCCCCTGGCAAGGGCGGTGCAATTCCGCCTGCGGCAAAGACACTTGAGAATCACTACAACAGGCCCCTCCCCCAGAAGATCAACAAGAAACCATCCAAAACCAACTTCAGTCACCAAGAACAGCGGAATTCCACAGCAGGAGAAAGCAAATCCTACCTGGACAAAATGACAAGGCGGAAAAACTCACCTCAAAAAAAAGAACAAGAGGCCGTACCGAAGGCTGGAGACCTAATCAATACAGACATAGGTAGCATGACAGATCTAGAGTTCAGAATGACAATTCTCAAGGTTCTAGCCGGGCTCGAAAAAGGCATAGAAGATATTAGAGAAACCCTCTCCGGAGAGATAAAAGCCCTTTCTGGAGAAATAAAAGAACTAAAATCTAACCAAGTTGAAATCAAAAAAGCTATTCATGAGGTGCAATTAAAAATGGAAGCTCTCACTGCCAGGATAAATGAGGCAGAAGAAAGAATTAGTGACATAGAAGACCAAATGACAGAGAATAAAGAAGCTGAGCAAAAGAGAGACAAACAACTACTGGAACACGAGGAGAGGATTCGAGAGATAAGTGACACCATAAGACGACACAACATTAGAATAATTGGGATTCCAGAAGAAGAAGAAAGAGAGAGGGGAGCAGAAGGTATATTGGAGACAATTATTGGAGAGAATTTCCCTAATATGGCAAAGGGAACAAACATCAAAATCCAGGAGATGCTAAGAACGCCCCTCAAAATCAATAAAAATAGGTCCACACCTCGTCACCTGATAGTAAAATTTACAAGTCTTAGCGACAAAGAGAAAATCCTGAAAGCAGCCCGGGAAAAGAAGTCTGTAACATACAAGGGTAAAAACATTAGATTGGCAGCGGACCTATCCACAGAGACCTGGCAGGCCAGAAAGAACTGGCATGATATATTCAGAGCACTAAACGAGAAAAACATGCAGCCAAGAATACTATATCCGGCTAGGCTATCATTGAAAATAGAAGGAGAGATAAAGAGCTTCCAGGACAAAAAAAAGCTGAAAGAATTTGCAAACACCAAACCAGCTCTACAGGAAATATTGAAAGGGGTCCTCTAAGCAAAGAGAGACCCTAAAAGTAGTAGATCAGAAAGAAACAGAAACAATATACAGTAACAATCATCTTACAGGCAATACAATGGCACTAAATTCATATCTCTCAATAGTTACCCTGAATGTTAATGGGCTCAATGCCCTAATCAAAAGACACAGGGTATCAGAATGGATAAAAAAACAAAACCCATCCATATGCTGCCTACAAGAAACTCATTTTAGACCCGAAGACACCTCCAGATTTAAAGTGAGGGGGTGGAAAACAATGTACCATGCTAATGGACATCAGAAGAAAGCTGGGGTGGCAATCCTTATATCAGATCAATTAGATTTTAAGCCAAAGACTATAATAAGAGATGAGGAAGGACACTATATCATACTCAAAGGGTCTGTCCAACAAGAAGATCTAACAATCTTAAATATCTATGCCCCTAACATGGGAGCAGCCAACTATATAAACCAATTAATAACAAAATCAAAGAAATACATCGACAGTAATACAATAATAGCAGGGGACTTTAACACTCCCCTCACTGAAATGGACAGATCATCTAAGCAAAAGATCAACAAGGAAATAAAGGCCTTAAATGACACACTGGACCAGATGGACATCACAGATATATTCAGAACATTCCATCCCAAAGCAACAGAATATACATTCTTCTCTAGTGCACATGGAACATTCTCCAGAATAGACCACATCCTGGGTCATAAATCAGGTCTCAATCGGTACCAAAAGATCGAGATCATTCCCTGCATATTTTCAGACCACAATGCTCTGAAGCTCGAACTCAATCACAAGAGGAAATTTGGAAAGAACGCAAATACATGGAGACTAAACAGCATCCTTCTAAAAAATGAATGGGTCAACCAGGAAATTAAAGAAGAATTGAAAAAATTCATGGAAACAAATGATAATGAAAACACAACAGTTCAAAATCTGTGGGACACAACAAAGGCAGTCCTGAGAGGAAAATATATAGCAGTGCAAGCCTTTCTCAAGAAACAAGAAAGGTCTCAAATACACAACCTAACCCTACACCTAAAGGAGCTGGAGAGAGAACAACAAAGAAAGCCTAAACCCAGCAGGAGAAGAGAAATCATAAAGATCAGAGCAGAAATCAATGAAATAGAAACTAAAAAAACAATAGAACAAATCAACAAAACTAGGAGCTGGTTCTTTCAAAGAATTAATAAGATTGATAAGCCCCTGGCCAGACTTATCAAAAAGAAAAGAGAAAGGACGCAAATAAATAAAATCATGAATGAAAGAGGAGAGATCACAACCAACACCAAAGAAATACAAACAATTATAAGAACATACTACGAGCAACTCTATGGCAACAAATTTGACAACCTGGAAGAAATGGATACATTTCTAGAGATGTATAAACTACCACAACTGAACCAGGAAGAAATAGATAACCTGAACAGACCCATAACCAGTAAGGAGATTGAAACAGTCATCAAAAATCTCCAAACAAACAAAAGTCCAGGACCAGACGGCTTCCCAGGGGAATTCTACCAAACATTTAAAGAAGAATTAATTCCTATTCTCCTGAAACTGTTCCAAAAAATAGAAATGGAAGGAAAACTTCCAAACTCATTCTATGAGGCCAGCATCACCTTGATCCCAAAACCAGACAAGGATCCCACCAAAAAAGAGAATTACAGACCAATATCCTTGATGAACACAGATGCGAAAATTCTCACCAAAATACTGGCCAATAGGATCCAACAGTACATTAAAAGGATTATTCACCATGACCAAGTGGGATTTATTCCAGGGCTGCAAGGTTGGTTCAACATCCGCAAATCCATCAATGTGATACAATACATTAATAAAAGAAAGAGTAAGAACCATATGATACTCTCAATAGATGCTGAAAAAGCGTTTGACAAAGTGCAGCATCCCTTCCTGATTAAAACTCTTCAAAGTGTAGGGATAGAAGGCACATACCTCAACATTATCAAAGCCATCTATGAAAAACCCACCGCAAATATCATTCTCAATGGAGAAAAACTGAAAGCTTTTCCGCTAAGGTCAGGAACACGGCAGGGATGTCCGTTATCACCACTGCTGTTCAATATAGTACTAGAAGTCCTAGCCTCAGCAATCAGACAACAAAAAGAAATTAAAGGCATCCAAATCGGCAAAGAAGAAGTCAAACTATCACTCTTTGCAGATGATATGATACTATATGTGGAAAACCCAAAAGGCTCCACTCCAAAACTGCTAGAACTTATACAGGAATTCAGTAAAGTGTCAGGATATAAAGTCAATGCACAGAAATCAGTCGCATTTCTTTACACTAACAACAAGACAGAAGAAAGAGAAATTGAGGAGTCAGTCCCATTTACAATCGTACCCAAAACCATAAGATACCTAGGAATAAATCTAACCAAAGAGGCAAAGAATCTATACTCAGAAAACTATAAAGTACTCATGAAAGAAATTGAGGAAGACACAAAGAAATGGAAAAATATTCCATGCTCATGGATTGGAAGAACAAATATTGTGAAAATGTCTATTTTACCTAAAGCAATCTACACATTTAATGCAATCCCTATCAAAATCCCATCCATTTTTTTTAAAGAAATAGAACAAATAATCCTAAAATTTATATGGAACCAGAAAAGACCTCGAATAGCCAAAGGAATATTGAAAAAGAAAGCCAAAGTCGGTGGTATCACAATTCCAGACTTCAAGCTCTATTACAAAGCTGTCATCATCAAGACAGTATGGTACTGGCACAAAAACAGACATATAGACCAATGGAACAGAATAGAGAGCCCAGAAATAGACCCTCAACTCTATGGTCAACTAATCTTCGACAAAGCAGGAAAGAATATCCAATGGAAAAAAGACAGCCTCTTCAACAAATGGTGCTGGGAAAATTGGACAGCCACATGCAGAAAAATGAAATTGGACTATTTCCTTACACCACACACGAAAATAGACTCAAAGTGGATGAAGGACCTCAATGTGCGAAAGGAATCTATCAAAATCCTTGAGGACAATGCAGGCAGCAACCTCTTTGACCTCCACCGCAGCAACTTCTTCCTAGGAACATCGCCAAAGGCAACAGAAGCAAGGGCAAAAATGAACTATTGGGATTTCATCAAGATCAAAAGCTTTTGCACAGCAAAGGAAACAGTTAACAAAACCAAAAGACAACTGACAGAATGGGAGAAGATATTTGCAAACGACATATCAGATAAAGGGCTCGTATCCAAAATCTATAAAGAGCTTATCAAACTCAATACCCAAAGAACAAATAATCCAGTCAAGAAATGGGCAGAGGACATGAACAGACATTTCTGCAAGGAAGACATCCAGATGGCCAACAGACACATGAAAAAATGCTCCACATCACTCGGCATCAGGGAAATACAAATCAAAACCACAATGAGATACCACCTCACACCAGTCAGAATGGCTAAAATTAACAAGTCAAGAAATGACAGATGCTGGCGAGGATGCGGAGAGAGGGGAACCCTCCTACACTGTTGGTGGGAATGCAAGCTGGTGCAACCACTCTGGAAAACAGTGTGGAGGTTCCTCAAAAAACTGAAAATAGAGCTACCCTATGACCCAGCAATTGCACTCCTGGGTATATATCCTAAAGATACAAACGTGGTGCTCCGAAGGGGCACGTGCACCCGAATGTTTATAGCAGCAATGTCCACAATAGCCAAACTGTGGAAAGAGCCTAGATGTCCATCAACAGATGAATGGATAAAGAAGATGTGGTATATATACACAATGGAATACTATGCAGCCATCAAAAGACATGAAATCTTGCCATTTGCGACGACGTGGATGGAACTAGAGGGTATCATGCTTAGCGAAATAAGTCAATCGGAGAAATATAACTATCATATGATCTCTTTGATATGAGGAAGGGGAGATGCAAGGTGGGGGGGTTTGGGGGGAGGTAGGAAAAGAAAAAATGAAAAGATGGGATTGGGAGGGAGACAAACCATAAAAGACTCAATCTCAAGAAACAGACTGAGGGTTGCGGGGGGGAAGGGGGATGGGAGAGGGTGGTGGGGAAATGGACATTGGGGAGGGTATGTGCTATGATGAGTGCTGTGAAATGTGTAAACCAGACGATTCACAGACCTGTACCCCTGGGGATAAAAATATATTATATGTTTATTAAAATAAAAAAATTAAAAAAAAAAATAGTTTTCTTATGTAATTGGATGCTCCCATATTGGGGACATAGATATTTACAATTGTTAAATCTTCTTGGTGGATAGTCACTTTAAGAATGATGTAGTGTCCTTCTGTATCTCTGACTACATTGTTTAGTTTAAAATCTAATTTATCTGCTATGAGAATCACTACCCCGGCCTTCTTTTGAGGCCCATTGCCATGAAAGATGCTTCTCCATCCCTTTACTTTCAGTCTGGATGTATCCTTAGAATCCTTCATATCCTCCGGAATTTCTGGCAAAGAGGGATATGTGGGGTTCTTGCCACTGGGATGGAGGGGGTTGCAAGATAGTGGATACCCTGGTGATCCCTTTATGTTCACACCAATGTCATGGTGGGCAGGGTGGAAAGGATTCCTGAGGTGCATCTTACCTCTCTTAGAGCTCATCCAAGGCCCTGAAGCTGTGTCACATTTCTCTCCTTGGTGGAGGTGTGTGCATACTGGGGTGTGGTGTGTCTGGGATGGAGTGCCCTGGGTCTGAAGACCAGCAAAGGCAGCCAGATAGGGCTCTGAGGCCTCCTTCCTGATTGCTGGGCACTGACTTTACAGAGCTCCACACAGGAGATCGGGCAGGAGCTGAATGTTGAGATCCTCTGCTCTACCTCCTTGAAGGAAAAAAAGGTGTCCCCAAATGCCAACAGAGTCCAGTGCTGGCTCAGGGTGAGTACAAGTGCTGGGGACATCCAGCCCCCAGTGTCCGAGTGGAGAAAATAGGGACCCATGTCCCAGAAGCCAGCCTAGTACTGCCATGCACTCCCTCCTACAGTCCTGAACCCACATGAGTCTGCATCACCATCTCCTTTTCAAACTTGCCCTCATTGCCCTGCCCCTACCTTGGACAGATGTAGAGTCATTGTCCACATATTTGTAATAATATCAGAAAAGAGACATTAAACTATGTCTCATGCCATTCATCTAGAATCCTTGTGCTCCTAGGTGTCCCCACTGACCTGACAGTCCTCCCCAAGTTCTGCAAGTCTTGCACATGATCATGGTGAATTGGGAGACTTTTACCCAAGGGACATGTTGCCAATAGTACTATGTCTCTTGTTCTGCCTTTGGTTAGGGTTAGGGTGCCCAGCTTCTGCTTACACAGTTGCAACATCTTTGGCCCACAGAGCCAGAAGCTGTGGGTGAGAGGGACTGGTGGTGACTGATGTGGGCCTGAGGAGGGGACAGGGTGGGGCACACTGAGCAAACCTCCATAGAGTGCAGTCTGGTGGAGAGCAGTAAATAGTCTCAGATCCCAGTCCCGGTGGTCTTCAGTCATGGAGACTTCACAGGGATTGGTTCTTGGATGCAGGCAACATTGAGTGGTGGGGAAAGTTTCCTTTATTTAGAAGGGACATGGGAATTCAATCATGCTGATGATATTTTCTCTTCATGGAGCTACAGCACCAGGCCCAGAGCAACAGCCTGAACAACATCAGGAACTCGGCCCAGCTCCCACTGTGGCATCCGCTGTATCTTTGGAGACAAAGGTGGCCCCAGCCCTCCCTGGTGCTGGAGCTCACACAGTAAGAAGAGTGGTGACACCACCTGCCCTGTTGGGACCAGAGCAGGTGGTAGTCAGGGCTCTAATTCACTCTTCTGAGATGGAAGAGCCACCAGTTATTTTTCCTGACCTGGAGGTCAAGCAGGGTCTAGCCCCTACTATTGAGGTTGAGAAGGGCTTGAGCCAGCCCCTGTCTCAGTGGAACAACCACCCTCAGCCCCCAAGCAGCAGCTCTTTCTGTCTGGAACCCCAAGGATGGTTTCCCGCCTCTGTCATTGATCTCTTTGTAATTTTTTTGTTCCATATATAATGGTATAATGGCTTAATAGATTTTTCTCATTAAATGAAGTACAATTTGAGTTTACATAAAATTTCACTCTGATCCATTTCAATGGTATATGGAGGTGCCATTAGTACTTTAAGAGTGTTGCACAACTAATTACTTGTAGAACATTTCCATCACAGAGAAACCTGGGCTATGTATCACTCACTGCTCATTACTGGACCCCAGTCCCTGCAACCACTGCGCTTCTCTCTGTCTCTGGTACTATACCTCATCTGGGATTTTCACATGACTTGAATCCTACAATATGGCCTTCTCTGTCTGGCTACAGAATATAAGAAAGATATATAATTTTTTTTCATTGTTTTATAAAAGTAACATTTTATTACAAACCAATGTTCCTGAAAGAACTATCATCATGGGAAGCCCCAAAATAAGCTACTATTATTATCTGGGATATTGTTCCCTTTCATAAGGATATATTGAATGGCAGAAACGGGGGGGGGATTCTGGGTCCATGAGACACCTTTAAATTCTTTTATTATCCTGCATAGGCCATGTTTAAATTATTCTAGTGAGTAATTCATAAAAAATATTAAAATCACATCTTAAATCTTCCCATTTATTATTAAGAAGTCATGTAATAGAGTAAATAGTTCTTTAGTTTTAAGCCAGAGGTGTTTATGTAGTAAAATAATGACTTAAATATGACAAAAAGAAGACAAGTTCCTTCTCCAAGAAATAATCGCCCTTAATGGATTTTGTCCCAATTCCAATGATTTTCCCTCTAGGTTGTGTGTGTGTGTGTGTGAGAGAGAGAGAGAGAGAGAGAGAGAGAGAGAGAGAGTGTGTGTGTGTGTGTGTGTGTGTGTGTGTGTGTGTTATGCTATGGATGGATGGTAGTGAGAGTTTCTGGGCTGGGCTCTTCTTCTACCTGGTGTCCCCATAGTGGACAAGCACTGTTGCTGCTGTCCTCTTGGGAATTCTCCTTGACAGCACTCAAAGACCCATCGTTGAACAACTGAGCCATTTCCAATTACTTGACTCTTGTCATTCAAGTTATAAGTACATCTGTGCCACGAATTTGTTTCTTTCTCTCTGATTCCTACAAGTTTCACCACTTGAACACTTTAATTCAGGGACATTCCCCTTGTACTGATGGCGTCAGAAGTGCTTGACAATCAAGAGAGTGATGAGTCCCATGGTGAAGGGACTCTGGGCTCCTGGAAGACCACATGAAGGAGCTCAGTATCCAATCTGAAGATGCACTCAGCACTGTCATGTGAAGAAATCTATGGCAACATGACAGCATAATTTGGGCAGTTATTTGGTAAATCAGCATAAGGAAATATAACTAGAACATTTTGAAATCAGCAAGTAAACTTAGATAGTTATCAGCCTAGAACCTAGAGAAAATGACCAAAGAAGCACTTGGCTTCCTCAGTCAGTAGGGCACGAGGTGCTTGATGTCAGGGTCATGAGTTTGAGCTCCACATGGAACACAGAGTTGATATAGGAAACAAAAGAAAACAACAGGACCTGCACATGACCTTAATCAATTGGGCCTGGACAATAGAGCTGGTCGGTGGTGGGCTGGATCCTCTCTCCTGTTCATTCAGCCACTGGGCCCTGAGCCCTCAGGTGGTGCCAGTCCTTATCAGGCAAACAGTTTCTTCCTCTTGGAGCTCAGGGTTTAGAGGGGCAGATGGACAAACATGACTGAAAAGATGAATGAAAGGAGCATTTGCTCCATGAGACAAGAGTAAGGGACTAAACTGGGTCCTGAATTCCACCAGGGGAGGGATCCGACAAGGCCATGCTGAGATGACATTAAGAATTCCTGTGGCAGGAAGAGAAGAAGGCAGCCCTGAAAAATCCCACTGTATTTAGCCAGGAAGAGGGTACCATAGTGCAGAGGATTGGAAGCAGAATATGATGTTCCCAGAGTGGGGGTTAGAAAGGAGGCCAGGGTGCTAGAAAGGACGATGCTGAAGGGGGGAGCAGAGGAAAGGGAGGAGGACCATGGCCTGGGGCAGGTGGACAGTACCAGTACCTGCTCCTAGTACTGTTTGACCACATTACCCCACACTCAGGGGCTTAACCAGCAAACACTGTCTCACAGTCTCAGAGGAGACTTTAAGTTCAGGAATCTAGCAGTGCTCAGCCAGGGGCTATTGCAGAGCCCCTCAGTACTTTGGGGCTGTTGACAACACCAAGGCAGGACCTGCTTCACTGATAACCTGAGCTCACTTCAGGTGTTAGCAGAATTCTGTTCATCTCAAAAGGCCTGAGTTCTTCTGTCTGTTGTTGGCCCTCATTGCTATGTCACCTTCCCATGTGTGCGTCAAGGTTCAACATAGGTGCTTGAATTCCAGGGTCAGGATCTGAGAGAGAACATGGGTCAGAGGCAGCACAGAGATGGGCAATGAGCTTTTAGAACTAAATCTCAGGGGCGCCTGGGTGGCTCAGTTGGTTAAGCGGCTGCCTTCGGCTCAGGTCATGATCCCAGCGTCCTGGGATCGAGTCCCACATCGGGCTCCTTGCTCAGCAGGGAGCCTGCTTCTCCCTCTGCCTCTGCCTGCCACTCTGTCTGCCTGTGCTTGCTCTATCGCTCCTCGCTCTCTCTCTCTCTCTGACAAATAAATAAATAAAATCTTTAAAAAAAAAAAAGAACTAAATCTCAGACAGGGCTTTTGCATCATTGGGGCCATGTTCTGTGGAATGGAAGGAGTCACTAGTCCAGACCACACTCCAAGGGACAGGGATAGACCAAGTTTTTTAAACAATATATGAGATTTCAGGGAACCACTGGGAGGAGAAGGTGACGACCCCTGTAGGGTCAGTGCCTTGCCCAGAATGACAGACTTGTATGAGGCTGAACCAGGCATGAATCCAGCTCTTTGTGAGTGTCCTCAACGTTTGGGCCCTGGATGCACCTAGCCATTCACTGGAGGGCTCTGGAGAAAAGTTGTGTTGAAGGCAGGGTCTACAGCCATGGAGATGGTTTCAGTGTGAGAGTGAGCATTGCTATCATAGACAGGAGGCATTCCAGGAAGTTCTTGTCTGAGGGGGAGCCCAGGTCAAGGCCACCCACTGAGTGGACCCCTATCCACATCACACCCATTGGAAAGGAGGTGATAGGTCTCAGCACAAGATATGCAGTCTCTAGTGGTAAGGGTGGATTCTGACCATCAAGCCTCAAAGCTCCAATTCCCTCTTTATGGTTTCCTTTGAAAATTAGAAAGCATAAGGTCTTGAGAAATTATGGCCCACGCCTATGAAGAGGGGCTATCATCATCTGGGACTCTAAAATGTGAAAACTAATGAACAGACGTGTGTACAGAGGAGTGCCTGTACACACACACACACACACACACACACACACACACACACACACACATCATTAGGGACTGTAGGGTGGGATCTGATGAGTAGCAGGCTCAGAGAAAGTAAGAAGGGGGCAAAAGGTGCTTGGAGTTATTTCCTATGTGTGACACCACTCCTCCCATAACATAGATATTATTCTACATATGCCCATGGAAATCTGGAGGTAGCCCATGCTAGAATCAACCGTATTGAACAGACAAGACACAGACCACCCCTGACAGGTATAATGGCATATCCAGGGTCAAGGTAAGAGTAGAGAGATGTGTCTGAATCCAGGTGGGGTCCTGGCTTCACTCAGCCCTTCCTTGGGGGTCTGTGGAGAGGGGTGTGTTGGTGACCCTGTGTACAGATGTGGTCTCGCATGCAGAAAGGGGATGAGTAGACGGCAGCCCTGATCACTGTCTGTGTAGGTGATAATATCCAGGATGGACATGGGTAGGTGATCTCAGGCAGTGAAGTCACTTCCTTAACCACAGACCCCAACAGAATTTGGAACCCCACAACCAGGCACCCACATTCTAGTGTAGTCCGGTACCAGATACTTGGCTGGAGATATCTGATATGGAAAGATGTTCTCTCGCTCCGTGACTACTTCCCGGGTCTCTGGCTTCCAGAAATCCCAGGGGAGTCGCTTTTTCTCTTGCTGCAGACATTGGCTCAAACTTCACCCCAGCGCCTCAGGGCATTTGGCAGGAGGTTCCATAAGGTCATACAAGGAAGCCTAGGCCAGGCCAAGACACCACTCTGAGACATCCCAGGGCAGCCCCAACCCCTCCTCTTGATTTTCAGGTAAAGAGGGATATGTGGGGGTTTCTGTCACTGGCTGGAGGAGGTTTCAGGACAGTGGAAACCCTGGTGATCCATTTATGTTCACCACAACGTCATGGTGGGCAGGATGGAAAGACGATTGTGAGGGGTGTCTTACCTGTGCCAGAGCACATCCAAGGCCCTGAAGCTGTATCACATTTCTATCCTTGGTGAAGATGTGTGCATACTGGGGAGTGTTCCATCTGGAAGGCAGTGCCCTGTGTCTGAGAACCAGCGAAGGGAGCCAGACAGGGCACTGAGACCTCCTGCCTGGTGTCTGGGCACTGTCTTTATAGAGCTCCACACAGGAGATGGGGCAGGAGCTGAATGACGAGAACCTCTGCTCTACCACCTTGAAGGACAAGAAGTTGCCCCACACTGCCAACAGAGTCCAGTGCTGGCTCAGGGTGAGTGCAGGTGCTGGGGAGAACCAACCCTCAGTGTCCCAAAGCAGAAAAAAATGTATCCCAAGTGCCAGAGCCAGACTAGTACTGCCGTGGGCTCCCTCCTAAAGTCCTGAACCCACATCAATCTGCATCCCCATCACCTCCCCAAACTTGCCTCCATGGCTCTGTCCCTGTCTTGGCCAAATCTAGTGTCACTGTCCACATAGTTGTAGGAATATCAGAAAAGGGACTCTAAATGCTTTCTCATCCCATTCATCGAAAATCCTTTTGCCCTCTGTTATGCATTTCCCTAAGTTGTGATGCCAGGTGTTCCCATTGTCTTGACAGTCCTTCCCCTAGTTCTGCAAGTCTTGCGCATTCTCATGGTGAGTTGGGAGACTTTACCCAATGGAACAGGGGGCCCATGGTACTATGACTCCTGCTCTGCCTTTTGGTTGTGAGGGAACACATCCTTGGGGCCCCTCCAGGGTCAGGAGAAGGGATCTCATTGTGCTGCACAACATTGCAGAAGGCCAGTCATTTATCACAGACATTGAGCCCTTCACTGATGCAGACTTTGATGGGATTTGCTTCTGTTGCTGACTCACATTGCTGCACTAAACACCCTAAATGCCCTAACATCCCTGAGCTGTCTCACCTAAGAAAATGTCTCTGTGCTCTCATCTCAAGAATGGGATATGTTATCAGAAATTGCAGGATCAATGCCGTTCATGCAGGGAGGTGGTATCAATACTCAGCTCACAATCTGACCTGAGATACTATCAAGTTCAGGCTTCACTTACTTCACTTCATTGTATGGATGCCAAGAACATTTTTTTTCTTTTCATTAAAGATTTATTAATTCATTGGTTGATTGACACATTGGAAAAAGATAGGGGGAGACTGGGGATAAGCAGAGGGAGAGACAGAATCTTCATGAACACTCTGCCCTCAATATGCATCCCTAAGAGGAGCTTGATCTCAGGACATTAAGATAATGACCTGAGCTAAAACCATGACTCTTAGAATTCAGCCAAGGAACCACCCAGTCACCTGATTGTTTTTATGACTGTGGCCCACTAGTTCCACCTCTTGCCATAAGTCACTGGGATCTTGGGGGTTCGGTCTGCGCTCCAACCCCTAATCCTCATGGTGGCTATAGCACTGTCTCATGACTCCTTTGTATCACCTCAGGGGAAAAATGGCTCTCCGTTGAAGAGAGAGACCCACATGCTATGGACCAATGGGGCCAACCTGCTAAAGAAGCAAATACATCTGGAGCCTGCTCCCCTAGGAGGAAACCTCAGCTATGTCAACATATTTCTGGGCTCACACCGAGACTCTGCTACCAAGCAAGAAGTGCTAGACCTCCTGTTTGCAAGATCAGCACCCTGTGCCTGACTGCCCAGCAGCATTTGTCCACGGCCTCATTGTGAGATTTGGGAATGTCCCAAAACATCCCTAGCCTTGGTTTTCTCCTATGACCGAGGAAGAGTTATTTTAGGGCCTCAGTGTGGTCTTGAAATGAAAGTGCACCTGGGTGCCTGGGCCTGTGAAAAGGTCTGTTAGCGAGCCTCTTGTTGTAATCATTTATCATTGTCCTGCTTGTCATGGTGAAGCCTCTGCCTTACCCTCACTATCACTGTAGACTTTATCTGGGCTGTTTGGCCATTTAAAAAGGGTTCTGAGACTATCTGTGTTCTGTGCCTGGGTGAAACCAGAGCAGTGGTCTCCGGGTGAGAGCAGGGGGTCCAGGCTCATTCAGATAACTGTGATGGGTTCGTTGGTGCCCTATCATTCAGCAAGCATTCAGGAAACTCCACTCTGTGCATGCGTTCCTATAGGAGCTGACTGTGAACCCTGCACAGATCAGATAGCACCCCAAGCCTCCAGACTAGTCAGGGGTCAGGCGGTGACACTGGACACTAAGAGAGGTAACAACCACAGAGCATTTCATTAGTATCCCCCTGGCATCCTCTAGATATGGGTGCATTTCAGGAGCAGCGGAAAATGTGAGTGAGCTTTGGCTGATGAAGGAGGGCCTTCTCTATCCCCAAGGGCAGCCAGGGGGCTTTGAGCTATAGGGAACCTTGGACCCTCATCCCACACATCTGCGATTCCTCCTTAAGAGTGAAGGTCTAAGAGTTTCCTCTGGAGAAAGGAAGGAGCTCAGGGGAGCAGTGGGTATGGGCACTGTGGCAGAGCAGAGGGGACTTGGGAACTGCTTTATCCCCTAAGAGAATCATTCCCCTTCCAGTCCCCTCCCAGCCCTGACTCTATCCTAATCCTGGGACCCAGAAGAGAGGCTGTGGGAACCATCACACTCAGCAATCTGTTGGAACCCAGACACTGGGTGCTCAGAGGCTGCTCAGGAGACCCAGTGAGAGCTCAGGGACCAGACATTCCACACCTTGTGGGAGAATAATGTCAGTGGAAGGAGATCCATTCACAGCACGTAGTGAAAGAGGCAGCACATGGCACAGGTAGTGACATTTGGGGCATTTGGAGGGTCCTGTTAAGGACTAGCTAGAGACAGAGTCCCTTTGTTTCCTCTTTGGATGGCTCTTCACAGAGCAGTGGTATGTGCAGTGAGGGTAATTAAGAGGACAGACATCACCCCTCCCTGGGCACATGCAGTTGAATTCAAGTAGCAACTCAGCAAGGAGACAGACTGAGGAGTGTGTCCAGCTCCCCTAAGAAGGACAGATATTATAACACCATTGATCAAGGACTCACAATCATAGTGGGTTTTGCCACCCTGTCATCTGTGACCAGGCTTGTCTGGCAAGACTGCCAGATCGCAGGTGGACAAGGATTAGGACTGGCCTCTGACAGGAGCTGGAAGCCCAGGGACACAGGTTCCCACAGGGGTTCCCTGGGATACTGGTTTGGGAGGGTGGGCTGTCCTCTGACTCCTCTGCCTAACAGTCTCTTCCCAGGGCCATCTCCCCCATGTTGAACATATGTCAAGGACAATATCCAGAGGTTTTTGTCCAGCCCACAGTGTTTCCCAGCCTGAATATGCTGTTGGCATACCTGGGGCTCAATATGCCAGACTCAGATTTGGATCACTGTGCCCAGCTCTTGCTCTCCCACCTGCAAGAGCTTGAGCCCACGGAGCCAGGGTCTGGGTTCGAGAAGGGCTGGGATGAGAGATGTGGGCCAGTGGAGAGTACTGTGTGGGCCACACTGAGTAGGCCTCCAAAGAGTGCAGCTGGGTTGAGAGGAGTGAGTAGTCTCAGATCCCTGTCCCCATGGTCTTTAGTCAGGGAGACCAAGCAGGGATTGGTTCCTGGACACAGACAACATTGAGTGGTGGGAGACGTTTCCTTTATTTTGAAGGGACATGGGAAGTCAATCGTCATGATGATACTTTCTCTTCATGGAGCTACAGCACTAGTTCCAAAGAAAGATCCTGAACCACCTCAGGAAATTGGGCCAGCTCCCACTGGGTCACCAGCTCTATCTTCAGAGACAAAGCTGGCCCACCCCATCCCTGCTGCTAGATCTCACCCCTCAGCAAGAGCAGTGGGGCCATCTGCCCTGTTGGGGTCAGTGTAGGTGGTAGTCAGGGCTCTAATTCACTCTCCTGAGATGGAAGTGTTGTCAGCCCCTTTTGCTGACCTGGGGTCCAGCAGGGTCCTGCCCCTGCTCCTACAGTTCTCAAGGGGCTCGAGCCAGCACCTGTCTCAGTGGAATAACAAGCCTTAGCTCCCAAGCAGCATCTCATGCTGGCTGGAACAGGCTGGATGGATTCCTCTTCCCTGTCCTTGCCTTTTTTGTAAGTTTTGTGTTTTGTATACACCTGTATAATGGCTTCATAGATTTTGGTCATATAAATAAAGTTGAAATTGTGATCACTTAAACATTTACTCTGGTCCTTTTCAATGTTACATCAAGGTGCCTTTAAGTACAGTAAGAGTGTTGCACAACTATTTACTAGTAGAACATTTTCATTACAGAGAAACCTGGGCTACTGATCATTAACTGCTCATTCCCTCATGCCAGTCCCTGCAACCACTGCTCTTCCCTCTGTCTTTGGTACTTTACCTTGTCTGGGATATTCATGTGCCCGGAATTCTACAATATGGACTTTTCTGTCCTGCTATAGAACATAAGACTGTTACATATTTTTTTCGCTTTTTTATAAAAATAACACTTTAGTACCAACGGATGTTCCTGAAAGAACAATCATCATGGAAAACTCCAAAATAATCTACTTTCATTATCTTGGTTAGTGTTCCCTTTCATAAAGGAACCCTGAATGGCAGAAACTGGGGAGATGTTTGGGTCCATTAGAAACCTTTAAATTCTTTCCTTATCCTGCATAAGTTATGTTTAAACCATTCTAGCTGGCCTTTTATTAAAAAAATATTAAATCATATCTTAAATCATCCCATTTATTTCTAACGAGTCAGGTAATAGTCAATCGTTCATTAGATTTTAGCCAGACTGTGGTTATGTAGTAAAATAATGATTCAAATATGAAGAAAAGAAGACACTTTCCTTCTTCCAAGAAATAATATCACATAATGGATGGTGTCCTAATTCCATGATTTTCCCTCTGGGTTGTGTGTGTGTGTGTGTGTGTGTGTGTGTGTGTGTGTCTGCGTGTGTGTGTGTGTGTGTGTGTGTGTGTGTGTAATACTGGGAAGGAGGCAGGGAGAGTTGTAGGCTGGGCTCTTGTTCTACCTGAGGTATCCACTGTAGATAGGCACTGTTGCTGCTGTCCCCTTGGGCATTCTCAGTGACAGCACTGAAATCCCTATCGTGGAACAACTGAGCCATTTCCAATTATTTGACTCTCATCATTCAAGTGATAAGTATGTCTGTGACATAAATCTCTGTTTCTTTCTGTCTGATTCCTACAAGTTTCACCACCTGAACACGTTTAGTTCAGGGACATTCCCCTTGTGCTGATGGCGTCAGAGGGGCATGACAGCCTAGGGAGTGAGAGGTCCCATTGTAGAGGGACTCTGGGCTCCTGAAAGACCACATGAAGGAGATCAGCCTCCAATCTGAAGATCTACTCTGCACTGTCATGTGGGGAAGTCTATGGTAACATGCTACCATATTTGGGGGAGTTATTTGGTAATTCAGCGTGAGGGAATATAACTAGAACATGTTGAAAACAGCAAGCAAACTTTGATAATTATCAGCTAGGGCCTAGAGAAAATGACCAAAGAAGCACTTGGCCTCCTCAGTCAGTAGGGCACGAGGTACTTGATCTCAGGGTCATAAGTTTGAGCCCCACATGGAACACAGATTTGATGTAGGAAACAAAAGAAAACAACAGGACTTACACGTCAGGCAAATAAATTGGGCTTGGACAATAGAGCTGAATGGTGGTGTGCTGGTGGTACCAGTGCCATTCAGGCAACCAGTTTTTCCCTTTAGGTGATCAGGGTCTAGAGTGCAGATGGACAAACATGAACTGAGATGGTGAATGAAAAGAACATATGCTCTATAAGAAAAGAGCGGGGGGGGGAGGAGTCAAGATGGCGGAGAAGTAGCAGGCTGAGATGACATCGGGTAGCAGGAGATCAGCTAGACAGCTTATCTAACCATTGTGAACACTTACAAATCCAACGGGAAATTGAAGAGAAGAAGAGCAACAATTCTAGAAACAGAAAATCGATCACTTTCTGAAAGGTAGGACCTGTGGGGAAGTGAATCCAAAGCGACAGGAAGATAGACCCCGGGGTGAGGGGCCGGCTCCCGGCAAGCGGCGGAACAACAGAGCACAAAATCGAGACTTTTAAAAGTCGGTTCCACTGGGAGACATCAATCCAGAGGCTAAACCGGGGGGAAACCCAGGCGGGGTCAGCATAACCCCAGGTCCCGCGGGGTCACAGAAGGGCTGGGGGTGTCTGAGTGCCACAGAGCTCACAGGTATTAGAGCGGGGAAGCTGGCTACAGCGACAAAGCCGAGGAGTGAGCTCTAAGCCCGGGGTTACCTTGAGCCAGTCGCAGGCTGGGTGGGCTCGGAGCATGGTTGGAGGCTGCAGAGACTGAAGGGACCCGGCACTTTTCTCCAGCTCCAGCAATTGACTGCTTTCCTCAAGGCGCAACCGCAGGCCAGGGAGGCGGAGCGGTTGGGCGCTTTGCTCTGAGAGCACACTGAGGAGCAGAACCCCAAGCTCTCGGCTCCTCCGGGCTGAGAGACTAGGAGGCCGCCGTCTTCATTCCCGTCCTCCAGAACTCTATGGAAAGCGCTCAGGGAACAAAAGCTCCCAAAAGCAAACCCGAGCCCATTACTTAGCCCAGCCCCTGGCAAGGGCGGTGCAATTCCGCCTGGGGCAAAGACACTTGAGAATCACCACAACAGGCCCCTCCCCCAGAAGATCAACAAGAAATCTAGCCAAGACCAACTTCGCTCACCAAGAACAGTGGAATTCTGCAGCAGAAGGCAAATCCTACCTGGACAAAATGACAAGGTGGAAAAACTCACCTCAAAAAAAGAACAAGAGAAGTCCAGAAGTCCAGAAGGCTGGAGACCTAATCAATATGGACATTGGTAACATGACAGATCTAGAGTTCAGAATGACAATTCTCAAGGTTCTAGCTGGGCTTGAAAAAAGCATAGAAGATATTAGAGACACCCTCTCCGGAGAGATAAAAGCCCTTTCTAGAGAAATAAAAGAACTAAAATCTAACCAAGTTGAAATCAAAAAAGGTATTAATGAGGTGCAATCAAAAATGGAAGCTCTCACTGCTAGGATAAATGAGGCAGAAGAAAGAATTAGTGACATAGAAGACCAAATGACAGAGAATAAAGAAGCTGAGCAAAAGAGAGACAAACAAATACTGGACCATGAAGAGAGAATTCGAGAGATAAGCGACACCATAAGACGACACAACATTAGAATAATTGGGATTCCAGAAGAAGAAGAAAGAGAGAGGGGAGCAGAAGGTATATTGGAGACAATTATTGGAGAGAATTTCCCTAATATGGCAAAGGGAACAAACATCAAAATCCAGGAGATGCTAAGAACGCCCCTCAAAATCAATAAAAATAGGTCCACACCTCGTCACCTGATAGTAAAATTTACAAGTCTTAGAGACAAAGAGAAAATCCTGCAAGTAGCCCAGGAAAAAAGTCTGTAACATACAAGGGTAAAAACATTAGATTGGCAGCAGACCTATCCACAGAGACCTGGCAAGCCAGAAAGAACAGGCATGATATATTCAGAGCACTAAACGAGAAAAACATGCAGCCAAGAATACTATATCCAGCTAGGCTATCATTGAAAATAGAAGGAGAGATAAAGAGCTTCCAGGGCAAACAAAAGCTGAAAGAATTTGCAAACACCAAACCAGCTCTACAGGAAATATTGAAAGGGGTCCTCAAAGCAAAGAGAGACGCTAGAAGTAGTAGATCAGAAAAAAACAGAGACAATATACATAACAATCACCTTACAGGCAATACAATGGCACTAAATTCATATCTCTCAATAGTTACCCTGAATGTTAATGGGCTCAATGCCCCAATCAAAAGACACAGGGTATCAGAATGAATAAAAAAAACAAAACCCATCAATATGCTGCCTACAAGAAACTCATTTTAGACCCGAAGACACCTCCAGATTTAAAGTGAGGGGGTAGAAAACAATTTACCATACTAATGGACATCAGAAGAAAGCTGGGGTAGCAATCCTAATATCAGATCAATTAGATTTTAAGCCAAAGACTATAATAAGAGATGAGGAAGGACACTATATCATACTCAAGGGTCTGTCCAACAAGAAGCTCTAACAATTTTAAATATCTATGCCCCTAACATGGGAGCAGCCAACTATATAAACCAATTAATAACAAAATCAAAGAAATACATCGACAGTAATACAATAATAGCAGGGGACTTTAACACTCCCCTCACTGAAATGGACAGATCATCTAAGCAAAAGACCAACAAGGAAACAAAGGCCTTAAATGACACACTGGACCAGATGGACATCACAGATATATTCAGAACATTCCATCCCAAAGCAACAGAATATACATTCTTCTCTAGTGCACATGGAACATTCTCCAGAATAGACCACATCCTGGGTCATAAATCAGGTCTCAATTGGTACCAAAAGATTGAGATCATTCCCTGCATATTTTCAGCCCACAATGCTCTGAAGCTAGAACTCAATCATAATAGGAAATTTGGAAAGAACCCAAATACATGGAGACTAAATACCATCCTTCTAAAACATGAATGGGTCAACCAGGAAATTAAAGAATAATTGAAAAATTCATGGAAACAAATGATAATGAAAACACAATGGTCCAAAATCTGTGGGACACAACAAAGGCAGTCCTGAGAGGAAAATATATAGCGGTGCAAGCCTTTCTCAAGAAACAAGAAAGGTCTCAAATACATAACCTAACCCTACACCTAAAGGAGCTGGAGAGAGAACAACAAAGAAAGCCTAAACCCAGCAGGAGAAGAGAAATCATAAAGATCAGAGCAGAAATCAATGAAATAGAAACTAAAAAAAACAATAGAACAAATCAACAAAACTAGGAGCTGGTTCTTTGAAAGAATTAATAAGATTGATAAGCCCCTGGCCAGACTTATCACAAAGAAAAGAGAAAGGACCCAAATAAATAAAATCATGAATGAAAGGGGAGAGATCACAACCAACACCAAAGAAATACAAACAATTATAAGAACATACTACGAGCAACTCTACGCCAACAAATTTGACAATCTGGAAGAAATGGATACATTTCTAGAGACGTATAAACTACCACAACTGAACCAGGAAGAAATAGATAACCTGAACAGACCCATAACCAGTAAGGAGATTGAAACAGTCATCAAAAATCTCCAAACAAACAAAAGTCCAGGGTCAGACGGCTTCCCAGGGGAATTCTACCAAACATTTAAAGAAGAATTAATTCCTATTCTCCCGAAACTTTTCCAAAAAGTAGAAATGGAAGGAAAACTTCCAAACTCATTCTATGAGGCCAGCATCACCTTGATCCCAAAACCATACAAGGATCCCACCAAAAAAGAGAATTACAGACCAATATCTTTGATGAACACAGATGCGAAAATTCTCACCAAAATAATGGCCAATAGGATCCAACAGTACATTAAAAGGATTATTCACCACGACCAAGTGGGATTTATTCCAGGGCTGCAAGGTTGGTTCAACATCCGCAAATCCATCAATGTGATACAATACATTAATAAAAGAAAGAGTAAGAACCATATGATACTCTCAATAGATGCTGAAAAAGCATTTGACAAAGTGCAGCATCCCTTTCTGATTAAAACTCTTCAAAGTGTAGGGATAGAAAGCACATACCTCAATATTATCAAAGCCATCTATGAAAAACCCACCGCAAATATCATTCTCAATGGAGAAAAACTGAAAGCTTTTCCGCTAAGGTCAGGAACACAGCAGGGATGTCTGTTATCACCACTGCTGTTCAACATAGTACTAGAAGTCCTAGCCTCAGCAATCAGACAACAAAAAGAAATTAAAGGCATCCAAATTGGCAAAGAAGAAGTCAAACTATCACTCTTTGCAGATGATATGATACTATATGTGGAAAACCCAAAAGGCTCCACTCTAAAACTGCTTGAATTTATACAGGAATTCAGTAAAGTGTCAGGATATAAAGTCAATCCACAGAAATCAGTCACAGTCCTTTACACTAACAACAAGACAGAAGAAAGAGAAATTGAGGAGTCAGTCCCATTTACAATCGCACCCAAAACCATAAGATACCTAGGAATAAATCTAACCAAAGAGGCAAAGAATCTATACTCAGAAAACTATAACGTCCTCATGAAAGAAATTGAGGAAGACACAAAGAAATGGAAAAATATTCCATGCTCATGGATTGGAAGAACAAATATTGTGAAAATGTCTATGCTACCTAAAGCAATCTACACGTTTAATGCAATCCCTATCAAAATTCCATCCATTTTTTTCAAAGAAATAGAACAAATAATCCTAAAATTTATATGGAACCTGAAAAGACCTCGAATAGCCAAGGGAATAATGAGAAAGAAAGCCAAAGTCGGTGGCATCACAATTCCAGACTTCAAGCTCTATTACAAAACTGTCATCATCAAGACAGTGTGGTACTGGCACAAAAACAGACATATAGACCAATGGAACAGAATAGAGAGCCCAGAAATAGACCCTCAACTCTATGTTCAACTAATCTTCGACAAAGCAGGAAGGGATATCCAATGGAAAAAAAGACAGCCTATTCAACAAATGGTGCTGGGAAAATTGGACAGCCACATGCAGAAAAATGAAATTGGACTATTTCCTTACACCACACATGAAAATAGACTCAAAATGGATGAAGGACCGCAATGTGAGAAAGGAATCTATCAAAATCCTTGAGGAGAATACAGGCAGCAACCTCATTGACTTCAACCGCAGCAACTTCTTCCTAGGAACATCGCCAAAGGCAACAGAAGCAAGGGCAAAAATGAACTATTGGGATTTCATCAAGATCAAAAGATTTTGCACAGCAAAGGAAACAGTTAACAAAACCAAAAGACAACTGACAGAATGGGAGAAGATATTTGCCAACGACATATCAGATAAAGGGCTAGTATCCAAAATCTATAAAGAGCTTATCAAACTCAGTACCCAAAGAACAAATAATCCAGTCAAGAAATGGGCAGAGGACATGAACAGATATTTCTGCAAAGAAGACATCCAGATGGCCAACAGACACATGAAAAAATGCTCCACATCACTCGGCATCAGGGAAATACAAATCAAAACCACAACGAGATATCACCTCCCACCAGTCAGAATGGCTAAAATTAACAAGTCAGGAAATGACAGATGCTGGCGAGGATGCGGAGAGAGGGGAACCCTCCTACACTGCTGGTGGGAATGCAAGCTGGTGCAACCACTCTGGAAAACAGTGTGGAGGTTCCTCAAAAAACTGAAAATAGAGCTACCCTACGACCCAGCAATTGCACTACTGGGTATATATCCTAAAGATACAAACGTGGTGCTCCGAAGGGGCACGTGCACCCGAATGTTTATAGCAGCAACGTCCACAATAGCCAAACTGTGGAAAGAGCCTAGATGTCCATCAACAGATGAATGGATAAAGAAGAAGTGGTATATATACACAATGGAATACCATGCGGCCATCAAAAGACATGAAATCTTGCCATTTGCAATGACGTGGATGGAACTAGAGGGTATCATGCTTAGCGAAATAAGTCAATCGGAGAAAGACAACTATCATATGATCTCTTTGATATGAGGAAGTGGAGATGCAAGGCGGGGGGGGTTGGGGGGACGTAGGAAAAGAAAAAAATGAAAAGATGGGATTGGGAGGGAGACAAACCATAAAAGACTCAATCTCAGGAAACAGACTGAGGGTTGCTGGGGGGAGGGGGGACGGGAGTGGGTGGTGGGGAAATGGACATTGGGGAGGGTATGTGCTTTGATGAGTGCTGTGAAATGTGTAAACCTGGCGATTCACAGACCTGTACTCCTGGGGATAAAAATACATTATATGTTTATTAAAATAAAAATAAAAAAAAAAGAAAAGAGAGCAAGGGACTACAAGTCATGATCTCGTCCAGGTGAGGGGTCTGACAAGGTTGTGCTGAGGTGACACTGAGAATTCCTGTGGCAGGAAAAGAAGGATAGAGCCCTGCACAAATATGAATGTATTTAAATGGCAGAGGGTACCATGGTGCAGAGGATAAGAAGCAGAATATTATGTTCTCGGAGTTGGGTTAGAAAAGAGGCCAGAGTGATTGGAGGAAGCTGAAGATGGGAGAAGAGAGGAAAGGGAGGAGAGCCATGGCCTGGGGCAGGTGGACACTACCAGTGCCCTGTTCCTCGTGCTGTGTGACCACATTACCCCACACTCAGTGGCTTAACCAACAAAAACTATCTCATATTCTCTGAGGAGTCTTTAAGTACAGGGATCCAGGAGTGCTTACCTAGGAGCTCATGCTGGAGCCCCTCAGTACTTTGGGGCTATTGATAACATCAATGCAGAATCTGCTTCACTGAGAATCTGAGCTCACATCGTGGTTTTGGCAGGATTCCGTCTATCTCAAAAGGCATGAGTTCTTCTGTCTGTTGTTGGCCCTCCTTGTTAGGTCCCGGGCCCATGTGTGTGTTTCAAGGTTCAGCATAGAGGCTTGTACTTCAGGGTCAGGATCTGAGAGAGAACACAGGACAGAGCCAGCACGGGATGGGCAATGAGCTTTTAGAACTAAATCTCAGACGGGGCCTCTGGATCATGGGGCCATGTTCTGTGGAATGGAAGGAATCATTAAATCCAGACCACAGTCCAACGGACAGCATTACACAAAGATGATAAAACAGGATGTGAGATTTCAGGGAACCACTGGGAGAAGGTGAAGACCGCTGCATGGTTAGTGCCTTGCCTAGAATCACAGACTTGTAAGAAGGATGAACCAGGCATGAACCCAGATCTTTGTGAGTGTCCTCAAATTTGGGGCCTTGGATGTACCTAGGATTCACTGCAGGGCTCTGGAAAAAAGTTGTGTTGACAGCAGGGGCTACAGACATGGAGATAGTTTCAGGGTGAGACAGGGCATTGGTATCATAGGCAGGAGGCATTCCAGGAAGTTCTTGTCTGAGGGGGAGCCCAGGTCATGACAACACACTGAGCGGACCCCTATCCACATTACACCCATTGGAAAGGATTTAATAGCTCTCAGGACAGGATATGAAGTCTCTAGTGGTAAGAGTGGATTCTGACCATCAAGCGCCAAAGCTCCAATCCCTTCTTTAGGGTTTGCTTTGAAAATTAGAAAGCCTAAGGTCTTGGGAAAGTATGGCCCACTCCTCTGTAGATGGGGCCGTCACCTTCTCGGATGCCAGCATATGAGCACTGATGAATAGATATGTGCCCACAGGAGCGACTGTGTATGCTCTCTCTCTCTCTCTCTCTCTCTCTCTCTCTCTCTCTCACACACACACACACACACACACACACACACTTTCACACATCGTTAGGGACTGTAGGGTGGGATCTGGCGAGTAGCAGACTCAGAGAAATTGAGAAGAGGAGGAAAATGTGCATGAAGGTATTTCCTACATGTGATACCACTCCTCCAATATCATAGATATTATTCCACATATGCTAGTGGAGATGTGGAGGTAGTCCATGCTACAATCATCTGTATTTTACAGACAAGATGCAGACCACCCCTGTTAGGCATAATGGCTTATCCAGGTTCACAAACAGGTAAGAGTGGAGATTTGTGTCTGAAGCCAGGGGGGCCCTGGCTGCACTCAGCCCTTCCTTGGGGGCCTGTGGAGATGTGTGTGATGGTGTCAATGTGTACAGATGTGGCCTGGCATGCAGAAAGGAGATGAGAAGACAGCAGCCCTGAGCACTGTTTGTGTGGGTGATAATCCAGGGTAGAATTGGGTAGGTGATCTCAGGCAGTGTAGTCAATTCCTTGACCGCAGACCCCAATAGAATTTGGAACACTGCAACCAGGTGCACATTCTAGTGTAGTCCACTACCAGAGTTACTGGACTGGAGACATCTGATGCAAAAAGATGTACTCTTGCTTTTTGCCAACACAATGAGTTTCTGGCTTCCAGAATCCTCAGGGGAATAGCTTTTTCACATGCTGTAAACATTGCCAACAACCTTGCCCCTTACGCCTCATTGCATTTGGTGGGAGGTTCCCTTAGGATTCACAAGAGCAGGACTGGATATGGATGCCTGAAAATCAAACCTAGGGTTAGAATAAGGGCATAGGGGCATGGCATATCCGATCTGCTGACTCTGGGGCCAGTTGTCATGGTGGCTGATTGGAGGACGGGACTAGGTTGTGTCAAACTGTGCATGAAAGTCCAGGATTGAGTACGAAAGTGGGGTAGCATCGGGGGCAGTGCATGTTTCTCCTAATCTGGGTGTTTTGTGCAGCTCTTAGGGCATGGTTTCCTTCTGGAGGACAGGGAGAGGCCTGAGTATGAGTCTTGAGTCCCTAACCTGGGAGGCTTATGGGCCAGGACTCTGGGAAAATACATCTGAAAATCCAAGTTAGGGTTTGGGCTAAGGCCTAGGGCATGGCAGGCCTTATCTGCAGATGCTGAGGCGACCTCCCCAGTATCTGAAGTTACGAAGAGTGTCAGGATTTCAATCAGACTAGAATTTATGAACACTAGGGCCACTGTATGTGGAGGTGGCCTCCTGAGAAATGGAGGTTTCTCCTGCTCAGGGGGTTTTGTGCAGTTCCAAATAGCAAGATTTCATTATGGGGGACTGGTGGAGTCCTGTTGTGTGTCCCAGGGTCCCCCAAATGGAGGAATTCACGAGCAGGGCTCTGAATATGGATGCCTGAAAACCCAACCTAGGGTTAACATTAAGGACTAGGGGCATGGCAGGTCCGATCTGCACACTCTCAGACCAACTACATGGGTAGCTGACTTGAGGTTGGGGCTCAGGCTGAGGGTCAGAATGTATATTAGTGTCCAGGGACAGGTTCCTTAAATGGGGGTGTCCTCATTGGCCGTGCAGGTTTCTTCTAATCTGGGGATTTTGTGCAGCTCTATAGAGCACGGTTTCCTTCTGGAGGGCAGGAAGAGTCCTATGGTATGGGTCTGGATTTCTCTATTGTAGGGCTTGTAGGCCAGGACTCTTGGGATAGAAGTCTGAAATCCCAAGCTAGGGTTATGTTTGGGGCCTAGGGCATGGCCATCCCAATCTGCAGAGGTTGAGGCAAGCTCCCTGGGATGTGAGTTTATTGTAAGTTTCAGGCGTTCACTCAGACTGGAGTTTGTGTCCATGAGTTCGGCCAAATATGAGGGTAGCCTAATATAGCCTTGGAGGTTACTAAAGACCTGGAGATTTTGAGCACCTCCAGTTAATAAGGATTTATACTGCGTGACAGGAGGAGTACTGTTTTATGACTCAGGTGTCCACAATAAGGAGGGATTCACGAATAGGGTTCTGGGTATGGATGCCTGAAAATCCAACCTAGGATTAGGATTAGGGCCTAGTGGCATGGCAGGTCCGATCTCCTGGCTCTGGGGCCAGCTGTCCCAGTGGCTGATTGGAGAATGGGACTCAGGTTGTCAGACTGCAAATTAGTGTCCACAGTGGTGTAAAAACCTGGGGTGGCATCAGGAGCCGTGCACGTTTCTGTAATATTGGGGTTTTGTGCAACTCCATAGGGCACAGTTTCCTTCTGGAGGGCAGGCCGAGTCATATGGTGTGGTTCTTGAGTTCTCTATCTGGGGGACTTGTAGGCCAGGACTCTTGGGACAGAAGTCTGAAAACCCAAACTAGGGTTAGGCTTAGGGCTTAGGGCATGATTGGCCTGAACTGTAGATGCTGAGGCAACTCCATGGATTGTGAATTTAGGGTGAGTGTCAGTTGTTCACTCAGGCGGGACTTTGTGACCATGAGTACTGGGTGGCCTCATGTGCCCATGGAGGTTACTACAGCCATGGTGATTTTGCACAGCTCCAGTTAGCAAGGTTTTATTATGTGGGACAGGAGGAGTTCTGTATTATGGCTCAGGGGTCATCCATATGCAGGGATTTGAGCCGAGTCTCTGGATATGGATTCCTGAAAACCAAATCTAGGGTTAGGATTAGGGCCTGGGGGCATGGCATGCCTGATCATCTGTCTCTGGGGTGAGTTTCCTCAGAGACTGAATTGTAAATGCAGCTCAGGCTGAGGTTCATAAATCGGATTGTGTCTAGTGAGTCCTCCAAAATTCGGGGTGACCTAGGCAATGCCTATATCTCTTACTCTGAGAATTTTACACAGCTCAAACCACAGGAATTCCTTTAGGAAGGCAGGAGAAGTCCTGTTTTCTGGTTCAGGGATCTCCCATATGGAGGGATTTGAAAGTAGACCATTAGGGACAGATATCTGAAAACACAGCTAGGGTTAGGATTGGGGACAAGGGGCAGGGTAGGTATGATATGCTGGCTCTTGGGCTAGCTACATGAGTGGCAAAATGGAGGCCCTGTATCAGGATGAGTGACAGAATGTGTATTAACGTTCCAGGGAGGGCTTTGTAAATGGGGGTGGCCTCAGAGCCCATGCATGTTTCCCCTAATCTGGGGGGGTTTGTACAGCACCATAGGGCATGGCTTCCTTCCGGAGGGCAGGGAGAGTCCTGTATGTCTCCTGAGTCCCCAGTCTGGAATGCTTGTGAGACAGGACTCTGGGGAAAGAAGTCTGAAAACCCAAGCTAGGGTTTGGGAAAGGTCCTAGGACATGGCAGGCTGGATCTGCAGATGCTATATTGAGTTCCTCAGGATCTGAGCTTAGGGCAAATACAAGGCATTCGTTTAGACAAAAATTTGTGACCACTAGGGCCTCTTGAAATTGAGGTGGCCTCCTGAGGACATGGAGGTTTCTCCCACATTGAGGGTTTTGTGCAATGCCGAATAGCAAAGTTTCATTCTGGAGTACGGGTGGAATCTTCTTGTATGGCTCTAGGGTACCCCATTTGGAGGGATTCACGAGCAGGGCTCTGGGGATGCATGTCTTAAAAACACAACATACAGTTAGAGATTGGGCCTAGGGACATACCAGGTCCAATATGCCAAATCTGGTTTGTGGAAAAGGACTCTGAGGACAGAAGTCTCAAAACCCAAGCTAGGTCTAGGGTTTTGGCCTAGGATATTGTAGGCCCAATGTACAGACGCTAAGGCAAGCTCCCCGAGAATTGAGGTTAAAGCAAGTGTCAGGAGGTCACTCAGGCTGGAGTTTGTACCCATATGATCCCCCAAATGTGGGGGTGGCCTCATGGGGGCCATTTAGTTTGCTCCCGCTCTGGGGTTTTTGCACAGTTCCAAATAGTTTGGTCTATTCCGGGGGATAGTTGGTGTCCTGTTTTATGGCTCATGAGTCCCCCATACGGAGGTATTGGAGAGCAGGCTAACGAGAATGGATACCTGAAGACCCAACCTATGTTTAAGGTTAGGCCCTAGTAGTATGGCAAGCCTTAGATCCTGGCTCTGGGCCGAGCTACCCATGGGGCTGTGTGGAAAATGGGGCTCAGGCTAAGGGTCACAATGGGTGTTTTTATCTTGTGCGGCCTGTAAAAACGGGTGTGGCCTCAGAGGCAACGCAGCTTTCTTCCAACTCGGTGGGTTAGGCAGAGCTACAAAAAGCAAGGATACCTTCTGGGGGGCAGGAGAAGTTCTGTTCTGTTTCTCAGCAGTCCCCCGTGTGGTAGGATTTGAGAGGAGGGCTCTGGGTATGGATGCCTGCTAACCCAACTCAGGTTTAGCATAAGGGACTAGGGGCATGGCAGGTCCAATCTCCAGGCTTTGGGGTCAGATGTCTCTGTGGCTGCTTGGAGGACGGGACTCAGGTGTGTCACACTGCACAGTAGCATCCAGGGTGACATACACAAGTGGGTGGCATTGGGGGCGGTGCATGTTTCCCCTAATCTAGGGGTTTGGGGCAGCTCCGTAGCCACGGTTTCAATCTGGAGGGCAGGGAGAGTCCTGCTGTGGCTGTGGAGTCCCCAATCTGGAGGACTTGTGTTTCAGGACTCTGAGGACGGAAGTTTGAACCCAAGCTAGGTTTGTGGTTAGTGTCTAGGGCATGGATCACCGATCTGCAGATGCTGAGGCAAGGTCCCAGATTCTGAAGTTAGGGCGAGTGTCAGGTATTTGCCTAGACTCAAATTTGTGTCCGCTAGGGCCATCATATGTGTGGGTGGCCTCCTGGGGCCATGGGGTTTTCTTCTGCTCTGGGAGATTTGTGAAGCCCTAAATAATATGGTTTCATTCTGGGGGACATGTGGAGTCCTGTGTATGGCCCTAGGGTCACCCATATGGAGTGATTTGAGAGCAGGACACTGGGTATGTATGCCGGAACACTCAAGCTAGGGTTCGTGGTAGGGCCTGGGGCATGGAAAGTCCAAGGTATCCCCACTGGCATCAGCTACTTGGTGGCTGACTGGAGGTCAGTGCTCTGGTTGAGGGCAGAACGTGTATTAGTGTCCAAGGCCGGCTTCCATCAATGGGGTGGCTTCAGGGTTTTGAACAGCTTTCTCATAATAGGGGGGTCGCCTGCAACTCAATAAGGCACATTTTCCATCTGGAGGGCAAGCACAGTCCTGTGGTATGGCTCAGTGTTCCCTATCTGGAGGGCTTGTGGACCAGGACATTGAGCATGGAAGTCTGAGAACCCAAGTTAGCACTAAGGTTAGGGCCTGTGGAATGGAAGGCGAGTGTCAGGATGTCACACAGGCTGGAGTTTGTGTCCATGATTTCTGCGACTCATAGGTGGCCTCATGGTGGCATGGAGATTCCTCTCACTCTGGGGATTTCACAGTTCCAAATAGCTTGGTTATCTGGGCTGCAGGTTGTGTCCTGTTTGATGGCTCAAAGGTACCCCATATGGAAAGATTCAATAGCAGGGCTCTACCTATGGATGCCTGGAAACTCCACCTAGTATTACCACTGCAGCCTAGGAGCATGGCAGGTTCGATCTGGTGGCTCTGGGTCCAACTACCCAGGGGGCTGAGTTGAAATGGAGTTTCATGCTGATGGGTCACAATGCAGGTTTGTGTCCAGGGAGACCTTGTTATGTGGCGGTGGCTCAGGGGCCATGTAGGAATCTCTCCTTCCCTGAGCGTTTGACACAGCTCCAAAGAGCAAGGTGTCCTTCTGGGGACAGAAGGTGTTCTGTTTTTTGGCTCAGGGACCATATGTTGGACCATATGTTGGTATTCAAGAACAGGCCTCTGGGGACAGATGCCTGAAAACCTAATCTTGGGTTCATATTAGGGCCTAGGCCATGTCAGGTTCAATCTTCTCTCTCTAGGGACATTATCTGGGTGTCTGACTGCATGTCGGACCCCAGGGTGTTACAGACTGCGCTTTGTTGTCCAGAGCGGCCTATGAAATTCAGGGGGCCTCGGGGGCCTTGCAGTTTTCTCCTATACAGGAGAGTTTTGGCAACTGTGACAGGCACAGTTTCCTTCAGGAGGGCAGGCACAGTCCTGTGGTGTGGCTCTGGAGGCCCCATCCTGGAGGGCGTGTGGGTCAGGGTGTTGGAGACAGAACTCTGAAAACACAAACTAGAGTTTTGGTTAGGACCGAGGTTATGGCAGGCCTGATCTGCAGACCATGAGGGGAGGTCCTCAGGATCTGAAATTAGGGCAAGTGTGAGCTGGTAGCTCACGCTTTTGTCTCTGGATTGTGTGTCTAGGATGGCCCCGAATGTAGCTTTGGACTCAGGGGCCATGGAAGATTTTCCCTCTCTGGGGATTCTGCCCGGTTCCCAATAGTTCAGTGTCATTCCACAGTAAGGGAAGAGTCCTTTTTTCTGTCTCAGGAGTCTCTCAAAACCAGGGATATAAGAGACAGGCTCTGGGTACAGGCGCCTGGAAAACCCCACCGTGGGTTAGGATTTGGGCCTAGGCGCAAATCAGGCCCAAAATGTGGGCTCTTGTTCAAGCTACGGAGGACGCTTCTTTGAAAAAGGGGCTCAGGCTGAGGGTCACAATGCATGTTTGTGCCAAGTTCGGACCTCAAGAGTGGATGTGGCCTCGTGGTTCATGCCAGGTTTTCCTACTTTGAGGGACTTACACCCATCCCAACAGAAAATTTTCCTGCCATAGAGAAGGAGGAGTACTCTTTTGTGCATCAGGTTCCCTCATATGTAGGGATCTGAGAACAGATCTGGGTACAGATGCCTGAAAACCCAGGTTGAGTAGAGATGATGGCCTAAGGCCATGGCAGGTCCAATCTGCTCGATATGTGGCCAGCTATCTGTGAGTTGATAGGAGGTTGGGGCTCAGGGTGTGTCATAGCATTAGTGCACAGGGTGGCCTAAGAATTTGGGGTGCCCTCAAGTGCCGTGAAGGTGGATCCTCCTTTGAGGTTTTGGGGCAGCCACATAGGTCAACTTTTCTTTCTGGTGGACAGGCAGAATGCTGTCTTGTGGCTCCAGAATTCCCAATCTGGAGGGCTTGTGGGCCAGGAGTGTGAGGACAGAAGTTTGAAAACAAAAACGAGGGTTATGTTGTTGGCCTCGGGACAACTGTGGCAGTCACAATCAGCAGCGGCTGATAGGGATCTCCATCATCTGAAGTAAGGGCGAGTGCCAGATGTTCGCTCATGCTAGAGTTTTTGTCCATGATGGCCACCTAATGGAGGGTTGGCCTCATGAGGCCATGAGGTTTTCCCACTGTGGGGGTTGTGAGCTACTCCAAACAGCAAGGTTTCATTCTGTGTGACAGGGGGTGTCCTCTTTGATGCCTCCAGGGATGCTCCTATGGAAAGATTTGATAGCAGGGTTCTATGGGTAGATGCCTGGAAAGACCACCTCGTGTTACCATTGCAGCCTAGGAACATGGCAGGTTCGATCTCTTGTCTCAGGGGCCAAATACCCAGGGGGCTGAGTTGAAATGGAGTCTCATGCTGATGGTTCACAATGCAGGTTTGTGTCCAGGGAGACCTTGGTTGTGGCGGTGGCTCAGTGGACATGCAGGATTCCCTTATCCTGAGGGTTCGACACAGCTCCAAAGAGCAAGGTTTCCTTCTGGAGAAAGGAGGTGTTCTGTTTTGTGGCTCAGGGACCTCCCTATGTAGGTATTCGAGACAAAGCCTGAAATCCTAAACTAGGGTTCAGATTAGGGCTTGGGGGGTGTAAGGTTCAATCTTATTCTCTAAGGCCATTTACCTGGGTGTCTGACAAGAGGTAGGTGCTCAGGGTGGACAGACTGCACATTTTGCCCAGAGCAGCCTACGAAATTAGGGTGGTGTCAGATGTCTTGCAGATTTCTCCGAATCAGGAGGGTTTAGGCAACTGTGACAGGCAGATTTTCCTTTGAGAGGGCAGGACAGTCCTGCAGTGTGGCTCTGGAAGCCCCATCCTGGAGGGTGTGTGGGCCAGAGCTCTGGGGACAGAAGTCTGAAAACACAAACTCAGGATAGGGTTAGGGCAGAGGTTATGGCAGGCCGATCTGCAGACCCTGAGGGCAGCTCCTCGGCATCTGAACTTAGGTGTAGGTGAGGCAGTAGCTCAGGCTTTTGTGTGGGGGTTGTGTGTCTAGGGCGACCATGGAATGTAGGGTTGGCCTCAGGTGGCCATGGAAGTAACTCCCTCTCTGGGGATTCTGCCCGGCTCCCAATAGCTCCATTCTGGGAGAAGGGAAGAGTCCTGTTTTCTGTGTCATTTGTCCCCCAAAACCAGGGATTCCAGAGATGGGCTTTGGTTCGGGCACCTGGAAAATCCCACTGTGGGTTAAGATTTGGGCCTAGGGGCATGGCAGGCCCGATATGCGGGCACCTGGTACAGCTACCAAGGGGGCTTATTTGAAAACGGACTCAGTCTGAGGGTCACAATGCATGTTTCTGCCCAAGGTGGCCCTCAAGAGTGGGCTTGGCCTCATGGGACATGCAAGTTTCTCCTACTTTGAGGGTTTGACATCCATCTCAACAGCAAGGTTTCCTGCCATGGGGAATAAGGAGTTTTGTTTTGTGCATCGGGTCTCCCATATGCAGGGATTTGAGATAAGGTCTGGGGACAGATGCCTAAAACCCAGGTTGGGTAGAGATGACATCCTGGAGCCATGGCATGTCCAATCTGCTGGATATGCGGCCAGCTGTCTAGGTGGCTGAGGGGAGGTCTGGGCTCAGGCTGTGTCAGACAGAGCGATATTGCACAGGGCAGCCTATATAATTGGGATGATGTCGTGGGCCGTGCAGGTTGATCCTCATTGGGGTTTTTGGGCAGCCCCTAGGGCACTTGTACCTTCTTGCAGGCAGAGTGCTGCATTGTGCCTCCATAATTCCCAATCTGAAGGACTTGTTGGCCAGGAGTCTGAGGGTGGGAGTCTGAGGGTGGAAGTCTGAAAACACAATCTAGGTTTGGTGTAGGCCCTAGGGCATGGCAGGCCCAATCTACAGAACTGAATCGAGATCTCCAGCATCTCAAGTCAGCGACTTTCAGAAGTTAGCTCAAGCTGGAGATTGTGACCATGATGGCTGCCTAATGGAGGGGTTGCCTCATGAGGCCATGGAGGTTTTCCCAATCTGGGTTTTGTGAGCTGTTCCAAATAGTAATGTTTCCTTCTGCGGGACAGAGGGATTCCTGTTTGATGGCTCTAGGGTGCTCCATAAGGAATGATTTGAGACCAGCACTCTAGGTATGGATGCCTGGAAACCCCACCTCTCATTCCCATTGGTGCCTAGGAATAAGGCAAGTTCGATCTGCTGGCTCTGGGGCTAACTACCCAGTGTGCTTAGTTGAAATGGAGTCTCATGCTGATGGGTCCCAATGTGGGTTTGTGTCAAGGGAGACCTTGGGTTTGGCGGTGGCTCAGGGGCCAGGGATGATTCTCCTACCCTGAGTGTTTTTCACAGCTCCAAATAGCAAGGTTCCATTTGGGGACAGGAGGTGTTCTGTTTTGTGCCTCAGGGACCCCCACATGTTGGTATTCGAGACCACGCCTCTGGGGACAAATGACTGAAAGCCTAAGCTGGGGTTCATATTAGGGCCTAGGGGCATGCCAGGTTCCTACTTCTGTCTCTGGCGCCATCTACCTGGGAGTCTGACTGGAGGCCGGTACACAGGTTGTGTCAGACTATGAATTTTGTTCAGGGCGCCCTACGAAACTGTGTTGGTGTCAGGGGTCTAGCAGTTTCTCCCAATATTGAGGTTTCTTGAAGCTTTAAAAGGCCCAGCTTCCTCCTAGAAGGAAGACACAGTCATGTGGTGTGGCTATGGATTACCCAGGCTGGAGTGTTTTGGGGGCAGAACTCTGGGGACAGAAGTCTGAAAACACCCACTAGGGTTAGGATTAGGGCAGAGGTTATGGCAGGCCTGATCTGCTGACCCTGAGGAGAGCTTTTTTTGATTTGTAATTAGGGCACTGGTGAGGTGGAAACTCGGGCTTCTGCCCCTGGTTTTTGTGTCTAGGATGGCTGCAGAATGTAGGGGTTGCCTCATGGGGACATGGCAGATTCTCCAGCTTTGGGGGTTTTGCACAGCTCCAAATAGCACGGTGTCATTGTGGAGGAAAGGAGGAATCTTGTTTTCTGATTCAGGGGTCCCCATAAGGAGGGATTTGAGAACAGGGCTTTGTGTATGGGTGCCTTGATACCCTACCTTGGGTTAGGATTTGGGCCTAGGGTTACGGCAGGCCTCATATGCTGGATCTATGTCAAGCTACGGAGGGGGCTTACTTGAGAACGTGGCTTAGGCTGATGGTCACAAAGCGGGTTTGTACCCAGGACGGCCCTCAATTATGGGCGGAGCCTCATGATGCAGACAGGTTTTTCCTACTCTGAGGGTTTCACACACATCCCAATCACAAGATTTCCTGCTGTGGGGCAGGAGGACTTCTATTTTGTGGATCATGTTCCCCCATATGCAGGGATTTGAGCATAGGCCTCTGGAGACAGATGCCTAGAAACACATGTTGGGTAGAGATGATGGCCTAGGGGCATGGCAGGTCCGATCACGTGGATTGGCAGCCAGCTAACTTGGTGGCTGACAGGAGGCTGGGGATCAGGCTGAGGCAGACAGAACATTAGTGCACAGGGCTACCTATGAAATTGCAGTGCCGTCGAGGGCCCTGCAAGCTGATCCTCATTTGGGGTTTTTGTGCAGTCCCATAGGCCACTTTTGTCCTCTGAAAGCAGGCAGAGTGCTGTGTTGGGGCTCCAGAATTCCCAATCTGGAGGGCTTCTGCACCAGCACTCTGGGGACAGAAAACTGAAAACACAAGCTGGGGTTAGGGTTTGGTCTAGGGCATGGCAGGCCTGATCTGCAGAGGCTGAGACAAGATCACTGGCATCTGAAATAAGGGCGAGTGTCAGACGTCTGCTCAGGCTGGGGTTTGTGTCCATGAGTGTCACCTGACCTAGGGCTGGCCTTCAGGCCATGGAGGTTTCCCCTATCTGGGGGTTGGGCGCAGCTGCAAACAGCAAGGTTTCTTCTTCAGGACAGGGGGAGTGGTGTTTGATGGCTCAAGGGAACCCTGTATGGAAAGATTTGAGAGCAGGCTCTATGTATGAAGCCCCGAAAACCCCACCTAGGGTTTCCATTGGAGACAAGGGACATGGTAGGTCCTATCCGCTGGCTCTAGGCCAATCTACCTTGTGTGCTGAGTTGAAAACGAGTCTCATGCTGAGGGTCACAATGCAGGTTTGTGTCCAGGGGGACCTTTGAAAGTGGCGGTGGCATCAGGGGCCATGCAGGATTCTACTACCCTGAAGGTTTGACACAGCTCCAAATAGAAATTACCTTTTGGGGACCAGAGGTGCTGTGTTCTGTGGCTCAGAGATCCCCCAAATGTTGGCATTTGAGACGAGTTCTCTGGGGACAGATGCCTGTATACCAAAGCTAGGGTACAGATTAGGGCCTAATGGCATGTCAGGTTCAATCTTCTCTCTCTGGGGCCCTCTACCTGGGTGTCTGACGGGAGGTCGGTGCTCAGGGTGTGTCAGAATGTACATTGTTATCCAGGGCATCCTACGAAATTGGGCTGGCCTCAGGGACCTTGCAGGTTTCTCCTATTTTGAGGTTTCTTGAAACTCTAAAGGGCACAGGTTCCTTCTGGAGGGCAGCACAGTTCAGTGGTGTGGCTATGGAATACCCAGGCTGGAGGGTTTGTGGGGTAGGACTCGGGGAACAGAAGTCTGAAAACACCAACTAGCGTTAGGATTAGGGCCGATGGTATGGCAGGCCCAATCTGCAGTCCCTGAGGCAAGGTCCTCGGGATCTGAAATGAGGGCGAGTGTGGGGCGGAAGCTCAGGCTTTTATTTCTGTTTTTTTTGTGTGTGTCTATGATGGTGGTATAATAATATAAGGGTGGGCTCCATGGGGCCATGGAATTTTCTCCCTCTTTGGGGGTTTTGCAAAGCACCAAATACCATGGTATCATTATGGGGGAAAGAAGAAATCTTCTTTTCTTATTCAGAGATCCCCATAAGGAGAGATTCTAGAGCAGAGCTCTGTGTATGGGTGCCTGGCAAAACAACCTTGGGTTAGGATTTTACCTAGGGTCACGGCAGGCCACAGATGCTGGCTCCAGGTCAAGCTACTGAGGGGTCTTCATTGAAAACGTAGCTCAGACCGAGGGTCACAATGTCGGCTTATGCCCAGGGCAGCCCTCAATAGTGGGCGGGGCCTCATGGGCCATGCAGGTTTCTCCTACTCTGAGAGTTTTACACACACCCCAATAGCAACGTTTCCTGCTGGGGGGGCAGGTGGACTTCTATTTTGTGGATCATTTTCCTCCATATGCTGGGTTTTGTGAATAGACCTCTGGGGACAGATGCCTATAAATCCGGGTTAGGTAGAGATGATGACCGAGGGGCATGGCAGTTCCGATCTCGTGGATAGGTGGCCAGCTACCTGGGTGACTGACAAGAGGCTGGGGATCAGTGTGGGTCAGAAAGAACAGTTCACAGGGCGGCCTATGAAATTTCAGTGCCCTCTAGGGCTGAACAGGTTGATCCTCATTTGGGGTTTTTGTGCAGTCCCATAGAATACCTTTGCCTTCCTAAAGTCAGGCAGAGTGCTGTGTTGGGGCTCCAGAATTCCCAATCTGGAGGGCTTCTGCACCAGGACTCGGGGGATGGAAAAATGAAAACACAAGCTAGGGTTAGGGTTAGGGCCTAGGGCACCGCAGGCCTGATCTGCAGAGGCTGAGGTGAGATCACCAGCATCTGAAATAAGGGCGAGTGTCAGTTTTCTCTCAGGCTAGAGTTTGTGTCCATGATGACAGCATAATGGAGCAGCAGCCTCATGAGGCCATGGAGGATTTCCCACTCTGGGGGTTGTGAGGTGCAAGGTTTCCTTCTTCAGAGCAGAAGGTGTCCTGTTTGATGGCTCAAGGGTCCCCCAACGGAAAGATCCAAGAGCAGGGCTCTATGTATGGATACCTGTAGACACCACCTCGCGTTCCCATTGGCACCTAGGAACAAGGAAGCTTCGATTTGCTGGCTCTGGGACGAGCTACCAAGGGGGCTAAGTTGAAATGCAGTCTCATGCTGATGGGTCACAGTACTGGTTTGTGTTGAGGGAGACCTTGGAATGTGGCGGTGGCTCAGGGACCAGGCAGGATTCTCCGGCCCTGAGGATTGGACACAGCTCCAAATAGCAAGGTTCCTTTCTGGGGACGGGAGATGTTCTGTTTTGTGGCTCAGGGAACCCCATATGTTGGACTAGAGACCAGGTCTCTGGGGACCGATGACTGAAAACCTAAGCTAGGGTTCATTTAGGGCCTAGGGGCATGTCATTTCAATCTTCTCTTCTGGGCCAACTACCTGGGTGTCTGGCTGGAGGTCCATGCAAAGGGTGTGTCAGACTGCGCATTTTTCTTCAGAATGTCCTAGGAAATTGGGGTGTCCTTAGGGCCCTTGCAGGTTTCTCATAATCTGGAGGATTTGGGCAACTGTAAAAGGCACTGTTTCCTTCAGGGGGCAGGAACACTCCTGCCTGTGGCTCGGGAGGGCCCAACCAGGAGGGTCTGTGGCCCAGGTCTCTGGGGACAAGAGTTTGAAAACACAAACTCGGGTTAGGGTTAGGGCCGAGGGTATGGCAGGCCTGAAATGCAGACCCTGAGGCAGCTCCTTGGGATCTGAATTTAGGGCAAGTGTGAGGTGGTAGCTCAGGCTTTTGTCTCTGGATTTTGTGTCTAGGTTGGCCCCAGAATGCAAGGGTGGCCTCATGGGGCCATGGAAGATTCTCCCTCTCTGGGAATTTCCTCGGCTCCCAATAGTTTGGTATAATTCGGGGGAAAGGAGGGGTCCTATTTTCTGCCTCAGGGGTTCCCCGAAAAGAGGGATTCCAAAGCAGAGCCCTGGGTACGGGCAACTAGAAAACCCGAACTCTGGTTAGGATTGGGGGCCTAGGGGTATGGCAAGCCCCATATAAGGCTCTTGGTTCAACCATTGAGAGGCCATACTTGAACACGGGGCTCAGCTGAGGGTCACAATGTGTGTTTGTGCCCGAGGCGGCCCTCATGCATGGGCGTGGCCTCATGGGCCATGCAAGTATCTCCTACACTGAAGGTTTGACACCATGCCAAGAGTAAGGTTTCTTGCCATGGGAAAGGAGGAGTTCTGATTTGTGCATCAGGTTCCCCCCTGTGCAGGGATTGGAGATGAGGTCTAGGTTCAGATGCCTGAAAAGCCAGGTTAGGAAGAGATGACGGCATAAGGCCATGGAGGGTCTGATGTGCTGGGTATGTGGCCAGCTGTCTGGGTATCTGTACGGAGGTTTGGTCTCAGGCTGTGTCAGACAGAGCATTAGTGCTCAGGGCAGCCTAGGAAATTGGGGTGCAGTCAAGGGCCATGCAGGTGAATCCTCATTTGGGGTTTCTGGGAAACCCCATAGGGCATCGTTTTTCTTCTGGTGGGCAGGGAGAGTGCTGTGTTGTGGATCCGGAATTCCCAAGCTGGAGGGCTTGTGGGCCAGGAGTGTGAGGACAGAAGTCTGAAAACACAAACTATGGTTCGGTTTGGGGCAGAGGGCACAGCAGGCCCACTCTGCAGTGGCTGACTCAGATCTCCTGCATTTGAAGTAAGTGCAAATATCAGACGTTGGCTCAGCATGTAGTTTGTGTCCATGATGGCTCATTCATGAAGAGGGGGCCTCATGAGGCCATGGAGGTTTTCCCACACTGGGGATTGTGAGCCGCTCCAAACCGCATGGTTTCCTTCTGTGGGAGAGTAGAGTACTGTTGGATGGCTCCAGGATGCCCCATATGGAAAGACTTGAGAGCAGGGTTCTAAGGATGGATGCCTGGACACCCCACCTCACATTCCTATTGGCTGCTCGTGAAAAGGCAGGTTCGAACTGCAGGCTCTGGGACTTGCTACCCAGGAGTCTGAGTTGAAATGGACTCGCCTGAGGATGGGTCATAATGTGGGTTTGTGTCCATGGAGACATGGGAATATGGCGGTGGCTCAGGGGCCCTGCAGGATTCTCCTACCCAGAGGATTGGACACAACTCCAAAGAGCAAGCTTCCCATGTGGAGATGAAACGTGTTCTGTATGGTGCCTCAGGAAACCCCATATGCTGGTATTCAAAATCAGGCCTCTGAGCAGAGACACTTGGAAACCAAAGCTAGGTTTCAGATTAGGGCATAGGGGCTGGTCCGGTTCAATCTTCTGTCTCTAGACACATCTGTCTGTGTGTCTGAGTGGAGGTAGTTGCTCAGCTTGTGTCAGATCGCCCCTGTTTGTCCAGGGCAGCGTACACGATTGGGATGGCCTTGGGGGCCTTGGAGGTTTCCCCTAATCGGTAGGTTTGTGGCCAATGGAATGGGCAGAGTTTCCTTGGAGAGGGCAGGCACAGTCCTGCAGTTTGGCTCCAGGGGCCCCAGCCTGGAGGGTGTGTGGGCCAAGGCTGTGAGGACAGAAGTGTGAAAAAAACAAACTAGCCTTAGGTTTGGGGCCGAAGCTAGGGCCGGCTCAATCTATAGACCGTGAGAGGAGCTCCTCGGGATATGAACCAAGGGCGAGTATGAGGTGGTTGCTCAGGCTTTTGTCTCTGGATTTTGTGTCAAGGATGGCCGTGGAACGTAGGTGTGGCCTCATGGGCAATGGACGAGTCTCCCTTTCTGGGGATTTGGCTCAGCTCCCAAGAGTTTGGGGTCATTCTGTTGGAAGGGAGCAGTCCTGTTTTCAGCTTCAGGTGTCCTCCAAAAGAGGGATTCCAGAGAAGAACCTTGGGTACAAGCGACTGGAAAATCCGATCTCTGGTTAGGATTGAGGGCCTAGGGGCATGGCAAGCCCCATATGCGGGCACTTGATCCAGCCACTGAGAGGCATTCCTTGAACAGGGGGCTCACGCTAAGGATCATAATGTGTGTTTGTGCCCAAGGAGGCCCGCAAGCATGGGCGTAGCCTCATGGGCCATACTGGTTTCTCCTACATTGAAGGTTTGACACCATGCCAACAGCAAATTATCTTGCCATGGGGAAGGGGGAGTTCTGATTTGTGCATCAGATTCCGCCCTGTGCAGGTATTAGAGATAAGGTCTAGGTTCCGATGCCTGAAAACCCAGGTTGGGAAGAGATGATGGCCTAAGGCCATGGTGGTTCCGAAATTTTGGATGTGCGGCCACCTGTCTGGGTGTCGTCGGGAGGTCGGACTCAGGCTGTGTCAGACAGAGCATTAGTGCCCAGGGCAGCCTATTCAATTGGGGTGCGGTCGAGGGCCGAGCAGTTTGATCCTCATTTGGGGTTTCTGGGCAGCCCCATAGGGCAATGTTTTGCTTTAGGTGGGCAGGCAAATTGCTGTGTTGTGGCTCCGGATTTCCCAATCTGGAGTGCTTGTGGGTCAGGAGTGTGAGGACGGAAGTCTGAGAACACAATCTAGGGTCAAGTTTGTGGCCAAGGACACAGCAGGCCCACTCTGCAGAGGCTGAATTGAGATTTCCTGCAACTGAAGTCAGGCCGATTATCAGACTTTGGCTCAGGCTGGAGTTTCTGTCCATGAGGCTCCTTCATGATGGCGGAGACTCATGAGGCCCTGGAGATTTTCCCGTGCTGGGGGTTGTGAGCTGCTCCAAACCGCATGGTTTCCTTCTGCGGGACAATCGAGTCCTGTTGGATGGCTCAAGGACGGCCCATACGGAAAACCTCGAGAGCAGGGTTCTAAGGATGGATGCCTGGGCACCCCACCACACATTCCCATTGGCTGCTTGCAACAAGGTAGGTTCGATCTGCTGGCGCTGCGGCGAGCTACCCCGGGGGCTGAGTTGAAATGGACTCTCCTGAGCATGGGTCATAATGTGGGTTTATGTCCATGGAGACCTTGGAATGTGGTGGTGGCTCAGGGGCCCTGAAGGATTCTCCTACCTGGAGGGTTGGACACGGCTCCAAAGAGCAAGATTCCCAGGTGGAGACGAGAGGTGTTCTGTACGGTGCCTCAGGAAACCCCCATATGCTGGTATTTGAAACCAGGCTTCTGAGGAGTGAGGGCTGGTTACAAAAACTAGTGTTAAAATTAGGGTGTAGGGCCTGTCCGGTTAAATCTTCTGTCTCTGGGGACATCTGTCTGCATGTCTGAGTGGAGGTAGTTGTTAAGCTTGTGTCGGAATGCCCCTGTTTGTCCAGGGCAGCCTACACTATTGGGATGGCCTCGGGGACCTAGGAGTTTTCTCCTAATCTGTAGGGGTGTGGCCAGTGGAATGGGCACAGTTTCCTTGGAGAAGACAGCGACAGTCCTGCAGTGTGGCTACAGAGGCCACAGCCTGGAGGGTGTGTAGGCCAGGGATGTGGGGACATAAGTCTGAAAACACAAACACCCCTTACGTTTGAGGCGAGGGTATGGCAGCCCTGACCTACGGGCAGTCAGGGGAGCTCCCCGGGATAAGAAAGAAGGGCGAGTGTGAGGCGGTTGCTCAGGCTTTTGTCCTTGGATTTTGTGTCAAGGATGGCAGTGGAATGTAGGTGTGGCCTCATGGGCCATGGAAGAATCTCCTGTTCTGGGGATTTCACCTGGCTCCCAAGAGCTTGGGGTCATTATGTGAGAAGGATGGAGTCCTGTTTTCTGTCTCAGGTGTCCCTCCAAAAGAGGGATTCTGGGGCAGAGCCCTGGGTATGGGCGACTGGAAAACCCGACCTCTGGTTAGGATTGGGGGCCTAGGGGCATAGCAAGCCCCATGTGCGGGCTCTTGGTCCAGCCACTGCAAGGCCTTATTTGAACACGGGGCTCACACTGAGGGTCCCAATTCAGGTTTGTTTCCAAGGCGGTCCTCAATCATGGGTTTGGCTTCATGGGCCATGCAGATTTCTCCTACACTGAAGGCTTGACACCATGCCAACAGCAAGGTTTCCTGCTATAGAGAAGGAGGAGGTCTGATTTGTGCATCAGGTTTCCCTCTCTGCAGGGATTGGAGATAAGGTCTAGGTTCAGATGCCTGAAAACCCTGGTTGGAAAGAGATGCCAGCCTAAGGCCATGGCAGGTCCGATGTTCTGGGTATGCAGCCAGCTGCCTGGGTGTCTGTCGGGAGGTCTGGGCTCAAGTTGTGTCAGACAGAGCAATAGTGCCCAGAGAAGCCTATTCAATTGGGGTGCAGTCAAGGGCCGTGCAGGTAAATCCTCATTTGGAGTTTCTGGGCAACCCCACAGGGCAATGTTTTTCTTCCGGTGGGCAGGCAGAGTGCTGTGTTGTGGCTCTGGAATTCCCAATCTGGAGTCCTTGTGGGCCAGGAGTGTGAGGACAGAAGTCTGATAACACAAGCTAGGGTTTGGTTTCAGGCCGAGGACACAGCAGGCCAACTCTGCAGAGGCTGAATCAAGATGTCCTGTGTCTGGAGTCAGGACATGTATCAGACATTAGCTCAGGCTGGAGTTTGTGTCCATGATGGCCCCAAATTGATGTGGGTCCTCATGAGGCCCTGGAGGTTTTCCCACGCTGAGGTTTTGAGCTTCTTCAAACCGCAAAGTTTCCTTCTGCATGACAGTTTAGTCCTTTTGGATGGCTCCACGATGGCCCATCCGGACAGACTCACAAGCAGGGTTCTTAGGATGGATGACTGGAAAGCCCGCCTCGCATTCCTATTGGCTCCTAGCAACAAGGCAGGTTCGATCTGCTGGCGCTGGGGTGAGCTACCCCGGGGGCTGAGTTGAAATGGACTCTCCTGAGCATGGGTCATAATGTGGGTTTGTGTCCATGGAGACCTTGGAATGTGGCGGTGGCTCAGGGGCCACTAAGATTCTCCTACCCTGAGGGTTTGACACAGCTCTCAAGAGCAAGCTTTCCTTCTGAGGACAGGTGGGGTTCTGTTGTGTGGCTCAGGGACCATATGTTGGACCATATGTTGGTGTTCCAGAATAGGCCTCTGGGACAGAAGCCTGAAAAACTAAGCTAGATTTTCTGATGATCCTAGGGGCATGTCAGGTTCAATCTTCTGGCTCAGGTCCATTGACCTGGGTGTCTGCCTGGAGGTAGGTTCCAAGGGTGTTTCAGACTGCGCATTTTTGTCCAGAGCAGCCTAGGAAATTGGGGTGGGCTCAGGGGACTTGCAAATTTCTCCTAATCTGGAGGGTTTGGGCAACTGTGATGGGCAGAGTATCCTTGGGGAGGGCAGGCCCAGTCCTGTGGTGTGACTTGAGAGGCCCCATCCTGGAGGGTTTGTGGGCCAGGGCTTTTGGGACAGACGTCTGCAAACACAACTTGGGTTAGGGTTAGGGGTGAGGTGATAGCAGGCCTGATCTGCAGACCCTGATAGCAGCTCCTCTGGATTTGAAATCAGGTGACTGGGAAGGGGTACCACAGGCTTTTCTGTCTGGATTGTGTGTCTAGGACCGCCATGAGATGTTGGGGTGGGCTCATGGGGCCATGGGAGATTCTTTCTCTCTGGGGATTCTGCCAGGATCCCAAGGTTTTGCTGTCTTTCTGGGGAAGGGATGAGTGCTGTTTTCCTTCTCAGGGGTCCCACACAAACAGGGATTCCAGAAATGGGTTCTGAGTCCGGGCACCTGGAGAAACCCACAGATGGTGAGGTTTTGGGCCTAGGGGCATGGTAGGCCCTGTATGGGGGTCCTGGTCCAGCTACCAAGTGGGCTTGTTTGAAAGCGGGGTCAAGCTGAGGATCACAGTGCCTGTTTGTGCCCAGGGCTGCCCTCCTGAGTGGGTATAGTCTCATGGGCAATGAAGCTGGCTCCCACTCTGAGGATTGGACACCCATCCCAACAGCCAGGTTTCCTGCCATGGGGAAGGAGAAGTACACTTTTGTGCTTCAGAGTCCCCCATAGGTGGGATTTGAGATAAGGTCTTGGGACAGATGCCTGAATACCCAGGTTCCGTAGAGATGACGGCCTCAGGCCACAGCAGGTCCCACGTGCAGGATATGGGGTCTAGTAGATGGGCGGCTGACAGGAGGTCGGGGCTCAGGCTGTGTCAGACAGAGCATTAGTGCACAGGGCAGCCTAGGACATTGCAGTGCTGTCGAGGGCTTTGCAGTTTGATCCTCATCTGGGGTTTCTGGGCAGACCCATAGGGCCCTTATTTCTGGTGGGCTGGGAGAAGGCTGCATTGTGGCTCCAGATTTCCCAATCTGGAGGGCTTGCTGGCCAGGAGTGTGAGGATGGAAGTCTGAAAACACAAGCTACGGTTAAGTTCAGTGCCGAGCACACAGCAGTTCCAATGTGCAGCAGCTGATTCGAGATCTCCAGCCCCTGATTATGGGCGAGTGTCAGATGTCCGCTCACGCTGGAGTTTGTGTCCATGATGTCCGACTAATGGAGGTGTGGTTTCATGAGACCATGAGGTTTTCCCACGCTGGGGCTTGTGAGCTGGTCCAAACAGCGAGGTGTCCTTTACAGGACAGGGGTAGTCCAGTTAGATGGCTCCAGGGTCCCCCATATGGAAGGATTGGATAGCAGAGTACACCACATGGATGCCTGGAAGGCCCACCTCGTGTTTCCATTGCAGCCGAGCAATATGGCAGGTTCAATCTGCTGGCTCTCGGGGGACGTGCCCCGGGGCCTGAGTTGACAGGGAGTCTCATGCTGTTGGGTCACAATGCAGGTTTGTGTCCAGGGAGACCTTAGAATGTGGTGGTGGCTCAGGGGCCATGCAGGATTCTCCTACCCTAAGGGTTTGACACAGCTCCTAAGAGCAAACTTTTCTTCTGGGGACAGGTGGGGTTCTGTTATGTGGCTCATGGACCACATGTTGGACCATATGTTGGTATTCCAGAACAGGACTCAAGGGACAGATTCCTGAAAACCTAAGCTAGGGTTCTGATGAGGTCCTAGGGGCATGTCAGGTTCAATCTTCTGACTCAGGGCTATTGACCTGTGTGTCTGCATGGAGGTAGGTTCCTAGGCTTTTCAGACTGTGCATTGTTGTCCAGTTGGCCTACAAAATTGGGGTGGGCTCAGGGTCCTTGCAGGTTTCTCCTCATCTGGAGGATTTGGACAATGGTGATGGTCAGAGTTTCCTTCAGGAGGGCAGGCCCAGTCCTGCAGTGTGGCTCCGGCGGCCCCATCCTAGAGGGCAAGTGGTCCGGGTCTTTGGGGACAGAAGTCTGCAGACATAAATTTGGGTTTGGTTTAGGGCCGAGGTGATGGCAGGCCCGATCTGCACACCCTGAGGGCAGCACTTCGGGATTTGAAATTCGGGTGGCTGGGAGGTGGTAGCGTAGGCTTTTCTGTCTGGATTGTGTGTCTAGGGTGGCCATGGAATGGAGGGATTGCCTCGGGGGCCATTGAAGATTCTTCCTCTCTGGGGATTCTGCCCCCTCCCAAGAGTTTGATGTCTTTCTGGGGGAAGGGAAGAGTGCCGTTTTCTGTCTCAGGGGTCCCTCCCAAACAGGGATTCTAGAGACGGATTCTGGGTCTGGGCGCCTGGATAACCCCACCAAGGGTTAGGAATTGGGCCTAGGGCCATGGCAGACCTGCTCTGCTGGTTCCTGGTCCAGCTACCTACTGATGGGTCTTGTTTGAAAGTGGGTTCAGAATGTGGGTTACGATGCCTGTTTGTGCCCAGGCCGGCCCTCCTGAGTGGGTGTGGTCTCATGGGCAATGCAGCTGACTCCCACTCTGAGGATTGGACACCCGTCCCAACAGCCAGGTTTCCTGCCATGGGGAACAGGGGTACTCTTTTGTCCTTCAGGTTCCCCCATAGGCAGGGATTTGACCTAAGGTCTGGGGACAGATGCCTGAATACCCAGGTTGGGTAGAGATGATGGCCTGGGGCCAAGGCAGGTCCCACGTGCAGGATATGGGGCCCACTATCTGGGTGGCTGACAGGAGGTTGGGGCTCAGGCTGTGTCAGAGCATTAGTGCACAGGGCGGTCTATGATATTGGGGTTCTGTCAAGGGCCGTGCAGATGGATCCTCATGTGGGGTTTCTGGGCAGACCCATAGGGCAATTCTTATTTCTGGTGGGCAGGCAGAAGGCTGCATGTGGCTCCAGAATTCCCAGTCTGGAGGGCTTGTGGGCCAGGAGTGTGAGGACGGAGGTCTGAAAACACAAGCTACGGTTACATTCAGTTCCAAGCGCCTGGCATTTCCAATGTGCAGCGGCTAATTCGAGATCTCCAGCCCCTGATTAAGGGCGAGTGTCAGATGTCCGCTCATGCTGGAGTTTGTGTCCATGATGACCGATGAATGGAGATGTGGCCTCATGAGGCCATGGAGGTTTTCCCACGGTGGGGCTTGTGATCTGGTCCCAACAGAAAGGTGTCCATCTGCAGGACAGGGGGAGTCCATTTAGATGGCTCCAGGATCTCCCATATTCAAAGGTTGGATAGCAGAAATCTATGCATGGATGACTGGAAAGCCCACCTCGCGTTACCATTGCAGCTAAGGAACATGAAAGGTTCAATCTCCTGGCTCTGGGGCGAAGTGCCAAGGGGGCTGAGTTTAGAGGGAGTCTCATGCTGACAGGACACAATGCTGGATTGTGTCCAGGGAGACCTGAGAATGTAACCGTGGCTTAGGGACCCTGCAGGATTCTCCTACCTGGAGGTTTTACACAGCTCCAAATAGCAAGCTTCCTGTGTGGAGATGAGAGGCGCTCTGTTTTGTGCATCAGGTAACCCCCACATGCTTGTATTAAAAAACAGGCCCCTGAGGAGTGATACCTGGAAACTAAGCTAGGGTTCAGTAGTGCCTAGACGCAAGTCTGGATCAATCTTCTGTCTCTGGGGACAGAGTATCATACATTGGCTCATGCTGGAGTTTGCGACTATGATGGGCCCTGAATGAAGGTGTGGCCTCATGAGGCCATGGAATTTTTCCCACTCTTCGGGTTGTGAGCTTCTCCAAACCACAGGGTTTCCTTCTGTGGTACAGGCGAGTCCTGTTGGATGGCTCAAGACTGCCCAATACAGAAAGATTAGAGAGCAAGGCTCTAAGGATGGATGCCTGGAAAACCCACCTTGAATTCCCATTGGCTCCTAGGCACAAGGCAGATTCGATCTGCTGGCTCTGCTGCGAGCTCCCCAGGGGGGTTGAGTTGAAATGGACCCTCATGCTGATGAGCCATAATGTGGGTTTGTGTCCATGGTGATCTTGTAATGTGGCGGTGTCTCATGGGCCCAGCAGGATTCTCCTACCCGGAGGGTTTGACACAGCTCCACATAGTAAGTTTCCCATCTAGAGACAAGAGGTTTTCTGTTTTGTGCTTCAGGAAACCCCCATTTGCTGGTATTCGAAAACAGGCCTCTGAGGAGAAATGCCTGCAAACCTATGCTAGGGTTCAGCTTAGGGCCTAGGGGACTGTCCGGTTCAATCTTCTGTCTCTGGGGACATCTGTCTGCATGTCTGAGTGGAGGTGGTTGCTCAAGTTGTGTCAGAAAGTGCCTTTTGGTCCAGGGCATACTACACAATTGGGATGTCCTCGGGGCCTTGGAGGTTTCTCCTAATCTGTAGGGTTGTGGCCAATGTAATGGGCACAATTTCCTTCGAGAGGGCAGGCACAGACCTCCAGTGTGGCTCCAGAGGCCCCAGTCTGGAGGGTGTGTAGGCCAGGGCTCTGGGGACAGAATTCTGAATACAGAAATTCATGGTAGGTTTTGGGCAGAGGGTACAGCAAACACCTTCTACAGACCATGAGGGGAGCTCCTCGGGATATGACATAAGGGCTAGTGTGAGGTGGTAGCTCAGGCTTTGTTCTCTGGATTTTGTGTCAAGAATGGCCATGGAATGGAGGGGTGGCCTCATGAGCCATGGATGGTTCTCCCTATCTGGGGATTTGGCTGGGCTCCCATTAGTTTGGGGTCATTCTGTGGGAAGGGAGGAGTCATTTTCTGTCTCAAGGATCCCTCCAAATGTGGGATTCCAGAGCAGAGCCCCAGGTACGGGCAATTGTAAACCCCACCTTTGATTAGGATTGCGGCCTAGTGGCATGGGAAGCACGATACGCGCGTACTTGGTCCACTACCGAGAAGCCTCATTTGAAAACGTGGCTCATGTTGAAGGTCCCAATGCGTGTTTGTGCCCAAGGCAGCCATAAAGTATGGGCATGGCCTTATGGGCCACTGCAGTTTTCTCCTAGTCAGAGGGGTTGATTTTGACACCCCTCCCAACAGCAAGGTTTCTTGCCATGGGGGAGGAGGAGCTCTGTTTTGTCCATCAGGTTCCCCCATGTGCAGGGATTTGAGATAAGGTCTAGGGACAGATGCCTGAAAACCCAGGTTGGGAAGATATGATGGCCGAGGGTCACGGCTGGTCTGATCTGCTGGATATGAGGCCAGCTGTCTGGGTGTCTGATGGGAGGTCTGGGATCAGAGTGTGTCAGCCAAAGCATTAGTTCACAGGGCAGCCAAGGAAATCGTGGTGCGGTCGAGGGCCCTACAGATTGATCCTCATTTGGGGTTTCTGGGCAGTCCCATAGAGTACTTTTTTCTTCTGGTGCACAGGCAGAGTGCTGCATTGTGGTTCCAGAATTCCCAATCTGGAGGGCCTGTGGGCCCCGAGTGTGAGGACGGAAGTCTGAAAACTCAAACTAGGGTAAGGTTTTGGGCCGAGAGCACAGCAGGCCCACTCTGCAGAGGCTGAATCGAGATCTCCTGCATCTGAAGTCAGGCGAGTATCAGATGTTGACTCAGGCTGGAGTTTGCGACCATGATGGCCCCAGCATGGAGGGGTGGCCTCATGAGGCCATGGAGGATTTCCCACTCTGGGGGTTGGGAGCTGCTCCAAACAGCAAGGTTTCCATCTGTGGGACTGGTGAGTCCTATTAGATGGCTCATGGACTTCCCATATGGAAAGATTTGAGAGCACAGTTCTAAGGATGGATGCCTGGAAACCCCACCTCGCATTAGCCTTGGCTCCTAGGGACAAAACAGATTCGATCTGCTGGCTCTGGCTGAGCTCCCCAGGGGGCTGAGTTGAAATGGACTCTCATTATGATGGGTCATAATGTGGGTTTGTTTCCATGGAGACCCTGGAATGTGGTGGGGGCTCAGGGGCCCTGCAGGTTTCTCCTATCCAGAGGTTTTGACACAGCTCTGAATAGCAAGGTTCCCATCTGGAAAGGAGAGGTGTTTTGTTCCTCGGGAAACGCCCATATGCTGGTATTTGAGAACAGGCCTCTGAGGAGAGATGCCTGTAAACCTAAGCTAGGGTTCAGATTAGGGCCTAGGGGTCTGTCTGGTTCAATCTTCTGTCTCTGGGGACATCTGTCTGCGAGTCTGAGTAGAGATAGTTCCTCAGGTTGTATCAGAAAGAGCCTTTTGGTCCAGGTCTGACTACGCAATTGGGAAGGCCTCAGGGGCCTTTTAGTATTCTCCAATCTGTAGGGTTGTGGCCAATGGAATGGGCACAGTTTCTTTCGAGAGGGCCATCATAGTCCTGTGGTGTAGCTCCAGAGGCCCCAGCCTGGAGTGTGTGTGGGCCCGGGCTGTGGGGACAGAATTCTGAAAACACAAACTCTGTGTAGATTTCAGTCTGATGGTATGGCAAGCCCAATCTACAGACCATGAGGGGACCTCCTCAGGATAAGACATAGGGGCACGTGTGAGGGGGTAGCTCAGGCTTTTGTCTCTGGATTTTGTATTAAAGGATGGCCGTGGAATTGAGGTGTGGCCTCATGAGCCTTGGACAATTCCTCTCTGGGGATTTGGCCCGGCTCCCAAGAGTTTGGGGTTATTCTGTGGGAAGGATGGAGTCCTGTTTTCTGTCTCAGGGGTCCCTCCAAAAGAGGGATTCCAGAGCAGAGCCCCAGTTACGGGCTACCAGAAAACCCCACCTTTGGATAGGATTGGAGCCTCGGGGCATGGCAAGCCTGATATGTGGGCTCTTGTTCCACTACCAAGAGTCTTCATTTGAAAACGGGGCTCAGGCTGAGGGTCACAATTCGTGTATGTGCCCAAGCTGGCCCTCAAACATGTGCGTAGCCTTATGGGCCCTTGCAGGTTTCTCCTACTCTGAGGGGTTGACTTTGACACCCATCCCAACAGTAAGGGTTCTTGCCATGGGGGAGGAGGAGTTCTGATTTGTGCATCAGGTTTCCCCATGTGCAGGGATTTGAGATAAGGTCTAGGGACATATGCATGAAAACTCAGGTTGTGAAGATATGAGAGGCTGAGGGCCATGGCAGGCCTGATCTGCTGCATATGCGGCCTGCTGTCGGGTGTGTGACGGGATGTCTGAGCTCAGACTGTGTCAGACAGAGCATAAGTGCACAGGGCAGCCTAGAAATTTGGGGTGCAGTCGAGGGCCGTGCAGGTTGATCCCCATTTGTGGTTTGTCGGCAGACCCATAGGGCAACTTCTGGGGCAGGAGTGTGAGGACGGAAGTCTGAAAACACAAGCTAGGGTTAGGTTCAGGGCTGAGGGCATGGCAGTTCCAATGTACAGTGGCTGATTCGAGATCTCCAGCACCTGAGTAAGGGCGAGTGTCAGATGTCTGTTCATGCTAGAGTTTGTGTCCATGATGGCCCACTAATGGAGGGGTGGCTTCATGATGCCGTGGAGCTTTTCCCACGCTAGGGCTTGTGAGCTGCTCCAAACAGAAAGGTTTCCTTCTCTGGGACAGGCGGGTCCTGTTTGATGGCTCCAGGGTCCCCCATATGAAAAGATTGGAGAGCAGAGCTCTAGGCATGGATGCCTGGAAAGCCACCTAACGTTATTATTGCAGCCTAAGAACATGACAGGTTCGATCTGGTGGATCTGGCGCGAAGTACCAAGGGGGCTGAGTTGACATGGAGTCTCATGCTGATGGGTCACAATGCTGGTTTCTGTACAGGGACACTTGGAATGTAGATGGTGACTCAGGGGCCATGTAGGATTCTCCTACACTGAGGGTTTGACACAGCTCCCAAGAGCAAGGGTTCCTTCTGAGGATAGGACGTATTCTCTTTTGTGGCTCAGGGAGCACATATTGGACCATATGTTGGTATTTGAAGAACAGGCCTCTGGGGACAGATGCCTTAAAACCTAAGCTACGGTTCCAATTAGGTCCTAGGGGCATGTCAGTGTAAATCTTCTGGCTCTAGGCCCAATTACCCAGGTGTCTGCCTGGAGATGGGTGCTCAGGTTGTGTCACAGTGCACATTTTTGTCCAGAGCAGCCTAGGAAATTGGGGTGAACTCAGGGGCCTTGCAGGTTTCTCCTAATCTGAAGTGTTTGGGCAACTGTGACAGGCAGAGTTTCCTTCGGGAGGTCAGGCACAGTCCTGCAGCGTGGCTGCGGGTCCCATGGTGGAGGGCGTGTGGGCCAGGGCTTTGGGGACAGAAGTCTGCGGACACAAACTCGGGTTACGGTTAGGGACGAGCTGATGGCAGGCCTGATCTGCAGACCCTGAGGGGAGCTGCTCGTGATCTGAAATAAGGGCGAGTGGGAGGCGATTGCTCAGACTTTTGTCTCTGGATTGTGTGTCCAGGATGGCTGTGGAATGTAGGGTTGGCCTCATGGGGCCATGGAAGATTCTCCCACTCTGGGGATTATGCCTGGCTCCCAAGAGTTTGGTGTCATTCTGTGGGAAGGGAAGAGTCCTGTTTTCCCTCTCAGGGTTCCCCCCAAAACAGGGATTTCAGAGACAGGCTCTGGGTCTGGGTGCTTGGAAAGCCCCCTAGGGATAGGATTTAGGCCTAGGTGCATGGCAGGCCCAGAATCAGGCTCCTGGTCCAGCTCCCAAGGGAGCTTGTTTGGAAACATCCTCAGGCTGAAGGTGACAATGCCTGTTTTTGCCCAGGGTGGCCCTCATGAGTGGACGTGTTCTCATGGGCCATACAGCTGGCTCTCACTCTGAAGGTTGGACACCCAACCCAACAGCCAGGTTTCTTGCCACGGGGAATGAGTAGTACTCTTTTGTGCTTCAGGTTCCCCGATAGGCAGGGATTTGAGCTAAGGTCTTGGGACAGATGCCTGAATACCCTGGTTGGGTAGAGATGATGTCCTGGGACCATGGCAGGTCCCACCTGCTGGATATGGGGACCGCTATCTGGGTGGCTGACAGGAGGTCATGTCTCAGGCTGTGTCAGACAGAGCATTAGTTCACAGGTCGGCCTATGATATTGGGGTGCTGTCGAGGGCCGTGCAGGTTGATTTTCATCTGGGGTTTCTGGGCAGACCCATAGGGTACTACTTCTTTCTGGTGGGCAGGCAGAAGGCTCCAGAATTGTGGAGCCACATTGTGGCTCCAGAATTCCCAATCTGGAGGGCTTGTGGTCCAGGAGTGTGAGGACAGAAATCTGAAAACAGAAGCTAGGGTTAGGTTCAGGGCCGAGGCCATGGCAGTTCTAATGTGCAGAAGGCTCCAGAATTGTGGAGCCACATTATGGCTCCAGAATTCCCAATCTGGAGGGCTTGTGGTCCAGGAGTGTGAGGACAGAAATCTGAAAACAGAATCTAGGGTTAGGTTCAGGGCCGAGGCCATGGCAGTTCCAATGTGCAGAAGGCTCCAGAATTGTGGAGCCACATTGTTGCTCCAGAATTCCCAATCTGGAGGGCTTGTGGTCCAGGAGTGTGAGGACAGAAATCTGAAAACAGAATCTAGGGTTAGGTTCAGGGCCGAGGTCATGGCAGTTCCAATGTGCAGTGATGGCGTCCGTTATCAAAGGAACAAGACTGAGACCAAGTGAAAGTTTTACAAAGCCTTATTCTGTGCCAAGCATTAGAAGTTAGACTGACCGGACATCGGAAGGAGGCTGAGACAATGTGAAAGTTACTCAAAGCTTTATCCTATACCAAGCATTAGATGTCAGACTGACTGGCCAGGGCCGCCTTCCAAGAGAGCGACCCCATCCCGATCTCACAGGCTGGCTTTATAAAGCATTACTACAGACCTCAGGTAAGTGGCTTCTGTTGTTAGGGCTTTAACCCCAGAATTGATACCCGGAACCAATACCAGGAACTACTGGGGCGTTTATTCTCCGAATGAAGTCCGTGGATGTAAACAACAATATGGCTACCTAGGCAATATGGCTAAGGAGGCCCTAATAGTTAAACAGCTTTTCACATTAAATTGGCCCTAACATGCAGTGGCTGATTCGACATCTCCAGCATCTGGGTAAGGGTGAGTGCCTGCCATTCACGCATGCTGGAGTTTGTGTCCATGATGGCCAATTAATGGAGGGGTGGCCTCAAGAGGCCACAGAGGTTTTCCCACGCTGGGCCTTGTGAGCTGCTCAAACAGCAAGGTTTCCTTCTGTGGGACAGGGGGAGTCCTTTTTGATGGCTCCAGTGTCCCCATGTGGAAAGATTTGATAGCAGAGTTCTCTGCATGGATGCCTGGAAAGCAGTCCTCACGTTACCACTGCAGCCAAGGAACATGGCAGGTTCGATCTAGTGGCCCTGGGGCAAAGTTCCAAGGTGGCTTAGTTGACATGGAGTCTCATGCTGATGGGTCACAATGCCGGTTTGTGTCCTGGGAGACCTTAGAATGTGGCGGTGGCTCAGGGGCCATGCAGGATTCTCCTACCCCGAGTGTTTGACACAGCTCCCAAGAGCAAGATTACCTTCCTGGGACAGGAGGTGTGCTGTTTTGTGGTTCAGGGACCACATGTTAGACTATATGTTGGTATTTGAGAACAGGCCTCTTGGGACAGATTTCTGCTAACCTAAGCTAGGTTTCCAATGAGGTCCTAGGGGCATGTCAGTTTCAACCTTCTGACTCTGGGGCCATTTACCTGGGTGTCTGTCTGGAGGTAGATGCTCAGGTTGTGTCAGAGTGTGCATTTTTGTCCAGAATAGCCTATGAAATTAGGGTCAGCTCAGGGACCTTGCAGGTTTCTCCTAATCGGTAGGGTTTGGACAATGGAGATGGGCAGAGTTTCCTTCAGGAGGGCAGGCACAGTCCTGCGGTGTGGCTCTGGAGGCTCCATTCTGGAGGGCATGTGGGCCAGGGCTTTGGGAACAGAAGTCTGCAAACACAAACTCGGTTTTGGGTCAGGGCCATTGTGATGGCAGGCTTGATCTGCAGCCCCTGAGGGGAGCTCCATGGGATCGGAAATTAGACCGAGTGGGAGGCGGTAGCTCAGGATTTTGTCTTTGGACTGTATGTCTAGGATGGCCACGGAATGTTGAGGTGGCCTCGTGGGGCCATGGAAGATTCTCCATTTCTGGAGATTATGCCCAGCTCCCAATAGTTTGGTGTCATCATGAGAGAAGGGAAGAGTTCTGTTTTCTGTCTCAGGGGTCCCCCAAAACAGGGATTCCAGAGACAGCCTCTGGGTCCAGGTGCCCGGAAAACCCCGAGGGTTAGGATTTGGTCCTTGGAGTTTGGCACCATGGCCAGGTATTTGGGCTCCTGGTCCAGCTGCTGAGTGGGCTTGTTTGAAAAGGGGCTCAGGCTGAGGGTTATCATGTGTGTTTGTGCCCAGCGTGGCCCTCATGAGGGGTCGTGGCCTCATGGGCCATGCAGGGGGCTCCCACTCAGAGGGTTGGACACCAATCCCAACAGAAAGGTTTCCTGCCATTGCGAAGGAGGAATAGTACCCTTTTGTGCATCAGGTTCCCCTATAGGAAGGGATTTGAGCTAAGGTCTGGGGACAGTTGCCTGAATACCCAGGTTGGGTAGAGATGACGGCCTTGGGCCATGACAGGTCCCATCTTATGGATATACGGCCAGCTATCTGGGTGGCTGGCAGGACATTGGGGCTCAGGCTGTGGCAGACACAACATTAGTGCACAGTGTGGCCTATGAAATTTCGGTGCCCTTGAGGGCAGTGCAGGTTGATCCTCATTTGAGGTTTCTGTACAGTCCCATATGCCACTTTTGCCTTCTGAAAGGCAGGCAGAATGCTGTGTTGGGGCTCCAGAATTCTCAGTGTGGAGGGCTTGTGTCCCACGACTCTGGGGGTGAAAGACTGGAAACAAAAGCTAGGGTTAGGTTAGGCCTAGTGCACGGCAGTACCGATCTGTAGAAGCAGAGGCGAGATCACAAGCATCTGAAATAAGGGTGAGTGTCAGACATCTGCTCAGGCTGGAGTTTGTGCCCATGAGGGCTGCATGATGTAGGGGTGGCCTCATTAGGACATGGGATTTTTCATAATCTGGGAGTTGGGCGCAGGTCTAAACAGCAAGTTTCCTTCTCCAGGACAGTGGGAGTGCTGTTTGATGGCTCAAGGGCCCCCGTATGGAAAGATTCATGAGTAGAGTCTATGTATGGATGCCTGAAAACCCCACCTAGGGTTCCCATTACAGCCGAAGGATGTGGCATGTCCTACCTGCTGGATCTGGGACGAACGAACCCGGGGGCTGTGTTGGAAAGGAGTCTCATATGGAGGGTCACAATGCAAGTTTGTGTCCAGGTCGACCTTTGAATGTGGTGGTGGCCTCCGGACCCATGCAGGATTCTACTACCCTGAGGGTTTGACACAGCTCCAAATAGCCAGGTTTCTGATGAGGCCAGGAGGTGTTGGGTTCTGTGGCTCAGGGATCCCCCAAATGTTGTATTTGTGTCCAGACCTCTGGGGACAGATACCTGAAAACCTAAACTAGGGTACAGATGAGAAACTAGGAGGATGTCAGATCCAATCTTCTCTCTCTCGGGCCATCTACCTCAATGTCTGATGGGAGGTAGTTATCATGGTGTTTCAGACTGCACATTTTAGTCCAGGGCATGCTACGAATTTAGGGTGGCCTCAGGGACCTTGCATGTTTCTCTTTTCTTGAGGATTCTTGAAGCTCCAAAGTGCCCAGCTTCCTTCTGGATGGCAAGCACAGTCCTGTGGTGTGTCTATGAAACAACAAAGCTGGAGGATTTGTGGGGCAGGTCTCTGGGGACAGAAGTCTGAAAACGGCAACAAGTATTAGGATTAGGGCTGAGGGTATGGAAGGCCCTATCTGCAGACACTGAGGCGAGCCCCACAGGATTTGAAATTAGGGTGAGTGTAAAGGTAAGCTCAGGCTTTTGTCTCTGGTTTTCTGTCTAGGATGGCCACGGAATGTAGTGGTGGCCTCATGGGTCCATGGAAGATTCTGCCTCTTTGGGATTTTGCCTAACTCAAAATAGCATGGTGTCATTGTAGGGGAAAGGAGGAATCCTGTTTTCTGATTCAGGGTTGCCCATAAGGAGGGATTCGAGAGCAGGACTCTGTATGTGGGTGCCTGCAAACCCAACCTTGGGTTAGGATTTGGGCCTAGGGGCATGGCAGGCCTCATATGTTGGCTCTATGTCAACTAACGGAGGGGGCTTAGTTGAACACGTGGCTCAGACTGGGGGTCACAATGCTGGTTTGTGCCCAGAGCGACCTCCACAGTTTGTGGGGCCTCAAGAGACATGAAGGTTTCCATACTCTGAGGGTTTTAACCCATCCCAATAGCAAGGTTTCTTGCTGCAGGGCAGCAGGACTTCTGTTTTGTGGATCAGGGTCCCCCATATGTAGGGATTTGATACCAGGCCTCTGGGGATAGATGCCTATAAACCCATACCGGGTAGAGATGATGGCCTAGGGCCATGGCAGTTCCTACCTGCTGGATATGCGGCCAGCTTCCTGGGTGTCCAACGGGAGGTCTTGACTCGGGCTGTGGCAGACAGCACATTAGTGCACACGGAGGTTTATGAAATTGAGGTGCCCTCGACAGCCGTGCAGGTCAATCCTCATTTGGGGATTTTGTGCAGTCCAATAGGCCACTTCTGCCTTCTGAAAGGCAGGCAGAGTGCCGTGTTGGGGCTCCAGAATTCCCAATCTGGAGGCCATGTGCAGCAGGATTCTGGGGCACGGCAGGCCCATCCTGGGAAGGCTAAGGTGAAATCACTGGCATCCAATATAAGGCCGAGTGTCAGACGTCTACTCAGGCTGGAGTTTTTGTACACGTGTGCTACCTAATATACCAGTGGCCTCATGAGGCCATGGAATTTTCCCAGTCTAGGGGTTGGACAGCTCCAAACAGCAACATTTCCTTCCTCGACAGGGGGAGTGCTGTTTGATGGCTCAATGCTCCCCCATATGGAAAGATTCAGGAGCAGGCGCTACATATGGATGGTTGAAAAACCCACCTAGGGTTCCCATTGGAGAAAAGAGATATGGCAGGTCCTATCTGCTGGCTCTGGGGTGAGCTACCCAGGGGGCTGAGTTGAAAAGGTGTCTCATGTTGAGAGTCACAATGTGGTTTGTATCCAGGGCAACCTTAGAATGTGGCTTTGGCCTCAGGGGCCATTCAGGATTCGACTACCCTGAGGATTTGACACAGCTCCAAATAGGAATGTTTCCTTCTGGAGACAGGAGGTGTTGTGTTCTGTGTTTCGGGATGCCCCAACTGTTGGTATTCGAGAGAAGGCCTCTGGGGACACATGCCTGACAACCTAAGAGAGGGTACAGATTAGAGCCTAGGGTCTGTCAGGTTCAATCTTCTCTCTCTTCGGCCATCTATCTGGGTGTCTGATGGGAGGTAGTTGCTCATGTTGTGTCAGATGTGCACTTTTGTCCAGAGCATCCTATGAAATTGGGGTGGCCTCAGGGTCCTTGCGGGTTTCTCCTGTTCTTGAGGTTTCTTGAAGCTCTAAATGGCCCAGCTTCCTTCTGGAGGTCAGGCAGAGTCCTGTGATGTGGCTATGGAATACCCAGGCTGCAGGGTTTGTGGGGCAGGACTCTGGGGACAGAAGTCTGAAAACAAACTCGGGTTAGGATTAGGGCTGTGGGTATGGCATACCTGATCTGCAGACCCTGAGGTGAGCCTCTCAGGATCTGAAATTAGGGTGAATGTGTGGTGGAAACGTAGGCTTTTGCCTCTAGTTTTTGTGTCTATCATGGCCAAGTAATGTATGGGTGCCTTCAATGGGCCATGGAGATTCTCCCTCTTTGAGGGTTTTGCACAGCTACAAATAGCATTGTGTCATTGTGGGCGGAAGGAGGAATCCTGTTTTTCTGATTCAGGCATCCACATTAGGAGGTCTTCACGAGCAGAGCTCTGTGTATGGTTGTCTGGAAACCCAAACTTGGGTTAGGATTTGGGCCTAGGGTCATGAAGGCCTCAGATTCTGGCTCTAGTTTGAGCTACCAAGGGGGCTTAGTTGAAAACGTGGCTCAGGCTGAGGGTCACAATGCAGGTTTGTGCCCAGGGTGGCCCTCTACCATCGGCGGATCCTGATGGGCCATGCAGGTTTCTCGTACACTGAGGGTTTTACACACATCCCAATAGTAAGGTTTCCTGCTGGGGCCAGGAGAACTCCATTTCCTGGATCATGTTCCTCTCTATGCAGGGATTTTAGACTAGGCCTCTGTGGACATGCCTATGAACCCAGTTTCAGTAGAGCTGATGGCCTAGGGGCATGGCAGGTCCGATCTGGTGGTTAGATGGCCAGCTACCTGGGTGGCTGACAGGGGGTCGGGGCTCAGGCTGTGGCAGACAGAACATTAGTGCACAGGGCGGCCAATGAAATTGCCGTGCCATTGAGGGCCGTGCGGGTTGATCTTCATTTGGGTTTTCTGTGCCGTCCTGTAGGCCACTTTTTGCCTTCTGAAAGCATACAGCATGCTGTGTTGGGGCTCCAGAATTCCCAGTGTGGAGGGCTTGTGCACCAGGCCTCTGGAGACAGAAGACTGAAAACACAAGCTAGGGTTAGGGTTGGGGTCTAGGGCACGGCAGGACCAATCTGCAGCGGCTGAGGCGAGATCACAGGCATCTGAAATAAGGGCAAGTGTCAGACAGCCGCTCAGGCTGGATTTTGTGTCCATGAGGGCCGCCTGATATAAGGGTGGCCTCATGAAGACATGGAAGTTTTCCCAATCTGGGGGTTGGGCACAGATCCAAACATCAAGGTTGCCTTCTTCGGGATAGGGATAGTGCTGTTTGATGGCTCAAGGGAACCCCGTATGGAACGATTCGAGACCAGAGTCTATGTATGGATGCCTGAAAACCCCACCTAGGGTTCCCATTGGTGCTGAGGGACATGGCAGTTCCTATCCGCTGGCTCTGGAGCGAGCTACTCAGGGCAATGAGTTGAAAAGGAGTCTGATGCTGAGGGTCACAATGCGGGTTTGTGTCCAGGGAGACCTTCGTATGTGGCAGTGGTCTCAGGGCCCACGCAGGATTCTACTACACTGAGGTTTTGATAGAGCTCCAAATAGAAATGTTTCCTTCTGGGAATTGGAGGTGTTGTGTTCTGTGGCTCAGGGATCCCCCAAATGTTGGTATTCTAGACCAGACCTCTGAGGACAGATGTCTGAAACCTAAGCAAGTGTTCAGATTAGAGCTTAGGGGCATATCAGCTTCAATGTTCTGTCTCTGGGGCCATCTGCATGGGTGTCTGACAGGAGGTTATTGCTCAGGGTGTGTCAGACTGCGCATTTTTGTCCAGGGCATCCTCCAAAATTGGGGTGGCCTTAGGGGCTTGCAGGTTTCTCTGAAACTTAAGGTTTCTTGAAGCTCTATAGGGCCCAGCTTCCCTCTGGAGTCCAGGAACAGTTCTGTGGTATGGCTATGGCATACCCAGCCTGGAGGATTTATGGGGCAAGAGTCTGGGGACAGAAGTATGAAAGCACCAACTGAGGTTAGGATTAGTGAGAAGGGTATGGCAGACCCGGTCTGCTGACCCTGCGGCGAGCTCCTAGGGATGTTACATTAGGGCGAGTGTGAAGCGGAAGCTCAGGCTTTTGCCTCTGGTTTTGGTGTCTAGGTTGGTTGCGGAATGTAGGGGTGGCTTCATGGGGCCATGGAAGATCCTCCTTCTCTTGGGGTTTTGCACAACTTCAAATTGCATGGAGTCATTGTGGGGGAAAGAAGGAATCCTGGTGTCTGTTTCAGCCTTCTCCATAAGGAAGGATTCGAGAGCAGGGCTCTGTGTATGGGTGTCTGGAAACCCATAATTGGGTTAGTATTTGGGTCTAGGGTCACAAAGGCTTAGGGGTATGGAAGGTCAGATATGGTGGATAGGTGGTCAGCTACCTGGGTGGCTGAAAGGAGGTCATTACTCAGGCTGTGGCAGACAGAACACGAGTGCACGGGGTGGCCTATCATCATTTGGGGTTTTTGTGGAACCCCATAGGGCACTTTTTCCTTCTGGTGGGCAAGCAGAGTGCTGCATTGTGGCTCCAGAATTCCCAATCTGGAGTGCTTGTGGGCCAGGAGTGTGAGGACCAAAGTCTGAAAACACAAGCTAGGGTTAGTTATAGGGTAGATGACTCAGCAGCCCGAATCTGCAGAGGCTGAGGCGAGATCTCCAGCACCTGAAGGAAGGGCGAGAGCAGGATGTTTGCTCAGGCTGGAGTTTGTGTCCATGATGGCCGCTGAATGGATCAGTGGCCTCGTGAGGCCATGGAGGTTTTCCCAATCTGGGGGTTGTTTATTGCTGCAAACAGCAAGGTTTCGTCCTGCGGGACACCTGGAGTCCTGTTCGATGGCTCAAGGGTCCCCTTATGGAAATATTTGAAAGCAGGACTCTGTTTTTGGATGCCTGGAAAACCCACCTCAAATTTCCATTGGCGCCTAGGAACAAGACAGGTTGGATCTCCTGGCTCTGGGGCTAGACACCTCCCAGCTCCCAATAGTTTGGTGTCGTTCTGGGGATGTTAGTCTCCTTTTTTTCTGTCTCAGTGGTCACTAAGAAGGGGGATTCCAAAACAAGGCTCTGAGTATGGGCACCTGGACAACTCCACGTTGGGTTAGGATTTGGGCCTAGGAGAATGGCAAGCCCAATATGCGGGCACATGTTCTGGCTCCTGAGGGCCTTATTTGAAATGGGGAGTCAGGCTGAGGGTCACAATGTGTGTTTGTGTCAAGGTGGCCCTCACGAGTGGGCGTGGCCTCATAGATCATGCAGGTTTCCTCTCTCTGAGGATTTTACACCCTTCCCAACAGCAAGGTTTCCTGCTACGGGGAAGGAGGAGTTCTCTTTTCCGCATTAGGTTCCTCCATATGCAGGCATCTGAGATAAGGTCTGGAGACAGATGCCTGAAAACCAAGGTTGGGTAGAGATGATGGCCTAGGGCCATGGCAAGTCATTTCTGCTGGATATGTGGCCAGCTGTCTGGGTTACTGATGGGAGGGCTTGGCTCAGTCTGTGTCAGACAGAGCAGTAGTACACAGGGCGGCCTATGGTATTGGGGTGTCATCGACGGCCGTGCAGGTTGATCCTCATTTAGGGTATTTGGGCAACCCCATAAGGCAGTTTTTTCTTCTGCTGGGCAGGCAGAGTGATGCGTTGTGGCTCTAAAATTGGTATGCAGATTGTTATTTCTATTGGGAGGACTACTCGATTGTCTACTTCTAATTGAGCAAGGTGTTTTGAGCTACTCATTTATTGTGCTTGATACCCTCTCCTTTTTAATCAGTTTAGGGATTTAGAGGGCATTTTCACTGGGATGTGGAGACTTGCATGTGTCATTCTGTTAATAATCAATAGGAAGGCTAGGACCAAACCTTTATGTTTATGGAGTCTTATGACTCATCTAGGCGTTTTCCGTGCCTTGCTTTATTTAATAAGCTACAGTAACAGGTGTGGGATTAGATTAGTTAATGTTAAGGTGCTTAGGCACAGTAATTTTATTATTAGTATTAAATGTAAGTTGATGGGGGTATTAGAGGTGGGGTATTACATCTATAGATAGCTTTCTTGAATAGAGTGTTCTGGGTAAATTAGTGATAGAGATTAATGTATGGAGTATCAGTATAAGTGGATTCTTGTGTATGTTGCATGTGCTTAGTTCTGTTTTTGGGGTTTGGCAGGACAATTTTAAGTGTTTGTATAATTTTGAAGTTACGGCGGGGCAAAGGGGGTTTTATTTAGCTAGTTTCTATCTGTTGAATATGTGTACGTGTGTACGCGTGTACGTGTGTACTCGTATACGTGTGTATGTCCTGTAACCATTGACTGAATGGCACCTTATGGTTGTGCAATGTAGATAAATGATGATGATAAAGCCCAGCTACAAATTATTTAGGCCTTTACAGCCATAGCTGAGTGATACCAGTCCCCCCAAAAAATTAAAAAAATACCAAATGCATGACACCACAGTATGTGTGATCATGGGCTGATTAGTCATTAGTCCATCGAGATGTCCTATTTGAAGGGTTAGTAGGATTGGATTGAGGACTATCATGGCCCTGAAGTAAAAACCAGATGCCAGTATAGTTTCACAGTAGAAAATCCCATTTTCGATGGACCTGGAACAAGAAGAGGCACACATCGTACAAGGATTGATGGTTTCTTGAGGCCTGGTGTTCAAGCTCATGGTCTAGGTGAGGTGCACGTATGTAAAATCAATCATAATATGTACATGCTTATATGCATGGGGTAAACGATTAATGCACAATATACATAGGGGTGGGGAAAATACATACTGGGGAAGCACAGTAGATGTTTTTAAATATATGAATTGAAATAATGGGATGAGGAAATCAGGGAATAATTTAGTTAGAATGTCAGCTTTGGGTGCTGATGGTGGGGCTATTACTTCTTCCTTGAGTCTTATGGAGATGGAGTTCTCCATTTTTGGTTTACAAGACCAAAGTAATTAATATACTACAAAGACTCTTCATTTTAATAAGTTCTTCTCGATAATGCTGATAGTTGTTACTAGAATTAGGAGGATTGTGAAGTAAAGGATTGAGGCTAATTGACCAATGCTGATGAAGGGGTGGTCTACTGGTTGACCACCAATTCATGTTAAGGTAAGGAGATCAGCTACTAGTAATCAAAATAGGCATGGGTTTAGTGGGCAGAATATCATACCACGTTGTTTTGAAGTAACACTGGAATAATGGCTAGGACTGGAATGGAGAAGACTAGGGCTAGTACTCCTCCTAGTTTATTAGGAATGGATCGTAGGATTGCATATGCGAATAGGAAATATCATTCGGGTTTGATATGGGGTGGTGTGTTAAGTGGGTTGGCAGGGATGTAGTTGTCAGGGTTCCCTAGGATGTCGGGTGAGAATAGTACTAGTATTATGAGTACTAGGATTAGGAATAGGCCACCTAGGATGTCTTTAATTGTGTAGTATGGGTGGCATGGAATTTTGTCCGAATCAGATGGGAATCCAGAAGGATTGTGGATCCTGTTTCATGAAGAAATAGTAGATGAATTGCTGCTAGTGCCGAGATGATGAATGGTAGGATAAAGTGGAAGGCAAAGGATTGTGTTAAGTTGGCTTTGTCTACTGAAAAACCTCCTCAGATTCACTCTACGAGGTTGGTTCCAATGTATGGGATGGCTGATAGTAAGTTGGTAATTATGGTTGCACCTCAAAAGGACATTTGTCCTCATGGTAAAACATAACCTATGAATGCTGTTGCTATAACTGAAAATAATAGGATAATGCCGATGTTTCAAGTTTCGGGGAATATATAAGATCCTTAGTATAGGCCTCGTCCTACAGGTAGTAATAGGCAGATGAAGAATATGGAGGCTCCATTGGCATGTATATATCAGATGATTCAGACGTAATTGGCATCTCGACAGACATGTGTAACTGCTGTGAAGGCTGTGGTTGTGTCTGATGTGTAGTTTATAGTTAAGAATAAACCTGTAAGGATTTGAAGGATTAGGCAAATTCCGAGATGGGAGCCAAAATTTCATCATGCTGAGATGTTTGATGGTGTGGTAGGTCGATAAATGAGTTGTTGATCATTTTGGTTAGTGGGTGGGTCTTATGAATATTGGTCATTAGTGTTCTAATAGTTTAAATACAACACTGATTTTTTTGTGTCACCAGCCATGGTTAGATTCCATGTAGGAATAATGATGACATACATTGTATTCATTTTAGGTATTATTTTTGTAGTTAGTGTGAAGACAGAAGTCTGAAAACAAAAGCTCGTGTGATTTTTAGGGCCTAGAGCATGGCAGGCCCAAAATGCAGAGGCTGAGGCGAGAATCCCATCATCTGAAGTAAGGGCAAGGGTCAGACGTTCACTCAGGCTCAAGTATGTGTCCTTTATTTCTGCCTAACGCAGCGGTGGTGTCATGATGCCATGGAGGTTTTCCCAATCTGGGGGTTGTGCGCAGCTCCAAACATCAAGGTTTCCTTCTGCAGGACAGGAGGCATCTTCTTCATGGCTCATAGGTCCCCAATATAGAAGATTCAAGAGAAGGACTCTACATATGGATGCCTGGAAACTCTACCTAGGGTTACCATTGGATCCTAGGGACATGGGAGATTCGATCTTCTGGCTCTGGTGCAAGCTACACAGTGGGGCTGAGAGGAAATGGAGTCTCACACTGATGGGTCACAATCTGGTTTCGTGTCCAGGGAGACCTTGAAATGTGGCAGTGGCTCAGGGGCCATGCAGGATTCTATTGCCTTGAGGCTTAGACAAATCTCCAAATAGCAAGGTTTCCTTCTGGGACAGGAGGTTTTCTGTCTTGGGCCTCAGGGTCCCCCCCATATGTTGGCATTTGAGACCAGGGCTCTGGGGACAGATGCCTGAAAACCACAGCTAGTGTTCAGATTATGGCCTAGGGGCATGTCAGGTTCAATCTTCTGTCCACCACCTACCTGGGTGTCTGACTGCAGGTCCATGCACAGGGTGTGTCAGACTGCTTATTTTTATCCAGGGAGGCCTACAAAACTGGGTGGCTTGGGGGCCTTGCAGGTTTCTCCTAATCTGGAGGGTTCTGGCAAATTTAAAGGGCACAGTTTCCTTAGGGAGTACAGGCACAGTCCTACAGTGTGGCTCCAGATGCTCCAGCCTGGAGGGTGTGCGGGTCAGAGCTCTGGAGACAGAAGTCTGAAAAGACAAAATGGGTTAGGGTTACGGCTGAGGATATGGCATTCCTGACCTGCAGACCCCGAGGGAGCTCCTCAGGATCTGAAATTAGGGTGATTAGGAGGTGGTAGCTCAGGCTTTTGCCTCTGGATTTTGTGTCTAGGGTGGCCATGGAATGTAGGGGTGGCCTCATAGGGCATGGAAGGTTCTCCCTCTCTGGGGATTTTGCATGGCTCCCAATAATTTGGTGTCATCTTGGGGGAAGGGAGTCCTGTTTCTGTCCCAGGGGCCCCCCAAAAAGTGGGATTCTAGATCACGTCTCTGTGAACAGGTGCCTGTAAAACCCTTCCTTGGGTTCATATTTGGGCCTATGGGCATGACAAGCCCAATTCGTGGGCTCTTGGTCCAGGAACCGAGGGACTTATTTGAAAATGGGGCTCAGGCTGAGGGTCACAATGCGTGTTTGTGCCCAAGGCGACCCTCAATTGTGGGCGTGGCCTCATGTACCCTGTAGGTTTCACGAATTCAGAGGGTTTGACACCCATCGCAACAGTAAGGTTTCCAGCCTTTGGGAAGTAGTTCTGTTTTGTGCATCAGGTTCCCCCATATGCAGGGATTTGATATAACGTCTGGAGACAGATGCCTGAAAACCTCAGCTAGGGTTCAGATTATGGCATAGGGGCATGTCAGATTCAATCTTCTCTCTGGGGCCATCTACCTGGGTGTCTGACTGGAGGTCATTGCTCAGGGTGTGTCAGACTGCGCATTTTTGTCCATGGTGGCCTATTAAATTCGGGTGGCCTCAGGGACTATGCAGGTTTCTCCTAATCTGGAGTGTTTTGGCCATTTTAAAGGGCACAGTTTCCATCGGGAGGGCAGGCACAGTCTTGCAGTGTGGCTCTGGAGGCTGGAGCCTGGAAAGTGTGTGGGACAGGGCTCTGGGGACAGAAATCTAAAAACACAAACTTGGGTTAGACTTAGGACCAAGAGTTTGGCATGCTTGATCTGCAGACCCCGAGAGGAGCTCCTCGGGATCAGAAATTAGGGTGACTGTAAGGCGGTAGCTCAGGCTTTTGTCCTTGGATTGTGAGTTTAAGTTGGCCCCAAAATATATGGGGGCCTCATGGGGCCATGGAAGATTCTCCCTCTCTGGGGATTTTGCCCAGGTCTCAATAGTTTGGCGTTACACTGGGGGAAGGGCGGAGTCATGTTTTCTGTCACAGGGGTCCCCAACAAAGAGGAATTCCAAAGCAGGGCTCTGGGTATGGGCACCTGCAAAACACCACCTTGGGTTAGGATTTGTGCCAGGGGCATGTCAAGCCTGATATGCGTGCTCCTGGTCCAGCTACCGAGGGGCCTTATTTGAAAAGGGCTAAGGCTGAGGGTCAAAATGCATGTTTGTGCCCAGGGTGGCCCTCAGGAGTGGGCGTGGCCTCATAAGCCCTGCAGGTTTCTCCAACTCTGAGGTTTTGACACCCTTCCAAACAACAAAGTTTCCTGCTATGCAGAAGGAAGAGTTCTGTTTTGTGCATCAGGTCCCCGCATATGCAGGAGTTTGAGATAAGGTCTGGGGATAGATGCCAGAAAACCAAGGTTGGGTAGAGATGTGGGCCCAGGGCCATGGCTGGATATGCGGCTTGCTCCCTGGGTGACTGACAGGATGTCTAGGCTCAGGCTGTGTCAGACAGCATTAGTGCACAGGATGGCCTATGAAATTGGGGTGCTGTGAAGGGCTATTCAGGTTTAGCCTCGTTTGGGGCTTTTGGGCAGCCCACATAGGGCACTTTGTCTTTCTGGTGGGCAGGGAGATTGCTGCATGGTGGCTCCAGAATTCCCAATCTGGAGGGCTTGTGTGCCAGGAGTGTAAGGATGGAAGTCTGAAAACACAAGCTCTGGTTAGGTTTAGGGCCTAGGGCAAGACAAGCCCAATCTGCAGAGGTTGATTCGAGATCTCCAGCACCTGAAGTAAGGGCAAGTGTCAGACGTTCCCTCAGGCTGGACTTTGTGTCCATGATGGCCGCCTAATGGAGGTGGGGCCTCATGAGGTCGTGGAGGTTTTCCCACTCTGGGGGTTGTGAACTTCTGGAAACAGCAGGGTTTCCTTCTGTGGGACATAGGGAGTCCTGTTTGATGGCTCAAGGGACCCCCATACAGAAACATTCGAGAGCAGGTCTCTACATATGGATGCCTGGAAACCCCACCTGGCATTCCCATGGTCACCTAGGAACAAGGCAGCTTCAATCTGATGACCCTGTGGAGTGCTACCCAGTGTGCTGAGTTGAAAAGGAGTCTCATGCTGGTGGGTCACAATGCGGGTTTGTGTCCAGGGAGAACTTGGAATTTTGTGGAGGCTTAAGGGCTATTCAGGATTCTCCCACCCTGAGGGCTTTACACCACTCCAAATAGCAAGGTTCCATTTGGGGACAGAAAGTGTTGTGTTGTGTCCCTCAGGGACCCCTTGTATATTGGATTCAAGACCAGGCCTCTGGGGACAGATGCCTGAAAACCTATGCTCAGGTTCAGATTAGTACCTAGGGGGCATGTCAGATTACGTCATCTGTCTCTGCGGGCATCGACCTGGGTGTCTGAGTGGAGGTAGTTGCACAAGGTGTGTCAGACTGCGCATTTTTGCTCAGGGCAGCCTATGAAATCGGGGTGGCCTCAGGGGCCTTGCACTTTTTTCCTAATGTGGAGGGTTTGGCAACTCTAAAGGGCAGAGTTTCATATTGGAAGGATGGAGAGTCCTGCAGTTTAGCTCCAGAGGCCCCAGCCTGGAGGGTGTGTGGGCCAAGGCTCTGGGGACAGAAGTCTGAAAGCACAAACTCGGGTTAGGATTAGGGTCGAGGGTATGAAGCCCAATATGCAGCCCTTGAGGGGAGCTCCTCATTAAATCAGGGCGATTGTTAGGCGGTACCACAGGCTTTTTTCTCTGTATTTTCTGTCTATAATGGCCACGGAATGTAGGTTTGGCCTCATGGGCCATGGAAGATTCTCCCTCTCTGGGATTTTGCCCAGCTCTCAATAGTTTGGTGTCATTCTGGGGGAAGGGAAAAGTCATGTTTCTGGCTCAGGGGTCCCCCAAAAAGAGGGATTCCAGAGCAGGGCTCTGGGTATGGGCACCTGCAAAACCCCACCTTGGGTTAGGTTTAGGGCCTAGGGGAATGCTTAGTCCGATATGCGGGCTCTTGGTGCAGCTACCGTGGGGTGTTATTTGAAAATGGGGCTCAGGCTGAGGGTCCCAATGCATGTTTTTGTCCAAAGCGGCCCTCAAGAGTGGGCGTGACTTCATGGGCAAAGCAAGTTTCTCCTAAACTGAGTGTTTGACACCCAATCCAATAGCAAGTTTTCCTGCCACGGGGAAGGAGTATTGTTTTGTGCATCAGGTTCCCCCATGTGCAGGGATTTCAGATAACTTCTGGAGAAATATGCCTGAGAACCCAGGTTGGGTAGAGATGATGGCCTATGTCCATGGCACATCTGATCGCTGGATTTGCAGCCAGCTGTCTGGGTGTCTGACGGGAGGTCTGGGCTCAGGCTGTTTCAGACAGAGCCTTAGAGGATAGGACAGCCTATGAAATTGGGTTGTCATCGAGGGCCATGCAGATTGACCCTAATTTGGGGTTTTGAGGCAACCCCATAGAGCATGTTTTCCGTCTGGTGGGGAGGCATAGTTCTGGATTGTGGCTCCAGAATTCCAGATCCAGAGGGCTTGTGGGCCAGAAATGTGAGGACAGAAGTCTGAAACACAAGCTAGGGTTAGGTTTAGGTCCTAGGGCATGGGAGGCCAATATACCAAGGCTGAATCCAGATCTCCAGCATCTGAAATATGGGCAAGTGTCAGATGTTCGCCCAGGCTGGAGTTTGTGTCCATGTTGGCTGCCAAATTGAGGCCATGGAAATTTTCCCACTCGGTGTTGTGAGCTGCTCAAAACAGCAATGTTTCCATCTTTGGGACAGGGCTAGGCTTCTTCAATGGCTCAAGACTCCGCCATAGGGAAAGATTCAAGAGGAAGGCGCTATGTATGGATGCTTGGAAACCTTACCTTGTGTTCCCTTTGGCCCCTAGGAACAAGGCAGGTTCGATCTACAGGCTCTGGGGCGATCTACCCAAGGGAACGTGTTGAAATGGAGTCTCATGCTGATGCATAACAATACCAGTTTGTGTCCAGGGAGACCTTGGAATGTGGTGGTGGCTCAGGGGCCATGCAGGATTCTACTCCCCTGAGGGTTTTGCATGGATACAAATAGCAAGGTTCCCTTCTGGGAACAGTGGGTGTCCTGCTGTGCGCCTCAGGGTTGCACCATATGCTGGTATTGGAAATCGGGCCTCTGGGGAACGATGCCTGGAAACCTAAGCTAGGGTTCAGATTAGAGCCTAGAGGTATGTCAACTTCAATCTTCTTTCTCTTGTGCCATGTACCTGGGTGTCTGGCGGGAGCATCTGAGACCGGTGGTGTCCCTAGGAAAAATCCTAACCTAAGGTTGGGTTTCCAGGCCTTAATACCCAGAGCACCGCTTTTGAAGACCTCTTTATGGGGACCTCTGTATCAGAAAACAGGATTACTACTTAACCCCACAATGACACCATGGTATTTGGAGCTGTGCAAAACCCCCCAAGAAGGAGAATCTTCAATTGCCCCTTGAGGACACCCCTACATTCTGCGAACATCCAAGAGACAAAAACCAGAGGCAAAAGGCTGAGTCTCACCTCACACTCGCCCTGTTTTCAGATCCAAGGAGCTTTCCTAAGGTCTGCAGATTGGGCATGCCATACCCTCGGCCTTAATCCTAACCCTAGTGGGTGATTTCAGAATTCTGTCCCCAGAGTTCTGCCCCAGACATCCTCTAGCATGGGTATTCCATACCCACACCACAGGACTGTGACTGCCCTCCAGAAGGAAGCTTGGCTCTTTAGAGCTTCCAGAAATCTCAAGAATAGGAGAAAACTGCAAGCACCCTGGGCCACCCCAAATTGATAGGACGACCAACAATGCATAGTCTGACACACCCCAAGCAACTACCTCATATCGGACATGGAGGTAGATAAACCCAGAGAGAGATTATTGAAACTGAAATGCCCCTAGGCTCTAATCTATACCATAGTTGGGTTCCCAGGCTTCAGACCCCAGCGGCTTGGTCTCAAATACCAATATTTGGGGGATCTCTGAGCCACAGAACACATCACATCCAGTCCCCAGAAGGAAAAGTTGCTATTTGGGGCTGTGACAAAACCCTCAGGGTAGGAGAATGAGCCACCGCCACATTCCAAGATCTCTCAGGACACAAATCCACATTGTGAGCCATCAGCATGAGATACCAATTAAAATCAACCCCATGGATATTTGGCCCCAGAGCCAGGAGATCAAAACTGCCATGTTCCTAGGCTGCAAAGGTAAGGCGAGGTGAGGTGTCCAGGCATCCATACATAGAGCCCTGCTCCCAAATGTTTCCATATGGGGGAAGCCTGCTTCATAAAACAACACAGCACCATGGCCCACTATGCCAAACACATGTGTATGCCTCCCTGGATACTAATGCACAGTCTGATAAACCTGAGTCACGTGCCCCAAGCAGCCACCGAGACAGTTGGCCTCAGAGCCAGGAGATTGGACCTGCCATACCCCTAAGCCCTTATGCTAAACCTAGGTTGGGTTAGCAGGCATCGATACCCAGAGCCCTTCTCTCCAATCCCTCCACATGGGGGGCCCCACAGCCACAAAACAGAACTCCTCCTGCCCCCTGGAAGGAAACCTTGGTTTTTGGAGCTATGTAAAAGACTCAGAGATGGCAAAAACCTGTGTTGCCTCTGAGGCCACGCCCACTTTTTCAGGCCATCCTGGACACAAACACCCATTTTGACCCTTAGCCTGAGCCACATTTTCAACAAACCCATGTGGGTAGCTTCACCAGATCCAGGATCTAAGTCCTGCCATACCACTAGGACCAAATGCAAAACCTAGGCTCAGTTTTCAGGCATCCATACCTGGAACACTGCTCTCGAATCTCTCCATATGGGGGAACCCAGATTTATAAAACAACACAGCATCTAACCCAGAATAGACCAAGCTATTTGGATGTGCACGATAACCCCCGATCGGGACAAATCTCCTTGCCATCATGAGGCCAAACCTATATTTGGCACATCCCATCTACACAAACTCCAGACTGAGCGACATCCTGACCCTTGCCTTAACTTCAGATTCCCTGGAGTTTGTCTCAGTGTTCGTACGTTGGGCCTTCGATGCCCTATGCCCTAACCTAACCCTAGCTTGGTTCTCAGGCTTCCGTCTAGAGAGTCCTGGTCCACGAACCCTCCAGATAGGGTACACCTGAGAAACAGCACAGTACTCTTCCTGCCCTCCAGAAGGAAAACGTGCCCTATGGAGGTGCATGCAAACCACTGATTCGTAGAAAGCTGCACGAACCCACAAAACCACCCTCATTTACGGAAGCTGGCCCTGGACACTAAAACACATTCTGTCCTTCACTTGAGCCCTGACTTCCAATCAGCCACCCACATAGCTAGCGCCAGAGGCAGCTCATCAGAGTGGCCATTCCCCTAGGCACCAATCGTAACAATAGGTTGGGTTTTCAGACATCGATCCCCAGTCTTCTTCTCTCAAATCCCTCCACATTGGGGACCCCTGAGTCACAAAACGGAACTCCTCTTGTTCCCCAGAAGCTTTCTGGAGATATGTACATCCCCAGAGTTGGGCAAAATCTGCATTGCCCTTCAGGACACACCCAGTAATGCTGGCCACCCGGGACACAAACACCCATTTGACCCCTAGCCTGAGCCCCATTTTCAACACAACCCAATGGGTAGCTCAACCCAGAGCCAGAACCTAAGGCCTACGATGCCACTAGGACCTAATCCTAAACCTAGTTTGGGTTTTCAGGCATCCATACCCAGAGGCCTACTCTTGAATCCTTCCATATGAGGCACCCCTGAGCCATAAAGCAGGACAGTACCTATTTCCCAGAATAGACCAAGCTATTTTTTAACTATGCAAAATTCCCAGAGCAGGAGAAAACTCCATGTCCCCATGATGCCACTCCCAGATTTGACAGATCTCATGGACACAAACTCCAACCTGAGTGACCTCTTCACACTTACCTTAACCTCAGATCCCGGGGAGCTAGCTCAGTGACTGCAGATTTGCCCTGTCATGACCTAGGCCCTAACCATACCCCTAGATTGGTTTTTCAGACTTTCAGCCTCACAGTTCTATTCTACAATCCCTCCATCTAGGGAACCCAGGAGCCACACCACAGGACTCTGCCTGCCCTCGAGATGGAAAACATGTCTGATGGAGCTCCACGCCAACCCCAGATTAGGAGAAAGCTGCACGATACCACTAAACCACCCACAGTTGCAGAAGCCAACCCTTGACACTAATACACATTCAGTCCCTCAAGCTGAGCACCAACCTCCAGTCAGCCACCCAAGTAGCTGGTGCCAGAGTCAGCAGATCGGACTTCCCATGCCCCATGCCCTAAGCCGAACCCTAGATTCAGTTTTCAGGCATCCATAACCAGAGCGCTGTTCTGGGATCCCTCCATTTGGAGGATCCTAGAGCCATACAACAGCACTCCATCTGTCCTCCAGAATGAAACCATAGTATTTGGAACTGTGCAAAGCCACCCGAGAAGGAGAAACCTCCATGACCCAGCAGAACACCCACAACTTCAGCAGCCCTAGGACACCAATTCTAGTGTGAGCGAATGCCTGAAACTCTCCTTAATTCAGAATCTGGTGACCTTGCCTCAGCATCTGCAGATCAGAGATCCATAGCCTAGACCATACATATAAAACTAGCTTGGGTTTTCAGATATCGGTCCCCAGATTCCTGGAACACAAGTCTTCCAGACTGGGGACTCAGGAGCCACACCACTGGAGGATCCCTGCACTCCAGATTGAAACCATGCCCTGTGGAGCTGCACAAAACCCCTAGATTAGGGCAAACATGCACGGGCCCCCAATACTACCGCTTTTTTGAATACCACACTGGATCCTAATGCACGGGTGGGCACAACCAGAGTCCCGACCATCGATCAGCCATCAAGGCAGCTCGACCCGGAGGCAGCTGATTGGACCTTTCATGCCCTCAGGCTGAAATCCTAATCCTAGTTTGGGTTTTCAGAATTCCATACACAGAGCCCTTCTCTGGAATCCCTCCACATGGGGGACCCCTGATCCATAAAAGAAATCTCCTGGTCCCCAGAGGCAAACCTTGCTTTTCAGAGCTATGCAAAATCCTCAGATGGAAGAAATGTGCTTTGTCCCTGAGGCCACATCCACATTTACACGCCGCCATGGACACAATCCCCCATTTTGACCCTTATCCTGAACCCCATTTTGAACGTAGCCTCAAGGGTACCATGGCCCAGAGCCAGGGTATAAGGCCTGAGGTGACAATATGACCTAATTGTAACTCTCAGTTGGGTTTTCAGGCATCAATACCCAGATCGCTGCTCTCAATTCCCTCCATATGGGGGACCCCTGAGCCATAAAACAAGACACCACCAACAGCCAGGAATAAACCAAGTTATTTGAACTGCGAAACCCCCAGAGTAGGAGGAAACTCCATGGCACCATGGGGCCACCTATGAGTTTGGCGGGACTCATGGACACAAACTGAGCCTGTGTGACATCCTGACACTCGCCTTCACTTCAGATCCTGGGGAGCTTGCCTCAGCATCTATAGATTGGGCCTGCCATGCCCGAGGCCTTAACCCTAGGCCTAGTTTGGGTTCTCAGATTTCCATCCTCAAAGTCCTGCTCCAGGATCCCTCCAGATGGGGAAAGATGAGCCACACCACTGGACTGTGCCTACCCTCCAGAAGGAAAATGTGCCTTATTGAACAACATGCAACCCCCTTACTAATACTATGAGAGAGCTGCACGAATCCCCAAAGCTATCACATTGACAGCAGCTTGCCTTGGACAATAATACACATTCTACCCTCAACCAGAGCACTGACCTCCAGTCAGCCACTTAGTAGCTGGCACCAGTGGGAATAATTCAGACTTTTCATGCACCCAGGCCCTACCACAAACCCCAGGTTCAGTTTTCAGGTATACATACCAGGGACCTACTGTCGAATCGATCCATATGGAGGACCCTAGAGCCATACACAGGATTCCAACTCCCCCCAGAATGAAAACAAATTATTAGGAGCTTGGCTAAATCCACAGAGCAGGAGAAAACTCCATGGTCAAAGGAGGCCAAGCACACATAGGAAGGCCCTAGTGGACCCAAATGCTAGTCTGACTGAATCCCAAACACTCGACCTAACTGCAAATCCGGGACCTTGCCTCAGCATCTGCAGATCGGTGATCCATGCCCTAGACCTAACCATAAACCTAGCTTGGATCCGACTTCCGTCCCCAGAGTCCTGAAACACAAGCCCTCCAGACTGGGAATGTTGGAGTCACAACGCAACACTCTGCCTGCATGACAGAAGAAAAAAGTGCCCTATGGGACTGCCCAGAAACCCCAAATGAGGATCAACCCGCATGGCCCTCGACCGCATCCCAATTTTCTAGGCCGCTGTGTGCACTAATGCGCTGTCGGAGACAGCCTGAGTCCAGACCTCCCATTAGACACAAAGACAGCTGTCTGCATATGCAACACATCAGACCCTCCATGGCCCTAGGCCGTCATCTCTTCCCAACCTGGGTTTTCAGGCAACTGTCCCTAGGTCTTACCTCAAATCCCTGCACCTTGGGGAACTGATGCACAAAACAGAACTCCTCCTTCCCCATGGCAAGAAACCTTGCTATTGGGATGGGTATCAAAGTCAAACAACTCAGAGTAGGATAAATCTGCATGGCCTATGAGGAAATGCACATGCTATAGGGCCATCTTGGGCACCAACATGCATTGTGACCCTCAGAGTGAGCCCCATTTTCAAATAAAGCCTCTCAGAAGCTGGACCAAGAGCCCACAAACCCAGCTTGCCATGCGCCTAGCCACAATCCTAAACAAAGTTTGGGGTTTTCCAGTCTTCCATACCCAGGCCTCTGTTCCGGAATCCCTCTTTTGGAGGGACACCTGAGGCAGAAAACAGGACTCCTACCTTCCCACAGAATGACCACAAGATTTTCGGAGCCAAAAAATCCCCAGAGTGGGAGAATCGTCCATGGCCCATGAGGCCAACCCTACATTCGACTGCCATCCTTGACACAAATCCAGAGACAAAAACCTGAGCAACCGCGTCACACTCGCCCTTATGTCATATCCAGAGGGGCACCCCTCACGATCCGTATATCGGGGCTGCCATACCCTCAGCCCAAAACATAACCCATGTTTGTGTTTTCAAATTTCTGTCCCCACAGCCCTGGCCCACACTACCTCCAGGATGGGGCCTCTAGAGCCACACTGCAGGACTGTGTCTGCATTCTCTAAAGAAACTGTACCCATTCCACTGGCCACAATCCTACAGATTAGGAGAAACCTACAAGGCCCCCGAGGCCATCCCAATAACATAGACCGCCTTCGACCAAAAGGCGCTTTCTGACACAACCTGAACATCTACCTCCACTCAGACACGCAGACAGATGTCACCAGGAGGGAAGATTGAACTGGACATGCCCCTAGGTCCTAATCTGAACCCTAGTTTAGGTTTCCCAGCATCTCTCCTCAGAGGCTTGGTTTTGAATACCATCATATGGGGGTTTTCTGAGACACAAAACAGAAGACCTCTCATCTCCACACGGGAAGGTTGCTATTTGGAGCTGTGTCAAATCATCCAGGGAGGAGAATCCTTTAGGGCCCGTGAACCACCGCCACATTCCAAGGTCTCCATGGACACAAACCCACATGATGACCCATCCTCAGGAGAGTCCATTTCAACTAAGCCCCCTGGGTATCTCGCCCCAGAGCCAGCAGATAGCAGATCGAACCTGCCTTGTCACTAGGAGCCAATGGGAATGATACATGGGCTTTCCAGGCATCAATTCTTAGAGCCCTTCTCCCGAATCTTTCCATATGGGGCATCCTTGAGCCTTCCAACAAGATTTGCCTGCCCCGCTAAGGAAACAGTTTGGAACAGCTCACAACCCCAAGAGAGGGAATAACTCCATGGTCTCATAAGGCCCCCCCTTCACTGAAGTGCCATCATGGACACAAACTCCAGCCTGAGCCAACTTCTGATACTCACCCTTATTTCAGAGACAGGAGATCTCAATTCAGCCTCTACAGAATGGGTCTGCTTTTGTTTTCAGACTTCCGTCCTCACGCTTCTGGCCCACAAGCCCTACAGATTGGGAATTCGGGAGCCACAATGCAGTACTGTGCCTGTGCAGCAGAGAAAAAAATTACCCTATGGGGCTGGTGAGAAAACACAAAGGAGAATCAACCTGCACAGCCCTCGACTGCACCACAATTTCATAGGCAACCCTGTGCACTAATGCTCTGTCTGACAGTCTGAGCCCAGACCACACATCAGACACCCAGACAGCTGGCCGCACACGCAGCACATCAAAACCGTGATGGCCTTAGGCCGTCCTCTTCCCAACCTGGTTTTTCAGGCTTCAGAACCTAGACCTGATCTCCAATCACCTCACAGGGGTGAACCTGATGCAGAAATCAGAATTCCTCCGTCCCCATGGGAAGAAACCTTGTTGTTGGCATGGTGTCCAACCTTCAGGGTAGGAGAAACCAGCATGGCCCATGAGGCCACGCCCATGCTTGAGGGCCACCTTGAGCACAAACGCTCATTGTGACCCTCAGCGTGAGCCCCGTGATTAAGTACCGTATCTCAGGGGCTGGACCAAGAACCCGCATATGGGGCTTGCCATGCCCCTAGGCCCCCAATCCTAACCAGAGGTCAGGTTTTCCAGTTGCTCGTACCCAGGGCTCTACTCTGGAATCCCTTTTTATGAGGGACACCTGAAGCAGAAAACAGGACTCCTCCCTTCCCACAGAATGACGCCAAACTCTTGGGGCCAGGCCAAATCCCCAGAGAGGGAGACTTGTCCATGGCCCATGAGGCCATCCCGACATTCCACAGCCCTCCTTGACACAAAATCCAGAGACAAAAGCCTGAGAAACCACCTCACCCTCGCTTCTTTCATATCCCAAGGAGCTCCCCTCACGGTCTGTTGATCAGGCCTGCCATACCCTCGGCCCCAAACCTAAGGCGAGTTTGGGTTTTCAGACTTCTGTCCCCATAGCCCGAACCCACACACCCTCCAGGCTGCGGCCCCTGGATTCACACCACAAGAATGTGCCTGCTGTCTCCAAGGAAACTCTGCCCATTCCATTGGCCACAAACCTACAGATTAGGAGAAACCTCTAAAGACCCCGAGGCCATCCCATTAGTGTAGGTCACCCTGGACATACAGGGGCAAACTGACACAAGCTGAGTGACTACCTCCACTCAGACATGCAGACTGATGTCCCCAGAGCCAGATGATCGAACCGGACAGGCCCCTAAGGCCCTAAACTGAACTCTTGCTTTGCTTTCCAGGCATCTCTCCTCAGAGACCTGGTTTCAAATACCAGCTTATGGGGGTTTCCTGAGGCACCAATTAGAACACCTCTGGTCTCCACATGGGAAACTTGCTCTTTGGAGCTCTTTCAGACCCTCCAGTTAGGAGAATCAGTCAGGGTTCCTGAGCCACCTCCACATTCCAAGGTTACCATGGACACAAACCCACATGATGATCCATCCTCAGGAGAGTCCATTTCAACTCAACCCCCTGGGTAACTCGCCCCAGAGCCAGCAGATCGAACCTGCCTTGTCGCTAGGAGCCAATGGGAAGGCGATGTGGGGTGTCCAGGCATCCATCCTTAGAAGCCTGCTCTCGAGTCTTTCTGTATGGGGCATCCTGGAACTATCCAGCAAGACTCCACTGTCCCGGAGAAGGAAACCTTGCAGTTTGGAGAGTTCACAACCCCCAGGGTGAGAAAGCCTCCGTGGCCTCATGAGGCCCCCCTTCCTGAAGGGGCCATCATGGATGCACACTCCAGCCTGAGCCAACGTCTGATACTCGCCCTAATTTCACATGCAGGAGATCTTGATTCAGCCACTGCAGAGTGGGCATGTCGTGCCCTCGTCCCCAAACCTAACCCTAGCTTGTGTTTTCAGACTTCGGACCTCACACTCCTGGCCCACAAGACCTCCAGACTGGGAATTCCGGAGCCACAATGCAACACTCTCCCTGCCCACCAGAAGAAAAACACTGCCCTATGGAACTGCCCAGATCCCCATAAGAATCAACCTGTATGGCCCTGTAACGCACCAGAAATTCCTAGGCTGCCCTGGGCACTAATGCACTGTCTAACACAGCCTGAGCATAGACTTCCCAACAGTCACCAAGACAGCTGGGCGCACACCCAGCATATTGGACCCGCCATGGCCTTAGGCCGTCATCTCTTCCCAAACTGGGTTTTCAGGCATCTGAACCTAGACCTTATCTCCTATCCTTGAACAGTGGGGAACCTGAAGCACACATCAGAACTCCTCCTTCCCCATGGCAGGAAACCTTGCTGTTGGCATGGTGTCCAACCTTCAGGGTAGGAGAAACCAGCATGGCCCATGAGGCCACGTCCATGCTTGAGGGCCGCCTTGGGCACAAACACGCATTGTGACCCTCAGTGTGAGAACCGTAATCAAGTAAGGTCTCTCATTGGCTGGACCAAGAGCCTGCATATGGGGCGTGTCATGCCCCTAGGCCCCCAATCCTAACCAGAGTTCGGGTTGTGCAGTCGCCCGTACCCAGGACTCTGCTCTGGAATCCCTCTTTTGGAGGGTCACCTGAGGCAAAAAACAGGACTCCTCTCTTCCCAAAGAATGACCCCAAACACTTGGGAGCCAGGCCAAATCTGCAGAGAGGGAGACTCAACCATGGCCCATGTGGCCACACTGACATTCCACGGCCATCCTTGCCACAAAATCCAGAGACAAGAGCCTGAGAGACCACCTCCCACTCGCTCTTCTTTCACATCCCAAGGAGCTCCCCTCATAGTCTGTAGAACGGGCCTACCATTCAATCGGCCCCAAACCTAAGCCGAGTTTGTGTTTTCAGACTTCTGTCCCCACATCCCTGGACAAACACGCTCCAGGCTGGGGCCTCTTGTGCCACACCACACGACGGTGCCTGCCCTCTCCAAGGAAACTGTGCCCATTCCATTGGCCACAACCCTACCGATTAGAGCAACTACCTGCACTCTGACATGCACAGACAGGTCCCCAGAGACAGGAGATTGAACTGGAGAGTCCCCTAGGACTGAATCTGAACCATCGTTTTGGTTTCCAGGCATCTCGCCTCAGAGGCCTGATATCGAATACCAGCATATGGGGCTTTCCTGAGGCACCAAACAGAACACCTCTTGACTCCACATGGGAAGCTTGCTCATTGCAGCTGTGTCAAACCCTCCGGGTAGCCGAATCCTGCCGTGCCCCTGAGCCACGGCCACATTCCAAGGTTTCCATGTGTAAGGGCCTACTTAATCAGAGGGAGCCATATTGTTGCAGTGAACTTAGATTGACCCTGCCCCTCCCAGAGGAACTTCCTTGCAAAGCCTAGATGGAGGGGCGGGTCAGGCCAGGTGAAGACATCCAATCAGAGGGACACGCATATATCTACTAGGGTAAATTGGAACTCAATTGGCTGCCCGTGTGTAACCTAGCAGTTTTTTTTCTGTGTGTGGCAGATCTAGCATGACTGTGCAGTTTTCTCTGTGTATTGCAATCTCATTGGCTACCTGTGTATAGCCCGGCTAAAAGTGCCTCTATAAAAGTTGGTTTGTGAGGCTAGTAGGGGCAGTCTCTTGCAGTCTCGCCGGAGCAGTAAGAACTGTAAGAGTTGTCGGGAGGCCTTACCAGAGCAGCCTCCCTCCGGGGAGTGGCCTTGCCAGTGCAGCCTCCCTCCGGGGAGTGGCCTTGCCAGAGCAGCCTCCCTCTGGGGAGTGGCCTTGCCAGAGCAGCCTCCTTCCGGGGAGTGGACTTGCCAGAGCAGCCTCCTTCCGGGGAGTGGACTTGCCAGAGCAGCCTCCTTCCGGGGAGTAAGAGCTGTCCCCTGTAGGAGTAGGAGCTGTGAGCCTCGTCGGGAGTGGTCTCACTGGAGAAGCAAGAGCTGTGAGAGCTGTCAGCGAGAGCTGTCAGCTGTAGAAGTCGTCGAGAACTGTAAGGGCTGTCAGTAAGAGCTGTCCCCTGTAGGAGCAGGAGCTGTGAGCCTCATCAGGAGTGGTCTCACCGGAGAAGCAAGAGCTGTGAGAGCTGTCAGCAAGAGCTGTCAGCTGTAGAAGTTGTCGAGAACTGTAAGGGCTGTCAGTAAGAGCTGTCTGTAAGAGCTGTAAGAGTTGACGGGAGTGGCCTTGCCAGAGCAGCCTCCTTCCGGGGAGCGGCCTCATCTGGGAAGCAGCCTCATTGGCAGCAGCCTCGTCTGGAGCAGTCTTGTTCAGAGCGGCCTCGCCGGGAGCAGCGTCATGGGGAGCAGAGTCTGTGTCATCAGGGCTGTCGTCCTCATAGTCATCCTCGTCGTCGTCGCCTCTTCGTCATTGGGAGTGGCCTCGTCCGGGGAGCGGCCTCGAGGGGGTTGTCGTGGTCGCTTCTTCATAAGAGATGGCCCTACCAGCCGGGTTGGTTTCTGATGCTGGCATGAAATAAAGCTTTGCTTGACTTTCGCTTTGCATTAGTCTCATTTCTTTGATCACAGACCCTAACACGTGGACACAAACCCACATGATGGCCCATCCTCTGTAGAGTCCATTTCCACTCAGCCCACTGGGTAGCTTGCCCCAGAGCCAGCAGATTGAACCTGCCTTGTCCCTAGGAGCCAATGGGAATGCGAGGTGGGGTGCCCAGGCATCCATCCTTAGAAGCCTGTTCTTCAGTCTTTCCGTATGGGGCATCCCGGAGCCATCCAGCAGGACTCGACTGTCCCACAGAAGGAAACCTTGCAGTTAGGATCAGCTCACAACCCCCCAGCGTGGGAAAACCTCCATGGCCTCATGAGCACCCCCCCTTCCTGAAGGGGCCATCATGGACACAAACTCCAACCTGAGCCAACGTCTGATCCTCGCCCTGACTTCAGATGCAGGAGATCTCAATTCAGCCTCTGCAGAGTGGGCCTGTCATGCCCTTGCCCCTAAACCTAACCCTAGCTTGTGTTCTCAGACTTCCATGCTCACACTCCTGACCCACAAGCCCTACAGATTGGGAATTCCAGAGTCACAACGCAGCACTTTGCCTGCTCCCCAGAAAAAAAAAAAAAAGTTGCCCTATGGGGCTGACCAGAGACACTAAATGAGGATCAAACTGCATGGCCCTGGAACACACCACAATTTCCTAGGCTGCCCTGGGCACTAATTCACTCTCTGACACAGCCTGAGCTCAGAGCTCCACAGACACACAGACAACTGGCCCCACACCCAGCACATCAAAACCGCCATGGCCTTAGGCTGTCATCTCTTCCCAACTTGGGATTTCAGGCATCTGAACCTAGACCTTATCTCCAATCCCTGCACAAGGGAGAACCTGAAGCACACATCAGATTTCTTCCTTCCCTACAGAAGGAAATCTTGCTGTTGGCATGATGTCAAGCCTTCATGTTAAGAGAAACCTCCATGGCCCATGAGGCCACGCCCAGGCTTGAGGGCCCCCTTGGACACAAACATGAATTGTGACGCTCAGCATGAGCCCCGTGTTCACGTAAGGCCTATCTGTGGCTGGACCCGCATATTGGCCTGACCATGTCCCTAGACTACAATCCTAAACAGAGGTGGGGTTCTGCAGTCCCCCGTACCCAGGACTCTGCTCTGGAATCCCTCATTTGGAGGGACACCTGAGGCAGTAAGCAGGATTCCTCCCTTCACACAGAGTGACCCCAAAGTCTTGGGAGCTGGGCCAAACCCGCAGAAAGGGAGACTCCACCATGGCCCATGAGGCCATCCCGACATCCACGGCCCTCCTTGACGCAAAATTCAGAGACAAAAGCCTGAGCAACCGCCTCACCCTCGCCCTTCTTTCATATCCCGAGGAGCTCCCCTCACGGTCTGTCGATCGGACCTGCCATACCCTCGGCCCCAAACCTAAGGCGAGTTTGGGTTTTCAGACTTCTGTCTCCAGACCCCTGGCCCACACAACCTCCAGGCTGGGGCCCTGGAGCCACACCGCAGGACTGCGCCTGCCCTCTCCAAGGAAACTCTGCCCATTCCATTGGCCACAACCCTACAGATTAGGAGAAACCTCCAAGGTCCCTGAGGCTATCCCAATCGTGTAGGCTGCCCTGGACAAACAGGGGCTATCTGACACAAGCTGAGCAACTACCTCCACTCAGACAAGCAGTCGGATGTCCCCATATACAGAAGATTGAACCGGACAGGCCCCTAGGCCATAATCTGAAACCTAGCTTTGATTTCCAGGAGTCCCTCCTCAGAGTCCTGGTTTCGAATACCAGCATATGCATGTTTCCTGAGGCACCAAACGAACACCTCTTGTCTCCCCATGGGAAGCTTGCTCTTTGGGGCTGTGTCCAATCCTCCGGTTAGGAGAAACCTTCAGGGCCCCCGAGCCACTGCCACATTCCGAGGTCTCCATGGACACAAACCCACATTAAGACCCATCCTCAGGAGAGTCCATTTCAACTCAGCCACCTGTGTAGCTCGCCCCAGAGCCAGCAGATCGAAACTGCTATGTTGCTAAGAGACAATGGGAATGCTATGTGGAATTCCCAGGAATCCATCCTTAGAACCCTGCTCTCGAGCCTTTCTGTATGGGGTGTCCTGGCGCCATCCGATAGGACTTGACTGTCCCGCAGAAGGAAACCTTGCAGTTTCGAGCAGCTCACAACTCCCAACGTGGGAAAACCTGCATGGCCTCATGAGGCACCCCCTATTCATTAATGGGGCATCATGGACACAAACTCGACCGGAGCCAACATCTGATCCTTGCCCTGACTTCAGATGCAGGAGATCTCGATTCAGCCTCTGCAGAGTGGGCCTGCCCATGCCCTCGCCCTGAAACCTAACAATAGCTTTTGTTTTCAGACTTCCATCCTCACACTCCTGACCCACAATCCCTCCAGATTGGGAATTCCAGAGGCACAACACACTACTCTGCCTTCCCACCAGAAGAAAAACTTTGTGCTATGGGGCTGCCCAGAAACCCCAAATGAGGATAAACCTGCACACCACTCGACTGCACCCCAATTATAGAGGCTGCCCTGGGCACTAATGCTCTGTCTGACACAGCCTGAGCCCGAACCTCCCAACCGACACCCATGCAGCAGGCCGCACACCCAGCACATTGGACCTGCCATGGAATTAGGCCCTTATCTCTTCCCAACCTGGGTTTTCAGTCGTCAGAACCTAGACTTTATCTCCAATCTCTGCACAGGGGTAAACCTGATGCAGACATCAGAAGTCCTCCTTGCCCATGGCAAGAAACATTGCTGTTGGTGTGGTGTCCAACCTTCTGGGTAGGAGAAACCAGCATGGCCCATGAAGCCACGCCAATGCTAGAGGGCCGCCTTGGGCAAAAACAAGCATTGTGACCCTCAGCGTGAGCGCCTTGCTCAAGTAAGGCCTCTCAGTGGCTGGACCAAGAGCCCGCTTATGGGGCTTGCCATGCCCCTAGACCCCCAATCCTAACCAGAGTTCGGGTTTTCCAGTCGCCCATACCCAGGGCTCTGCTCTGGAGTCCCTCTTTTGTAGGGACACCTGAGGCAGAAAACAGGACTCCTCCTTTCCCAAATTCTTGGGAGCCGGGCCAAATCCCCAGAGAGGGAGACTCGTGCATGGCCCATGAGGCCACCCCTCCATTCCACGGCCTTCCTTGACACAAAATCCAGAGACAAAAGCCTGAGAAACCGCCTCACCCTCGCCCTTCTTTCATATCCCGAGGAGCTCCCCTCATGGTCTGTAGATTGGGCCTGCCATACCCTCGGCCCCAAACCTAAGCTGAGTTTGGGTTTTCAGACTTCTGTCCCCAGAGCCCTGGCCCACACCCCCCCCACAAGGCTGGGGGCCCTGGAGCCCCACCGCAGGACTGCACTTGCTCTCTCCAAGGAAACTCAGCCCATTCCATTGGCCACAACCCTACAGATTAGGAGAAACCTCCAAGGTCCCCGAGGCCATCCCAATAGTGTAGGCCGCCCTGGACAAACAGAGGCTATCTGACACAAGCTGAGTGACTACCTCCACTCAGACAAGCAGACAGATGTCCCCAGAGACAGAAGATTAAACCGGACAGGCCCCTAGACCCTAATCTGAACCCTTGCTTTGGTTTCCAGGCATCTCTCCTCTGAGGCCTGGTTTCCAATACCTGCCTATGGGGGTTTCCTGAAGCACCAATCAGAGCACCTCTCATCTCCACATGGGAAACTTGCTCGTTGGAGCTGTGTCAATCCCTCTGGTTAGGAGAATCCTTCAGGGCCCCTGAGCCACCTCCACATTCCAAGGTCTCTATGGACACAAACCCACATGATGACCCATCCTCAGGAGAGTCCATTTCAACAAAGCCCCCTGGGTAGCTCCCCTAGAGCCAGGAGATCAAACCTGCCTTGTTGCTCGGAGACAATGGGAATGCGAGGTGGGGTGTTCAGGCATCCATTCTTAGAAGCCTTCTCTTGAATCTTTCTGTATGGGGCATCCTGGAGCGATCCAAGAGGACTCAACTGTCCCACAGAAGGACACCTTGCAGTTAGGATCAGCTCACAACTCCCAGCTTGGGAAAACCTCCAGGCCTCATGAGACCCCCCCTTCATGAAGGGGCCATCATGGACACAAACTATAACCTGAGCCTATGTCTGATCCTCGCCCTGACTTCAGATGCAGGAGATCTCCATTCAGCCTCTGCAGAGTGAGCCTGCCTTGCCCTCTACCCCAAACCGAACCCTAGTTTGTGTTTTCAGACTTCCATCCTCACAGTCCTGGCCCACAATCCCTCCATATTGGGCATTCTGGAGCCTCAACACAGCACTCTGCCTGCCCACCAGAAAAAAAAAAGTTGCCTTATGGGGCCGCCCAGAAAGCCCAAATGAGGATCAACCTGCACAGCTCTCGATCTCACCCCTATTTCATAGGCTGCCCTGTGCACTAATGCTCTATCTGACACAGCCTCAGCCCAGACCTCCTGACAGACACCCAGACAGCTGGCTGCACACCCAGCACATTGGACCCGCCATGGACTTAGGCTGTCATCTCTTCCCAACCTGGGTTTTCATGCATCTGAACCTAGATCTTATCTCCGATCCCTGCACAGGGGGCAACCTGATGCACAAATCAGAAATCCCCCTGTTAAGTCCATTATTAAGCGAAACGAGACTGAGACAAAGTGGAAGTTATTTAAAGCTTTATTTTATGATAAATATTAGAAGTTAGACTGATCGGTCAGGGGAACAAGACTAAGACAAGGTGAAAGTTTTGCAAAGCTCTATTCTATGCCAAGCATTAGAAGTCAGACTGACCGGCCAGGGCTGTCTCTGAAGAGAGTGACCACCCCCAGCTTACTGGCTCAAGAATTGACTGACTGACCATCAGGGCAGCCTCCAAAGAGGGCTACCCCTACCCACCTTACAGGTTACCTTTTATAGAGCAAATTCTGGTCACATATAGGTGGCCAATGAGATTGTAGTCATGTTAGGTCACACGCAGGTGGCCAATTGAATTACAATTTACCCTATAGTAGCTGTTTGACCTAACCTATTACTCTGGTCAGAATTGGTGCTCAAGGTTGGTGCCCAAACGGCGGGGTTTACATTCTTTTTTTTTTTTTTTAAAGATTTTATTTATTTATTTGACAGACAGAGATCACAGGTAGGCAGAGAGGCAGGCAGAGAGAGAGGAAGGGAAGCAGGCTCCCTGCCGAGCAGAGAGTCCCACCTGGGACTCGATCCCAGGACCCTGGGATCATGACCTGAGCCGAAGACAGAGGCTTTAACCCACTGAGCCACCCAGGCACCCTCGGGGTTTACATTCTTTGATGGTTAGTGAAAAAGTATGTGTGTTTCTTACTGATTCAATGTCTCCACCTGGCCCAACTCGTCCTTATATTCTGGGCTCTGTTATCAAGAACTGGCCGACATGGCCTTGTATTCAGGGCTCTGTTATTAGGAACTGGCTAACCATATTTTACTGGTTTCCCAGACTTGCTTCTAAGTAAGTTACTCTGGGGGGAGGGGGCAGGGTCAGTTTAAGATTTACTGCACAAAAAACAAAATGGCTTTTAACGAAGAGGGAGTTGGTCTGGCTAAATAAGTCCTTACACCTCCAAGGGAAATGCGAGGTGGGGTGTCCAGGTATTCATCCTTAGAACCCTGCTCTTGAGTCTTTCTGAATGGGGCATTCTGAGCCATCCAGCAGGAGACGACTGTCCCACAGAAGGAAACCTTGTGGTTTGGAGCAGCTCACAACTCCTAGTGTGGGAAACCTCCATGGCCTTATGAGTCCCCCCCCTTCATTAAGGGGCCATCATGCACGCAAACTCCAGACTGAGCCAATGTCTAATACTAGCCCTGACTTCAGATGCAGGAGATCTCGATTCAGTCTCTGCAGATTGGGCCTGCCCGTGCCCTCGTCCCCAAACCTAACTTGCTTGTGTTCTCAGACTTCCGTCCTCACACTCCTAGTCCACAAGCTCTCCAGATTGGGAATTCTGGAGCCTCAACGCAGCATTCTGCCTGCCCACCAGAAAATAATCGTTACCATATGGGGCTTCCCAGAAACACCAAATGAGGAACAACCTGCACGACCTGGAATGCACCCTAATTTCCTAGGCTGCCCTGGGCACTAATGCACTGTCTAACACAGCCTGAGCCCAAATTCCCGACAGACACCCAGACAGCTGGCCGCACACCCAGTATATTGGACCCGCCATGGCCTTAGGCCGTCATCTCTTCCCAAACTGGGTTTTCAGGCATCTGAACCTAGACCTTATCTCCTATCCTTGAACAGTGGGGAACCTGAAGCACACATCAGAACTCCTCCTTCCCCATGGCAGGAAACCTTGCTGTTGGCATGGTGTCCAACCTTCAGGGTAGGAGAAACCAGCATGGCCCATGAGGCCACGTCCATGCTTGAGGGCCGCCTTGGGCACAAACATGCATTGTGACCCTCAGCGTGAGAATCGTAATCAAGTAAGGTCTCTCATTGGCTGGACCAAGAGCCTGCATATGGGGCGTGTCATGCCCCTAGGCCCCCAATCCTAACCAGAGTTCGGGTTGTGCAGTCACCTATACCCAGGACTCTGCTCTGTAATCCCTCATTGGAGGGACACCTGAGGCAGAAAACAGGACTCCTCCCTTCCCACAGAATGACCCCAAACTCTTGGGAGCCAGGCCAAATACACAGAGAGGGAGAATCGACCATGGCCCCTGAGGCCACCCTGACATTGCACGGCCATCCTTGATACAAAATCCAGAGACAAGAGCCTGAGCGACCACCTCCCACTGGCCCTTCTTTCGTATCCCAAGGAGCTCCCCTCACGGTCTGTAGATAGGGCCTGCCATACCCTCGGCCCCAAACCTAAGGCGAGTTTGAGTTTTCAGATGTTTGTCCCCACAGCCCTGGCACCCTCCAGGCTGGGGGCTCTGGAGCCACACCACAGGACTGTGCCTGAACTCTCAAAGGAAACTGTGCCCATTCCATTGGCCACAACCCTACCTATTAGGAGAAACCTCCAAGGCCACCAAGGCCATGTCAATCGTGTGGGACGCACTGGTGAAACAGGGGCATTCTGACACAAGCTGAGCAACTACCACCACTGTTTGAGAGCATTTCCATCACCACATAAAGAGGCTCGTGCTCCCGTGCCATTGGCTTCATTACCACTCCAAGCCTAAGTGAGAGCTAATGTACTTCCTGTCTCTACAGGCTTGCCTTTTATGGACATTTCATATAAATGGAATTTCACAATCTGTGCTTTTTAAAAATGTACTTAGCCTGATATGATTTGAGGTTCATCTTCATTGCAGGATGCATGGGCGCTTGGATTATTTCTACTTTTTGTCTCTTCTGAATCATGCTGCCATGAACATTCATGCACGTGTCTCTGTACAGACACATATTTTCATTTATCTTGGATGGATATTCAGGAAAGTAATTGCTGGGTGATCTAGTAAATTTACATCTTCATTTTCAAATAGGTGACAGATTGTTTTCCACGGTGGCTGCATCTTTTTGTGTTTCCATGAGCAATGAATGAGGGTTCCAATTTCTTTTCAGCCTCTCCAATGCTCATTCTGGACTTATATTTTTTCACTTTATTTTTTAAAAGATTTTATTTATTTATTTGACAGAGAGAAAGAGAGCAGAAGCTGGGGAGCAGAAGGAAGAGGGAGAAGCAGGCTCCTCTCTGAGCAGAGAGCCCAACGTGGGGCTGGATCCCAGGACCCAGGATCATGACCCGAGCCAAAGGCAGACGCTTCACCCACTGAGCCACCCAGGCGTCCTTGTCTCTTTTGCTGTAGTCATCCTTGCGATTATGAAGTGGCATTTCATTGTGGTTTTTATTTGCATTTATCTGATGGGTAAAATATTGAGAATTCTGCCCTGGGATCATTGGCCATTCTATATACATGTGCGCTGATGAAACGTCTATTCAACATTTTAGCTTATATTTTATTGCCTTTTTGTCTTCTGATAATTGAGCTGCAAGCTTTTAGAATCTATTTGGGATGCAAGTAATTTATCATACATGTGTTTTCAAAACTTTTTCTTCCCATCTGGGACTTGTTTTTCACTTATTAATGGTGTTCTTGAAGTTCAAAATGCTTTCATTTTTATGAATGCCAATTTGTCTTTAATCACATGTGTTCTTGGGGTTGTAGTAAGACTGTCTAACCTAAGTCCCTACTCTGCTGAAAGTGGAAAATGAGGTTTCGTGCAGCCCAGGAGATGCTTGAGGACACATATGTGTTCATGGGCAGGAAGCTGTCCCTACGCCATCTCTCCTCTGTGCTCACTGCTACTAGGGTGGAATTCATGGGAGCCCAGATGGGGGACGTCTGACCCTCGGCCTGCGATTTTCCCAGTGGTGGATGTATTTTGAGTGACCCAAGCCCAGGAAGAAGAAACAGACCTGTCTTTAGAGAAAACACCTCAAGCTTCTTCTGTACAATGTGAAATAAATATTCTATGAGCAAATACATCCTATAAGAAAGTTTCTGATGATCCTTCATCACCCTAAAGTAAAATGAACAATGCTCTTCTCTGATTTTAAGATCTAAAAAGTATAAATGTAAGTTAAAAAATTGGCTTTTAAACCGTTTTTAAAAATCTTCTATATAAACAAATATAGGGGTGTCTGGCTCAGTCAGTTGAGCATCAGGCTCTTGATTTTGGCTCAGGTCATGATCTTGGTCGTGAGATGGAGCCCCTTGTCGGGCTCTGCATGGGGGTGGACTCTGCTTCTCTATCTCTCTCTCTGCCCTTCCGCAACTCATGTGTGTGGTCTCTTTCCCTCTAAAATAAATAAATAAATCTAAAATCTTTTATATAGGAAAACCAGAGGACCAACTGTTAAGTTTAGAGTAATCAAAAATTTCAACTGCATTACCCAAATTATTATAATGTGCCAATAATTAAGGTCAGTTACAGTGTATGTCTGTTTAATGGTAAAACTGACTAAAGAGACTTTACGAAGAATATGTGGAGAATACTACCTCATGTTGTGAATTTAGAGAGCATTTCAAAAATGTCCTTGTGGTAGGCGGCCTCAAAAGTGACCCCAATGACCCCTACCTGCTTGTATCCCCACCCCATGTAATCCCCCCACCTCTTGGACATGGGCTAGGCTGAATGACCTGGTTCTAACAAATACACAGCAGAAGCACACACACAGCACTCCCAAGGTAGGTGACAACGTGACGTCGGCATCCCCCTGGCCCTCCCTCTCTTGAGCACTTGCTCTGGAAGGAGCCAGCGGCCATGTTGTGAGCTGCCCCACCAAAATGCCACGTAGTAAGGCCCTGGTGTCTCTGGCCCACAGCCAGAAAGCACCTGGGGCCAGGGAGTGCCAGTCACCAGTCCTGGGAGTGATCAGGTCTCTTAAGGGATCCTTCATCTCTGAACCTACAGGAAAAATGTCCTATCCTTTAAGTCAGTATGACTTTTCAAATTAATATTCAGACATTCAAATTAAGTGCAGTTCAATCAGACCAGGAGCGGGTGAGACGACTTTAAGTATCGCATCATGATCCAAGCATGCTACATGTAAGTCTAATGAGAAGTGCTGTCAGCAGCAGCTGTCACTCCACCAACCTCTGGGAGAATGGGTGAGCTCGGTTTCTGCCACGACATCAGACTCAAGACAACACCTGGTGTCTTAATTATTGGAGGGCTGCACAAGGATCTCTCATTCATTCAAACTGCACATTCATAATTCTTGATAGACGGATGATTAGCGGTAAGGGGTTCATTTATATTCTCATGACCAGCAGTCGTGTAGCACAGGACACAACTTAAGATCAAGGAATTAGAGGGAGTGAGATTTCTTGTAACTTATCTCTCTTCAGTTATGTTATCAGGAATGATTCTAATGACTCCATGTGATGAGTATCACAATAACGAGGACGGAAATAAACAGGGCATGTTATAAAGCAGCGCTTCTCAAACCACCGCATCTTTTTTTAGAAAATCAAATGCCCTGTCTCCACCCCCAAACTACTGGACCAGTAGAGAAAAAGTCCCCATTGTTTTCAAGAATGACGTTTGGTTACCAGGACATCATCAGGATAGATCAGATTGCTGACTGAGAGGCCAGTTTCAAAGGGAATTCTGTCTTCGTAGTTGAACAGTGAGGTCATGCATCTAGCAAAGCAAAAACACTCCAGTAAATCAGATTTTTAAAATAGTTTCTTTTTACATCATTATGAAAGATTTTCTGAAAGAAGTGGAAGGAGTTTGGATGGGACATTTATGACTCATGTATTTTTCTTTTGTTTTGTTTTGTTTTACAGTGGGTTCGATACCACTCAGAACACACATGTTCTCTATGATCAGGCGGGTCTGGGAACAGCCTTCCCTGGATCCTCTTGAGAAATGTGGTATTATTGGAGTCTCGCCAGTGCCCAGATCGTAGAGGAGCTGAGGTGAAGGCCGTGACGATGAGGGCTTGTCCATCCATACCTTGGGTTCAAGGCTGAGAAGGGCAGAGCCTGTGTGAAGGGGTGTGGGCACAGGGGCCGTTCTGATGGATCAGGACTTGGAGGAGCCCAAATGAGAAGTTCTTAGGAGAAGGGAAGGATTGAAACTAATTTCCCTTCCTTCCCCAGTGAGGGTGCGTGTCTCTCTTCCTATTTCTTCACGTTTCTGAAAACATTTTGAGTTGTCTGTTTTTCATTTCTGCTGCAAGAGCAAATTTTCTATCAAATAAAAATGTGAACTGAAACAATTAATAACTAAGAGAAAAGGCCTGAGGTGGGAAGGGGTCTACACAGAATGACCTGCCAAGCTCAGTCTGACCTGTCGTCTTGGTGTCTCACAATTCGGTCCTGAGGGAGGTTCCGCGGCCTCTGAGGTATTTTGCTGTCCTCTCCAACTGCAGACATCTTTAATCATCTTTCCCTTCTCCTCCGTACTCCAGTCATCCAGGTGTTACAATCAGAGACAGCCCCATTTCACCTGGATTTCTAAAATGGAGTCATCTGGTTGTTTCCTTTTACTCACGCCTTTTATTCAACTGTCCTGTTTGCCCTTAACTCCCCATGCCCTAACCCCTACAGAAGCAGAGACCGTGGATGATGACAACAGGAGGAGCTTGGTGAGGACCAGGCCTAGGAAATACCATTGTATTGAAGGAGGAGGGTTTGGGTAACACTTCAGAGAGGAATCCCTGGAAAGGGCAACGAGGAGGGGGGTGTCAATGCTCTGTAAGGTACTATCATTTTGGTTATTCAACATGAATATCTACAATCCCCACAGTTGGGTTATGAAAAAGGAGCATATTGTACAAACACATATAGGGAATTGTTTTTTACTGCATTTCTACTATATGTATAAAAACTGAATTTAAAATTCTATGAACACAATTATATATTTTAATTTTCTTTTCAGTAATGTATATTTTAGCTCCTTAAAAGTACTTTTTCTGGGGATGCGTGGGTGGCTCAGTTGGTTAAGTATCTGACTCTTGGTTTCGGCTCAGGTCGTGATCTCAGGGTAGTGGGATTGTGCCCCGAGTTGGTCTCTTTGCTCAGAGGGGTCTGCTCGAAGGTTCTCTCTCCCTCTCCTTCTGCCACTCCAGCTCATGCTCTCTCTCTCTTTCAAATAAAAAAAAATCTTAAAACCAAACCAAACCAAACAAAACAGAACCTTTTCTGGCTACTGTACATATGCCCCAAGGTTGTTAACCCAGAAAGCCACTGGCCTGCAGCCACACACGTTTGGTCTGATGCACCGCTGCCTTTCAGCTCTTGTGGACTCCATTCTCCCATCTGTTTTTCGGGGTCACAGATTCTAAGAGGCTTTGCCACAACATCCCAGGGGCCCAGAGTAGCCACATGATGGCATGAGATCCATATGTATGGAGACAACCACAGTCCAACTCCAGAAAAAGAGTCATGGGGCATGTATCAAGGAAGAAATAGAATTTTATGTTTTCATTTTAGGTTTAGGAACCATCAGAAGTACTTGTATTGGCACTGACTTGTCAACAGGGTAACAGGGAGGCAGCAGAGAAACACCATTTCAAAAGCTAAAAATCTCACTAAATCCTTAAGATGTTATGAAATAAAGTTTTGATTCTGGTACACAAAGCAGCCCCTGGAATGTTTCTTGTGCCCTGCGTAATACTTTCTAGCAGATAGTGCTTACTTTTTGGTGTTGTTATTACTTACATTCCTTTTCCCTAGTTTTTGGTTGACTTTATTATTTTGTTTTATTTTTAAAGCTTACAAAATGAGGAGTGTAAGTTATGCAGAAGATGTAAGGGATAAAAATAAAGGAACACCCATACGTAACTCCTCCGCCTAAGAAAGAAAACTCAGCCATGTCTTTGCAGACCTTTATTGGTCCATCTCTACTCCCATCCAATTGGTTATCCCCATTGTTCCTCCTCATAGTTTACTTGATGGGAATATACGGCTGAAGAAGCTATCACTTTGAGTTGCATACTTTGAACTTCAAATAGAGGGAATCATATACTGTGTGTATTCTTTGACTTGTTTTCTGGCTCAGTATCATGTTGATAATATTAAACATGTTGATAATAATAAACTTTCATTGTGGTCTATGGTCATTATTTTACTATATCTCATCATAAAATTATATTAAGCAAATGTATCCATTCTAGTTGATTGGATTGGGTCTTTCCCCCATTTTTCATATTACAGTGAAAACAGCTATGCATCTTCTCCGGATCTTGGAGACGGGGCTGAAATTTATTTAGAGTGTATACAGTAAGAATGGCTGTGTCCAAAATTTGACACATCTTCACATCTATGAAGCTTCAACAAACTGTTTTCTGAGGTGGCTGCATCCTCATGAGCAGTTAAAAGGCTCTGGAGGTCCGTGTTGCTATGTAGAGCTGATGGTGTCGCTCTTTTTAATTATGTCTAACATGGTGGTTGGGAAATGGGATCTCTCCATATTTTAATCTTCATTCCCTTCATTACTAAGGCAGAAAACAAAGAAAAATAAATTTATTTAGACAAGCCAAGAAGGAAAAATGGGAGGGGGCTACCTCGGATGAAGGATCAAAGCAGGCGTCTCCTGTGGAGGGTCATCTATGTAGACATGAGAGACGAGGTGGGCTGTGCCAGGTAACCAACTGTGGGCAGGGGGCTGCAGACAGAGGGAGTGGTTTCTAGAAGTTCCAAGAGGCAAAACCCTCTTTCCTTTTAAGTGCTGTAAATGTTCTTAGCTGGTAAATTAGAGACCTTGCCAGACAGTTTTCATCTAGATTAGGAGACTAGGGAGAAAAGGGAGAGTGTAGGGAGACATATATTGTGCCTATTTATTCTCTTAACTGGGGTGAATTACTTTGCATTGTAAGAAAAGGAAAATCACACATAAAAACAATTTTTTAAAATCCTTGAGAAGAATTAAACTGGCATGAATCACACAATGTTTTAAGCTTAAAAGAATCATTAAGAGCTTTCTAAGTTTGGAATATATATATATATATGTGTGTGTGTGTGTGTGTATGTGTGTATACACACACACACACATATGTGTGTATACACACACACATATATATGTGTATATATACATATATATGTATATATACATATATACATACATATATATGTATACATACATATATATGTATATATATGTATATATACACACACACTATATATATATAGTATTCTAAGTTTGGAATATATATATATGTGTGTGTGTGTGTGTGTGTATATGTGTGTATACACACCCACACACACACACACACACACATATATATATATACACATATATACATATATATGCATATATACATATATGTATATATACATACATACATACATATATATGTATACATACATATATATGTATATATATGTATATATACACACACACTATATATATATAGTATTCTAAGTTTGGAATATATATATATATGTGTGTGTGTGTGTATATGTGTGTATACACACCCACACACACACACACACACACATATATATATATATATATATATATATAGTCTGTCATATTTAAGATCTGCATGACTTGCCTGTGTTAAATCTAGACGAAGCATTTCTTGCCCATTGGAGATGCCCCTTATTGTTCCCAAGTTCTGTTATATGTATCTGCAATGGGTCATTCACTATCTGACGTGAAAACCAGTCCTTGCTTTCCTGCCTTGAGTGTTAAGTCGAGCTGAGTGTCATTGTCCACTCAGAGGTGGGTCCTTTAAAGGACCCACCTTTAATGATCAGTGGAGTCCAGAAAGGCCCAATGGGGAGCCTTTCTAGTTTTTCTTAGTTAATCACTTTGCATTCTCTTGGGAACAGATGCCGGGATGGAATCAGTCATATGAGTGATTTGCCAGGGAGATGCCTGCGGAGAATGAGGAAGCAGGAGTAGGAGTGGAAAGCATTCCAACTTTGATGCAGGTCTGACGATCGAGGAGACAGGATGAGGCAGGATGGGACAAGAAGAGCTTCGGCCTTGACTGCAGTTCAGAGACAGCTTCAGCCAGGCTGATGCGGAGTCCAGAGTAAAGGCAACCCTCCAGGGAGACCCCACATCAGGCCAGGATAGCCCCGCTCCACCGTCCAGTCATTGGCTGAGAGAAGCCTTGGGAGAATATGGTCCCAGGATGGAGGTGAGTGGGGGCCTGAAAGTCCCAGAGGTACTGAGGCTGGAGGCTGTCACTTTCCCATGACCCTCAAAACAGGTTCTTTTGAAAGGGAGAGCTGAAAAATGTATCTCCGTAGCTGCCTCACTAAGAAATATAAACTTATTAAACTTGCCATACGAAGAAGCTCACAGTCTGTAACGTCTGCATAACAATGAAATATCACTAATGCATTGGGCTCCTAAACTACACTCGGGCCTACCAGTTATGACACCAAAAAGCATCTCACTGGTGTTCCTAATGACGTTGAAATGAAATGAGGATTATTTGCCTGGATCAAGGGATTATTTTTTAGAACTTTGTGTTGTTTACAAACAAATTAAGGAACACATTTTTAAAATTTACAAATTAAACTGATGTAGAGATATCTGTTAGTACCCTATAGCTTCAGTTTTCTATTTGCCTGTAAGCACAGTGATCCCCTTTCGTGTTCCTATCCTCAGCACTCTGAGTTGGTTTGCCCTAAGTAGATTTTCTTCTGCATGAACACGTACTCATTATTTATTTGGACTTCACATAAAATGATTGCTATCCCTGACCCAGTGGCCCCAAAGCACTCACGTGGGTCTAGAGTGTTCTGTGCCTAGGGACGCTGCTATATGATTGTGGAAGCCAGGCCTCCTGCATTGTTCATTATGTGACATTCAGACCTCTCAGATTCATCCGCTTCATTAGCTTATTCCTACTAACCACACAACCCATCAAAGCAGAAGGACACAAAAATGGGATTCAGACAAAAGAGGCCAAGCTTAACCAAGAGACTGGTTCTTCCCCCTCCCTTTGTTTGCAATGTTCAGTGTATCTACTTTACAGTTGGAAAGGAGTGGAATGGCTCACTTACACAGAGTAGAAGTTAGTAGAGAAGAATACTTAATTAATGAGAGGAATGGTAACCTCGTGTTAGGTTGGCCATCTGTGTGGGAGAAGAGAATTACAAATCCCTACAGGAGGTTTGTCTACCAGAGGCCATGCAGTTGGGAAGAGCAGAGAGCCCTAGAAGTGACATGCATCTGTGATGCCCACCACGTGACATGCCTTCACCCAAACCTCTGTCTTACTAGAACCTCTCATTACCCAGCATGCTTGCCTGCTTAGTCCCATGGCCGCCATAAACCTTCTGGAAAGAGAGTAACTTTCCAGTCGGAACATCAGTATTGTTGGCTCTCCTGATGCACCCCCCCAGGTCCATGGACTCATGCCAAGCTACCTTTGTTCTGAATGGCTCTCACTGACAACTTGACTTACCTTTGTTCCTGTCAAGGCCACTCAGCACCCTTTAATAGAAACAAAGAGTGTTCAATGACAGTTGCAAAAAGACCCACTAAAAATAGAGCCCAAGTCACTATTAGAAGGCTCCCCATAAATAATTAGCTACTTTCGAAACCAAAGCCAACCCCCCAAAGCCAAGGAAACTCCCTGACTGACAAATACACTAAGACAGCCACTTTACAAGTAGACTCCTCTTCCACCCCCACACACTGTCCTCTGCTCAACCTTCTGTAGAGACAGAAACTTAACGGACCCAACGCACTGCAGCTGCTAACACGTGAGGCTGAGAAGCTCCTTGGAAGGATGAGGCAGAAGGCTTCACCACTCAGATGGGTTTGGGAGACACCCAAATCGGCCACTGGGTCTCTCCTTGGTCTTTCACCCAAAATTTAGCCCACAGACTTCATAAAATTACACATTAGTCCAAAGGAAATCTCAAAGATCTTCTCCACAAATATTGATGGTAATGGTGATAACTAGCTCTTCTGCACAACCAGAAATAGGCACCATGTGTTCTATTTTATGGGCTTTCATCTGATGCATGCAGAAGTTTTAGAATTAAAGCTCTTTGTGTCTGTCTGGATGTTTTTGTGTCTACACATATGTAAGTTTCTTACCTTTGTATGGTATTACAAAATTACACCATAAATTCCTTAAAAGGACTTCTATTTTAATTGCTGTAATGATAAATAAACACATACAGATTGAACAGTTCTAAAATTCCCAGAAATTTGGGAAATTTAATTTTTAATACTTTCATATGCTTTAAAAAATATTCTTATACAAACTGACTCAAGGATTTTCAAAGTTCAAGCTTCCATAATTTGGGTAGGTCTTTAGCAATCAGGACTAGTTTGATATTTTTGGTTGAAACAGTGGTGTTTCTAGCATCATACATTTATATTCTATTTGGGTATATTCTTCCCAAACTTACAGAGGTTTCCTGATTAAATAAACCCGCCTGTGGCTACAGCAGTTTCAGACTATCAAAAATGCGAATTTTTCCTTAACCAAATTGAACCTTCTTCTGACCAACCTTATTTCAACAGTACTTATGATTTGTAGTTAAAAATAGTTTCCAAGCTCTTTATGTAACTTAAAACCTTAACCTTATGCTAACCTGAGTTAATAGTCTTCTTTAGATACACAGGTCACTTATAAAGAAGAGAAAATACTGAAACTTAATTACTAAGCATAATTTTAATTCTATATGCTTTTTGTCTCTAATTTTTACATGGTACAGACTGGGATAAGATTTCAGAATTGCATTCAGGCCAGGTTCTTTCTCCTGGAGAGCACACTTCTGTTCTATAGAAAGCTCTGGACATATTTCCAAATAATTCCTATGCCCCAACTATCTCCTTCTCTCATTCACCCCCCTCCAAAGCCACAAGGGCACCTTTCTCCATCCTCACCATGAGAACTTATGGGGGTCCTGATGGAGAAGGTCCCAAAATGGTGGCCCCCAGGATTTTCCCACTGAGTCACACCCAGCCTCCAGCCACTTGTGAAAAATATCATGTAAATCTCCCCACACGTCTGTGGCTCCAATGTGCCTGCTATGGGTCTCAGGAGGCACTCACAGGCTCAGCACCTGTCTCTCTGGATATGGCTGCCTCTCTAAATTTCAGGGTGGCAACTAGTCTTGAAGCCTTGGTTCTCTGAAGAGCCCAAGAAAAGCTACTGATTTCCAGTTTGTCCTGATTTTTCTTACTGTAAGGCTAAAAGTGATGACTTCTGGAAGTTGCTTCCCTTGCTGTCAACATGTTATACAACCATGTTATGTCTGTAATACTGAGCAGTGAACATCGGTACCACTGTTGACTACAGATTTTATTCTGATTTCACCAGTGTCTTCCACTAATGTCCTTTGTCTCTCCCAGAATCCAAATAAGGATAACACATAGAATTTAGTTATGTATCAGCTTACTCATCCTCAATCTGTGATACTCCCACAGCCCTTTCTTCTTTTTCAAGACTTTTTCACATCTGAAGTTCTCTCATTTTGGATTTTTCTGATGTTTTCTATTAATTAGGCTGGGGTTATGTTTGGGGGGAAGTATACCACAAAGGTGAGTCCCCTTTTTATGCATCATATCAGGACGTACATGACAGAAGGTTGACTAATCACTGGGGATGTTAGCTTGATCACGGGGTTTAGATGGCACCTACCAGATTTCTCTGCTAAAAAGTTACACTTTTCCCCCTCAATTCTCTATCAGCTAGAAGCCGATCACTAAATTCAGTGCACACTCAAGGGGAAGGGAATTAAACTCTACCTCTTGGCGGCAGGAATATCTGTATCTATATCATGAATAATTTTTCTGTTATTTACTTTTTCATATGGACTCATTGACATTTATTTTATTCTTTGGAATTTGATCCAACATGTGCTTGTTTGTGTCGTTGTTCAATTTGTTAAAATTTCCTGGTTTCATCTTTGTTTGAGCTTATAACTTCTTCAGTCTGTGTCTGCCCTGAATAATGCTGCATTCTTACTTCTCCCAGTGAGTGCCTGTCACTCTCTAGTTTTCATGTTGCTTCTTCTTCCTGTGACATCAATTCTCTGCTAGGTTTACAAAAAGTAACTAATTTCCAACAATGCTCTTTCCAGCTCTCTATGTCTCTGAAGTCATTTATTAGACGGATATCTGTCAAAAACACTTTCCATTTATCCATAAAAATGTCTCAAAAAATCTCTGATAAATCATGATCCAAGAGCTCACATGAAAATAATGGAAGTATAAATACAATATGAGTTCTGACTCACTGGTTCTGTGTGCTCTGAAATTTTCTGATCCAGGCTGGTGCCATTAGAGAAGATAAAAATAGATTATTTCCTCGTGTCACTTCAGTTCTCTCCCTTCATGTCACTCCCATGTGTCCCTCACCTACAGAACCCATTACGCACACAAGGCCCATGACTTGGCTTGTTCTATATCCATACTATCAATCATGCTCTTTGGCCTTACAGCAGTAGACTCACTCCCGACTTTGTCCCCAGGGGGGAATACAGTAAATTATCAAAAAGAGAAGGCTCACATTACTCTCATAAAGTGTAGTTAAGAAGCAGGGAGGACGTTCATACAACACCACCATCAATCAGTGCCTGTGCTGAGACATAACAGTAAATGTCAATGGTAATAATAATAATAATAATTGAATAAATAAAGGCTTTTAAAATGGGTACACCTCCCAGGATCTTAGAAAGAAATGCAACATGAATTTAGGACTCAGAGAGTTTAAAGGTCAGAACAGGTCAGGAAGAGTAAAACTAATACCATTTCATAGATTTGAGCAATTACTTTAGGAAAAATCCATTACATAATACACCTGTTAGATGCTGAGGAAATAGTATGGAAAAGGACTATCTTGTCTGATAAAACACTATCAAAATGTATTCTGGAAAGGGATTCAAGATGGCTGCAAAGGAAGATCCTGAACTGATCTCCCATAAACATAAACACATCAAATCTACAGCTACATAAGGATCATTACCCTGTGAAAAAGATCTGAAATCTGGATGACAATCAACCGATAAAAGAATGTCATTGAGACAGGTAAGAGATGCAGAGATGTGGTCTTCACAAAAAACTTAAGCCCCAGAGCCCAGCACACAATAGGGAGACATCTCACCAATCTGGTGCTTCCTCTGGAAAAGTGAGGAGTGGTGCCTCATATCAGGCAGTCCAACCCTTGGGATCTGCACCAGAGAGATGAGTTCCCTAGAGATGCCAGGATTAGAAAACCAAGGGAGATGAGGGATCCAAAGTACTATAGGAAACTGAGGTTCTCCTTCTAAAGAGCTCATGTTTGGTCTCACTCATCCTGGGATCCTGCTCAAAAGCACCACTTTTTAAAATGCCTAGACTGTATGGCAAAAAAATTCATTTGTTCATCTGAGGGTATCTGCCCGAGGAGTAGGGGAGAGTCAGGGGTCTCTCTGGAGACAAAGGCTCTGGCAGACACCATTTGTGTGTTCTCCACCTACCCTGCTAGCCAAGGTAGGCACACTGTGACACAGCACCTTCTGGTTGCCACACAAGAAGGGTGAGGGCTCGCAGTCACAGCATGGTCCCACCGCCTTGCTGAGGCTGGAGAGAGTGGGTGGCAGCAGCAATTCTTCACTCCCGCAAGGGCAGACTAGTGTGAGCAGTCATGGCATTTCCCTGCCCCCAACCTCGGGCCTGGGATAGGGCACTCTCTCGCAGCACAGCTGAAATCAATGAGTGCATGCATTCAAGGCATTTTCCTGTTCTCGTTCTGAAGCCAGAGGACATGCCTTGCCCCCTGCACATACCAGCTTCCCTGTTAAAGCCAGTAGGCATGTGAAAACCACACAGGGGATTCCCCTTATTTGTTTGGGTCTGGTGGCCAAGGGGGCTGGCATTCCTGAGCTCCAGGGAACTATAACAAATGCAAAGACACGTTTGGCAGACCGGTAACACCAGGACACTGCATAGACAGCAGGCCGAAACACAACCGCTGTCTTCCTGTGAAAAAAGCCTTTTTACTTACCCTGGACCTTCAACCTGAGGGACAAGCTTCATGTCTCCCAGACATCTAGAAACTACAGAGGTGCTCCCAGAGAATGTAAGTGGAGAGAGACCATCCTTGCTCACCCCCTTTGCCTCAATACGCCTCTACCAAACATCCCAGAAAGGAGCTTATACACTTATCTGGAGCCCTGATTTTTGAAACTGTCACCAGGGACACCTCCAGATCTCCCAATCTGGAGTCCAACTGAGATTGCAGTTGTCACCCCACAAGACTATATATATTTGCACACTTTAAAAGCTTTAAAAGCCTGAGAGTCTGACTTCCAATCAGCTAAACGAAGTGTTAGATTAGATTCCTCTCCTTGGAACACTGACAGGTCTTGGGGACAGATCAGAAATAAATCAGACTGCTTATACAATCACAAAGGTTAGGAGACAACTAAGAACCAGGACAAGGGTAAGCGAGAAAGTTCATCTCCCACACATGGCAACTTTTCATCACTGGAAGAAGTAGTTGTTTTGCCAAATATATAGAAACACAGTAAGTCAAGCAAAATGAGGAAATAGAAATATGTTCCAAATAAGAGAATAAGACAAAACTTCAGAAAAACGTTAATGATATGGAGATAAGTAATCTACATGAACTCAATTTGATAGTCATAAAGATGCCCATGGAACTCGGGGAAAGAATGGAGGAGCACAGGGAGAACTTCACCAGCAACCGGAAGTGTGTGAAAGAACCAACCAGAGGTGACAGGGATGAAGAATACAATAATTAAACCGAAAACTACACTAAAGGGGTTCAGCATGAGACTGGATGAAACAGAAGATAAGAGTCTCTGAGGTGGAACACAAAGCTGCCCAAACAGAGCAACAAAAAGAAAAATGGATTTAAAATGTTAAAGATAACTTAAGAAACTTAATGTGACATCAATCAGGAAAACACTCAAATTAAAGAGGTCCTAAAGGGAGGGGAGAAACAGAAAGGTGCAGAAAACTTACTTGAAAAAATCATGGTTGAAAACTTTCCTAACCTGGGGAAGAAAACACCACACTGGGATATTCAAATGAGAAAAACAAACAAACAAATAAAAAACACCTCAAAGACCCCAACACCAAGCCACATTATAATTTGAGTGTCAAAAATTAATGATAAAGAATATGAAAAGCAGCAGCAGAACAGCCGTTTATTATGTGCAGGGAAGTGTACCCAGTAGGCTACCAGCAGGTTATTCAGCCCACGTTTCACAGGCCAGAAAAGAGCAGCGTGACGTATTCAGAGTGCTGAGGGAGGCTCCTCAGTAGCACAATTGGTTAAGTGTCCAACTTTTGGTTTCTGCTCAGGTCATGATCTCAGGGTTGTGGGATCGAGTCCCACCTTGGGCTCCCTGCTCAGTCTGCTTCAGTTTCTCTCTCTTTCATCCCTCTTCCAAACAAATTGTTAGGATCCATGATCAAAGGAATGAGAATGATGCAAAGCAAAAGTCAAGCAAAGCTTTATTTTGCGCCAAGCATCAAAAACCATACCGACCAGTAGGGGCCATCTTTTACGAAGAGGCGACAATGATGACCCTGACGAGGCTGCTCCCCGGACGAGGCCGCTGTGGACAATGCCGCTCTGGACGAAGATGCTCCCCAGACGAGGCTGCTCCCTGGGTGTCGCCACTCCCCGGATGACGCTGCTCCAGCGAGGCCGCTCCCCGGACAAGGTCGCTCTGGATGCCACCGCTCCAGATGACCCCGCTCCCCGGGCAATGACCCCGACAAGACCGACGACTACCCCAATTACTACTACTACTCCCCCCATCCAGCCTCACAGACTAACCTTTATAGAGGTGGTTGAGCCTGGCCCACACACAGGTGGCCAATGACATTGCAACACACAGGGAAAACTGCACAGTCATGCTTGGTCGGCCATATGGATGACCAACTGAATTTCAATTCACCACAGTAAATATATGTGAGTCCCACTGATTGGATGTCTCCATCTGGCCTGGCCTGCCCCTATATCCGGGTTTTGCAAGTAAGTTCCTCTGGCTAACCAGGTCCTCAAACAGGCCCTCAAATTCCCCCCTTTTCCTTGGAAATTAGTCAAATCCTTGACTTTTCAGACAGTTCTATGTTCTCCTGTTGTAAGGGGTTATATTGAGCATGTAAGACTAACATTTTTATCGCTCTAATTTTCTTTGGTACAAATGACATTAGAGTGTTTATAATGCAGGGGCCAAAAAGTAACAGTAGTGCACAGTCGGCAGATGAGTTAGTCATTCACTGCTTTGTATAATCTTTTACATTTTTCCTAATTTCGTTCTTCTAATTTCCTGCCTATACTTTACATAAACAGGTAACAATAGGAGTAACAGTAAACTCACAGTTTTTTTTAGTCTTAGCTTTAGTCCACGGCCAGCAGGGTCCGTCGGCTGCAGCTTCCATCTCTGGGGGGCGTCCTCATCCTCAGCTCGTTTGACGTGACCCGCGTGAATCCAGGCCCTAATGCCTTCTACTTTTACTACTGTGGGGGTGGTCAGGATGACAGTAAATGGTCCCTTCCAGCGAGGCTCCAAGTTTCCCACTTGATAGTGACGTATCCAAACCAGGTCCCCGGGTTGGTAAGGATGTGGTTCCACCTCTGTCTCTGTCCCAGTGTAGGCAGTCCGGATCCCTGCGTGGGCTTTTTTAAAAAAAAGACTATAATGCCTGCAGTGACTGGAGTACAGACTGATCAGTCATTTCTGCTAGGTCAGCCTCTTGTAGCTGAGGACAGAGTTGGGGGGGGTCTCCCGCACATTATTTCAAATGGGGTCACCTTGTTTAAATAGGGTGTACACCATGCCCCGAGGAGGGCGAAAGGAAGGAGATCCACCCTTCCACCGCCAGTCTCCAGAATTAGCTTTGTCAAAGTCTCTTTAAGATTCCAGTTCATTCTCTCTACTTGTCAGGAACTCTGGGGCCAGTAGGCACAATGTAGTTTCCAGTTAGTGCCCACGGCCTTGGCCAATGCATGTGAGACTGAACTAAAAAATGCAGGGCCATTGTCTGACCCAATCACGAGAAGCAGCCCAAACCTAGGAATTATTTCTTCTAGTAGCTTTTTGGCTACCACTCCTGCTGTCTCATGTTTGGCAGAAAAAGCCTCTACCCAGCCTGAAAAGTTATCTACTAAAACTAACATATACTTGTGCCAATATTTTCCGGGTTTCATTTCTGTAAAATTTATTTCCCAATAAATTCCTGGTTCCTTACCTCTTTCTCTTTTCCCTCTTCCCATTCTAGTTCTTCCCACATTAACTGCCTGGCATTGAGCACATCTATCATCTACATCCTAAACCATACGACCTAATTTAGAAACCTGGAACTGCTTGCCTAAAAGCTCCTTCAGTTTGCATATCCCCAAATGAGTACCCTGATGTATCTGGTCTACTAACTTCTTACTTAGTCTTTGAGGAAGAATTATTTTTCCTGCTTTAGTCTTAGCCCAGTCCCCTTCATAGTCCAATTTAACCCATTTTTGTAAATACTTTAAATCTTCTTCTGAATAGTTCTGTTTTTCTGGTAGGGCTGGAGCCAGGAGTGTAACCAGTTCTTGTACTGTTTCTCGGGCTGCTTGCTTTGCGGCTTGATCTGCTAATTGGTTTCCCCTCCACTTCAGTTTTTACCCTAGGTTCGGGGAGGATCTCTTAACCATGGCCCCTTCAGTCTCTGGTGGCGAGCATTGCTGTCTTCCTTTTGGGGTACTCCCTGGCCCAATGTCCTTTTTCCTTACAGTAAGTGCACTGATCTGAATCTAAGTCTCCCCGCCTGCCTTCTCTGTGCTTAGGCTTTTCCTTCCATTTACCATCCCCTACCTGTCTCCTCCCCACCTCATGTAATGCCAAAACCTTAACCAGTTTTTTGGCCTGTTTTTCATCCTCTTGTGCATCCCTGTTGTTAAACACCTTTTCTGCTATTCCCACTAACTCAGTCAGATTCTTCCCTTCAAATCCTTCAATTTTCTGAAGTTTCCTCCTTATATCTGGGGCTGACTGACTGTCAAAAGCAAGATTCACTGCCCTCTGATTTTCGGGTGCCTCAGGATCGATCAGGCTATACATTTTATAGGCTTCAATAAGCCTTTCTAGGAAAGCTCCTGGAGACTCATTCTTACCTTGAGTCACTGTACTAATTTTAGATAAATTTATGGGTCTCCTTGCAGCCGCACAGAGGTCTCCCAGTAGAGCCTGGCGGTAGAAACGTAAGCTCTCCTTAACTTCATAGGAGTTTGGATCCCAGTCGGGGGGTTCCCTTGGGCAGTAGTCCTCCATTCAGCAGGGATCGAGGTCCCTGCCAAGTCTCTCGCTTATCACCTTATGGGTTTCTCTCATGATGCGATCCTTCTCTTCCGCATTAAAGAGAGCCATAAGGAGCTGTTGAATATCCACCCAGGTAGGTTGGTGGGTAAGAAAGACAGTCTTCAAGAGACTAATTAAATCCTGAGGGTGGACAGAAAAGGATTTGTGTTGGGCCTTCCAGTTATAGATGTCAGAAGAGGAGAAAGGGATATAGGTTAGGTGGGGGCACCCTCGCCCATTTGGTAGAGCAACCTCACAGAGAGGCAGCATTGGCGCTGACAGTACCAGTGAGGTAAAGGGAGGCAGAGGGGGATAGAGGAAAGGGGAAAGATCAGGGCAGTCTCTCTGCTTGGTGGTCCCATAGGCAGACCCCAACCACGTATGAGGTGGACTGGTAAGGGCATCTCGGGACCAAGAGTCAGGTTTAGGGGACAGATAAGGGGGGGGGAAATTCCACCTCCTCCACATTCAATGGAGTTAGGACGGTCTTCTTCCCTGGTTCCCCCTCATCTGTCTGTTCTGGTTTTGGTGCTCTGACCTGCCTTAGAGGGAGAGAGATGGTTTTGTTAGCAGAGGGAAGGTGGGACTTGAGCCATGATGGTGGCTCTTCTATCAGATATCGCCAGGCCACAATGTATGGTATTTGGTTTCGATGAAGATCAAAGACCTCACTCAGGATAGAATAGATCTGAGCCAAGGCAAATATTCTTTCTGTGGGCCACCCTGTGGAGAAAGTGGGCCACTCTAATTGGCAGAGTGTTTTTAATTTTCCTGGGTAAACCTTGTCACCTGACTGGGTGACTTTACCTTGAAAATCCTTGAAATGTTCAAGAACGAGACCTAGGGGTGTCACAGGTCCCTTACTCCCCGCTTGTCCCATTTCTCCAAATACAACAAACAACACAACAGACAACAAAAAAAAACAAGGCAAAGACAACCACAGGCCCAGCGATCCCCATCCTGAGCCCACTGCTGGTGGGAACTTTCTTGGTCCCCAACAAACCAGACAACAGACAACAAAAAAACAAAGCAAAAACAACCGGTGGCCCAGTGATCCTTACCCAGAACCTGCCACTGGAGGGGACTTTCTTTATCTCCTGACTGACTCAAACCCCCCATCCTCCCAGGGTAACTCAAACCCCCTGGTGACCGCCTAGGGGGACCAGAACCCCCTAACCATCCAGGGGGACTCGAACCCCCTGACCGCCTAGGGGGACTCGAACCCCCTGACCATCCAAGGGGACTCGAACTCTCTGGTGACCTCCCAGGGGGACTCGAACCCCCCATCGATCTACCAGCAGAGGGAAGGGGCGTTCTCGCATCCACTCCAGCTCTGGGGAGCATGGCTGCATCCAGCTTCCCCTCGCTGGGCTATACCCTGGAGCTCCGCAACCAGTCAGACAGGATCCCAAGGTCTTACCTCCAGAGGCTTTTCCCAGAAATTCTGATGCTGGCTCAGTTCTCGTCGTTTGATCCCGGACGAGCCCCCAATGTTAGAGTCCGTGATCAAAGGAATGAGACTGATGCAAAGCGAAAATCAAGCAAAGCTTTATTTCATGCCAAGCATCAAAAACCAAACTGACCGGTAGGGGCCATCTCTTACGAAGAGGCGACGATGATGACCCCAACAAGGCCGCTCCCCAGATGAGGCCGCTCCCCAGATGATGCCGCTCCGGATGACGCCGCTCCCCAGACGATGACCCCGACAAGGCCGACAACTACCCCAACGACTACCCCAATGACTACCCCAATGACTACTACTACTACTAATCACCCAGCCTCACAGACTAACCTTTATAGAGGTGGTTGACCCTGGCCCACACACAGGTGGCCAATGACATTGCAACACACAGGGAAAACTGCACAGTCATGATCGGTCGGCAATATGGGTGACCAATTGAATTTCAATTCACCACAGTAAATATATGTGTGGCGCGCTGATTGGATGTCTCCATCTGGCCTGGCCTGCCCCTATATGCAGGGTTTGAAAGTAAGTTCCTCTGGCTAACCAGGCCCTCATGCAGGCCCTCACAAAATAAGTTTTTAAAAACAAGAAAAAAATGCTGGCTGACTGCAATCTGCCTTTCTTTCCAGGGTGCAAAAAGAAAAACATGCAACCAAGAATGCTCTACCCAGCAAGGTGGTCATTCAGAGTTAATAGGGAGATTAAGAATTATCTAAATAAACAACTAAAGGATTTGATTATCACTAAACTGGCCTTATAAAATATGTTGAAGGGACTTATTTAAACTAAAAAGAAATGACATAATTAACAAGAAAATACATAAAAATAAAATCATAAAGGCAAATGCAACATACAGTATATGTACAGCAGAGGTAGTGGGTAAATCATTTATAAAGCTATAGTGAAGATAAAAATAGTATGTTTAACTAAAACTACAATAATTAGTTGAAAGATTTATATTTAAAAAAGGTCATGACATCAAAACCATTAAACACGTGCTTCCCCACAGTATAGAACTTCAACAGTTTACATCAATGGAAAAGTCATCCACACAGAAAGTCAATAAGAAAACATCAGTTTTAAATGAATCATGTACACTGGGGTGAATGGATAAAGATATCACACACATCAATACTATTCAGCCATAAAAAATAATGAAATGGTGATGGTCGTGGTAACATGGAGAACCTTGAGAATACTATGTTAAAGAAAATAAGAGAAAGACAAGTACCATATGGTTTCACTTGTATTTAGAATTGAAAACAAAACAAAACAAAACAAAACTCATGTTAGGGTCCGTGATCAAAGGAACGAGACTGATGCAAAGTGAAAGTCAAGCAAAGCTTTATTTCGCGCCAAGCATGGAAAATCGAACCAACTGGTAAGGGCTGTCTCTTACGAAGAGATGACGACGATGACCTCGACAGGGCCGCTCCGGGCAAAGCCGCTCTGGACGAGGCTGCTCCCTGACGAGGCCGCTTCCCCGATGAGGCTGCTCCCCAGACGAGGCCACTCTGGACTAGGCCTCTCTCCAGACGAGGCCACTCTGGACGAGGCCGCTCCCTGGACGAGGCTGCTCCTGACGATGAAGAGGCAATGATGACTACGAGGACGACAGCCCCGATGACGCAGACTCTGCTCCCCATGACGCTGCTCCCGGTGAGGCCGCTCTGGACGAGACTGCCCCAGACGAGGCTGCTGCCGACGAGGCTGCTTCCCAGACGAGGCCACTTCCTGGAGGGAGGCTGCTCTGGCAAGGCCACTCCCCCGAGAGGGAGGCTGCTCTGGCAAGGCCACTCCCCCGAGAGGGAGGCTGCTCTGGCAAGGCCACTCCCCCGAGAGGGAGGCTGCTCTTGCAAGGCCACTCCCCCAAAGGGGAGGCTACTCTGGCAAGGCCACTCCCCTGAGGAGGGAGGCTGCTCTGGCAAGGCCACTCCCCTGAAGGGGAGGCTGCTCTGGCAAGGCCACTCCCCCGAGAGGGAGGCTGCTCTGGCAAGGCCACTCCCCCGAGAGGGAGGCTGCTCTGGCAAGGCCACTCCCCCGAAGGGGAGGCTGCTCTGGCAAGGCCACTCTCCCGAGAGGGAGGCTGCTCTCGACGTGGCCATTCTCCGATGACTCTGACAGCTCTTACTGACAGCTCTTATTCCCCGGAGGGAGGCTGCTCTGGCAAGGCCACTCCCCCGAGGATGCCGCTCTGGATGAGGCTGCTCTGGACGTGGCTGCTCTCCGATGACTCTTCCTGCTGACAGTTCTTACTGCTCCGGTGAGACTGAGCCCCCTAGCCTCACAAACCAGCTTTTTTATAGAGGCACTTTTAGCCGGGCTATACACAGGTAGCCAATGAGATTGCAATACACAGAGAAAACTACACAGTCATGCTAGATCTGCCACACATAAAAAAAAAAACTGCTAGGTTACACACGGGCGGCCAATTGAATTTCAACTTACCCTAGTAGATATATGCGCGCCCCTCTGATTGGATGTCTTCACCTGGCCTGACCCGCCCTTGTATCTAGGCTTTGCAAGGAAGTTCCTTTGGGAGGGTCAGGGTCAATCTAAGTTCTCTGCAACAATATGGGTCCCTCTGCTTAAGTAAGCCCTTACATTCCCCCCTTTTCTTTGGAGAATGGTCAAATCCTTGACTTTTCAACCAGTTTCTATGTTATATTGAGCATGTAAGACTAACATTTACCACTTCATACAACTTTCACTTTTCCTAATTCTGTTGTTAATAGGCCCCTTTCTTTATAAATAGCCCCATGTATGTGGAGGGTAGCAAAGGCATACCTGCTGTCCATATAGATGTTGGCAGTTTTACCTTTGGCCATCTGCAGCGCCTTAGTGAGTGCAATCAGTTCCGCTTTTTGTGCCGAAATTCCATGTGGCAATGCTGCTGTCCAGAGTTCCTGCTCAGGAGAAACCACCGCAGCCCCCGCATACCTCTTTCCATTGAGCATGTAGCTATTCCCATCTGTGAACAGAGTCATCTCGGCATCCGGGAGGGGAATGCCTCTGAGATCCGACCTTATTCCTGTGACTTGGGTTAGGACCTTCCCACAGTTGTGTGGATGGTCAGCCAGCTCCTCAGGCAGCAGTGTGGCTGGATTTAGCACCGCTGGGGGCCGGAAGGTCACTCTTGGTTCATTGAGGAGGAGGGCCTGATACCCCGTCACCCGGGTGTTCATCATCCATCGGTCTGGTGGAGTCCGGAGAAGGCCCTCAATAGCATGCGTGGTGGTTACGATGAGATTCTGACCCAAAGTCAATTTACTTGCATCCTTGACCAAGAGGGCCGTTGCAGCAATTATGCGGAGGCAAGGGGGAAACCCAGCTGCCACTGGATCTAGTTTCTTGCTAAGATAGGCCACTGGCCTTTGCCAGGGTCCTAGAGTCTGAGTTAAAACTCCTTTGGCCACCCCTGCTTTTTCATCCACATACAAGTGGAAGGGCTTGGTAACATCTGGGATGGCCAATGCTGGAGCACTCAGTAAGGCTGTTTGTAATTCCCGAAATGCTCCTTCTGCCTCAGTTGTCCACTCTATCATAGTGAGCCCTCCTTTTGCCAGTTCGTAGAGAGGTCAGGCAATCTCCGCAAACCGCGGTATCCGTAGCCTACAGTAGCCCACCGTCCCAAGAAACTCCCTCACTTGCCGGGACGTAGTGGGGCGGGGGTATCGGGTGATCACCTGTTTCCTGGATTCAGACAGTGACCGCACTCCCTCGTGGAGATCAAAGCCTAGATAAGTGGCATGGCTCTGACAGAGCTGTGCTTTCTTCGCTGACACCCGATACCCTTTTTCCTGCAGTCTGTAAGAGAGCTCTCGTTCCCCGCAAACATGACACATAGTCCTCAGCTGCCATTAGCAAGTCATCAACGTACTGTAACTGTGACTCCTGGGTTGGAAGTTCTCACGCAAATCCTCATGTAGGGCCTCGTCGAAGATAGTTGGCGAATTCTTAAACCCTTGGGGAAGTCTGGTCCAGGTGAGTTGGCCTTGGAATCCTTCCTGTGGGTCGGACCACTCAAAAGCAAAAAGGGGCTGGGATTCCCTTGCTAAAGATATACAGAAAAATGCATCCTTGAGATCTAAAACGGTATACACAGTTCTTTTGGGGCCCAAGAGGGAGAGTAGGGTATAGGGGTTAGGCACCGTCGGGTGGATATCTTCAACCCATTTATTAACTTCCCACAAGTCCTGGACGGGTCGGCACTCCCTAGTCTCGGCCTTTTTGACAGGCAGCAAAGGTGTGTCCCATGGAGATTTGCAAGGAACTAGAATCCTGTCTCCTCGAAGGCAGTTAATGTGTTTTCTGATCCCTTCCTTTGCCTCCCGGGGAAGAGGATACTGCCGAATGTGAACAGCCGTAGCTGTCGCCTTTAGTTGTATCACCACTGGAGATTGTTTCTTGGCCAAACCAGGGGGCTTCCCTTCTGCCCAGACCTGGGGAAACTCGTCCTGTAGGATTTGAAGAAGGCTCCCCTCCTTCGTCTCCTCTGGTTTTGAGACTGGCTCATAAAGGAGATATTCATCTACTGCTGCCATAAGCACCTGAACAGTGGGTTGTCTCAAGGTTACAGTCATGTCTCCTTCCGAGAACTGAATGCCAGCTCTTAACTTGTGGAGGAGATCTCTTCCCATCAAGTTATATGGGGCATTAGGGAGGACCAAAAATCGATGTTTAACTATTCCCGAGGCCAAATTCAAAGTCCTTTCTGTTGTCCATTTATGTCTCTCTGTGCCGTTTGCTCCTTGTACCCAAACTTCCTCTCCAGATAGTTTTCCCATAGGTTTAAGTAATGATGAAAATTGGGCTCCCGTGTCTACCAAAAATCAACTGATTTCCCCTCCACTTCAATTTCTACCCGAGGTTCGGGGAGGGGCTCCGAACCATGGCCCCTTCAGTCCCTGGTGGCAAGCATTGCTGTCTTCCTTTTGGGGCACTCCCTGGCCCAATGTCCTTTTTACCTACAAAAGGTGCACTGATCTGAACCTAAGTCTTCCTGCCTGTCTTCTCTGTGCTTAGGCTTTTCCTTCCATTTACTATCCCCTAGCCGTCTCCTCCCCGCCTGATGCAATGCCAAAACCTTAACCAGTTTTTTTGTCTGTTTTTCATCCTCCTGTGCATCCCTATTGTTAAACACCTTTTCTGCTATTCCCACTAACTCAGTCAGGTTCTTCCCTTCAAATCATTTGATTCTCTGAAGTTTTCTCCTTATATCTGGGGCTGACTGACAAACGCAAGATTCACTGCCTTCTGATTCTCGGGTGCCTCAGGGTTGATCGGGCTATACATTTTGTAGGCTTCAATTAGCCTTTCTAGGAAAGCTCCTGACGACTCATAAGAAACGTAAGCTCTCCTTACCTTCAGTTTCATCTAGTCCCAGGTTACTAATTCTGATTTAGTCCAAATGCAGCCCTTACGTCTGTGAATTTTTACCCATTTCAGTTCCCAGGATTTTAACATATCAAAGACCTGTATTTGTCCTGAACGGCTCCCATTTAACTTTCCTTTAGGGCGGAATTCATCTTACAAGAGAATTTAAACAATTACAAATGACAAAAAAACTCAGAATAGATATGGTTAAATATCAAGTGATGACCCTTATCAAAACATTGAAATTTTAGGAAATGTATAGAACCTCTGGAGTAGTTACAGCATTTATCCAAATGTAACCCAAGGTTTATCATTGATTTGGCAGTACTCCCTGTGTAACTTAGCATATCGAGGAAGCCTTATGAGCCAAAGAGAACTCATTTACAACTCTGAGCAGGCAAAGAGAAAACCATTTACATTTCAATTGACCGAAGAAAACTTTGCCCTTTTAAACAGAGAGAAAACCAGCTTTTCTATACCAGTGTCCTTCCCTTTTATTTTTAAGGGTGCAGTCTTAAGATATGAGTTTTCTGGGTTTCCCTCCCATCGTGAATGATGTCGTAGACAAAGGGAGGGGGATCTTTCAGATGCTGTCCTGCTTGCATCCCTCGTGGGAACTTAGGAGCGTCTTAGCTAAGGTCTGTCCGTATAAACCCCGGACCAGGCTACTCTGTGGAGTAGATGACCGTTATGCCATACGACGCCCCGCGAGACTCAGGGTGCAGCCCACTCAGACTCCGTAGCTGAAGCGGTGGAGCCATACAAACACATCCACACAGTCAGGCACTCTTCAGATTCAAACAGGTTGGACACCACCCCCTTTGGGTATCCCTGGCTAATGGGAGGCAATCAGTCTCCCCTTCCATTCTTCACGAATGGATCTAGCTCCGACAGTAGCCTCAGGGCTGTTTTTCTCTCTTATTCAAACAGAATGAGGCATCAGGTCTTTTCTCTTTTACATATCTCCTACTTTTTACAAACAGAGTTGCTTTTCTCATTCCCATCAGTCTTAATTACACTTAACAGAATTTTGCGTTCTTAGAAATACCTTAACCTCTACTGAAGATTAAATATAAACCAATTGTGAGCTGTTACAACAGCAGTTAAGCACAAAACATGTTTACCAACAGATTTCAAAAGCACCAACCCAGTTTCAGCAACCAGTGCCCTAGCACTTCATCCCATTTGTCATCCAAGCAAAGCTTCAAAGCTTCAGGTTACCAAAGACTCTGAAAGCTACTTTAACAATTACCCTTTAAAACCCTGAGACAATTAACCATCAGCCCAGCCGTCCCTCCGCCAACAGACCTCATGTTCCACCTGGGCCCATTCCACTTCAGACGCCATGCTTTCCCAGCCAGCAAGTGGGAGGGGCTAGGCAGTCTACGTCGGGCCAGAGAAAGCAAGGAAGGTCCCCAAAACAAAATTTGTTTCGGCAGCTGCTTGGGAACATTCCTTAAAGTCTCTGTTTCGAGTTAGACTAAGCCCAGCTGGTTCCAGTTATAGCCCTAAACACACGAAATGAGTGAGGGAGAAGCCCCACATCTATTATGAGGAACGGAGAGATGAAAGTCAGAGTCCCCTTACTCTCTGCTTGCCCCATTCCTTCAATCATAACAAACAACACAACAGACAACAAAAAGACAAGACAGAGACAACCGCAAACCCAGCGGTCCTCATCCAGAGCCTGCCGTGGGTGGGGGTTTTTCTGGCCCCTACAGGGGTTACCCGGCCCCCATACTGATGCTCACCGGGATGAGCCACAGATGCTCGCCAAGATGAGCCACAGACCAGAACCAGACCCAGCTGCCCTCACCCACTGGTGGGGGTTACCCGGCCCGCTACAGATGGGGGTTACCCGGCCCCCTACAGACCCAGATGACCGCCTAGGGGGGACTCGAACCCCCAGAGACAGCCCAAGGGGGACTCGAACCCCCCAACCGCCCAGGGGGACTCGAATCCCCCGGTCACTCAGGGGGACTCAAACCCCCCAACTGCCCAGGGGGACTCGAACCCCCCGGTCGCTCAGGGGGACTCAAACCCCCTGACCATCTAGGGGGACTCGAAACCCCCGACTGCCCAGGGGGACTCGAACCCCCCAACCGCCCAGGGGGACTCGAACCCCCCGGTCGCTCAGGGGGACTCAAACCCCCCGACCATCTAGGGGGACTCGAACCCCCCGACCGCCCAGGGGGACTCGAACCCCCCGTCGATCTACCAGCAGAGGGATGGGGCGTCCCCGCATCCTCTCCAGCCCTGGGGAGCATGGCCGCGTCCAGCTTCTCCCCGGTGGGCTATACCCTGGAGCTCCGCAACCAGACAGACAGACAAAATCCCAATACCTCCAGAGGCCTATCCTGGAGCTCTGCGACCAGACAGACAAAATCCCAATACTTCCAGAGGCCTATCCTGGAGCTCCGCGACCAGAGAGACAGACAAATTCCTAATACCTCCAGAGGCCTTTTGAAATTCCGATGCCGGCTCAGTTCTCGTCTTTTGATCCCGGACGAGCCCCCAATGTTAGGGTCTGTGATCAAAGGAACGAGACTGATGCAAAGCGAAAGTCAAGCAAAGCTTTATTTCGTGCCAAGCATGGAAAATCGAACCAACTGGTAAGGGCTGTCTCTTACGAAGAGATGACGACGATGACCTCGACAGGGCCCCTCCGGACAAAGCCGCTCTGGACGAGGCTGCTCCCTGACGAGGCCGCTTCCCCGATGAGGCTGCTCCCCAGACGAGGCCACTCTGGACTAGGCCTCTCTCCAGACGAGGCCACTCTGGACGAGGCCGCTCCCTGGACGAGGCTGCTCCCGACGATGAAGAGGCAATGATGACTACGAGGACGACAGCCCCGATAATGCAGACTCTGCTCCCCATGACGCTGCTCCCGGCAAGGCCGCTCTGGACGAGACTGCTCCAGACGAGGCTGCTGCCGACGAGGCTGCTTCCCAGACGAGGCCACTTCCGGAGGGAGGCTGCTCTGGCAAGGCCACTCCCCCGAGAGGGAGGCTGCTATGGCAAGGCCACTCCTCTGAAGGGGAGGCTGCTCTGGCAAGGCCACTCCCCCGAGAGGGAGGCTGCTCTGGCAAGGCCACTCCCCCGAGAGGGAGGCTGCTCTGGCAAGGCCACTCCCCCGAGAGGGAGGCTGCTCTGGCAAGGCCACTCCCCCGAGAGGGAGGCTGCTCTGGCAAGGCCACTCCCCCGAGAGGGAGGCTGCTCTGGCAAGGCCACTCCCCCGAGAGGGAGGCTGCTCTGGCAAGGCTACTCCCCCGAAGGGGAGGCTGCTCTGGCAAGGCCACTCCCCCGAAGGGGAGGCTGCTCTGGCAAGGCCACTCCCCCAAGAGGGAGGCTGCTCTGGCAAGGCCACTCCCCCGAGAGGGAGGCTGCTCTGGCAAGGCCACTCCCCCGAGAGGGAGGCTACTCTCGACGTGGCTGCTCAGGATGAGGCTCCTCTCGACGTGGCCATTCTCTGATGACTCTGACAGCTCTTACTGACAGCTCTTATTTCCCGGAGGGAGGCTGCTCTGGCAAGGCCACTCCCCTGAAGGGGAGGCTGCTCTGGCAAGGCCACTCCCCCGAGAGGGAGGCTGCTCTGGCAAGGCCACTCCCCCGAGAGGGAGGCTGCTCTGGCAAGGCCACTCCCCCTGAGAGGGAGGCTGCTCTGGCAAGGCCACTCCCCCGAGAGGGAGGCTGCTCTGGCAAGGCCACTCCCCCGAGAGGGAGGCTGCTCTGGCAAGGCCACTCCCCCGAGATGGAGGCTGCTCTGGCAAGGCCACTCCCCCGAGAGGGAGGCTGCTCTGGCAAGGCCACTCCCCCGAGAGGGAGGCTGCTCTGGCAAGGCCACTCCCCTGAGAGGGAGGCTGCTCTGGCAAGGCCACTCCCCCGGGGACGCCGCTCTGGATGAGGTTGCTCTGGACGTGGCTGCTCTCCGATGACTCTTCCTGCTGACAGCTCTTACTGCTCCGGCGAGACTGAGCCCCCTAGCCTCACAAACCAGCTTTTTTATAGAGGCACTTTTAGCCGTGCTATACACAGGTAGCCAATGAGATTGCAATACACAGAGAAAACTACACAGTCATGCTAGATCTGCCACACATAAAAAAAAACTGCTAGGTTACACACGGGTGGCCAATTGAATTTCAACTTACCCTAGTGGATATATGCGCGCCCCTCTGATTGGATGTCTTCACCTGGCCTGACCCGCCCTTGTATCTAGGCTTTGCAAGGAAGTTCCTTTGGGAGGGGCAGGGTCAATCTAAGTTCACTGCAACAATATGGGTCCCTCTGCTTAAGTAAGCCCTTACAACTCATATTCATAGATACAGAGAAGAGATTGGTGTCTCTTGAGGGGAGGAACTTGGAGGCCTGGGAGGGCAGAGGGATGGAGCTGCAGGGTGGGGGGAGGGGCTGCTTCTCTTCTGTCCCCTCCCCCTCCCTCAGGAGCCCTTTGTGACCAGACAATAGCTCTGTGATGTGGGCGTGAGGCTTGTGTCTGCACCTCCACACCCAGGGCTCAGTTGCCTGAGGGCAGCAGTGTGATTGGTCACTAACTCTCAGGGCTCAGTTGCCTGAGGGCAGCAGTGAGATTGGACACTGATGAGTCTGTGAGGAAATGTGTGATGAGGAAAGAGATGGAAAACTATCTCTTTCCTCAGGAATTCTTTATTAATGGTTGGCTGAGCTCCAGTCCCACTATCTGGGCAGTTAATGCCATCCTTGCTGTTATATGTGGACTGGGGCTCTTCGTCTTCTTACTTTCTTATTACCAGCCTGATCCGCCCTTACCACCAGGCAAAAAACACAGGAAGAGCAGGAAGGTAAGGAACCCTGGGCCCAGACCCAGCAGAGTGTGATTCTATCTTCTTTTCTATTATTCTTTCCACTTTTCCGAGTCACTGGAGAGACTCCTGAGATGGGAAAGAATAGAATTCTTAGGAGATAGTAGACCACCATCCATCCAGGACAAGCCAGACTGGGCAGGGGTTAGAGGGACATGAGGATTTCTCCCCAAAGATCTCGGGCCGGAGTCCAGGTGTGGTGGAGGGGTCCAGGACAGCGTCCCAAACACAGTGACCGGTGGCTGAGGACTGGAGGCTAAAAGCTGCCTCTCTAGCGGAGGTCAGGCCCCCCTGAATACCGGGTCACCAGCCGCCATCCCACGACAGGTGTTTCAGGTGAATGTTCCCCCTTCAGGGCTGATTGAGGGCAGTACTGAGCCCAGGAGGTCCCAAGCAGCAGCTAGAGTGGGGCTCTGGCCTTGAACAGTGGGGTCCTATGTGAAAGAGTCCAGCTGTGCCACCAGGTCTGAGATTGCGTGTGTTTCTTGAGCAGAGAAACAGTAGCAAACTTCTCACATAAAAAATCCTTCTGTACATTCCTCAAAGAAGGAAAACTGGAAACATTTGTATCCATTTTGAAAAGGAAATGAGTAAAACGAAAGAAAATCACAGCCCACCCCCCTTAGTTAAATGTAGGAAGTCACACTACTCATGAGCAGCGAGCACCTGCTGCTGGGGTGGGGGTCCCAGCCTCCCCATGTTCTCTTATCTCAGTACCAGTGGAGCCACGGAGAAGGAGAAACAGAAGCCAGAAAAGCCAGGCTCTGAGAGGTGAGCATCCACCACTCACTCCTGCGTGCCCCAGTTACACTGTGCCCCCTGCTCTGAGGCCCAGCCCCACCTTCTCCAGGACACCAGGGCCTGAGCCCATCCCTTAGGAAACAGAGCCCTGGGTGGCAGGTTGGGGGCTCCTGGGAGGGAGAGCACAACCCAGAGGCTTCCCAGATTCTGTGCCAGAACAAAGCCCTGAGGGGCTGGAAACGGGTGTCACCCAGCAGGGGCCCCAGGGCCTGGACTGGGGCCGGGACCTCCTGCTCCTACTGTGGACAAGTTGTTCAACTCTGCTCAGATTCCTCTGTGAGGCCATGCTGTCCTTCCTCCCCCAGCAAGGTCATGAGTGAGAAAACACTTTGGAAAGGACAAAGCGATCCCAAAAATGAACCCTGTAATCACCTTGTGGGCATGTGGCCTTGGACAGTGCTGTTTGGGGCTTCCAAGTCCAATCCCCCAAAGGTCTCCCCTAAAGGGACATTGTACCCAGCCTCCCGTAAGATCCCTGGACCCCGCCTTCTGCTGTGACCCAGTCTCCTGTTTCCAGCTTGCAGAAATTGCCTGCACGACCTGGAAGAGGTCCACAGTTTAGTCTCCCTTCTGCAAAGGTAAAGAATCTGCCCCCTTCTCCCCTGGGTGGGCCTCCCTGAGTCTATGGTGTGACCCCTGGGGCTGCAGGGAATGGCCTCTGGGGCTGTTGGGGGGGTGCTGGGAGGAGCCATGGCACAGACTGTGACCAAAGCCCTGGGCTGAGGGAGAGCAGGAGCATTGTGACGTGGTTGTGGGGCATGGAGGGCCGTGGGGTCCCCTCCTAGCCCTGGGCTGTTGCAGGGGCAGCTCACCCCTCCTGTCTCCCGCAGCTACCTGGCGAGGCTCTCTGACCAGGGGGGCTTTCACCAGTCCTTACATCAAGCAGCCCCAGGGCAGGTGCGCCGAGAGACGCCAGCTGGAGCCCATCAGCCATGCAGGGAGCTTGTGGAAGACGCTGCTCCTGCCGTGGCCTCATCACCTGCTCGTGCTCCGCTGACAGGGCCCCCTCGGCCTCTGGCCTCCACCCTGCCAGCAAGACCCCAAGAAGAGCAAACTAACTTAAAAAAAATCCTACCGGACACAGTGAGAAAGAACTTTCTTCCAGGTAATTCCTACTGGGCCTCTCTCATTCCAGCCATCTCAGGCCTTGGCCATGCCAGCTACCCCATTTTATCCTTGTCCTGGTGGTGGGAAAGTACCAAGTCCTTGTTCTTGCCTGGCACATTACAACACAAGTGCCAGCAAGAACATGTGTGCTGCCACCCACCAGATGCCTCGTTCTGGGGTGGTCTTACTAACAGGCAGATAGAGACTCATAACCCTTTGTTTGTCAATCCGGATGTCCAGAAGCTCCTTGAACTACTAATCAGCAAAAGGGTAGAACTGAAGAGTTGGAAGGAGAAAGAAAAGGTTGGGTCAGTTTTCAAACAGTGGTGCCCAGACGACCACGTGAGCTTCTGGGGGACTCTGTGGAAACTGTTGGGTGCTGAGCAGAACACCACCACCCCGCCATCATTCTGGAACATGAAAAACAAAGCAGAGCCACTGGCCCAACCTCAGCCATTCTCATCTCCCAAGGTCTTGGAAGACCGCTTGCAATGGAAATGCAGCCAGCTCTTCTGGGGTCTCCCCTCTCTGCACAGTGAGTCCCTGGTGGCCACTGCCTTGTTGTCTACTCACTCTTCTCCACTACAGGTTCCTTCTGTTTTATTCAATGGGACCTCTAATTGCTTGCCAGTTCCAAACCAGGATCAAATATCTTCACAGTTTTCCCATGCCCCACCATTGCTCCAGTGTGGGATCCAACCCCAACCCTCAACCCTAAACTTGACCCAGCCCCAGGTCCCCATTGTACCCTGTGTCCCAATAAGACCACCTTCTCTCCAATGCCAGAGGAGGATCAGTGGGGTATCTTGTCCTACATCCCAGAATAAGACACGATCCTTCATCCCAACGAAAATGCAACATCTGGAGTGGCCTTTGTTGCCAGAGCAACAAGGAAGGGGGAAGACTTTACCCACTATGGAGAAAAGATCTCCAAAATTCTTTAGCCAAGTCCTTCCCAAGCTTCCGGAGGACCACCAGGCCTCCCAGGCCCACAGATCAGGTTCCACCTTTCACGGGGACTTTGTCATCTTTAATATCCAGAAGCCACAGCTTCAGAGGAAGCTCAGCAGGGATAAACAACAAAGCAGCTTGCCCCACAAGGTTCAGCTGTCTCTGGAACTGAGGTGGCCTCAGGATGAATCTCCGGGGGTGAGTAAGGCACAGAGAGAGCAGGGGCTGTCAAGGCCCTTTGTGTTTAAAGGCAAAAGCAGCCAAGCTACATGGAGGACCAGGTCCAGATACCACAGGAAGTATCAAGCAAGACCCCAACTAGAGAAGAACTTTGGTAAGGGTCTAGGGCAGTGTCTGAAGAGGACACCAACAGGTCTCTTCAGAATCTCAGCTAGGTTCCCAGTGAAGGTTCTGGGAACCAACTCTGAGAAGGAGTTTGGAAGACCCTTGATAAGGGCCTTGGAGGGTGATCCAGGAAAATACTTATCCAGGGGCCCAGATAAGAAACATCTAGAAAAGACTTTAAAGATTCATTTGCACAGGAAATTGGGACAGATCAGTAAGGGTTTGATCCCTGTGACTGTGCGTCGATCCTGGTTTGTGGCCAGCCATGCTTTTCCCAAGTCGCAACCCCACATGGCTATCAGAAATCTAGCACCCTTGAAGGGTCAGAAGCCCTGCATAAACACCTCCCATGAGCTGTCCTTCCTTTGTCCTAACACTCAGCAGAAGCTGGAAACACACATCATAAGTTTTCGAGTGAGGCGTAAGTGGGACCTATCTCTCCAAACTGTTGAGCCCATAGATCTCAAACTACGTGAAGCTCAACACTTGCCCTTTCCCCAGCCCCCCTTTCCGTGCTCAGCCACCTTTGTACCTGGGGCCCCCTCAAAAGCCAAATTTTACAAGTTCTTGGGGAAACCACCTCAGCCCCATCCAGGAAAGAAGGGTATAACTGAAAAGTCTGATCCCACTTCAGAGAGTCCCCTGCCTGTTCCCTCACCCATATGTGAGCAAATCCAGCAGGCCCTGGGAGGGACTTCACCTGGTGATGGCCATCAGTCCTCAGAGACGTCTTTATCAAGACAGGAGGGCAGATCACCTTCTCAGGACTCCATTCTCAGCCTCCCAAACAGAACCCTGCACAGCAAGACTGTTATGGGGGCCAAGAAAGACAACCTGGAACCAAGTTCAAGTTTAGCAATGGCCAGAAATGAGCTAAAAGAGGAGAGTGGGGGTCAGGCCTCACCAGACAAGCTAGCAACACTGAAGATGAAGCTCAGGTCCCAAACTCCAAGGTCTGAAGGGTCCACAGAGGCGATAGAGGCCAAGAAGGCCTCTTCTTGGAAAGTCGTCTTAAGACCCAGTGGGCTGGCCAACAAACCAGCCATTTATGTGGATCTGAGGAGATCAGGATATCCAGGTGCTAGGAAAGGCCTCTCACCATCTACAGTGTTGGTTGCTGAAGATCCAGAGGAGGTAAGCCTTAATTCAAAGGTTAATAAGGTTGAGCTCCAAGAGAAGATAGAGTCTGAGAACCAGCCTGAAGACCATACCGCTGGTGCGCTTCCTCAAGATTCTCCCAGTGACATCCTTCTTCCAGACTCTGCCACTTGTGTGCTTGTTGAAGACAGTGGCACCAGTGTGCTCCTGCCAGACTCTCACACTAATGCTGTTCTTGCTGAAGACATCTTGACCACTCAAGAGTCACCCTCCTTTTCCCAAATGGAAAGTGCCAGTGGAGAGACACCAGCTTCCCCGGTGTCACATAACCTTAGCTCAAGTGGATCGAGCAGTGAGGGGCAGCGAGAGCCCTGTGGACCAAAGGTTGAGGAACCAAGTGAAAGCCAGAGCAACAGTGAGACCACTGATGAGGGAAAGGACCAGAAGAGACCCAAACCAGAAGAGAATGAAGACAGGTGTGCAGAAGAGTTGGAAATCAGAGCTTCCCAAGCTAGCGAGATAGTCCACCCTTCCCAGGCCAGAGGATCAGGAGAGAGCCTTGGGGGCAAATACCTCTGGCTCATGCCACCAGAAAAGGGACATGTGTTTCCGGAAAGCCACTTTAGACAAAGGATGAGGAATTTTATACAGTGCCTTAACCCCAACAAAAAAAGCAAAGGACTGGAAGGCCCCCTTCAAAAAGGCAAGCTTGCATCAGCTCCTGCCCAGAGCTGGGTGCCAGTGAGAAGCAGATCGGTTATGGACAACAGGGCTGCCGAAACTCAGACGATCGTGACAGCTGTGGGACAAATCCTGGTGGAAAAATTGGGACTCCACCAAGGAACTCGGACCTCAGAGATATATCAGCACAAGGGATTGCAGGCCCCAGTACATAGGCATTCTTGCCCCCACAGGGCTTTCGCCTCCACAGACCAGAAGAGAGTGATGGGAGGGATATCCTCCAATCAGCAAGGTACCCCCAAGGGTCATAGCTGCCCCAGCAAGAGCCAGATGACCAGAGACAGGAATGGCGAATGGGGAAGCCTCCCCAGGGACCTGGGGCCCCCAGGAAGACCCAGCCAGCACCGGCCAATGGTGGCAGGTGTCTCAGGTCGAGTTCACCATTATCCTACATGCAGTCTTCGAAAATACGTCTCAAACTATCAGACAGAGAATGCTTCACACATATTTCCTGGTCAGAAAGATTTCCTTCAAGAAAAAATCAAGTATATGCAAAGAAAGCCCATTTTTTTCTCACATTAGCACATCCTCTGTGTGCTAATGACTTCCCCGTGCCACAATTTTTATTGTTTCCCAAAAATATATGTTTGTTTGTTTTATTTCTCATGAGTGGTGCTGGACTCTGTGTGCCCTGCTTGTGGGGGGGTGGTGGGGAGGATCAGGGTTTTCTCTCCCTGAGGGCCTGCTTTAGCTTCCAGAATGAATGGGGCCTTGGAGGGCCAGTGACCTCGGTGTCCACCCCCACCCCCTTCCTCACACACCTTCCATTTCCACGACAAGGTGAACAAGACCCAGACCGGGACCTCGCTCTGCCCATCCTCTCCTGCTTTCCCTCCACCTGAAATTTGTGTGGCTGTAGGGAGGGTCTCCCAAGGCAGAAATCCCGTTCAGGCTCCAGGAAGATGGAGTCCTAGATCAGAGTGGAGCCCGCAGTTGGGAGACGCAAGGCTGGCCCTGAGGGCAGAGGTGAGAAATCCTGCCCTCACCCCCGTCTCCTGTGGGGAGTAGAGGACGGCCACCCCAGGAGACTTCTCTTCCCAGAGAATCCCATCTTGGCTCCATGCAGCCCCTCTTACACTCAGAGCAGCAAGGGACAAGCTCGCTCCTGGTGGTGAGGGTGTGTGGGGTGCCACAGAGACCCCCAGGGACCAACCTGCCCAGCCCCAGGGCACTGAAGGGGCCTGCTCGCCAGCACCCCCTTCTCCTTCTGGGGGATGGAGGGGGTGTGGCTGTGGGCGGGGGGACCCTGCGCTTAGGGTGGGAGGCCAGGAAGGAGGCCAAGTGACAGGGTGAACCCATGCCTGGTGTGACGACTAAGGACCCTTGGTGTCCCACTGCCACCTACAGGCCCAGAGGGGAGAAGTTAGAGGTCCTGGGACTGTCCCCACAGGGTTTCCACCCCACTCCAGCTGCCAAGTCCCGGGGTGGGGGTGGTGGAAGGGTGGGGTGGGTGTTGTACAGAAGCCACCTGAGCTCCCACAGGGAGGGCCAGGTTCCCAGAGGCAGCAAGGCCTTCAGGCAGAGAAGTAACTTCTGCACAATTTGATAAGCTTGTAGGACTGCGGGCCCCGGGACGGACTCGTGGTCTGTGACCTTTACGTCCACGTGTGGCCCAAGGACGGCTCTCAGGGGACTGGTGGGCCTCAGAGGCCAAGGTACTGGCCTGGCTCCTAGTCTTGGTTACCCCAGAGCCCAGAAGGGCAGGAGGACAAGATGGGGCTTGTCCCACCCCCGGCTGGAAGGGACGTGTCCAGAATGAGGGTGCAGTCCAGGAGGGCCCCCCCGTGTGTCCTGCTCCCAGCCCAACAATGTCCTCCAGGACCCCCCACACATCACTCACATGGTGGAGAGTCCCACTCCAGGAGAGATCCCCCATCCAGATGGCAGCAGGCATGGCCCCCCCTCATGTTGTCAGGACACCCCATGTGGGAATGTATCTGGGGTTGGGGGCAAAGTGGGTGCAGTCCTGCTCTGCCACAGCTTCTCCCTGGAGCCAGGTCTTGCCTCTAGGTCCCCAGGGTGGGCCAGCAGTGACAGTGTAGCCAGGACCCGGGGAAGGTGGGACAAGGACAGACAGTGCCCCAGGCCCCTGGAAGCAGAGTCCTGAACCTGGCTGCTGCTAGGTCCTCCTAGTGGCATCAGTTCTGGGAGTTGAGGAGTCGGACATGCACCCCACGCTCCTGTTGGTAGAAGTGCCGCAGACAGGAGGCTGGTGGAACAGCCAGAAACAGGAAGGAGCAAGTCCCCTCGCCCTTCTCCTGCCAGATGGTACAAGAAGGCCAGAAAGGGAAAGCCCCTTGCCAAGAGACCTTGTGCAGAGACCTCTGACAGAGACCCACACCAAGACCTCCCACAGAGACTCATACAGAGACCCACACTGAGACCTCCCACGGAGACCCACACAAAGCCCACACAGATCCTACACAGAGACCTCTGACAGGGGCCAACATCAAGAGCCCTCATGAACACCATGTCCAGGGATGATCCTCAAAGCGCTCCCACACATACCTTATGCAGAAACTCTCACAATGGCCAACACCAAGAGACTTCACAGGCACCTATGACAGAGATCCACAGAGACTTCTCTCAGACACACCTCAGAAACCGATCTGAATACCCACACACAGCTCTGCAGAGCCCACAGAGAGGCCTCCCAGTGCCCTGTAGACACCAAAGACATACCTTGAACAGAGGCCTCACCTCCAACCTTAGGAGCCCAAGTAGCCACCCAGTGACAGGCCCTGCATGAATCTGAAGCCACTTAGCAAACTGGCAGTGCAGCTGTGCTCTACAGAGAAAATGCTTGTGTATTTTTTAATTACTTATGAAAAAGACTTAGATTCCCCACGTAAACCTGAAAAATCCTTTCCTTCACAGATTTTCATTAGATTGAGCTCCCACGCACAGTTTAAAGAATCAGAAACTGAAAACAAAACTTTGCCATCGTCTAATGAGGTAAGAACTCTTATTTGTCCAGTTTTAGCTACAGTTTAGTGAAATGGCCTCAGGGGTCACGTTCCTTATTTTGTTAGGGACAAGTCCCTCCATCCAAAGTGACTTCTTCACATTGGAAATGCTGTAGGGAGGCCTACAGCCATTGGGATGTGGGATGGAGTGAACCAGCAGAGAGGCCACTGACTCAGCTGTACAGACAGCATGCTCTTTGGCCCAGAGCAGCTTGTGGTAGGTTTGCGAGGCTTGCTTTATTTTTAAATCAAAGAACTCACAGTGTCAAACACATGAAGCTGTTTTAGAAATGAGACAGTTCGGCAATATTTCTGTTATTGCCTTTGGCTTGTTTATATTTACTGTTAACAACATAAAACAATTATATCTTTTTCTTTTTGTTCCTTTTAAAATATGATAGTATCCTTAGATGATATCACATATACGTCCAGAATATGAAAAAAATCACGAGCTAATGCTCAGCTATGATAGCTTAAACTTCTGGAGTATTCAGAAAGTTTCATATTGTAAAATTCTGTAAAGAATCTTAAGGCACGTTCAGTTTCTACGTCTCGGGAAGTCAGGCTGTGCTTTATATTATCAGCTAAAAAAGGGCACAGTGCTTAAATAATTTTAAAATCTTAGAAAATATTCCATTTAGTTATTGCTTGAAACATACATTACCTCAATTAAATTACTTGGAAATTGGCATTTTAACATCTGTTAAATTTAAAAAGTATACGTTTAATCAGCATTTCATTATAATAACAAAGATCTCACCATCTACCTAATATTTTCCAAACTGGGCACTTAGTTGAGACTCCATATTTCTCACTGGTCTTAAGAGTCCTGTTGCTCTGACTTGATAAGATCTAGATAACAGATCTCAAGCGTATGCCTAAATCTCTCAGGTCATCCGTTGAGGTGATGATGCCACAATCTTTTCTCTCAGAAGAGAGGAAGAGCTGGTGTCAGTTCTGTGGGTATATATACATTTTTTAATTAAGAAAAAACATAGGCAGTAAAATATTTTATGGACTCACAGTTATTAATGTTATTAACATTTTGAAATTTGCTCCCTTGATGATACTTTCTCATGTTACTGAATCACAGGAACTATGGAAAGTGGCCCTGGATAGCCTATAATGTCCAATCAGTAGTATTTAATAACCAGGACAACTCATCACTTCCCTATAGATGCCTGCATCCACGATATCCTACAGTCATAAAAAATATACTTTCTTTTTTAAGTTTAAGCTACTTCTAAACCATGGTTTTAGTCAGAATAAAATTAAATTCTTGTAAGAGGTATAAAATAATGTAACTTCCAACAAAATAGACGGGAATTTTTGAAGTGCTACCGTCTTTTGAAGGAAAACATCACTGCCTCGTCTTATCCTGATAACAAGAAATGAGATGACACAGCTCTTCGCTCTCAGCAATTTTATGTGTGTGTGTTAGTTGGTTCTGTGGGTCAGATGCATTAGTATTCTTTTTTGTTTAAAGATTTCTGAGACAGACTATTTTTATAGAAGCGATAAATAGGACATGTGTCTTGTTAGCGTCAGTAGCCATTCTTACCCCACTTGGAATAAGGGAAAGCGAGGAACCAACACAACCATTTTCTGGGAAGTGATTCCATTACCTCGAACCTTTCTCAGTAGAAGAAAAGATGGGAGGTCTCAGGTAGGAAGTTGAGACACTTTTGCTCCACAAATAAGTACACAATTCATAGGCTGTTAAAACTGGGAGGGCTACTGCAGGCTGTTGGCTGGAAGGATTTGCAGACAGCAGATGAAGAAGGACAGGCATGTTTAAGGTCTCTTGGCCATAACCAGGCCACCATTTACAAAATGTGCCCATAATATAAGTAGGAAACAGAACTTGACCAAAGCATGCTGCGTGTCCTATCTTCCCTCCATTTACACAGGGAAGACACTGCCCTCCAGCACCACCCCCCCAGAACCCTCTCTCACTGTCAGACACTTACTGCAGACTTCCGATGAAGAAGTAGGTAAAGAAAGGAAGAAGAAGAGAAGAAGAGAAGAGAAGAGACAACCATTACCAACAAACACACACACACACACACACACACACACAATGGTGGTGGTCTCTGCTTTATCCCAGCCACCTAGTAAATAAATGGTGATCCCATGGCATGGAGAGTCTCCCCAAGCCACATGGATACTCAGTTTCCACATCCGACTCTAATCCAATGCTTCCTCTGCTACACGACTTGAGCAATGTGAAAGGATCCCTTTCCTAAGTCAGACAGATGATATCCCTATAGGAAATTATTTCCACCACCACCAAATAATGGTACATATCACTATTTCAGAGAGAAGAAAAGGAAGAAAAAGTCATCTTGCCATTTAGATAATGAAAATTTCAGAGAATAGAAACCTCTCTGGATCACAGTCTGGTTTTTCATTTGTTTGTTTTTTAAATATTTTATTTGACAGTGAGAGATAGCGAGAGAGGGAACACAAACAGGGGAAGTGGAGAGGGAGAAGCAGGCTTCCCGCCCAGCAGGGAGCCCGATGTGGGGCTCGGTCATGGGATCGAGCCAGAGCCGGAGGCAGATGCTTAACAACTGACCCACCCAAGCACCCCAATAACAGTTTGTAATTTTTCTTTAAAAAGAAAAGAATGACAAATGGGAATTTAATTCTATTAACTTTCATGAAAATAAGTACAACGGAGTGTATTCCACTTCTCCCTCTGGGTGGACTCCTTCATGAGAAGTGTACCTTTCTCTGCATCTTGAATCCGCCTGCAATTCCAAGTAGTCCTCACAGATTTTGAGGATTGGAGGCAAAAGTACACAAAACCCAGTTCCTGGAGATACCATTCCTGCTTTGCTCACCTAAGAGGCGTGGGGAGTCCATTAGGAGTGAGAATGTTAGGGCCAATTTAATGTTAAAACCTGTTTAACTATTAGGGCCTGCTGAGCTAGAGCGACTCCATATTGCCTAGGTAGCCATATTGTTGTTTACATCCATGGACTTCATTCCAGGAATAAATGCCCCAGTAGTTCCTGGTATCGGTTCCAGGTATCGATTCCTGGAGTAAACGCCTTAACCATAGAAGCCACGTACCTTGAGGTCTGCAGTTATGCCCTATAAAACCAGCTTGTGAGATCAGGATGGGGTCACTCTCTTTGGAGGCGGCCCTGGCCAGTCAGTCTGGCTTCTAATGCTTGGCATAGAATAAAGCTTTGCGGGATGCCTGGGTGGCTCGGTTGGTTAAGCAGCTGCCTTCGGCTCAGGTCATGATCCCAGCATCCTGGGATCGAGTCCCACATCAGGCTCCTTGCTTGGCGGGGAGCCTGCTTCTCCCTCTGCCTCTGCCTGTGCTCGCTCTCTCTCTCTCTCCCTCTCTCTCTCTGACAAATAAATAAATAAAATCTTTAAAAAAAATAAAGAATAAAGCTTTGCATAACTTTCACTTTGACTCAGTCTTATTCCTTTGATAACGGACCCCAACAGAGGTCTTTTTGTGGAGGGGCTCACAGGGGACTGGACAGGACAGTACACAGGGGTGCAGAAGGAACACATTAGAACTTCCATTTGGAAACTTTTTCATCTCATTTTTTTTAATCCCTATGTTTATATAAGCTTTACCATGGATATAAATTATAGACTTACGATGCTTGTAGTTAACTTAAAAATACATAAACACACACACATAAGAGGCTACATACTCTGAAAGATTTTTATGGGCTCAAAGAATGGTAGAAATGTAGAGAGCACTGACATGAACAAGATTCCCGGTCTTTTCTAAGAAGCTGATCCAGAATCCAAAACAACCATGTTGTTCTGGGCTCCATCAGCCAAACCATGTATATGGCCAGTCCAGAAAGAATGAGGACTGTGGAACTCCAGAAGAGCTGTTTCACCAAACTTGGCAACCTTGATCATCCCCTCATAGGCAGGGGGTGTGTGACACAGAGGTGAGTGAACCATTCTGCCCCAACTCACCTGCAAACACAGCACAACTGTGCACAAATAGGACCCCAAGCCTGTGGTGAGGGTTGTGTTGAGGGGAAAAAAAGGGAGCCGAGATTCAGTTACAGTGCAGTGAAGGAACCTCATGCCCTTCCTGGACCATCAGATCTATGGGAAGTGTGGGGAGGGTGCAGAAGCCGTGGGGACCCCGGACAGCATTTAGCAGAGATGGCACACACCATACTCAGGAGAATGGCTTATCGTTAAGAATGCAATGGTTTGGGGGCACCTGGGTGGCTCACTGGGTTAAGCCTCTGCCTTCGGCTCAGGTCATGATCTCAGGGTCCTGGGATCAAGCCCTGCATCAGACTCTTTGCTCAGTGGAGAGTCTGCTTCCCCCGACCCCTCTCTGCCTCTCTGCCTACTTGTGATCTCTTTCTCTCTGTCAAATAAATAAAATCTTTTATTTAAAAAAAAGAATGCAATGGTTTGCATTTCCATTATATTTTTGTAAGTATCCTATTGCTTTCAAGGTAAAATTTTGAAGGTAGTAGTTTTATTTCCCAACGTAAAAAAATGGAAAATCCACTGGGAGACATTATTTGCTTTGGATCATGTGAATAGTTCTGGGGAAAGAAAAGAATGGATTCCTGCAGTCAAGAATATGGACACAGTGATTTCACTAGGAAGCAAGGGGGCTAAATACATTGGACCAAATTAAACAGATTGGCTCTTCCTCAGGCGCACAACCACTGATGGTGCTCACAAGCTGGCGTATTAAGACAGACCTCTAGCTACCAGACCAAGCAGCTGCTGTGAGTGCTCTTAAGCACAGACAGCCCGGGAAACACCCCAAGGTAAGGGGTGCAAGCGAGGGTGCAGCGAGGTCAGCCCATGACCCAGTTCTGGTGAAGGCAGCATCTGTGCCCGTCAGCTCTCGCCATAGAGTATGATGTGAGAAGCGCAAGTGGAGAAAGAGAAGTATTTCAACTTCGATGCCAGAATCAATCACCTGAATGTATCACTAGATGTAGAAAATGGACTGAACTGAGAATCTAACCGGCTCGTCCATGACGCCCTGTCTACATTACCTGCTTCTCTTCTGCAGGAAGGACGTCATTATTTCTCAGACTCTGATCCCCACCACACTGGGAGAGTCCGATATACTTGTCAAGGTGAAGCCAGATATCAGGGGACAGACTCACAGGAAATATGAATGTCGTGCAACTCCCCGAGAGACAGGCACCAAACGAAACGTTTCATGGCATGACATGATAAGATATGATATAAGATGGATGTATCAACAAACAAAGGGACGGTGAAAAATACTATAATTTATAGAAGTGAAAAAAAATGACCTCTGCCATCTCAGGAGAAGTACTCTACTTTTAACTTCATTCTGCAGCTCTCAAGGGCTATCATGTTTGTGTTTTTTTTATTGGGGTGACATTTTTTTTAATTTTTTTATTTATTTTCAGCGTAACAGTATTCATTGTTTTTTCACCACACCCAGTGCTCCATGCAATCTGTGCCCTCCCTAATACCCACCACCTGGTTCCCCCACCCTCCCACCCCGCCCCTTCAAAACCCTCAGGTTGTTTTTCAGAGTCCATAGTCTCTCATGGTTCACCTCCCCTTCCAATTTCCCTCAACTCCCTTCTCCTCTCCATCTACCCTTGTCCTCTATATTATTTGTTATGCTCCACCAATAAGTGAAACCATATGATACTTGACTTTCTCTGTTTGACTTATTTCACTCAGCATAATCTCTTCCAGTCCTGTCCATGTTGCTACAAAAGTTGGGTATTCGTCCTTTCTGATGGAGGCATAATACTCCATAGTGTATACGGACCACATCTTCCTTATCCATTCATCCGTTGGAGGGCATCTTGGTTCTTTCCACAGTTTGGCGACCGTGGCCATTGCTGCTATAAACATTGGGGTACAGATGGCCCTTCTTTTCACTACATCTGTATCTTTGGGGTAAATACCCAGCAGTGCAATTGCAGGGTCATAGGGAAGCTCTATTTTGAATTTCCTGAGGAATCTCCACACTGTTCTCCAAAGTGGCTGCACCAGTTTGCATTCCCACCAACAGTGTAAGAGGGTTCCCCTTTCTCCACATCCTCTCCAACACACGTTGTTTCCTGTCTTGCTAGTTTTGGCCATTCTAACTGGTGTAAGGTGGTATCTCAATGTGGTTTTGATTTGAATCTCCCTGATGGCTAGTGATGATGAACATTTTTTCATGTGTCTGGTAGCCATTTGTATGTCTTCCTTGGAGAAGTGTCTGTTCATATCTTCTGCCCATTTTTTAATATGATTATCTGTTTTGTGTGTGTTGAGTTTGAGGAGTTCTTTATAGATCCCGGATATCAACCTTTTATCTGTACTGTCATTTGCAAATATCTTCTCCCATTCCGTGGGTTGCCTCTTTGTTTTGATGACTGTTTCTTTTGCTGTGCAGAAGCTTTTGATCTTGATGAAGTCCCAGAAGTTCATCTTTGCCTTTGTTTCCTTCGCCTTTGGAGACATATCTTGAAAGAAGTTGCTGTGGCTGATATCAAAGAGGTTACTGCCGATGTTCTCCTCGAGGATTCTGATGGATTCCTGTCTCACGTTGAGGTCTTTTATCCATTTCGAGTTTATCTTTGTGTACGGTGTAAGAGAATGGTCAAGTTTCATTCTTCTACATATAGCTGTCCAGTTTTCCCAGCACCATTTATTGAAGAGACTGTCTTTTTTCCACTGGATATTTTTTCCTGTTTTGTCAAAGATTATTTGACCATAGAGTTGAGGGTCCATATCTGGGCTCTCTACTCTGTTCCACTGGTCCATGTGTCTGTTTTTATGCCAGTACCATGCTGTCTTGGTGATCACAGCTTTGTAGTAAAGCTTGAAATCAGGTAACGTGATGCCACCAGTTTTATTTTTGTTTTTCAACATTTCCTTAGCAATTCGGGGTCTCTTCTGATTCCATACAAATTTTAGTATTATTTGCTCCAGCTCTTTGAAAAATACTGGTGGAATTTTGATTGGAATGGCATTAAAAGTATAGATTGCTCTGGGCAGTATAGACATTTTAACGATGTTTATTCTTCCCATCCAAGAGCATGGGGTGACATTTTTGCCTGTACTCAGCATATGGATAATTTATCAGTGAACAAGTTCTTATCAAAACCCTTTGTAGGGGTGCCTGGGTGGCTCAGTGAGTTAAGCCTCTGCCTTCAGCTCAGGTCATGATCTCAGGGTTCTGGGATCAAGCCCCGCATTGGGCTCTCTGCACAGTGGGGAGCCTGCTTCCCCCTCTCTCTCTGCCTGCCTCTCCGCCTACTTGTGATCTCTCTCTCTGTCAAATAAATAAATAAAATCTTTTAAAAAACCCTTTGTATTCAAATTGCAAGCAGACTTTATATAATAAATGTCTTTTTATTATATAAATGTCATTTATTTTATGATAATTTATACATTTGTATACATCTTATATATTTGTATAATAAATGTTGTTATATAACAAATGTTTTGTGAATGTCCTCTTTGTTTTATATCATTCCACTCTGATACCAGTCCACTAGTTTTCTAGAGAATAACACTGGGATGGTGAAAAGTCAGAGGTTGAAATCTTAAGCAAAGGGAATCAGCGGGCCGAGGCTGAGACAGTGCTTAAGAGAGAGTGCAAGAACTGAAATCATCTTGGTGGTTTTAACATTTATGAATTTTTACTATGTCGAAATAAATATAAAATTTGGGAGTGGAAAAGTTAAGCCAATCTTAGAGAATACACCCAAGCCAGTGATGCACTTACCCATTAATCTCTTTCTCCCCATACATTGAACAGGTTTGGCTAGAAGACCTGTACATTTCACTGATTTCTAGAATTCAAGAATTATGTCTCCCAATAGAAGGTAAAAGCTTACCCATGTTTTATATACCGATGGGATGGTGAGGGGGGGGGGATCCAGCCCTGCTAATATCCAGAAGTGGCCCCGACTCACACCAGAGCCATGTTACTCTCCTCGTGGACATAAATGCCAATGGGTATCACAGAATACCAACGCCAGACAAAGTTACTCTGAGTTCATGATAAAGGGGGGCAAAATAAAGGTAACTCATAATTGTTTTCTAAGTATAGAGACAAAGATAACCCCCCAAATAACCCCCAAAATACCAGGCACCCCATTCTCTTTGTTAATATGAGTGACATCTACCTCGTTACCGGTAATGGTTTCTTCTGACTATAATCTTCGCTCCTATAGATAAGATTTATTGATATCATAAAATTGCCACTGCCTTCAGCATCCAATTAAATGTGACTAGATTCAGCATCCAATCTAAAGTGACCCCCCACTTTTTGTCCTTCCCTCAAATCACCCAACCAAAACCCAATCCAACAGTAGATTTTTTTCTAACACCTCCTCCCCAGACACCTGGTTCCCCATGGTGTATGTTCTCCCTCGTTGCAATGAATAAGCCCAGCTTGTTTTGGATAAAACTTGTTCACAGGAGTGTTTCTGGTGGTCTCTGACTAGAGGATGTGGACTTTGGAATGATCTCACGGCAGCCAACTGACTCTCCCTCCCCAAGGAGAACACCCCCCCATTCTTCAGCCCTTCCTCCAAACACCACTCACTCCACAGCACTTCCCTCCTCTCCCAGCTGAGTCAAGCCCCACGTGCTGCATTCTCCAGACCCCTTGCACTCCCTTCTATGACAGCCACTGCCTATAATGGCAGGCTTCTCACAAGAGCATTGGAATCTCCTTGCAGGCCCAGAGAGGAATGTCTGACCACATTGCCTGTAGTTAATCTGGTGCCTGTTGAAACGGATCTGTAAAAGTTGGCTTATTCATGGACACATGACATAGAGCTTTCCAATCTACCTGAAGACTGAATCACAAGAGTGTAATCACATCTTTAAAAAGGTTTCCAAGTAACCAATATGTTTTGAAAAGAATCTGTAAGATAGAATAGCATTAACAATTGAAATTTAATTGTTTTAATGAAAAATCCAAATTATTGAATCTAAGTCTTTTATTTTATACGTCAAATACAAATATCCTTGTAGCTTTTGAAATTAATCTCAAAACTTAAGTGTTTACAGAATACAGTTTAAAAAGCAATTTTACCTTAAGGTATTATTTCTATGATGACAAAAAATTCATTTAAAAAGCTATTATCGGGGCGCCTGGGTGGCTCAGTGGGTTAAAGCCTCTGCCTTCAGCTCGGGTCATGATCTCAGGGTCCTGGGATCGAGCCCCGCATTGGGCTCTCTGCTCAGCAGGGAGCCTGCTTCCTCCTCTCTCTCTCTCTGCCTACTTGTGATCTCTATCTGTCAAATAAATAAATAAAAATCTTAAAAAAAAAAATAAAAAAAATAAAAAGCTATTATCAAAGAATATATTTAAGATAATTTAAATATGCAACTTGCAACAGGTACATATATTATAAATCTACTATTCTAAAAACAAGGAAAAATTATCTCTTGTTTACTTTAACATTTAATGTGCTGAAAAGTCCAGAGAACCATTGGTTTATTAACAAATTCATATAAAAAAGGGTAGTGAACAATCACACTGCATGCATTTTCCCTCTTTGAAAATTATTTTTGAATTATTGAAAGTGTTTAAAGACATTATTTGAAAGGTGTGTGAGAGAGAGGAAAATATGCCTGCATGCTTATTGCCTAACAATTTAAATTACAAATATACAGAGGCACCAACTTTCAGTTATCAGATGAATAAATTTTAGAGTTTTAATGCACAAAATGGTGATTTTAGTTAATAATAATGTATTATATATTGAAATTTGCTAGGAGAGTAGATCTCAAGTGTTCTCACCACAAGAAAAGGGCAAAGACATAAGGTGATGGGTATATTAATTAGCTTAACTGTGGTATGATTTCCTGGTTTCACTTGTGAGATGATTGTGAAATCATTTCACAATATGTAGGTAAGTGAAAACATCACATTGTACAACATTAATCCATACAATTTTTATTTGTCCTTCATACCTCAATAAAGCTAGAAGAAAAAATGCACAGATGTATACACACACATGTATATCCGGGTATATGTTACACGGTGTATATACATGTGTGTTTTAGCATCCTTAAATTTGTATTATCTATTCCAGATTTTGCTGGAAAATACAGTTTTCATTATTCTACATAATATGGCACACTAAGGTTGATAAGTAGATATGATGCCCAAGTAACTTTTTACTTTCTCCAGGGGTTTCTGCCAGGTCTACCTGAACTTGAGTTTGGAGCATCCCCTCCCTGCTCCACACCAACCACTGCCAGCATCCCCAGGTCATTCCCAACCCTCTGGTTCTCTAAAACTTTCATGAGTATAAAGAGAGGTTTTTCCTTGGGAAAACACTGGATAGCTCCACTATTGACCACCTGTGCGTTTATAATGAAGGATCGATCTGTGTGATTTGTCTATAAATTTGGAAGGGCAAAATGAATGCTTTTCCTTTTTACTCAGAATAACTAAAGGTACGCATGAATATACTATTAAAGATAAAATTTCATTAAAAGGTGTTCACAAAAAAGAACTAAGTGTTCTTTGTCTGTCCCTACATCTAAGAGGTTTTCTCCTAGGATTTGTTTTGATCATTTTGTAATGTTATGTTTTATAGCTAAGTTTGTGATTCGTTTTGAGTTAATTAGTGTGAAGGGTCTGAAGTTTGGGTTGAGATTTTTTGAGCCTATGGATGTCCATTTTCTCCAGTATTATTTGTTTAAAAGACTGGCTTTCCTCTTTCAGAAAAAAATTGTCAAAGACCATAGTGAGTGAAGAAAAAAAAAGTAAAACTGAAAGTGAAGATTTTTATTGTCTTTATTAAAAAAATGCTTTAAGAGATTGCCATTTCTAAACAAATAACAATTTATATAGAGAGTTACATTAAGCAATAAATAATTGTGAAATTGAATCATGTTCAAAGTTAACCTAGCATGTTTGAGGAAAAAACCTCATTAATCATATCCATTGCTATGAGATCATCACAACTTTGTGGCTATATTGGTGAATCTGAGACACAACTTGATCTCACATGGCCCTGCTGTCATCCTGGGCCCTCACTCAGGACTGTAAGGCCACCCCCACTTTTTCTGTTGTGTCTTCCTCTATCTTCAAGCCAACAATGATATGTCGAATCCTCCTGTGCCTCAAATCTCTCTGACCTTTTCTTCTTTTACCAGACAAAGCCTGTGTAAAGAGCTCACTTAATTGGGTCTGGCCCACCTAGATAATCTCTATGTCTTAAGGTCAAGTGACTCAGAGTTTTAATTACATCTGCAAAAATTTCTTCACAGTGGTACCTAGATTAGTGTTTGATTGAATAATAAGAGGACCTGAATCTTGAAGTACCGTGTTTAGAATTATTCCTACAATGGGGCACCTGGGTGACTCAGTTAAGTGTTCAACTCTTGATCTTGGCACAGGTTAGGATCTTAGGGCTGTAGGATTGAACTTATTTAAGATTCTCTCTCTCCCTCTCCCTTTTCCCTCCCCTTCCTCTCTAAAATAATAATAATAATAGAATTATTCCAACCATGGCTTACATCCATAATGTTTTCCATACTGGCTTCACTAATTTACAGTCCCACCAACAATGCATGAGTATTCCCTTTTCTCCACATCCTCACCAACAATTGCTATTTCTTCTGTTTTTGACGGTAGCCATTCTAACAGGTGTGAGGAGATATCTCACTGTCATTTTGATTTGCATTTTCCTAATGGTTACTGCTGGTGTGCACCTTTTTTTTTTTTTTTGTACCTGCTGGCCATCTATACGCATCTAGAGGACAGTTGCAAGTTTGTTTGTATCTGCATGTACCTGTTGGCCATTCTCTTCCAATTCTATCTAGAACTCACTCAAGCAGGCTACCCCACTACCAAAATACCTGCCTTAGAAATCATTCCTCCTCTCTCTCTGCCTGCTTCTCTGTGATCTCCATCTGTCAAATAAATAAATAAAATCTTAAAAAAAATGGGGAGCCTGGGTGGCTCAGTGGGATAAGCCTCTGCCTTCGGCTCAGGTCATGATCCCAGAGTCCTGAGATCAAGTGCCACATCAGGCTCTCTGCTCAGCAGGGTACCTGCTTCCTCCTCTCTCTCTCTGCCTGCTTCTCTGTGATCTCTGTCTGTCAAATGAATAAATAAAATATTTTTAAAAATAAAAAAAGAAATCACTGACCGCTTTCTACATCCAAAGTTTAATTGAAAATCTTTATCTTAACAAACACTAGAGCAACAATTGACATTGATGGAAACCAAAACCTCCTCATTGGAAAAATGTCTTCATTTGCCTTCTAGGCACTCTATTCTCTGGTTACTCTCCTATCTCAGGAGCCACTGTATCTATGCCTTCTTTGTTAATTTGTCCATCTTCTCATTCTGCTTCTCTCTAACTCCTTGGAGTCAATATTGTCTCAAGACTTTTTAGATCCCATTGGTATGCTGGTGACTCACAGGTTTGTATTTCCAGCCTGGACCTATTCCCCTGAACTCCTTCTCATATGTCTAACTGCATATGGGTTAGCTCATACCAAGTGTCTAGAAGTCATCTGACCTTTCCTTGTCTCCTATCCTTGCTCTTTGAATTTTTTCCCACCTCCATCTTTCTTCTCCCAGCTAATGGCAACTCCATTCCCCTAGTAGCTTAAGCAAAAATTCTTTGTGTCATCCTTAATTTCCAACTCACATCCCATATCTCTCACATCAACCAATCCCATTGGCCCTATTTCAGAATTTTAACTGGTGTCTAGCAATGTCTAACTCCCTCTCCTGCTCTTACCCAAAACTTATCACCTTTTCCTCGGGTTTTTTTTTTGTTTCCTAACTTGGATGACCTCTGCTGCTTATACCTTGTGCTTCAACAGTTTATTCTTAAAAACCAGAAGGAGTGAGACTTCTAAAACAAGGCATATAGTGCCACCCTTCTGCTTAAAACACCAGAAGAACTTCCCAATTCATGTAGTCAAGTCTAAAGTGTTTACCATGGCTAACCAGGCTCTCCACTCTTCCCAGAAATCCCCCTTCCTTGATCCCTACCTTCTCTGTGTTGTCTTGTTTGTCTCTGAGCTCTTCTTTAAACCTGTCACAGCTTTTCACCTTATTTGCTTTGGCTCTGTCCTCACGTGCTTCTCCCAGACATTTACATGGCCCTGCCCTCACTTCCAGCTCCTCTGCTAAAAAGGCACCATGATAGTAAAAACTTCCCTGCTCACCCTCTTTTTTTTTAAAGACACTGGTCCCCACTTCCCCATTTTGAAATCTTTGCCCCCCTTTTGTTTCATTTTATTTAAAAAAATATTTTTAGAACTGGTGTAGAAAGATCATGAACTCACCTCCTTCCACAAACATGACAAACCTATGGCTGCATATGCAATAGTTCCCTCCTCTGAAAGAATCCTGAAAACTGTAAGGACCTATTTAGCCAGAGTGACTCCATCTTGGTTAAATAGCCATTTTGTTGTTTGTGCAGTAAACTTAAATTGGTCCTGCCCCCCAGAGAAACTTACTTAAATGCAAGTCCAGAAACCAGTAAGATGTAGTCGGCTAGTTCCTGATAACAGAGCCCAGAATACAAGGATGAGTCAGGCCAGATGGAGACATCTAACCAGTACAAAGTACTATTTGTAACAGTGAGACGGTCTTGCTCAAACCAAAATGACTCCGTCTTGGGAAGGATGACCATCTTATTGTTCACATTGAATATGTTAACTGACTAAGCCTTCCCGGAAAGTACTGTTTGTAATAGTTCCTAGCATAGGGTAATCTTAAATAACAAGTCACCAGACCAGATGAAACTAGCCAATCAACAAGAGACACACAAACCCTGTGGGTTGAGATACCAAGATATGGGTTGCAGTTTTACCCAATAAAAGGTAGACTGTAAGATTGGGGGGGTCGCTCTCTTCAGAGACTGCCCTGGCCAGTCAGTCTGACTTCTAATGCTTGGCATAGAATAAAGCTTTGCATAACTTTAAATTTGTTTCAATCTCGTTCCCCTGGCCGATCAGTCTGACTTCTAATACTTGGCATAAAATAAAGCTTTAAATAACTTTCACCTTGTCTCAGTCTCATTCCTTTGATAACAGACCTTAACAAAAACTAGATGAACAGTGCCTCCACCACAAATGATAAAAGGGCTACACTGAGATAGGTAGGAGCAGCAGAGACATGCTTTCACCAAAAACACCACTCCGGGCAGGGCAACACACAATCAGAAGGATCTCAAAGATATAGAACTTTTCCTGAGGGGCAAGGAGCTTGTCTTCTATATCAGGCACCCCAATCCTTGGGCCCTGAACCAGAGAAATAAGCCTCCAAAACACTTGACTTTCAGAGTGATGGGTACTAAAAAGGGCATGTGTTGTGATGAGCGCTGGGTGGGTTTTTTTTTTTTGCCTGATTTTTTAAAACTTTATTATGTTATGTTAGTTACCATACAGTACTACATTAGTTTTTGATGTAGTGTTCCATGAAGTGCTGGGTGTTATTCATAACTAATGAATCATTGAACACTACATCAAAATCTAACGATGTACTATACAGTGGTTAACTGAATATACATACATAAGAAAGAAACTTGATTTTCAAAACCAATGGGGAGTATGTCCAGGATAACCACAGAACTGTAGGGAATAGACTATCTATTCTTAAAGGGCTCACACACAGATTCACTTAGCCTGGGACTGAGCATAAAAGCAGCATTTTGAAAGAACTTAGACCATACGTGGAAGAGACTCACCTGCTAATCTTAAAGTGACTTCCAGCTAGACAGAGGCCTGTTGTGACTCTTTCCAGGAACAAAAGTGTTGGTGGGCACCACTGTTGTAGTCCCACTCTACCTATTAATGCTGGTGTTGGCAGGTACCATGTTGGCACTCTGACCTACTAGTGCCACTGGGCACACCCTGCCACACACATAACACAGCACACTGCAGCCAGCCAGGAGAATCCTAGCTCTACCCTATATGGCAGCTACACCAGAGCCATCCAGGAAAGCACCCTATCCCCCTGTGCTGCAGCCATGCCAAGGTCAGATGCCTCATCTATGTGCTGCCTACACGAGACCCACTTCAAATTGAGGGCGCATGCACCCGTGAAAAGACATTTCATGTAAGTGAAAACCAAGACAAGCTGTTGTAGTTAGACTCAGATAAAATAGACTTTAAAATAAAGGCTGTAACAATAGACAAAGAGAGGCATTACATGATGATAAAGTGGCCAATCCAGCAAGAAGATGAAACATTTATAAATACATATGCACAAAATATGAGAGCACTACAAGACAGAAAGCAAATATTAACAGACTGAAGGGAGAAATTGACACAAGAAAATACAATATACTGCAATACAAGCAGGCAAATTGAACCCCCCCCTTACATCAATGGATAGATCATCCAATTAGGAAATACATAGGGAAACATCAGCCTTAAACAACACGTTAGACCACATGGACTTAAAAGACATGCACAGGACTTTCCATCTGAAAGTAGCAGAACACATACTCTTCTCAGGTGCGTATGGGACATTCTTCAAGATGCATCACATGCTAGGCCACAAAACAAGTCTCAGTATATTCAAGAAAATTGAAATCATATCAAGCATCATTTCCAACCGCAGAGGTATGAAATTAGAACTCAATTACAGGAAGAAAACTGGAAAAATCACTAATATGTGGAAATTAAACATGCCATTGGACAACCAATTGGCAATTGGAGAAGTCAAAAGAGAAATGAAGAAATACCTAGAGACAAATGAAAATAGAAATGATACCTATCAGGGCACCTGGTGGCTCAGTAGGTTAAGCATCTGCCTCTGGCTCAAGTCATGATCTTGGGGTCCTGAGATCGAGCCCCACATCAGGCTCCCTCCTTCTCACTCTCCCTCTGCCCCTTCCCCACTGGTGCACTCACACACATTCTATTTCTCAAATAAATAAATAAATAAAATCTTTAAAAAACTTTAGGAAAAATCGAAATGAGACACATCAAAATCTATGAAATGCGGGAAAAGTAGTTATAAGAGGGAATTTTGGGGGCACGTGGGTGGCTCAGTGAGTTGAGCCTCTGCCTTTGGCCTAGGTCATGGTCTCAGGGTCCTGGGATTGAGCCTCACATCGGGCTCTCTGCTCAGCAGAGAGCCTGCTTCCCCCATCTCTCTGCCTGCCTCTCTGCTTACTTGTGATCTCTGTCTGTCAAATAAATAAAAATCTAAAAAAAAAGGGGGGGATTTTGTAACAACCCAAACCTACCTCAAAAATCAAGAAAAATCTCAAAAAAGCAATTTAATTTTAAAGCTAAAGGAACTAGAGAAAAAGAAAAACAAAGAACAAACAAGGCTCAAAGTTAGAAGAGGGGAAATAATAAAGATCAAAGCAGAAACAAATAAAATACAGACTATAAAGGCAATACAAAAAAAATCAATAAAACTTAGAGCTGGTTTTTTGTAAAGGTAAAAAAAATTGACAAACCTTTAGGTAGACTAGCCAAGAAAAAGAGAGGGTTCAAATAGATAAAAAACAAATAACAGGCAAGAAGTCATAACTAAAGTCATGAAAAATACAAAAGATCATAAGAGACTACTGAGAAAAAAGAGAAGCCAAGAAACTGGACAGCCTAAAAGAAATGGATACATTCCTAGAACATACAGTTTGAATCATAAGAAATAGAAATTCTGAACAGTTTCATTACTAGCAAGGAGATTCAATTGGCAATCAATACTTTCCAAAAACCAAACGTCCAGGACCAGGGATTTATAAGTATATCAAAAAGAGTAAAATACCTAGGAATAAATTTAATTAAGGAGGTTAAAGACATGCACACTGAAAACTGTAAGACACCGATGAAAGAAACTGGGGATGACACATATGAATGGCAAGATATTCCATTCTCATGAGTTGAGAGAATTAATATTGTAAAATTGTCCATACTACCCAAAGCAATCTACAGATGCAAGGCAATTCCTGTCAAAATTACAATGCTGGGTTTTTTGTTTGTTTGTTTGTTTGTTTGTTTTTTTGTTTGTTTGTTTGTTTGTTTGTTTGTTTTTACAGAACTAGACTAAATATTTTGTATGGAGTCATGAAACACTCCAAGTAGCCAAAGCAATATTGAAAAAAGAGTGACAAAGTTGCAGGTATCCCACTCCATGATTTCAAATTATACAACAAAGCTATAATAATCACAGTAGTATTGTACGGGCATAAAAACAGACCCAGATATGAACAGAACAGAATAGATACCCCAGAAATAAACCCACACATACATGGTCAATTTATGACAAAGGAGGCAAGGACATACAATGGGGAAAGAACAGTCTCTTTATTAAATGTTTGTAAAACTGGACAGCTACATACAAAGGAAAGAAACCTGATTGTTATCTTACACCATATACAAAAATCAACTCAAAATGTATTAAAAAAACTTAAATGTAAAGCCTAAAACCATAAAACTCCTGGAATAAAACATAGACAGTAGTATCCTCTTCATGTAGTTTTTTTAGATCTGACTCCAAAGGCAAGGGCAACAAAAGCCAAAATAAACAAAAGTGACCACATCAAACTGAAATGTTTCTGTGCAGCAAAGGAAAACATCAACAAAAAGAAAAGCAGCCTCATGATATGGAAGAAGATAGCTGCAAATCATATATCTGATAAGTAATTAATATAAAAAATAAATTTTTTAAACATTCATACAACTCAATAAGAACAACAACAACCAAAATCTGATTTAAAACGGGCAGAGGACCTAAAGAGATATCTTTCCTAAGAAATACAGAAGGCCAAGAGGCGCTTGAAAAGATGCTCAACATCACTCATCAGGGAAGAAAAACCAAAACTATAATGAGGTGTCCCCTCACACCTGTCAGAATGACTAGTATCAAAAAGACAAGAAATAACATGCTGGTGAGGATGTGGAGAAAGGAAAACCTGCTGCACTGTTGGTGGGAATGTAAATTGGTGCAGACACTATGAGATGTGGTGTGGGGGTTCCTCGAAAACTGAAGAATAAACGACCATATGATCCAGGAATTGCACTGTGGGGTGTCTATTTGAAGAAAACAAAAATACTCTTTTGAAAAGCTAGTATACTATAGAGATACTGTTCTGTTCACGGCAGCCTTGTTCACAATAGCCAGGGTGTGGAAACAACCTAAGTGTTCCCAACAAATGAGTGGATAAAGTAGGTTACATCTATATTATATGTGTATATTATATATATATATATATATATATATATATATATATATATATATAATTGAGCATTCTTATAATGACAAAGTCGTCCATTCTCCAAGAATATATAACAATCCTAAATGTGCATGTCCCTAGGAAAAAAGCTTCGGATACATGAGGTGAAAGCTAATCAATGTGAAAAAAGAAACACATAAATACCATAGTAGGGGACTTCAATACTCTTCACCTAATAAATGATAGAATAAGTGAGCAGAAAATCAGGTGAAGTATCATGACTTCAAAAAGCCAGATGTTTTTGTGATTTCAAAAACTCAACTAGAGATTATAATGTACCATTAACATTCTGTTTTGGCTATTTCTCAAGCATTATCTGAAGAGCATGTGTGGTTAAGTCAGGGTCAAGAGCTGTGTGCCATTTATAAGGATTTATCCTTTGCAAGGAACACAAGGAAGAAGCCAGTAGGAATGAAAGGATGGCTCATACAGAGACCGTGGCATAGTACATTTGAATTGACCTAATTGTGGAAGTTCTTGTGGTTCTTGTGGCAAGATTCCCAATACAATTCATTATGTAAGCACATACATATAATTGAGACTTAACCATTCCTTTTGTTGAATCCTATTAATGCTATGAGCCCTCTCATAAGCAAGTTTTCCTACCAGTGTAAAAGTTTTGGTTTTGATTTTTGTTTCTAAACTACAGTGAAAACTTCTTCAATCCAATTTCACTTTAAGAAACAAGAAATTTTAAGAAATATATAAGAAATTGTTCAATGTCTCCAATAAAATAATGTTTGCACGTTGAGGTGGGAAAAGCAAAGGAGAGAGGAAAGAGGATGACAGGGAATAGATATTAATATGTTTTCTTTTAAAAAAATATCTAAACATGCTGGTATGTTAAGCAAAACTCAAAGTTAGAATTACATAAAAATTCGCACACGTGCCATTCTGCAGCAGAGGCTGAGAACATGATAAACATGGCAGCAATCACAATACTAATAAAATGAGAGTGGTTAACAAGAGCTGATGGAACTTCTGGAACCACAGAGCTCCTGACCCATTAGCGGCTGAACTGAAGTGGAGAATCAGCATCAAATAGCAGTTTCCTGGAACCATAATAACTAAAATAATAATTACATAACTGTGAACTTATGCACCACAGGAGAGAACCATTCGCTTGAGTTTATTAAGAAATTAAAATTCCAGTATAACTCCAGAATAAAAGCCACTCCCTTAGGACTGACTATGGGAAGATAGTTGTACTTTACATAATTTACCTTTTAGCACATTATTAGAAATGTAGTGAAAATATCAGAGGAATTTATCAAATTTTTTCATCCCTCCCAAGTAATTAATTATAAGTGCCAGCATCAATATTTTAAGAGAACTAAAGGAGAAAACACTAGATGAAATATGTGCTTTAATTTAAAAAATCATAGAAATATTAAGTATGAAAAACATGTTTAACCATTGGAGGAACACAGCAAGTCCCATCATACTGATCAATAATCAGACTATTTAATGAGGGTGGACACATTGTAATAGGAACATTCATGAACAGCTGTAGCTCTAGAGGAGCACGAATAGAAGATGAGGATTCTGAAAACATGGTCTCAGAACTTAATGGAACTATGATTTGCTGAAAATATGAGACCTGGAGGAGATGCAGTGACATATGGAAGTAAGATCTAACTTGCTAGAAAAATTAGTTGGAGAGGTCAAGAAGATTAGCACTGGTGTCCAAAGAGGCATATGTAATGAATCCAGACTCTTCTACTCTGCCTGGAGCCCTCTCCAGGGAGCTAGCTTGGTCATAGCTGTAGGAGGATACTATATAAGGAACAAATGTGGAAGCAGGAAGTTTCACTCAATGACCGAAATGTGTGAGACCAGAGGAGGTGCATTTAGGATGGACTTTAGAGATATCTAGTCTAACTTCCCAGTTCCATGGGTGAGTTTACCAAGGCCTGGGAAGGAGAGTAATAAGGCAGATGATAAGTAGCTGGGCTGTGCTATAATCCAGCTTTTCAAGTTTAGTGATAAGACATTAAATTTCTTGAGGTTAACCACCTTCCATTCTGAGAGATTTGAATTTCAAACTCAGGATTGTTTGCTCTCAGGAGATAGGTTTCCAGATGCCTAGTTTCCTGGAGACCTATACTGCTAATAAATGGACTAATACATAATTAGGCATTCAGACAGTCCTCGTTTATTTGGCATATATCCTCATATCCCCTTTTAATATTTCTAGGCCCCATCAAGTCTTATAATCCTAATCCCATGGATAAATTTTAAAAACAAATATACATTCAGGAAGCTTCTTTCAGAAGTTTCATAAATGTCTAGGGTCTTCATTATAAAACTATATCCCACAAAATGCACAGCTTCAGAAGTCAATGGCATTTCCTTTCTCTATCTCTCTTTTTTAAGTCCTACCCTTAGGTAAAATTATATCACCAAACCCAGAGCTATAAAAAGTAAATTTATAATTTTTCACAGAAACCTATCTATAATTATCTTTTTTTTTTTTTTTGCCATGATGATGCTTTCCAAAAATGTGAAGTCGCTTGAGCTGATTGTTCCCAGAAGGCACTGTTTCTACTCCTAAATATTGATGCCAAGTACAGGTAAATTGATCTCCTTAAGGGCTTTTATACTTTTATAATTATTTCACACTCTGCCATAATCAGTAATAGCAAAGAAAATTTATTTCAGTTACCCTGCAAAGTGCTACTAGGATGACAATATATGTATGCTTGATTGACTAGGATATTAGCACAATGTAATTTTCTGATTAATCAAAATGTCTAGGTTTTTTCAAGTCACATTTTCCAACTAGTCAATAGAACAAGTCATAGACACTTTAAGTTTATTGAAAAACTTTAAAAATTAGAAATATCCAATTAGAAAATTAGAATACCCAATGCATGGAAACCAGTAAGGTTAAATAAGTAGTTACACTTCACTGTTAAGATCAATTCCCACGGGAGTGAAGGCATTGGTGCTGGAAGCCCCAAGCATCCATCTCTCCAGTTGGACAATTGTACTAGCAGAAACTATCAAAAGAAAACACTTTGGAACTCCGTAGTTTCTTTGATAACTTGAAATGTCCAGGGGATAGCTTGTTGGGAAATTTTGGTTAACTTGATTTATTTAAGGCATGAAGGCAGTGGCAGGTACCCAGCTCCATAACAGGCAGTTGTAAAGAATATGACCCATGTTTCTGAGGCAGCTTACTGGACCAGGGTTGCCAATGATAATCTTGCCATCCAAATATTAGGGACTTAGATTCTCATTAGGAGTTATTGCTCTGATTGATGAGATGGGGACAAGGAGGCTGGCCACCAATACTCCAATTTCCACAGATGAAGTGACTTCCAGGAGATTGGAAAGAGTCACACCTGTTGTTTTTTATATTAAAACAACTGTGTATAAGGGGGAATTTAGAAGGCCACCACACTAACCCAAGGACAGATGAAGCTCAGAAAAAACACCTCAGCACAGAGGTACTTTATAACATAAAAAAGCACCAAACCTTGGTTAAAGGGGAGAATCTTATTTCCAGTTTCCACATGATAAGATTCATAACTCCAATTTTCAATTAAAAAAATAGGGAGGCATACAAGGAAACAGGAAAGTATAGCTGATTCAGAGAAGCAAAATAAGTCAACAGAAAATGTACCTTAGGAAGCCCAGGTGTCAGGCTTATTGGACAAAGACTTTAGGACAGCTGCCTTAAAGACGCTCAAAGAGATAAATGAAGACATAGACAAAGAGGAAAATAATATGTGGGAAAAATATCAATAAAAAGATGAATTTATTTTTTAAAAGAACCAAAAAAAGTTCTAAAGCTGAAAAGTATAATAACTGAAAAGAAAAATACATCAAAGGGATTCAAAAACAGATTGTGCATGCAGAAGAAAAAGTTAGTAGGCTTAAAGAATTGAAATTATCCAGTCTGCAGAACAGAAAGAAAAAAAGAATGTAAAAAAATGAATAGAGCCCAAGGGACCCGTAAAACACTATCAAGTGGACCAACATAGGCATTGTGGGAATGCCAGCAGGAGAAGAGAGATAGAAAGGAGAAGAATGGTGCCTGGGTGGCTCATTTGGTTAAATGTCTGTCCAGCTTGGGTCATGCTCTTGAGGTCCTGGGATTGAGCCCTTTGTTGGGCTCCTTGCTCAGCAGGGAGTTTGCTTCTCTCTCTTCTTCGGCCTTCCCCCCATGCTTGCATTCTCTCTCTCTCTCTCGTTTTCTCACTCAAATAAATAAATAAATATCTTTTAAGGGGGGGCAGAAAATATATTTGAAGAAATAATGTCAAAAGACTGCCCAAATTTAAAGGATTGAAATTATAATAAATTAATCTACACAAGAAGTTCAACAAACTCTAAGTAGAATAAAATAAAGATACTTGCCCAACAACACATTGTAAACAAAATGTTGAAAGATAAAGCCAAAGAAATGATCTTAAAAGCAACAAGGAAGAAGTGACTCATCACACACAAGAGATCCCCAACAAGATTAACAGTCAATTTCTCATCAGAAATCTTGGAGGCCAGAAGTAGGTGGTTTGCTCTACCCAATATGCTTAAAGGAAGAAAAAACAAAGACAAACAAAACTGTCAACAGACGACTTTATAGCCAGCAAAATTGTCCTTCAAAAATTATGAAGAAATGGCACTCTCAGATTTTAAAACACTGAGGGAGTTCATCACCACTACAACTTCCTTGCGAGACATGCTAAAATAGTCCCTCAAGTTGAAAAGAAAGGAAAACAGTAACTGGGAGCCGCATAAAGCAAGACCGGAAAGGTAATACATGGCATTGGAAAAGCGATTATTGTTATAACGTTGGATTATAATATAAGCCAACTTTCTATTTTCTTCAGTGTAAAAAAGACAAATGTACATAAAATAATCACTAATTTATATTATGCAGCACACAACGTATAAAGATGTAATCTATGACAATACTAACAGAAAGCGAGGGTGGAGCTGTATAGGGGAGGAGTTTGTATGCTATGGAAGGTAAGTTGGCATAAATTCAAATTATATTAAACTTTTATTATTCAAACTTTTAGGATATTAAGTGTAACACTCATAGTAACTACCAAGAAATTATGTATATAGTATACATATGAGGAATTGAGAAGGGAATCAAAGTATTTCACCACACACACACACACACACACACACACACACACACTTAACTAAAAAGAAGACCGTGATGGAGAAAAATGAGGAATAAAAAGACTACAGGCATGTGGAAAACATATTTGTTTGTCAGAAAATGGCAGAGATAAGTCCCTCCTTATGAGTGATTAAGTGTAAATAGTTTACACTCTTCAATCAAAAAATAAGAGACAGGCAGAATGAATAAAAACACATGATCCAACCATAGGCTGCTACCAGAGACTCAGATATTTCTAAGACAAAAGTAGATTGAAAGTAAAAGGATGGAAAAATATAGTCCATACAAATAGTGACCAAAATAGAGGTTCAGTGGATCTGCTAATATCAAACAAAATAGATTTCCATTCTTAAAAGTTTAAAAGAGGCAAAGGAGCAAATTATACATTTATAAAAGGTAAAATAGTTCAAGGAAAATAAAAGTTATAAATATTTACTCACCTGATAACAAAACCTCAGATATGAAAAACTCAAAAATGAAGGAAAAAAAATAATAACATGAAAGGGAGGAATATCAGAAGTTTTACAATAATGGTTTCAATAATGGACTGATCAGTCAGACATAAGAAGCATTAAGAAAGTAAAAGACATAAGCAACACAACAAATCAACTAGATTAAAAAAAGATATACAGAATAGTCTACCCAAAAGCAGCAGAAGAGAGTTTCCCTTTTAAGTGTACATGGGGCATTCCATGGGACAGATCACATGTTAAACCATAAAACAAGTCTCAATATATTTTAAAAGGCAGCTGTCATACAAAGTATCTCCTTCAACCACAACAGGATGAAGGTTAAAATACATAACAGAAGGAAAACAGGAGAAGCCATCATTATGTGGAAATTCAAGAACACACTCCTAGAGAAGCAGTCACAAGGATAATTAGAAAACATTTATAGATCAATGAAAATGAAAACACAACCTACCAAAAGTTAAGGACTGTGATGGAAGAAGTGCTCAGAAGGAAATCTATAGGTGTAAATGCCTGTATTAAAAAACAAATAAGGTCTCCAATCAATAACACAACTTCACAACATAAGGAACAAGCTAAACTCAGAGCTAGCAGGTGGAGGAGGAGGAGCAAGATGGTGGAGAAGTAGGGGACCCAAATTTTGTCTGCTCCCAAGAACTCAGCTAGATAGTTTTCAAATCATTCTGAACACCTACAAAGTCAACAGGAGATTGAAGAGAAGAAGAGCAGCAACTCTAGGAACAGAAAAGTGACCACTTACTGGAAGGTAGGATGTGTGGAGAAGGGACTCTGGGGTGATATACGAGAGGAGAGACCACAGAGAGGGGAGGGAGTCTCTGTCAGCTGGGTCCTGGCAAATGGTAGAGAAGTGGAGCATGAAATCAGGAATTTTAGAAGTCTGCTCTTCAGAGGGACGTCACTCCAATGACTAAGCTGGGGATGGAATCCTTGTGGGGACAGTGTGGTCTCAGGACCCATGGGGGTCACAGAAGACTGAGGGTATCTGAGTGTGGCAGAGCTCCCAGGTATTGGAGCAGGGAAGCTGGCAGCAGAGATGGAAGTGAGCAGTGGGCTCTTAGCTCGGGGTTGCCATAAACTATGATCCTGGCACAGCCGGGCCACTGCTCTTTGAGCAGGAACCCCGCAAGTGGCAGATCCGGAAAAACCTCTTCCTCCTTTCTCTGGGATGAGCAGTGCAGGAGTGGTGCAACAGGAATCTGCTGGGTTTGGAGACTCCAAATGGGGCCATGCGACAGAGAGAGAAACACTCAGTCACAGGCGGGGTGAGCTCAGAGTGCGGCCAGAGACCAGGGAGATGGGAAGGATTGGCAACTTTTCTCTGAGGGTGCACTGAGGAGTGGGGCCCAAGCTCTCAGCTCCTCCAGCCGGAGACTAGGCGGCCACCATGTTCATTCCCGTCCTCCAAAGTGGTACAGAAAGTGCTCAGGAAACAAAAGTTCCTGAGAGCGAACCGGAGAAGATTACTTAGCCTGGCCCCTGGCAAGGGTGGTGCAATTCCGCCTTGGGCAAAGACATTTGAGAATCACAGCAACAGTTCTCTACCCCAGAAGATCAGTAAGAACATCCAGCCAAAACCAAGTTCACTGACCAAAACGAGAATGGCAAAACTTGAGACCAAGGGGAAGGCAACACATAGAATTCATGGTTTTTTCCCCATGATCCTTTAATCTTTCAAAGTTAAATTTTAAAAATTTTCTTTATTTTTCTCTTTTTCTTAAATTATTTTTTAAAATTTTTTATAAACATATAATGTATTTTTATCCCCGGGGTACAGGTCTGTGAATCGCCAGGTTTACACATTTCACAGCACTCACCATAGCACATACCCTCCCCAATGTCCATAACCCCACCACCCTCTCCCGACCCCCCTTTCCCCAGCAACCCTGTTTGTTTTGAGGTTAGGAGTCTTCTATGGTTTGTCTCCCTCCCGATCCCATCTTCTTTCATTTATTCTTTTCCTACCCACCAAACCCCCTGCATTGCCTCTCCACTTCCTCGTATCAGGGAGATCATACGATAGTTGTCTTTCTCTGATAGACTTATTTCGCTAAGCATGATACCCTCTAGTTCCATCCATGTCATCGCAAATGGCAAGATTTCATGTCTTTTGCTGGCTGCATAGTATTCCATTGTGTATATATACCACTTCTTCTTTATCCATTCATCTGTTGATGGACATCTAGGCTCTTTCCACAGTTTGGCTATTGTGGACATTGCTGCTATAAACATTCGGGTGCACGTGCCCCTTCGGAGCACCACGTTTGTATCTTTAGGATATATACCCAGTAGTGCAATTGCTGGGCCGTAGGGTAGCTCTATTTTCAGTTTTTTGAGGAACCTCCACACTGTTTCCCAGAGTGGTTGCACCAGCTTGCATTCCCACCAGCAGTGTAGGAGGGTTCCCCTCTCTCCGCATCCTCGCCAGCATCTGTCATTTCTTGACTTGTTAATTTTAGCCATTCTGACTGGTGTGAGGTGGCATCTCATTGTGGTTTTGATTTGTATTTCCCTGATGCCGAGTGATGTGGAGCATTTTTTCATGTGTCTGTTGGCCATCTGGATGTCTTCTTTGCAGAAATGTCTGTTCATGTCCTCTGCCCATTTCTTGACTGGATTATTTGTTCTTTGGGTATTGAGTTTGATAAGCTCTTTATAGATTTTGGATACTAGCCCTTTATCTGATATGTCGTTGGCAAATATCTTCTCCCATTCTGTCAGTTGTCTTTTGGTTTTGTTGACTGTTTCCTTTGCTGTGCAAAAGCTTTTGATCTTGATGAAATCCCAATAGTTCATTTATGCCCTTGCTTCTGTTACCTTTGGCGATGTTCCTAGGAAGAAGTTGCTGCAGTGGACGTCAAAGAGGTTGCTGCCTGCATTCTCCTCAAGGATTTTGATAGATTCCTTTCTCACATTGAGGCCTTTCATCCATTTTGAGTCTATTTTCGTGTGTGGTGTAAGGAAATAGTCCAATTTCATTTTTCTGCATGTGGCTGTCCAATTTTCCGAGCACCATTTGTTGAAGAGGCTGTCTTTTTTCCATTGGATATTCTTTCCTGCTTTGTCGAAGATTAGTTGACCATAGAGTTGAGGGTCTATCTCTGGGCTCTCTATTCTGCTCCATTGGTCTATATGTCTGTTTTTGTGCCAGTACCATACTGTCTTGATGATGACAGCTTTGTAGTAGAGCTTGAAGTCTGGAATTGTGATGCCATCGACTTTGGCTTTCTTTTTCAATATTCCTTTGGCTATTCGAGGTCTTTTCTGGTTCTATATAAATTTTAGGATTATTTGTTCTATTTCTTTAAAAAAATGGATGGGATTTTGATAGGGATTGCATTAAATGTGTAGATTGCTTTAGGTAGAATAGACATTTTCACAATATTTGTTCTTCCAATTCATGAGCATGGAATATTTTTCCATTTCTTTGTGTCTTCCTCAATTTCTTTCATGAGTACTTTATAGTTTTCTGAGTATAGATTCTTTGCCTCTTTGGTTAGATTTATTCCTAGGTATCTTATGGTTTTGGGTGCGATTGTAAATGGGACTGACTCCTCAATTTCTCTTTCTTCTGTCTTGTTGTTAGTGTAAAGAAATGCGACTGATTTCTGTGGATTGACTTTATATCCTGACACTTTACTGAATTCCTGTATAAGTTCTAGCAGTTTTGGAGTGGAGCCTTTTGGGTTTTCCACATATAGTATCATATCATCTGCAAAGAGTGATAGTTTGACTTCTTCTTTGCCAATTTGGATGCCTTTAATTTCTTTTTGTTGTCTGATTGCTGAGGCTAGGACTTCTAGTACTATGTTGAACAGCAGTGGTGATAACGGACATCCCTGCCGTGTTCCTGACCTTAGCGGAAAAGCTTTCAGTTTTTCTCCATTGAGAATGATATTTGCGGTGGGTTTTTCATAGATGACTTTGATAATATTGAGGTATGTGCCTTCTATCCGTACACTTTGAAGAGTTTTAATCAGGAAGGGATGCTGCACTTTGTCAAACGCTTTTTCAGCATCTATTGAGAGTATCATATGGTTCTTACTCTTTCTTTTATTAATGTATTGTATCACATTGATGGATTTGCGGATGTTGAACCAACCTTGCAGCCCTGGAATAAATCCCACTTGGTCGTGGTGAATAATCCTTTTAATGTACTGTTAGATCCTATTGGCCAGTATTTTGGTGAGAATTTTCGCATCTGTGTTCATCAAAAATATTGGTCTGTAATTCTCTTTTTTGGTGGGATCCTTGTATGGTTTTGGAATCAAGGTGATGCTGGCCTCATAGAATGAGTTTGGAAGTTTTCTTTCCATTTCTATTTTTTGGAACAGTTTCAGGAGAATAGGAATTAATTCTTCTTTAAATGTTTGGTAGAATTCCCCTGGGAAGCCGTCTGGTCCTGGACTTTTGTTTGTTTGGAGATTTTTGATGACTGTTTTAATCTCCTTACTGGTTATGGGTCTGTTCAGGTTATCTATTTCTTCCTGGTTCAGTTGTGGTAGTTTATACATCTCTAGAAATGTATCCATTTCTTCCAGATTGTCAAATTTGTTGGCGTAGAGTTGCTCGTAGTATGTTCTTATAATTGTTTGTATTTCTTTGGTGTTGGTTGTGATCTCTCCTCTTTCATTCATGATTTTATTTATTTGCATCCTTTCTCTTTTCTTTTTGATAAGTCTGGCCATGGGCTTATCAATCTTATTAATTCTTTCAAAGAATCAGCTCCTAGTTTCGTTGATTTGTTCTATTGTTTTTTTTTAGTTTCTATTTCATTGATTTCTGCTCTGATCTTTATGATTTCTCTTCTCCTGCTGGGCTTAGGCTTTCTTTGTTGTTCTCTCTCCAGCTCCTTTAGGTGTCGGGTTAGGTTGTGTATTTGAGACCTTTCTTGTTTCTTGAGAAAGGCTTGCACCGCTATATATTTTCCTCTCAGGTCTGCCTTTGTTGTGTCCCACGGATTTTGAACAGTTGTGTTTTCATTATCATTTGTTTCCATGAATTTTTTCAATTCTTCTTTAATTTCCTGGTTGACCCATTCATTTTTTAGAAGGATGCTGTTTAGTCTCCATGTATTTGCGTTCTTTCCAAATTTCCTCTTGTGATTGAGTTCTAGCTTCAGAACATTGTGGTCTGAAAGTATGCAGGGAATGGTCCCAATATTTTGATACCGGTTGAGACCTGATTTATGACCCAGGATGTGGTCTATTCTGGAGAATGTTCCATGTGCACTAGAGAAGAATGTATATTCAGTTGCTTTGGGACGGAATGTTCTGAATATATCTGTGATGTCCATCTGGTCCAGTGTGTCATTTAAGGCCTTTATTTCCTTATTGATTTTTGCTTAGATGATCTGTCCATTTCAGTGAGGGGAGTGTTAAAGTCCCCTGCTATTATTGTATTACTGTCGATGTATTTCTTTGATTTTGTTATTAATTGGTTTATATAGTTGGCTGCGCCCATGTTAGGGGCATAGATATTTAAGATTGTTAGGTCTTCTTGTTGGACAGACCCTTTGAGTATGATATAGTGTCCTTCCTCATCTCTTATTATAGTCTTTGGCTTAAAATCTAATTGATCTGATATAAGGATTGCCACCCCAGCTTTCTTCTGATGTCCATTAGCATGGTACATTGTTTTCCACCCCCTCACTTTAAATCTGGAGGTGTCTTCGCGTCTAAAATGAGTTTCTTGTAGGCAGCATATTGATGTTTTTTTTTTTTTATCCATTCTGATACCCTGTGTCTTTTATTGGGTCATTTAGCCCATTAACATTCAGGGTAACTATTGAGAGATATGAATTTAGTGCCATTGTATTGCCTGTAAGGTGACTGTTACTGTATATTGTCTCTGTTTCTTTCTGATCTACTCCTTTTAGGGTCTCTCTTTGCTTAGAGCACCCCTTTCAATATTTCCTGTAGAGCTGGTTTGGTGTTTGCAAATTCTTTCAGCTTTTGTTTGTCCTGGAAGCTCTTTATCTCTCCTCCTATTTTCAATGATAGCCTAGCCGGATATAGTATTCTTGGCTGCATGTTTTTCTCGTTTAGTGCTCTGAATATATCATGCCAGTTCTTTCTGGCTTGCCAGGTCTCTGTGGATAGGTCTTCTGCCAATCTAATGTTTTTACCCTTGTATGTTACAGACTTCTTTTCCCGGGCTGCTTTCAGGATTTTCTCTTTGTCGCTAAGACTTGCAAATTTTACTATCAGGTGACGAGGTGTGGACCTATTTTTATTGATTTTGAGGGGCGTTCTTAGCATCTCCTGGATTTTGATGTTTGTTCCCTTCGCCATATTAGGGAAATTCTCTCCAATAATTGTCTCCAATATACCTTCTGCTCCCCTCTCTCTTTCTTCTTCTTCTGGAATCCCAATTATTCTAATGTTGTGTTGTCTTATGGTGTTGCTTATCTCTCGAATTCTCTCCTCGTGGTCCAGTATTTGTTTGTCTCTCTTTTGCTCAGCTTCTTTATTCTCTGTCATTTGGTCTTCTATGTCACTAATTCTTTCTTCTGCCTCATTTATCCTAGCAGTGAGAGCTTCCATTTTTGATTGCACCTCATTAATACCTTTTTTGATTTCAACTTGGTTAGATTTTAGTTCTTTTATTTCTCCAGAAAGAGCTTTTATCTCTCCGGAGAGTGTTTCTCTAATATCTTCTATGCCTTTTTCGAGCCCGGCTAGACCCTTGAGAATTGTCATTCTGAACTCTAGATCTGTCATGTTACCAATGTCCGTATTGATTAGGTCTCCAGCCTTCGGTATGGCCTCTTGTTCTTTTTTTTGAGGTGAGTTTTTCCGAGAAAGATTTGCTTTCTCCTGCTGTGGAATTCCACTGTTCTTGGTGAGTGAAGTTGTTCTTGGCTAGATTTCTTGTTGATCTTCTATGGGAGGGGCCTGTTGTGGTGATTCTCAAGTGTCTTTGCCCCAGGCGGAATTGCACCGCCTTTGCCAGGGGCTGGGCTAAGTAATCTGCTTGGGTTTGCTTTCAGGAGCTTTTGTTCCCTGAGCGCTTTCCATAGAGTTCCGGAGGATGGGAATGAAGATGGCGGCCTCCCAATCTCTCGGCCCGGAGGAGCCGAGAGCTTGGGGTTCCGCTCCTCAGTGCACCCTTAGAGAAAAGCACCCAACCGCCCCGCCTCCCTGGCCTGCAGTTGCCTTGAGGAAAGCAGTCAATTGCTGGAACCTGGAGAAAAGCGCCCGTTCCCTTCCATCTCTGTGGCCTCTGGCTGCGCTCCGAGCCCACCCAGCCTGCGACCGGCACAAGGTAACCCCGGGCTGAGAGCTCACTCCTCGGCTTTGTTGCTGTAGCCAGCTTCCCCGCTCTAATACCTGCGAGCTCTGTTGCACTCAGACACCCCCGGTCCTTCTGTGACCCTGCGGGACCTGTTGTTATGCTGACCCCACCTGGGTTTCCCCCCAGTTTAGCCTCTGGAGCGATGTCTCCCAGTGGAGCAGACTTTTAAAAGTCCCAATTTTGTGCTCCGTTGCTCTGCCGCTTGCTGGGAGCTGGCCCCTCCCCGCGGGGTCTATCTTCCCGTCGCTTTGGATTCATTTCTCCACAGGTCCTACCTTTCAGAAAGTGATTAATTTTCTGTTTCTAGAATTGTTGCTCTTCTTCTCTTCGATTTCCCGTTGGATTTGTAGGTGTTCACAATGGTTAGATAAGCCGTCTAGCTGATCTCCTGCTACCCGTTGTCATCTCAGCCTGCTACTTCTCCGCCATCTGGACTCCTCCCCCTTATCAATTCATTTTTAAAAATCTTTTTAAATTTTTATCTTTACAGTCATATTCCATCCCTTCATTGTGTTTACCCTTATTTTTGTATATATATATATATATGTGTGTGTGTGTGTGTGTTTCTTTCTTTTTGGGAGGCAGTTACATCTAACAGACCAAAATACACCCAAAATCTAGTGTGTGGCTTTGTTCTATTCACCACCCTGATCATATTTTCCCCTTATTTTCCCACTGTTGCAGGTCTCTTCTGATTCGTTTAGTGTGTATTTTTCTGAAATTGTTTTTCCCCTTTTAGAATTTCATTCTCTCATTCATCTATTCTTCTCTGGACAAAATGACAAAACATAAAAACTCACCTTAAAAAAAGAACAAGAAACAATACCAACTTCCAGGGACCTAATCAATACAGGCATTAGTAAGATTTTGAAACAGAGTTCACAGTGGCGACTATAAAGACACTGGCTGGACTTGAAAAAAACATAGAAGATACTAGAAAATCCCTTTCTGGAGAAATAAAAGAACTGAAATCAAAACAAGTTGAAATAAAAAAAGCTATTAATGAGATTCAATAAAATATGGAGGCTCTTACTGCTAGGATAAATGAGGCATCAGAGAGAATTAGTGATACAGAAGAACAAATGATGGAGAATAAAGAAGCTGAGCAAAAGAGAAACAAACTACTAGATCATGAAGGGAGAATTCAAGAGATAAATGATACCATAAAATGAAATTATAGTAGAATAATTGGGATCCCAGAAGAAGAAGAAAGAGAGAGGTGCACAGAAGGTATATTCTAGCAAATTATAGTGGAGAACATCCCTATTTAGGGGAAGGATACAGGCATCAAAATCCAGGAGGCACAGGGAACCCCCCTCAAAATAAAAAAAAAATAGATCAATACACTCTCATCTAATAGAAAAGCTTACAAGTCTCAAAGACAAAGAGAAAATTCTGAAAGCAGCTAGGTACATGAGGTCTGTAACCAAAATGGTAGAAATATTAGATTGGCAATGGACCTATTCACAGAGACCTGGCATGTCAGGAAAGACTGGCATGATATATTCAGAGCACTACACGAGAAATATATGCAGCCAAGAGTACTATACTGAGTTAGAATATCATTGAAAACAGGAGGAGAGAGAAAGAGGTTCCAGGACAAATAAAAACTAAAGGAATTTGCAAACATCAAACCAGCCCTACAGGAAATATTCAAAGGGATCCTCAAAGCAATGAGAGAGCCTAAAAGGAACACAGACCAAAAAGGAACAGAGACCATACACAGTAACTGTCACCTTACAGGCAATACAGTGGCACTAAATTCACATATTTCAATAGTTACTGTGAATGTAAATGGCTAAATGCCTAATCAAAAGACACAGGGTATCAGAATGGATTAAAAAAAAGACCCATCAATATGCTGTCTGCAAGAAACTCATTTTTGACCCAAAGACACTTCCAGATTTAAAGTGAGGGGGTCAAAAACCATTTACCATGCCAGTGGACAACAAAGAAAGCTGGGGTGGCAATCCTTCATGTCAGACAAATTAGATATTAAACCAAAGACTATAAGATATGAGGAACGATGCTATATCATGCTTAAAGGGTCTGTCCAACAAGAAGTTCAAACAATTCTAAATATCTATGCCCCTAACATGGGAGCTACCAATTATATAAGCCAATTATAGCAAAATCAAAGAAACACATTCACAATAATACAATAATAGTAGGGGATGCTAACACCCCCACACTGCAATGGACAGATAATCTACATAAAAGATCAACAAGGAAATAAAGCCTTTAAATGACACACTGGACCAGATGGATATCACAGATATATTCAGAACATTCCAACCCAAAGCAACAGAATACACATTCTTCTCTAGTGCACATGGAACATTCTCCAGAATAGGTCACATCCTGGGTCAAAAATCAGGTCTTAACCAGTACCAAAAGATTGGGATCATTCCCTGTATAATTTCAGACCACAATGCTCTGAAACTTGAACTCAATCACAAGAGGGAAATTAGAAATAACCCAAATGCATGGAGGCTAAAATGCATCCTACTAAAGAATGAAAGGGTCAACCAGTAAATTAAAGAAGTATTTAAAAAACTCATGGGAACAAATGAAAATGGAAACACAACTGTTCAATATCTGTGGAACACAGCAAAGGTGGTCCTAAGAGGAAAGTATATAACAATACAAGCCTTTCTCAAGAAAGAAGAAAGGACTCAAACACACAACCTAAGCCTGCACCTGAAGGAGCTGGAGAAAGAACAGCTAATAAAGCCTAAGTCCAGCAGGAGAAGAGGCATAATAAAGATCAGAGCAGAAACCAATGAAATAGAAACAAAAAGAACAGTAGAACAAATCAACGGAACTAGGAGCTGGTTCTTTGAAAGAATTAATAAGATTGATAAACCTCTGGCCAGACCTATCAAAAAGAAGAGAGAAAGTACCCAGATAAATAAAATCATGAATTAAAGAGGAGAGATCACAACCAATACCAAAGAAATACCAACAGTTATAAGAACATAGTATGCGCAACTCTATGCCAGCAAATTAGACATCTTGAAGAAATTGATGCATTCTAGAGACATATAAACTACCCAGACTGAACCAGGAAGATATAGAAAACATGAACAGACCCATAACCAATAAATACATTGAAGCAGTAATCAAATATCTCCCAAAAAACATGAGCCCAGTGCCAGACAGCTTCCAGGGGAATTCTACCAAACATGTAAAGAAGAATTAATGCCTATTCTCCTGAAACTGTTCCAAAAAAATAGAAATAGAAGGAGAACGTCCAAACTCATTTTATGAGGCCAGAATTACCTTGATCCTAAAACCAGACAAAGACTCCATCAAAAAAGAGAATTACAGACCAATATCCTTGATGAACATGAATGCAAAAATTCTCACCAAAATACTAGCCAGTAGGTTCCAACAGTACATTAAAAGGATTATTCACCACGACCAAATGGTATTTATTCCTGGGCTACAAGAGTGGTTCAACATCCACAAATCAATCAGTGTGATATACTGCATTAAAAAAAGAAAGAACAAGAACCATATGATACTCTCAATAGATGCTGAAAAAGCATTTGACAAAGTACAGCATCCTTTCTTGATCAAAGCTCCTCACATTGTAGGGACAGAAGGTACATACCTCAATATCATAAAAGCCATCTATGAAAAACCCACAGCAAATATCCTCAATGGGGAAAAACTGAGAGCTTTTCCCCTAAGGTCAGGTACATGGCAGGGATGTCTACTATCACCACTGCTATTCAACATAGTACTAGAAATCCTAGCCTAAACAATCAGACAACAAAAAGAAATAAAAGACATCTGAATCCAGAAAGAAATTAACCTCTCACTCTTCACAGATATGATACTTTATTTGGAAAACCCAAAGACTCCACTCCAAAACTATTAGAACTCATATAGGAATTCAGCAAGGTGTCAGGATATAAAATCAATGCACAGAAATCAGTTGCATTTCTAAACAACAACAACAAGACAGAAGAAAGAGAAATTAAGGAGTTTATCTCATTTACAATTTCACCCAAAACCATAAGAATATCTAGGAATAAATATTACCAAAGAGGAAAGGATCTGTACCCAGAAAAGTATAAAATACTCATGAAAGAAATTGTGGAGGAGGCAAAGAAATAGAAAATGTTCCACACTCATGCATTGGAAGAACAAATATTGTGAAAATATCTATGGTACCTAGAGAAATCTACACATTTAATGCAGTCCCTATAAAAATACCTTCAACTTTTTTCAGAGAAATGGAACCAATAATCCTAAAATTTATAGGGAACAAAGAAAAGACCTCAAATAGCCAGAGGAATGTTGAAAAAGAAAAGCAAAGCTAGTAGCATCACAATTCTGCACTTCAAGCTCTATTGCAAAGCTGTAGTCCTCAAGACAGTATGGTCCTGGCACAAAAACAGACACATAGATCAATGGAACAGAATAGAGAGCCCAGAAATGGACCCTCAGCTCTAAGGTCAACTAATCTTTTACAAGGCATGAAAGAATGTCCAATGGAAAAAAGACAGTGTCTTCAACAAATGGTGCTGGGAAAATTGGGCAGCCACATGCAGAAGAATGAAACTGGACCATTTCCTTGCACTACCCACAAAAATAGACTCAAAATAGATGAAATACCTCAATGTGAGATAGGAATCCATCAAAATCCTTGAGGAGAACATAAGCAGCAACCTCTATGACGTCAGCTGCAGCAATTTCTTTCTAGAAACATTGCCAAAGGCAAGGAAAGCAAGGGCACAAATGAACTATTGAGACTTCATCAAGATCAAAAGCTTTTGCACAGCAGTGGAAACAGTCAACAAAACCAAAAGACAACTGACAGAATGGGAGAAGATATTTGCAAATGACATATCAGATAAAGGGCTAGTATCCAAAATCTATAGAGAACTTATCAAACTCAACACACAAAGAACAAATAATCCAATCAAGAAATGGGCAGAAGACATGAACAGACATTGCTGCAAAGAAGACATCCAGATGGCCAACAGACACATGAACAAGTGCTCAACATCACTCAGCGTCAGGGAAACACACCACACACTTGCTAAAATTAACAAGTCAGGAAATGGTAGGTATTGGTGAGGATATGGAGAAAGGGGAACACTCCTACACTGTTGGTGGGAATGCAAGGTGGTGCAGCCACTCTGGAAAACAGCATAGAAGTTCTTCAAAAAATTGAAAATAGAGCTACCTTACGACCCAGAAATTGCACTACTGGCTATTTACTCTAAAGATACAAATGTAGTGATCCGAAGGGGCACGTGCATCCGAATGTTTATAGCAGCAATGTCCACAATAGCCAAATGATGGAAAGAGGCTAGATGTCCATCAACAGATGAATGGGTAAAGAAGATGTGGTATATATACAATGGGATATTATACAACCATCAAAAATGAAATCTTACTATTTGCAACGATGTGGATGGAACTAGAGGGTATTATGCTAAGCAAAATAAGTCAATGAGAGAGGGACAATTATCATATGCTCTCATTGATTTGAGGAATTTGAGAAATAAGACAGAGGATCATAGGGGAAAGTAGGGAAAAATGAAACAAAATGAAACCAGAGAGGGGGACAAAACTTAAGAGACTCTTGGTCTCAGAAAACAGACTAAGAGTTGCTGGAGTGAAGGGGAGGTGGGAGTGATGGGTGGCTGGAGGATGGATGTTGGGGAGGGTGTGTGCTATGGTGAGTGCTGTGAATTGTGTAAGACTGATGAATCGCAGACCTGTACCCTGAAACAAATAATACATTATATGTTAATTTTTGTAAAAAGCTAGCAGATGGAAAGAAATAATAAAGTTTAGAGCAGAAATAAACAAAATAGAGAAATAAAATAACAGGAAAAATATTCAATGAAACCAAAAATTGGTTCTTAGAAAACACTAACAAGTTCGACCAAAAAAAAAAAAAAGACACAAATAAAATCAATAAAATCAATCACAATGATAGTCGTGGGGTGCCTGGGTGGCCCAGCCTGTTTAATGTCTGCCTTTGGCTTGGGTCATGATTTCAGGGTCCCGGGATCCAGTCCCGCATCAGGATCCCTGCTCAGTGGGGAGTCACCCTGCTTGTGCGCTCTCTTTCTCTGTTAAAAACATAAATAAAAATATATAACTAACTAAATAAATATTTCCCTTCCCAGCTGGAATGATGGTAAGCTTTGGCAGTAGAGCGCTCTGGAGTGCTCTAAAGAGACAATGCAAGAGAAAGGGGTTTCCCCTCCTGGTTACTGTATGCTCTTTCAGCAGCCTAACTCTAACAGTACCTACAGTCGTGCCCCATCTCCCTGGTTATGTCTGCCTACAAGCTTCAGCTCACTGGGGCTCCAGAATTATTGCTGGTTTGCCCGTGGTTAGGGACCAGCTCTAGCTGGGGTGATCCCGCAAACTCCTCTACCATCTAGTGGTCTGGAACTACACCTTTTTTTTTTTTTTTGTAATTTTTTTCAGTGTTCCAAGATTCACTGTTTATGCACCACACCCAGTGCTCCATGCAATACGAGCCCTCCTTAATACCCACCACCAGGGTATACTCACCCTATCCATCACCCATCCCCCTCCAAAACCCTCAGTTTGTTTCTCAGAGTCCACAGTCTCTCATGGTTCATCTCTCCCTCCAATTTCTCCCAACTCACTTCTCCTCCCCATCTCCACATGTCCTCCTTGTTATTTCTTATGCTCCACAAATAAGCGAAACCATATGATAACTGACTCTCTCTGCTTGACTTATTTCACTCAGTATAATCTCCTCCAGTCCTGTCCATGTTGATACAAAAGTTGGGTATTCATCCTTTCTGATGGAGGCCTAGTACTCCATAGTATATATGGACCACATCTTCCGTATCCATTCATCTGTTGAAAGGCATCTTGGTTCTTTCCACAGTTTGGCGACCATGGCCATTGCTGCTATGAACATTGGGGAACATATGGCCCTTCTTTTCAGTACATCTGTATCTTTGGGGTAAATACCCAGTAGTGCAATTGCAGGGCCATAGGGAAACTCAATTTTAAATTCCTTAAGGAATCTCCACACTGTTTTCCAAAGTGGCTGCACCAACTTGCGTTCCCATCAACAGTGTAGGAGGGTTCCCCTTTCTCCACATCCTCTGCAACACACGTTGTTTCCTGTTTTGTTAATTTTGGCCATTCTAACTGCTGTAAGGTGGTATCTCAGTGTGGTTTTGATTTGAATCTCCCTGATAGCTAGTGATGATGAACATTTTTTTCATGTGTCTATTAGCCATTTGTATGTCTTTTTTGGAGAATGGCACCTTATTCAACAAAGTCCAGATTCCCCTTCCAGGTTTGTACTTCCTTGGGTCCTCTCCTGTAAGCCCTAAAGTACCACTTAGGGTTCTTCTTCCACCTCTAGAATTACTCTCCTATACCAGCTTAATACTTCTTTATAGTTTCCCAAGTTAAAAAAACTGTGGTTTCTTTCTCCTGATAGGACCCAACTTGATAGCAAAAGTAGTTCCAAAAGATGGACACATACGGAGGGGATTGTTGACTTAGCTTGCTCATGCCTTCAGGCTAAGTGCAGTGCTGAGCTCCTGCCTCATGGAAGACAAGGTGCTAGTAATCCATGGCATGCAGGGTATAAAATTTAACCAAGCCACACTAGCTATCTGTGCTGAATGATGAAAAAGCACCAAGTGATACACACACGTTGGGAGCCCAAAGGCTGCTGCCCTTGACTAGTACAGCAGTGTTGATGACTGCAGTGTGGGATGAATAATTTTTAGTGCAATTAAATCTTTATAGAGAGAAAAGAACAAGCTCGGGTCTTTTAATTCTCAGATGACAGCCTGAGAACCAGAAGGGTTTCTATGTAATCCCTTAAAAAACAAACAAACAAACAAACAACTATTTCTTGCAGCCACAGGATTGACATTGCTGCAAATTATACACAAGATCTCCTGTTCTGAGTAACACAACAGTGGAATTCACAGTCTCACCTGGAGTCCTCCCAGGGATTAGTAGGGGCAGACATTGCCCTGTTCCTGACTGGATGGGGAAAATATTCAGTCTTTTACCATTAAGTATGATGTTATCTGCAGGTATTTTTGTAGATCTTGCTCATCAGCTTGAAGATATTACCTTGTATTCCTAGTTGTTGACAGACCAGCTGTTGATTATTGTGAAATGGTTGTTCTGCATCAGTTCATATAATCATCTAGTTTTTTCTTAGACTGTTAACACAGTAGATTACATTGATCCATCTGTGTACACACAAAGGAGAACAGTTAAGCCGAAAGAAAAAGAAGGAAAAATTAATAGAAATAAGAGCAGAAATCAATGAAGGATAAAACACACATACAGTTTTTAACACTGCTAAAAGTTAATTCTTAGAAAGACCAGAACATGAATAAATCCAGTGGTATTTGCTCAATTTTTCTTATACTCCATAAACCTTCTACCAAGGGACATAGTCAGTCTGAATCTGAAAGAAGAGACCCCCCCCCCATCATACATGGGGCTCACAAAACTACATACTGCCACTCACTTCATACTGTTTTCCATCCCACAATGTATTATCTTAGAATCAATTAATTATGGAAAAATTAAGTTGCAACTCATTCATTCTGGGTTTATAAATACAAATTAGAATGTCTCAGCCACCCAAAGTAATTAGTTGTGGAGCTAGAAATATAATCCATTCCTCGAATGTTCATCAGCAGACATCACAACATTGAAGACATTCTCTTAGCTCACAACCTGTGTCCAGAGCATTTTTCCCTGGTTCTAGTTTCAGCAGCTACGGCATAAAAATTTTTTATCTCTAGTAACTGTGTCACTTAACATAAAGCCTCCAACAATAACAACAACAACTACAAAAGTAAATGAAAACATAAATTCAGCATATCAACAAAGCTTTTAAATACAAAGCTATTTACTATATTTTCCAACCTGAACTATAATGCTGTTTAAATTAGTATGGTTTCTAAAATGAAAATGTACCTTTCTGAAGCCACTGAACTGATAGAACAAGAAAAAAAAAGACATTTAATTCAATAAGAGCTGTCAACAAATGGAATGTTGTTAATCCAATGTACAACTCAGAGCATGTGTTTTGCAACTTAATTTCTGCCAGTCAGCATGGTGCAGGAAATTGGCATTACAGTGTTCTGAAAACACAAACATGAAAACTTTGCCTCTGTAATAGCTGTCACATTTGTCGCTAAGAGTTACAGACACACACATATGCACAAACACACCTACTTACACAAATACACTCACATAGGCATGAATGCATGTGCAAATACACACAAGCATAAATCATGAACATACACATGCATAAACACATACATACATATGCACACAGACATACCCACTTACACATCTACACCCCCATTTATATACCTGCACACATTTACATATACACACCAACTTACACACAGATACCCATGCACACATACATGTACCTACACACAAACACACATACCTACACTCATACTTACACATATCCAACCACGCTATAGAGTGTGTGTACTGAGATCCAAAAACCATTTTTAAAAGTGGGTTTAGAAAATATGAAAGCATCCTAATAAATCTAATAAATGCTGCATTAAGACCAAGTAAAATGTGAACCGTGCTTATTCGGGCAACAGAACCTTTAACAAAAGAAATGTCCTTGAAAATATTGTGATTATTATGAACCATGGGTACAAATGCACACTATTATATTAATCTCAAATATTCTCATTTATAAATTGTTCCATTTCACCCCAGCCTCTTTTCCTATTCCATCTCTGCCCTAATTTTCTCTTCTCCTCCCATCATGTGATGCTCCAACCCTGACTTGAAAGGAACATAAGGTTAATGCTGAAAGTAACCAGCATCTTACAGGCAGATTGGAATTGCTGGGCTATTAGTAGGAATAAAAATGGTTCAATAAATTCTAGTATTCTAGTCTTGTTAATGTCACCCCAGGTGTAGGGAGAGATAAAGAATATTCAGTATCTTCACTGTAATGATATGGAAACAAACTATTGTGTTTTGATTCATGGTTGGAAACAAGCAGACACTTCCATTAGAGGCAAGCTTGAGAAACATTAGGGAGATGTTTTTGAATACTTCACCCAGTTCCTTTTTGAGGGAGCGGGCTCTGTTTAAGAAGATAGGCTGCTGCCCCAGAGCCCCATCTTGACTTCAGCAGAGACCATCACTGGCTTGCTGTGGTTCCCTCCATTCTGTAAAGGAAGCAGACTGCAGGGCGAGGAGACATAGAGAGCACCAGGCTGGGCCACTGCATGCCACCACTGGGCAACCAGTGATCGGGAAAAAAAGCTAATTTCTCTAATAATCAAAAATCCTTAGTCCTTTGAGTTCCAGACATACCTCATGGTGAACTGAGATGCTGCAAGGAAATGCACAATATTAACTTCCTTAAGAGGGATGTCCTTGGTCCTGGACACCAAGTGCACTGTCTTATGTCATTTTCATCAATCCACAGCATTCAGAGCAGACCCCTGAGCAGTTAAAAGACACCAGTAATCTTATTTTTCATTTGAAAATTCTAAAACTCTACCCGTGTAGCATGACTAATAAACTGGAAAAAGAAACAAACATATATATTCTTTTTTTTCCAAATACTGCAATGTTCTAGAATAATTTTTAAAAGCAAAATTCCTCCCTCTTTGGAATCTTAAATAGATGGTACACTCCTATAACCACTCTTTAACATGTAAATTGACAAGACATTTGTTGTCAGCTTGAGTTGAAATAACAGCCTGCTCTAAATTCAGACTTGAACACAGGTGAAAAGCTCAACTTTGGGGCCATTGATTTTGGAGATTGAATTCAAGTAGAGCAGAAGTGGCAGATGTGTGGTGGGGGGAAAGGTAGAAGTGAGCAACAAGTCCTAGTAATGCAGAGGAGGAAGAGGTTCCCACCTGTCTTTCTCTGCCCCCTCTATCCTCCTCCAACACACCTAGACCAATTGGATGCCACCATTTTGCACCCAGATGACTCAACCATCCCACAACTGCCTCCTTAGTCAATGCTTGGTGCCACTGCTATCACATTCACCCAAGTCACAGGTACCCTCTTCTTTATGTGATCTTTTCATATTCTTAGCAATCCTACATGCAAGTCAGTTTTATTGACAATTTAGGATGAACATGGAACTTGGTGACTGCCCAACAATTTCTAGGGATGATTCATATTCTCATTTAATTTTTTATGTATGTATTCTATAAACATTTTACCTACTGGGGAAAAAAAACACAGAAATAATCCCCAAGCCGTTTGTTGGCTATCTGGTGGTCTCCACTGAGGACTGTACATAGGCACATTCATCTGCTTTGTGGGGATCATGGGACTTGCGTTTCAACATGCCTTCATCTAGGCAGAAACATATCACCCCAATTTCAGAGAGGCTGTAACACTATTCAGAGACCTTTCCTTCTGACAGCATAAAATTGGTAGTCAGTGCTCAGATAGAAGTGCTGATGAACATGGTCTTTTTTTTTTAAGGATTGAATAAAATGGCTTATGACAACAACCATTTGGGACACAAAGAAAAAGCTCAGAACATTAACTATGTGAATATTGAGAAATACGAGCATTTTCTGATCACTGCTGAATTATTCTGCTTCAGTTTCCCAGATTTTTGTTTCCTTCAGTCCTTGGCTGGACCATATGGTAATTCTATTTTTGAAGATTCTAGGAACCTCCATACTGTTTTCCACAATGGATTTACACTCCCACCAACAGTGCACAAGTATTCTCTTTTCTCCCCACCCTCACTTTCTGGCACTTTAACGCAATCCAAAAACATCATCCCTGCACTGTGTGTATGCAGTTAGGGTAGGGGCATTAGGAATGGAGATAGAAACTACCTCTTTCAATCAGCATCTCCATCTGGAAAATGTGAGGGGGAATGCACCTGCCATATTTTCTAAAGGGCAATAAATTTGCTCATCACCCACAGGTGGGATGCTTAGAACAAACCCTGTGTGCAGACTAAGAAAGGAGGAGGCTTTGCCTGGCACTTGTGTGGAATTTTCCACAAACCATGTCCTATCCCTTAGGTATTTGTCTTCCTAACCTGGCAGGTCCGGAGGCAGTTCCATGAGCCAGATGAGCTATCCCATGCTTACACCTCTGCTTCACATTCAACCAAAGCCTTAATCACATGGAAAGAGTCCTTAAGTAAAAGAATTTATTCTAAGATGACTGTCATCATCATGCTCGCTTCAGCAGCACATATACTAAAATTGGAACGAAGACTGTCATCATCTTACAAATAAAATGTCAACATCTCATCAATCCGTTAAATAAAAAACACAGGTTGGAAGCAGTTTCCAGGCAGTTGCAAGAATATAGTCATTCTCTAAAATGTGATAGAGGGAAGATGGATTTTTCTCCATCTAGGATGTGTACCACCAACCTTCCTGGAAGCCCTTCCCAGGGATCTGTGGGCAGCTCCCCCACCGCCCCACAGCCCTAAATCCAGAGGAATCACATCTAGAGTAAGAATTAATTTTGATCAATTTTACCATTTCCATACTTCATTCAGTCACTTCTTTGTTGAGCCCTTCCAAAGACTGAACCATATGTATGGAGGACTGTGGCATTAGCGCAAACAACCAAATTATCATTTATTCAAGGTAACAAAGATTTTCCTCCAATACATTAGTTTAAGCAAAAATATTTTCACAAAGAACATTCATTCACTGTTTCATTCTTTGGAAGTACCCTGTACCAAAGAAATCGCCTCTAGCTTCACTGGGATATCATTTAGTTCTGGACATCATGTAGTTGTCACTCAGCACATGGGGCAAACCATGCACTGAAGAAGACAAGAGAAGAAGAAAAGATTTGTAGGGCATGGGCAGAATGAAACCGAGGTAGCACTGTTGTCACATTAATGATCCTGCATTTTCCTAGCAACCTTTTTTTTCTAATAACTTGAAGCTTTTCATGAATCTTTGCTGCAGAAAGACCATGAGATACAGTTTATGAATGGAGAAGACATCAGGATCATCCTAACCCCAAGATTCCACCTGAGCTTTGGCTCCTGGTCCCCTGACAGATAACTGCATGAGAAGGAAAGAGGTAGCAGCCATGCACTGAGCACCTCAGAAGTCCACATGTTTCCTTCAGGATCACCTCAGTTAACCTCTCCCCTGTGAGGCACCTTCTGGGAACATTTTTTTTTCTTTTAAAGATTTTATTTATTTACTCGACAGAGAGAGATCACAAGTAGGCAGAGAGGCAGGCAGAGACAGGAGAGAGGAGGAAGCAGGCTCTCTGCTCAGCAGAGTGCCGATGTGGGGCTTGATCCCAGGATCCTGAGATCATGACCTGAGCCAAAGGCAAAGGCTTTAACCCACTGAGCCACCCAGGTGCCCCAGCTTCTGGGAACATTTTATGGAGGTTCCCATGGGTCAACAATATGGCCCAAGGCATTCTGCCTTGAGGATGTTGGAACAGTAATGAGCTCCAAGTGAATACCTATTCCCTTCTCCATTCATGCCCACTCCTCAAATGAAATATAAGAGGGATGCCTGGATTTTTCAGTTGGTTGAACTTTGGACTATTGGTTTTATCTAGGGTCATAATCTCAGGGTCATGGGATCGAGCCCCATGTCAGGCTCCTCGCTCAGTCTTGTGTCTGCTTGAGATTCTCCCTCTCCCTCTGCCTCTGCTCCTCCTCCCACTCATGCTTGTGCTCTCTCTCTCTCTCTCTCTCAAATCAATAAATAAACAAAACCAGGAAGGAAGGGAGGGAAGGAGGGACACTGAACTGCCATTGGGGAAGGTGGAAGGCAGACAGGCCAAAATGACAATGCTCTTGGCATTACAGAGCAGTGACTTATAAGACAAACAATATTCTGAAGTAGATGCCAATTCCAGAAGAGTTAGAGGGACCTGAGAGAACACCCACACTGACCAGCCCAAGGTGATCTGGACACCTTTGTGCCATGGGTCAATTTGGAAAAATGGTATCACAATGTCGAGACATGGTATTATGGTACCACAGGCACGGACTAGGGACTCCTTTCCACCCCTCACCAGCTCCACATGTCCATAAGCCCCTCACACAACAGTTGCACAAAGAACTTGAAAAATTTCCTCAATGAATTGAGAAATCTGGAATTGATGAGATTATTTACTGTCAAGCAGAAATGGGATTTTATGATGGAAAATGAAATATTTTTTAAAATTACACTTTTGTCTTTAGTAGATTTTTCAGATTGCCACTATGAAACCTTAACATAGCTTTAGACCTTATTTTCAAAACAGGAACGTTTTTAAAGCATTGTTGAAGTAGAATTGATTTTTGCCAGCTGCCAAAGGAAAGTATATGACCTTCTCCTTATCCCTTTGTTTTTCTGTTTTCACCTTGAAAACTGGAACCCCCTCCCCTTGAAGACTAAAGCATTGTACTGACCAAAGCAGAAATCATTTAAAAAAACCTCATCCCTTTTAATATTATAAGCTTATGGCTATTATAACCTCTTTTTTTTTTGGCTTATCAGAAAGATTTCCTATGCTATTCCAGGTCCTTAGATGTGGGAACAGGATATTGTAACAAACAGCCTCTCAAGGAGACAGGACATTCATTACCAAAACAGGAAAAACCCTGGCCTAATTATCAATTAATCCTAGTCCATCTCTGTTCTAGAAAAGCAGGGGGCTGTGAAGGACAGAGAGCATGGGTATTCGCAACATTGTGTCCCTATTAAGCAACTAGTGACCTATTTCAACTGTTGTGTCCAAAGAAATATTTTCTGGTTTCTACCAAATGCCTGGGGTGGGAGGATAATTTTTCTCCTATTAATTTTATTTTTGTGGCTCTCAGATAATTCTGTCATATTGGGCAAGTACGATGGTATTTTGGTTCCTCTGCAGTGTCTTTCTATGACACCTGCTTCCTGTGAGGCTCCGCAGCTCATTGCTGACTGGAGAGCGAAATTCTCCAGAAAACGGATGACACCCCCAGGCTGACATGAGCTTGCTGGTCCCCATCACTTCCATTATTTGGCAGATCCTCTAAAATAGGTTTCCTTCTGTTTTTCCAGTATTCACACCATAGTGAAAGAAAGCATAATCAGTGCCAAAGTTTTCATTTGTTTTAGTTAAGACCAAAATCAGGAACAAATCTAACATTTGAGTAATATTTTATTCTTCCTTTCTTTTTTAAATTCAAATGATATTTATACTAATCTTCTCCCATGGAAGATGATTGTCTCTGCCCATAATCTGTATTGTTTACACATTTCAAAACCAATAAATGGAATCTTAGCTTTAAGATAAGTCTTGGGTTCAAATCCAAACACTGATGACCACCTAATGGTAGCGACATAAGCCACAAAAACTCTCTGAGTTTTGTTTATTCTTCTACAGAATAATATGTTACTGCCTATTGTAAAGCTCTATGAGGGCAGGTAACTTGGGCCGTTTTGTTCACTACCACATGACTGGTGTCAAGAATTGTGCCTGATGTATGGTAGGCACTAAATCAATAATAGTTGAATGTATAGAAAAAATAGCAACTATAATAATATGACCACCTTTGTATGACTTACTATACTAGGCTAGTGGATCAGCAATAGTATTTAACTCTCCATTATTCAGAAAAATATTTTACCTGGAAAAGGATGAAGTAAATTATGCTTCTGCCACTGGAGAATTTGGAGGGAATGACTTCCAGGGAACCAAGACACTGAGATCACATAGCCCACATGAAAATCTATCCCTAGGAAGTAAGAACTGTACACATCATCTTTTCCAGTTGTCAAATAACCAAGAACCACTCCTCAGGGAATGACTCCCAACTCCATTCTAGTAAAGGGTCAGGACACAGGGCTTGAAGCAATGTCCAAATCACCCAATGTGTGGCCAGAACCATAACTGAAATGTCTTCCCAATTTCAGGGTAGAATTACTTATAAAGATGGAAAGAAGAGAGCACAGAGACATCCTCAGGAAAAACAAACAAACAAAAAAAGAATTAAGCTATGAGGTGGGTCTCGATGGCTATAGGAGTTTCTAGGTAGAAACGTGGCACCCCTTAAATGAGTATTGTCCAGCATCTTACTGCTTCTTGAAACTTCTGTCAGTTCTCTAGCTCATAAGGTGAGTAGTGGCTCAGAATGTGCAGTGGACTCAGGAATCAACAGAAACCATGGCCCCAACCTCTCACCAAAGAACAAGGCAGCAGTTAACTGCACCTTGAAAAGTCTGAAATGCCTTCCTGAAATGCAGCAGGATGACAGCTTGGAATCAGCTTTTTTTAAAGATTTTATTTACTTGACAGACAGAGATCACAAGTAGGCAGAGAGGCAGGCAGAGAAAGGAGGAAGCAGGCTCCCCGCTGAGCAGAGAGCCTGATGTGGGGCTCCATCCTAGGACCCTGGGATCATGAGCGGAGCTGAAGGCAGAGGCTTTAATCCACTGAGCCACCCAGGTGCCCCTGAAATCAGCTTTTGATGGTGCATATTCTTCTAAGTACATGTTGTTTTGGGGGCATTCTATTTGTAAAACCATGGAATAAGGATCAATGAAAAGATATGATGAATAGACCAAATCAATAGACCACGAACTCTGGTTCTGTCACCGGCCTGAGCCCCTGAACTACGAAATTTCTAGTAGAAAGTTCTGCCTAGATATCAATGTTGCCTGTTAGAACAGAAACCCATTTGAGGAAGAGTCCTCACCCAGATGAATCAGAAAGTGCCAGAACTGACCAACAGTTCCCTCAGCCTCATTATAATGTCAAAATCCGCTCCTGAATAGTCATCCCTGACCCTAACAAAAGGAGCCTGTGTTCCCTTGTTTGGGCTTTGGAAATGATTACCAGGATCTCCTTGTTAGTACAAATAAAGGCAACCTGGTGAGGCATGAAGACTCTGCCTGTAGCTCACTGGAGAGCAGATTCCCCCTGACCATTGCTCCCAGAACAAAGCCTGGGGAGCTGCACTGAGTGTTACAGGACAATGGTAGGTCTTCTGGCTCCCAGGAGAAGTTTGCCTACAGCTTCCACATTGCCAAGCACTTCTCTTACTCCAAAACTTGGAGCAGCTCTGGCCTGGTTGATTTTTAGGAGGTCTTTTTATTCTACATACCTCTGAGGGACACAGACTCTCTGCACAAGTGAGATAAAAGGGAAAAACAAAAACAGGAGCCTCTGTCTCCTGAAAAACTACTATTCCTGGTGCCTGCCTTTATCCCCCGAAGATGAGAGAACCCAGTCACCAGGGCTGCCTTGTAAAGTAAAGTGCTTTCTGGGATGCCTGGGTGGCTCAGTCCATTAAGTGGCTGCCTTCGGCTCAGGTCATGATCCCAGTGTCCTGGAATCGAGTCCCACATCGAGGCTCCTTGCTCAGCAGGGAGTCTGCTTCTCCTTCTGCCTCTGCCTGCCACTCTGCCTGCCTGTGCTCACTTGCTCACTCTCTCTCTCTCTGACAAGTAAATAAATAAAATCTTTAAAAAAAGAAAAGTAAAGTGCCTTCTATTTTTATAGAAACATTCTAAAAACATTTACCCTTCTAGGTTCCCTTCTGCTCTCTCCCCACATTCTCTCCCCTGTTCAGGGTGTCTGCCCCCAGGTGCACATGTTCCAGAACCAGAAGTGAGGGGCACCAAACCCCCTGTGTCCACAGCGCTGTGGGTAGGGCCCAGATTAAGCCTTCCTGCATGAAGACACTGATCACCCAGCTATGTTCACATGAATCCTGATGAAAGCCAGGATTTCCTTCAAACCTGAAAATGTTTTTGTAAGTTTTTTTTATTATTATTCAAGTTCCTTTTATTGTTTTAATAATATCTACACCTAACATGGGGGGTTCAAATCTTGACCCCGGGGTCAAGAGTTGCATGCTTTCTGATTGAACCAGCCAGGCATCCCTAGTGTTTCCTCTTATCAGGCACCTTGTTTCTTCCCTGTGTGTGTGGCACACTTTTGCAAGGAAAGGCAATTCTTCTTGATTACTATGTTGTAATCTCTTTGTACTTGTTCTGTTAATGGGGTTTAACTCATACCAACCCTCCAAGGCAAATACTATTATTTCTATTTTAAATATGCAGAGGCTAAGACGGGGAGATTAAGGGAGTTGTCTGTGGACACTCCAGTGATAAAGAAGAGAACCAGGTCTATCCAGTTCTAAAAACCTCAATCTTTCACTATGCAGGCAGCACAGGCATTAATCTACTAAATGATCCAGAACAAACACAACTAAGCCAGGACAAAAAAGGCTTATAAATGGACTAAATAAATATCTCATCTATATTGTACAGCCATAATTGGTAGAAAAAGGGTTTTAAAGTCACAGGAATAGAACTTCTAAAAATAACAAACTCGTAAAGCCAGGTGAGAATTTTAAGGAAATTTTTCCTAGCCAAAGTACATTGTTATTTGGATTTTTTTCCTTCTGAAGAAATCTCATTCTTTCTTTTAATTAGTGGCAAACAAGGTAAAAGATCATCATAAAGACATCATACACTATGTCCATTCAAACTTTAAATCCAGAAGTGTTTTTTATCTTCTACTCTAATAAGCAAAGTGAATAATATTGACATTCTTAGTTACATCAACAGAAGTGAAGGCAAGTCCATCAATTAGCTCTAGAGTTTTATCTACTTTAGAATTGATGAAATAACTCATAGAATAATCTAAAGCATCTTTAAAGAACTCTAGAAATACATGTCTGGCACAGGCAGAAAGACACTCACTGAAGGGCCAGTACAGAGCAGGTTTGCTCTGGACCTCCATGTGCAGCTGGAGTGGAAGGTCCTGACCTGTTACTGGTAAGAGCACTCCATGCAGTGATCTAAGAAAGCGCAGAGCAAACAGTTCTAGGGACAAGCAAAAAGGAAAGAAAACACCATGTCTTAGCAAATCTTATGATATTTACTAAGGGAGATCTTTCATTTTATTGGTATTCCATAACCATCTGGTCCATTAAGTCTCCACTGTATCTATTAACTACAGAGGAGGCAAATCCCATCTGGGACAGAAAAACCAATGAAGGCAAGACACGGTTTCTGTCCTTAGAAACCCCTCTCACCTGGAAGGGCAGACAGCTGCATGTCAACATACTTTCCGATGTAACAAGAGGTGGTTGCTTGCTAAGGAGGGTCAAGAATCTCTCATTTAAGGAGATTCTATGTTAGAAATGATAACCCATGGATCCCAGCTGTGTCCAAGGCTCCAGATCACTCAGACCAATTGCTCACGGTATAAGCTGTTATCAGTGAATCCTTCAATAGCCACCAGCACCAACAGATGCAAATAGAAATGATCACCACGAGACACTTTAGAATTTTTACTGCAGCATGTTTTGGAATAGGCAAAAACTGGAAAGTATGAAATGCCCATCAGAAACATAAAGGAACATAAACTATGAATGTAAAGTGAGCAACAAGGCAGCACTTAGCATGCATGAAGAATCCGTGAACATAACATTGTGTGAAAAAAGTCCACGACAAATGAGGGCATGCTTCACAATGCCACTTTTAAAGGACAAGAACGGAAAAGCAAGCTATGTACTGCTCAAGGACAAAAGGACAATCACACGAGGAGCCAAGAACTTGCACAGATACTGTTCCAAAGAAGACTTACAGATGGCAGCAAGCACACGGAAGAGGTTCCACATTGTTATTCATTAGGGAAATACAAATCAAAACCACAACGAGATACCACTTCATGCCCACTAGGATGGCTATAATCAAAACAATGGAAAGTCACAAGTGTTGGCAAAGATGCCAAGAAATCAACACCATCACCCATTGCTAGTGGGAACGTGAAAAGGTTTAGTCAGTGTGGAAAACAGTTTAGCGGTTCCTCAAAAATTTGCATGTAGAATTACTGCAGTTCTATTCCTAAGGCACATACTCCAAATGGCTGAACACAGGTGTGTAAATAAAAACTTTCATATGGAGATAATGGCAATGCTATGTACAATACCCAAAAGGCAGGACACAATCCCCCCTAAAAGAGGTTGGAAGTACTATTAATATCAGCCAAAAGAAAACACCTGTGAGATTTGGAATTCTGGTTTACTCCCAGTATCCTGGGGTCAGCAAACTGTACTTCCCCCCACACACACACCAAAAATCTGTGCATATGTTGCTTATCCCCTTAGCACATACTGAAATTAGGACATCAAGCGAACTTGTAATTTTCCTATTTCTAACATCTAAATCTCACAACCTAAGTGAGCCTGACAATGTATTTTTGGCTTCTGGTTATACTGACCTCATAAAAGGGATGTTTTTCCATCTTCCAACGTAGCTTCTCCAACCTACTCCTCCACTGGCCTGATGCTGATGCATCATGTGCACGCATTAGCTTCTTAGGGGGTCCCCAGAACATGCAAACCCCTGGAAAGAGCATCTGCTTCTAGATCCTTCCTAAATATCCACCATTGACACCTTTACCTCAACCCCAACGGTTAAACTATGTAAAGTGTATGACACCTAATGGGCATGTGGGCAGTCTCTACATTACATGTAACTCACAGTCCTCCCTTCTTCAAATCAGAGGTTTGTTTTGTCACTTTAAAAAACATAATAGTGAATCCGAGAAGGCCTGATGGGATTTTGTTGAGCACAGCAAGACAGTGTCTAGAACCCGAGAGCCCCGCTGACTCTCCCCTGCTGCTTGGCTGTGCCTCTGCTCATGCTCAGAGCTGAACTCAGGCAATGTGTCCCCACATCTCCTCTGAAGTTCTTCCGGTCCATGCCACTGTCTTAGCGGGAGGGGGTGTGGTCAGCTTCCTGAAGTCCCCTGTTCTGATAAAGACAGAAAAGACACTGATGAGTCCTAAGGCCAACAAGTCTATTTAGTACAGAGCAGGAAACACTTGCCTTCATAAGAAGGAGCCCACTTGTAACAGGGGTATCCCTTTTAAATGTATGCAGGAGTTGTGGGTTTTAAAGACGCTTTCCATTTCCCTGTTTCCGAAATGATGATGAAGGCGTGAAGTACTTACAGTCACTTTACAGTCTCCCATGCAGAGTTCTGAGCTAGGAACTCATTGAAGGTGATAGATTCACAAAGCACTTTCTTGGCACCCACAGAAGTAAAATCATTTATTTTTATATATAGCTTTCCTCTACTTTCCCTCACAGAGATTAGAGAAATAAGCAAAAGGCATCAGTCAGTCCCCAAGCAAGTATTGATTAGCTGCCACCGACCAGGCAGTTATTTGGATCCTGGAGTCAGAGAATGAGTTACCTGCCAGCACAGACCATCAGCTCTGGCACGAGGACAACAGAGATGTGCCCAGTCAATCAATGATCACCCAGTGAACACGTTACTTATGGGAAGCACTGTGCTGAGAACTGGAGATTCAGAGACCAACAAATGACAGACCCTTAAGACTTTCAGTCTGAAAAGGGAGGGAGCTGGACTAGAAAAGGAGGTGCCATTACACACAGGGAAGTGATGAGAGCCTGATAGCAGTGTGGGCTTCAGTAAAAATGCCTTAAGAATCGCCCATGGTAAGTTGGTAATTCTGAGCTTTCATAACTACTCAGTTTCTTACAATGGTTGATCAAAAGCCGAAAACAAGTTAAATAGAACTTTAAAGAGGAAGAAAACACAAGATCATAAATTATCTGTCCTTTTACTCAACATCAGGCTGCACACTGGAATTTCGAATAACTGCCTAAGGAAGTACCCTTAAACTGGGTGGCCCAAGACAGCATTCATAATTGCTCATGATTCTGTTTGGGCCAGGCTCACTTCTGCTTGTTTCATCTGTGATTACAGATGAACCAGGGGCTGGTTCATCTGGGGTACCTCAGCTGGGAGATCCTGTCAGTCCATGGGTCTCACCCTTAGGAGGCTAATTCCAAGGTTCCTCATACAAAGACACACCTTTTAAGCAAGGAGAGGAAGGTGCAATGACTCTCTCCTGTGGCCTCAGATCAGAAGTCACAAATGGTACTCAGTCCACATTCTTCAGGTCAAAGCCAGTCACGAGGCCATCCCAGGTACACAAATGGTGGGGGAGGGGAGGACTCCGGTTCTTGATGAGGGCCAGCATATATTGCGCAGAGGTGTGTGTGTAGGAAATGAGGAATGATTGTAGCATCTACCAGTCTAACAAAGTCTTTACCCACAGCACCCAAATATCTAGTTTTCACAACATCTGAATATCCCTTCCTTCTGCTTTCACTTGACATGATCTAAATATTCCTGACCTCCTACAGAAATCTCCCAACTCTGAACATGCTAGTTTTATCAATACATGTGTTTATAATAGCATTGTAACTCCACAGAACTTATTAATATTATTAATAACGTAAACTTTTTCACCTCACAGGCTCAGTATAAAACTCTTCACATGTGGATTGTTAAAATACATAATGACAAGGATAATGAAGAAGCATATTCCTCATTCCCAAAATTACTCCCTGCTCCGAGGACCAGGTTTTGAGGACTTCTGAGGAATGTAACACTTCTTATATTTGATATCATTTTCAAAGACATCAGTTAAAATTATGAGTCCTATGTAATCAAGTTTGATCAACTCCCTGAAACACGTGAGACTGCGTGGAGACCCTCTTCATCAGATACTTGAAGGTAAGTGACCAATGGGAAAATCAGTCATTTTGATTTGCACAACAGAATGTACAGTTTGGGTTCCCTCAACAGGAGAAATGAAAGAAAAGTCATTGGAATGAGGTGTTTTTTAAAAAAATCTCCTGATTGAAGAAAATCCGTTTTGCTTTTCTTTATAACTCAAATTGCCTGTAGTATTTCAAGCATAATGACATCCCCTTACTGTTGAACAAGAGATGTTAGCCTAAAACAAACAAACCAACAAAATACCTTCAAATGCTCTTCCAAGACCATTTTATCACACTTGTTTCTGCTGGAAAAGAGGGAAAGTCCAGATGACACACTCAAACTTTGCATTAGGAGACCCAGCCTGAAGAGTATCCTATCACCCCATGATGGCCATGAACAGACCCCTTTGCCATTCTGCCCACCACAAGGTCAATGGACAGGGTTCTGAGACAGCCCTCCCTGATTGCCCTTGGCAGACTGAGGCAGTTTTTCTACTCTGTGACTTATTGCAGCATTACCTGCATAGTCTCAGTCCAAACTCTTGGGTGAAAGTCTTGAATAATTTGCAGCTCCTGCCATGATCTCACACCCGATTAACCATACTCCATCATCGCAGCTGTTTGTCTGTGGACCCAGGCAACAGGTAGCAAGAACACACAGAGTGCAGGGAGGAACATAGCCCCCATCCCCACACAAAATCCTTGACAAGGCAGACAGTGCAATTAGATTCTATGTCACAAAGACTCCAAAGTAAGTAAAACAGTAAGTTTTACTGTTAGCAACTTAGTGCTGACCCAGCCAAGCCTCCACTTGTCTTTCCCCATGCTCCTCCCTTTCTTTTATAACCTCTCTCTCACCTCTCTTCTACCAAATTCTCTAGTAAAATTATCCCCTTCTTTGTTCCATTGCAAATAACCCCACTTGGAAAATAGCTGAACACAAGAAACCACCCAAACAATAGAAGGATGGAAATGGGCAAGACCTGTATACAAGCCAGTGAGGAACAATGGCCAACACTCATTCAGAGTTATCTATGAAGCATTTTCCCCAAATAACCTGGACATCTAGCTCACGGAGTAAGAGTTCCTGTATTTGAGCTGGTGGTGTCACAGTCACTAATCAACTCCCATTATGTTTGAAAGATTACCATACATTCTCTTTCATCATAGTTCTGTTTCATTTAAGAGTAGCCTTCCCACAAAACTTGCAAAGGGATTCTTCCACTGAATTGTACACTTGAAATGGATTAATTGTATGGCATGTGAATTATATCTCAAAAAAAAAGAGAAAAAAGTTAGAGAGAGAGAGACTCAGATTGCTGCCTGCCACCTGTCTCCAGGTGACAGGATGCAGATTTTTAGAGGGAGGTGATCAAGGCTTTCTCCAGTGTGCAGGAAGACACATAACTATGGACGCTGGGGAAGAGGGCTCTGTCATTATGTACAATTCCGGTGGAAAATGTGGAAACTCACCTGTTATGTACTGAATGTTTGTGTAATCCCCAGATTCATAAATTGAGTCCTAATCTCCAGGGTGATGCCCTTCAGTGGGCTGGTCTTCAGGAGATAATTAAGTTTAGATGAGGTCATAAGGGTGGAGCTCCCACGATGGAATTAGTGGACTTATAATAAGAGAACAAAGCTCTCTCTCCGCCATGTGAGGACACGGCAAGAAGGTGACCAGCTGAAAGCCAGTTTCTCATCAGGACCTGAATCTGCCAGCACCTTGATCTTAGACTTCCCAGGCTCTGGAATGATTGGAAATAAATGCTTGTTCTCGTCTCTATCCAGTCTAAGGTATTCTATTAAGGCAGCCCAAGCAGACTGGTACATCATTACTAGACATTCTCAAAATATGTAACCTTCCTTATGCTTTGCCATCTTTACCAAAGTCATCGGGCATCAGGTTGTTCATGAGGCTTTTAGTACTTGAAAATCTTTTGCCCAAAGAGCAAACAGAAGATGCCTCCATCTTAAAAGTCTGCACTGTTTCAGAGTGCTCTTAGACAAATTTTGTAGGGAGAAAGTGACATAGGCTTTTAAGATGTCCTGAGAAGAGCCCAGAAAAAGTGGTTTAAGGTCAAGTCAATGAAGAAAAATTTCCTGGGGAGAATTTAACTCAATTTCACTAAACACTGCAGTCACAGAGTATTTAATTAGCTCCCGCATCTTGATACGCCTGCCATCCCCACTAACACCAATCACAGCCCACTCAAAATATGCTCTGAGGTGATCCTGAAGAAAGCAGATAAATTTGAGACTGGCTTTGAGCCTGACTCCAGTTTTGGTCTGTAAGTAATGGGTTACAATCCTATCTGTAGTTGTTCAATGAATGTAAAGTTACCTTAAATTCTGTGTCTCTAAAGTTTTTTTTCCTCTTTTGTCTATGGAATAAGACTGTTTTGAACTTTATGACAGGAAGCTGCCACATCCACACCAAAACCAGTCAGAACTCTTGCTGTTCTTTGAAGAGGACATTCACTATGCAAGACCCATTACCACCCCCATATTAATTTTATTTTCAAGAAAATTTAAATGACTACTAGTAACAACTGACACCTGTTTGAAGAATAAAATACTCCACATATTTTAAATCGTGAGCTATAGAGGATGCTGCACTTAAAAGGCCACAGTGATTACCGAGGAAAGAAAATACAGCCACGTGTCTGTTTCTCCCCATCGTTCATTTTAACAGTGAAAAGCATGCCAGCACTTCCTTAGTGAGGTGCTGAGCCCTGTGGAGGTCTGTAACCAAGAGAAGGAGGAGGGAATAAGAGAGAATGACCAGATGCCTAAGGCACTGTCAAAAGAAATACAGTCATCTAAAGTGATCATTATGACAGGACAAATCTCCCTAGAAAATGCTTATAACAAAGAGCTTGTATGGGGGGAGAAAAGGAGTTTTGGCTTGAAGCCACAAGGAAAGGTCTGTAGCAGTAATTCTCAGACAGAAGGGAAATAGAATTAAAGGTGAGCCCAACGCCAAGGCAAGACTGTGCCGGGTAGTACAGGGGTGGGCAAGTGCCTGCATCAGCAAGAAATGCGGGATTCACTGGCAGTAGAGGCTGAGCGGTTGGTTGGGGTAGGATGTGAGGGGCCTTGAATGCCACGCTCAGGACAGCAGCTGCCTCCAGCATCGCGGACAAACACCTTGGAGGCCGGCAGCTTGAGTAGTGCATCAGCACATCTGGTAGCTTGCCCGTGTAAACAGTGCCCAAGAGAAGGGTCTTGGAGGAAAAAAATAATGTGATCAGATACGTGCTTTAGAAGGACAACACTTGGAAACAGGAGCACAGCATGGTGGAGCACAGAAGGCACAGAAAATAGCAGCAATAGCAGTTCGGGGCCCCCCAGGGAAGCTTTGACACCTCCATAGAGTGGAAATGTCAAGGCAGTCGTTAAAAATCGTGATCTCCAAAAAACTGTAATGTGACTTGGGAAAAGAACATGTATACAACATTAAAAGAAAAAAGCAGAATACTGAACTCTGTTAGGGTGTTTCCAATTTTTTTTTAATTATTCAAGATAAACATAAGAAAGAGGTTAGTAATAAATACACCGTATGGAGTTCCTAGTCCAGGATGACTGTGAGGAGCTCCAAGGACCCACTCCCCAGTGAAGCCGCCAGCAAAGCTGGTGGAAAAAGGATTTTAAAAGTAAAGGCATCTAGGGGCACCTGGATGGTTCATTGGGTTGAGCCTCTGCCTTCAGCTCAGGTCGTGATCTCAGGGTCCTGGGATTGAGCCCCACATCGGGCTCTCTGCTCAGTGGGGAGCCTGCTTCCCCCACTGCCCCACTTGCCTGTCTGCATGCTTGTGATCTCTCTCTTCTGTCAAATAAATAAACAAAATTTTTTTTTAAGTAAAGGTATCTAGAAATTGTCCTCAGGGCAGGTAGCAAATGAAGAAACCTTGATCCAAGAAAACTTTCTAAAACTGTGTATGAATATTATGGCATTTGAGCCACAAACTATTCTTTCCCTCATCACCAGAATCACTGGGTGGGCTTAGCAGAAGGTCTTCTGCAGATGGGCACGGCCAAGTAGATGGAGGCCCTTTTTCCTCTGCTCTCCATCAAGGCTTAGTGTATCTCACCAAGAGGGATAGGCCTCCTGCATTTCTCATTTCCTTCAACCCCAAGTTAAAAGGGTTATATTCCTGCTAAGTGTAGCCAAGAGGTCATGACCTCCCTCCTCTGACACAGCCTCTCCACACAAATGGAGGCTCCAGTGAAGCATTGTAGACTGAGAATCCTGGGCCCTAACTACCCTCACTGCAGCTCACCTGGGGACCAGCTTTCAGGCTTCTGAGAGGCAAGCTGAAATGACCAGTCTACTGTCTCACCCAGTGCCCAGTGTGGTTCAGAGTTTGTCCAGGATGAGCAGGAGTCCATTAGAAAAGGGAGCTCCAGAAATCTCCACAAAGGGTGTGGACAAGTTCAAGTGAAAGGAGCTCAAGACAACAATAGTCTCTCTTAGTTAAGATTGACAAGCTGAGCCATTGACTAGCTCATTCACCAGAAAGACCCAGGGAAAGAGGCCATTGAGAGCCTTCCTAGGGTTCAAACAGATGCTAAAGACTAGCTTAAAAATCTACCTTTGCCCAAATGTAATTGGATCAGACTGTTGAAGAGGTGACACCCAGCACACTGGGGAAAGCAGTAGAGAAATCACAAGGTAATTAATGGGACCAAATGGGTGTGAGTGGGAGGAGGAGTAATACCAAAATGCAGCAGACAGCTTAACAGAGAGATGATGGAGAGACAAAACTACACCATCCCAGGGCGACTGTCTACATGCCCCGGCTGCACCCTCTGAGGACACCTGCTGCTTCAAACCATGGAAGAAAGAGACTTCACAAAAACAGCCAACCAAGTCACACAACAAACAGGCAAGTTAATAACAACAAGCCTGGAAACAGGGAGGAGAATCAGTACCCACAGTTGCTACAATATATCACCCCAAATGTCCAGTTTTCAACAATAACAACAAAATATAAGAAGCACAAAGAAATAGGGATAGGAACACATATTTGGGCAAAAAAACAAACAAACAGGCAACAGAAATTGCCTTTGAGTAGGACCAGACGCCAGATTTAATACACAAAATTTTCAAAATAGCCATGAAAAAATACATTCATAAATGGATGTAAATCATACTTAAAGAAGTAAATCACAGTATGAAGACCACATCTCACCAATAGAGAATGCCAATCCAGAGGCAAAAATTATTTAGAAAAAAAAATAAAAATTCTGGTGTTGAAAAGTACCATAAATAAAATTATAAATTCATTGGTTGGGCTCAACAGTAGATTTGAACTGGTAGAAGAAATAATTGGAAATCTTGAGGATAGATAGATAGATTGAGATTCTATAATCTGAGAAATAGAGCAGAAATTGAATGCAGAAAAATGAACAGCACCTCAGAGAAACTTGGGACACCATTAAGTGCACCAACATGACCTGAGCTGAAACCAGAGTCAGCCTCTCAACTGACAGTGTCACCCGGGCAGCCCAGCCATCTGTGATTTCTGTCCACAGTCCCCCTTGGGCTTACCCCATGACCGCTGTTTCAGTGCTGCAGCTGCACTCCATTTCTCCATGGAAGCTATTGGTTTGAGGTGCCCTGATCTGCACCTCCACCAGTCTTTGCATTTAGGCTCTGTGGATATCACTGGGTGGTGTTGTTATTGCCTTTATTACACAGATGGTTGCCTCATGAAATAGTTTCAGATATTATTCTTGCAAGCTCTTCTAAGTGTTGACATAAATCCTCTCAAGTATTGTTGCATATGTTGCAATGTTTCCATTAGAAAGAGAGTATAATCTCAAGAGCATAAGAGAAAATCAGGCAGACGCACACACATCAGTAATTCTTTTTGCTCTGAGTTCTGCCTCCCAAGACATGTGCTCCTTTTTAGGGATTCCAACACAAGCTTGTGGATCAGATTCAAGAGGTTGGAAAACCTGGTGAATTTTGTGTGCAATTGTAGGTGAATGTGTGCAGAGAAATGAAGTTCACTTTTATGTGATACATTCTGTGACTTTCATTTGATTCTCAAAAAGATTCATAACCTGGAAAGGCCAAGAATTACAGCTCTGTAATGACCCCAACTCTTCGTTATTTCTTTTCTTAGGCTCAAATTGCTTTAATAATTCCTGAAGATACACAAAATGACAGATGAAAAGTGTTGAGAATTTCTCAGAGATTCAAGAGTAGGGGTCAATTAATTATAAAACAATCCACTAAAATGATCCAATATATAGGCTATATTCAAATAATTAAGAACACAAGAAACTTATTTCACTGGGATCAATTAGGGATATATAAATTAAAAAGTGAAACAAAGTTTCTTTCTAAAATTTTCCTTTATATTAGAGAAAATCTTAATTAAAGTGCATTGGTCAGGGCCGGTCTCTACAAAGAGGGAAAGAAGGTGTCAGGTGAAACAGGATGGTTTCAAGAAAGGCCGTATGAAATAAGATCTAAAATCCCTCTGGTGCTAAGAAGGTTCATGGTAGAGAAGGGGGGGCATTCAGCACACAGGACAGGAAAAGACTGGAAAAAGGATCACATTCTCTTAGTCTGTCTGGGCTGCTCTAACAGAATGTCACAGATTAGGTGGCTTACAAACAACAGAAATTTATTTTCATAATTCTAGAGACCAGGAAACCTAAGATCAAGGTGCAGATTCTGTGTCTGGTAAGATCCTACTTCCTGGTTCAGAGGGTCATCTTGTGGTTGTCCTCCTGTGGCAAAAAGGGTGACGGTGTTCTTTCTCAAGTCTCTTATAAGGACACTAATCCCATTCACAAGGACTCCATCCTCATGACCAAATCACTTCTGAGAGGGCACCTCTAAATACCATCCCATTGGGGATTAAGTTTCAGCATATGAGTTCTGGGGAGACACAAATGTTCAGTCTATCACACTCACCAAGGAGAAGAAAAGTATACCGTGCAAGGAGAGACTTAATATTCCCTATTTTCTCTGCATGTCTAGGACTAATCTTGGCCTTTATGACAATTATTTAGGTCCCTCATCTTTCTCCTCAGCTTGATCAACTTCTGTTTATAAACACGTCAAGTTATTTAGAAATAGAGAATGGTTGAATTTCTTATTTAAAAGAGTCTTAGAGGGCTGCCTGGGTGGATCAGTGGATTAAGCCTTAGCCTTCAGCTCTGGTCATGATCCCAGGGTCCTGGGCTTGAGCCCCGAGTCAGGCTGTCTGCTCAGTGGGGAGCCTGTTTCTCCCTCTCTCTCTGTCTGCCTCTCTGCCTACTTCTGCCTACTTGTGACTTCTCTCTCTGTCAAATAAATAAATAAATAATCTCAAAAAAATAAAAATAAAAAAGTAAAAGAATCTTAGAAAACAGTTTGACTATCTTTGTAGTTTTATGGAAGGAATCCAATTTTCTTTGTTGGGTGTTCCAATACCAAGCGTAAAGCTTTTTCCACAGACACTTTAAGGGCCTGAGAGCACTCAGGTAATTAAAAAAATAAAATTTCTACCTTGAGAGCAACAGAAGGCTGTAGGTGTGGTCTTGGTCCTTTGGTGGCAACTAAGACCAAATCATCAGAAGCACAACTCCATGATCTATAGCCACATGAATACTTTAATATCTTCCCTAAAATGGTTCAGAACTGGTACTTTGCAGGCAGTCAATGATTGTCATTGTGTTTTATGATATTTCGTCTCTTGATTTGCTCATTATGAACTTGGTTTTATTTTTGGTCTTTGCAGATGTCTTATTTCTTTCCATTTTCTCTGACCATTTGTCCTGAACATAGGCCATTCTATTTTTCTCTTTGGACATCTGCCACCTGTGATTCTTCCTTTTCTCATTTCCAAGTCTCATTTCCCTGATCAGTGTGTCTTCTGCCTTGATCATGAGATCTGTAATTCACAAGAGACTTTAGGTATCTTCTCTTTTGTTCTGTCCAAAGGCTGGAAGGGGCTCTTGGTTGTTGTTTTTAGGGGTGTGTGTGTGTGTGTGTGTGTGTGTGTGTGTGTGTTTCCAAACTGCACAGTCATAGAATGAGAGACTAGAAAGAGGTCTGTGAAACTCTGTGCTTGTTTTCTTTTTGTAAGGATTACCTTCTCTCATGTTTCTTTGAGGGTTTTTTCCCCCCAATTTAGAAATATCAGAAGGAGAGTCCATCCTGCCCAACATGCTTCCCAAGCCTGCAGGAGTTCAGTAAATGCTTGTTGACTGGCTCACTGATTCTTTTATAGCACCCTTAGTAACAGAAATTTAATCTTGACATCTAACCTAGAATTGCTTCTACTTCAACTCTTTTCCCTCTAATTACTTTGAGTACTTTCCTTTTCAACAATCTAGTACATGGAGCTCTATTCCCCACTGTCTCATTCTCCTTTATTTCTGCTCAGTTAAATATTCAAGTGCCTCATAAGCCCATCATGTGATTTATGTGCTTTGCTTTTTATTTTTATGCTGTTCTCTGTTCTGAAAACTTATCTTTACAAACCATAATATCTCTGGTTCCCTGAGGATCAGCTGACATACTGACATGGTATTAGGGATTGAAATAGCAAAGAAGCAGAAGAGAGGGAGAAGAGAAAGCAGGGAAGGAGAGAGATCATGTAGGGAAGGGAGTACCGCTCATCACACCAACCTGCGGCAGCAAGTGCAGCCAGTGCTCAATCATAGAGAGTCAATTCAGAGATGCCAGTCATACCACCACTTCTTGGGACAGTACGGGGGTGCAAGTGGGAAAAGAAGGATTTATCTCTCTCTTCTTACTCTCCCATTGGTGTTGACTCACCCACAATTTTCCAGTTACAGCAACCAGTGCTTACTGCAGCCACAGGAGCTCAGAGCCCCCCTAGGTCCGGATCCAGCCCTGCTGGTACTCAGTGAAGTGATCTCTCTTGCCCAGCTGGCTCCACAGTGCAGAGCCTCTCCATCTCTGCTGATTGATTATGGTGACAACATCTGCAACCTGGACCATCACCTTGGGGACTGCAGAAGCCATGGCAAGTCAATTTTCTCAGCAAGCAGAACCAGTGCCCATTAACTGGGTCCCACGTAACACCCTTTATAGAGAAAAATAGCTTATTAGATCATTGCATGCTGCTCCTATCATCTTCCATGAGGAGCCAAACACATTCTTCAGTATCAATAGTGTGTTTTTTTAAATCTCACCCACACACCTCTCTCCAGCGAGGACCCTCTTCCCTCTCATAACTCTGGCTCCATCCCTACCTCTCAAAATCATCTCCTTTGAAGTCCATGGTCTTCACGTACACATTCCTTTCTCCATTTAATCTGTGCTGGCTTTCTTAGATCAAATGCTGAAAGGTTTGGTGGTGTTTCTTAACAATCTGCTCCACACTCCCCATGCCCTGTGCCCTGCTTTGCTCCTGAGGGATCAGACTATCCACCTTGACTGCCTGCCAGCATGCCATAAACCAGCCTGCAACTGTTGGACATTTGGGGCCACTTACCATATTTCACTATTATAAATAATGTCTAAAATTTGTATCTCCCTATGGTTGTTTCCTTAGGTATGTTCCTAACAAAGAAAGTGCTATGCAACTGGAAGGTTTAATTGATACTGAATTTTCTCTCAAAGAGTACTAAAGTACATGTTTATTGACATTCTTAAGAATATGAATGACCTTGCCCAAGGCTTTTAATAAAATGGAAAGATAATATATAATATAATGATATATAGCCAATGCTATATAACGCAAAAATATAAGGGATTTTATTCATTCATTCATTCATTGGCTGACCTTGATTTTTCAGACTTTTCTGTAATAAACATAACTAAGAGGAGACCTATTTTGTAAACGACATTTAGACACACAGCAAGCAACCTATATGTTTAAAATTTAATATCATATGTATACTTCACAAGAACACTAAATGTTTGCATCATAGACAAGAAAAACAGTAGATTTCACATTGCTGAATGGGATTCAGAGCATTATGAACTCTCTTTGTATTAGGAGAGATAAGTTTTATGACCTGATTTTCTTTTGTGGTGCTTAAGAAAAGTCCATAAAGATTGTCCTTCCTGAAGATTTACTCTTTTGGGGTCATGAAGCTACCTTCTGTGTAATTTCAGAATTCTCTTGACAAACTATGTTTACTGCATGAATCATCCAACAGATGTGCTAGTACTTAGAAGCTGGTAGTGAATATGGACCCTGTGGATTTAAATTCTTAAGTTTTTAAATATGGGATTTTTAGTTTATGTTTACCTTCCAGCACAGAGGTATATACCAGATGTTTACCATAATTCCATTTTATTTTGCTTTCTCTAACCTCTACCAATATTTTAACACAAAATTGCATCCAACTAATTTGGAAATATTTTAATCATATTAGACCTATGTGTTAAGAAAAATCTAAGTCATAAAAAACAAAAGTGTTGGAACACCTGTGTGGCTAGTCGTTAAGCATCTACCTTCAGGTCATGATCCCAGGGTCCAGGGATTGAGCCCTGCATCAGGCTCCCTGCTCAGCAGGAAGCCTTCTTCCCCCCTCCCACTTCCCTCCTTGTGTTCCCTCTCTCGCTGTCTCTCTCTTTCTGTGTGAAATAAATAAAATCTTTAAACAAAAAGAAATTTTCCCTAAGATATTTGTAATGAATGCATAGGTGTAAATATGACAAATCTGAAGGCTTTGTTATCAAACTGGTCATAATACAATCAGATAAGTTCTTGGACAATTCCTGGAAGACATTCCATCATAAATTATTTTTAGAATTTACTAGTGAGGGACACCTGGGTCTCTCAGTCAGTTAAGCATCTGCCTTCAGCTCAGGTTATGATCTCAGGGTCCTGGGATAGAGCCCCACATTGGGCTCCCTGCTTGTGGTTTCTCTCTCTTTCTCTCTCACTGCGTTTTCTCTGTCTCTCCCAAATAAATAAATAAAATCTTTTTTTAAAAACACTTATTAGTGACTTCCCACTTTACCCAAAACTTTAATGTTTGATAGTAAATTGTTCATCCTTTCTTCTTCCCTTTTAAGCCACCATATTATCTCAGACTAACTCTCTTCCAAATTTTCTGAGTAAATGTAAAAAGTAAAAGCTTTTACCAGAGGTAAGACTTATTTTTTTAATAATTCATTTAATAACATAAAACAAAGGATTTGTAGTAAATTATTCTGGTGGTAAATTGTTAAGTCTTGTTGCCAGACTCTCTCTTTTCTAATAGTAGGAATATATTAATGTTCCTACACAATGGATTAAGTAAATTTGCATCAAAACAATGCCAAAATCTGGTTTTAAAGTGGTAGAGCAATAGAAAAAAATCCTCAAAAGTATTTTTATTTTTATTTATTTTTTATTTTATTATTTTATTTTATTTATTTATTTTTATTTTATTTATTATTATTTTTTAATTTTTTATTTATTTTCAGCGTAACAGTATTCATTGTTTTTTCACCACACCCTCCCACCCCGCGCCTTCAAAACCCTCAGGTTGTTTTTCAGAGTCCATAGTCTCTCATGGTTCACCTCCCCTTCCAATTTCCCTCAACTCCCTTCTCCTCTCCATCTACCCTTGTCCTCTATATTATTTGTTATGCTCCACCAATAAGTGAAACCATATGATACTTGACTTTCTCTGTTTGACTTATTTCACTCAGCATAATCTCTTCCAGTCCTGTCCATGTTGCTACAAAAGTTGGGTATTCGTCCTTTCTGATGGAGGCATAATACTCCATAGTGTATATGGACCACATCTTCCTTATCCATTCATCCGTTGAAGGGCATCTTGGTTCTTTCCACAGTTTGGCGACCGTGGCCATTGCTGCTATAAACATTGGGGTACAGATGGCCCTTCTTTTCACTACATCTGTATCTTTGGGGTAAATACCCAGCAGTGCAATTGCAGGGTCATAGGGAAGCTCTATTTTGAATTTCCTGAGGAATCTCCACACTGTTCTCCAAAGTGGCTGCACCAGTTTGCATTCCCACCAACAGTGTAAGAGGGTTCCCCTTTCTCCACATCCTCTCCAACACACGTTGTTTCCTGTCTTGCTAATTTTGGCCATTCTAACTGGTGTAAGGTGGTATCTCAATGTGGTTTTGATTTGAATCTCCCTGATGGCTAGTGATGATGAACATTTTTTCATGTGTCTGGTAGCCATTTGTATGTCTTCCTTGGAGAAGTGTCTGTTCATATCTTCTGCCCATTTTTTAATATGATTATCTGTTTTGTGTGTGTTGAGTTTGAGGAGTTCTTTATAGATCCCGGATATCAACCTTTTATCTGTACCGTCATTTGCAAATATCTTCTCCCATTCCGTGGGTTGCCTCTTTGTTTTGATGACTGTTTCTTTTGCTGTGCAGAAGCTTTTGATCTTGATGAAGTCCCAGAAGTTCATCTTTGCCTTTGTTTCCTTCGCCTTTGGAGACATATCTTGAAAGAAGTTGCTATGGCTGATATCAAAGAGGTTACTCCCTATGTTCTCCTCGAGGATTCTGATGGATTCCTGTCTCACGTTGAGGTCTTTTATCCATTTCGAGTTTATCTTTGTGTACGGTGTAAGAGAATGGTCAAGTTTCATTCTTCTACATATAGCTGTCCAGTTTTCCCAGCACCATTTATTGAAGAGACTGTCTTTTTTCCACTGGATATTTTTTCCTGTTTTGTCGAAGATTATTTGACCATAGAGTTGAGGGTCCATATCTGGGCTCTCTACTCTGTTCCACTGGTCCATGTGTCTGTTTTTATGCCAATACCATGCTGTCTTGGTGATCACAGCTTTGTAGTAAAGCTTGAAATCAGGTAACGTGATGCCACCAGTTTTATTTTTGTTTTTCAACATTTCCTTAGCAATTCGGGGTCTCTTCTGATTCCATACAAATTTTAGTATTATTTGCTCCAGCTCTTTGAAAAATACTGGTGGAATTTTGATTGGAATGGCATTAAAAGTATAGATTGCTCTGGGCAGTATAGACATTTTAACGATGTTTATTCTTCCCATCCAAGAGCATGGAATGGTCTTCCATCTTTTTGTGTCTTCTTCAATTTCTTTTAGGAGTATTCTGTTGTTCCTCAAGTACAGATCTTTAACCTCTTTGGTTAGGTTTATTCCGAGGTATCTTATGGTTTTTGGTGCTATAGTAAATGGAATCGATTCTCTAATTTGCCTTTCTGTATTTTCATTGTTAGTGTATAAGAAAGCCACTGATTTCTGGACATTGACTTTGTATCCTGCTACATTACTGAATTGCTGTATGAGTTCTAGTAGTTTGGAGGTGGAGTCTTTCGGGATTTCCATATAAAGAATCATGTCATCTGCGAAGAGAGAGAGTTTGACTTCTTCCTTGCCAATTTGGATACCTTTTATTTCTCTTTGTTGTCTGATTGCTGTTGCTAGGACTTCTAATACTATGTTGAACAAGAGTGGTGAGAGTGGGCATCCTTGTCGTGTTCCTGATCTCAATGGGAAGGCTGCAAGCTTTTTCCCATTGAGGATGATATTTGCTGTGGGTTTTTCATAGATAGATTTGATGAAGTTCAGGAATGTTCCCTCTATCCCTATACTTTGAAGCGTTTTAATCAGGAACGGATGCTGGATTTTGTCAAAAGCTTTTTCTGCATCAATGGAGAGGATCATGTGGTTCTTCTCTCTTCTCTTATTGATTTGTTCTATCACATTGATTGATTTGCGAATGTTGAACCATCCTTGTAACCCAGGGATGAATCCTACCTGGTCATGGTGGATAATCTTTTTAATGTGCTGTTGGATCCTGTTTGCTAGGATCTTGTTGAGAATCTTAGCATCCATCTTCATCAGTGATATCGGTCTGAAATTCTCCTTTTTGGTAGGGTCTTTGCCTGGTTTGGGGATCAGGGTGATGCTGGCTTCATAAAAAGAGTCTGGAAGTTTTCCTTCTGCTTCAATTTTTTGAAACAGCTTCAGGAGAATAGGTATTATTTCTTCTTTGAAAGTTTGATAGAATTCCCCAGGGATTCCGTCAGGTCCTGGGCTCTTGTTTTTTGGGAGGTTTTTGATCACTGCTTCAATCTCGTTACTAGATATCGGTCTATTCAGGTTGTCAATTTCTTCCTGGTTCAATTTTGGGAGTTTATAGTTTTCCAGGAATGCATCCATTTCATCTAGGTTGCTTAGATTATTGGCATATAACTGTTGATAATAGCTTCTGATGATTGTTTCTACTTCCTTGGTGTTAGTTGTGATCTCTCCCTTTTCATTCATAATTTTATTAATTTGGGCTTTCTCTCTTTTCTTTTGGATTAGTGTGGCCAATGGTTTATCGATCTTATTGATTCTTTCAAAAAACCAGCTTCTAGTTTCGTTGATACGTTCTACTGTATCTCTGGTTTCTACCTCGTTGATCTCTGCTCTAATCTTGATTATTTCCCTTCTTACGTGTGGAGTTGGTTTGATTTGTTGTTGATTCTCCAGTTCTTTAAGGTGTAGAGACAGCTGGTGTATTCTGGATTTTTCAATTTTTTTGAGGGAGGCTTGGATGGCTATGAATTTCCCCCTTAGGACCGCCTTTGCTGTATCCCATAGGTTTTGGAGTGAAGTGTCTTCGTTCTCATTGGTTTCCATAAATTGTTTAAGTTCTTCTTTGATCTCCTGGTTGATCCAAGCATTCTTAAGCAAGGTGGTCTTTAGCTTCCAGGTATTTGAGTTCCTTCTGAACTTTTCCTTGTGATTGAGCTCCAGTTTCAAAGCATTGTGATCTGAGAATATGCAGGGAATCATCTCAGTCTTTTGGTATCGGTTGAGCCCTGATTTGTGACCCAGTATGTGGTCTATTCTGGAGAAGGTTCCATGTGCACTTGAGAAGAATGAGTATTCTGTTGTTTTAGGGTGGAATGTTCTGTATATATCTATGAGGTCCATCTGGTCCAATGTGTCATTCAATGCTCTTATTTCTTTATTGATTTTCTGCTTCGATGATCTGTCTATTTCTGAGAGAGGCGTGTTAAGATCTCCTACTATTAATGTATTCATATCAATATGACTCTTTATCTTGATTAATAGTTTTCTTATGTAATTGGCTCCTCCCATATTGGGGGCATAGATATTTACAATTGTTAGATCATCTTGGTGGATAGTCCCTTTAAGAATGATGTAGTGTCCTTCTGTATCCCTGACTACCGTCTTTAGTTTAAAATCTAATTTATCTGATATGAGAATCGCTACCCCGGCCTTCTTTTGAGGCCCATTGGCGTGAAAGATGCTTCTCCATCCCTTCACTTTCAGTCTGGGTGTATCTTTAGGTTCAAAATGGGTCTCTTATAGACAACATATGGATGGGTCCTGTCGTTTTATCCAATCTGCAACCCTGTGTCGTTTTATGGGTGCATTTAGGCCATTCACATTGAGAGTGATTATTGAGAGATACATTTTTATTGACATTGTGTTATCTTTGAAGTCTTTCTTTCTGTCGATTGTCTCTATATTTCTGTTCAATGCTATTCTTAGGATTTTTCCTCTTTTATAGAACCCCCCTTAATATTTCCTGCAGTGTCGGCTTGGTGGTTGCATAGTCTTTCAAGCCTTGCCGGTCTTGGAAACTCTTTATCTCTCCATCCATTTTGAATGTTAGTCTTGCTGGATAAAGTATTCTTGGCTGCATGTTCTTCTCATTTAGTGCCCTGAATATATCTTGCCAGCCCTTTCTGGCTTGCCAGGTCTCTGTGGACAGGTCTGACGTTATTCTGATGGGCTTTCCTCTGTATGTAAGGAGGTTCTTTGTCCTAGCGGCTTTCAAGAGATTGTATCTACAATTATGATTCCTCAATTTTACTATGAGGTGCCTGGATGTTTTTTTTGAATTTATAATCTTGGGGGGGGACCTTTCTACTTCTAGTACATGAACACTTGTTCCATTCGCAAGATTGGGAAAATTTTCATGAAAAATTTGTTCCACTATATCTTCTAGACTTCTTTCTTTCTCCTCCCCTTCAGGGATTCCAATAATTCTGACGTTGGAACGTTTCATGGCATCATTTATTTCCCTGATTCTGTTTTCGTGGCTTCTAAGCTGTTTGTTCCAGGCTTCCTCCTGATCCTTTCTCTCTATTTGTTTGTCCTCCAGATCACTAATTCTATCTTCTGTCTCAGTTACCCTAGCTTTTAGAGAATTTAGATTAGATTGGAACTCATTGAGAGCGTTGTGAACCTCATCCCTGGTGGCCTTCAGCTCTGCCCTAACATTATGAACCTCCTCTCTGGTCGCTTTCAATTCTGCCCTAATCAATTCTGTTTGGTCATCCATGGCTTTCTCCAACCTAGCTATTGCCTGGATAATTGTTAGCCTGAATTCTCTTTCTGACATATTGTCTATGTTGATAGCCGTTAGCTCTGTTGCAGAAGGCCCATCCTCTGTATTTTTCTTCTGTTGGGGATTCCTCCTCCTAGTCATTTTGGTGAGAGATGACTGGACAGATGTAGCTGGATGTATCGACCGTGGTGCAGTCAAGGTGCACCCTGGAACGCTTCTGAGCACTCAGGATTCCCCACCCAAATGAGAGAAAAAAGAAAAGAAAAAGAAAAAAGAGGGAGAGAGAGAGACAGGAAAAAAAGGGAAGATAAAAGTGAAGGTTCAGCCCAAATGGGCCCCAGGGTAAGGTTTATGATGTATACAAACAAAAACAGACAAACAAAAAGACTGATAAAAGTATATGACGAGAGAAAAAATATATATATATAAGCAAAAAAAAGGAGGAGCCTCGTCAAGAAGAACCCCAAGTATAAGATTTATATACTATCCAGACCAACATAAATACACAGAGACACTGGCAGAAGAAAAAGATGGGAGCATGGTTATAGATTCTCGGTGTGGGCGAGGAAGGTTATTTTGATTCTTCCTGGATGTATCTTGATATCTTTGTTAAAGGACTCAACTTTCCTAAGAAAAAGGGGGATTAAAAATTGGTTCACCTATAGGGGTAGCATTGCTTGGAGAAAGGGGGTTACCTTGAAGTTTAACTCTATATGAATGTTAGAAAATAAAAATAAAAAAGGAATAAACTGGACTAAACTAAATTAAAAATTTTTTTAAAAATTAAGAAAATAGAAAAGCAAAAGAAAAACACATGTGTATGTATCAAAAAAAATTCAGGTTAGAAGTTTATCATGGAATTTGATGTACTGGACATCTCACTGTGATGGTAAATAGGTTAAAAAATTATCTATATAAAAAAAGAAAAAAAATGAACCAGAATAGTGGGAAAGAATTAAAAATAAAAGTTGTATCTATGAAGTAGTGGTGGGTGTTCTCTTGTAGTCTTTTTTTTTTTCCTGATTTGTTTTCTGGGGGAGGGGGCTGCCACGTGGGTTTTCAGTCAATGATGTTCCCTGAGTTAAGTCCTCCCGACCCCCTCAAGGGGGTGGGCTCTGAGAAAAACGTTTTTTTCAGGTTTTTGTTCTCTGGAGGTTTTTATGTTTGTTCACTTCTTTTCTCTCGCCTTGACAGCTTTTGATGGTTTTTGGAGGTTTAGAGGAAAGAAAACTGCACCCCAACCTCCCTCTCAGAGAGAAGCCTCAGTCTGCTCCCCTGCAGGTGCTGCAGCCGCTGGGCCGCTGGCAGAGCAGGTTCTGAGTCACGGTCCCTGGGGACGCAGGATCTCCTGCTTGTACGCAAAACCAAGGCAGCTGTGGCTGTCTGGGCAGCTCCAGACCGCCAGAGAGGTTCCAAGCAGCAATCGCACACTGAGATTTTCCCGCTGGCTGGGGCTAAGAGCTCTCAGGTCTTGCGCGCACCTCTCCCAGGGGATGGTTTGGGGCGCGGCGCCTCCAGCTCTATCGGCTCTATCGCCGCGTGGGTCTATCGCCGCGTGGGTCCCAGAACACCAGGCTGGGCGTGCACCTCTCTCAGGGGAGGTTGAGGCACGCGCGCATCTCCAGTAAGGTGCGTGTTCTGCCGTCTGGTGTGGCTCCCAGCCCCTCACGGGAGCCGGACTCCACCCGTTCTCGGGCGCACTGGCGGCTCCGGGACAAAGACCAGGTTTCTCCGCCGCACTCTCTGGCTCAGTGCCAGGGGATGCTGCCCTGGGTCTGGGGACTTAAGCCCCTATCCCTATCCGCCCCGATTCCCACAATTTCCCCGCGTGAGTCTTTGCTCTTTTGAGTGCTTTCAACAAGACTCCAAGTTAATGCTGGTCCCCAGATGCCGGGAACTCTCGTATTGGGGTATTATTTTCCAGTCGGTCGCCTCCGGTGGCTCCCTCCCCCTTTTGTTTATCTTCCGATATCAGTCCGACGTTCCCACTCCACTTTACCTGCCCACTGGCGTCTTCTGGCCCCCGTAGAGATCCAGACGTGTATAATTCTGATCTCAGGCTGATTTCATGGGTGATCGGAGTTCTTTGGTAGGTAATCAGCTCACTTTAGGGTGCAGGTTGAAAAGGCGCCTCCTCCTACTTCCCCGCCATCTTGTCTCCCCCCTTTCTTTACATTTTTTTTCTATTTTATTTATTTTTATTTATTTTTATTTTTATTTTTTAAAACAGACACATAGACCAGTGGAACAGAGTAGAGAGCCCAGATATGGACCCTCAACTCTATAGTCAAATAATCTTCGACAAAGCAGGAAAAAAGATACAGTGGAAAAAAGACAGTCTCTTCAATAAATGGTGCTGGGAAAATTAGACAACTGTGTGTAGAAGAATGAAACTCGACCATTCTCTTACACTGTACACAAAGATAAACTCAAAATGGATAAAAGACCTCAACATGAGGCAGGAATCCATCAGATTCCTAGAGGAGAACATAGGCAGTAACCTCTTCAACATTGGCCACAGAAACTTCTTTCAAGATATGTCTCCAAAAGCAAAGGAAACAAAAGTGAAAATGAATTTTTGGGACTTCATCAAGATCAAAAGCTTCTCCACAGCAAAGGAAAGAGTCAATGAAACAAGGAGGCAACCCACAGAATGGAAGACGATATTTGTAAATGACACTACAGACAAAGGTTTGATATCCAGGATCTCTAATGAACTCCTCAAACTCAACACACACAAAACAGATAATCATGTCAAAAAATGGGCACTTTCCAATGAACAGACACTTCTCCAATGAAGACATACAAATGGCTAACAGACACATGAAAAAATGTTCATCACCACTGGCCATCAGGGAGATTCAAGTCAAAACCACATTGAGATACCACCTTACACCAGTTAGAATAGCCAAAATTAACAAAACAGGAAACAACCTGTGTTGGAGAGGATATGGAGAAAGGGGAACCCTCTTACACTGTTGGTGGGAATGCAAGTTGGTGCATCCGCTTTGGAAAACAGTGTGGATGTTCCTCAAAAAATTAAAAATAGAGCTGCCCTATGACCCTGAAATTGCACTATTTGGTATTTACCCCAAAGATACAGATGTAGTGAACAGAAGGGCCATCTGTACCCCAAAGTTCATAGCAGCAATGGCCACAGTCACCAAACAGTGGAAAGAACAAAGATGCCCTTCAACAGACAAATGGATAAGGAAGATGTGGTCCATATACACTATGGAGTATTATGCCTCCATCAGAAAGGACGAATACCCAACTTTTGTATCAACATGGATGGGACTGGAGGAGATTATACTGAGTGAAATAAGTCATGCAGAGAGAATCAATTATCATATGGTTTTGCTTATTTGTGGAGCATAAGGAATAACACAGAGGACATGGGGAGATTGAGAGAGAAGGGAGTTGGGGGAAATTGGAGGAGGAGATGAACCATGAGAGACTGTGGACTCTAAAAAACAATCTGAGGGCTTTGTAGGGTTGGGGGGTAGGAGGTTGGGTAAGCCTAGTGGTGGGTATTATGGACTGCACATATTGCATGGGGCATTGGGTGTGGTGCATAAACAATGAATTCTGGAACACTGAAAAGAAATTTTAAAAAAGGAAAAAGAAAGAAAGAAAGAAAAAAGTCTGTATTTTTAAATGTAAAAATTTTAATCTAAGTAATAGTTGTTTATAAAAATAATTCTGGAAGGCATAGAGGCTTGTTGTAAATAATAAATTTTTAGGTTAATAATATATCTGAGCATCTTCTAATATCTAAAGTAATAATATTCTACATTAAAATCTTCCTTGGGCTAAAATATTTCCTGGACCTACCTGATGTGCTCTTAGAGTTTTAAGAGAGAAATCATAGGTTCTTGAGCTATCAGTGGGGAAATAATGACAAAGAAAATGTTTGAGTTTTCTCTTTTTCCTGAATCTTTTGATTACTGAATTTGCCATAATAAGTTAGCAGCATTGTTGAGTATACATTTGTACATGCTAATGTTACTGAGACAGGCTTAGTTTCAATTGTGGTAACTTTTTTCTCTAATGAATAAAAAGGAGGTAATTTTAAATAAATAAAGTGATAGAGTAAGATGACTCTGCCTCTTCTCCCACAAATACACTCCATATAAGAGAAAATAGGACCTAGAAGATATTATACTAGATGAAATAAGTCAGATAGATAAAAACAAATAGCAGACAAATAGGAAGACAAATATGATTTCACTATATATGGGATCCAAAAAAAAATAAATGAACGAAAGCAGCATCAATCCTATAAATACAGAGAACAAACCGATGGTTGCCACAGGGAAGGGGGTAGGAGGATGAGCAAAATGATGAAGGTTTCCAGTTATAGAATGAATATGTCATGAGAATGAAAAGTAAAGCATCAGTAATATAATCAACGATATTGTAATAGCATCATATGTGACAGGTGGTAGCTACACTTGCAATAAGCATAATACAGTGTAAGCATAACATGACATCTATATGTTGAATCTCTATGTTGTGCATTTGACACTAACGTGCTGTTGTGTCTCAACTATACTATAATTTTTAGAAAGGGAATAAGAAGCAGAAATACATATCTATCTTCAAAAAAATCCCATCTCAACTGAAGCACTAAACATGAGGATTAGCTACCACACATGGTGAAAATCAAACAAGAGAATTAAAAGAACATTAACCTCAGAGACATAGAGTTAGAAAGCTATTGTTTCATTCTTAAAAGACGAAACCCAAGCAAACTCTGTATCAGTGACTTTTCTTGAGCACATCAGAAATGGTATTTTCACAGCAAGCAACCAACTCAAAAACTGGAAAAGACAAATGCCTGAAGGAGAAACAGGACTTACTTAGTCTTCTCTGAGACATACAATGCAGAACTCCATATAATCCAGAGGAAAGGCCTCAAAATCATAAGTCTCAGATGTTAGTAGGTACGCACTGGAAACCAAGGACCAAAGTGGGGAAAGTAAAAGATGCTCTACCCATGTGGAAGGATGAAGAATATTTGTGAAGACTGTGACTACTGCCAAGGACAGAGGTCTAAAGCAGCAAGAGATGCAAAAAGACCACCTCTCTAAGAAGTATAAACAAGCTGAAGTGAGAAGACACTGGATGGTAACTCAAGGCCATACAAATAAATAGCTCTGGTAATGGGAATTACGTAGGCCAATATAAAAGTTAGCAGTATTGTACTTTTAGTTTACAACTTTAGTTTACAATTCCTCATTTTAATTCCTACATATTTAAAAGACAAATGCATAAAACAATGATTATAAATCTATCTAAATCAGTGTACAATGTATAAAAATGTAATTTTAGACAACAACAACATAAAGGAGAAAACAGTTATACAGGATCAGAGATTTTTTAACCTGGTGAAACTAAACTGGCATCAATTCAATTTAGATCATTTCATGTCTATAGTGTTAATTGTAATTCTAGTGGTAACCACTAAAAATTATAATTAAAATATATAGAAGATGAAAGGAGAAGGAAATCAATATGATACACAACAAAAAGAAAAATCAATTAAATCCCCCAAAAACAGCAGTCATAGAAAATGAGGCACAGAAAAGGAAAAAGACAAAGAGAAAGTAAATAACAAAATGACATGAGTAAGTCCTTTATTAATATAAATATAAATGGATTAAATTCACTAATCTAATTTAAGGATTGGCTCAGTGTATTTTTTAATTACTAAATATGCACTTCTTACAACAGATTCACTTGATATTCAAAGATACAAATATATTGAAAGTGAAAGTGTGGAAAATATACTTCATGCAAGTAGTCACCACAAGCAGGAATTAATGAAATACAGGATGGAAAACAGAAAGGATTAATGAAACCAGAACTTGACTTTTGAAAGGATCAACAAAATTGACAAACCTTTTAGCTAGACTAAGAAAAAGAGATAAAAGTCAAATAACTAAAATGAGAAATAAAAATGGGGTCATTACATCTGAACTTGCAAAAATAAAATATGATTATAAGAGAATACTGTGAACAACTGTACACCAACACATTGGATGACTTAGATGAAATAGAAAAATTGCTAGAAACACACACTACCACGAATGACTCAAGAAGAAATAGAAAATCAGAATAAATATGTAACAAGCAGAGAATGGTCAGTAATCAAGTGCTGATACATGCTACAATGTCAATGAACCTTGAAATCAAGCTAAGTGAAAGAAATAAGTCACAAAAGTTACATATTGTGTACTTCTATTTATGTGAAATATCCAGAATAAGTAAAGATAGACACAGAAAACATAATGATGGTCTTTAGGCCCTGAGGAGCAGGGAGATGGGAGAATGCTTAATAGGTATGAGATTTCTTTTTGGAGTGATAGAAATGTTTTTGAACTAGATAGAGATATTAGTTGTACAACATTGTGAATGAACTATATTCCTCTGAATTTTTCACTTTAAAAGCATTTTACATTGTATGAATTAATTTATTTCCATTAAAAAATACATAAGCAAAACTCATAAATCTCAAAGAAAAGGTGTAAAAACATAGTTTTAGGTAGAGATTTAAGTATTCCTCACTCAGGAATTGATAGAAAAAAAGTCAGAAAATCAAATATGATATAGGTGAACTGAACAGTACTTAGAACCAGCTTGAACAATGGATGCTCACAGAACATTCCCTCTAGGAATAGAATACAAGTTATCTCAAATGCACATGGAAGACCATATTCTGGACTACAAATCATAACAAGTCTGAAGCAATAAAATTTAAATCATGTAAAGTACATTCTCAGGTGATAATATAATTAATAATAATAGAACAGTAGCTGATATATAGGAAGAAAGTTTCTGTCAACCCTCTTAAGGTCTCTGGGTAGATCTAAAAGTTAAACAAACAAGGACAGATTAAGAGGAGAAGAGCATGCAAATTTATTTAATAAAAAATTTTGCATGACACAGAAGATTTCATAAGGAAATGAAGACCCAAAGAAGAGTTAGGTCTCAGTATCTTTGCTTAGATGAGGAAGCAACCCAAGTGAAAAAGATGTGATATATATATATATCTGGATATATAGATATATATAAAATCAAAATCACTCAGCCATAAAGAAGAATGGAATCTTGCCATTTGCAACAACATGGATAGATCTAGGGTATAGTGCTAAGGGAAATAAGTCAGTTAGAGAAAGACAAATACATATGATTTCATTCATGTGTGGAATTTAAGAAACAAAATAAATGAATAAAGAAAAAATGAAACAAAAAGACTTAAATACAGAAAACAAATGGTGGTTGTCAGAGAGGAAGTGCATGGGGAATGAGTAATATAAAGGGAATTAAGAGCACACTTATCCTGACGGCACTGAGAAATGCATAGAATTATTGAATCATATTGTACACCTGAAATGGATATAAAACTATATGTTAATTATAATTTGATTTAAACAATAGAAATAAAAATGAAAACATAAAAATAATAATAAAATCAAAATTGCAAAATTCGCTTTCAGACAGAGACACCAGAGAAAAATAATTCTGTGATTCTCTGCAACTATTGACCAGAAAACCATGCATGTGCCACATTGGATCCCTTCTCCTGATTGCCCCCCAGCTGCCCCGGCTCTTCCCTGAATCAGCCGGGCTCAAGGATACAGTAGCCACAGTGAGCACCACTCAGATTCCTATCAGGCATCACACATGCCGACACACACCCCCAAGCACAGTCAATTCCGAAACCACACAGTGATTGAATCTGGAGTGGTAGGCAATCATCCTCTGAGATGACTTGCAAGCATTGGACAAGCAGATCTACCAGTGACAGTATGTCCGACAACAGCTGTTCTCCTGTGATTTTGGAATTATTTTTAAATACTAACATAATAAAAATAATAATTAAAAAATTAAAAATTAATCTCAGAACTATTGTCAAATGACCAATGGGATCTTCTGTAACAGAACCCAAGGTATGAGCCTGTGTTGTATTGATGATATTTCTTGTCACCACTCTCCCCATCGAAGAGCAGTGGCCATTGGCACCCAACAAATACACTCTTTCTACAGCCTGAAGAAGACACACCAGACAAAAGAAAAGGCTGTCCTAAGAATGTCTTTGTCAGCCCCTAATCAGTGCACTTCCGTTCTCCCCGGTGACAGGACAGATGACTTTATAGAACCAAATAACATGGATAATGATCACTCACTGCCATATTTTACCAAAACTGAGGCTATGCCTGATGCACGAAATAGACACAGCCAGCTACCTTTAGCACACGATGTCTTGTCCAGTGACACATGGTAACTCCTGCTCAGTGCTGCTGTTAGAGCATCGCTCATATGAGAACGTTGAGGATGGCTAGTCCAAACTTCAGGCCCTCTGGATTCATGCTATGTCTCCACTCCTGCTGTCTTCCAGCTCCAAATACAAAACAGGTCGGCTGGTCCCCCCAGGAACCAGTCCCTAAACGTCCAAGGAGCTTTAGACTCTATTGGATTCCCTAAAAGCAACAGGTCCAACACTATCCTCTGTCAGCCTTCCAGGTGGAAGCCATTCTTCGGAACATAAACAAATTGTGAAAAGAGAGGTCTCCATGGAGTAGACGTCACACATCACAGAACACTTTCAACATTCGGGGCAGACATGAAAGGCTCAGGAGCAGACAACAATTGCACTCACTGCATTTTCACTCAGGACAAGTTGGTTGAGAGTGTGAGATAGCAATGAGGAATGAGGAAAACTTACATATATATAATTTTTTTTTCTTCACATAAAAAACCAGATTCCATGAGTCAACCCTTGGAAAAGAGGTTCCAGAAGGATCAGGTCACTTGGTCATCTAACTGGTTACAGTCTGACATATAGGCAGAAAACACACTTTTGTTGTGTTGAAGAGTTTACTCCAGAGATTTGGGGGCAGCTTGTTCAGACAGTAGCAGTGCCCACGGCCGTCTGTGTGATGTTCAGAGCCCAGTGCATGTGAGGGCACATGGCATAGCCTCACACCTCTACTGTTGGCCAGGCACAGTGTCAGTTTCTCTGACTCATCTGCTCTGTGCCATGGGCTGCCGTCCACTGTGAAGTGGGAGCGTGCCGACATCCTCCCTCTCAGGGATATCAGAACAACTGAAAAACAAATCAACAGAAAAATGTTCAAGTATAATTTCCAAATACTGGAAGATTTTTTTTAAGATTTTATTTATTTATTTGACAGACAGAGATCACAAGTAGGCAGAGAGGTAGGCAGAGAGAGAGAGGAGGAAGCAGGCTCCCTGCTGAGCAGAGAGCCCGATGCGGGGCTCGATCCCAGGACCCTGAGATCATGATCCAAGCCGAAGGCAGAGGCTTAACCCACTGAGCCACCCAGGTGCCCCTGGAAGATATTTTAAATGGTCTCTCACTGTAGCTTTCTCTAATACTTTAAACAGGGACACGATGGTCAGAGCAGGGGCTCTGGGATCAGGCAGCCAGGACTTCATGTACAGGACATACGTACAAACTGGGTGTGTGGGTCCAATGAAGTTAGTAGGCTGATGAGGTGGCCTTGGACTTTACCTAAAGATTAGAGAACACCGGTTTGTGTCTAGGAAAAAACAACTCTAAGTAAATATTTGTAAGTCTTATTGTGGAGAATATTTTCTTAATTACAGTGCATTCTAGCTAGCTATCTCTGGTCTGAAATGGGTGAATTAAAACAATTTTTTTAAAAAACCGGTAAAATAAGGTAAAATCTGTAAAAATAAGGTTCTCAAGTTTGCTTTTACAAGGTAAGGAGAACCCCAAGAAATATGTTCCATTTTGCAGAATCATTGAAACTTTCCAAAGAGGAGCTACACAGACATAGACGGCAGCCCAGTTTCATAGTGGCCACACTTCCCAAGTAGAATTTCCACCTTGTCGGTGGCTGAACACAAGTTTACTGGGAAGCACCATATTTTCTGTGATTTTTCGAGATCCTTCACCTCCTTCTTCCCTTCCCACAACAGTCTCCAGGATAATCCCTGCTTGATCTCCCTCAATCTCTCCACTGCTGATTGCCTTCTTCATTTGATGCATCCTCTCAAAACCCTGCACACACCCCAGGCAAAATTCAACCCCCAGAGAATGTAGAGAAAGCTCTGTTCATTACACACATGCCTGCTTCCCGGAGCAGCTGACCTCATTTCCATAAAGTGGGAATTGATTAAATAAATGCAATATACCCAGACCACAAAATATCTTGTAGGCATCAGTAAAATAGATGAATTATGTTAATCCATAAAACAGGTATGTGGTGTTAAGTACTGAAAGTAGGCTGCAAGTAGTCTGTTAGAGTGTGTACATATGTGTTTGGAAAGCGAGGTAACTGACATGCAGTTCATCACCATGGGGGGTGCTGAAAATGAACATGCATTTACTGATTATGTATCATCTATCATTTATTATTATTATTTCTTTTTATTAATTATTTTTATTAACATATAATGCATTATTTGCCCTAGAGGTACAGCTCTGTGAATCGTCAGGCGTTCACATTATTTCTGTTTGAATTTTGTACAAGTATATTTTCTAGTCACAAATAGTAGAAAATGAACAAATTTATTTTATAAGAAAGATAATGTGTTGTAATTTGGTAATACAAAGAAGGGATATATCAAAACTAAAAATTAGTTTAAGAGATTATTTCCTCCAAAAATGGATTCTTCTTTTTTGGACAATTTAGTCATCAGAATTTATCTTTTAAATGGTGCTTTATGTACCTGCCTGTTTATGTGGGCCCAGATATAAACTCCTCGCTTGGGATCCTAGGGAAAAAATAATAACACAACAGGGCAAAATCAGAATGTTAGAAGATACTCAGTCCAAACTCTAACAATAATTAGTGTAAAGTTTCTCCAAAGCTATTATCTGTCAGTGAACATACCCCACCTGCAAGAAAAACCCATGTAAGCGTAAGTTGTATGAAATTGCATTCGCATTGTTTTAATGGAAGATTCGCCCGCACTCCTGCTTGTCTGGAGGGCGGATCTCTCTTTCCTAGGCCAGCCTTCAGCCTCCTGCAGGCCACGGCACTGTCTTCCAGCACTAAGTACCCGCCCAGAAGGGCAGGTGGGAGGCCTCGCTCTGGGCTTCCCCGCCCTTCTACATGGTTACACTGTTCAGTGATCTTTTCGCATCTTTTGAGGTTTGGGCTCCCTCTTCCGGACAACCTGTTTCACATCGCCAGTTTGTTTCCCTAAAAGCAGAGCATGTAGATGACCGAGCGTTCTGGGCAAAATGAAATCAAAACATAATTTCTGACCGTTTGGGGTAATCCTATTTCTAACACCCGAGGTAGGTTGTTTGCTGAGTTCCCACAGGAGTCAGAGAAGGGCTTGTGGGCTTCAGCAACAAGAGCACCTGAAATTACAGGACACCCCTCGGCCCAGACCTGAGAACCATCAGCTCGAGGCCCTGTGGCTAAGCCTCCTGCTGTAAGGAACACCGAAAGAGGGCAAAGGGGCTGACAGCGTATCCAACGCAGCTGCCCCTGAGGGATGTGAGGTCTGGTGATGTACGCAGGCTGGTGAGATCCAAATTCAGAGCACTCGGGACTGTCTGCAGCCCTGACACACGTACCCCGTTATTTTACAACCACACAGGGGCTTCTTAGTAAGTCCAAGCAAAGACAGGCACCGTGTCTGAAATGCCAGGGTAATGGGCTTTGGAGAGATGTTTGGGGGGTAGGGATGCACCCTGGGTATTGCCGTCAGAGCTCTGGTCCGCAGGCAGGAGGGCTTGATTCCCTTTCAGACTTTGCCGCCAACAGGGTGCTAGACCTGGTGGATCTATGCTTCACGTGTAACCTGCGAGAACCGGTCTAGAGCGGGACCTTTGGCTGCCGTTGGATCCTGCTGTCCACAGGCTGCTCAGGAAGAGATAAAACACGCTCCTCTGTCCAAAAAGCTGGGCTGTACCAGACGTCTGTCCCTTTGTCACATGGCTCCCAGGGACTGGGTTCTTCTGTAGGAACGAGCCAAAGCAGCACAGGCAAACACAGGACATCTCCTGCGTAATGAAAAGTGTCCACCACCAAACTCTCAGTTTAAACGTTTGGCTTAAATATGGTGTGGGAAGAGCAGGTCTTGTTAACAGGGTGAGGAGGAGGCTGGTACTAAACTTTGGCTCTTCTGATTTGGCAGATGTTGCAGACATCACAAGTCCAGTGGGGATGTGGTAGTGCCAACACCACACTGTCATTAACAGCCTCATGATAAGCAGTCTCTGTTCTTCTCAATGCGTGATGGCACTCCCATGGGTGTCAAGTGAATCTCATGACAGTTTTGACTCGCATTTCCCTAATAACTAGTGATACCCAGCAACTTTTCAACTTTTCACGTACCCGTTGGTGATTCATTGATTCTCCTTGGGAAAAATGTCTATTCAGGTCCTTTGCCAATTTTTTAGTTTGATTATTTGGTATTTTTTACTATGCATTGTATAAAATCTTTGTATATTTTGGATATTAATCCCTTATCAGATATATAATCTGCACATTTTTCCCATTCCATAGGTTGTCTTTTCATTTTGTTGTCTGTTTTCATGCCAATATCATATTCTTTTTTTTTTTAATTTTTTATTTATTTTCAGCGTAACAGTATTCATTGTTTTTTCACCACACCCAGTGCTCCATGCAATCTGTGCCCTCCCTAATACCCACCACCTGGTTCCCCCACCCTCCCACCCCACCCCTTCAAAACCCTCAGGTTGTTTTTCAGAGTCCATAGTCTCTCATGTTTCACCTCCCCTTCCAATTTCCCTCAACTCCCTTCTCCTCTCCATCTACCCTTGTCCTCTATATTATTTGTTATGCTCCACCAATAAGTGAAACCATATGATACTTGACTTTCTCTGTTTGACTTATTTCACTCAGCATAATCTCTTCCAGTCCTGTCCATGTTGCTACAAAAGTTGGGTATTCGTCCTTTCTGATGGAGGCATAATACTCCATAGTGTATATGGACCACATCTTCCTTATCCATTCATCCGTTGAAGGGCATCTTGGTTCTTTCCACAGTTTGGCGACCGTGGCCATTGCTGCTATAAACATTGGGGTACAGATGGCCCTTCTTTTCACTACATCTGTATCTTTGGGGTAAATACCCAGCAGTGCAATTGCAGGGTCATAGGGAAGATCTATTTTTAATTTCCTGAGGAATCTCCACACTGTTCAAAGTGGCTGCACCAGTTTGCATTCCCACCAACAGTGTAAGAGGGTTCCCCTTTCTCCACATCCTCTCCAACACACGTTGTTTCCTGTCTTGCTAATTTTGGCCATTCTAACTGGTGTAAGGTGGTATCTCAATGTGGTTTTGATTTGAATCTCCCTGATGGCTAGTGATGATGAACATTTTTTCATGTGTCTGGTAGCCATTTGTATGTCTTCCTTGGAGAAGTGTCTGTTCATATCTTCTGCCCATTTTTTAATATGATTATCTGTTTTGTGTGTGTTGAGTTTGAGGAGTTCTTTATAGATCCTGGATATCAACCTTTTATCTGTACCGTCATTTGCAAATATCTTCTCCCATTCCGTGGGTTGCCTCTTTGTTTTGATGACTGTTTCTTTTGCTGTGCAGAAGCTTTTTATCTTGATGAAGTCCCAGAAGTTCATCTTTGCCTTTGTTTCCTTCGCCTTTGGAGACATATCTTGAAAGAAGTTGCTATGGCTGATATCAAAGAGGTTACTCCCTATGTTCTCCTCGAGGATTCTGATGGATTCCTGTCTCACGTTGAGGTCCTTTATCCATTTCGAGTTTATCTTTGTGTACGGTGTAAGAGAATGGTCAAGTTTCATTCTTCTACATATAGCTGTCCAGTTTTCCCAGCACCATTTATTGAAGAGACTGTCTTTTTTCCACTGGATATTTTTTCCTGTTTTGTCAAAGATTATTTGACCATAGAGTTGAGGGTCCATATCTGGGCTCTCTACTCTGTTCCACTGGTCCATGTGTCTGTTTTTATGCCAGTACCATGCTGTCTTGGTGATCACAGCTTTGTAGTAAAGCTTGAAATCAGGTAACGTGATGCCACCAGTTTTATTTTTGTTTTTCAACATTTCCTTAGCAATTCGGGGTCTCTTCTGATGGAAACCAATGAGAACGAAGACACTTCACTCCAAAACCTATGGGATACAGCAAAGGCGGTCCTAAGGGGGAAATTCATAGCCATCCAAGCCTCCCTCAAAAAAATTGAAAAATCCAGAATACACCAGCTGTCTCTACACCTTAAAGAACTGGAGAATCAACAACAAATCAAACCAACTCCACACGAAAGAAGGGAAATAATCAAGATTAGAGCAGAGATCAACGAGGTAGAAACCAGAGATACAGTAGAACGTATCAACGAAACTAGAAGCTTGTTTTTTGAAAGAATCAATAAGATCGATAAACCATTGGCCACACTAATCCAAAAGAAAAGAGAAAAAGCCCAAATTAATAAAATTAAGAATGAAAAGGGAGAGATCACAACTAACACCAAGGAAGTAGAAACAATCATCAGAAGCTATTATCAACAGTTATATGCCAATAAGCTAAACAACCTAGATGAAATGGATGCATTCTTGGAAAACTATAAACTCCCAAAATTGAACCAGGAAGAAATTGACAACCTGAATAGACCGATATCTAGTAACGAGATTGAAGCAGTGATCAAAAACCTCCCAAAAGACAAGAGCCCAGGACCTGACGGATTCCCTGGGGAATTCTATCAAACTTTCAAAGAAGAAATAATACCTATTCTCCTGAAGCTGTTTCAAAAAATTGAAGCAGAAGGAAAACTTCCAGATTCTTTTTATGAAGCCAGCATTACCCTGATCCCCAAACCAGGCAAAGACCCTACCAAAAAGGAGAATTTCAGACCGATATCACTGATGAAGATGGATGCTAAGATTCTCAACAAGATCCTAGCAAACAGGATCCAACAGCACATTAAAAAGATTATCCACCATGACCAGGTAGGATTCATCCCTGGGTTACAAGGATGGTTCAACATTCGCAAATCAATCAATGTGATAGAACAAATCAATAAGAGAAGAGAGAAGAACCACATGATCCTCTCCATTGATGCAGAAAAAGCTTTTGACAAAATCCAGCATCCGTTCCTGATTAAAACGCTTCAAAGTATAGGGATAGAGGGAACATTCCTGAACTTCATCAAATCTATCTATGAAAAACCCAGAGCAAATATCATCCTCAATGGGAAAAAGCTTGCAGCCTTCCCATTGAGATCAGGAACACGACAAGGATGCCCACTCTCACCACTCTTGTTCAACATAGTATTAGAAGTCCTAGCAACAGCAATCAGACAACAAAGAGAAATAAAAGGTATCCAGATTGGCAAGGAAGAAGTCAAACTCTCTCTCTTCGCAGATGACATGATTCTTTATATGGAAAACCCGAAAGACTCCACCCCCAAACTACTAGAACTCATACAGCAATTCAGTAATGTAGCAGGATACAAAGTCAATGTCCAGAAATCAGTGGCTTTCTTATACACTAACAATGAAAATACAGAAAGGCAAATTAGAGAATCGATTCCATTTACTATAGCACCAAAAACCATAAGATACCTCGGAATAAACCTAACCAAAGAGGTTAAAGATCTGTACTCGAGGAACTACAGAACACTCCTAAAAGAAATTGAAGAAGACACAAAAAGATGGAAGACCATTCCATGCTCTTGGATGGGAAGAATAAACATTGTTAAAATGTCTATACTGCCCAGAGCAATCTATACTTTTAATGCCATTCCAATCAAAATTCCACCAGTATTTTTCAAAGAGCTGGAGCAAATAATACTAAAATTTGTATGGAATCAATATCATATTCTTTTGATTGATAAAGCTTTGTATGTTTCTAAGAATTTTTCTATTCCTAGATTTTCCATTTTGTTGATGTACAGTTCTTCCTAGCAGACTCTTATAGATCCTTTGTATTTCTGTGATATCTATTGTATGTCAGTTTCTCATTTACAATTTTATTTATTTGATTCCTCTTTTCCCTGGGTTATTTTAGATAAAGGTTCATCAATTTTGGTAGTCTTTTCAAGGAACTAACTCTTGGTTCTCTGATTCATTGCTCATTCAGAAGACTCTTCCATTTCCATGCATTTGTGAATTTTCCAGTTTTCCTCTTGTAATGGACTTCTAGTGTAATGCCACTGTGGTCACAAAGGTTAATTGCTAGATCTTAATTTTCTTGGATTTGTTGAAACTTGTATCATGGCCTAACCTAAGGTCTATCCTAGGAAATGTTTCATGCATGCTTGAGAAGAATGTGTATTCTACTATTCTCAGAGTATTTTGTATGTCTGTTGGGTCCATTTACTCTACAGTGTTGTTCCAATCTGCTGTTTCTTTTTTTTTTTTAAGATTATTTATTTATTTATTTGACAAAGATCACAAGCAGGCAGAGAGGCAGGCAGAGAGAGAGGAGGAAGCAGGCTCCCAGCTGAGCAGAGAGCCGGACATGGGGCTTGATCCCAGGACCCTGGGATCATGACCTGAGCCGAAGGCAGAGGCTTTAGCCCACTGAGCCACCCAGGCACCCCTCCAATCTGCTGTTTCTTTATTGATTCTGTCTGGATGATGTATCCATTGTTGAGTGGGGTATTAAAGTCCCCAACTATTATTGTATTGCTGTTTATGTTTCCTTTTTAGTTCTGTTATGGTTTGCTTTATATATTTAGATGCTCCAATTTGGGGTACATAAATATTTACAATTGTCACATCTTCTTGATGTATTGATCCTTTTATCATTATATAGTAACCTTCTGTACCTCTTTATTATTTTATTTTAAAGTCTATTTTGTCTTATATAAGTATAGCTACCTATACTTTCTTTTTTTCTTTTTTTTTTTGTTGTTGCCATTTGCTAGAAATACATTTTTTCCATCCCTTCATTCTCAGTCTGTGTGTGTTTTTAAAGCTAAAATGAGTCTCTTTTAGGCGGCATGTCGTTAGATCTTTTTTTAAAACATCAGCTGTTCTATGTATTTGAATGGAGAATTATTTGTTTATATTTAAGATAATTAGTAGGTAAGGACTTATTATTGCTATTTTATTAATTTATTTTCTGGTTGTTTTGTAGATCCATTGTTCTTTGTTTCTTAACGTACTGTCTTTTTGTGTTCTGTTTTGTTTTGTTTTGTTTTGATGTCTTTAGGTATCACTATACTTGACATCTTTATCATGGGTTTGTGTATGTGTAATTACTACAGGTTTTTCTTTTCGTGCTTACCCTGAGTCTTACATAAAATATCCTGAAATTATGCACCCTATTTTAAACTAATAATAACTCATCATTCTGGGATGCATTTATTTTCATATCCTTTGTTCTCTTCAAAATGTTGCAAGTTAAGGAGTGAATCCCAGATATATTGATTACATCAGAATACTTGTTCTTGGAGTAGGGAAGCCAGAGAAGTAGTACTCATTCAAAAACCTGTCAGTTACAACTTATTTCTCTCGAGGAGGGCAAGACATTACCCTTTCACATATAGTAGTTCATTAAGTCCGTCCGACCAGATGATATTGCCCTTCTTTTATAAAAGAGATATTTAAGCTTACACATACTAATAAATGATTTATTATTCAGGATTTATCAGACTGAAATGTCACTGGAACATGGGTCATCTACTCCTAATTCAGTGGATACAAATGGTGTCTGGAACAGTGTGTTATGACACTCTGAAAACATTTGTTAAATATATCAAAATTAATAAAATGGACAATTGCTGCTTAACATTAAAAACTAAAATAAAATTTCAATAAAATAATAAAATAATACTGACTTAATTTTAATAGAATCCCTAAGCTTTACACTTCTACTTCTCTTTCCCCTCACATTTTAGATTATTGATGCTACAATTTATGTGTCTCTTATGTTGTGTAGATAATAACAGATTATTGGTGTTATGGCTTTTTTTTTTTTGCTATTTTTTTCTAAGTTTTAAACTGGAGTTATAAGTGAATTATACAACATCATTTTCATGTTGTAGATTTTAACTTTGACTACATGTTTACCATTACCAAGGAGTTCTACACTATCTCCTGATGTTTTTATGAAGTTAATTAACATCATTTTCTCTCACTCAAAGAACTCCCTTAACATTTCTTATAAGACAGGTCTCACAGTGTCGAATTCCCTCACTTTGTTTGTTTGAGAAAGTTTTTATCCCTTTTCATTTCTGAAGGACTGCTTCATTGAGTGTAGAGTTCTTGATTGATAGGTTTTTGCTTCCACATTTTGAATATTTCATCCCATTCTCTCCTAGTTTGAAAAGTTTCTGTTGGAAAAATTCATCTATCATTTCATGGGGATTTCCTTAAATGTAATTTCTCTTCTTTCTCCTTTTCCTTCAAAATCCTTTGTATTTGTCTTTTGAGAATCTAGTTCTAATGTGTATCTGGGTAGCCATATTCAGGTTCAACCTATTTGGGCCTCATGGATTTTGATGTCTGTTTCTCTCCCCATGTTTGGGAAGTTCAATTGCTTTAAATATACTTTCTATCCCGTTATCCTTCTCTTATCTTTCTGGAGTTTCCATAATGCAGATATTGTTGGGTTTTTGTTTTGATTTGTTTTGTTTTTTGTTTGCTTGTTTGTTTGTTTTTATTGTGTCTTATAAATCCCAAAGGCTTTCTTCACTCTTTTTCATTCTTCTTCCCTGTCTGGATACTTTCAAATGTCTTTTTTTTTTCTGACATGGTTTCAGTCTGCTTTTGAAGCTCTCTGTTGAATTCTTCAGCTCAGTTATTATATTTTTCAGCTCTAGAATTTCTGGGATTTTTTAATGGTTTCTATTTCTTTGTTGAACTTTTTGTTTTGTTCATGTATTATTTCCTTCATTTCATTTAGTTGTCTCTCTGTGTTCTTGTAGTTCACTAAACTTACTCTGAACTTTTTGTCTGACAGATCATAGATCTCCGTTTCTGTGGGGTCAGTTATTAGAGCTTTATTAGTTCCATTTAGTGGTGTCTTGTTTCCCTGTTTTTTTGTGATCCTTGATTCCTTATGTTGGCATCTGGGCATTTGAGAAAGTGGGCTCCTCTTCCAGAATTTACAGGTTTGCTTCTGCAGAGATAGTCCTTTACATTTGCAACTCAGTTTGGGTGTCTGGACATGTCTGCTGGTAATATCCTTGAACAGGCGGGGCCTGCTATTAAGGTCTATTTTGGGGCAAGATCAGTTTGGGTGTGATTGTGCCATTGGCTGATAATAGCTGGATTGGACTGCTGGCTTGCTTGCCTGCCCACCTCGGGCTATAGGATGGCCTCCAAAGTTGTCTGCATTCGTAGATCAGGACTGGGTACTGTATTTAGCAGTAGTTGGGGCTATAACTTAACTTCCTGGGTCTGGCAGGGTAGCAGGATAAAACAGGGCCTACATGACTTGTTGTTTAGGGACCTGAATTAGGCAGGAGTGTGCCCTGAGTTCCCTGGTCAGATGAGGCCATGAGTTTTGCTCTGCTAAAAGAGAAAGCCACAGGCTGTGCTCTCTGTTAAGTGTCACTGTAGGCAGGGCTGATGGATGGGCTATACAGCTTCTCTTATATACTCTGGTTAGGTTCCCTAGGCAGGCAAGCTGAAGGCCATATTCAGCAATGAGTTGGTCTACAGATTAGTTTTTCTGCACATGTGCAGCAAGAGAAGCAACTCCAAGGCTGGTAAGGTTCTTTGCTTGTGGTCTTAACTCAAGCTGAACTGTGCCCCACTTTCTCTGGTCAAAAAGGGCCATAAAGTTTGCTCTGAGGGCGATCAACTCTGCCCATTCACCTCTTAGCTCAAGATTTGCTGAGTTACACAGCTTTCTGGTATTTCAACAGCTTTTAGCTCTCATATTTACCAGGGACTGGGAGCCATGCCCCAGAGCAGGTGGCTCTATGACTCAGGTCCCCTACCCGGGCATGGGCAGACTAGGTTCCAGGCCAGCAAATTGCTCATTCAAGGATCTGAATCAGGCAGACCTGCACCCCTGGTCACACTGCACTACTGACTGGTTCTGCAGGGGAGCAGATCCACTGACTGGAACTACTATTTAGGCTCTGCAGGCAGGAACTCAGTCTGCCAATACCTGAGTGCAAGTTGTTGGAAGCCCCTCCCCCTTCTCTGTCACAGAGTCCCAGGTTTTTTTTAAAGATTTTATTTATTTATTTGACAAAGAGAGATCACAAGTAGGCAGAGAGGCAGGCAGAGAGAGAGGGAAAGAAGCAGGCTCTCCACGAAGCAGAGAGCCCGATGTGGGGCTCGATCTCAGGACCCTGAGATCATCACCTGAGCTGAAGGCAGAGCCCTAAACCACTGAGCCACCCAGGTGCCCCCAGAGTCCCAGTTTTGACCTGAAGATTCCCCTGCAAATCCTGTGAGACCAGACCAGAATAGAGGTCCTCACAAAGTGCCTGCAACACTGGAGGGGTTGGATTTCACCCCTGGGCTCTCTTTTCCCACTGGAGGTGTAGGCTCAGAAGAAATCCCTGTGCTTGGTGCTGTGCCAGCCTGGGGAAGGGACAATACGATCAGTATGTGTCTCTTTCCCTTACCCCTCTAACAAGTCTGCCTTGTTCTCTGTGGTTCAGGGGGTGCTTCAGCCTCTCTCCTGTGTTCTAGAATTCTCTCAGTGGCATCTCGTTCAGGAATAGTTATTAGTCATTCTTTTGAGAGGAAGTGAAGTCAGAAGTTACCTATGTCACCATCCTGGTGACATCACTCTTCTGTATGAATTCTTTTTCTTTCTAATGATTTATTTATTTATTTATTCATGTTCCATTCTGTCTCCTTCTGTGCAGTAAATTTAATTATTGTTCACATTAGTTTCCTTTTTTATATGGAGGTATCATTTTAGACTCCCCACATCTACTGTGTCCTAGATTTTATATTTTTGTATTTCCCATATCAAGGAATCTTTAGTAGCTACTGTGTTTGCATTGGTTCAACAGAGCCATTGGGAAGAAATCCATGTTTACTACTTGCATATATCTCAGATATCTCACCTTCTCTTATCTTAGGTCTCTCCCGGCACACCCACAACCCAAGGAATATAATCTTTTAAATGTCACAATTTTTATAAAGATTTGTTTTATTTATTTATTTATTTGAGAGAGAGAGAGAGAGCGTGAGCAGGGAGAGGGGCAGAGGGCAGAGAGAGATAGAGAGAGACTCTCCAGAAGACTCCCCACTGTGCTAGGAGCCTGACTTGGGGCTCAATCCCATGACTCTGAAATCATGACCCAAGCCAAAACCATAAGTCACTCAACCAACTGAGCCATGCAGGGACCCCAGAATGTTACAATTTTTTCAGTAATAGAGTTATTTTTATGTTAATAAGATTATTCAGACTGTGAGTCTGGCTTTAACATATTTATTTAGACATATTAAAGATATTTTTCTATATGATATTCCCATTATCTACAGTTTCGATAGTGTAATATCTGTTCTGATTCTCTTCTTATTTTCATCTTGTAATTTTCATCACAAAGGTTTGTTTTGTGGTATGTTTTGTAGAAATTGACTGTTAAAACAGATTCCTTATTATTTTATCTATGAAAATTCTTTCAGTTTTGCTTTTAAATTAAATTATTGTGCAAAGAAATTTCATTCATTTTTGCCAATCTGGTGACCAGATTTGGGTTTTGTTGTTTGGCACCATGTATGTTGTATGAATTATACTGATATATACATGCAATTGTAGGTTTTTGGTTTGGAATGCTGTTGAGAAAAATTAGGCTGGAATATATATGTTTGTACTATGTAGGATAAAATAGTTTTCCATTTCTTAACTTCCAAAGCTATTTTCTTTAAGAGAGGTATTGAATTTACGAAGAATCTCACACTGAATGGCTCACCGTTTTGGAGAAGCACCAGGCTTTGTCTCTGTCTTCCTCAAATATTCACCCCATAAACTTCAAACTTTAGTACACCAGACATGTGCAAATTCTCTAAGTGGTGAAAGTGACTTCAAAGCTTATTAATATTCCTATACTCATTCTTTATAATGTCAGAATTTCAATTAATTTACTGCTCATTTACACATAAATTTAGGAGTTAATTTTATTTTATCTAAATTTTTTATGTGTTCTCCATTTGGAGAATGTTTCTGAACACATAAATTCTGTCATAATGGGGGGAATAGAATCCAAAATCATATTTTATATTTTAAAACATGTTCATCAAAAATTTTTCCATTTGTATGTACTTTTCAATTTCTTGGCATATAATTTTCTAACTTATCCTGTTACTAGTTTTGAATCTGTAATGATCATAAAATTTATCACTGTGCGTTATTAATATTGTTTGTTCTTTTTCTATTTTTCCTAGTCTTATAAAACATAATCTTACTCAATTTTATTGGCAAAACTCTGATTTTTTGTTTTGTTTTGTTTTTGTTTTGTTTTGTTTTATCCTTTAAAATTGTTTATTCAAATTATATCATTATATATTATATATACCATTTATATTCTTTGGTTAGCTCTGTTCTTTTTAACTCCTTATCTTCAAGTGTTTATCTTATTTAAGTTAACATATTTTATTCTTAAATATAAGACCTTATGTACATATTTGACTCCTGATCTGATTTAGATGGAGATCGCATGAGATTTGTACTGAAATCTCTCAGGATTTGGACTGAGATCTCTCGAGATTTGGAATAAGTCCTCATCTCATGATATTTGGAAGGAATTCTCATGATATTTGGGTAAAAATCTCATGAGAACTACCTGAGTTCTCATGAGATTTGGACTGAGAGCTCATACCTCCAGTGGCGGTAATTAGCATTGCAAAGCATTCTGGCATCCCTCACACTGTAGCTGACCCCTGCCTCCAGTGGAAAGAAAGACACAGTTTCTTCTTCTAGGAAAGAAAGACATAGTTTCTTCTTCTTCTTCCTGCAGCTCACCACTGCTTCCAGTGCTAGGTAACTAGACTGCCACTCTTTCCAATGCCTCGAAATGCAGCTCAGCCTTGTCTCCAGTAGCAACAAGCTGCACAGCCGTGCTGTTCATGGTCTCACACTGCATCACAACACTGCCTCTAGTGACTGTAGGCAGCACTGCAAAGCCTTCAGACATCCCTCCACACTGCTGCTGACCACTGCCTCCAGTGGTGGGAATGGACACTGCCTCTCCTAGCGTCTTGCCCGGCAGCTCACCACTGCCACCAGTGGTAAAAAAACTGCACTGCCAGGCCTTGCAGCACCTTAAACTGCAGCTCACTACAGCTTCCAGCGATAGGAAACTGCATTGCCACTCTTTTAGGGTCTCACACTGTAGCTCAACAATGCCTCGGGGGCGACACACTGCATGGCCCCCATCCATGGTCCCACACTGCATCTCAACATTGCCTCTAGTGGCCATAAGGAGCACTGCAAAATCTTCAGGTGTCCCTCCCGCTGCAGCTGACCTCTGCCTCCAGTGGCAGGAACCGACACTGCCACTTCGTCCAGTGTCTCCCCCTGGAGCTCACCACTGCCTCTAATTGCAGGAAACTGCACTGTTTCTTCTTGCAGCATCCCACCCTGCAGCTTAACCACTGCCTCCAGCGGAGACAATATGTACAGCAATGCCAGCCACAGACTCGCACTGCATTTCCACACTGCATCTGGTGGCCATAAGCAACACTGCAAAGCATCCTGGCATCCCTTGCAACCGGCAGCTGACCTCTGCCTCCAGTAACAAGAATCAGCACAATCTCATCCTCCAGCGTCTCACTGTGCAGCTCACCACTGCTTCCAGTGCTAGGTAACTAGATTGCCACTCCTCGCAGCATCTCGAGTTGCAGTTCACTGCCGCCTCCAGTAGCAGGAACTGACATGGCGACTTCTTCCAGGAACTCGCAGTGCAGCTCACCGCTGCCTCGAGTGGTAGGAACCTGAGTGGCCACTCGTGCAGGGTCTTGCCTCCAGTAGCAACAAGCTGCACAGCCATGCTACCTATGGTCTCCCACTCTTTCTCACCACTGCCTCTAACGGCAGTAAGGAGCACTGCAAAGTGTTCTGGCATGCCCCAACTGCAGCTGACCACTGCCTCCAGTGGTGGGATGCTTCACTGGCACTCCTCTTAGTGCCTCCAACTGCAGCTCAGCATTGCCTCCAGTGGAGACAAGGTGCATAGCTGTGCCGTCCATGGCCTTGCACTGCCACTAGTGGCTGTAAGCAGCACTGCAAAGCCATCAGGCATCCCTCGCACTGCAACTGACCACCGCCTCCAGGGGCAGGACCGTCACTGCACTTCTACCAAGGTCTCACGCTGCACCTCCACACTGCCTCTAGTGGCCACATTCTGCAAAGCCACGCCATTAATTGTCTCACACTGCAGATCATCACTGCTTCTAATGGTATTAATGAGCACTGCAAAACCTTCTGGCGTCACTCATACTGTAGCTGACCACTGCCTCCAGTGGTGGGAAATGAGTTTCCCATTTCTTCCAGGGTCTCACAATGCAGCTCACCACTGCCTGCAGTGGTTGCAAGCTGACTGGCACGTCTCCCAGCAGCTCTCACAATACAGCTAAGCACTGCTTCCAGTGAGAGAATATTCTTCACTGCAATGCCATCAAGCAACTCTCACTATTCAGCTTTCCACCACTGGAGGCAGTGCTGAGTTCCAGGGCAACAGATGCTGAAAGACCGGGCACTTCAGCTTGCCACCAAGGGAGGGAGTGATAAGCTGCAGTGGGCGAGACACTGGAAGATGTGCTGCTGGAACTTCCTGACAGTGGATGCAGTGGACAGGCACAGTGCAAGGCATAGGATGTTGAGGCAGTGTGAATTCCCTCCACTGGAGGCAGTGCTGAGTTGCAGTCTGAGGGATGGTGGAAGATGTGCCAGTGTGGCTTGAGACCAGTGGAGGCGTTGTGAGCTGTGTTGCCAGATGCTGGAAGGCCTAGCAGTGCAAGTTCACACCACTGTAAGGAATGGTGAGCTGAGGTGCTAGAGTCACTGGAAGACATAGCAATGCTGCTTGCCACTACTGGAGGCAGTGGCAAGCTGCCATGGGAAAAATGTTGGAAGAAGAGTCGGTGAAGCCTGTCAGCACTGAGGGTAGTGGTGAGGTGCTGGGTGACAGACCCTGAAAGGTGAGGTACTGCAGCTTCTTTCTACAGGATGGAATGGTAAGCTGTATAGTCTCTGCTTCCCCAGGCTCAAGAGTGGAGGTAACAACTCCTGGAGCCGGGCCCCCACTCAGCATTGTACCCTGTGTCCCCAGGTTTGGTGGTAATGGGCTTTCAGGATGGTGCAGGAGGGTCCTCCCAGTGGGGGGTCTGGAGCCAGGGGGAACCAAACCTGACACATGGTGCCTTTTGAAACGAGGAGTTGAATGTTTGTTTGGAAGAGTCTATTTGCTTCTCCAGAAAGGACAAGGGCATTGCCTGGCTTTCAAAGGAAGCGACTGACCACTGAAGAAACAAGCATGTGTCTCTCCTTCTCCCAGGAATCAGAGCAGGTGAGTAGGCTTTAGGTGGGAGGTGCCTGCTTATCCCCACCTGACAACCCTTCTTCACTCTGGCTCCAAGAGACCTGAAGTTTGGAAATCAGCATTTGGAAATCAGCTTGTCCCAGGACATCAGTTCAAAAAATACAGCAGGCCCATTGGGTGCAAGGTCACATCCATGCCAGGATGAGAGGTAAAACTTCTCTTTCACCCCAAAAGTCCTGGGCTTTTCTCTTGTTTCCAGTGGAGCCACAAAGTCACACTGAAACAGTTGTCGGCAATGTAGAGTAGGTGCCAGAGTTCCTGAGTTTCTCTGAAGGATCCCAATTTCTCTGTTCATTTCTGGCCTATGAAGGTATTTGGAACATCTCTTTCCTAAGCAGTCCTTGGATTAAAAAGGGAAGATGAGATGGACTCAGTGTGTGTTTTGAACATAGAATGTGTTCCTTCATCTAATAGTGTTTATTCTGTTGGGCCTAGGCTGTGGTGAAATGGCCAGCATCTAGAGTTAGGTGGCTGTTTGTGTTCAGATAGAGACATGGATGATGGCTTCCCCTTTGTTCAAGATGATGTATCTGAATGGATTTGTCTTTTCATACAGAGTTTCAATGAGGGCGGAGGGAAATTTCAAAATGATTCCAAGGAACCTTGGATGATTGAAAAGGGAAGCTTGACTTTCTAGTTTCACTCAGTGGACCATCTAGATAGTTGGAAATGCCATATTTTCCCTGCAGTTTCATGGGTGGTGAAGTCAGAAGGAGAGTCTTTGGGAATTCTCCTGGATAGAGGCATTCTGGTGGCTTCATGGGGCTTGGTGTCAGGAACATTGGGGTGAATTTCTGTAGCTGCTTGCCTTATCCTGGGTGAGTCATGTTATCCCACGGGTTTTCCATTTCCTCCTTAGGAAATAGCTGGCAGGGAATGTTCTGCTTAAAGCAGAACCCTCCTGGACTGTCAGTGGGCATGTGGGCTGTTGCAGCCACTCTGAAAAAGAGTATGATGGTTCCTCCAAAAGCTAAAAACTGAAGAACCCTAGGATCCAGCCATTTCACTCCTATGCATTTTCCCAAAATGAGCAAAAATGCACATTCAATGGGGTACAAGCACCATGATGTTTATAGAAACATTATCAACAATAGTGAAACTGTAGAGGGAGTCCCAATGTCCATTCACTGATGAATGGAGAAAGAAGATGTGGGACACACACACACACACACACACACACATATAGATATAGATAGATAGAGATATAGTTAGATATAAATCTATCTATCTATTGATCTAGCCACACAATGGAATAGGACCCAGCTTCAAAACAAATGAAATCTTACCATCTGCAAGGAAGTGGATGGATATAGAGTGGATTTAGCTAAGCAAAATCAGTAAGAAAAGACAAATACCCTTGACTTGACTCCTATGGAATTTCAGAAAGAAAACAGATGAACATAGTGAGGGGAGAAAGATAGGCAAATGAGGAAACAGACTCAACCTTAGAGCACAAACCAAGGGTTATTGAGGGCAGGGGTGTGGAGGAAAGGGTTAAATGCGTGATGGCTATTAGGGAGGACACTTGTTGTGATGAGCTCTGGGTGTTCTATGCAGGTGAGGAATCACAAAATCCTACACTTGAAGCAAGGAATTAACACTGCATGGAAACAAATTGGAATTGAAGTCAATGAAGAAAAGAAGATCATGTTCTGCTTCATGAAGAGTGAGGTAAAAATGGAGTGATTTTCACTGTCCTACTCTGTAGATGATTATTTTCAAACACACTGTGGTAGGATACACTAGTTTCTGTTTGCATAAGGAGACCTCAGAAAGCTTCAATGAAAGATTCAGATCCCAGAGCATGTCCATGTTCCATTGATATGTTCCTTCCAGTTTGCCCAGGTACAAAGGTAAGTGGAGATAAATATGGCAGAAGAGGAAAAGAGGTGTTAAGCTTTCAGGAAGGAGTATTTTCCCTTTCTTATGAAAGACTTGGGCCAGTGTAATTTTGGAAGAAGGAGGGGGGATCCCATAGCTTTGTGGCTGACAGGGGAGTTCCAGGTCTGGGTAGAATTCAGGGGTCCTGGAGGAGACTGGAGTGCATTCTGCAGGAGGGTGTGGCCAGGTTGGCTCCAGTGGTGGCTGTGTGTCTCACATGTGACAGTTGTGACAGGTCAGGGCTGTGAGCAGGTTCCTGGCTGAGGACAGGTGAGGCCCAGGTGGAGAGTAGGCAGAGCGCCTTCTTCTGTGCCACCATACTCAGCCAACACACACAATATCCTAGTCTGTCCTTGTCATTCCAGTTCAGACTTCTCCACGTTGCCAGGTTGAGACATTGGTTTGGGCTTCATTCTTTGAGTGTGTGTGAAGTTTCAAAAGTTCGATGGTTGGAATGATGGGTCTTCAGAACATCTGTTCCTCTTTTATTTCTTGTTCTTCTTTCAATCACTGAAGTGAATCAGACCTGTTAGTGGAAGGACAGTCTGTGTGTTTTTCTTTCCTGATTTCATTAAACAATGGGAAAACAGTCTTCTGAAATAGTCAAAGAATGCTTTGTGGGGGGTTATGTTTTTCTCTCCTGTGAATCACTTTCTGATACTAGAAATTATGTTTGAGGGGCACCTGGGTGGCTCAGTCATTCAGCATCTGCCTTCATCTCACGTCATGGTCCCAGGGTCCTGGGATCAAGCCATGTATTGGGCTCCCTGGTCAGCAGGAAGCCTACTTCTCCCTCTCTCACTTCCCCTGCTTGTGTTCCCTCCCTTGATGTGTCTTTCTCTGTCAAATAAATAAATAAAATCTTTTAAAAAAGAATTGTTTTTTAAAGTAAAGCACAGCCTCAGAGCTATAATGGGGTGCAGTGTCCTTTATGAGGGGGAGAAATGGAGGAAGAGTGTAGGTTGTTAGGAGCCTGGGGAGTGGCTCATTGTGCTCCCAATGGAATGAAAGCTCCTATTAGCCTTCCTTGGTGGGGGGCGGGGAGGCAGTGTGTGTGTGTGTGTGTGTGTGTGTGTGTGTGTGTGTGTCGCTGCTTACTTGGTGGCACATCCTGGGCTCTGAAACCTGACCCTGTGAGTCCCTTGTGACTTTAACTGGGGAATTTATGAAGAAAACAGAATGAATCCTAGAGGGCACCTGCATCCTTTGCACTGAGACAACTCCATGGAGCAAAGGAACCCATCACCCATGAGGTCTGTCAGGATCCCTGAGGGTGTGAGTTTTGCTTCCTGGCAAGAGGTTGCATCTTAATCCTTATCTGAACCAGAGCCGTGTTGTCTGGTTAAGGAGATCCAGACCTTTATGTGACCATGTCATTATTATTCTTGTTATTTTAAGAAAGTAACATAGACATTGACTTCGATATCCAAATATCAAAAGGAAAAACACAAGGTCAAATATATATATATATATATATATATATATATATATATATATATGGACTGAACTTGTGGTGCCTCTCATTAGTATGGGCAATGTAGGACTGCCCGTATGGGAAAGAACAAGGAATTCTATTTGGATAGAAGTGTGCTATGCACACAGAGTGCTTTATTATATCCTTTTCTTTACTTCTCTGAAGGGAAAATAGAGTGGTGACTGGACCTTCGTTTCTGATTTGAAGGAATGGAAGACAAGAGATGTGAAAGAGCAGTGTTCATGCCGATGTGGTGCTCTGCGCCCAGTGAGTGAGGGTTTGAAGCCTGGACTTGGAAGCCTAGGTGTTCAGGAAGGATGTGGTCTGAGTTTCCCACACACAGAGTCACCCGGCTGGTCTGCCTCACTGGACCAGTTCCTACCTTTTGAAGGGCAGCTTAAAGGTGGCTTGAAACCCTAGGGGACGAGAGGAATGATCTGGAAGGGACATCTGGGTGGGCTAGTGTAGACAAACCCAGGGAATTTCAGAGCTAATGATGAACGTTTCTCAGACTGGAGTTGGCTTCTCTGTGAGTAGCATCGAGCTGGGGTGGAAAGCAGTCTTTGGGTCTTAGGAGTCACAGCGTCAGCAGGTGTGAGCCTTGCAGTAGAGTCAGATCATAGCTGGGATACTGTGAGGCTGTGGCAGTGGGACATCGCTCTTCCAATTTTAGTATATGTGCTGCCGAAGCGAGCACGGGACATCACTCTTGATGCACAAGCCAGCTTGCTCCCTGGGACAGGGCTCTTCTACCCAGCCAGCCCTCCTGCCGCAGATGTGACAGGAAACTTGTTTGCTGTTGGGTTCTCAAACCCTCGTCTCAGCAGGGGGCTTGGTGGGAAGCAGACCACAGGCAGCATTCTGGATTCTTGTCCAGTGTGACCCTTGCTTCCTCAGATAAGGCACCACAGGTGTCCTCTGCCTGGCGTCTGTGAATTCAGCCGGCAGAAGCACTTCTTCCAGAGCCACAGCCCTGGGAAATCCTCCACCTTCCTGTGTTGTGTGGAAGAGACCAGTTTTCATTTGGAATTGAAATCTCAGCTCCTGTCATTAGGTTTCAAGGCCACATGACACTGGTCTCACTGAAGCTCTCATTCCACATGGGGCCTCATGTGCCCGACTGAGACTGAACCAAGAAGGCCTATTTCTGCTGCTGCTGCTGCTTCTGCTGCTGCTGCATGTTCCTTCCTGAAAACTGCAGCAACGCCTGGTTTGTGATGACATCCCAGGAAAGAGGGACAGGTGCACCCTTCTGCCCCAGCACAGGAGGATGCTGGATGTCAATCACAGGTGGCTGGTGCAGGGAGGAGAGATGTCTGTTTCCTAGGACTTTGGTTAGAGGGAGATTTGGACCCCTGGATGCTTATCTGCTCAGATTTCTCAGATGAGCCCATCAGGAAAGAAGAGGACGTGTGTGTGCTCACCTGGAATTGAGGAAGGTGTCTGGTTTCAGGTTTCATGTGCAAATGGATTCCTCTTATGGCTCATTTTCCTGATGGTCTTCAGGGTGCTGTCAGGGGACCCGTTGTCCTGGGCATCCTGGCTGTGCAAGAGCTCTGGTCATCTTTTCCCCCAGGGCTCTGGACTGGGAAATCGGAGGGAGTCTGTGGTGCAACAATCTGAGTGGGCCTCCGTTTCCCCGTTGCTGAGATGGCCTGGTGACTGTGATAACTGCTCTGCAAATACAAAGCAGGAGACAGGGCTGGGGTGCTGAAGGGGAGGTGATGGTGGTGCTTGCTATTCATATAGGGTCCAGGTGGGACTTCACTAGGAAGGTGATGTTTGAGTCAAGTTAAAAAGGAGGTGTGTGATCTCATATCAAAAGCCTTCAAAAAGGAAGGGAAAGCAAATGCAAAGCCCTTGGCGCAGGAGCATACTAGGTATGTCCAGGAGCAGCAACAAGGCCCTGTGGCCACAGGAGATGGCTTGGGACATGACCTCAGGGAGGTGACAGTAGGGTGGCAGAAAGCCATTGCAGGGCCAGACCCTATGGGACTCTGTTTCACTGGGCCATCCTGACAACAGTGTTGAGAACAGATGACAGAGCATTGAGGATGGGCAAGGGAGGTCAGTGATGAAGCTTTTCCAAGAACTCAGGCAAAATATGGGCTCCAGTGTGGACCAGACAGGTGGTCTTGGAAGGAGGGGTTAGTGCTATTCTGGGTACCTATTGAGGATGAAGTTCACAGGGTTTGCCGATAGATTCGATATTGGGAATCCAAGAAAGGAGGAATTGAGGTAACTCCCAGCTCCTGTGGGTTGTCCTGAGCAAGATGAAGGAGGTTTCTGGGGGTAGGAGGTAGTCTGTGTTCCACCTGCTGAGAAAGGTGCCTTTCACAGTGGGCCTGCTCATGTTTGTTTCCAGGAGAACTCTGAACGTCTACCTCCTCAGCAACTTTCAAGTACAAGTCTCCCCCACTTTTCTCAAAGTTCATGGTAAGACACTTGGCTTTTTGAAAAGATCTAAGTTATTACCCAGCTCCAGTACCAGGAAGAAACCTGAAGAGAATTTCCTTCTTATGAAAAAAATCAAGAAGTTGCATTGCATTCAGCTCTGTTTTGTGGGGAACCACTACAGAGGCGGCATGAACCCCAACCAGCTCCTTCCTGGGCACTGCTCTCTGCGTCCAGCCACCGGCACTTTGAATTGTGTTTGTGAGCATCTGCTGTGCTTTCTCTCCATTTATTTTGGGCATCCATTAGGATGCTGTGTCCTGAGGCCTAAGAAGGGCCAAAGAGAAGGAACTTTTAGTGTCTGGGCATACTCACTCATTTTTCTGTAGAAATGAATGGTCATTCTTTTTTCCATTTACACCATTTCTTCTGTGAAAGGTTTCCTAGGAACACTGTACTTTCAAGTAGCAGGGGAGCCTGTATCCAATCCTGCAGGGTAGCTTTCGTCTCCATGCTGCACAGAACATTCCATGACTTGTGGATTTTATCACTCAAACATGGCACCTTTGACTACCTGCACCCATTTCCCCCCACCGACCCCAAAGCTGGCAACCACCCACCTGTTCTTATCATCTATGCGTTCAGTATATTTTTCCATGTGGAATGTCCATGACAGGCTGTGGTGTTTATCTTTCCTTGTCTGGGTTACTTAGCATAAGGCTCCCAAGGTCAATGTTTCCATGTCTGGTTATTGTGAATAATCTGCTATGAATATGGTAGTGCCTCTCTCTTTTAGAGGGAGTATTTTTGTGCTCTCCAAAGAAATACTCAGTAGAGTGGTTACTGTATCATGCGGTAGTTGTATTATTTTTTTTCCAGAACCTCCATAATGTTTGTCACAGTAGCTGCACCCATTTCTATTCCCACCAACCTTGCACAAGGTCCCCTTGTCTACACACCCTTAATGCACCAGGTGTCTCTCTCTCTCGTATGATGGCTGTTCCAACCATGTGAGGTGAAAGTTGATGGCAGTTTTTACTTTTATTTCCCTGAAAACTGTTAGTGACATTGAACTTTTTCTGTGTCTGTTGGCCACCCGTATACCATCTTTGGAAATACCTATTCACATATTCTTCTCAGTTTTTATTCAGTTTTTGTTTGGATTTGAAGGAGTGTTTTGTGTATTTTGGATATTAGCCTCTTCACACATACGATGTGTAGGTATCTTTTCTCATTGTGGAGGTTGCCTTTTAAGGGTTTGATGGTTTATTTTATCATGCAGAAATTTCAGTTTGATGTCCATCCACTTGTTTATTTTTGCTTTTGTTGCCTTTGCTTTTGGTGTCTGATGTAAAAGACTCTTTACCAAACCAATATCAAGAAACTTAGTACCTGGGGTGCTTGGGTGGCTCAGTGGGTTAAAGCCTCTGCCTTCAGCTCAGGTCATGATCTCAGGGTCCTGGGATCAAGCCCCGCATAGGGCTCTCTGCTCGGCAGCGAGCCTGCTTCCCTTCCTCTCTCCCTCTCTGCCTGCCTGTCTGCCTACTTGTGATCTCTATCTGATAAATAAAATCTTAAAAAAAAGAAAGAAACTTAGTACCTGTGTTTTCTTAGAAGTTTATGGATTCAGTTCTTATTAAAGTCATTCATCCATTCATAATTTATATGTGTGGTATAAGAAAGTGTCCAGTCACCTTCTTCTGCAATTAGTGTCCAGTTCTCTTAGTAATGTTCACTGAAGAGACAGTCCTTTCCTCACTGTATATTTTCTGCTGCTGTTTCATAACTTAAGACCATACATGTGTGGGTTAGCTTCTGAAGTTCCTCCTTTTCTTTTCTTTTCTTTTCTTTTCTTTTCTTTTCTTTTCTTTTCTTTCTTTACTTTCCTTTCCTTTCCTTCCCTTTCCTTGCTTTACTTTGCTTTCCTTCCCTACTTCCCTTCTTGCCTTCTTTCTGGTCTTACAGTTAATATTTTGGGAAAATATTTTTCCTGTCAGAAGATATGCAGTGTGGTCTTCATTGATGATGTCTTCATACTCTTTATTAGAACTTTTCTCTGACATCTGTGTTTTTGTAAATGAGTTCCTGGATCTATAGCTTTCAATAGATTGAATATTTGGACAGAACTACTTAAGTAGTATTGGATTCTTCCATCAGACACCAGTTTATGGCTGACTGTCTTCTTTTGTGATGTTCTCAGTTGTGATGATGAATATCTATATTTCCTTTTCTGTGGTAGGTTTATTAAAGTGAATTTAATTTTTGCTCAAAGGGTGGATTCTGAATCATCTTTATTTTATAATATATATTTATATAAAAAAGCATATTTAAATAAATGCATTTATTGGAAGCAACTGTTGGAATAGAACATCAATATTATTAATTCCCACTCAGAGTTAATAATTCAATCAGAGCTAAGTTTAAATCTTAAATATATGAATGAATAAACTTTGCAAAAAGTACTATGATTATGTTTCTGAGCTTTCTGTTGTGTTCCATTGACCTGTGTGTCTGTTTTTATGCCAGTACCATACTGTTTTGATGACAACTTTGTAGTCTAGCTTGAAATTGGAGAGTGGTGACTCCAGGTTGCTTAGTTGCTTGTTTGCTTGCTTGCTTGCTTGCTTTCTCATCAGTAACATTATTTTTTTATTTACCTTTACTTAGTATACATTTATATCCTAAATGTTTTTCTTTGACTTCTTTTTTATTATGATCGTATAGTGTGTTATTTGTTTCAAGGGCACAGGTTTGAGATCCTTCCATTTTGCACAACACACAGTGCTCACCACAGCACATACCCTCCCCAATGCCCATCACTCAGCCGCCCCATTCACTCACACACACACACACCCCCCCACCTTCAGAAATCCTCAGTTTGTTTCCTGAGTTTAAGTGTCTCTTGTGCTTTTCTCCCTCTCTGGTTCCATCTTGCTTCCTTTTTCCCTCTCTTCCCCCATGATCCTTTGTCTTATTTATTAAATTCTGCCTATCATACATGAAATAAGTCAATCAGAGAAGGATAATGATGACTATCCTTCTCTGACTTATTTTGCTTAGCACAATAACCTCTCATTATATCCATGCCATTGCAAATGTTAAGATTTCATTTTTTGATGCCTGTCTCATATCCAATTCATTGTCCTATCCATTCATCTGTTGATGGGCATCTGGGCTCTTTGCATACTTTGGCTCTTGTGGTCATTGCTGCTATAGACATTGGGGTGCAGGTGCCCCTTAAGATCACTCCATTTGTATCTTTGGGGTAAATACCCAGTAGTGCAGTTGCAGGGTTGTAGGATAGCTCTATTTTCAACTTCTTGAGGAATCTCCACACTGTTTTCCAGGGTGACCTCACCAACTTGCCTTGGTTTTCCCCTTTTTCCATATCCTCGCCATCCACATCCTCACCAACAGCTGTCGTTTCCTGACTTGTTCATTTTAGCCATTCTGACTGATGTAAGGTGGTATCTCATGGTTTTGACTTGTAATGTCCTAATGTCAAGGGAAGTTGAATAGTTTCTATACATCTGCTGGCCATTTGGATGTCTTCTTTGGAGAAATGTCTGTTTATGTATTTGGAATATGTCTTGATTGGATTATTTGTTCAGTGGGTGTTGAGTTTGGTAAGTCCTCCCTAGATTTTGGATACTAGCCCTTTATCTGATATGTAATTTCCAAATATCTTCTCTCATTCTGAGGTTTTTTTTTTTTTATTTGTTGACTGTTTCCTTTGCTGTGAAAAAGCTTTCTATATTGCACAGCTCCAAATTTCATGGTTTCCATTGGGGGGCAGAGAGTGTTTTGAGTTGTAGCTCTGGGATTGCCAATCTGGTGGGATTCGGGGTCAGTCCCCTGGGGACCAAAGCCTGAAACCCAACATAAAGTTAGGGTCAGGGGATATGGGCATAGCAGGCCCAATCTGTCAGTGTTGAGGCAAGCTACCCAAGGGGCTGAGTAGAGGGAGGGAGTGGCCACATATGTGCCTGGCTTTTAGAGCACTTTCTTGCAGGAATCGGACAGCAACAATTTGGGACCTCAGGCCAGGCCCAGGTGGTTCTCTGGAATGCCCGTGCAGCCAGAAGGAAGTTAGCAAATGGCATCTGGCCAATTCTCACAAGCTTTCTGCCCAAATCAATATCGTTTTGGACAGAAAGCTCACGAGAATTGGCCGGTGTAGGGCGGCCCTTCGGACAGCACTGTCCCCCATGGCCTAAGCGCTTTCTCCCTCGGTGCATGTCTCAGCCATCCAGAAAACGTGCCAGCATGACGCGGCTGACCCAGGAGCACGCGATGCAGGAGAGATTTCCCAGAGCAGAGTTGAGGGAGGGGTCGCTGCAGGGCGTCAGCCTCCGACTTTTCCACCCGCTGTGGCGCCGAAGATTGGGGATGGCCTCAGTGGTTGCATGAAGGTTCCTCTCGCTCCGAGGGTTTTCAGTGGCTCCGAAAGGCACCATCTCTGCCTGGGTGGCAGGTGGAATCAAGGCGTGTGACTCAGAATTCCCAAATTGGAGGGCTCAGGGGACAGGATCCTGGAAAAGGAAGACTGAAAAACCAGGTGAGGGCTATGGCCCGGGCCTAGGGGCATGGCAGGCCGCATCTGCCAGCGCCAGGGAGGGTCCCCCGAAAGCTGAGTAGCAGGAGGCATTGGCCTCACCTGCGCCTGACTCAAGCAGAGCTTTCTGGCAGGGTTCGAGCAGCGACAACTCAGGATCCCTGGCCAGGCCCTGGGGGGTGACCCTGCAGACATGCGGCACCTGAAGCAAGTTCACCAGGGGTTTTCTGGCCAGTTCTCACGAGCGTTCTGCCCAAATCAGGATGGATTTGGGCAGAACACTCGTGAGAACTTGCCAGCATTGGGCAGCCCTTCAGACCGCCCTGTCCCCCATGGCCTAGAGCACTTTCTTGCTCAGGGCATGTTGCAGCCACTCGGAAAATGCCCCAAGATTACGATGCCCACCCTGGGGCCCTGGTGCAGGGGAGTTTTCCCAGAGCAGAGTTGAGGGAGGGGTTGCAGCCGGGTTAGCCCCTGACTGTTCCACATGCTGAGGCGCGGAAATTTGGGGCTGGCCTCAGTGGGGGCACAAAGGTTTCTCTCCCTCTGAGGCTTTTCTGCAGCTCTGAAAGGCACTGTTTCCACCTGGGTGACAGGTGGTCTCGTGGCACAGGACTCAAGGCTCCCCAATTGCAGGGCTTGAGGGACAGGACCCTGGAAAAGGAAGACTGAGATACCAGGGGAGTGTTAGGGCCCGGCACTAGGGGCAAGCCAGGCCACATCTCCCAGCGCGAGATAGGGTTCCCCCGGAGGGTGAGGTGTTGGCCTCACCTGAGCCTTACTCACAGACGGCTTTCTGTCAGGGCTCAAACTGTGACAACTCGCGATCCAGAGCCAGGCCCAGGGTGCGGCCCTGCAGACATGCTGTGCATGAACCAAGTTTGCCGGGGGATTTCCGGCCAATTCTCATGAGCTTTCTGCCCATATTAAAATGAATTTTCACAGAAATCTAGTTTGAATTGGCCGTATTGAGAAGCGATTTGGGCCGCACTGTCAGCCTCTACACCCCTTTTTCACTCGATGTGTGTGGACAACCTCTGGGAAATGGGCCGTGACCACATGGCTCCCCAGCAGGCCCCAGCACAGGGGAGGTTTCTGAAAGGAGAGTTGACGTACGGGTGGTAGCCACGCATCAGCCTCCTAGTTCTAGGCCCAGTGTGTCGCTGATGGTAGGGGATAAGGTTAGGGCCTAGGGGAATGGCAGAACAAATCTGCTGGTGCTGAGGTGGGTACGGGCTGAGTCAAGAATGGGGGTCGGTGTGCCTGGGTGGCTCAGTGGGTTAAGCCGCTGCCTTCGGCTTAGGTCATGATCTCAGGGTCCTGGGATCGAGCCCCACATCGGGCTCTCTGCTCAGCGGGGAGCCTGCTTCCCCCTCTCTCTGCCTGCCTCTCTGCCTACTTGTGATCTCTCTGTCAAATAAAAAAAATTAAAAAATTAAAAAAAAAGAATGGGGGTCAAGCAAGGCCTGGGTTTTGTTGTCATTTGGGCCATCTGCAGTGAGGGTGGCCTCAGGAATGCATGCGGGTCTCTCGCCATCTGAGGGCTCTGGGCAGCTCTGAACCGAAGGGCTTCCTCCTGGACGGCAGGCAGAGTCCTTAGGTGTGGCCAAGGGGTTCCCAGTCTGGAGGGCTTTTTGGCCATATCTGTGGGCGCAGAAGCCTGAAAACACAAACTAGGGTTTGGGTTAGGGCTTAGGGGTATCCAGCCCTGATCTGCCGGTGCTGAGGCGAGAACCCTGGGGGCTGAGTCGAGCACAGAGGTCAGGGAGCATGTCAGGCTGTGAGTTTGTGACTGGGGGTCGTTGAGGTTGGGGGTGTCCACAGGGAGGCATGAGGGTTGTACCATTCCTAGGTTTCTACATAGCTTTGAATGGCACGGCTTCCTCCTGGTGGCAGGCGGACTCGTGGGGTGTGGCTCAGAGGTCCCGATCTGGAGGGACAGTGCCCGTGTGGCTTTAGACCTGCGGAGGGTTTGGGAGCTGCATTAGGAGGCTGTGGAAGGCCCCGCAGTGCCAGTTCACGCCACTGGAGGGCGTGGTGAGCCGTGGTGCCCGAGAGCATGGTAGGGGTGCAATGCTGCTTGCCGCCACTGGAGGCAGTGGCGAGCTGCCCTGGGAAACACCCTGGAAGAGGAGTCCGTGCAGCCTGCTGGCTCTGGGGGCCGTGGGGAGGTGCCGGGTGAGAGACGCTGGATCGTGAGGTACTGCAGCTTGTTTCTACAGGACGGAGTGCTGAGCTGTATAGTCTCTGATTCCCCAGGTTCAAGAGTGATGGTAACAACCGCTGGAGCCAGGGCCCCACTCAGAATGTGCCCCGTTGCCCCAGGCTGGATGGGAACGTGCTGTCAGGATGGTTCAGGAGGGTCGTCCCGGTGGGGGTCTGGAGCCGGAGGAACCAAACTCGACCCACTGTGGCTTTGGAAATGAGGACTTGAGTGTCTGTTTGGAAGAGTCTATTTGCTTCTCCAAAAAGGGCAAGGACATTGGCCGGCTTTCGAAGGAAGGGAATAACCACTGAAGAAACAAGCATGTGTCTCTCCTTCTCCCAGGAATCGGAGCAGGTGTGCAGGCGTTAGGTGGGAGGCGTCTGCTTATCCGCACCTGAAAACCCTTCTTCGCTCTGGCTCCACGAGACCTGAAGTTTGGAAATCAGCGTCTGAGTCCGTCAGGCAGCTTGTCCCAGGACGTCAGCATTCAGTGAAAACAGCAGGCCCATTGGGCGCAAGGTCACATCCATACCAGGACGAGAGGTAAAACTTCTCTTTCACCCCAAACATCCTGGGTTTTCTATCATCTCCAGTGGAGGCCAAAAGTCACATGAATGCAGCTGTCAGCAATGGAGAGTGCGTGCTAGGGTTCTGAGTTTCCCTGCAGGGAGCACCTGGCAGGGGATCTCATTTTCTCTGCTTATTTCTGGCTCACAAAGGTATTTGGAACATCTCTTTCCTGGACAATCCCTTGGTTTCGAAAGGGAAGATGAGAGGGATTCGGTGTGTGTTTGGAACCTAGAATGCATTCCTTCATCTAACCATGTTGATTCCCTGGTTTCTCGGCTGTGGTGGAATGGCCGGCATCTAGAGTGAGGTGGCTGTTTGTGGTCTGATAGAGGCTTGGATGGTGGCTTCTCCTTTGTCCAAAGTGACATATCCTAATGGATTCGTTTATTTAATCCGAAGAGTTCCGATGAGGGCAGAGGGAACATTCAAAAGGATTCCAAGGAGGCGTGGATGATTGAAAAGGGAAGCTTGACTTTCTAGTTTCACTCAGGGGACCATCTGGAGAGTTGGCCATGGCATCCTTTCTCTGCAGGGTGGTGAAGGCTGAAGGAGAGTCTTTGGGAATTCCACTGGATAGAGGCATTCTGATGGCTTCCCAGGGCATGGCGTCAGGAACCCTGGGGTGAATTTCTGGGGCTGCTTGCTGGATGCTGGCTGAGTCATGGAATCCCCCAGGCTTTCTGTTTCCTCCTTAAGAAATTGCTGGCAGGGAATATTCTTCTTCCAGTGGAACCCTCCTGCACTGTCGGTGGGCATGTGGGTCATTGCAGCCACTCTAGAAAAGAGCATGTTGGTTCCTCTGAAAGCTAAGAACTGAACAACCCTAGGATCCAGCAGTTGCCCTCCTAGGTATTTCCCTAAAGGACACAAAAATGCACATTCAGTGGGGTACAAGCACCATGATATGCACACCAGCACTATCAACCATAGCAGAATGATGAAGGAATTCCTAATGTCCATTCGCTGATGAGCGAGATATATATATATATATATATATATATATATATATATGAAAGTAGATATCTAATCTCCCACATACTCTCAATGTAATAGGAGCCAGGTTCAGAAAGAATGAAATCTTACCATTTGCAAGGATGTGGATGGATCTCGAGTGGATTTAGCTAAGCAAAATCAGTAAGAAATGACCAATAGCCTATAATTTGACTTCTATGGAATTTCAGAAAGGAAACATTGACATAGTGAGGGGAGAAAGGTCAATGAGGAAAGAGACTCAAACTTAGAGCACCAAGCGAGGGCTGCTAGAGAGTAGGCTTTTGGAGGGGAAGGGTTCAATGGGTGACGGCTATTAGGGAGGGCACTTGTTGTGGTGAGCTCTTGGTGTTCTGTCCAGGAAAGGAATCATGAAATCCTACCCCTGAAGCAAAGGAATGAACACTGCCTGGAAACAAATTGGAATGGAAG